>NC_073745.1:154357843-155771334 GCF_029784135.1 Toxorhynchites rutilus septentrionalis
CATTAACATTGGGTAAAAAAATTGTATTGCAGAGCTTGGAACACTGCTACAGCTGCCTATGCTTTCAAAAACAGTAAACGGAAAAGTATTACATTCAATCAAAATGCCTCGGCCAACGAAGAGAAGGGTTAAGGCTCTCCAACGTAAATATGTGAAAACAATACGATCAACGATGGAAAATATCAAGGAATTATCAACATCGAGGTTACTATGCGGAAGAACTTGTCATACCAAAAGAGCCCCAATTCGCATGTGTTATAAACTTGCTCATGTTATGCTCGCGTATAATCCGAATTTAACCTCATGTGCAAATGCACCTTCTATATATATATATATATATATATATATATATATATATATATATATATATATATATATATATATATATATATATATATATATATATATATATATATATATATATATATATATATATATATATATATATATATATATATATATATATATATATATATATATATATATATATATATATATATATATATATATATATATATATATATATATATATATATATATATATATATATATATATATATATATATATATATATATATATATATATATATATATATATATATATATATATATATATATATATATATATATATATATAGTTGTATTTGCAATTGTTCATTGGAACATATCGTTCATACATTTTACTTTAGTATTGAATTGTAATTTTTTTCAAATGTATTCAAAGACTCGTGTCAATGAAGCGCCACACAATCTGATAAGTGAATTGATCTATTTACTTGTGCTTTGCTCTTTTCTTTCAAACACTACTACCTCATTTCCACACGTGGGTTTACCTATACTACTACAATGACTAGCTTCCACCTTCATCTTAAGGATGTCAGATTTCCAACACCAGCTCAGGAAAAGCATCCACACCCCATTAGGGGAAAAGGGGGGAATTTGGACCACCTAAGCAAATCGCCTAATATTTCCAAACCAATACGGTCTATATAAAAAATGTCACATTATATACTAAGCTACACTTGTTTTCTCTCAATAAAAAATGTTTAATCATTATATCATAAAAGAAAAGAGATGATTTTTGGACATTAAAATTCGATGCGGAGTGATTTGGACCATCTGTGGGGTGATTTGGTCCAGAGTGTGTTTCATCGAAAAAAACATACTTATGTTTATGTGAAGTATTTTGGAATAATGTTACAACCAGTAACAGTGTTCTGGGATCGATACCAGGTGTGGCCAGAATCCAGACCAGAAAAATTGGATTGAGACCTTCTCGAATTCTGCATGGATTTTTTCACTGTTGTTCGAGCATTTTCAAACACTTTCGATTCTGGGTCAAAGAAAATCCGTTCTTGATGGGCTGAGTTGCTCTTTCAAGCTCCTCCTTCTTCCAACGTTGTCTGCCTATTCTCTTTTTGTGATTCCGTGACATCTGGAATCAATCAGACCAAAGAAAAGTCTCAAACCTGTAGGACCAATTCACCCCACAGAAACGTGCAATTAATTTCATTAATTGTTATCAAACTTACAGTTTCGTTGCATCAAATTGTTCCTCTTCTGTAGGCGAACAGAACTTTACTACACAATACACGAAAAGTTTGTTTGATCAGCGGGAAAAACCTTAAAACCACGATCGGAAAATTCACATTTTTTGACAATCAAAGTGCTTGATGTGTTCATGCTACCATTTCCTTCCACCTATCGAGTTTTACCAAAGTTTTTTTACGTTAGTTACATACGGTTCATTGATAAAAGAAGATTACAATCCAAGTTGAGCCGTACTTCTTGAGATAATGGGATGGTCCAAATCACCCCGTGTTAACCTACATTGCCTCCTCTGTGCTTGACTGTATCCTGCAAATGACGCATCTGCAATCCTTCGTCATCCTTCCGTGCCGCTTCTTTTTGAAAATCTAAAATTTCAATTCCTCAGTTCAAAGTACTTTTTTCCAAAAGTCTTTGGATTTTTTATGTGTTTCCGGGCAAATTCCAATCGTTTTTTTTCTTCCTAATAAACGAAAGTTTTTTTTGTGAATCTTCTCTTGAGTCCTACCTACCTAGACCTACTAGTTCAATAATAATTTAAACAAATTTAGACAAGAAACACCGCATAAATCCATCCCATTTAGGAAGATATGTGTGGGTGACCACTTTACCCCCACACTTAATAAAAAGTTCGATTTCACAATTTTTTTTCTAAAGTTGAGAAATATACTATTTTTAACCGTTTGCTATTTCGAACAACAATAAGTTTAGTTACAGTATTCTTCGAAAACCGGTGATTGTAGCAGCATGTGGACGCTGTAAATCGACAAATTCATTAGGGTGGCCACTTTACCCCCACTTCGCTTATCAATACCACTGCGAAAAAAAAACGTAGAACCGTTCTTCTGCTATAACACACACAGTGATACAATTTTGTTTGGGTTGAGGTTCCACATCGATATTCTTGCCGTGGTGGTGGAGAAAGCATTTGTATTTTTGCATCACACGCACACATTGATATTGTTTTCAAGGTGGTTAACGAAGGTGGAATAATGGTGCTGCTGGAACAAAAAATTAATTCCTATTCACGATTCATCAATCATCCAGTCACTGACTAGACGACAGCGGTGGCTCAGTGAAAAGATATGACGAACCGAGTGCCGTTAGATGGAGAGTATTTCCCCTCTATTCCGCGCGGCGAGTGACATGAGATGACTCAAATCACGGTGCTTCTGCAGGCGAATGGCGTGACTATAGATTGTCACCTAGGTGAGATTTGGATTCGTGTCCTCACATGTTATCGACTCGGGTATAAAATAGGAGCTGAAAAGTAAGATGGCTTCCACAACAAAGTGAGACTTTGCTATCTCACGTCATTCGCCGCGCGGAATAAAGGGGTTTGTGTATGATTAAATTACACGCAAGGAGAATCGCCTGTTGCTTCAGTGTGTGTGTTTAGAAGAAGTGATGCATTACCTGCTTTGGCAATAAGGACACAAATTCCGACATCTGGTCAGCTCGTGTATTGTACTCGCGAGGACAAGAATGAATAATATATAAGCCATATTTAGCTGCTTCTATAAAGCCAAGGCTCGTTCTAGGACCATCCAAATTCTCACTAAAGATATATTTCAGTAAAATTATCATCGGCAGTCTCATCGAAAAAACACTGCCTTTTCATTGCAACATGCTTTTATTTTTGAAAAGGTGCAAATCCCACAATGAATGTTATTGTGATTATGTGTAATCATGTGTTTATTAACTCGTAAACGGCCGGCTGTCCGAAAAATCGAACAACAACTCTTATAAATTTTATTTTATTTTTTTCTAGTGCTCGTTTGAAGGATTTTTGAGATTATTGGTGACTTTTCCCGTTCGATCAATCCTTTTTCGCGTATTCTAGCTTTGTTTGTGGATTGAAAAGGTCGTCAAGATACAGCGTATTTCAAGGTTGATATGAAAAAAGGATTTTACGATGAAAGCGGTGTTCTTCGGTGGATAACTGAAGATGAAAATTTGTTCCGCACGGCACACGAACGATTTGGTTTGGATTTTCTATTGCCGTTCTGCGGGAGGTTCTGCATAGTATACGTCGAATTTGTTAATGTTAATGGTTTCATTATATGCCCCACGATGTTATTTTAGTCCCATCAATGCACTAGATTAATGAAGGAAGGTTGTGATAGCTGCCTTGAATTGTAACTTGCCTAATTATTTTCAAGCTTTTAGTACATAATCTGTATTGTTAGTCTGCTTTATCACAATGAAACCGTTTAACTTGAAAACTTGTTTTACTTATTTTATAACGCATACGTTATTCGGCTAAGAAACTAAAAACCATCAATACGCAACATGCAACAGGTAACATATTTTGTTGTACTTTGCATACCAAAGCAATTAAAATCGTCTGATATTTTGTAAACAATCTGCTTGATAAACAAAACTTACCAAATTATTACCGACACGTCGTGTTGCTAGCGATGTATGTTGCTCTATTAAGCCGATAGCGATATCGTATTGCATCGGTGTGCGAGATCAACAAAAATTAAATTGGCGATAATATTGCTTATTGCATGTTACTATTTGCTAGTTGTTTATTGCTCCGGTGTTGAGCTGCCTTAAATACACGAATATTTGGTTGGCAGTAGTCCGAAAGTCAACATCTTGAATATTTCTTGTAATGATAATAATCAATTATACTCGAGCGCCTCAATCTAATTAAATTTTCCTTATGTTTTCTTTGCAGGTGAGTACATCTACGATACTGGATTGACATGCGCAGGGTAAAACCAATTATGTTATTATTTTAACGTTTTTCATTTGATTATGATTGTTAATATACCATAAGTGTCATTTTGACATAAACATTAATTTCAATCTTCTTCGTTCGATTTCACGTTTATTTTCAACTAGCTGACCCGGTAAACTTCGTCCCGCCCAAAATGGATTTTCTGTTATCAACACCTTCAAACATTCAAGTTTTCTCACTAAGCGAACGTTCATGGATCTAATCGCAGAACTATTCATTGATTGATATTCTAAGTGATCCTTTAAAATCACCTTTTACTATAAAATTCCTAGTATAGATCGGACTTTACTATCCCGAGACTCGATTACCCGGAATTCGAGTATTTTATTTTCGATTTTTTTTATTTTTGGAAATTTTTAATAATTTGTTAATATGTTTTATAAATTTGATGATTTGAACGAAATTGAACAGGTTAGGTGGAGGAGGGGGCTTGAAGGGGAGTTGTGCTATACAATTAGTTTCGATAATCCGCAATTTCTAAATTCAAATGAAAACTTTGAATTAGTATTTAAACATACCTAATATGATAATTTTACGATACATGGGTGTAGCTAGGATGAGCAGGGTCCGTTTAATATGTTTAAATCTGGTTATCAATAGCGTACTTTTTGCTTCAAAAATCATAAATTCAAAGGAAAATATCAATTCAATGATCATAAATAATATGATAATTCGAAAAATCATGGACGTTGTAAGGAAAAAAAAAGTTGGGATAGTGTTGAAATTGTTCCAAAAAATACAAAATCACTACCTTCGAATCCGCTTGGATAGTCTAAGATGTTTTTTTTTGGATTCACAAAAGATGTCTAATTAACATCTTCATATGTTATGATATTATCGCGGAGTAAAATTAATAAAACTTGTTTGGCAAACAATTATTTCAATAATTATAATTTAATTTATAATTGTTTATTGTTTATTTTTTTCATGTGCATCAGAGTGCTAATGAAAATGGTCATCTCAAATTCTCGATTTTTTTTTTGTCATCTAGGTCCCAGTGAGTCGATTTTTGATAATATCCCTTGGGTGATTTTACGGCTTTTAAAAACTCAAACTTTAACGTCTTTGCGACACTAGTAAATATTGTTCGATTGAGCTGAAATTTTGCATAGGGTATTTTTCGCGGGAATCAACATTTTGCAGGAAGTTCCTTTCGAAAATTCGAGAGTCACTTTTTCCATAATTCATCGGTACTCTAATGTACATAATATGCAACAAAGCAAAAATTAAAAGCTTTCATTTTGTTATTTAACTATAGTAAATTTTCTCTAAAATAGTTGCACGTAATTCTCGCAGCAGTTTTTTTCCCAATGGTAATCCGTTTTTCTTATTTTTTATCATCGTAGAAAGAGGTATTTGGACGCAAAACAATGTTGACTATGTTATCGTCGTTCAGAGTCTCAAACTCCACTACCTCGTCATGAATGGTATTGTATAGGTCCATCAATTTCCGCTGAATCGAAAGTATGCGTTCTCTCACAAGCGACATCGGGATATAGGCATTTTCCATGACTTGACAATGGAATCAACCGATACCTCGTCCCAAGGCTTGGCCACCCAAAACATAGCATCCTTAATGTTGATTCGCTTAACTATGCGTGATCTTTTTGAACGCCAAGGAGAGTGAGATGTCTCCTTGGCGTTCAAAAAGATCACGCATGAGCTTTTACTAGTAGCTGTCACCATTTTAATAATATCTTGATCTAAGGGTTGTAGCAAGACGATGATTTTTTTTTCAATTTTTAAAACATAACTCCTTTCCCTAGGACGCACTAGACAATTTTTGGCTACAACACTGCAATATACAAATAAATCAGTGCAAATCATAGTTATTTTTTTTCATTTTATTTTTTTATGATTCGATCATCCGGAGAATTTTATTATCCGGAGTGAAAAAAAATAATACTCCGAATAATCGAGTCCGACCTGTACTTTTAATCATTATAATATCATATTATTTTCAGACGATTCTCGTTCAAGATTTTTCAACCATTTGCAAAAAACATGTTTCTCCGTTACATGGAATAAATGTTTGATACAGAAAATATGATAGAATAAAGACAGCCCTAAACCAGACAATTCCTTCCTCGAGTTTTGCTCTTCTCAACACATACGTTGATTCGTTTTGATTTATATAGATGGAAGAAAATATAGGAGAGCGTTTTATCATATTAAAATCCATTTCAACTTTCGAACAAAGAACAATTTCGTTAGCGCAGATATCAAATGGACAAACAACGCATGTCACTATGTAGTTGTAGAACATATGGGAATTGGGAATTTTCCGAATTTTCCCATTTTCCTTCAGAGTTTTAAGGAAATGTTCAATTGTCATGTTTGGTTGAAATACGTGTAATATTTCTATGGGACCCCCTCACCATTCTAGAGGAGGGAGGGGTGTCATACCATCATAGAAAAATTTCTCGTACCCATAAAACCTCACATCATCAATTTGGTTCCGTTTGCTTGATTAGTTCTGAAGTTTGTGTTTCATTTGTATGGTAACTCCCTCTTCTTAGAGAGGGGGTAGGTGTGTCAAACCAACATAGAGATAATTATTGCCCCCTAAATCCTCCACATGTCAAATTTGGCTCGATTTTCTTGATTACTTTTCGAGTTATGCAGAAATTTGTGTTTTATTTGTGTTGCAGCAGAATTTTGCTCCTTAAAACATGTGGGAAAATTGTAAAAATGTATCAAAAGACTTCGAGTTTTACGGATACTTTATCAGATCAATATCAGAGAAAGGGCTATAAAATATTCTAGCTTTTTCGAATGTACAAAAAACGTTTCCAATACTGATAACACGATGTTCGTACAGACGAATGATGTATGTTACAGTGTGTTTTCATAACGCATACTCAATTTAGGTCCACGTCCGAAGAACATCAGTTTTCAGCGCCTGGATTGTCGAAAATTGACAATTATCAGACACGACATTTCTCCTGCAGGAATAAAAGATTCATTTTGCTCCTCCCACGAATAACTGGCACTAACACGGTTTTGAAATCGATATTTATATATAGTCAATCGCTTAATTGACGTACAAGAAGTGTGCCCATTTAAATTTTGTTCATATCACTACATGAAAGTAAAAAGGATAGATTTTACGATGAATGGCTTTAAATTATTAATTTTTTTAACCGGAAAAAATAAAAAAATTACGAACCAACCAGGTGTGTACGCTCAATCTTGCGATTGACTGTAGTTATAACTTATCATTTTGTATTACGAAAAATGAATTTTCAGTTTCCCAAAAAGACAGAATGATCCTCAGACCATAACCGATTCAGCCCAAAGTTTCTTTCAGAAAGTAGTAGTATTTCCCTGCGCAAATCTCGCCAATAACCATTAGAACATTTGAGAAAATTACCTGTGATCCTGTGCATAGATCGCCATAGATTGATGAAAAAATCTTACCCTTTTTCAATATTGAGACATGTTCCGGCGCACATATACCTGCCGCACTTCCTTGTGCCGATGTAGCAAGAAGAACTGACCAGTTTATATCGAACGCTTCAACGCTTGCCAAACCATCGAAAATGAGACATCTAACTCAAGTTCAGTTCGGATTGACGAGCGATTCCTTACTTACAATAAGACCCAACAGTTTCTTTTATCGTCTTGGATCCTTTTTCTGACCATATTCTTCAGAAATTGTAACTATGACGAATTTATTCTGCACTTTTCTTGATTTCCCGAATTTTCCTCTCATTCTTGTTTAAATTCGTTACAAATAAATTAATTGAAACAGAACAAGAACAATTCTCACTTTATCTCCACTAACGTCAAGCATTCAAAACACCGTCTGGTTTAGCTCTTCTCTATATATATATATATATATATATATATATATATATATATATATATATATATATATATATATATATATATATATATATATATATATATATATATATATAATCTCTAACAAAGTGAATCATATATATATATTTGTGTTAACATGGCTTCACTTAAACATCGCGAAACCAGTGAAATCTAGTGTGTTAACATTATTCTGAAAGCACTGTATAATGCATTCATAAAATTAATTTTAATTACGTTTCAAATGATGGCGTGTTAAAATATTGCAGCCTAGTATATTTGCTTTTCATGAAATGTTTTGCCATATTTTGTTAGCCATATTTTGTTGAGAAATATGGCTTCATAATTGAATTTCAATTCATGGCTGCAAAATATTTACGATATATTCAAACACAAAGACGCTGCTCATCAATAATCGCCTCGGAATACACTCCTTAATTCGGTTCGATCTTGCGCACACGAACTGCGGGTGTTAAACTTAGCGCGAGGATAATCATTGCCGGGTAGTGTCGTGACGTGATTCACCTTAGAAATGTCCCCTTCGTCTGTTGCTGTACTCTCCTCACCGGTGACATTAGACAGAGCACAAGGAGGAACTCGGCACAATATTGCTCCTCTATTTTTATTACCCATCTAGAGTCAGCTGAAGCAATTCAGCTCTATAGACTGGGGAAGATGACGAGCAAGATTCTTGCGCGATGATTCTTTGGACGGGTAAGGCAAGGCTGCCTGCCGAAGATTCCATCCTGATACCAACCCGTTGTAATTGGTTTCTTGGTATTATACTTGTTTTGTGGTAAAGTGCAATTTCGTGAGCGTCATAGTTCTGACGCAATTCGTAAGTTTGGATCCGCCATTGTTGAATGTCATTTTTTAAAAGGTGCAGTTTAGGTCTAACCTTTCATCCTTTGTGCAGGATGGGATAGTAGACATTACAGTATCAATTTCATCGTGGTTTCGCCTCGAAATGAATTCTTTTCGAAAATAAATGAGCCAAAGTTTTTTGATTAAAATGCGTAAACAACAATATTGATCCAATTCTATGGCTAAAATGTATGCTCCTAAAATCTTACTACACTACAACTTTTCTCAAATAATCAAAAAGGAACACGACAAATACCAATGCATAGCACATGCAAGGTGAATGTATGACAACCGCCGAAGTTCGATAATCGTCGTCAATTGTAGATCTGATCATCACAGCTTCCATTCAAAGTTAAATCACATCTCAGCTATGTTCCACTCAACTAAGGCAAAAAAAAACACCCATGGGGGAATGTACGGTAATTCTCACGATACAATTCTACAATAGTTTTTTTTTCTCGTAATCCACAGCTCAGCGCCAAGTTGTGTCGCTTTTCGCCTTTACGAGCGCAGGGAGCACAGTAGCAGTTATTTTTATTTTACTGCATCCACTTGTTGATCCACGGAGCCAAGATTGCCATTCGCGTGGCTTCCACCTGTCTCGCAGTTGTTTTTTTATTTGTTTTGTTTGTCCCTCGAAATTTATACAAGATCATTTTGAACAGTTGTGGCGCTACTTACTTGACTGACCATTGGCGGTTGTTTGCGCCCTGTGGTGCGACGGATGTTATGCTAGGGTGTTTCCCCAGTTTTAAGTTTATGGTCAGTACTGAAATTGGGGCGAGATTCGGAACATTAACTTTCCAATTAAGTTTACATTAAATGTGACACTCCATTTGGAAGTTAAAATCAGGTTAGGATTTTTTCCCTTAGATGGCTGTAGTGATCTGTACCTCGTGTAGTATGGAACACATATTTAATCAATTAACATTACGGCAATGCAACTTTAAATTGTGTTTATTGCTTCGATGCTACAATAAACAAGATACAATTTTGATTTCGTCGAGTATTCTGGAGTTCAGGTATTTTTGTATGTTGGAAATGTACCCCGCAAAAGATCGCCCGTCGTTTAAAATGTCGATAAAATCAGTTTGGTCGTCCAGGAACTAAAGATCGCATAAAAAAAACATTTGGAACCGCTTGAATAAGACTGGTTTGAAAAGCTCGATGCTTCCATACGTTTTACCATTAAACAAACCTTATGGGCCGAGAGATTACTATCTGTTCCTAGTAAATTAATTCGGCTCAAGAGAAGCTCGCGAAAATTCACTTTTCTCAGTCAATAGGATAGAGGGTTTCTATGAGGGACGCATAATTCAATTAAAGGTAAAGGTAAGATCGATCAAAACGGTGCATTTGGCATAAATCGGATCCCTCTAACAAAGTGAATCATAAGCTCATCTTTTCTATACTTCCTAAAACGCTGAAATGAAGCCGAAAAATGTGTTTTTCTCCATTCTTAGGGAATGCGGTGCACATAGTTTTCGGAAACCAACGATTTCAGCTAACAGATCTCATTCTGCCTAATGAGATTCCGATGACTTCCGTTGAAGCTCTCTCATGTAATCGAAAACCGTCCAAACCATATTTAAGGGGGATTCTACTTGAGCAATAAACCTAACCGACTAGCGCGATCAGTTTCATATTCCGAAATTCGAAAGGTGTCTTTTCCAATTTTAAAAGATCCTTCCGTTCTAACCGCAATATCCAAATCATTGAAAACACAGTAATTGTCCGAAATGGAAACCGTCAAAGCATTCATTAAAATGAATCGAATTTCCAGATAGTTTCTCAATTGACGTTTTGTTAATTTTCAACCAAAAACACAGCTCTTACTTTCCCCAAGATAGATAATCTTGGATTCGCGCGCTCTCTAGGTGTTTTTAAGTGTCCGTTTTAATTTTGATAAAACGACTTATATTGAGAAAAAAACAAAACGATAGATAACATCATAATTATGCTCACCATCCGATCGACGGTAGAGATGGTACCAGCACGCATACGAACATCACGTTATTCCAAATTATCCCTTATCCTCTACTGTAAGGGAAATTCTATCACAATCCTGGTTTTCTTAGATGAAGGTGATTCGAAAGCCCTGGGAAAAGAACTTGGCAGGCCGCTTGGAAACTCACCATAATTGGGATTCGAGGCCAATGTATCTTTGAAATTCAGTTGTAGGTGCGCTAACTGTGAAAAAATACGAGTAGAACGAAAGCTAAATATTGACGTCGAGCACTCTGCCTGGAGTAGTGAATGCCCGGTTTACATCAACCAGCGAGACAGACGTAACAAGATGGTTGATAGCAACTAACTTTCTACGTATCGTCGCCTCATCATCTCGAAGGAACACTGTTATCCGACCCGAGACGCAGAACACAAAGCAGTAAGGAAGCCTCCGAATCACCTTGCTCAGTCGTGCCAACTACCTTCGAACAGCCATAGTACCTTCGCTCTTGTCCTTCAAGTCGTCCCGGCCCTGAGTATAGTGTTGACGAAGGGGTCTTCCGAACTGTTTTCCATGATGTCACCTCAGATTCGTCTCATCATCTTGGAAGAACACAGTTATCCGACCCGGGACGCTCGACACAAAGCAGTAAGGAAGCCCCTGACTCACCTTGCTCAGTCGTACTAACTACTTTCGAACAGCCACCGTACCTTCGCTCCTGTCCTTCAAGTCGTCCCGGTCCTGAGTATAGTGTTGACAAAGGGGTCTTCCGATCGGCCTCCCATGGCAAGTACTCCATAAGTAACGGCAATCCTTGTTCTGATGTCTACTCACCCCACAGTAATGAGCAACAACAGAGAAATGGCAGTCCTGATTCCTCGGATATTTTAATTTACTACCAAAACGTTGGTGGTATCAACAGCTCTCTCGTAGAGTACCAATTGGCTCTGAGTGATGGCTCCTACGACATTTACGCCCTTTCCGAAACTCTGCATCAAGTCAGCTGTTCGACCACTCTTACTCCGTCTACAGGCAGGATCGTTCGTTGCTGAATAGTAACAAACGCACGGGAGGTTGTGTATTGTTGGCTGTTCACTCAAGGATCAAATCCCGTACGCTCAATCCTCCGAGTTGCTCGACGGTAGACCATCTGTGGATCGCTATTACCACTTTGGACGCTACACTTTACCTGTGTGTAGTTTACATGCCTCCTGATAGGGTAAACGATGGACCTTTGATCAACCAACATCTTGACTCTCTCTATTGGGTGGTTTCACAACTAGGACCGAGAGACAACATTATGATCCTGAGCGACTTCAACTTGACCTCAATCTCTTGACAGCAGAACTCGCATGGCTTTCTCTACCCGTTTCTTCGCAATCCTCGATCTGCTTGACATCACAAGAACTGCTCGATTCTTATTGCACCGCTGGACTGAGGCAGATGATAGGGATCAAAAATGGAAACGATCGCATACTTGATCTGTGCTCCGTCAACGAAGAACTATGTGAGCACTGCACAGTCATGCAAGGACCATCACCACTTGTTAAAATAGTGCGATATCATCCTCCTATACTGGTGAATCTTAATTTGAAACCTATCCGACAATTTCACGATACTTCTGAAAGTGTTTCGTACGATTTCAGTAAAACTGATTTTACCGCGATGAATAATTTCCTCGCACAAATCGAGTGAATAGATGTTTTTCAAGATTATGACGCTAACCTTGCTGCATCGATCATGCAATGTATGCAATCGATCAGTTTGTTCCAGTGAAGACGAAACGTGAGGATACCAAGCCTGCCTGGTCAAATGGTGCCCTGAAGTATCTTAAAAGAGTGAAGCAGTCTGCTTTAACCGTACTGCACCGTACGGATTAATAAGAGCGAAATATCTGAAGACGAATGCTGAGTACAAACAGCTCAATAATCGTCTCTACAGTGCTTATCAAGACCGTCTACAGAGTTGCCTCAAGGTAAATCCTAAAAGATCAGCGTTACGTCAAAGACCAACGTAAGGAATCCGGTTTACCATCTACGTTGACCAACGGTTTAATGGAAGCTGATACGACTACCGACATCGCTGAACTGTTTCGCTCTCAGTTCAGTAATGTGTTTGTCAATGAACACATCGATCCGCAGGATGTTGCTGCTTCTACCAGAAACGTACCTCAACTTCTTGCTTCTGAGCTGGATTTTGTTATCACTGACGATATGGTAATTGCAGCAACTAAGAACATGAAAACCTCCACAGGATGTGGTCCGGACGACATTCCATCACTCGTCTTGAAAGGTTGTGTGGACACATTTGCGTCACCTCTAGCGACACTGTTCAATCTGTCCTTATCTTCGGATGTATTTCCGAGATACTGGAAACAGTCGTATGTTTTCCAGTATATCAGAAAGGCTGCAAATGGAGCGTTTCGAACTATCGAGGTATTGCTGCATAATGTGCCACCTCGAAATTGTTTGAGCTGATCGTGCTTCAGGCGTTAATGCAAAGTTGTTCACAGTATATCTCATTGGAACAACACGGATTTATGCCTAAGCGTTCCACGACCACTAACTCGACGTGCTTCACCTCGTTCGTGATACATCAAATTGAGAATGGACTACAAGTAGACGTTATCCACACCGACTTATCCGCAGCGTTTGATAAGATGAATCATCGAATAGCAGTAGCTAAATTTGACAAACTTGGAATGAGCAACCAAATGGTCATCTGGATCCGATCGTATCTTACTGGTCGTAGCATGTCCGTCAAAATTGGAGATCATGTGTCATCACCGTTTCCGGTTTGGTCTGGTGTTCCGCAGGGCAGTCACCTAGGACCATTTTTGTTTCTGCTGTACATGAACGATGTCAACTTCACGATGAAATGTCTGAAACGTATGCCGATGACCTGAAGCTCTACTACGTGATACAGCAACCGCGAGACGCAACGGTATTTAAAACGAGAGGGTTTGTGGATTCTACCATAGAGAATCCAATGAAATTTCACTACATGTTGAAAGAATCAGTCATTAGTACTTCGTTAGAGTCTGTTGATATGCTCGCGAAATTCTCAAGAAAAAAAACGAAATGAATCGGTGTCTACTTCTACACAGATTGAAGCAGCTAAGAGTATGGGTACACCCATATTACTACCCTGGTGGAACTCGATGGAATTGTACCCGGTAAGATATGGTATGTCCCTCTGAAAATCTTTTTGAACCCTAATAAACTAGGGACGTCTCGTGTAAGACGCATTGTCCACTGTACAGGATGTTTTGGCGAAATTGGCGTCAGCTGTTTTGTAATATTTTTCCTTTCTTGCAATAATATTCAAGTGTTTAAATATCATCAAATAAGATTTTTCATGACTTTTCAAAGCTTGGCAAAATTGACATTTTTTGTTTTTTTTTTTTTGAAATCAAGTACATAACTTTGAAACACTCTGCAGCTTCAATTATAGCTTTTTTTTTTTGCGCCAAAGGAAAATTCGAAATTTCGGTAAAAATATAAGCTTTTAATTGAACACTGTCCGACGTTACGCAAAACTGCGCGAATTGTCGTTTTAGTGAGAAAAGTGATAGCACTTTCAGTTTTATTTGCAACGTTGTGTGAATTCAGTGTCATTGTTTCCACGATTCGTTCAGAATAGATATCAGCGATATATTAGAAAATCAAATTAATAATTTCGTTGGGTCTTGGAGCCTTCAACTTCAGCGGTACCACACATTTCAAAGCATAGTCAATTATTTTTTCATGGTTGGATACATGTATTCAATGTCCCCTTTCAACCAAAGGACCCGGATTCGGAAGACAAACAAATATATGAAAAAATGAAGCATCGAAATTCACTAGACGAAATGAAAATAGCAGCGCAAGAGATTTTTCCTGCTGATAAGTATCATGAATTCCAAACTTTCTGGAAATAATTCAACGAGAGATTTCAGCAATTACAAAGAAGAAGTGATCAATTTGAGAATGACTATGTAGACTAGCTTAAGGATTATGCTGCCAATTTGATGAAACACGCTGTTGTACCTAATAACAATGCTTCACGGATTACACCTAAAAAGCACTATCGGTTGTAGTTAAATCGAAACAGACTAGGCATGCCTATGGAATCATCAGGGAACCAGTCAAAGACAAGAATTGAATCAAAACTAACAGGTTATGGGACATAATATCAGCATTTATTTCATTATATCAGATACCTTCCATATTATCAAGTTCAAAACGCAGAAAAAATAAATGCTCCCTAAATCCAAGTGCACTCACCATCACGGAACAAATTGCCAAGATTGATCTCATATCAATCTTAAACAAAACTGCTGAAATATTACTGCTGCTGCTCGACAAAAAATTGAAAAAAAAATCAAATCGACTCGAACAACGATACCAATTTTTTTTTCATCATTTGTTCTGCTACGGATTGTTGATTCTTGGGTCATGGAAGACACTATATGGGACAATGCAATGATCGGCCAGATTCATCATCCTGGTGTAGACCACTTCATTCACAATTTTGTGCAGAAACTGATGAAGTTATTCAATTTGAGTGTAGCCATATTGAAAATTAAATTAATGAGTTAAAGCCCTTCGAGATATTGATGAAAGAATGTACACCCAGGTTTTTTTACGCGGTTTTTTACGCGGATTTTCCAATTAACGCGGTTTTTTTTACGCGAATTTTCCAATTAAAGCGGTTTTTTATGCGGATTTTCCAGTTAACGCGGTAAAAAAAGACCAGTGCAATATCACATCTCCCCCTCAGCTCACATTTTTCTCTCATGTTCCCTCTGAGCATATTACGGTAATTAGTGCTTATAACGGAGCTTAGCGCTTATGAAGGAAATTAGTGCCGCACCTTATCACGATTCTTACGTGGATGTTAGGTGTTGGGAAACGGGTAGCTCAACGGGCTGTACAACGGGACGGGGATTTAACGGGCAGCGATTCGTGAATGGATTTCCCTGTCTACTTAGCTCTCAACGGTTCAACAGTGGTACTGCACGTGCATCGGCAGCAGAGTGTACGAATCACAAGGGAATCTTCTAGCAACAGCAGATGACCTCATTCGTGAGGGAAACCGAACTATAGCTACCAGTCTACTACCAACGAAATTGCAGGAAAAAATTACGGATTTTCGTAAGCGAGCAACACTCAACTTTTTACTTCC
The DNA here is from genome assembly GCF_029784135.1 of Toxorhynchites rutilus septentrionalis. Taxonomy (NCBI): domain Eukaryota; kingdom Metazoa; phylum Arthropoda; class Insecta; order Diptera; family Culicidae; genus Toxorhynchites; species Toxorhynchites rutilus. The sequence goes on from NC_073745.1 coordinate 154,373,944, forward strand.
GTTCTACGTAAGGATAGTCCCATTTAATATCTATCATAAGGTGACATGGTTTTTTTACGCGGATTTTCGAATTAACGCGGTTTTTTTACACGGATTTTCCAATTAACGCGGGGTTTCCTGGGTGTAAAGTAATTGTTTCATTCTCATTATTCCTCACAATGATTGATGGAAAATGCGTTAATTCCTTAAAAAATACAACTTCTGCACAATGCTACTTTGCTTTTAAAGCTACAATATCGGAGTTCAACAACATTGAAAAGATGCAGACATTGAACGTAAACTAAGATTGCTTGAATTATGGAATATATTCGCTTCATGGTTGGATACGTTGCTTTGAATCCATATTTCATATCGGATTGGATGCAAGCGCTGGCGAAAATCTAGGTTAGAAACACAGTATGATGTCATATAAAAATCAGGTGAGATCGAATCGGTAACACCAGCTCAGCAATATCAGTCAATGGAATTTTCACAATTAGGAGAGCTTTAAAACTAGAATGGGTCTCATCATTGACAAACCAAAGCTTGGAGGTTCTGGCAACAGCAATGATGGCAATGATGGGAGAGTGCCATAAAATCCCAAAAAATTGGATCACGTGCTTAATGGACGATCCCAACTGAAAAATGGATGCCTGATTCGTGTTCAGTTAAATTATTGTAAATACAGCGCGTACTTATATACATTTTTTGATTTATTTTCACTGTATATAATCGAATCCTGTATATAATCGAGTCAAAAAAAAATTTTTTATTTGTTTTTTTTTCATGTATTTTTCGTTTTTTGAAAATAAAAGAGGAATTTTATCTTTGACTCATCCTCTTAAAGTCAGAAAACACCTTTTTCACATGAAAAAAATAAATTTATCCAGGTTATCTCAAGAAGTGTTCGTTCGAATTTCAACAATGACAGAGTTATAGAACTTTTTTTGTTTCGGACTCTGTTGCCTCAAACTGGCTCTACATTAAAAAGTATGCTACGGAAGACGATTCTGATGCTTTCATTTGAAAGATGACTATAATTAGTACAGAATATATTTAGTAGTGGAACATCTTAATTAGTGGATTTTAATAACATTTTGGAAGGGAAAAACTTAAAAGTTAATAGTTTTTAATGTGTTATTATTAATTTTATCCTAAAAATTATGTCAAACTGTTTCTATCAATTAAATTGAAGCTTTCTAACCGCTCTACAACATGTTCTTTGACGCCCAACTTCCATCTTGCTTAATTTGGCTGCAATATCGATATAAACAATTTCTGGTGAAAATTCAAGCAAAATGTTCAACAATTACGATTTTCACCCCACTGTACATTTAATAGAATTTATAATGCAATTCCAGCTTTACTAGATTCCCGATAACGGTATTCTAATGCGATCTTTTTCCAGTCCAAACACTGATCATACCTAAGCCTAATTCTAGCCTATAATCTAGGCACAATAAACAACCCATGAATTTACAAGATAAGCATTTATAAGACTTCATACAAGACAAATCTTATTCGCGATAGTATAAAGTGTTGGCGTCTGGTTGCGTTATAATTAGGGAGGGAAATTAAACTCTAGCAAATTAGCAGTCCAAAAGGCAGCTTCGAATTGTTAAAATTCGTAAGAAAATGTTCACTTTACGTTATTTAATTACTTGAATACTGAACCTTACTTAACTATTTTTTATATAAATTTCCGGATGTTTATCAAACTATATTCCGGAATTCTGAAATCAAACTATCTTTTCATATACATTAATACATGTTTGATATGGAAAAGTAATTTTTCGTCCATACTTTTTATTTTGAAAGTGTTTTCATTCCACCTGAAAATCCATTATTATCACCATCACTTCCCAAACTCGTGATAAAAAGTTCAATGTCGTCAACGAGAATTTACCTTCCCATTCCAAAAACAAATATATCCAACTCCGTCTGAAAGAGTTCTTTCATTTTAATTGTCAACTCGAATAGACGTTTGTATTAGAAGAGAAAATAAGATGAAGGGAATTTCACAAACAATTTAGTATTGCTCTTTACGCAGTACCACCCTAGTTTTCAGCGGGTGTATTTCACGCTTTCAGTAGATTTTCGGATCACCACGCGTTAGTCGCTATTGTCGCAAATTTTATATGGGAATTTAGTGTCGTTGTTTTTTCCCTCTCTTCATCTGGAAAAGAGTACTGTTGCACATAAAAGCGTTCTTTGGTGGCATTCAAAATACAACAACCTGTGTGAACCCGCTACTATGCATATGCGCCACCTCGATTGAAATAAAAAAAATCGCTGTTCGTGGAAGCTTCATAAAATTCCGCCGCTCAGGTTGATAACTTGCCACCGTCACTATCTCCAGTCGGGCTGTTGCGAAACCTACCTTTCGAGTTCAGTCACTTCCTGTCAACGTTTTTTAAATGCAATAAAACTTTTCAGACCATCCTGATTTTGGTGCAAGATACATATACAGTTACCACCCATGTATGAATTGCATTAATCCGCTACGTAAGTGGTAACAAAATTTAGTGTTTATATAGAATTTAGAATATTATTTAGTTTAGAGATTTAGCGGAAAGGATTAGGATTTTAAAAAGGAATTTGTACTGCAGTTTTTTGCGAAACCCATATACACTCGACAAAAAAATTAGAGGAATAGAATGCGAAGTGGGAAATTTCAAGTGATTTTTGACATGCTGTGAAAAATTAACGCATATCGATGGGATGTACATCATTTTGAAGCTACAACTTTCAGGTATTATAATATTTTATGTACCTATTTTTATCTTGGTGTGTGTAAGTGAAGTGGGCAACAATATCGGGTAGAAATGAAAAATCGTTTTTTCTTTATTTTTTCAAGAATATTCTGGACTAACCCAATTTTTTGCCAACCAACTCAACAGCAAATCCAATTAACTTCATCCATCAGCTTTCATTTGGTTCCAAGAACGTTTCTGTAGGACCTTCCCACAAAGATATATTTCAGTTTGAATGAAAAATTACCCCTTCGTCTTTGATGATGAATAATTCAATAAACAACCATCGCAACGCAAATCGAGAGGCAGTTTTGAAAACTCCAATGAATTCTGCATAAGGATAATTTATTACTTCGACGAAAAAAAAAATATTTAATTTTTTTGCATCGATTTCAAAAAGTGCCAAAAACAGGATTTTTATAGTGTTTTACAAAATCCACTGTAGTTCTGCAAATATCGCAGTTAGTTTTAATGTTTGCAGGCAAATTTTTAGCTTAGTTTATTCCCTAAACATCCGTGAAAGTTTCACGCTGATACGTTCAACCGTTTTTTCTAGAGGATTTTTCAAAGTTTGGAGTAAATTAGAGGAGCATTTAATCGCAATCGTATCAGAAGTACAAAATCCTACGCGACTCTCTGAACGAACGATTCGTAACTTTCGTTTTCATGCGTTTGTTTGTACAAATATTGTAAGGAGTGATGATACTCACACATATTCATACACATACACATACACACGCACTCCACACCCACAAACTCATAAATACGAAAGTTATGTATCGTTCATTCTGAGAGTCGCGTATGATTTTATACTTCTGGTACGATTTGCGATTAAATGCTCCTCTAATTTACTCAAAACTTTGAAAAATCGGCTAGAAAAAACGGCTTAACGTATCAATATGAAACGTTCACGGATGTTTAGGGAAATACACCAGACTAAAACTTTGCTTACAAAAATAAGAACTAACTGCGATATATGCAGAACTACAGTGGATTTTGTAAAACACTATAAAAATTCTGTTTTTGGCACTTTTTTGAAATCGATGCAAAAAATTTAAATAATTTTTTTTCGTCAAAGTAATAAATTATCCTTATGCAGAATTTATTCGAGTTTTCAAACTGCGTTTCGATTTTCGGTGCGATGGTTGTTTATTGAATTATTCATCATCAAAGACGAAGGGGTAATTTTTCATTCAAACTGAAATATCTCTGTGTGGGAAGGTCCTACAAGAACGTCCTTGGAACCAAATAAAAGCTGATTGATAAGGTTAATTGGATTTGCTGTTGAGTTGATTGAAAAAAAAAGACGTTTGTCCAGAATATTCTTAAAAAAACAAAAAAAATCGATTTTTCATTTCTTCCCGGTATTGTTGCTCACTACACCAACACTTACCAAGATAAAAATATGTACGGAAATTATTTAAATACCTGAAAAAATGATGCTCCTCCCATCGATATGCGTTGATTTCTCACGAATATACAGTGTGTCAAAAATCACTTAAAATATCCGACTTCACGCTCTGTTCCTCTAATTTTTTTTGTCGATTGTAATATGGATTTGCCATGTGTTATTGTTATCAATTCGTCTTCAAATTAGAATAAATATTGCTAAATCACGTAAAAGTTGACTACAAACTAAGTTTGATCTTCATTTAATAATTTATCCGCAAGTTTAGTCCCGCAAGTAACTCAGAAGCGAGAATGTGAAACGTGTGACCTGACCGATTTTCGAAGTGAAAGTCCAAAATTAAATTTCAGTTACCGGCTTCCATCATGGCAAACTTTTGGAAATTATATGAGTCCTTTCAAAACAAATTGCTATCAGAACATTACAGAACCGACCACTGGCGCCTCTGCTGTAAAGTAAACAGTCACCCCGGGTTCTAAATAAGCTTCAGCTTTAAGTTTTTTTAGCTAACCATGAGTATCAAATTTTGAGAAATTGATAACCTCGATCAAAGCAACTAATTAATCAAGTTGATTCACACCGTATAGATACGTTTAGATACGAATCCAAAAAGGGCCAAAATAATATAATATACATAATTTCATGGTTAAATCCGCAGTAATTATGCATAATTTGACGTATATCGAACGCCCAGCTAATAAAAAAGGCTGAAGTCACCCGAGGTTCGCTAAGATGTATGGAACATACCACATTTATTATTTTTCTGCGCTCGTACAGAACGGGATCCACCCGGCAATTACATGACCATACATAGGCTTGCATTAGTTCTGATACAACCTGTCGGCAACCGTTCGACCATTAGTATCAGCAGCTCCCAAAGGTGACTCTGTCAACCCCTGTAGCAAACGACTCACATAAAGCTCGTGTCTTCGTTTTGTATCACCGATGGAGAATATGTTTTACGGAATATTCAAGCGCGTTGGCTAGGTCCATAATTCATCCGAGCGCTCTGTAATTAACCAGCTGTCTTCGGTCGTTTATTTCGGGTTTTACGTGCTGTGGTTTTGATCTTCAGCCACAATGTCAAGGTGGTAAATCGATGGCATTCGAGAGGAATTATCCACCGGTTTTGTATTTTGCTGTCGTCTCTCGGAAGCCCCTATGCGTCGATTGGTCGGCGAAGAGTGTTAGCGAATAAAAACAAGCGATTCATTTCGACAAAACGATGGTGGACGAGTTTGTTCAATTGACGGGGTGACATTGACATTAGCTGACAGATGGAATTGTAGGCATGAGATAGAAATGAATTGTTTATACACTTTACGATTGTGAAGTGGCGATTGTCACTTTCACTTGAAAGTAAGTCTGTAATTTGTTGATCACGCTTGTTCGTTTTGTTTTGTAATCACATCGTCTGAATGCTATCACAAAAAAACGTTACCTGTCTCCATAACTTAACCTTATCTAAGAATAATCATGTACTCTGTAATGAGCCATTGTTCCTGATAATCTAAAACTACTTGACATTTCTACAGATAATTTCCGGGAAACAAAAGCTCGAAATTAGCATATTTATTTTCACAGCCAACACAATGAGATAATGTCATCAATACCTTTCCCTCGCACACTCGATTGACTGATGGCTGCATCTCACATCTCCTCACTCATCAACGGGATTTTTCCGCGATGCAGAGGTCTTTTTGTTCGGTTTTTATTCTTCAACTTTTCGTTGTCTTGGAAACCTTTTTTCTTTGGTATTTGGATACTAAATAATCACCACTCGAATCATGTCTAACTAGAAAAACCCGGCGGTACAATTTTCGCACGACTTACCTATCGATCAATCGATTGTGCGGATTATTTGAATTTTCAATGCATAACCAATCAAGTTCTCTCGAGCGGTCCCTGTGAATCTTAAATAATTTGTTTTGACCTATGCCGACAGAGCTTGTCGTGACGGGCAAAAACTTTCAGACAGACTGTGGGAGTTTTTGATGGTTTTGTATGGATGGAATGGTAAGAAAGCGACAGAATGATTAAGTCAAGCATACAGGAAGTTTTTCGTTAGAAAAGTGCAATTTGAAAAGAGTGGCCAAACCAATGTTTTCTATAAAATGTTATACTGCAAATCTCAATAAGATGATCGATTCACATGAAACTTTACACACGCCAAGGGGACTCAGTACTATCCATAAATAGATAAATTTTTCTGACTCAAGAGTAAACTTTGGAATGCATTCTAACATAAAATCTTGAAAATTTGAAAAACTAGTTCGGAAACCTTTGGTTCAATAAAAAAAAGTCTGAGAACGAGTTGTAGGGAATTAATAAGGTTTTGTTAAAAATATGCAATGAGGAAAAATTGAAAGCTAATTCAATTTTGAATTTCAGTGTCACCTTTACATTCAGTGTGTGAAAACAGAAAGTCATATCCGAAACTCAGAAAAAATATTGTTCTTCAATGAATTTTATGTTTAACTTTTAGTGCGTTTTCAGAATCTTAGCTTAAAAACTTACGCTTTCAAGGTTATGCAAATTTGAATTCAATGGATTTTATTTGTTTGGGAAAATACGCACTTTTACGTGGAATACGTGAAAAACGCGTTTTAATTCGCATTTTTCTAGCAATAACAATAGCTTATCCTAAATATATGATAAATTTTTCATAAATCAAACCGATTCGTCATAGGTTTTGCTTTACAGGTTTCCAACGTGCATGAATTAAAGGGTTCTTGAATTTATTAAAAAACCCGTTAATTTTATTTATAATTCGTTTTTTTTGGAGATTGTCCCTGGCTTTCCTGATTTATTTCAAATTCCGAATATTCTAAATAATGATGTATCAATACTTATTTTCTGTCTTGCACTTATATCTTTGTTAATTTATTACTAGCTAACTCGCTAAACTCCGTCCCGCCCAAAATTTATTTTTTATTATCAATACCTTCAAACATTCACGTTTTCTGACTAAGCGGGTTCAATCGCAGAACTGTTCATTGATTGATCTTCTAATCGACCACTTAAAATTACCTTTCACTATAAAATTCCTAGTACTTCTACCAAAACTCGTCATTATAATATCAGATTATTTTCAGACACAATTCTCGTTCAAGATTTTTCAACCACTTGCAAATAACATGTTTCTTTGTTGCATGGAATAAATGTTGGATATAGAAAATACGATAGGAACTTTCGAGTTTTGCTCTTATCAACACATCCATTTTTATTTTTATAGTTAGAAGTTGATATAGGAGTGCGTGATAATGTGATAATTAAAATCCATTTCCATATTCGAACAAAGATCCCAGATCCCAAAGATTTCCCCATTTTCCTTCGAAGTTTTCAGAAAATTTTCATTATCATGTTTGGTTGAAATATGTGTAACATTTTTATGGGACACCTCTTCATTCCAGAGGAGGGAGGGGTGTCATAGCATCATAGAAACATTTCTCGTACCCAAAAACCCTCACATCCCAAATTTGGCTCCATTTGCTTGATTAGTTCTCGAGATATGCAAAAGTTTGTATTTTATTCATATTGCAGCCCCCTTCCCCTTATAGAGGGGGTAGGTGTTTCGAACCACCATAGAAACTTTTATTGCCCTCCATGAACCTCCATATATCGAATATGGTTCTATTTCCTCGATTAGTTCCTGAATTATGCAGGTTTTTTTTCATTTGTACGCAGTCCCCTTAGAGGAATATATTTTTATGTATTAGGTGTACCGGTAAGTTTTTTCGGTTCGGTACGATAGATGGCGTAACTTGATTATTATTCCAGTGAATCAAATTTCCAGATATTCGTTGGAAAGCTACTGTCATTGCACGTCTTTTTCAGTGTATATCAAAAAGTTGAAGCGTAAACAACATAGTTTTTGTCACTTCGAATATGTCGAATTTCGTACCAACGAGAGTGTTTTTGCGGGGACTGTTACTTCATTACTTCAATATGAAGAAAAAAGCTGCGGAAAGTCATCGCATTTTGGTGGAAGTTTATGGTGACTATGCTTCAACTGGGCGAACGATCCATTTTGGTGGAAGTTTATGGTGACTATGCTTCAACTGGGCGAACGATCCGTCACAAACGCAACAAGAATTCGCGGATACACTGGGAGTAGCTCAGCAAACCATATCCGATCGTTTAAATACAATGGGATAGGACAGTGGGTGCCGTATGAATTGAAGCCATGAGACGTTGAACGCCGTTTTATCACGTGTGAGCAACTGCCCCAACGGCATAATAGAAAGGGTTTTTTTTGCATCGAATCGTACTGGCGATGAAAAGTGGGTCCATTACGAAAATCCTAAACGTCGGGCAACATCGACGGCCGCGCGGAATTTTCACGGTCAGAAGGTTGTGCTATTTGGTGGGTGTGGTGTACTATGAGCTGCCTAAACCAAATGAAACCAGTACGGGGGAACCTCTACCGACGACAATTGATGCGTTTGAGCCATGCACTGAAGGAAAAACAGCCACAATACGAGCAAAGACACGATAAAGTTATTTTGCAGCACGACAATGCTGCAATGCAATTTTACTAAAAAGTAATACATGAGGACACAGATAATGTTAATTTTGTTGTCTTCTACTCTAGATCAGATCTAATTAACAATGTTTCCAGAAAAGGACCGTTCAGTGTCCAATTATGTTGGGCGTACAGTACGAAGATCATCGAGTATCATTGTGATGTATTTGCCTCTGATGCCTTCTGGACGAAAACTCTTGTCCGAGGGTTTTCATCAATCCGTTTATAGACGTTGAGTTTGGTTTACTTTTGATTGATGCAATCGTCGTTAAAATTTTTCCTTAATGCTCAACAGTTCTGCAAGTTTCGCATCGTCCAGTGGATGTTTTCCTCCTGTTGTCCAGCTATTGAATGAATATCATCCTCGTCAAATTTGATAAAGCCAGGAGCAATTTCAAATACCTGCTTGATCAATGCAGTCCGTGCATTTGATAAAAGACGCCAAAGTCATCATTAATTGTGTCACGACCACGAGTAGAATGATTATTCATATACGGGAACAAATCGGCATATACGAAACGTCTTTCTGCAATCCTTCCAATCAGAGCTTCGAATTTTCTGATGGTTGCTCCGATAGCTGTTCTAGCATAAATTACAATCTGATGTCAGCTTCTTAAAGGGTGCATTTCTTCCGCAATAGTAGTTTAACAACGACCAGAACTAGTTCGAGGGTATCAATCAATTCCTTTATCGCTGTCAGTTCTTCATCGCTCAAGCTTATCTTGTCTATCCGACAGTTCATGGGCTCCCTTTGTGTATTCCGTCAACCTGGTAAGAATGATTTTCTCCAGAAGTTTCCCAGGAATTTCCAGCAAGTATATTGGTCTATACGATTCTGTATCATTAGACGTCTACCCTGGTTTTGTCAACAGTACTCGATTTTGTCGATTCAGAAAGTAGCACTCGTCTATACACTTCTGCATTGCTGTCCTGAACATGACAGTGAATGCCAATACTGCTGCTTTTAGAGCCACGTTGTGGATTCCATCTTGGTCAGTTGGTTTCTTCGTTTTGAGACTTTTTACAACTGCTATTAGTTCAGCATTGGACACCTGTCTGCGTTCAGTATCATCAGATCGTGTTGCGGGAATAGCCCCTCTACAATAACCTTTAGCTTGTCAGGACAGATATGCGATGTTACTCAGGTCGTTGTTTTGTTTTTTGAGCGCCAGCCGGCGAATTCTTCTTCTTTCCGAACGATTTCAAAGCATTTTTGGCGTCACCTGTTCTCCGGTTGGAACACTCTGAAACCTTCAGCGAGTGGTTTCTCGACGGCTTCAGTTATTTGGCGTCATGCACAAATTACGTAACGCGAGAATGGGGGGATGTGAGTTTCGAGGTTGCGTTACTTACTGTGTATTAGAGATAAAAAATTGCGTTACGTAGGGGGGAGGAGGTCAAAAATCCGGATATTTAGCGTTACGTAATTTGTGCACGACGCCTTTCGACAATCATGTTATGCTAAAGTCAGTCATCTTACTTGGGTTAAACTTCTGCTGGAATCTGGCAAGAACAGAGGCTTGATACGCCGACCGAATCTCAGAGGGATTAGTGCCGCTAGAATCTGATGTTTCCTCTAAGTTGAGTATTGGCGATTGTTGCAGCCTCCAAATACTATGTAGACGGGTTGACTTGGCCACCTGTCGTATCCATCGCGCTACTATTCTTTTCTCAACTGTTTTTATTGGGTTTCTCCGATTTCGTTGGGTCCCCTCTCCAAACCGCTAAATTCCAATTTACCGGTTTTTTTATATTTACCGGCCATTTTGTTATTCTTGGCTGGGAACTCAACGGGCCAATATGTATTACCGCCTTACAAATCACGAATTCACCAACGCAAATGAACGAAAAGTACGAACCGTTCATTCCAAGGGTACGCATAGTACTTTGTACATTTGGTGCATTTTTGAATGCATGTTCGAAAAAACCCAGTCCCAGAGTGTCGATTTTTGACCAAAAAAAATCCGAGATGACAGTAGATCTCAATCTCGTTTCATGCAATTTTAAAACATTTGGCATGAACAATTTTTTTCTAAAACACCATTTTCATGTACGAATATGTAAGTACTATTATAATATTTCCACCGTTTTGTTCCGTTGAATAGTCCGTGGTTATTCAAAATGCAGTCCACTCACATCCACCGTTAAATAGTGGTAGAGCTTACTGTTAAAAATAAACTGCAATTACGAGTGTAAACGCCAATATTTATAGTTCTTCTTTTTCACAAAATTACTTCGTCCGTAAACCGATCTGAATGTCAATGACAGTTGCATAATTTCAACGACCAGATTGGTACCGCTCAAGCTCGTGAAAGGATTCCATTTACTTGCATGCTAATATTACATCGTCCGTGGCCCTTCGAAATCACAATGATTACAGTCAATGCACACTAATTGATTTTAAAGAGCATTTCAAGCTATAAAATTTCGCGCGTGCTTTCTTCGCAGCCGAAGCCTCTCCATCCGACTCTTCCTCAATTGGAAAAAAATAATTTGTTCGTTGGATACCTTCACCCAAAGCCTGCGGATAATAATTGCTGGGAGCTGCTAACTCTGGCAAATCAACGGGTCTCACTATTCAATTAAAATTAAAACCTCCATCGTTGTTCTCACACACGGAACGGTAAATCTTAATCACGGTTTCCAGTCGTGGATCTTTGTTTCGGAGAACTTGAACCATATCCGGACGGGACGGGCGAGGTGTCAGCTGGATTGTGAATTCCTTACGTTCCAATGAGACCATGCGCCGTTGATTAATTGCAGTGATCTCTTTCGATTTTCTGTTATATGTGAACCGCAGTGCTCAGCGATGCTGGTGCGGCTAGTGAATTGGCCTCGAATAACTAATTGGTCTGACGCTTACCTCATGTTCGGGCCAGAGCTTCTGAGATCGAAGCAAATGAGAAGGAGCTTACCTATTGGATACGATGCGTCCCAAAGCAACGGGGATTGTCAGCGCATTTTTGAAATGAATTGATTGAAACGTGATGGCGACATGTACCCGTAGAAGTACCCGTGGAATGCGCTTGTCAGAATCTGTTAAACAATCTCAAATCAATACGAGAAATTAAGTCCAGCAACCTGTTCAAATATAAATCGATCTAATATTAAACCTTAACCTAAGCATCACAAATAATTTCATGTAGTCTGAACCTGGTTGAAGCGTACAAAAAATTTCAGCAAGCGAAATATAGTTAGCTTCAATTGGTTAATATATATTTCCCTTTGGTTGATACTTCCACGGTTATGCACACATACACACACACTGTAAGCAAATGACCACAGAAAGGTTCATATTATGATTAATTACCGCCATTAAACGCACTGGACCAGCCTCATAGTTTCGCGCTGACAGAAACTTACGAAACAGTTGTGAGTAAATTGTGAGAATAAGCGATTCTGACACGTCGTTTTTCATTTTCATCTAAACATTTACGATCGATTTAAAAGCTGTTAAAAGTCCGACCAAGCCCGTTCAGTTTCCGATTTTACGCGTGAACATTCCTCCGAAGAACAAAGTTTGTCCGTGGGCATATTATAAAAATGCTTCTTTTAATAACATATAACTTTCTTCAGTGTTTCTTCTTCTTCAATGGCACTAACGTGACCGCGGAAATATCATCTTCTTAACGTAGTATTATTGTGTCATTTTTATTACTACTTGGTTGAGATCCATTTACCAAATAACACGACTTGGTTGAATCTTTGAGAGATAACTTCAAATTTCAAGCGCTTTAAGTAATTTCAAATGTACCAAAATAGAACAACTTCATACAGAATATAGACGATTTTTAAGATTAATTCTTCTTTCATGTTTGTGAAGTTGACATAACGCTAGTGCTAAAAGTGCTAGTGATCGTCATGACATTTATCAGCATAACATTTGCTCATTAGTGTTAAGATGGTTGCTTGTTTCCATCTGTGCCGTGACGACTTCTACATTAACATTAAGTCATAAAAATAAAATAAAGTATTCCAAAAAATTTTCTTGCTACATTTTTTTTTAAATTTGAGATGCTACATACATGCTACAGTCACGATGATCTATATGAAACACAGGTGATAAGAATGCTTCATAGATGATGAGGCCTTTCATTACTCACACTGAAAGGCCATCTACATTGACAATTAAAGAAAACATCTATGAAACTCCAAATTACCCATTGGGTATTTTCTTTTGAAAATTTGGGTAGAAGTAGTTTAGAGTGTAGCGATTACACTTTTATCGCTGTCAGTTTCATTTTTATCGCTGTCAGTTTCACGAAAATTGGAAAAAAATGGCGTCACCCGAAAAGCAACGTCGTGAATTGATTTTGTTCAAACACCTGGAAAATACTCAATCATCTCATCGGGACATCGAAAAACAACTCAAAATCGAGAAGTGATTAAACGTTACCACGAAAATCTGAGCATCGAACGGAAGGAGAAATGCGGTCAGAATGCATGTTCTGTTATAGCGAATTCGTTTTTGTTCAGTTTCAACCCCAGTTCCAACATAACTGCTGTCAAAACGTTTTTTTATTCACTCAGCTGTTGGGTTCGCACTCGGGTTCACCAATACAACTATACTGAACTGTCAAGTTCCGAGTATTGTTTTGGAAAATCTAAAAATTAAGAATATGAAAATGATAAACCTGCTGCTTTTGATTTTGTTTTATTTGAATCGTAATCCAATTCGGATTCTGATTTTGAAGAGAATATTCGCGTAGACGGCATCAAGCTTCGTGTGCTTTCATTGGGAGGCGAAAATAATTATGGATTTTCTGATTTTTAGAATGAAATTTCTGAATGAAAATTTACTTTCACGTATCGACTATCGATTTTATGTGATGAAATGAGAGTTCTTTTTCGAAATTGCAAAGACATATTAAACGAAAAATGTGTCTGATGATGATTTTATATTATAATGGTAATTATTTGTGGAACAAACAGGACAAATGATTAAGTAAGTGTCAGTACTACATGTGTTAGGTAATCGAACAAAATGAATGAGAAAATTTCATTCAAACTTTTATAATTCTACACTGCACTTGGTTAAAGTGACCAGGTGGTCAAAGGTCTAACGCGGGACACAAAAAACAAAACGTTATGTATATACGTTATGTGAAAATAAACCATAATTTAGCGAGTCTCATTTATTCGTGAAACAATTAACACGTGTCCCTGCAATTAAACCTGATCTGTATTATTTCTTTCTAAGTATCGTCATTGAGTTGTGATGTTTCGGTGGTCTGAAAATCACTGGCTCAGTTAGGGCATTAAAGCCTGGCAAGCACGATCCAAATTCAACAATTTTTTTCAAATTACCGAATGGAATGCCATTTTTCATCCAATTTAGTGTTGACGTATGCATTAAAAAATGGACTATTTTCGGATGGCGATGAAAAAAAACTACAAAAAATAATTTAATGGAACAAATTTTCCTTAAATATTACGTTTATTAAGCCTACAACAAAAAATATTCAAGGCTGTTGATAAGCAGCAGCAGCACTGTCAAGTAACTTCATGATTTTTTCATACTATCAGCTTCACCCCACAGCAAAGGAGTTGGACATCCTGAGACACTTTGTGTCCGCCAGACATAGCCGATCTGGTATTTACAACATCCTCTCCTGTCGCTCCTTAAGCCGGGAGATCGAAACAACCGGCCAAACGGTGAAGGAGAATCTGCCCAAAATAGACAATTTTATGCGGAAGCGTCAGACGAGACCGGCAGTATCTGAGCAGCAGGCAATCACCCAGAAGGAGTAGCTTCAGGTGCTGGAAAAAAACTTCTTTCCGGCGAAAGAAGTGAAAAACTTCTTTTCGTGCTCATAATGGAAGACGAGACGTGCTTGATGCTAGAATTCAACGAATGGCCGGGGACCGGGTACTTTACGTTTCCCAGGTAAGCGATGATGTCGAATGTATCATCCACATCAAGTTCTCGAAGAAGGGTCCTTCTCTGACAGACGAGAAGGGAATGTCCAAGCCGCTCTTCTTTCGAGTCATATGGTGAATGGGGAACGAGTACGAAGTGCTTGCCGAAACTTGCGAAGATGATGTGGTCTTAATGCCGAAACGGGGATCAGCCCATTATGCCAAAAGATCACTGGAGAATGGATAATGGATCGGCTGGAGATAAACATTGTCGCGTAGATCGCCAACCTTCCCAACATACCCCAGCTGCGGCCTGTAGAAAACTTTTAAGCGAATGGCCAAAATGGCGAGATAACTGACTACCAAAGCCACGAAAAGGTAAAAGAACATGTCGACATACATCTTTTCATCAGCCATGATAGAGGTTCCGGCCAACATTTGCTTCATTTGCGATACTTCATCAAACAACTCTGCCTCTTCGTGTCCAGCATACACTAATTCTTCCGGCTTATCTAACACGTTAAGCCCTGACCGAGCTAGAGGACCAAAGATGAACTTTTCGTTTGACTCACGTTGGTCCCTGTGGATCAATAGGGATCTTTTATAAAAATGATTATAAATCTTTATAAAAATCTTAAAAATTAATCTTTATAAAAATCAATTTTCCGATTTTGTTGCTGTCGTTTTCTTTTGACACTCTCTAAGTCCACTGTCGCTGCGATGAAACAAGCTAAACGTATTAATCGTTGAAAGCATTGGAAGCGCTCTTGAACTGTCTGACAAATAAAAGTTTAATTTCATACATTTAAGAAAATCAACATGATCAAATTGTAATACTGAAATATATTGATATCGCGGGACATTTTCGTTCCTTTGGCCACATGCGGGACGTTTCGCGGGACGTAATCCTACGTGGGACATTTTGTTGAAATGCGGAACGCTTGTTCCTTCTGATCTGATAGATTATAATTTACCTCCCAAGCACTAACATCGCCACCAGACGTAATCTGTACACTTGTAATCTCAAATATAAACAAATCAGACTAAATAACGCATACCAACAAACTGCCTCATTCGTGAACCCGAAAACGTTTTTATATTACAAAGTCAGTTTGGAACTAACCCAGTTTCAAAAACCGAATTCGCTATTAGTAAGCAGGATCACAAGCGTGTCTAAAAAGCGTTTGAGCGGAATCCCAATGCTTCGGTCAGGGATGTGGCCAAAAAGTTAAATCTGTCCAGGTTTTTCGTTCAGAGAGCCAAGGACCGGGAGGGACTATATACGTACAAAAAGCAGAGGGCTCCAAATCGTGACGAACGACAAAATACGGTAGGTAAGCCCGGGAACTGTACCCCCAGATGCTGACGAAGCCTCATTCATTTCATCATGGACAACTTCAAAGCGAACTTACGGCAGCAGTCAAGCTGGAGCAAGAATGTAGTTTACGGACTCCGATATGGAAGAAAACGTAGTGTTCGGTTTGATTAATTCATGAAAACAGCTTTATTCTTGATATACGGGTAATTCAAAATATGCAAGCGTGGATATAACCCAACTTCGTTACATACATACAGAAAATAAAGAAAATACATTTCAGATAAAGAAGGTATCAAAACATAAAGAGTTAAAAAGATAAAGAAAAGATAAAGTGAACATCTCACAAATCCAGTCTCTTGGATGGTTTGATTTCACGGCCAGATCGTGTGTTATGCGGTTCAAAGGAACTGTCCGACTGCGATGGAGTTATCTTCGGTACAGTTTGAGGTGATGTTGAGCTAGTACTGATACATCGGTTTCTGAAGATTTTATTGAGCTAGTCGCCTCACTTGTGGATTCCGCCTGTCCAACGGTGGATCAACAGGATCAGATGCAGATGGAAGTCTTGCGTATCTTTGTGGACCAATCGGCTCTCTGACTATTGTAAGTTGAATGAAGTGACTGTTGCGCCAGAGTTTATGACCGTTGTTGATTGATAAACCGAAACCACCAATAACGGGCAAAGCCTAACAAGAACTTTCGGATTTGTGAAGTAACTTATGCGGTGGTTATAGTTAGACTGACATTTTATTTTTCGAATCTTACAGAGTATGGTGTTGAATTGAATTTTTCTCTTTCGTTTAGTGAACTTGATCCGTGTTGCCTGATCAGCACAAAATGTGCTGAGGCGAATGCGAGGTCCGAGCCGTTCGCTCAGACAGCGCTCGCATTGTCAAGACGGCTCCTCCGCTGTGCCCCTCCCAATTGTTGCAACCGCTTGGCGTTCCTCCGCCAATGGAACATTATGATGGCGAGAATGATCGCCACGACGAACGCCCCGTCTATTGAATATGATGCCACATCGTGCATCAATATTGTGTTCTCGACCTTATCGCTTCCAAACATTGTTGTCCAGCCGGGCACTTAGAATAATGGTGTGGTTGTCGATCGGATGTTTAGCGTTACTTGATCCAGTGATTATGGAGTCCTTATTTTATTACTTCTTGGAAAGTCCCAAATTGCTGATGAGTATTTCCGTTGGTGGGAAATCGAATGATTTTTGCATTGCTCAGTGCGCGCTTCTAGTGGGAAATCGAATGTGTCTTGCATTGCTTATGCGCGTGTGGCTCATCTAACGGAGTCGTTGACCACTCCGATTTTGAGTACTTCCAACCGTCTTCCAAATTTATCAGATGTGATCTATCCATTATTAAGTCTTATTATTCCGGAAGACCACGAACCGTCTGGATTCTGAGCACACACTCTGCTGTTTATAGGAAATTCCTCCAAGCACTGCGAACTGTCTTTCTCGATTCAGCCGTAGTTTTTCACTTCTCCGTTCAGTCGTCTTCGATTGAAATATGATTTCAACGCCACACTATTGATTTCGGGTTTTTCTTCCTCCATACAAATGGAACAACAAATTTCTGCATTACTCGAGAATTAATCGAGCAAACAAAACCAAATTTAGCATGTGGAGGTTTTAGGATGCAATAAATATTTCTATGGTGTTTAGACACTCCTCCCGCTCTCTAAAGGTGGGCTGTCATACAAATGAAACACAAATTTCTGCATAACTCGAAAACTAATCAAGCACAATTTGGGATGTGAGGGTTTTTGGGTACAAAAAATGTTTCTATAATGGTATGACACCACTCCCTCCTCTGGAATGGAGAGGGGGTCCCATAAAAATATTACACATATTTCAACCAAAAATATTCCAACCAAACATGACAATTGAAAATTTTCGGAAAACTCTGAAGGAAATCGGGATAATTCGGAAAATTAAATTCCCATATGTTCTACAATTACATAGTGACAAGTGCTGTTAGTCCATTTGATGTTTGCGCTAACGAAATTGATCTTTGTCCGAAACTGAAAATGGATTTTAATGTGATGGAACGCACTCCTATATCTTCTTCTATCTATACCAAAAAAAGGATCGCCGAATGTGTTGATAAGAACAGAACTCGGGGAAGGAATTGTCCGATTTAGGGCTGTCTTTATTCTATCATATTTTCTGTATAAAACATTTATTCCATGTAACGGAGGAACATGTTATTTGCAAGTGGTTTTGAACGAGAATTGTGTCTGAAAATAATCTGATATTATAATGATGAGTTTTGTTAGAAATACTAGGAATTTTATAGTAAAAAGTAAATTCAACGGGGATGGATAGAAGATTGGACCCATGAACTTGATCATAGTAAGAAAATGTGAATGTTTGAAGGTATTGATTACAAAAAACAAATTTTGGGCAGGACGAAGTTTGCCGGGTCATCTAGTTTTAAATAAAATTTGGTTTGCTAACGTAAACGGTGTCGCCTCGTTTCATTCTTTTTACTATAGTTGTTTTGTCCGATGTATCGTAGCTATTCGAGACTATGACTATTGAATCACTTCTTCTGACGACGATTCTTTGAGTTTTAGAAACTCGAAAAAAAAACGCTGAAGGTATTCACTAGAAGCACAATTTCTTGGCCGCCAAAATGAAAAATATCGCTTGCCACAATCTGGAAAGGATATTCTGGTATGTTCTTCAAAAATATTTCCTCTTTTTGCTTAAATTTATGCGTTTGTTGCACTTTTCCACATAGTCGCAGATTGCTCCTGCCATTCTCGGCCAAAACACAAACTCGCGAGTTCTTCTATTCGAAGCTTGAATTCCACAATGCCCCTCGTGTATGATATTTAGCAATGCATTTCGTTCGGTCTCGGGAACAACAAGTTTTTCGTCTTTAAAGATTAAACCATCTAATTCCGACATCTGCTCATGAAACGAGAAATAATCGCGAACATTTTTCTCTACCTGTTGATCGTTAATGGGCCAACCACCGTATACATAACCTTACGATTCCTGTAGATTACGATCTTCCGCAGTGGCTTTCTTGTAACGCTCTTCGGCCGAACGTTTAAGACAAGAAACGGCATACACTTCTTTTTGGTCTGATAGTTCTTCATCAATTGCAGCGCTTCTGGCCGGATCTATCTTCGTGCCAATATTCAAAGCATGTCCTAGAGTAGTACGAAGCCATTGGGATCACTTGCGTACCCAAGGACACGGACATTTTGCATTCAAAAACTCATATTCCTACGATGATGAATATTCGTTTTCTACTGCCGAGGGTACGAAAGTTTCATCAGTTTTGGAACTATATCAGGTTGAGGAAGATGAAGAGTCCGAAAATTGGGTTTCGGATGAAACAGCCTTATCTGGAATCGAAAAAAGTTATTACTTGGGCTAAGGAAAACGGACTGCCATTGGAAAGACTATTCTGCTGCCAGAATTACGTAAAAATATTTTGGAGAAAAATGATATTTTTTAATTTTTGCTTTGTTGCATATTATGCATATTACAGAGCCAATGAATATATGGGGAAAAAGGTACCTTCGGATTTTCGAAAGTGACTTCATGCAAAATGTTCATTCCCGCAGAAAATACCCTGTGTATTCCAGTTCAACCGGACTTTATTTACTAGTGTCGCACTGCCATCATAGTTTCAGTTTCTTAAAACCCGAAAAATCACCCAAGAGACATTATCAAAAACCGAATTTCGGGATCAAGATGACAAAAAATCGAGATGACAGTAGTTCGCGACCATTTATGCAATTTGAAGACATTTGACAACACCTTTTTTAAAAACTCCGATTTCATGCACTCATGCACATGCACTCGTTTTTGCGACAATAGTAAATAAAGTCCGATTGAGCTGAAATGTTGTATGATGTACCGTTTAGTCTCATATTCCGAACATTCTCAAATTGCGAACACTTCATTTTTAAATGTAAATTTACTGAACTTTTATGTTAAAAATAATTGAATAATGAACACACAGACTTTCTTTGCGGTATAGGCTCCATTTTGACCTCATTTACAGGTATCAACACAGCCTATAATTTATAATATTATAGACATTTGCAAAAAAGTGACAGTCAAAACCAATGATAAAATGTTTGCGTTAGCAAATTCCATAAAAAACAAGCATCGTTCATTTTTCAGTTTTTGTAGTTTTTTTTAATCCCATTTATTTATTTAAGGCTCATTAGCATTTTTTAGCTGTAATAGAGCCGAATTTTAATCGTGTACATGTCACATGGTTATCATATCTATAATTAGCACATAACACAGTTGCCATTCGCCAGTATTCCTTCTATACCATTACATATGGTACATTCACACAGTAGCCATTTAGGCGTAAGAGTATTCTTTCTGTTCTTCCATTATCCTGTTGGACCACCGGACAGCGGAGACAGTTGGTTGATCATTGTTGAGTTATTTATAGAACAGTAGCCCGATGTATCTGGCAGAGCAGAGCAGTTGTATGGATGAATCGATCTTATTTCGACCGTGGATCGATCTCCATCGCTGATGATTGTTGCGTGGACGTAGCTATTCTGTAACAACACAAAGATGGTCAATGAGGGCCCTGAGTTTTGAACTCACGATCGATCGCTTACTAAGCGAACGCGCAACCAATGTGGCTACGGAGACCCCCGAGTTTTTGTAGTTGTTTCAACTATTTTGTTAAGTGCTAGAAATGGTAAGAATCTACAATAAATGGATGAAATAAAATGATATTATATGTAGAAATCTTCATTGAAATAAGTGTTCGGAATATGATTTTCATTTCATTTCTACGCATTTCTACGCATGATTCAAATTTCGAACACTTTATTTTTAAATGTGGATTTACTGAACTTTAATGTTATGATTAATTTCATATTCAAAACCCTGACATTCTATGGCCTATAGACTTTATTTTAACATCATTTACCGGTATCGATACCGATATAGCGCCCTTGGTCGCGAAACTATGTAAACTGTTAGAAACAAATACAATCAATAATTACAAAAGTAAAATCCTTTTTTTACGAACATAACATTTTTTCCAAAAGACTAGCAAATTGACTTAAATTTGATATATCGAACATATGAATCGGTCAAGTAGTTTAAAAGTTATGATTTAAAAAAAATGCATTTTTGCTGTTCGGAATTTGAGACAAAGGTGTTCGGAATATGAGTCAGTGATAAAAATTGTGTTCGGAATTTGAGGCAAAATATTGAAACATATTTTTAGTTTTTCACCATGAATATGTATTCGTAAATCAATTTTATTGTCAATTGAAAAAGAAGGCTCTATTGAAGGCTCTATTGTATCCAAAAATCAAATGATTTTGGAGAAAGAGTACCATTTTGCGTAATGAGACACTGTTTAATGGCCATCAAAGCATAAGTGTTCGAAATATGAGACAAAACGGTATTTTTTCGAGTGAATCAACATTTTTCAGGAAATTCTACTAGTAAATTTGAGATGACTATTTTCATTGGCACTCTAATGCACATCGTTACTCATTAATTTGTTTTTAAACCGAACGAAATAATCCTTTGCCAAACAAGATAACAAAATTAGGGGGTCTCCGTAGCTACATTGGTTGCGCGTTCGCTTAGTAAGCGATCGATCGTGAGTTCAGAACTCAGGGCCCTCATTGACCATCTTTGTGTTGTTACAGAATAACTACGTCCACGCAACAATCATCAGCGATGGAGATCGATCCACGGTCGAAATTAAGATCGATTCATCCATACAACTGCTCCGCTCTGCAAGACACATCAGGCTGCTGTTCTATAAATAACTCAACATTGATCAATCAACTGTCTCCGCTGTCCGGTGGGGTCTAACAGGATAATGGAAGTCAGAAGGAATACGTTTACGCCTAAATGGCTACTTTGTAATGTAATGTACCATATGCAATGGTATAGAAGGGAATACTCTTACGCCGAAAAATGGCAACTGTGTGTAATGTGCTAATTATAGATATGATAAACATGTGACATGTACACGATCAAAATTCGGCTCTGTTACTGCTAAAAAATGCTAATCAACCTTAAATAAACAAATAGGACAAAAAAAGATAACAAAATTAAATCTATTCTGCGATAATATCGTAACATATGAAGATGTTAATTAGACATCTTTTGGGAATCCAATAAACCAGAGGACTTTCCAAGCGGATTCGAAGGCTTATCGCTTACAGTAGAGCCCCGATTATCCGCGAAATAGTCTGGCTAGGCCATCTCGCGTAACGAAAATCGCGGATATCGCGATAAACGACTAAAAATGAGGTGCAAATACGAAATAAAGATATTTCAGCACGAAAACTATATTTTATCAATACTATAACTATAAATGATTCAACTATCCGTCTATAGAGTCGTGTACACCAGTAGCCAAGTAATGTGACTGTAGAGGTACCACCCGGACCAACATCAAAATATACATCCCTGTAGTCAGCACTGCGTATAAACAAGCAAGCAGTACTGTCAAATGTTCATGTCATAGGAAACAATTGGATTGAACTATAAGAAAACAAAGTGTTTTGTAGAGACGTGAATTTCCTAAATATTTTTTTCTCGAAATTATTAAATTGCATTAAACTGAACTCGATTGTAAGGCATGTATAACATAAATATCAATTATAAAATGATCATTACGAATTAATGAATAATTCTAGTAACTCTATCAGTTACCGCACTAAACGTTCGTAGAGGTTTGGTTGATAGATACGTAGCAGGAAAAAACGTGGACTACTCATGTGAGTTCTTTATGAATACTTTTGTAAAACAATACTCACGTTAAATAAATTTCAGTTTTTGAGCTGTTTGTACCACAAGCTTCAAAAAATACAGTTCATCTAAATTCTATCCGAACATACTCAAAAAATGAGTACAATAAGAAACAGATGTAACCTCGAAGTAGACCCGGACGAAACTGCAAGTAATTGTGCAATATGTTCACGCCCAGATCACGACGAAAGTCAAATGGTATTTTGTGACTCATGCCAACGATGGTTTCACTTTTCCTGCGTAGGAGTGACTTCCGCGGTAGAGTACGACGAAGACTGGAGCTGCCCTAATTGCCTTGAAAAGGTGGTGGATCATGGAAAAGAAGACATGGATGAAGCGTTGAAAGTCGCTGCTGAAAAACGAAAGCGTATGAGAGAAGATATGGAAAAGAAATTAAAGCTTGCGCAGATGGATATCGAGCTCGAGAATGAAAAACGCGATATGCAATGGGCGATAGAGAAGAAAATTTTAGAGATGAAGATAGCCACCGAAAGAGCCTATAACGAGAGAAGGGAGGTGGAACGTAAAAAACTGCAACAAGATTGGGACCAGCTCGTACAACAACGAACGCAAGAGTTGGAGAAGCGAACGAAGAAGTCCAAACGCAATAAGGCACGAAAAGAGGATACGGAAAATCCTGAAGCATTTGACGTCGGACAGCCAAGTAATTCGACTCCAAAGGCGCAACCTGGAAGCTCACGGGCCCCCTTTGAATCTACGCAGTTGCAGGAAAAACCGAAAAATGATCAAAATGCACGTCTGTTGAGCAAAAAGAAAGACGATAACCAGCATAATGATGTTGATGATGACGAATCGTGCACATCCGAATCTGATTCTTCTGCACACAGTGACAACGAAGGAACAGAGAAAGCTGAAACGACAATACCGACGAAATCACAACTATCTGCACGCCAGTTTCTGTCCCGGAAACTTCCAACGTTCACCGGGCGGCCGGATGATTGGCCGATGTTCTTCAGCAGCTTTGAGACATCGACGAAAGCTTGTGGATTCTCTAATTTGGAAAATTTAGCCCGTCTACAGGAGAGCTTAAGAGGCCCAGCGAGAGATGCAGTAAGTAGCCGACTTTTGCTACCCGACTCCGTACCGAAAGTTATGGAGACTCTGCGAATGCTCTACGGACGACCAGAGCAGCTTCTAAATACACTTTTGTCGAAAGTTCGTAAATCAGATCCACCGAAGTCGGACAAACTGGGATCATTCATTAATTTTGGTGTGCTTGTGCAACAACTCTGCGACCACCTCGAAGCTACGAATCTTGTGGATCATTTGGTCAACCCTATGTTGATCCAAGAACTCGTGGAAAAACTTCCTGCAAGTACCAAAATTGATTGGGTTCGATATAAACGACAGTGTGGAAGAGTGACCTTGCGAACACTAGCAGATTTTTTGTCAGATATCGTCTCCGCAGCGAGTGAGGTAGCTAGTTTGGTGGATAACGCTTCACAATCTGGAATTAATCGAACGGGAAAAATAAAGGCCAATAAAAGTAGAGAGCAAGAAAGTAACGTTTATGCACACTATGGATCCGTGAGTGTCGATAGTAGAGTGGGAAACACAGCAAGAACTGAACGTATTCCGTGCCCGATGTGCGGTCATACTAATCACCGACTACGAAACTGTGAGAATTTCCGTAAGCTGAGTGTTCATCAGAGATGGGATGCGATCGAAAAGTGGAAACTGTGTTCAATTTGTCTGAACGCACATGGAAAATCAAAATGTAAGCTAACCATACGTTGTGCAGTAGAACAATGCGGAGAGCGTCACAACACCCTACTTCATCGAGTAGAAAAGCAGTTTAGCTGCAACACACATGGATATGCAGCCAGAAACTCGATCCTTTTTCGCATGGCACCAATCATTTTGTCTAACGGAGACAGATCAATAGAAGCAACTGCATTCCTGGACGAGGGGTCATCCTATACATTAGTGGACAGTTCGATAACCAAGCAACTGAAGTGCAAGGGTACAACACAACCTCTTCGTGTCACGTGGACAGCAGGAGTATCCAGATTGGAGAAAGACTCACAGAGAGTTCACCTGACAATCGCAGCTCGAGAAACGCAGGAAAAGTTTGTAATCCAAAACGTACACACGGTGGACAATTTGAAACTTCCAGTGCAGACATTACGATTCGAGGAAATAGCAGATAAGTACCGACATTTGCAAGGTATACCCATGATGGATTATGATCAGGCTGCACCGATGATTCTTATCGGTCTCAAGCATATTCACTTGTTCGCCC
Source organism: Toxorhynchites rutilus septentrionalis (assembly GCF_029784135.1). Lineage (NCBI taxonomy): Eukaryota > Metazoa > Arthropoda > Insecta > Diptera > Culicidae > Toxorhynchites > Toxorhynchites rutilus. The sequence continues at coordinate 154,398,833 of NC_073745.1, forward strand.
CGTTGGAATCACGTATTGGACGACCAGGTGAACCCATAGCAGTTCGCTCGAAATTAGGTTGGACCGTCTATGGCCCAAAAGACGCAGAGGAAATTGGAAGCTTCGTTGGACAACACTCGTGTGTGGGTCTAACTAATGAAGAACTACACGACCTTCTTAAGGCGCAGTATTCACTGGATGAAAATGGCATCTCCGCTCAAATATTACCAGAATCTAAAGATGAAGTAAGAGCGCGGGAAATCTTGGAAAAAACAACAGTTCGAGTTGGAGAGCGGTTCATGACTGGACTGCTTTGGAAAGAAGAAGATCCTCGATTTCCAGACAGTTTACCCTTAGCAATGAAACGGATGAAAAGTTTGGAAAAAAGGTTGTCTGCTAGTCTTGAATTATCAACGATCGTTCGACAGCAAATAATACAGTACCAACAGAAGGGTTACTGCCATCAAGCTACACGAGAGGAGCTGGAAGGAAGCGATCCAAATAGGGTGTGGTACTTACCATTAAATATTGTACTTAACCCTAAAAAGCCAAGTAAGGTATGGGACGCAGCTACGGTAGTGAAAGGAGTTTCTTTGAACTCGAAACTTCTCAAAGGACCCGACAACCTACCGCCTTTACCAGCAGTGATATGCAAATTCAGGGAACATCTCATCGGCTTCGGCGGTGACATCCGAGAGATGTTCCATCAGATAGAAATGCAACCAGCAGACAAACAGGCATTGAGGTTTGTGTTCGACAACGTTGTATACGTTATGGATCGTGCGATATTTGGGGCTACATGCTCTCCTTGTTCGGCCATGTATGTGAAGGACAGAAATGCTGAGGACTTCAAGGATCAGTTTCCAGATGCTTGTGATGCGATAGTCAACAAGCATTACGTTGATGATTATTTTGATAGTACAGACACCGTAGGAGAAGCGGTTCAGCGAGCTTCCGCTGTACGATTTGTCCATTTGAAAGCTGGTTTTGAAATCAGAAACTGGGTTTCGAATGCTCCCGAATTTCTTCGCCAAATTGGCCAACCTGAAGAAACAGAAAAAGTTAGTCTTGATTCTTCGAAACCAGATCGTGTGCTGGGGATTGTGTGGGAAACTAAATGCGTAATATATCGCACCCAGTTCAGTGTATGTCGCTGAACTGGGTGCGATATATTACGCATTAGGGATCATTGAAACATTGCCCATCGACCACTATTTTATTTTTTCAGACAGTCTCAGCTCAATAGAGGCAATCCGCTCAATGAAAGTTGATAAACGCTCATCTTATTTCCTAACAAGAATAAGACATCTATTGAGTGTTTTGGTCGAAAAATTATTCAAGATTACCTTAACATGGGTTCCCTCTCATTGCTCGATTCCGGGGAATGAGAAAGCGGACTCGCTAGCTAAGGTGGGCGCTTCAGAAGGCACACTTTTTGAAAGGCAAATTACTTATAACGAATTTTTTCACATTCCTCGTCAGGACACACTCGTTAGTTGGCAGCGCATGTGGAGTGAAGATGAGTTCGGTCGTTGGTTACACACGATTATCCCTAAGGTTTCGACGAAAGCTTGGTTTAAGGGATTGAATGTCGGTCGTGATTTCATTCGCGTGATATCTCGGCTTATGTCCAATCACTACAACCTAAACGCGCATCTCTATCGAATTGGGCTCGCAGCAAACAATCTTTGTGATTGTGGCGATGGCTACCACGACATCGAGCATATTGTCTGGTCGTGTATCCGGTTCCATGCTGCTCGCTCTCAGCTCTCTAGAGCACTGAGAGCAAAAGGCAGACAATCGGATATCCCCGTCCGGGATATCTTAGGTAGCCGTGATCCTGATCTTCTGCTTCATCTATACCTGTTCCTCAGGAACGCCGATGTCAACGTTTAATGATTTTTCCTTCGTTGTGTCCCTGTTTCGTATCCCTCCTATTCGATCTATAAACTTTTACTTAGTCGCGGCAATACATACACACACTCTTTACAGATACACGGGCCAAAGGTTGTGCAGTCCACTGATGATTCAACAAAAGCCAAAGATTGTACCGCTCATGACAACTCTACACGAGCTGATGATTGCGCCGGCTAGTGACCATTCTATCCTGGATTCCTCGAGAAGACGCACCACGCTAGATATGGGGTACAGACAAGGGGGGCGTTGCTGATTAATGGTCAGCTGCATCCCAATAGGAAGTATCCCGTGTCGGGCACAGGTACAGATCATTGAAGACAGCAACATCACAATTACGAAAACACTTGTAATACTAACCTCGAGCCAACCGCGAGTAATCGGTTACATATTACTAACATAGTTATAAGGCAAACATTGTCGAAATATTGAACTCCCGGCCCCGTCAGGTTGACGCCATATGAGCCTTAATAAAAATTTATATTTTGGATAAAAAAAAAAAAAAATAAACGAGACAACTTCACTTTTGTCCTCAGAGTGCGAAATGATTTATCACCATATGTGTACGAAGAACGTGTACCTACTAAACGCATCGTGCTAAGCTGCGTAATGAGCTTGTTTGACCCATTGGGTTTCATAACACCGTTTACGTTTTTTGGAAAAGTTTTGATACAAGCCCTTTGGAGATCAGGATGCGATTGGGATCAAACTATCAATGAACAAGCAGCTGTAGACTGGAAGCGCTGGACGAAGCATTTGGTGGACGTGGCGAAGGTTGAAATCCCAAGATACTATTTCGGTGATGGTCTGATGCTGGATTACAGTACATTACAGCTACATATTTTTGTAGACGCGAGCGAAAGCGCGTATGGATGCGCCGGATACTTCAGAATAATGGCGGGAGAAGTCCCTCGTTGTGCACTCGTTCAAGCCAAATCGAAGGTAACGCCATTGAAGCTTGTATCAATACCTCGACTCGAACTAATGGCCGCAGTCCTTGGTGTTCGGATAGCAGAATCGATCAAAGCAAACCACAACTTCCTTGTAAAAGATGTATTCTATTGGACCGATTCTAGCACTGTCCATTCTTGGATCATTTCCGAACAACGAAAATATAAAAGCTTTGTTGCATTCCGAATTGGAGAGATCATCAGTCGATCAAAGCCTTCGCAATGGAATTGGATAAGAGGCAAAGGCAACGTGGCGGACCATCTAACAAAGTGGAAGGTTGGTCCACACATTGGAGAGGAAAGTCCTTGGTTCCGAGGGCCAAAATTTTTATATGAATCAAGTATGAACTGGCCGCAGCAGTTACCAAAAACAGCGAATGTACAGGAGGAAATGCGAGCAACGTTTCTACTACATACGATTGAGATTCAAGGATCACTTATGGACGTTTCAAGAATTTCGAAATGGAACGTGCTGATCAGAACACTCGCATGTGTCAATCGATTTATTTACAACATTCGTGCGAAATGCAAGGGCAAACCAATCGTAGTAGTTCCAGCTACATCGAAAATTAAAGCGATGGCGCTGATACCGTTACCATCAATTCAAAAATCGTTATCAAGGGAAGAATATCAGGTTGCGGAAAGGATCCTCTGGAAAATGGCGCAAGCAGACGGATTTCCAGATGAGGTGCGAGTTTTTACCAAAATTCGGCAGGATGATTGCAGTAGTTCTATGAAAATTGAAAGGAACAGCAGTTTATTCAAGCTCTCTCCGATTATGGACGAATTTGGAATCATTCGAATGGAAGGTCGAACAAAACCCGTTGAGTTCATTCCATTCGAGCTTCGTTTTCCGATTGTACTTCCGAAAGGTCACCTTATTACACGTAAATTGATTGAACATTACCATCATAAAATGGGACACGCTGGGCGAGAAACAGTAGTAAATGAATTGAGGCAAAGATTTTACATCCAGAACATCCGGATGGAATTGAGTAAGGTGATGAAGGCTTGTGTTTGGTGTAAGATAAAATGCTGCAGACCGGTAATTCCAAGAATGGCTCCATTGCCAGCACAAAGAGTTACATCAAATCTACGTCCCTTCAGCTTCACAGGTGTAGATTTCTTTGGACCAATTATTGTTTCAGTGGGGCGTCGATCGGAGAAACGATGGGTTGCGTTGTTCACGTGCCTGACCACAAGAGCAATCCATCTCGAGGTCGCACATAGTCTTTCTAGCCAATCATGTTTGATGGCGATTCGAAGATTTGCTTGCCGTAGAGGTTTTCCGCTGGAATTTTTCTCCGATCAGGGAACACATTTTGTCGCTGCGAGTAAGGAAGTGATGAAGACCATTATAAAGGTAGAGGTACCACCCGGACCAACATCAAAATATACATCCCTGTAGTCAGCACTGCGTATAAACAAGCAAGCAGTACTGTCAAATGTTCATGTCATAGGAAACAATTGGATTGAACTATAAGAAAACAAAGTGTTTTGTAGAGACGTGAATTTCCTAAATATTTTTTTCTCGAAATTATTAAATTGCATTAAACTGAACTCGATTGTAAGGCAGGTATAACATTAATATCAATTATAAAATGATCATTACGAATTAATGAATAATTCTATTAACTCTATCAGTTACCGCACTAAACGTTCGTAGAGGTTTGGTTGATAGATACGTAGCAGGAAAAAACGTGGACTACTCATGTGAGTTCTTTATGAATACTTTTGTAAAACAATACTCACGTTAAATAAATTTCAGTTTTTGAGCTGTTTGTACCACAAGCTTCAAAAAATACAGTTCACCTAAATTCTATCCGAACAGTGACCAAAACAAAAGAGCAAATGCCTACCTCTCACTGACAAATTTCGGGAAGTTCTATAGAATTACTATGGAACTCGCTTTCGCGGATAATCCGTACCGCGGATCATCCACTCGCAAATATCCGGGGTTCTACTGTATTCTTTGTCACAATCTCAACACTCCTAACCCAACTTCTCTTTTCATCACTACATCCATGTTTCATTAAATTATCATATTAGGTATGTTTAAATATTAAATCAAGGTATTCATTCAAATTTTCAACGTATATAAATCTACTGAAAATCGAAATTTTGTTCAAATACAGCCATCCCATGCCAAATCGATATAGCGGTTCTCAGATTTCCATGAAAAGTAGTACATTTGTCCTTTTTCGCAAAATATTAGACCCGTATTTTTTTTCTTTTTCTTTTTTTTTGTAAAAAATCCTCAGCTCTCAAGAAAAAATATGAAAAAATATTACGTCCTCTAGTCCAAAGCCATTCTGAAAACAAAATCCAAAGTTTGGGCAATATATTTTGTTAAAAACGACTAAGCAATTGGCTTTAATTTGATATATCAATCGACTGAATCGGTCCAGTAATAAAAATTTATGAATTTTAAAAAAAAGACATTTTTGGGAAAAAGGCGAAAAAATTGATTTTTCGGACCACCCTAAAATGTAAATGGGCACCCTGATGAAAATATTAAAAAAGGACGGGTCTAATATTTTGCGATAAAGAACAAATGTACCACTTTTCACGAAAATCTTAGAACCACTATATCGGTTTGACATGGAATGACTGAATAATCATTATTCAAAAAAATCAAAACTAAAATACTCCGGATAATCAAGTTCGACCTGTATAGCAAACAAAAAATGTATCAACATTCGAATTATATTCAAATTTTGCTAAATATTATATGTTTGGAGTGAGAGGATGTTTGAAGCAAGAATAGCTCTAAACTGAAAAGGTTCAATAATTTGCCCTACTTATTGATTTGATTATATGCGTACACGGATATTTTCATCATTTCACTATTTTGCTAGATAAACCAGAGAACTATTTGAAACGCAGATCTACAGTACAAATATCTTCGATGAAAAATGAATAATGAAATATTGTTCCAATATTTAAACCGATAAATTCATAATTTCTACTACCATTCAGAATTCTTGGAGAACGTACAAACCCGTTACTTTGGAATGCATTATTCATTAAGCGTACATCGCCCATGATCTTAACTAGTGGATTAAACTATGTGACAACCGAACAGTCTGTTGCTCTTTGTTGTTTCATACTGTTTACTATCATCATACCTATCTGGGTGAAACGCCCCGTAGAACACTGAACAAGTTCTGAAGAAGTAGCCTCATGTTATTACGGCCAAGCCTCCACAGAATATTGATGGGTTGTTAAGTAACCTGCTGAAGTATTTAATTGCTTAAATAATGTGAGGCTGCGCGGCGGTCAGCTCGAAATGTGAAGGGATATTCTACTAATGAAACCCGTTTGGACTTGGAACCGTTCTTGGCGATTAATGTGTTTGAGAGCTGATTCAAGCTCCAAATTAGCAGCCCAAAGTATATTCATTAAATCTATTCACGCCCCATTCCGATCGAACGGGAATTAAAACTGATGTTCGCACCTAGATTTTTTTCTCTTCTTCCACTTTACCCTCAATCGAAACCAATCAAAGGATCTAATTAGTAAATGGACAGACGTAAGGCACGCCACACATGTGCCCGATGACCATGAAAGTTAGCTCGTGTACATATTGATCAATTATCTACTGGGGATCGGCAATCATTTCCTTCTCCCAGTTGGCGGCAAGGTTTATAGAGTTAACAGTTTGCGGCAAGGTTTATAGAGTTAACCCATTTGAATGCTGCATAGAATATTGGCGCTGAAACGGGAGATCAATTCGATTATGATCGCCACCCAACAAGTTGATTTATATGACATCGCTCATTACGTTCTAATGAAGTTTGCAAAGCATGACAATCATGCGAGGAGCGAGATTGAAAGAATGATTAGCGCTTGTAGGATTCAGTTTATGCTCGTTATATTGTAACAATTCAATTCAATGTAGCGGTGAAATAGAAATACAAATAAGTTCTAATGTTCTATTTTCTTTTTTCAGGTAAGTTCGCGCTCGTGGATAACTTGGTGCTGCTTTGAGATATTAACATGAAGGTAATTCATTTCGGTGTTCAGAAAACAATGCGAAAAAACAAATTTCTAGAGTTTTTTCATCATACTCTACTTTTTGATGATCCTTTGAACGAAACGTGGTGAGCTGATGGGTGTTTACCAGGAAATAGCGGTCACCAAGGTTGAGGCTGTCAGTAATCCATTATGTGCTGCTTCCTTTCAGCCGAAGTCTTCATTGAGACCTGCAATATCAACAACTCGACCCTCCGTAACCTGTGATTCACCGTCTTCGAGAAACCCATCTGTGGGTGGAAGTGGAGAAAGCTCTCACTATTCATAAAAATCAGTTTTCAGACATCACGATATGGTAATCATTTTCTCGTTGTTAAACAATAACATGCAAAGACAAATCTTCGTTATGTTCGGAAATACAATTTTTGGTGGAACAGCAGTGAGATATTGAGAAACAATTTCATTTCTGTAGTAATTTAGTAACTTTTACCGAAACTGATGATATTAACCCGTAACGGCCAACTGTTCGAAAAATCGAACAGCAAATTTGATAATTGAGCTAGTTCTTACCATCGATTAAATTCAATTTTGTATAACTTTATTGGAAAATAAATTCGGTAAATATGTGCGGAAAGTGTTCAATGACAATACTTAATGAAATATAAAAAATGTGTAAACTTTTCTACAGTATTGTTTTTATATAAGAACATACATTGTGATGTCGGATAAAAACCATTCGATTGAAATTTTGAAAAGAAGTAATAAAAAAACAGCTTGAGCAGATTGTCAAATAAACTCTCAGCATTAATATGTACTATTTATTTCTCGTACTATTTATTTCTTTATTGTCCAGAGCGACATTGAACCTATTTGATATCCAAGTAGTTTTTTCTGTGTCTTTAACACTAGGTTTACGCGTCATTTTGACGCATTTCGAATTTTATAAGGAAACTAGCTGACCCGGCATACGTTGTTCTGACATATAAATTATTTCTAGTGTATATTTTGGTGGTTGAATAAAAAATAACTAATGTATCGTAAGTGTGTTTGCATGTGAATGTGATAGAACGAATGAAAAGATTTGAACGAAAGTGTGTTTGATGTTTATGCTGCCGGAAATGACGGGGCGCATTGTCATTCGATAATCAAACGTGAGACGTTTGTGACTCTTGTGTTTTATTGAGAAGAAAACTGTCACAGCGCTACCGTTTTGTCTCATATTCCGAACACTTCATTTTTAAATTTAAGTTTACTTAACTTTATGTTATAAATAATTGAATAATGAAAACACAGACATTCTTTGAGGTATAAGCTTCAATGATAAAATGTCTGCGTTAGCAAATTCCGTAAAAAACAAGCATCGTTCATTTTTCAGTTTTTGTAGTTGTTTCAACTATTTTGTTTGAACCTATGGGTGAAAAAAAAAGATATTTTATGCATTATTATTTTTTTTTTTAAGTATTCTTCATTAAAATTAATATTGAAGTAGTGTTCGGAATATGAATCAAGTTTCTACGCATTATTCAAACTTCGAACACTTCATTTTCAAATGTAAATTTACTGAACTTTAATGTTATAAATAATTAATTAATCAAAACTCTGAAATTCTTTGGGTTATAGCCTTCATTTCAGTATCATTTACAAGTATCGATACAGCTTATACCTTATAATATCAAGCATTTGCAAAAAAGTGACAGTCAAAACCAATGATAAAATGTTTGCGTTAGCAAGTTCTGTAAAAAACAAGCATCGTTAATTTTTCAGTTTTTGTAGTTTTTTTCAACTATTTTGTTTGTTGTTTTCATGTTAAGTGCTAGAAATGGCAAGAAGCTACAATAAATGGATGAAATAAAATGATATCATATGTAGAAATCTTCATTGAAAGAAGTGTTCGGAATATGAATCAAGTTTCTACGTATGATTCAAATTGCGAACACTTCATTCTTAAATGTGAATTTACTGAACTTTAGTGTTATAAATAAATTGATATTCAAAACCCTGACATTCTTTGGATTATAGACTTCATTTTAACATCATTTACAGGTATCGATATCGATATAGCGCCCTTGGTCGCGAAACCATATAAACTATAAGAAACAAATAAAATCAATAGTTACAAAAGAAAAATCCATGTTTTTTGCGAGCATAACATTTTTCCAAAGAATGACAAAAATGGTGTTCGGAATTTGAGACAAAAGTATTTAAACATATTTTTAGTTTTTCACCATGAATATGTATTTGTAAATCAATTTTCTAGTAGTCAATCGAAAAAGAAGGCCTTATTTATCCAAAAATCAAATTAATTTCGCGAAACAGTGCCATTTTGCGTAACGAGACACTGTTTAATGGCCATCAAAGCTTAAGTGTTCGGAATATGAGACAAAACAGTATATCGTTGAGCAACAATTCCGAAATATCAGTTCCATCAAGCATTTTATGTCGTATCCTACCGAATCCGAATATGAAGACGGTCCATTGTTTGATGAACAGAAGAATGAAGTGCTTTAAACGATATCCGCTTTAAACGACGATAAAAACAACCATTTATTTTAATAATTTAATTTATGTAAGAAATGTAAAATGTAAAAAAAATTAAAATTATTACCCCAACGGATCGCAAATTTGCATTCTGTAATCTGTTCGACTCAAGTCCATTCGAGTTGTGCTAATATTATTCGAAGAATTCGAATGCTTAGAAGCTGTAGTCCTGACTTTACTTGTAGTTAAAACTTTATCCGTAATATAAAATCATTATCAGATACAATTTCGTTCATAATATTTCCTAACTTGCAGAAAATTCGTTACTCTGTAACATAGAACACATAGTTGATATGGGAGAGCTAATTTTTTTTTATAATTATTGTTTTAAGACCGTGGTAAGGTTGCATTTATATTTATATTATTTATATTCCATTTATATTCCATCTCTTGTAATGACTTTTATGCATTGGTCGAGGTAAATGTATATTGATGTCTATTTTATTTTTTCTTCTTTCAAATTGACGCGTGTTCGTAGAAATAGATACACTGGAGTCGCTTTTTACAATTACCTTGTCAAATCATAGACAGTCTTGAATTGAAATTCGTGGCAATATATTAATGCGATAGCCCGATCCTTTGTTTCACTATGTCACTTGCTGTCAGCTTGATAGTCAGGATCTGGGACACAGAACAGCTACCGGAAGAATAGAAAAAAGGTGTATAAAAAGGTGACAAACTGGATTGCGAGAATTACTGTGCAATCACGATCCTGAATGGTGCCTACAAAATTCTCTCTCAGATCCGCCGTCTATTGCCAATAATAAACAAATTTGTGGGATGTTGTCAAGCCGGATACGTGCCCGGTTGCCCGATGACGGACCATATTTTTACACAGCGGCAGATCCTGCAAGTATCAGGCCTCTACGCACCACATATTCGTCGACTTCAAAGCCGCATGATGAGATTCATGAACGAACACGGTTTTCCCCGAAAGCTGATAAGACTGATTCGGGCAAAGATTAATGGTATTCGAATCTCAGACGATCTGTCGGAATCGTTTGAGATTCACAGGGGATTTCGACAAGGTGATGAACCCGCTCACTGAAATGTTTGAGAACTTCGATTCAGCTAATTTAATCGATTTCGCGATTTATGAACTTTACCACGACGGATTTTTGAAGTGGATTTTCGGTTCGTGGCTTCCATCAAGTATTACTCCTTTCCAACAAATGATTCATGACAAATTTTTCAGCACTGAAAGAGAAAACATTTCGAATCGAACGGCTGGCAAAACATCCCAGATAAATGCCCTTAGCTGACAAACTCTTTTTTCTCAACTAATGCGCATTTGAAGCATTAAGAACAAAATGTTTTTTCAGCTTATAAGCTGATTTGTAATTGAAATTACAATCTGGTAAAGAAGAATTAATACGACCAAACACCATAAATAATGTTATAACAATAATCGAAACAAGTGTAATTGTTGTCTATGCTATCGGTAGTGGAATTTGAAAACCAATTAGTGTGGCCTGAATTTGAATGAATTCTTTTGCTAAAGAACAGAACTGTCATCTGTCCTTTCCAATACAACGTTGTATGAAAAATCGCTAAACGTCAACACTGGTATTTATCTCACAATTATGATGGATTGGCATTCCACCGATACATTATATGTCACCTCGGTGGAAGGTAAATCTTAAACCTTTAATTTGTTTCTGAAACCCCAACCCCCAAGTATTGAGCATCACCTTTCAGCAACAGTTGATCTATCGCCTATTATTGTGTGCTGCAGAATCGAACATGGGTATTCTTGTGATGTGCGGCACGAGACAAACCCGCTTCCCGTTGAAATAGACCTGGGCCGATCCTCACTTGCAAGCGACCCAGACGCAAATAGACGTTTCAAAACGGACCACAACTAAACGACGACGACAGGCGCTCTCAGAGGGAGAGACCCTGAACGTCAAAGCGATGACACAATTGCATCGTTTGTGGTATTTTATTTTCCATAAACCGCACCTCCATCCGCGATTCATTCCCCGACGAAGGCAAACCCGCGTGCCAATCCCTAATGTAGCAACCCGTCAACAGCACCACACGACAGTCAACTAGAACGACAGAGGAAGAATTAAGCGATCTTCGCGAGCACCTCCGAGCACCCCGGGTCCGAGATCCAAATCAGCGTCGTGTGGGGATCAGATTAAACAGCGCACTATCGAGCTGCCAGGATCTGTCTGGTGACCAAAGGCAATAACATGAGTGTCATGATCGTATTTACCAGCGATCACTAGTTGCGACTCCTTTGGTTCGTTTTTGACCGTGCCGCTCCGTATGAGATGAATGGCGTAGTGTTCCGACCTTTCCAATTAGCTTGAATTACAAATGTTGAATGATCCGGATCTTGTCCCATTTGCCGATAACTTATTACTTACGCTTTATGGTTGTCAGGTGGATGCAGTGTTCTTCTGTCACAATGAAGAGTAATGTGTTCATGAAATACCTTTACATTACAAAAACATTTGTCTGCGAGTTTTTCCAAAATTTGAATTCGAAAAAATGCGTCAACTCTACTCATTTGATTTTTGTTTCTTATGGAACTGGTTTCAGACTAGTATGACTACGTAACGCCTATGTACATTAACACAATTTCGAGCAAATTGTTGACAGTTACACTTTGTTTACTCGTCCATATTTTAAAGGGTCTGTCACATCAAATTGCATCACGGAAAAAACGCTGTAGAAATTTAATTTTTAGGAATTATATCTTCAGCTTTCAGATAAGAGTGTATAGATCACGTTGGCCATGCTTCACTGTCAATTTTTCGTAAATTTGGAAAAATGTCGTCGAACGAAAAAGAGCGTCGTGAATTAATCCTGTGCACTCATTTCGAGAATCCGGAGTTGTCACATCGGGACATCGGTAAGATGCTGGGAATCGTCCAATCCACGGTCAGCAGAGTACTAAAACGATACTTCGAGAACCTAACCAACGACCGGAAGGTGAAGAACGGCAAAAATGGATGCTCCGTCAGTGAAAAAGATCACAAGCGCGTAGTTAAGCAGTTTAGACGTGATCCGAGAAGTTCGGTCCGGGATGTCGCCATTAAGCTGAATTTGTTAAGTTCATTCGTCCAGCGTACCAAGCAGCGGGAGGGCCTGCGTACATACAAGGTTCAGAAGGCTCCTAACCGCGACGAAAGGCAAAACATGGTGGGGAAGACGCGAGCCCGGAAGCTGTACACCGAAATGCTGACGAAGCCGCATTGCCTGGTAATGGACGACGAAACCTACGTCAAAGCGGACTTTCGTCAGCTGCCGGGCCTGTTGTTCTTCTCCGCAGAGGACAAATTCAGCGTTCCGGAGGAGATTCGCAAGCAGAAACTATCCAAGTTTGCCAAAAAGTACATGTTGTGGCAAGCGATCTGCTCTTGCGGAAAGCGGAGCGCCCCCTTCGTGATGACCATCTAGAAGTCAACATTATGAACTTTTCAGCCGAACTGTTAAAACATTCACATTCATTTGATGTGTGACGAGTTATACGGAAAGGGATTAATTGAGGATAAAAATAGTTGTTTTGATTTCGTTTGGCAGCCAATTCTATCAGAATTTTATTTTAAATCATTTTTGGCAGAGTTTTGACATCTTTTGTGTAAGCGTAGCCTTGTCGGTAGCCTTCACCTTCTCTGGGTTTTTCTGGAAGGGGACTAGGCTCTGTGGAACATATGTATCTGCATGCTGGTGCTTTTCATTCCTGAGCAAGGAATTGCCGGACTAACTACTAATCTGATCAAATTGTCGATCTATCTGAATCTCATAACCACGGAAGCCTATCTCGGGCTGATGAACTCCACACTTCAACTCAGCTCGGTCCTCTTGCTTAATGAATTATCGAATTGAAGCAATTATTAATTTCCAATATGCTTCGAATTGGGCTAGACAATAAAATTTAATCGACTTTATGGTTCCACGCATACCGGGAATGCATTAACGGCGGACGGGGTTTCTTTTCACCTGGGTCTCTCTCATATTTGGTTACGACATTTTCGACATGATTTTATTTCTGCTTGATTTATTTGTTTTTATTTAACAACAACAACACTTTTTGCCTCGCCTTCTCGAGCCTACCGTGGGCGTGTATGAACTTCCATGCGTCTTGCGTTTCGACCCGCAAAAAAAAGGCACATCATGAGGGGATGTGGATGAAGGGCAGCAACAGACGGGGGGCTGCCATGACAAGACTGCACGCCTCCGACAAGCAAAATGCAGGCGCTGAAAGGGAACGCATATAAACCGGATGGGTCATTACCGGCGAAATTGTTAACCGTCAGACGAACACATCGCGATCGTAATATTTCCCAATGATGAAAAAAAAATAACTAAAAAGTTGCTGAAAGGATCGATTCATTTTGAGCCAATTGGGCGCGGAAGGGCTCGGTGGGATGGAATTTATTTCATTGCTGTCAGGTATGAATGCGATGAATGATCATGCTGTGGTTTTTTGTTGTCCGGTTGAAAAATGAATAATCTCCCGCCCAAAGGGGTTTTGCGGATTCGCCAGATTCAGGTAGCTTCGATATCAAGTGTAATATCGCAAATATTTCGCAAATCAGATGGACAGAGACAGCTATCAGTGATGAACGATGGTATTATGTATCGCTGCCCAACACAATGAACATATGGGATCATGTTGTTGTACCACTTTGATTTTCTTATTTTATGATAGTATATTCCTGATTGTTATTTCACCTTAACGGGAAAAATAATTGCACTGCAACAATACCCGCCGAAAACAAATCTTTATCATCTCATTGTTTAACTATGTAATGTGCGTCACATGATTTGTCATACCATTTATCTCGAACTAGTGAAATTATGTTGTCATTTCAACATTAATCCACGCGAAATTCTTCCTCTGGATATTTCATGTTTAGAATTGTGTCGATGTCCTTTCGGGAATTGAGCAATATTTACAAGAGAACTGAGATCATATATAACGAATGCCCTGTAAATGTCATAAATACTCCTTTAGGCGATACTTGATTATTATTTAAGGAGCAAACGTAGATTGAAGATTGTGGACAAAAGGTACGGCGACGTATATTATTCTTATCTCTTTTTTTCGACATAGAACTATGTCTTTGATTTCTATATGGGGGAGTCACTCTACGAAAAATGTAACGATTCATTATTAAGAGTTTTCAAACGCATATTACTCAAAATCATTATTGCGACACATGTTGTGTTATATATCATTAGACAAGAAATTTATCCATCGGATATATCGGATTTGTGTCTGTCTATCTGTCTGATTCTTATGGACTCGGAAACCACTGAACAGGGGCCGGGGAAGGTTTTCGTGATAGCTTGAGACCCCTCCTATGAGGGCTGCCATACAAATGAAACACAAATTTCTACATTACTCATGAATTAATCAAGCAAATTTGACATGTGGAGATTTTAGGGTGCAGTAAATGTTTTTACGGTGGTTAGATACTCCTCCCTTTTCTCTAAGGGGGGCTTCCATACAAATGAAACACAAATTTCTGCATTACTCAAGAATTTTTCAAGCAAATGAAACAAAATTTTGCATGTGAAGGTTTTAGGGTGCAATAAATTATAAATTTTTCTATGATGGTTACACTCTCCACCCCCCCCCCCCCCCCCCTCTCTAAGAAGGGGCTGGCATACAAACGAAACACAAATTTCTGAATTACTCGAGAATTAATCAAGCAAATGAAACGTGACATTTGGAGGTTTTACGAGGCACGAAACGTTTCTATGGTGAATAATGGCCAATATGGCCATACAAACGAAACACAAAATTCTGCATAACTCGAGAACTAATCAAGCACAATTTAGGATGTGAGGGTTTTTGGGTATGGGAATTTGTTTTTATAATGATATGACACCCCTCCCTCCTCTGAAATAGAAAGGGAGTGCCATAAAAATATGAAATATGAAAATATGAAGAACAAATGGGAATTTAATTTTCTGAATTTTCCCTTTTTCCTTCAAAGTTTTCCGAAAATTTCCAATTGTCATATTTGGTTGGAATATTTTTGGTTGAAATATGTGTAATATTTCACATATTTCAACCAAAAATATTCCAACCAAATATGACAATTGGAAATTTTCGGAAAACTTTGAAGGAAAAAGGGAAAATTCAGAAAATTAAATTCCCATTTGTTCTACAATTACATAGTGACAAGTGTTGTTAGTCCATTTGATGTTTGCGCTAGCGAAATTGTTCTTTGTTCGAAACTGGAAATGGATTTTAATGTGATGAAACGCATTCCTATATCTTCTTCTATCTATACCAAAAAAGGATCTCAAGATGTGTTGATAAGAGCAGAACTCGAGGAAGGAATTGTCCGATTTAGGGCTGTTTTTATTCTATTATATTTTCTGTATAAAACATTTATTCCATGTAACGGAGAAGCATGTTATGTGCAAGTGGTTGAAAAATCTTGAACGAGAATTGTGTCTGAAAATAATCTGATATTATAAATATCAAGGTAAATTCAACGGGGTCGAATAGAAGATCAATCAATGAACAGTTCTACGATTGGACCCATGAACTTGCTCATAGTAAGAGAACGTGAATGTTTGAAGGTATTGATAACAAAAAACATATTTTGGGCGGGACGAAGTTTGCCGGGTCAGCTAGTATAATCATAAATATAATCCTTAAATTTCAGGAATTTCTTTTCCTTTCCCGAAAATACACGACGATTTGCAACTGCTACGGATTATATGTTCCAACTTTGTTATCTCATTGAAAGGAAGTTTTTTTTTTCTAATGCCACTTTGAATCTTTGGCAATTCCGGAATGGGCTTTAATATAAAACAGTTATGTTTCTCCTAGACTATCCTTCCATTTTTCAATGTACTGCAATGCCGTACCATAAAGATATTCCACAGTTTTGATAAATACGCCAAAACTACGTCCTTCAGTATGGTAGCCAAATCAGAAAACATGTCACGTTTTAATGAAATAGTTTTTTCGTTGATAACTATTTCTGCTGCCAACGGAAGTTGATGTTTTGCATACCAATGTAATATAAAATTCTCTCAGAATAGTTTGAGCTTGAGCTTGGGTACCTGAACCAGCGAAATTGCACAAAGAACACACCGAATGACGATTGGGAGTAGCAAATCATTCTCATTGTGCAAGTTTCGGTGGATCGAGCTTTAAATAGTCAATAATGTTTCGGACTGTTCTCGAAGCAGTATTTTTCTATAACTCCACTACACACGAGAGCTCTTAGTGCACCCGTGGCCGAGTGGTTAGCGCCTCACATTATCATGCCGGGTGTTCGGGTTCGATTCCCTTTCTGGTCGGGGGATTTTTCGTCAAAAAAAATTCCTTCGACTTGCACTGTGGTCACGCGTATTCTAGAGCTTGCCCCTCAGAATACAGTCAAGGTGTGTTATTTGGCTTAAGAAATCTCAACTATGTATTAATAAATGACGCCAGTTAATACATACGTTGAGACGGCAAAAGTTCCACAGGGAACGTTAACGCCATTCAAGAAGAAGAACACACGAGAGCTCAACCCATCAACACTCGCCGACTGCTTTCACGAGACCTCGAAAATCTCTCAGAATTGTTTGATATACTGAATATTACACATCCCAATTCTATAAATTATTTAAATTAACAAAAATTGCATTCACATTTTCCCATACATTTGTTCGGTGCATTTCTGTGCTTATCTACCTGTGTTTTCTATCCGAGTAACGAGTGGAGTCGTATACTTTTTATATACCCCTAAGAATAAGGCGTGCGTAAATCGCTCGCTCGAAATTCAAATGCAGCACTCGTTCGTACGAACACAATCGCTTCAGAGGATCGAAAAAAAACTTTTTTGAAAACAATCGCTCAGTGATGCGCTGAATCGTACTCAGTTGCTGAAACGGTTAATATCGAGAAACAATGAAAACATTTATGATAACACGTTTTAATTTTTATCCTTTACTCATAATGGGCCTGATTCTCGAATACACTTCACGGTGGAAACGAAATAAGTGCGCTACACATACACCGTCCCGTCACCGTGAAGTCAACGTAAAGGAATGAAATGTCAAATATTCTCCCATGGAAATCGTCAAGACGGGTCTATGGTACTAGGTGAGGCCGTTTCGTCACTAAGTTGGTTAGGGGAGCGGTATATGAAAACAGTACGGAAGAAAGCAGAAGGGGAATTTTTTCCTTGAAGTGTGAAAGAGACAGACTGATCACGAGCGAGCTTGGGCACAAGCGTATTGTGTTTTGTATACAAACAAAACACAGTAGACTTCCAAGATGGCTGAAGAGTGGTTTTAGCAAGTTGGCCCACCTTAGGATATACTTCTACGCGCCTTGGGAAATCGTATGGTAGCATTCACATACACCATCACCGGCAACTTTGACGTCGGCAATATAAGTCCAAGAGAATAGTTGACGGGACGGTGACGATGACGCTATATGTGTAGCGCACTATAAACGGCGCGCCATTGAACTACGTCTTACGAGTTAGTGAAGTGTCGAAGATAATAATGAGTTTTCAGGCAGAATGAGAACTTTTCAAATAAAAAATCATTAATGAAAATTAACTTCTTCGTATCAAATTGGTGTTCAATGTGAATGGAAAACTTTGTTTCCTCCATGTGGTATAATAATCTCATACAAAAATTTCATCTGAAGATAATTTGATATTATAATGAAGGTCGACACCGTACCGTTGTCATCGTGGATACATTTCATTTCGTTTCCATCGTGAAGTGTCTTCTAGAATCAGACCCAATATTTCTCGAGCACCTTTCTTACATAAAAAAAATTAGGAAGAAATATCTAATAACAATAAGTGTATCAATGTCATTCGACTCATTTTTTGTATATCAGAGATGACATGCTGTAACGCTTACATATAAACAAAATTGTCTGTCAAAAGATAGAAGGGACGTCTCCCTGGAATATAAAAGGTAGCAATTTTTCAGCACAGCAGAGAATTTCTTGTGCCAGATTTTTCCCACTCGTAACTACCCAACCAGCTCTAATTCTTCGCTCTCGACAATCTTACTAATGGGAAAAATGGAATCAAAACCAGTGGGGCTATGTTGAAGCGCTTCCGCCGCCAGGAGTATTTCTTTCACTCGATTGAAGTAACGATAATAGTAGAAGACATACAGGACAGAAGCGTGAGCATTTGAAAAATGAAGACAACATAACGTGGTTCACTGGTGAGCAATAAATCTTTTCGATTTTGCTTTCTTTTGGGGACCTGGGAGGGGTAAATATGGCATGGGAAAAGAAATGAGAACATGTACTGAATGAATTGGAGATATTTAAACAAAACCAACTCGAAATTAGCTGGGGAGTTTAAGGTGAAGGTGGAAGGAAGCCATAAATGGCTGCCACAATGGAATAGTTTTGCGGAACAGTGCGAAAAAAATGATCGTTCTCGCACACTTCCCATCAAGCGACCAAACTTTAATCGATTACTCACAAGATGTTTAATTTTCATCTGCCGTCGCAATGTATAGTGAAAAACCTCGGAAAACTCGAGCTAGTGCTCGGAAAGTTAAATTTTCATTTTTCAACTTTCTGCAATGGTTTTGTTTGTATTGGTGAAAGCATCGTTATTTTTTCGACACTGATGCCAGACAACAAAATCGAAACAGCTATAAAAAACACTCAATAAAATGTAATCCTGCGTCATAGCGTTTCATGTCATAAAAATAAAAATAAAAATATATATAATATAATTATTACTTTGCGCTTAATGGGTCTAACATGTAAGTTTTAGCAAATTTAACATTGGTTAAGAAAATTGTATTCCAGAGCTCGGAACACTCCCACGGCTGCCCATGTTTTCAATAATAGTAAACGGAAAAGTATTACATTCAATCAAAATGCCTCGGCCATCGAAGAGAAGGGTTAAAGCTCTCCAACGTGAATTTTTGAAAATAATACGATCAACGAAGAAAAATATTAAGGAATTATCAACATCGAGTTACTGTGCGGAAGAACTTATTAATACCAAAAGAGCCCCAATTCTCATGTGTTATAGATTTGCTCATGTTACGTTCGCGTATAATCAGAATTTGATTTCTTATGCAAATACACCTTGTATATATATTTATATTTGCAATTGTTCATCGGAACACATCGTTCATACATTTTACATTAGTATTGAATTGTTATTTTTTTTTCAAATGTATTCTAAGACTCGTGTCAGTGAAGCCCCACACAGTCTGATAAGTGAATTGATCTATTTACGTACAAGAATCAAAACAAACGAAACAAATTGCTCTTCTCTCACAAACACTATTACCCCATTTTTACACGTGGTTTTACCTATACTACTACAATGGCTTCCTTCCACCTTCACCTCAAGAGCAATATTCAATCCTGTCCCATCCAGTTGCCAACTAAAATCAGGGAGAATGACTATAAAAATCAGGAAGAAATCAGGATTATTGGAAATTGTGAATCTATACAAATACCCTAAATTGTAAGTTCCCACAATATTCGGTTTTTGGAGACTTCATCATTGAATTGTATAGCTGGAACCTTTGACTATGTTTTTATCAATTGGTGTGGATCTTGAGTGCAATGAATGAAAACAAATTAGAAATTGTTTTTTCGATATGTTCTAAAACAGCCATTCCATGCCAAACCGATTTAGTGGTTCTCAGATTTTCATGAAAAGTGGTAGTTTTATTCCTTATCGCTGAACATTAGACTCGATTTTTTTCATTTGTTCGTTAGGGTGACCATTTCGATTTTAGGGTCATCCGATTTTTTTTCCAAAATATGCCGCTTTTTAACATTCACTAATTTTGAACTAAAGGGTGTGTCACATCAAATTGCATCACGGAAAAAACGCTGTAGAAATTCGCCCAGTAGACCGATCCTTTTGAAAATTTTAGACAGTAAAATAAAAACTATTAAACAACTTTTGGCATTTTCTTTTTATTCATACTTCGAGCCCAAGCCCGTATGCTCGCACCTTCCTATTTACCCCGTCCATAAGGTTATGTACAACGTCAGGTTGTAGTTTTCTTTGAACAGAAATCCATTTTCTCTTGAAGTCCGCCTCCGATTTGACAACTTTTGGGTTCTTCCGGAGGGCCTGCTTCATAATCGCCCAATATTTCTCTATTGGGCGAAGCTGCGGCGCGTTGGGCGGGTTCATTTCCTTTGACACGAAGGTGACCCCGTTGGCTTCGTACCAATCCAACACGTCCTTTGAATAGTGGCACGAAGCGAGATCCGGCCAGAAGATGGTCGGGCCCTCGTGCTGCTTCAATAGTGGAAGTAAGCGCTTCTGTAGGCACTCCTTAAGGTAAACCTGCCCGTTTACCGTGCCGGTCATCACGAAGGGGGCGCTCCGCTTTCCACAAGAGCAGATCGCTTGCCACACCATGTACTTTTTGGCAAACTTGGATAGTTTCTGCTTGCGAATCTCCTCCGGAACGCTGAATTTGTCCTCTGCGGAGAAGAACAACAGGCCCGGCAGCTGACGAAAGTCCGCTTTGACGTAGGTTTCGTCGTCCATTACCAGGCAATGCGGCTTCGTCAGCATTTCGGTGTACAGCTTCCGGACTCGTGTCTTCCCCACCATGTTTTGCCTTTCGTCGCGGTTAGGAGCCTTCTGAACCTTGTATGTACGCAGGCCCTCCCGCTGCTTGGTCCGCTGGACGAATGAACTTGACAAATTCAGCTTATTGACGACATCTCGGACCGAACTTCTCGGTTCACGTCTAAACTGCTTAACTACGCGCTTGTGATCTTTTTCACTGACGGAGCATCCATTATTGCCGTTCTTCACCTTCCGGTCGATGGTTAGGTTCTCGAAGTATCGTTTTAGTACTCTGCTGACCGTGGATTGGACGATTCCCAGCATCATACCGATGTCCCGATGTGACAACTTCGGATTCTCGAAATGAGTGCGCAGGATTAATTCACGACGCTCGTTTTCGTTCGACGACATTTTTCCAAATTTACGAAAAATTGACAGTGAAGCATGGCCAACGTGATCTATACACTCTTCTCTGATTATAAAACCAAAGCTGAAAATATAATTCCTAAAAATTAAATTTCTACAGCGTTTTTTCCGTGATGCAATTCGATGTGACACACCCTTTAAACAAAATAAATCGGTTTATATTATATGTCATATTATGTCACTTTAGAATGCATTGTGAAATGTATTGTGAAAAACTTTTAATAAATCTTCTTTGAAAGGTTTAATGGCCCTGAAAAGCGCCGTGTTTTACGGTGGCTGGTTTTGCCACCAAAGCAGTCTGTATAAACAAACTTTTTCCTTCGTCTACCTGCTGCTGTTTTGCAATTGCGTTTGCCACTCGCTGAAACTAGTTGTTGCGACCGAACCGAATGTGCTCTGTTCTGTAGGCGGGTTTTCTTATTGTCGTGAGCAGCTTTGCAAGCCAACTCGAGCACTCCGGCGGCCGAAATTCTATAACCGCTATTAGGTATACTGGTGCTCCGGCACCAATCCGTTGATGCGATGTGATGTGAAACGATGCCATACAACCACACTGATTCACGGTTTGAAAGAGAATGATATATTTTTCAGCGGGTCCGCGCGTTTTGTACTTTGGCGGTACACGCTCACAGGATAGAGATAAATCAGCAGACTCAGCCAAAGGGGCGAGTCCAACGAGACGAACGAATGAACGTTAAAAGGCAGCGATGGTAAAAAAATACGTTGGAGGCGAATGAACTGCAAAGTTTAAAGCCTCTTAAAAACAAAGAAAGAAAGAACGAAAAAATACATTCATTACGATTTGTTCGCTCGTTGGATTCACATGCAGTTGTTTCTAATAAACACGAAGGTACCGAAGACTAGTGGAATAATGGAAAAGCCGCCAAAAAGTTCGGCACGGCGCAGAAGAATATCTCGGAAACCGACAGGAGGGAGAAGGAATTATATGCTATCTATATCATAAGGTGCTGAATCAGGATCATTCCGACACCGGTTTCTCATCGAAGGCGATGAGCGTCATGAGCTTCGTCAATGCATCTTTGAGCGTATCGTAGCGGAAGCCCCGGGTCTGACGCACTACAATAAGCGGTCAACCATTACGGCGTGGGAAATTCAGATCGCAATCAGTCTGTTGCTGCCCGGTGAACTTGTATGCGGTTTCCGAAGGTACCAAAGCGGTGAAGAAGTATACCACCTCCAAATAAAGAGCGTTTTCCGACTGCTGATTCGGAAGCAAACACTAAAAAGGGTCCTTTTCAGGACCACAAAATCATCTTTAATCTAAAGAGTTTATTGTTTTGTTATCACTCGATATACCCATCTTGTTCGGCTAAACCTTCCTGTTTAGCGATTGCGTTTGCCACTCGCCACAGGATTCACAGTTGGAAAATTTCTTCCCATCCAGCTTGGGACATGTTGGGTCATAACTTGGACCCCGAACTCCATGTTTACAAAAATGTCCAACTAAATATGTCGCATTACAGGTCCGTCCAATTAGCTAAATGTCGAACTAAATGTAAATTAATGTACTTTCAATCTGGAAGCAATTTAAGAATTGGTGAAAATTGAATAATCGAGAAAGTCTCCAACCATCAATAAGCTCAGCACAACTGCCAAATTCTCAAACTCATCATATTGTGGCAAACAAATTATGAAAAAATCAATTTGTGTCTAATTATTATTTTGGATAATATTTTAGAATGCATTGAACTGTATTTCGTAAACTCTTTTTTGAAAGGTTTAATGGCCCTGATAAGCGCCGTGTTTTATGGAATGGTTCCAATTTAGAAAACTTAGTACTCGTGGTTTTGAAAAAAAACCATTTCGAACGCCCTCGATGCCGCCTTGTTCTGGATTTGCCACCAAAGCAGTTTGTATAAAGAACAAACTTTTTTCTTCCGCTACTTGCTGTCGTTTTGCGATTGCGTTTGCCACACGCCACTCGCTGCAACTGCCTGTTGTTGTCTTGATGTCCACCGTTGCGGAGCAATTGGCGGATACACATACGGGAAACTGGAGACCAACACTGTTCGAGCGGGATTTTGCCTTTCTCTTCACTTTTCCTCCTTTGCCATGTCCAGACATGGCTGCTTGTGTTGGTTTGTTGATGTGATGTGATGCGAAACGATGTGGTGTACGGTTTGGATGAGAATGATCGTTACGGAAGGAAGGAAGGTCTTGTATTATAGAGACTTTAAACTTTTGCAGTTCATTCGTCTCTAGCCTTGAGAAAGGCCCTTTGAAAACTCTACTCTATTTACTCCAGCGCTACCACCTCCACCCTCTTGCCTTGAGAAAGGCACTCGATCCCTCGCCGTCCAGCTCGTCCAGCAACGATGTTGTCCAGTCGATGTCCACACAAAGAATGATCGTTACGGCAGCGTAGCGGGGATTTTTAAGCTGACTGGCTGGCTCGAGAATTACGCATGTGTGAGACTGCGACCAATGTTTCGTTCATATTTTTTCTTTTTCCTTTCCAATCGTGCCTCATTGTATTTCGCTGCTGCTTTGGTT
Organism: Toxorhynchites rutilus septentrionalis; assembly: GCF_029784135.1. Classification (NCBI taxonomy): domain Eukaryota; kingdom Metazoa; phylum Arthropoda; class Insecta; order Diptera; family Culicidae; genus Toxorhynchites; species Toxorhynchites rutilus. The sequence goes on from NC_073745.1 coordinate 154,422,639, forward strand.
GCCCGTTTTGATCGGTAAGGTTTGAGGAGCACAAAATGGACCAATCAAAAATGGGCACATAGTGCATTTGGACAAGGCTTGTTATTTCACAATTATTCAATTATTTATCTCAAGAAAAATGAAATGTTATTCGTTATGATAGATGCGTAGATATATTTCCTATCAATTGATGCAAAAACCTTTGCGATCTATTGAGAAATGCTCGAGTTATAAGCGTTCCAAATCTTGCATTTTTTCCTACTTGTTCAGTGCCTAGATTTTCATTTCACACCCTATATCTTCCGGTTAGACGTAGTCCTACGTCAAAACAACTGTCTAATTTTTGGATATGTTATGTAAGAAAATCTCAGCTTCCAAGAAAAAATACAAAAAATATAGCATCCACTATATTTAACCGAGTAAACAAAAAACAAATACAATCAATAATTACGAAAACAAAATCAATTTTCTTCGCAAATGTAATATTTTTTTTCGAAGAAGCTCATTGACTTCAATTTGATATGCCGATTATCTGAATCGGTCGAGTGGATCAAAAATTGAAATGGACACCCTAATGAGAAATTAAAAAATACAGGTATTCAGCGCGGACTCGGTTATATACAGTCTCGGATTTCTTTTCACTGTATATAATCAAATCCTGTATATAATCGAGTCAAAAAAATATTTTTTTATTCGTTTTTTATGCACATGTGTTTCGTTTTTCGAATATAAAAGAAGAATTTTGATTCATCCCCTTAAAGTCAGAAAATACCTTTCTCACATAAAAAATAAATTTACGCCTTTACGCATATGTTCGAATCTCAACAATGAAAGAGTTATATTACTTTTCTTTTGTTTCGGACTCTGTTGCCTCGAACTGGCTCTACATTCAAAAGTACGCTACGGAAGACGATTCTGTTGCTTCCATTTGACAGATGAGAAAATTTAATACAGGATATAATTGTGAAACATCTAAATTAATGAATTTAAATAACATTTTGGAAGTTAGGAATTTTTAATATATTATTAATTTTATCCCAAAAAATCAGATTAAACATCATTGTTTCTATCAATCAAATTAAAGCTTTCTATTTGCTCTACAATTTGTTCCTTGACACCCATCTTCTATCTTTCTTAACTACGCTGCAATATCGTTATAAACATTTCCTGGTGAAAATTCAAGCGAAATCTTCAAAAATCCCGTTTTTCCCCCCTTTGTACTTCTAATAGCCACCTAAATTTTATTTTAACGTTGAAAGGTTACATTTTTTCTTGAAATAAGTCCTATTTAAAATGTAAAACGATTTTTTTTTCAAACTGCATTTAATCGAGTCCAAAATTGTACATTATCGAATCACATATAATCGAGTCCAACCTTTAATATGTTTCGATGAGGAACAAAACTACCACTTTTCACTAAAATCTTAGAACTACTATATCGGTTTGGTATAGAATGGGTAAATATATATTTTTTATTCAGATAAAAATGAGAGTCATTTTATCAATCCTGAGAAATGTGGTAGAATTAAAAAACCTCATATAAATTTTCACAGAAGTTGAAAAATTAGTCTGTCGCTACATCTTTCAACCGTTAATATTCTTCCCAAAAATCTACAGAATCTCCAGAGTCAACAGTAGAAAGTAAATTTTAAGAATATCTCTGAATCCATCGTCCATACCTTAGAATAAATATTGATTCTTCAAATGAGTAAAGCATAGTATAAATGAATGAATAGTAGAATGTTCTCGAATTTTTATGTTGATGTTCGATTAAAGTTATATTTATATTGAATTAAAAAAAAATCTTTATTCATTTTACACCCTCAAATAGAGATCTCAATCCAAGTGCTTGTCAAAACATGACAAATAATGCTATCGTTGAGATGGTAAGGATCCTCTACGAACGATAGTTCCATCGAAAAGGAACATTATGATAGTGTCCACACAGCAAAACTTCGGTAGGGAACCAAGTATTGTAATTTCAACTCATTGCGGTTAATTCTTGATATTCTGGTAAAGTAAAAATCAGGAAAACCCCGAACTATTCCGGAGAAATCAGGCCATAATGACTGCTTTTCAGGACATCAGGGAACGTGCGAAAAAATCTGGGAAATCCTGAAAAATCACGAAGATTGGCATCCCTGGTCTGGCGTTCTATGCATTCATATAGATTTCTAATGAATTACACACTTCAGGTGATCGATTGCTTTATTACCTAGGTTTTGAACACATCCATCGCTTGAACGGGAATTAAAAGTGATTAGCACTCGGGCCGCTAACCAGTTGGCCACGGGAGCCACCTTGATTACTGCCCTCTTAAATTAATCTATTGAATTGATTGAGACATTTCAATTCGATCCACTCTATTCATGCATCATCCGGTTCACTTCCAATGTTGGCAGGCAGCAATTATCGCGTTCACTGAACTATCGCGTTTGTAGTGTAAGCTGTTGCAATCGTTCAGGGGTTTTAATGATTATTAGCAAAGTTCTATTTTGGATAATCCTTCTAATATGCGAAGCGCAAATTGTCGCATTTCGTTTGTTGGTATGTGATTTGATTGAAATGCCAATCAAGGTAGGTAACATAACGAATATATGTTATACCCATCAACTACTGACGTTAACCAGCATTGAAAACAAGCCCATTTCCTTATTATACGCCGCTATATCATGCATACCTGAGCTGTCCCGATTTTACCCGAGGCAAGCTATAATCCACGATAGCAGTTTGCACCTTTTTGAATGGAGCCATAATTCACATTCAAATGATGTGCGAATGCGAGAGAAGATCTCGCAGTGATTCAACATGGTGTACGAAATCATCTCATCTCGGTTGGCACGCAAGCACGCGGTTCACGAGTGAGTGAGCGAGTCACGCACCTCTTCAAGAATTCATAGCTGCAATAATAACAAGATTGCGTGGTGTCAGGAATTAAGCTCGCGACGAATGCCTCTGTGGATAATTGTCTGCCAAAGAGCGCCGAGCCCATGGATTGAACTTTAATTCCAACCTGCAGCACTCGTGAGTGGCGGTGGCAAATAATTATACAGCCCAGCGAAAGTGAGCAACAGATTCTTCCAAGCGGTGACTCATTTACGTCCAGCTTCATTCGTGACCTTGCGCTGGGACTGCTCCTTCGAAAATAAAGTATGCGGCAATTCTCGCACCGGATGACGACGATACGATGGTGAGGCTGATGATGGTGATCGCCTCGGGCACTTCACACCATAAAACCATGGAATTGCGGGTGATCAGCAATAAAACAGACCGCTTTGCCTTTTAAATATTTCAATCGTAAGCTTTACACCGCGTGCCGTGACATCGTTTGAGCTTCGGTAGGGTGCGCTATGGCAGACGATTCAACGGATGCGAACAAGGTGGATCTAGTTTTATTGAGGAGATTTGAATTCAATGAGTTCGACTTTAGCTTGATCCTTGTGCTATTTATTAGGAAAATTAGGTGAATATGTTGCTTTTATCACTTGTATTCGAACGTGGATTTACAGAAATCTTTCTATTTTTAGAACGGTAATAAAACTGTATTTATCTTACTTTCTTGTTCTTGAATGGCGCTTATGTTCCTAGTGGAACTTTCGCCGTTTCAACTTAGGTATTACTTGCGTCCTTTTTATTAGCAATATTGGGATTTTCAATAAGAGCGCTACAAAAGTTTTTTTTTAAATAAAACGATTTTGGATATCAATGAAATTCTTTATTCATGTGAAAGTACATTTGATGCCATTATGTATGAAACTCGATTTCTTTTGCATGGTCACCACGGGTACGCTTGCAGAAATCCAGACGCTGAACCCAATGTTCGACAGTTTTCAAGCATGAATCAGCCGATACTGCTACAATTTCACGTTCGATATTCCTACGAAGTTCATCTATCGTCACTGGCTTGTTGGCATATACCATAGACTTGACGTAGCCCCACCGAAAATTGTCTATCGGCGTCAAATCGCACCACAGAGGCGGCAAATTGACTGGGCCATTTCGTGAGATAACACGCTCACCAAACTTGATTTTCAATACATCGTTTGTTAAATTCGTTGTGTGGCTTGTGGCGCCGTCTTGTTGAAACCACATGTTGTCCATGTCCATATCATCCCATTCGGGCCAAAAATATTCGGACCGTAAACCGCACCAAACCGTATTTTTTTCGGGATGCAATGGTGACTCATGAAGTTCGTGTGGATTGCTGCCTGACTAATAACACATATTTTGCTTATTGACGAAGCCATTCAGCCAGAAATGAGCCCCATCGCTGAAGATGATTTTCGATGAAAATCCGGATCATTTTCAAGTTGTTGCTCAGCCCAATTCACGAACATGCGACGCTTCTGGTGGTCAAGCGGTTATAGTTCGTACGTACGAACTATCTGATCTTGTAAGGATGTATGCCAAGATCTTTTCGCAAAATTCGTCACAACGACTTCACAGAGATGCCGAAAGATTGAGAATGACGTGTGAGAGACTGATTTGGGTCTTCCTCAACACTACGGGCACTTCTTTATCTCAGTGGCACGGGAACATTTAGTACTGTGCCTGTGGATTCAAATTTTTCCACTAGACGTTCAATTTTTGATCTGGCAGGACGATTAAGACGACCATAAATTGGACGTAGCGTTCTTAACGTTGAGGCCTTTGACTCCGAATTTCGGTAGTAAATTTTAATAATCTCGACTCGTTGTTGGATCGTATATCTTTCCATTATGCAATGACAAACCTTACTGAAGAGAAATGTCAAGAGAGCGGGAAAAAATATGGCGTCGTTTGCTGTCCCTATCGGTCTACTTTTGTAGCGTCCCTATTAAAATACCCGTTAGTTTCAACGAATTTGATGTGGTCTCCAATCAAAGAAGAGTCATTGATACGATCAGGAGTACACCACACAGAACAAAAGTTTATGACCCACGAGTTCAATTTTCACCCAGACTTGTTCTACGGCGCACAGTAATATCCTCAATAATCCGCGCCTTCAGATCTTGTCGAACTGCCAATAAAACGCCGCCCCAGATGCTTTACGGCTGTAGTATGGGGAACGATCACATCGAAAAACTTCGTAGAGCTGACCGAGAATCTGAGTTGAGAAGATTCTATCGTCCAGCTTAGTTTCGGTGAACGTCATGCGCGCCATCCGATGTTGCCAATGTATAATCAGTGCGCCGCTCAGTCCGGCGAGTAAGCGATGATCGATCAGGTGGAGATAATCTGAAATCGATGGGCGGATAAGGAGTCGTTGAGGGCAATACGGAGTCATACTTGCCGGCGGTGTCAAGTTGGGAGACCCCGTCACCCCACCCACACGTAGGACTAGGACGGCTGTGGGTTGACAGAAATGGCCCGACTACTGTAGGGGGGGTCGAGTCCTCCCAGAATACCAACTTCAGTGCGTCCCAATGTCCGGCTGACTAGCGAAGGTCGATAAAATAACGTTGGCGGATCCTTTAACACCTTCGTCGCCCAGGGCCATTCGGTCGAGTTTCTTGCGGGGCCCAAGTTCAACTGTCGGTACACTAGAGTAATAAGCGGGCATCGATAATGATGAATTCGGGTTCGATTCAGGACTACTTTTCTGTTGAATTCGAATGATATCAACAAACTGCTGATTAGAAAACTTATAAAAATAAGTTTTCAGTCAATGATACAGTGTTGGAAATGATAATAAAAATGAAATTCAACCGAACGTACTTCTTTTATATACTATATTCGATGGCGATGAATAACTACAATTTTATTGGATAATATGGAATATGCTTTTCAATCGATTGCGAAGATTCTGTGAATATATAATGCTGAGAACATATGTCACATTTGTGGGAAAAAAATCATCATAAACTACAGGGTTTTCCAACTTTAAATTCCGAAAGTAAATTGAAATAAAACACACTTAGAATTCGAATTTCGATGAAACTTTTATTTCAAATTAAAGTTTGATTTATGCCATTATGTGTGAAATACAACATCATTCAAATGTCCGCCTAGGGCTTCCTCGCACACCTTGATCCGGAACAGGTAATTTTCGATGACTTGTCGGCACATATGGGGCGGTATCTCGGTCATAACTTCACGAATGTTGTCTTTCAAATGTTCAAGAGTTTGCGGAGAGTTGGCATAGACACGGTCTTTCGCATAACCCCACAAAAAAAAGTCTTCTTCTTGAATGGCGTTAACGTTTCCTGTGGAACTTTTGCCGACTCAACGTATGCATTAACTAGCGTCATTTATTAATACTTTAGTTGAGATTTCTTAAGCCAAATAACACGCCTTGAATGTATTCCGAGGGGCAAGCTCTAGAATACGCGTGACCACAGTGCAAGCCGAAGGAAATTTCTTTGACGAAAAAGTCCCCCGGCTAGAACGGGAATCGAACCCGAACACCCGGCATGATAATGTGAGACGCTAACCACTCGGCCACGGGTACACAAAACAAAAAAAAGTCTAGCGGGTTCAAATCGCATGATCTGGACGGCCAATTGGCATCACCAAAACGCGAAATTATGCGTCCCTCAAATTTCGTTCGCAATATGGACATGTTCGGTCGTGTTGTGTGGCACGTGGCGCCGTCCTGCTGAAACCACATGTCATCCGTATCCATATAATTTGTGGCAAAAAAAAAATCGGTTAACATGCGGCCATAGCGCTCACCATTCACAGTTACCGTCTCGCCGTCCTCATTTTCAAAGAAATACGGCCCGATGACTCCACCAGACCATAATGAGCACCAAACAGTGACTTTTGGCGGATGCAATGGCCTCTCAACAATCACGTGTGGATTTTCTGAGCCCCATATACAGAAATTTTGGGTGTTCACATAGCCACCGAGCTCGAAATGTGCCTCATCGCTGAAGAAAATTTGATGCGAAAATTCAGCATTTTGCTGCTGTTGTTCGTTCACCCAATCGACGTATGCCCAACGCATTCCATGGTCACCACGCTCTAATTTTTGCACCAGTTGGACTTTATATGGATGTAGGTGCAAGTCCAAATGCAAAATTTGCCACAATGATGTGTTTGACAAGCCCAATTGCTGAGCACGCCGTGGAATCGAAACATTCGGGTCATCCTCCACACTGGCAGCAACAGCAGCAATATTTTCGGCCGAACGCACATTACGATGATGCACAGGTTTCACAATATCCGCTACGGATCCAGTTTGTTCGAATTTACGCACTACATTAGCGATTGTGTGCTCTGTAGGCCGTCCATGACGACCAAAATCCGTCCGTAATGCTCGAAAAACATTTGCCGCTTTTTCATCATTTTTATAATATAATTTAACAAAATTAATACGTTGTGCGATGCTAAAACGATCCATATTGTAAAATGGCAGACATTCAACTAACGATATGACGCTTTGGTTGACAGCTATGTCAAACGGTTGTCAGCGCAGGGCTGTATACTTTCGGAAGCCCGAAATGGAAAACCCTGTGTATCACATTTGGCAACTCTAATTTTCACGTAATTCGTTTTCTTCGTTCTTTGCGCTTGGTAGTTAAAAAGCTAAAAGAAGAAGCAAATTGCAAGTTTTTTTTTCTAAGAATGAGAATAACAATTGCGCAACGCGGAGAAGCCCCTGTTCATTCCAAAAAACAATATGTCTATTATGTATATTTCATATTTTTTTTCATCCGTTCATCCGTTTTAAATGTTCACCGGACGACGTAATAGTAAATCTGAAAGCGAGGAAAGTAGTAACGACGAAATAGTGCGAAGAGTTTGAAAAAAAGTTTCGAGTATTATATCATCGAGTTCCGATTAGGATATTGAGGAACTATACGCAAGAGAAAACCTGGACGATATGTTAGAAGAACTTACTATAGACGACATAAAGATATTGATTTTTCAACAGTACATTTAAAATGTGATTTTTCACAAATTAGTATGTTCTACTTGTCAAGCCATTTCGTTTGCTACCCATATTGATGAATTGATAAAAATGCCCCATGTTGTGATGGCGGTCATTTTGAATTTACATTTTTCATAAATAACTGTCAAGCCCTTTCATTTGATATCCATATTGATGGGGTTTTGATAAAATATGTAGTCCGGTATTTTGTAGAGGCGGCCATCTTGGATTTTCAAGATCATAGAATACGCAGTTTTATAACGAGAGCAAAGATAAAGGTGCGCTCCAAATTTCAGATCAATCGGTCAACTGGAAGGAAGCTAAATTTCTGCGCTACAAAATAGTGGATTACATATTTTCTTAAAACCCAATCAATATGGGTTTTTCCCAAACCCCATCAATTTGGGTATCAAATGAAAGGGCTTGACTAGTAGAACACAGATGTTCATGAGGAATACAAATCCAAAATGATCACCACCACAAAATGGCGGATCATATATATTCTCAAAACCCCATCAATATGGATATAAAATGAAAGGGATTGACTAGTAGAACACAGTTATTTATGAAAAATGCAAATCCAAAATGACCGCCACAACAAAATGGCGATTTATATTTTTTTTCCAAAACTCAATCAATATGGGTATCAAATGAAAGGGCTTGACTAGTAGAACACAGTTATACATGAGAAATGCAAATCCAAAATGGCCGCCACAACAAAATGGCGATTTATATTTTTTTCCAAAACCCAATCAATATGGGTATCAAATGAAAGGGCTTGACTATAGAACACAGTTATTCATGAGGAATGCAAATCCAAATTGACCGCCACCACATAATGGCGGATTACATATTTTCTCAAAACCCCATCAATATGGGTATCAAATGAAAGGGCTTGACTAGTAGAACACAAATGTTCATGAGGAATACAAATCCAAAATGATCACCACCATAAAATGGCGGATCATATATATTCTCAAAACCCCATCAATATGGATATCAAATGAAAGGGATTGACTAGTAGAACACAGTTATTTATGAAAAATGCAAATCCAAAATGACCGCCACAACAAAATGGCGATTTATATTTTTTTCCAAAACTCAATCAATATGGGTATCAAATGAAAGGGCTTGACTAGTAGAACACAGTTATTCATGAGGACTGCAACCACAAAATGGCGGATTACATATATTCTCAAAACCCCATCAATATGGGTATCAAATGAAAGGACTTGACTAGTAGAACACAGTTATTCATGAGAAATGCAAATCCAAAATGGCCGCCACAACAAAATGGCGATTTATATTTTTTTCCAAAACCCAATCAATATGGGTATCAAATGAAAGGGCTTGACTATAGAACACAGTTATTCATGAGGAATGCAAATCCAAATTGACCGCCACCACATAATGGCGGATTACATATTTTCTCAAAACCCCATCAATATGGGTATCAAATAAAAGGGATTGACTAGTAGATCACAGCTATTCATGAAAAATTCACATCCAAAATGGCCGCTGTAACAAAATAGCCAATAACTTTTTTAAACGGATTCATTCAACTTGACCTGTTTGTATGTGTGTTTGTGTTTGTAATGTTGTCCCACATTGATAAAAGTTAGAAATTCAATTTGGCCGCCGCTAAAAAATGGCTGAATGACTTGACTTGGAGAACACACTACATTATGAACAACATAAATTCAAAAAGGTATATGTATTTTTTGTTATCCCCTCAATATCGGTATCGAATGAAATGATTTGATTAATAGAATACAGTACATCTTCATAATATTCCGAAAAAAAAAGGTAAGAAATAAAATTTTGAAAAAAGTTGAATGATTTTATTGTAATCATACAGATAATGTACTAAAAACTAGAAAATAAAAAAAAGTAAAAAAAACTTTTTAAGTTAAACTGTTTAATGTAATAAAAGCTAGAAAATAATTAGGCAAGTTGCATTTAGTAGTTATCACATCCCTTCCTTCATTAATCTAGGGCAATGATGAGACTAAAATAAAATTGTGGGGCACGTCGGATTTGCATTATCCACAGTTAGTTATTTCATCATATGCCCCACGATTTTATTTTAGTCTCATCATTGCCCTAGCTTAATGAAGGAAGGGATGTGATAACTACTAACTGCAACTTGCCTAATTATTTTCTAGTTTTTAGTACATTTTTAGTACATTAAATGTAGAATAACTCGTGATACGCATCAACTCACATTGCGAGCTAACGCCTAATTGGAGACAAGAAGATTGCTCGTTGCGTCGGGGAGTAATTAGTACAATCGAAAAAAAGTTTAAAAAAACTTTTTAAGTTAAACGGTTTAATGTACTAAAAGCTAGAGAATAATTTAGCAAGTAGCAGTTAGTAATTATCACATCCCTTCCTTCATTAATCTGGGGCAATGATGAGACTAAAATAAAATACTTACTGTTCTTGTTTCAAGCAAAAAATTGCTGGATAAATATCCTGTCTAATGATACATAACACAACATATGTCGCAATAACGATTTTGAGTAATATGCGTTTGAAATCTCTCAATGAATCGTTACATATTTCGTAGAGTGACCCCCCTATATAGAAATCAAAGACATAGTTCATTGTCAAAATGCAGTATGCTCAATTCATCAGAATATCTCCGCAATGCACTGCACATTTCTTCAAAACTTATTAGAGACTAATTATGTCACTAATAATAGCTCAATCGTATGTTTTCATTTATCACCATCAGTGCATTAATAATGATCGATTATTACCGTTCATCACTCGTCCGGTCTAAAAAAAATATTGAGGAAAAACTAGTTCAACATTACTCGGTCACTGGATTGCCTCCGGTGTTCAGAGCAGTTTTCCATTAATAATTCACTTTTGTGGAAATGTGTTTTTCTCCAAGCCCAACTGTCCCAATTTGTTACCCTGCCAATAGACATCACGTCACGGCCACAGAGTAGTTTCCCCATTTGTCTTGGCTAGCATGCGTGTGAGAAACGATGAAGTCTGTCACACTGCAGTACTCATCCGGACTCCCAATTCACTCTGCAGCCTTGGGGGTTCCAGCTAAAGCAGCAACTAGCCGGTTCTTGCTTCTGCTGAATAGTTGTGATGAAGTTGATAAATAAGGTACCAGAGAGGAATGCGCAAATTGGCTAAACGTCACTCGCTTGGCCAGGCAAAAAAGAAGGATAATAAATAGTAATGGTGTAGCATTAGGGAGTAATTCGATGTGATTAACTAGATTAGATTAGAAGCATCCATCGCGTTAGCTTTTTTCGTTTCGCTTAAATAATGTTTGTTCAGCTTTTTGGTGTTATTTTTACACAGAGTGACGAATATATTTCCGGCGTTTCGCTTGAAGCATTGTACTGAAAATACTTCATTAACATCTACTGATATTCACTGCACCTAAACGAATTGCGCTCATGATAATGCCAGATTTAATCTACACGAAACTTATTTGTGTAGCATATGGGAAGCATGCTCGTTACGTAACTCGGAAGTGAAGTAGTCCACATAGCGTATTCTCCGAGCCATGCAATCAACGTGTAAACACCGTAGATGATAGTCACGAGAAGAAGACGGAAGCCATAATAACATCGATGTCGAACGAAACTGGTTCCCATAAATTTTAGAGCAATGAACCCCCCAGTCTTTCAACTGGTACCCTCGTTAACGAGATGTTTGCAAAACCTACGCATTCAATGTCAGGCGACGACAGCGCTATTATCCCTAGTGAAGTTCGTTCCACACATGGAATCTCGACATTCATGTGTTGCCATTCTTGTGGGAAATTGAAACACTTATCGACCGTCGAACAAACGCTTCATTCGCTCTCGAACAACGCCGTTGCTTAATCCTGTGACCCACTAAGCGCTATTGCAGCGCTAAAAATGCATCAACCTTGAGTCGCGAAACCAGTCCAAAATGGCTCGATTCCGCACCGTTAATGGCATTCAGGCGCCGTAATTCATTGCTTTGCGGTCAACCGAACCGCAAAATTTTCGGGTGATGCTTGTATTTCTCCTAACACTAGCCGCTCTAGTGGCCGTTTGTTATTGCACTCAAGTGCGACGATAAATTTTGGTTACGCGACGCCCACGTTTTGCAGTAAAATAGCGAACATAATGCAAACGAAAGCCGAACGCGCAACGCATGGCTTAGAAACAACCGATTTGATCGAGCAGCGGTTGTTTCTTCACGGTTTCACTTATTATTAGTTGTACGAGAAAATTAGAAATTCACGATCAAGATCACGCGTTTTTTGCTGCTTTTGGATGGTGTTCGTATTTTTTGTTATCTTTAACCGACGTAGATTCTGCATTTGCTGAAATTATATTTTTTTCAGACCATTGATTGCGATCGATAGAACATCAACACACGAGCCACGCGGTTGTTTTGCTATGCTGTCGAATGAAAATTTTAGAGGTTAAATACCGTACAGCTCAAAGCATGAGGTGGATAGGTTCAATTACGCCTCACGGTCGCTCTTTTTACAGAAAAAAATCATTGAGTTTTTGATGGTCTCAAGAGGCCCTTTTATTTCTTGATTCTAACTCCACCCCATAGATGAAATAGGGGTAAGACGGACATGTTGAAAAGAGCTTCAATTATATCTTTGGAAACTCATGTTTTCCAAAACTTAAAAGCAGTTTTTTACAGTTCAATATACTGGTTTTTAAAACAAGCCGAAAAATACAACATTTTTATCGATGTGGGTATAGTGAACATGTAGTGGGGGAATATGGACAGGTTGACAATATATGAAGCGTAGAAGTTTATCGCTCTTTAATTTCACTCTCTCAGTGTTTGTGTGTCCAGCAACTGAAATGGAACAAAAAGAGAAAGCAATATAAAAAAAAGTTGAATATTCTTCCCTTCACTTTCTATCATGCATTGTATGTGGATGTGACTCTCCATTTCAACCCCACCAGTGCAATTATTTTAATAATTTAAATTTAACACTTACGAAAAAATTTACTTTTCCGTACATACCTAATATCGCTTCTCTGTTAACTCTCAAACCGAAATATAACCATCAGCGAATTAAATTTTGTAATGAAACCACTCAAAATGTTTGATATCGATGCCGGAAAAATTACACCCACACGTGGAATTACGTTTCATTTTTGGTTTTTGTTCCCATATTCCACTTTTAATCAGTATTCATTGTCATAGGATGGTTTAAAAAAATTAAAAAAATAGCATGTATAACGGATTCCCATCAACAGAAAATTGAAATTCATAATGCAACTATTCAAATCAACCACCTGTCCATTATACCCCCACTGTCCGTCTTACCCGCGGTTCCCTTAGGGCGATTACACATTATCCGGTTTCAGCCGGACCGGTTTCAAAAAGCGCCGCTGGGTTTGGACGGATAACCGGATAACAATGTAAAAGAGACCTCACGCTACACAAAACCGTACATCTTTCACATACACATACATGCATTCATTTATATAGCGGAATGACAGATAAACATTGCTGCAAATATCCGCGATGACGGCGGAATGGTGAATGGTCTGGATACGACATTAGTTTGTATCTAAGACGTTTGTATGAGGCAAACTATAATCCGCTCGTGGATAATCGGGGTTCCACTGTATACGAAAAATATTGAAACCACAGCTGCTGCGGCAACTACGAGCTTTCTCGTATTTGCGTCCCTTGGAAAAGACGGCCGAATGTTGGAGTTTGGCAAACCAGGACATTACGCGCACCCTGCATCAGGACGGTGTTCTTACGCCCACTTCAGAATACGTTTACGAGCATTTTCCGTAATTCGCTCAGCACACACACACACACGTTTATCTTGGCCACATATGGTTCTACAACAGTTCCCACAACAGCGGCAATGTAAATTTGTAATGATAAAAATGAAAAACTTACTGGACAAAACACATAGGTGTCATCAACAGTATTACAAAAACTAATTTTGGTCCAGTTGCGGTGTACTACGCTAAATTATTTTATTTTCAAACATACACAAATAGCATAATTTATTTCACACGCGATTGAGCCTTACAAATAAATTAATTGAAAAAACATAATTTCCCTTCAAACACTATCTCATTGTTGCTTCCGCAGATCTTCGTCCAGAAACACGCTGAACATGTGTCGCAATTCCTGGAACACGTTCAACTGGGGCAGGGACAGCTTCTGGAGCACATTTCGCATCAACGCACATCGGATCGTGGGCGAAGAATGGCCAAATCATATATATGCCAACAGCTGGGTGATTTAATTCTAACAGAACCGATACTTCAGCGCCGGGACATCTTGATCACCGAGCACAGATCGGACAGTTTGGGTTGGAGTTCTTCGAGCCGAGTTGCGGCCACCTCATCGTCGATCGTGTTCCGGGTCAGGTCGAACTGTCTGGAATACCAAATAAGAATATTAGAAGAGGGACATTGCTGTTTACGCAGGTCCTCGCCCAGAAACGCGCTCAGCATATACCGCAATTTATCGAGCACGTACTCCTGGGGCAGGAGTAGCTACTCGAGCGTGAATCTACGCACAGCTATTTATACGCGGATCTTGGGCAAAGAATGTCCGACTCAGATATATTGGGTGATTTCGCTCTGACAGAACCGATGCTTCGGCGTCGGACAGGGAAACATCTCGATCACCGATCACAGATCGGACATTTAGGGCTTGAGATCCTCGAGCCGAGCCACGTCCACCTCGTAGTCGATCGCGTCTCGAGTCAGGTCAAATTGTCTGAAAGAATAAGAATTTAATATTAGGAGAGAGCTATTTTTGGTGTGCTCAAATTACCACAAACTAAACACCTCATAAAGTCTCGATAAGCTCACTCAAAACATGCCCCTTGATTAACCAGTTGGAAATTTGTTTGACGTCATCGAACTCGTTCAGTAGCGAATCTGTGAACGAAACAAAAACGGAAGTTAATTTAAGAACTCGTTCAATTTGTCGAAAGACACCACCCACCGTTGATAACACAGTCCACGGCAATATGCTCCATGATGATCTCGTGCGCCTGTGACCATTGCTTACCTTCGTGCAGCAACTTGTATCACCGAATTTGTTCCGCAGCACAGATCGTTGCCGAAGAAGCGAAATGAAAATTTCGACATCCATATCACTTGTAAATTCTGAATTGATTTCAAAATCAACAAACAAACGTCAATAGCACACACACACATACTAATTCAAGGGGATAAAAATTGCCTGAATTGTACTAATACTAACAGACATGACAAACAACTGTCAATTCGCGTTGATGGCATGGAGTTTCGTGTTCCGCTTTTGGGAAATGATAGTGATAATGGATTTTCAGGTACAGTAAACACATGGTTTAAAAATAAAAGTATGAATGAAAATTAACTTCTTCTTATGAAATATGTTCTTTATGTAATAGAGTAACACCTTCTTTGCAAGTGGGGAAAACGCCCTGAAGAATAATTGTGTTTGATACTGATTTCATATTACAATGAGTTTTAGTGAAAATGTCAAGAAAATTATACAAAAATGGTTAATTAAGAATCAGTACTACGGGTTTTAAGTAATCAAATAACATAAAGTAGAAATTTTCATTAAAAATTTAAACAACTTAAAACTGTCTTAAGATCTGCTAAGCGTATAGAGAATGATTTGCTTTCCCAAACCGAAGTCTCCACCAGACGTCGACACAGTGCTACTGTCATCGCGTATCATTCTTGTCCGGTCGCCGGACATTGTAGTCGCAGTAGACGGCTGCATCACGGCTCCATAAAGAGGTTGGTACGGTCGAAATTTGCCATTTAGGAAATTTGCCGGTCCGGCTGAAACCGGATAATGTGTAATCGGCCTTACGCTTGTTTTAGAGTGCGAGTGACTGATTATCTTGTTGATAGCAGGATCCAACATTTTAGAAGACGAAACATGAGAATCGACTCCACCCTGACTACTACTCCACCCTGATATGTATCTCGTTGCCCGTGTACAAAATCTTCTTTTAACGTCGTTGACCGTCGTCTTATTTTCATTTAACGAAAACTTGATTTCTGATGCGAAAAAGTAGTTACACCATCAATGGAGGACTGGATTGTTTACCCCCCATGAACTCGAACATCGATTCATGCATACATTATACATGAGAGAGAGAAACGAATTCAATTTGCCGTGAGGTCCATACGACGGTGAAGAATGAAATGAGCACAGAGCCTGGTAAAGGCTCTGACGTAGGTTTCGTCGTCCATTACCAGGCAATGCGGCTTCGTCAGCATTTCGGTGTACAGCTTCCGGGCTCGCGTCTTCCCCACAATGTTTTGCCTTTCGTCGCGGTTAGGAGCCTTCTGAACCTTGTATGTACGCAGGCCCTCCCGCAGCTTGGTCCGCTGGACGAATGAACTTGACAAATTCAGCTTATTGGCGACATCCCGGACCGAACTTCTCGGATCACGTCTAAACTGCTTAACTACGCGCTTGTGATCTTTTTCACTGACGGAGCATCCATTTTTGCCGTTCTTCACCTTCCGGTCGATGGTTAGGTTCTCGAAGTATCGTTTTAGTACTCTGCTGACCGTGGATTGGACGATTCCCAGGATCTTACCGATGTCCCGATGTGATAACTCCGGATTCTCGAAATGAGTGCGCAGGATTAATTCACGACGCTCTTTTTCGTTCGACGACATTTTTCCAAATTTACGAAAAATTGACAGTGAAGCATGGCCAACGTGATCTATACACTCTTATCTGAAAGCTGAAGATATAATTCCTAAAAATTAAATTTCTACAGCGTTTTTTCCGTGATGCAATTTGATGTGACACACCCTTTATATCTGATGAAACTGCGCTGTACTCTCTCCATTCGTGTGATTTGGGTGCTGTGAAACGGAGACCACACGCAGGCAGCATACTCCAAAATGCTACGTACTACTGATAAAGGGGTGTAAATCAAAAATTCTTGAAATCAACATCAGTGCCGAAAGTATTCACGTTCACAACATTCAAATACGGAGAATTTCAGTCTGCCTTGTTTTGATAACCTACTGCTCAAGCGAGAGTCGATAAATGTGGAACAACAATATCAATGAACACCAGTGGAATGAACAGCAACATCAGCTTGCCGTGAAGTTCATTTTTCATTTGCATCTTCATTTTAGCCATGATATTCGTAACATCGAAGTTGAAGATCATTGCGTGTTAGTGAAAATCAAAGCATAAGATTCAACGTGAACCAATTGAGAGTAAAATCGATAACAAAAAAATCTTGTTTTTGGCGGCTTCGGCAATGGAATGTATAGTATAACTCTTGCTATGTTTAATGAATATACTCCTGATTGTCCGGAAATGTCATACACCCCCAATTAGATGGGCAATGGGTGACAATAACAGACGAGCGACGAACCAACCAAAAAGTGTTGAAAGTCACTTTCAGTATAAAAAAGGAACAGAACGCTAACGCCGTTCAACGCTAAACCTCACTCAGCCGCACAACGGTCAACGCTTAACGAAAACTAATGTTGCCTTTTCCGGATTCCTGGTTCTTTCTTTTTTTCTAAATATGAAAATCAAACACGATTTCAATAAAAATTTACTGCAAGCGATGAAGATCAACTTAACGTTCGTGATAATCACCTGAAAATATTGACAGTGATAAAAGTGCCTGAATGCAGGCTTTGCGAAATTCGTTCATGCTGTTTTCGTTCAATATACCAGACAAAGTTCACGCGTCTCGACTCTTGTGTTATACTCATTATAACAGACATGGTGTTGAGTGTCAACAGAAGAGAATTCATCCGACACTGGGAAAAAGCTAATTCCTTCATTCGTGAATAAATTTTGATAATTTGTGACACTGATCAACATTATTAAACAGCATTATTTTGTCGCATATATTGAATTTTACGAATCAATTTCATTGTTCCTTTATCTACAACTTGTAAACAAACCAATCTGTCATAAATAGATTCGGACGAGTTATGTAGAGTTATGTACAACTAACGGATTACCTTCCAACGCGAATATTCGGCGCTTGACATTGGAGATTCGTAGCTCGTACATCGACTACACGATGCGTCGAACCATCGAGCGACCAACATTCGGGGGTGTTCATAGCATCGTGTAGCGCCGGCTTTAGTTGAATACATCTAGTCAATTATTCAATCTAAATATTGTAGTTATTTTACACTCGACAAAAAAATTAAAGGAACAGAGTGCGAAGTCGAAAAATTTTAGTGATTTTTGACATGCTGTAATTTCGTGAAAACTCAACGCATACAAATGGGATATGGGGACACAATAGGCTAAACATTTGCCTGCAAACATTTGAACTTACTGCAATATTTGCAAAATTACACTATTTTCTGGTACTTTTTAGAAATCGATACGAAAGATTTAAATGTTTTTTTTTTGTCAAAGGAATAAATTGATTTTGTAAATATTCGGAAAACTTGGAGCTTTAAAATGGTGTATATCTCATCTGCTTGCGTTGATTTTTTATAAAGTCACAGCATATCAAAAATCACTCAAAATTTTCGACTTTGCGCTGTGTTTCTTTAATTTTGTTTGTCGGTTGCATTTTAATCATTTTAGTTATCATTATTACGTTAGTAGTCAATTGTGTGTCATTTGTTCAGCGTCATGGAATGATGTGTTGCAAAATTTGAAGTAAATTTGTAGAGAAAGTCTCTTCTGGCAGAAAAGATATCATCTTTGGCAGAAAAGTTGCCTTTTCTTTTGTTGAAAGGAGAAATGCACAAATAAAAGCCCCTTTTTAAAATGTGTAAAAATATGTGTGTGTAAAGTTTCGTGTAGTCAGTCGTCGATTTGTCAACAATGAGAAATTAGTCAAATGTGATTCATCTTCAACGGGAGGATCTGCTTTTCTGCTTAGTATATTTCTTTCTACAACACGGTAAAATTCTTATTTAATAATACATGTTGATTATGTGACGTGACAACGCTTTGTGGAGACTGTTTTCTCGCACAGAGCGTGTTGTCACGTCACAAATTGCATGCCGATTTTTGCAAAGTTCTTGCGAGTTTTCTGAAGAACAGAATAAACAGGAATCCATGTTCATCTTTTGCTGACAAATCATAGAACAAAGTTTATGTGTATGTTTTGGAACGGCATTGAAAATACACCATTAGTGTTCAAAATTCGGAAACCGCAAAAATATAGGCGTTGTCACGTCACAAAAATATTGGGTTGGCAACAGCCGAATTCAACTGTAAAATATTCTCCAACTAAAGATTTTTGTAGGAAATTCTCTCAATTTTGCTTTGAATTTTACCAATCTTGTGATTTATATATGAAAACGAGAAAAAAAAACCTGTTTTTAATGAGTCAAAACGTTGTCACGTCACGCTGAAATGGATCATATGTTATTCGTATCATATATTCATAGAGTAATAACATTTGGTTGATTTTTTTTTCTAACATTTGGTTGATGAAGTACAAAAAAGTTCATATTTTGCAACGAATTGCATTTTTCTTTTATTTTTTGTCATCAATCCTAGTCCAAGAGTTTGTATCGTGAGTACACAAGGTGGAAGTAATTCTAATTGTTTTTGATAATCCTGTTGAATTGGTTGGAAAATCATGTTTGTTTTATTTTGAAGGATTCCTATTTATCTAGCTCACAAAAATACATTGAAACACTTCCTGGCAGCGTTACGGCAGTTGGCTTGCATTTTAGCCATGACATTGAAAAAATTTATGTCGGAATATTTTCAGTTGTTTCTTTTGTATAAATTTGAACGTGTCATTTTCACATAAGTTGTCCTATTTTTAAATTTTGTCAAAAAATTCAATTGCTCGTAGTGGGTTTTTGAATTCACTTAAGTATCTTTAAGTACCTAAGACCTTTTCGCGTAAAGAGATGTTGCAAGTTCAGGGCAAAAGGCTACATTGACTTTAGCATGGTACTTCCGAATAAAATGGGGAACCGACAAACAATTTGTACTGTAAGTTTCACCATTATAACCTGCTCTAGACCAGAGTGGAAGAGGAGTAGTTTATTAGTCAAATATTTTTCACTAATTGCCAGCTCGTTGGTGATACTTGAAATGCGCAATGAACCTCACTCCGTCGGTTTCAGGTTTCCATGAAAATGTATAACAGTTCCTTGCCATTCGCTCCATCCAACCTCAAATAAGTCACGTCAGCCATTTTCAAAGTAACGTAGCCTAAAAAAATCCTTAATCATCTTGTTCAGCCGTTGCTTCTGGGTGATGACTTGTTAGTCTGATACTGCCGGACAAGATTTCACTTTCTTCATAAAAATAACCTTTTGATGCAAGTCGCCGTTGCTCCTAACTCTCTACCCAAGGATGCATATAAATTAGCCGAATTCATCTACATATCACATATATATTGTATCATTTCAACAAAAACCACTGATGGTGACTACGGTATGGCTTGAAATTATCCTACGCAGAAATTTCACTGAAAATATTTCCTCTCCAAAACTCCAGCAAGTGATCTCCCATGGTGCCGGTGCCAATAATTTTCAATTAATGCACACTTTAATCCACATTCAATCTGTATATCAATGAAACACGGGAAAGATAAGCGTCTCGACTGTGGGCTTTCACCAAAATATGGTCCCTTTTTCGTAGTGGCGTCGCTTTTACGCAATCCAACTTTATTGACGCCAACTTCCTGTAAACGCGCAATCTGCAACGATTGCAAAAGAAGCAAAAAAAAAAGTAACCGTAAATATCTCGGAGTTTCAATATGCTGTTTTCGGTGCCCACCATGTCTGGAGGAATTTGCGGCCCCACAAATCTCACCGCGCATCTTGAAGCACATTCTTCTGTGGTCGCTGTCCTTGATAATCCACAAGAAAGTGCCTCAAAATAAAAAGGTCTTCGAAACGAGAAATGCATCCACGGAAATTCTCCTATCTTTTGAGATATGCTTGGTTGTGAAACACTTGCGTGAATAAATTAATCCAACCTCTCGTGTAAACTTGATACATAGTTTCAACATCCTGTTTCTTGAATGGAATAGAAGGAAGGAGTTCTCGAATGAATCGCGCCTTCGGAAATAACCAGACAAATTGAAATCGTTGATGTACAAGAAAATACAGAATTCAATAAATTTATCAACCCCCTAGATCTCCGTCTGCGCTTCGATCGCTCTGAAGGTTGGAAATACGCCCTCGAATACACGTTCAACAACCTGTCAGCGTGGTACTTTTGGAGGCGTGGTGCTTCAGTTGAAAATTGCAAGCGGTCGGTCACGGCATGGAGCATCTTTGGCATCACAAAATTCATGCTACCAATATTAAATCAACACAGTGTAAGAATTTGGAGTTGCTCCCGATAACTTTCTCATTTCGTTTGCTTTCTTTCCCGGTGTTACCATTTTTCTTTTAGTGCAAACATTGCCAATGCTCTTACTTGCCAGACACATTTGTCAATGTAATATTGCGAAACATTCCCCCACCGTGAAAGTTTCCACCGAATACGTGATGACATTTAATTTTGCCACGGTTAACATTGGAAAACGATATCACCGTAAGAACGTAAGCATTTCCTTACATAGGATGAATGTATGGAACCCATAACCTATATGACCCCCGCGGAATGGATGATTATTGAGATTTAGTTTTTGTTTTAGCAAATGTATTTAATCAGAGTTTGTCTACCGCTTGGTACTGATTCGAACGTGTCGAGATTACATTCTGTTCTTCGAGCGTATTGTCATTGCGAGTGCTTCATTCATATGCAAATCCAATATGCTGCGTGCATGGCGGAGTGTTTGCATAGTAATAAATTGAATCACCCACAATGGAAGCGAAATTTAATTTCGCAAACATTGCGCGCAAAATGAACTCAATCCAGATGGAATTATACGGATCACTGAAATTTCAAAGCTCTTCTGCAGTGGGATGAGCACTACTTTGTGTGGTGAGATTTTATATATCATTACTTGCCGGATTTCATTGTATAATTGATTTATTACCATTCATAAGCCCCAAATTTTTACCAAGTGGAATCATATTGAATAATATATACCGTTCTGAATCATATTTCGGACACTCTTTATAAATAACTTCAAATGCTCAATGTCATGATGATCTATATATATATATAAACATGGATTTCTGTCTGTCTATCTGTCTGTCTGTCTGATTCTTATGGACTCGGAAACTACTGAACCGATCGTCATGAAAATTGGTATGTAGGGTATTGGTATGGTATGTATTGGTATTCGAGGCCGGGGAAGGTTTTCGTGATAGTTTGAGACCCCTCCCCCCTCTCTAAAGGGGGGCAGTCATACAAATGAAACACAAATTTCTGTATTACTCGAGAATTAATCAAGCAAATGAAACGAAATTCGGCATGTGGTGGTTTTGGGGTGCAATAAATCACTCTATGGTGGTTAGATACTCCTCCCCCTCTCTTAGAGGGGCTGCCATACAAATGAAGCATACATTTCCGCAAAATTCAAGAACTAATCAAGCAAACGGAACTAAATTTTGCATGTGGAGGTTTTATGGGGAAGAAACATTTCTAAGGTGGTTCGACACTCCTCTCCCTTCTCTGAGGGGGTCTCCCATACAAATGAAAAAGAAATTTCTGCAAAACTCGAAAACTAATCGAGCAAATAGAGCCAAATTTGGCCTGTGCAGATTTTAGGGGGCACGAAATGTTTCTATGGTGAATAGACACTCCTTCCCCTCTCTAAGGGGTGAAGAGGGGAGGGGTCTGTCTTTATTCTATCATATTTTCTGTATCAAACATTTATTCCATGTAACGGAGAAACATGTTATTTGCAAGTGGTTGAAAAATCTTGAACGAGAATTGTATCTGAAAATAATCTGATATTACAGGTCGGACTAGATTATCCGGAGACTCGATTATCCGGGATTCGATTATCCGGAATTTTAGACTCGATTATCCGGAGTATTTTATTTTTGATTTTCGGAAATTTTGAATAATTTGTATAATAATTCTATACTGAATAGCTAATATGGGTATCAAAAGAAACGGCCTGACTAGTAGAATGCAGTTATTTATGTAAAATGCAAACCCAAGATGGCGGCCACTACAAAATTGGCGGATTACATATTTTCTCAGAACCCCATCAATATGGGTATCAAACGAAAAGGCTTGACTAGTAAAGCACAGTTATTTATGAAAAATGCAAATCCAAAATGGCCACCACCACAAAATGGCGCCATATATATTTTTTTCACAACCCCATCAATATGAGTATCAAATGAAAGGGCTTGACTAGTAGAATACAGTTATTTATGAAAAATGCAAATCTGAGATGGCGGCCACTACAAAATGGCGGATTACGTATTTTCTCAGAACCCCATCAATATGGATATCAAATAAAAAGGCTTGACACAGTTATTTATGAAAAATACCCAAAAATGTATGAAAAGAAAATTCTCGACTAGTAGAACATAGCAGATAATGAAAAATCCAATTTCAAGATGACCGAAGTCCCCAAACAACTAATTACTTTTTGAATGGTTTCATTCAGCTTGACCTGTTTCCATGTATGTTTGAATGTTTGTTGGGTTGTCCCACATTTATAGAAAATTGACCCCGTTCCTGTTGAATGATTGATCAGAAATTAGGAACATACATTTAATTGTACTGCGTATTCCATGATCTTGAAAAACTCAATTTGGCCGTCGCTAAAAAAATGGCTGAATGGCTTGATTTGGAGAATACACTACACTATGAACAACATAAATTCGAAAAGGTCGTCGCCACAAAATGGTCGACTATGTATTTTTTGCAACCTCTTCAATATTGGTATCAAATGAAATGATTTGACTAATATAATACAGTATAGGTCGGACTCGATTATATAAAGACTCGAATATATTCAGTTTGGAAAAAAATATTGTTTTTATATTTCAAATATGACTTATTTCATAAATAAATGTAACCTTTCAACGTTAAGGTGAAGTTTAATTGTCTATTACATTAACAGTGGGCTAAAAGTCTTGATTTTTGAAGATTTTGCTTGAATTATCACCTGGAAATGTTTATATCGATATTGCAGCCAATTTAAGAAAGATAGAAGTTGTGCGTCAAAGAACAAATTGTGGAGCGGTTGAAGAACTTTATTTCAATTGATAGAAATAATCTAGTTTAATATAAATTTTTAGGATAAATTTAATAATAACACATTAAAAATTATTAACTTTTAAGTGTTTCACTTCCAAAATGTTATTAAAATTCACTAATTTAGTTGATCCACTACTATATCCTGTACTAAATTTTCTCATCTTTCAAATGAAAGCATCAAAATCATCTTCCGTAGCGTCCTTTTGAATGTAGAGCCAGTATGAAGCAACAGAGTCCGAAACAAAAAAAAATTCTGCAACTCTGTCATTGTTGAAATTCGAACATATGCGTAGGAGGATTTTTTTCATCAAATATGATCGTCTATCACCTCCTGAGTGAATCTGGATAAATAATTAATTTTTTTTTCATTTGAGAAAGGTGTTTTCTGACTTTAAGGGGATGAATCAAAAATCAAATTCCTCTTTTATTTGCAAAAAACTAAAAATATATGCAAAAAAAAATAAAGAAAAATAAATTGTTTTGACTCGATTATCCGGAGGATTCGATTATCCGAAGTGAAAAAAAAATCAATACTCCGGATAATCGAGTCCGACCCGTATAATGATGAGTTTTGGTAGAAGTACTAGAATTTTTTTTAGTAAAAGGTAAATTCAACAGAGTCGATTAGAATATCAATCAATGAACAGTTCTGCGATTGAATTCATGAACTTGCGCTTAGTAAGAAAACGTGAATGTTTGAAGGTATTGATAACAAAAAACAAATTTTGGGCGGGACGAAGTTTGCCGGGTCAGCTAGTATAACTATAAAATTATTATTACGATTGATTGTTTAGAGTAACCCGTTAGCTATATCATCAAGAAATTAAGCATTTCAAGCTATTTTTAAAGAGTGTCCGAATTATGAAGCTGTCCGAAATATGATTCAGAACAGTATGGTTAGCGTTAGCATCGAGCAAGTTGCACAATATCGTAGGTGGTACGAGCTCAGAACTGCTACCTCAAAAGCTCACCTCCACCCGTTACTGACGATTGGTAATATCTCGTGGATAAAAGCATGCTTTTACTATTACTATTACTATTACTATTACTATTACTATTACTATTACTATTACTATTACTATTACTATTACTATTACTATTACTATTACTATTACTATTACTATTACTATTACTATTACTATTACTATTACTATTACTATTACTATTACTATTACTATTACTATTACTATTACTATTACTATTACTATTACTATTACTATTACTATTACTATTACTATTACTATTACTATTACTATTACTATTACTATTACTATTACTATTACTATGGAGAGAACTGCTTTAACACGTTGAGCCCCAGATTGTTTTTGCTACGCTTTCCATTCATCCCACACGGTTTCCAAAAAAACTGAAACTTTGACGGCTGTGCGACAATAGTAAATAAAGTTCGATTGAGTTGAAATTTTGCATAGGATATTTTTTCGCTGGGATCAACATTTTGCAGGAGGGCCCTTTCGAAAGTTCGAGTTTTTTCCTATGCATTGATTGTCCCACTCTAATGAGCATAATATTGGGTTGGGGGAAGAGAAATGTCGTATATTGTCAATATATAGCAACACTCAAACATATCTTGTGTTGTACTTATCGCATCGGGTCATACTATACAGCTATTTAAAGACGACAATCTGTGCTATAAGTGTCGTTTTGACAGTGTTGTGATTGTTCTTTTCAGTCTCAAGTTATAGCGCGTCAAAGATGGAGTCCACCAAGCAAGAAAGCCGCCATATTTTACGTTTTTACTACCTGCGAGGTAAAACTGCAACGAAGGCGGCCGAAAAAAATCGTGTAGTTTATGGACCCGATACTGTAACGATTCGCACAGCACAGCGTTGGTTTGATCGATTTCGTTCTGGTGTAGTGGCTGTCGAAGATACACCCCGTACTGGTAGGCCAATCGTCGTGGAAACCAATAAAATCGTTGAAATCATTCAAGTAGACCGGCAAGTGAGCACTCACTCGATTGGCCAGGAACTGGGTATAGACCATAAAACCGTTTGGAACCATCTGCAGAAGATTGGATTCCAAAAAAAGCTGGATGTATGGGTGCCACACGAGTTGACGCGAAAAAAAACTTTTAGACCGAATCAACGCCTGCGATGCATTGCTTAAACGGAACGAACTCGACCAATTTTTGAAGAAGATGGTGACTGGTGATGAAAAGTGGATCACATACGACAACCTAAAGCGAAAAAAGTCGTGGTCGAGAGCGGTGAGCCGGCCCAAGCCATCGTCAAGCCCGGATTGACGGCCAGGAAAGTTTTGCTGTGTGTTTGGTGGGATTGGAAGGGAATCATCCACTATGAGCTGCTCAACTATGGCCAGACCCTCAACTCGGTTCTCTACTGTGAGCAGCTTGACCGTTTGAAGTAGGCGATTGACCAGAAGCGGCCAGAAATGATCAATAGGAATGGTGTTGTTTTCCACCAGGACAACGCTCGGCCTCACACATCTTTGATGACCCGCCAGAAGCTACGGGAGCTCGGATGGGATGTCCTATTGCACCCACCGTATAGTCCGGACCTGGCTCCAAGTGATTATCATCTCTTCCGGTCCATGCAAAACGCTCTTGGTAACACTAAGTTGGCCTCAAAAAAGGCTTGCGAGAATTATCTATCTGAGTTTTTTTGCAAATAAGGAGGAGGGGTTTTATAACGGGGGGATAATGAAGTTACCTTCTAAATGGCAACAAGTTTGCGAACAAAACGGCGCATATTTGACTTAAATTGGATAATTTTAAGTATGTTGAATAAAGCGTCAAATTTCGATCAGAAATACGACATTTCTTTTCCCTCAACCCTATATGCAACAAAGCAAAAATTAAACAAATTGTCAATGGAATCAACCGCACCTCGTCCCAAACCTCGTTTACCCAAAACATAGCATCCCCAATGTCGATTGGTTTAACCATGTCATCGAACTCTCACTGGGTCTTGGATGCAAAGCTTTTGCTTGTAGTTGAACTTGACCATTTGAATAATATTTTGGTCTATGAACTGTAACAAGGCGATGAATAGTTTTTTTTCGATTTTCAAAACTACGCTACTAAAGCTGAAGCTCAAAACTAAAGGTTTAACACTGCAATATACAAATGAATCAGTGCAACTCATAGTTATTTTACGTTTACTGAGAGTTTTCTAATGAAACGATTATACGAAGTGAAAAAAAAATCACCACTCCGGATAATCGAGTCTGACCTGTAATAATAAAAATGACGCAAGCAACCGACGTTGAGACGAAAAATCTCCTCTAGGAGCTTTAGTATGAATGCTAAAAACGAAATCTGGAGCCTGTTATTGAAATTCGACACATGTGCATTGTGCATTGTATTGATAAATTATATTGGTAATAATGTTAACAGTTGAAATAAAAAATACAGAATCGAAACATACTCAGAAGCACTTATACTAATGTGAGATATTCTAAAGTGTTGTGGTACGAAGGATCATTACCGTTTCGACTCTGTCCAACTAGGATTCAGTCTCATGGAAGGTAAATCCGTACGTACAGCGAGACATAAAAAAAGTCAAAAATCAGATTTTGGGACATTAGATTCGAGATATGGCATTCTAGTTAATAATTCGTTATTGTAGAAATGAAAAAAATACTATGCAAACATATTCATTTTTTTACATAAAGCTACGCGCTTGTTTTGCCTTTGCTAATCAGAACCTTATGAAATTTGAAATAAAATATTATATTCAA
Organism: Toxorhynchites rutilus septentrionalis; assembly: GCF_029784135.1. Classification (NCBI taxonomy): domain Eukaryota; kingdom Metazoa; phylum Arthropoda; class Insecta; order Diptera; family Culicidae; genus Toxorhynchites; species Toxorhynchites rutilus. Next base: position 154,450,246 of record NC_073745.1, read on the forward strand.
AATATGACATTCAATATCTAATTTCCAGAATTAAAATCTATGGATTCTTGAGTGAAACAAATGAACTGATGAACTAAATATTCGGCTAGAAAGCTGTAGCTGTGTGACAAGAAATACAAATGCAATATGTATGTGTATGAGATAGGGGTGCTATCGTAGGATAGAAAAATTATCTGCTAACCTAGGTTTTCCCATTCCAGCGATTCCTTTTGTGGTGAATGATACGTTCACTCAATCATATTGAATCATATAGAGAAGTGCGGGGCAACGGTGCGCATTGGTCTTTTTGAAACAAACGAGCATAAAAATTCGGCAGCAGTGTATTCGTTTGACACATTATTACACCAGCAGTTCAAACATATAAACAAGATACATTTCATGGAGGCGATCTGGCGTAGTGGTAACATCCATGCCTCTCACGCTAAAGGTCACGAGTTCAATTCTCACTCCCGACATTCTTCCAAAAATGGAAGTAAAAGTGACGAACCAGCCAAATGAGTTGAAAATCACTATAATACAGATATAAAAAAAAAAATACATTTCATGAAAGTGGCAAAAAGTTATGAGGTAAGAAGAGTTTTGCGTTGTTTTGATCTATTTTTTTCAATTTTGGGGATGACGATTTAGTTACAGCATTAATTATTCTATATATATATATATATATATATATATATATATATATATATATATATATATATATATATATATATATATATATATATATATATAAATAAAAATTATGTGGTGTCCGTTCCTCACAACTCAAGAACGGAGCAACGGATTTGAACAGTCAGTATCAGGGCCAGTCTGCGTCAGGCGTGTATGTCAAAAAGAAATTATATACTGCGAATGCAGATCGCGCACAGAGAAATAATTTTCGGGGAACGTGAGTGTTCGAAATTATATGAATCAGAAAAGCAGTTGTGGGTGGGACGAAGTTTGCCGGGTCAGCTAGTAAAAAATAGTTTTGAATTTCACCCAAAAATAATGGATAACTTTTACCCCAGCCTAATAGGTAGTTTTAAAATACAACTACTTATGGGTTCATTTGTTCTAATGTATTTGTCACGAGACCTGTTAGCTCTAATATATTGGTTCATGCTCTTTGTAAAATGGCTGATGCTCATCAACTTTGCAATCACACTGGTTTTAGTGATCTCAGTGATCATTCTCCAATCATATCTGAATTTAGGTTAAATGTTGGCTCCAGCCGGATTCTTCTATCGGAAAGTATAATCAATCATGATAAACTTGAGGAAGAATTTAAAAGATATTTGGAAGACATTGATACAGTTCGAGATGTAAACGGATGCTAAGAAAATAGTATTTCAAGCTACAACACTATAATGAAAATTTGTTGTAGAACTGTTACTAAAACTGTTAACGTTAAAGACACACAGTGCCCTTGAATGAACTTGTAATTATGGCGACTTATGAAAATTGAAACCAATTATCTGAAAAAATGTCGCAGAAATCCAGATAATGTGGGAGCAGCTGAGCTTTTGAAACACGTCTCGAAAAAATAAGATTCAGCCAAGAGACAAGCCAAGCGAAATAATTTTGAAAATCTGCTAATCAATACAACTCATTCTAAACTATGGAAAAATATGAATGCTATTTTGGGTAAATCCGTAAAAAAATCAATGCTCTCATTAACTATTAATAGTGTCCCGGTTACTGACAGTAAATCTATTTGTGAAGTATGCAATGACCATTTTGCATTTTTGGGGTAATCCGTTATGTTACATAAACCCTGATCCCGATTCAGTTTTCCTACGACCAACATCTGTGAATGAAGTTATATTTCTGATAAACGATCCTTAGTTGAAAAAAGCCCAGGTCCTGATATTTTCGGCATAGAAATCTCAACTAAGTACCAATCAAAATGAAGCAAGTAACACTACGTTGAGACGGCGAAGTTCCTCTAGGAACGTTAGTGGCAATTAAAAAGAAGAAGACTCAGGACAAACCAACAATTATCGGCCCAAACCGAACTTGTCGGGTTTCAACAAAAATTACCATTGGAACGTTTTGTTAAGTTCTTAGATAGACATAGCACACTGTACAACCTGCAATATGGTTTTCGTAATGACAGTCGTACATCTGTGGTTGAAGTCGAACTTGTAGATCAGATTCTGGAAGACACTGATTCGAAAAAAAATTGGGTGCCTCGTTCCTTGATCTTCAAAAGACACTATCAATCATGATATTTTGCTATGAAAACTAGATCAATGTGACATAAGAGGTAATGCTAACAGCATCATTCGCAGTTATTTGAGGGACAGAAGTCAATACGTTGTATATGGTGGCGAAATTATCTCTAGAAAGAAAATAACCATTGGAGTTCCACAGGGAATCTACATTGGCCCTTTACTTTCTCCTCTTTATATTAGTGATTTGAGCCAAATAAACCTCACTGGTATACACAGGTTATCTGCGCATGACACAGCTGTATTTTATCCGCATTCTAACTTGAATATAATCATGTCAAACATGAATCAGGATTTATCATTACCGGGCTATTTTTATTTGATTTTAGTCCTTTTTGTCACCGGATTGAACGGATTCATATATTATTCGTCGTTAGATTCATACGTGCAAAAGCAACATACAAATGTTTGACTTAGTTGTTCACTAAATACAATGGTCACACATATACACATTTGTAAAAGATTTGCACTTGCGGAAGAATTGTAAACTGTAAACCATAAACTAATTGGTGGCTTATGGTTATTTTTTACAGTTGCAGTTTCGGGGATATTTTATTTATAAAATATATATTTTATATGAACAATATCGACGAGAAAACAAGTCGCAGGAAGTTCCTAGAAATTCTTTTATATCATCTTTTATGCCCCATCGAAAACAGGCATTAAGTCTTCTTTAACCAAGAACACAGAAACATAGAATATTAGAAATATGAAAACTTGGAATTCCAGAACATTTACCATCTGGTAACTATCTAGAAGGTCGTTATACATTCTTCTCTTCGGAAAAAGACCCAAGAAACACGCTACAATTGTATGAAATGTAAAAAATATGTTTGTCTCGAGCATGCAGTTATGGTATGTTCCGATTCTTACACCAATGAAATCTAAATCGATAAATACGTTTTTATGTTATTTCATAGCTCTTTATACTTTCATGGATTATATTCAGTTGCTTACTTTCAATTAACTACAAGAAAAAAGTCGATTTTCCTTATTTGTGTTGGAGTATCAAAAATTACTCTGTTTTGAGGAGGCTGACTGAGATGACTATTAAAACTGAATGAAGATAAATAAAATATACTTTCTTAGGTTTTTTTCATTCAATTATACCCTTTTTTAAATAAATAACGATAATGCCTAAAAAATATACAATAGCAATATTACAGAGAAGTTCAACTTTCGATCTGTGACACCGTGCGCGAGTATACATGTTATGATTTTGCACGCGAGTACAGGAACGTTAAGTAGGGGAAATGGGGGAATTTGGACTCCCTAAGCAAATCGCCTAATATTTCCAAACCAATACTGTCTAAATAAAAAATGTCACATTCTACACTGATCTTCACTTGTTTCCTCTCAATCGATAATGTTTATTCATTATATCAAGCTTCTAATGACCAAATATATCATAACATAAAAGAGATGATTTTTGACATTAAACTTGGATGCGGGATGATTTGGACCGTCTATGGGGTGATTTGGGGGGTCTTCGTAGCCACTTGGTTACGCGTTCGCTTACTAAGCGATCGGTCGTGAGTTCAAACTCAGGGCCCTCAATTGACCATCTTTGTGTTGTTATAGAATAACTACGTCCACGCAAACATCATCATCGATGGAGATCGATCCACGGTCGAAATTAGATCGATTCATCCATACAACTGCTCTGCTCTGCAAGACACATCGGGCTGCTGTTCTATAAATAACCCAACAATGATCAATATCAACTGTCTCCGCTGTCCGGTCTGCTGAACAATGGAAGAACAGAAAGAATACCCTTACGCCGAAATGGCTACTACTGTGTAATTTACCATAATGTAATGGAACAGAAAACTTAACGCCTAAATGGCTACTACTAACTACTGTGTAATTTACAGTTTATAGAAACATAAACGTATGTACATATACACGATTAAAACCCGGCTCTGTTACAGCTAAAATGCTAATGAGCCTAATAAATAATTAATGGGATAAAAAAAATGGGGTGATTTGGTCCAGTGTGTGTTTCATCGAAAAAAAAACATACTTATGTTTATGTAAAGTAATTTAAGAATATATTACAATCAGTAACAGTGCTCTGGGATCGATACCAGGTGTCTTGGCCAGATTCCAGACCAGAAAAGTTGCATTGAGACCATTTCGAATTCTGCATGGATCTTTTCACTGCTGTTCGAGCATTTCCAAACACTTTCGATGCTTGGTCAAAAAAAAATCCGTCCTTGATGGCTTGCGTTGCTCTTTCAAGGTCCTCCTCCTTCCAACGTTGTTTGCCCATTCTTTTTTTTGTAATTCAGTGGCATCTGTAATCAATTAGACCAAAGAAAAGCCTTAAACCTGTAGGACCAATTGAACCCCACAGAAACGTGTCCATGTCGCCCCAACAACATGCAAAAAATAAAATGCGATTAATTTCATTTATTGTTATCAAACCTACGTATTTGCTGCATCAAATTGTTCCTCTTCTGTAGGCGAATATAACTTTACTGTACGATACACGAAAAGTTTGTTTAATCAGCGGAAAAAAAACTTAAAACCACCATCGGAAAACTCCCGTTTTCTGATAATCAAAGTGCTTGTTGTGTTCATGCAACTGTTTCCCTCCACCTGTTAAATTTTACCAAAGTTTTTTTATGTTAGGTACATATGTTTCAACAATAAAAGGAGATGGACATTATAAAAAACATTATAAAGAAATCAAGTTAAGCTGTACTTTTTGAGATGAAGGGGTGGTCCAAATCCCCCCAACTTACCTTACATGATCTTCCAACAACAATGTTTCAATTCATATTCTAGTGTGTAGGTAATGGTGACAACCATACACTGCATGATTTTCATATATATGTGTGTGTGTGCAAGCGCTGAACGTAAACGAATGTTTTTGTATTTTCAACTGTGAAGTTTCTATAAGACCAGTTACATTTTCCGTTGTTTTAGTTGTTTTGATCAATTAAATCTGGAAAATGCCGAAGAGAAAAGTCCTCACGGAGAGAGAAGAGAGACAAATCGATGCATTTCACCAAGAAAATGTTGGTATCAGCGAAATTTCTAGTCGGATTGGACGATCCAATCAAGTAGTGCTCAATTATTTGGCGAATCCTCAAGGATACGGTAAGAAGAAGAGAGCTCCACGTAAATCGAAGCTCTCTAACCGGAATAAGCGGGAAAAAGCTAGAACAGGTTCGAATGCCTCACAATCGCATGTGCAAATAAAGCAATATTTCAACCACTTAACTGCTCGGGTGACAATTCATCAAATTTTGATAAAAAATCCTCGCATGAAGAGGACTTAAAAGGTTGAAACTCCTCATCTTACACCATCTCATCTCGGAAGACGTCTGAGTTTATACAAAGCTCACATGAACCGACAGTGGGACATGGTATGTTGTGACAAAAAATGTTTCCAAAAGAATATTCTTCTTCTTCTTCTTATTGAATGGCGCTAACGTTCCTAGAGGAACTTCGCCGTCTCAACGTAGTATTACTTGCGTCATTTTCACTAGTACTTAGTTGAGATTTCTATGCCAAATAACACGCCTTGAATGCATTCTGAGTGGCAAGCTCTAGAATACGCGTAACCACAGTGCAAGTCGGAAAAATTTCTTTGACGAAAAACTCCCCCGACAAGAACGGGAAAGGACGGCGCCAGTGGTTGTATGGTTAGCGTAACAGCCTCACAATCCGATCGGCCTGGGTTCAATCCCAGCTGGCGTCGTTGGGATTTTCTGAGGCGAAAAATCTCTGGTTACGTCTTCCTTCGGAGCGGAAGTAAAAGAAGTTGGCCCGGCTCATGAGTTGTTGAGTCTGATAGGTAGGAACAGGTGGAGTCGCCTCCCTGATGTCGGTGATTGGCACTAAAGTGGCGGAAATAGGCCGACGAAAAATAAGCGAAGATAAAAAAAAAAAAAAAAGAACGGGAATCGAACCCGAACCCCCGGCATGTTAGGTGTGACGCTAACCACTCGGCCACGGGAGCACATTTTCAAAAGAATACATTTTGCTATATACCATATCGAAGAGTTCTTCAATGTATAGGTTATATTCAATGACGAAAACAAGTTCAATTTGGATGGTTCTCATGGTTTCAACGGGTACTGGTGTGATTTACGGAAAAAGGAACAGTGTTTTTCAACCAGGAATATTGGTGGAGGCTCGTACATGGTTTGGGCGGGATTCTGCGCAACCGGAAAGCTCAAAATAGCTTTCACATCATTCAAGAATCACACACATGTTCTGGAATCCTCTCTCCTACAGTGTTTGCGTGGATATCGTCACAAAAAAATCACATTCCAGCAAAACAATGCTATTATTCATATCAGCAGGGAAACTAAACAATGGATCAAGGTCTAAAAACTTAATTTTTTGGACTGGTCAGGTCACTCTCCAGACTTGAATCCTATTGAAAATCTTAGGTGGATCCTTGTACGCAGAATCTATACCGAGGGAAAACGGTACACCACGATTGAAGAACTGAAGGTCGCAATTTCGGAAAAATGGAAAACTATCGAGAAAACCGTTCAGCAGAATTTGGTAAACAGTATTCCAACACAAATTTTCAAGGTTATTAGTCGAAATGGAAAGGTTACCAATTATTGACATGTAAATCAGCCGATCGTTTTGAATTTTTCATTGATAATACTTACGAATTTTGAAGTGGTCTTATAGAAACTGGACAGCTGAAATTATCATATTTTAGCACAATAAATAAACAAACAACTCATTTGAACGGAATTGACGTTTAATATACTTTATTCTAAGCAGTCTACAATGTATGAATGTATATTGATGAAATTCTAATTGTGTTATTTGTTGCAACGAAATAGAATCAGGGTGGTCTTATAGAAGTTGGACAGAGTGTACACTCCGCACTCTCTGAATGTCTTTCTCATTATTCTCTCAAGATCTTCGAGGGCTGACAATTGTCAACAGGAGAATATCGAAAGTTTTGAAGGCGTATCGAATCTCCCGTGTTCAGGAAACTCGTCAGGATACATTACTTTAGCCGTCAGAAATCTCCTTCTTCGACGACGATAGCTGAAATCTCTTCAATTCCAGCACAGTTCTCCATCTTCCGTCTTGAATACTTCTCAAATCTTTTATCCATCTTTTATTCATTTTTTTTTGCCTTGAATTGCTGCTCGCTCCCGACGACTTTTTTTTTGTCTTCCGTAGGTTCCGCTATACGATGGCCCAGTATTGTTCGATCGGGGAAAGCTTTGTGGTGTTGGGCGGGTTTTTATCCTTAGGCACGAATTGGACGTTGTTGGCCGCATACCACTCCATGGGCCTTTTTGCCGTAGTGACATGAGGCCAAATCCGGCTAAAACAGCACGGAACCCGTGTGCTGCTGCAGAAACGGCAGGAGTCGTTTTTGGAGGCACTCTATGACGTAAATTTCCTGGTTGGTGGTGCCGGTCTTTACAAAAATGCTGCTCTTCTCTCCACATGAGCATATCGCCTGCCAAACCAGATATTTCTTTGCGAATTTTGACAATTTAATGTTTTGAAACATCTCTAACACCTTGCCCCTTCCCGTCGCCGTATAGGATTCTTGTCCCGGAAGCTTGTTTTGACGTATATCTCGTCATCCATAATTACAGTCAGATACAGTCGAATTTGGTCAACATCGTCGTGTACAACTTCTGTGTCCTCGTTTTGGCCGATTTGATTTACTTTTCGTCGCGGTTTGGGGTCATTACCTTTTCGTACGTTGACAGCCCAGCTTTTTTCTTGGCGCGTTGCACCGTGATGTGGGACACTCCGACTTTATCTGCCACATCCCGGATCGATAAGTTTGGATTCCTTGTGTATGTCCTCTTCACCGCTTTGGTTGTCTGTTCGACCGTCGGGATGCGGTTTTCTCCACTTCCAGGCTTCCGAGTTGTGGTCATCTCTCCCCAAACACCCTAATCACTTTAGACACCGTCGTTTGAGACAAATTGAGCTTTTCCGCTAACTGATTATGCGACAAAAGCGGAAATTTTTGGTGCGCGTGGAGAATTTTTAAACTCCGTTCTTTTTGCGTGGAGGCTATTTTGACAACTGAAGAGCGTGCACCGAAAAGGCACGTCATTCTACTCCTGTGCCAACAAAAATAGGGATTTTTTTCAAATAATCGATTATGGGTTTAATGCTACGTTGAAGTTAAGCTCTTTTTGGTCGTTCCACCGTCGTACATATTGATCTAACAAAAAAATGTTTCTGTTTTTTTCACAGGGAACACCATACAGTGGCTACACATCCTCCTCCTCCCAGCACTCTCCTTCAGCACCAAACTCCCTGCCAAGTCATTTGCACTCCAACCGCCAGGGCTACAATTTTTGGAAGGCCGGCTCTCAGTCACCCCTCACCAGCGCATCCTCCATCAATTCATTCTTCCGCCCGTTACCACAATCCCGCTGCTATGTTTGGAGAGCAGTCAAAATGATGTGGCGCTTCGTTAAGTGGCCCCTAGCGCTTTTACTGGTGTGCAGTCTATTAGCATTAGTCGTTTACTTTTTGATGTCAGGTAAATTAACCGAACTACAAACGATTGCTCGGAATCAACTAAATCGTCTCGTTTGATTTTTTTTCCAGACCGAGGCATTATGACTAGCACCCTACTGGACGAAACCAAGGGCTATGAGGTAGAGGAAAACCTATCCATCGATTTCAACGACTTTACTCACACAAACAATCTGGACAGTGGTCCAGAGACCACATTCGGGCGAGATCACAAAGACAATAGTGTTGGATTTTCTAAGGATGGCAATGCGCCGAACACAAAGTTTTCCTTCGGCATGAACAACGATCTATTGGCGATTTTTGTGAAAAAGGGCGATCAGAACAGAAACGAAGGCCAAAGCATTTGGACCTCTACGGAGCATGAGAATCTGAGTGAAGAGGTACCTGCCACTGTAGTGAAGATTACCAGTAGCACAACCCATGCTCCCATTCGAAAAACGAGCACAATTTCACTGAAGGATTACACAAAGGCACGCGTTTCGTTTGACGATGATGAGTTCACGAGTGAACAACAACAGAACAACGAACAGACGACACGTGCAATTAACGCTGACATCGATGGAATCAGCAGACAGGTGGGATCAAAAGAGAATATCACGTTAAAATCGTTTGGATTCACCTCAGCTCATCAAAATAGTTTTGGCGTTCCTATCGAGGAGGATGAGCGTCTCTTGAGGATGTTGAATGTCACGTTGATAAGCCTTGAGAAGCTGAGAGAAGTGATTTATTGTTTCAATTAGGTTTAACTCTTCTTCCCTTCCGTGTCTGGGATCCAAGCATGAGCCCTTTGCTTTTTATACACAGATTCCCCACGAAAGCTTTATATTAGTTTAACAGTGGAAAGATGTTATTCACATCTCGTGCGGTGATTGGGTTTTATGTATAGCAAGAGACTGATAATATTTTACACTTTTCTTCTCACAGACACAAAAACAGGTGTCCACATGGTTTCTCTCACAGTTCTATGAAACGATGAACTTTCGAGTTGTAAATATTCTCAAAAGGGGCAAAAATTTGGACCATTACACGCCAACCATCATCATCCCTTCATTAATATGTTTTCTGATAAATTAAGCGATTTCCCAACTAAAAGTGTCCCACCCACTGTTTTCTAGAGAAACCTCTCCACCACTTCGTCTACCACGGATTCCAGCTTCTATCGGACCAAGGTTTCTCCAACGCTGCCCATTCTGTCACGGTTTGAAATCACTACCGAAGGTTTGAAACGTTTCAATATTTCAGAAGAAGGTACTGCCCAAAAGCCAACAGAAAGCCCAGCAGGTGAGCTTCTCAGCGACGAGCAACTTGATTGATAGTTCTTTTTTTTCTCCCTTCTCATACGTGTATGCAGGCATCTGCAAGTCAACTTCTCTTCCTCTGTGCCGCGGGATTCTCCCGTATGATCTGACCACCTTGAAGAATCGTCATCTCACCGCGGTGGAATATGAACACTTTCAGTATCTCATCAATTCCAAGTGTTCGATCCGGGTCGCGGAATTCGTATGTCTGGTTCTAGAGCCAGAGTGTAGACCGACCCGCATGGGAACACTCACACCGTGCAAAAGGATCTGCAAGTGTATGTTAATAAAATTTATGTAATTGGATCGCTGGAAGGGCTATTAATTTTGCGGTAACGTTTAACAGCTATTTTGGAACCATGCGCACACATTATTGCCAGCTCGGAAGTGCTAACCTCAACCTTTGATTGCGACATATATCCGGATTCGAACGATCAGAACGTTTGTGAGGATCCAACGCGAAGAAGCAACTGCTTTGCCAATGAGTTCCGGTGTGCAGATTCCAGCTGTATTCCGCTGCAGTGGAAGTGAGTATTGTCTAAGAATGTAACACACCCGCCTTAGATTACTATTTCATTACATTTCATTTATTCATTAATACTTATAGCGTAAGGACGATCCTTTCAAGTTGCTACAATTAGTTTAACTGGGCTTAAATTCAAAGTTTCTAGTGATATCTAGCACTTTTAGACTTTTCAAATTTGGTATGGTGAGGTCTTAGGGTGCAATAAATGTTTTTACGGTGGTTAGACACTCCACCCCCCTTTTTAAGCAGGAGCTGCCATACAAACGAAACACAAATTTCTGCATTACTCGAGAATTAATCAAGCAAGTAACACCAAATTAGGCATATGGAGGCTTTAAGGGCACGAAATGTTTCTATGGTGAATCGACACTTCTCTTCCCTCTCTAAGGGGGATGTCATACAAATGAAACACAAATTTCTGCATAACTCGAAAACTAATCAGGCAAATGGAGCCAAATTTGGCATGTGAAGGTTCTAGGGGACACGAAACGTTTCTATGGTAGTAGACACTCCTCCCCTCTCTCTGAAGGGGAGGGGGCTGCCATACAAATGAAGCATACATTTCTGCATAACTCAAGAACTATTCTAGCAAACAGAACAAAATTTGGCATGTAGAGGTTTTAGGGAGCAAGAAACATTTCTAAGGTGGTTCAATACTCCTCCCACCACTCTAAGGGGGGGCTGCCATAGAAATGAAATATAAATTTCTGCATAACTCGAGAACTAATCAAGCTAATGGAACCAAATTTGGCATATGGAGGTTTTAGGGCGCAATAAATGTTTTTATGGTGGTTTGACACTCCTTTCTCCTCTCAAAAGAGAAGGAGAGGAGAGTGCTGAACTACTGAACAACATTCTTCAACCAACATTTTTTAGATCTTATAGTTTTTAAATTAATATGTTCCAGAAGTTGAAATAAAAAACTCAAAATTTCAAAAAACACACAAAATCTATCAGACCTACAAAATTTTATTCAAAGAATGAAATATAGGAAATTATTAATGTTATCATTTAAAAATATCAAACAAATTTTTGAAAAAAAAATTTGAAAATTCAAATTAATTTTTCTCGAAAACGTGTTTTTATTAATTCTGAAAAAAATAGATATCGCTATCTTGACTTCAAACAAAATTAGGATTAGGAAATGTAAGAAAAAACATGAAAAAGCTGTTTTTAGAAAAACTTTTTCATGTGCCCATCGTATGGGTAACTTGTTGTCTAATAGTCAAAAGTAGTCTTTTTTTTTCGAGGATTTCAAGTATGCAAAGCTGCTTAACACGTTGAGTGCCACGGTTTAATGGCGACTCTATGGAATTTTTTAAACTTATAAGGACCAGCATTTCTTATCGTATTTTAAGGTATTTTTGTTCGAAAGGGAATACTTATAAGCTTATACACTCTGTCCAACTTCTATAAGACCAGGTGATGATCTGGCTACTTTGTGCCATTGTAAACAAACAATGCTTCAACTTATATTCTAGTGTATTGGTATTGGTGACTACCATACACTGCAGGATTTTCATATGTGTGTGTGTGTGCAAACGCTGAGTGTAAGCCAGAGGTTTTGTATTTTTCAAGTGTCAAGTTTCTATAAGACCAGTTACATTTTTCCGTTCTTTTAGTTGTTTCGATCAATAAATCTGGAAAATGCCAAAGGGCAAAGTGCTCAAGGAGAGAAAAGAAAGACAAATCGATGCATTTCACCAAGAAAATGTTGGTATCAAAGAAATTTCTTGTCGGATTGGACGATCCCATCAAGTAGTGATCAATTATTTGGCGAATTCTGAAGGATACGCTAAGAAGGAGAGAGCTACACGTAAATCGAAGCTCTCTGACCGGGACAAGCGGGAAATAGCTAGAACAGCTTCGAATACCTCAAAATCGATTATGCAAATAAAGCAATATTTCAATTCAAATATTACTCGGGTGACAATTCGTAAAGTTTTGGTAAATAATCCTCTCATAAAGAGGGTTTAAAAGGTTAAAGCTTCTCATCTTACACCATCTCACATCGAAAGACGTCTGAGATTTGCCAAAGCTCACATGAACCGACAGTGGGACATGATATGTTGTGACAAAGAATGTTTAAAAAAATACATTTCGCTACATACCAGAACGAAATGTTCTTCAATGTATAGGTTATCATCACTGACGAAAAAAAGTTCAATTTGAATGATCCTGATGGTTTCAACGGGTACTGGCGTGATTTACGGAAGAAGGAACAGTATTTTTCATACAGGAATTTTGGTGGAGGCTCGTGCATGGTTTAGGCGGAATTCTTTCACATTCTTTCACATCATTCAAGGATTACATACATGTTCTGGAATCCTCTCTCCTGCCGTTTTTTGGGTGGATATCGTAACAAAAAATTCACATATCATATCATATTCATATCAGCAAGGAAACTAAGCAATGGATTAAAGCCCAAAAACTCAATTTTTTGGACTGGCCGGCTCGCTCTCCTTGAATTCTGTTGAAAATCTTAGGGGGATCCTTGTACGCAGAATCTACACTGAGGCAAAACGGAAAATGGAAAAAATATCGTTCAGCAGCATTTGGTAAACAGTCTTCCAATGAATTTTGAAATGGTCTTATAGAAAGTGGACAGCTGAAATTATCATATTTAAGTACAATAAATAAACAAACAACTCGTTTGAACGAAATTGACGTTAAATATACTTTATTCTAAGCATTCAAAAATGTATGAATGTATCTTTTTGATATCTGGAGTGCAGTGAATATATAGCAACCAGCTATATATTCACTGCACTCCTAATCAGTCCAGCAGCTTCGTGATCGAGCTTTGGATTCCGACACAATTGTCGTTGTGGGAGACTACAATCTTCCCCGCTTATTATGGGAGAAATATGAAGACCTTAACAGCTTGCCATTGGTTCTTCGCATCGACGTGAACGAAAACTTTCTGCAACCTCCTGGGAACACAACTCGAACCTTTGATTTTCGACGCTGCAATTTTGCCGAACTCAACAGAGCTATCTCTGCTACCGACTGGGTTACGTTGTTACTCGGAATGGATACATACGAGACGGTGCGCATATTCTATGACACTTTGTATGTAATCCTGGGTGAGCATGTCCCACGTAGACGATCCTCAAGGCACTCCTACAAGCAAGCTTGGTGGACATCTGAGCTGCAGCACCTTCGAAACGCAGTTCGCAAATCCCGTAAGCGTTATCTTCTAGCGCGAACGGATGCAACTCATAACAACCTTCGTACAATTGAGACTTTCATAATAATATCATAAACTATAAACCGCATCATTTCGAAATTATATCGCCCGTTTGAAGACGAGCAAAATCTCTCCTATTTTTTGACGTTTATCCGCAATCGGAGACAGTTAAACCGTTTCCCAGCCGAGATGACTTATAACGGTAATATAGCTGATTCCCCCGAAGGCTTGGCCAACCTGTTCGCAGATTATTTTGAGAAGGTACATAGAGCCAATTATCCAGCTTTCTCGCCTGACAGTCTCAGGAATTTCCCCACTTTCTATTTGAATTTACCACCTTTCGAAATAACTCAGCACGATGTCTCATCTGCCTCGAATAGACGTGATCAAAAGTTCTGGAGCTGACAATCTTCCGCTACTGTTCCTAAAATAATGCGCCTCGTCCCTGCAGACACCTTCTTCTTCTTGGATGGCACTAACGTTCCCAGTGGAACTTTGCCCTTCTCAACGTAGGTATCACTAGCGTCATTTTTATTAGTAAAACTTCGTTGAAAATTTCTATGCCGGATAACACACCTTGAATGTATTCTGGAGTGGCAAGTTCTAGAATACGCGTGACCACAGTGCAAGTCGGAAGAAATTTCATTAACGAAAAATCCCCCGGTATGATAATGTGGGACGCTAACCACTCGGCCACGGAGGCACACAATCCCTGCAGACACCACTAACGATAATTTTCAATAAATCGCTGCATCACAGCACTTTTCCGCAGCAGTGGAAAACCGCTTCAATATGTCCGATCTTTGAATCATGCTCTAACCATGCCGTTGAAAAATATCGAGGCGTTTCCATCCTATGTTGCGTGGCGAAAATATTTGAGGGACTAGTTCACAATGTGCTGTATGCTGCAACCGATGATATCGGAGTATCAACATGGTTTCGTCAGTAAACGATCGACAACGACCAATCTCATGACGTTTACTAGTTTTTTGTCAACGCAAATCGAGCTCAGACACCAGGTAGATGCAATATATTTCGATTTTTCGAAAGCGTTCGACAAGGTTCCCCACGAACTCGCAGTAGCAAAGTTTAGTCACCTGGGTCTACCGTATTGGATAACTGAGTGGTTGCGTTGTTATTTATCTGGGCGGAAGGGATACGCTAACATCAATGGCTCGCATACTCGAATTTTCCCCATCACATCTGGAGTACCGCAAGGAAGCGCTCTTGGACCGCTTATCTTCGTTTTATTTATAAACGACCTGTGCTTCCGACTGAATGCTGGGAAACTGCTCTACGCCGACGATTTGAAAAATTAAAAAGTAATTACATCTCATCTTGACTGTTGTGCGCTTCAAGCTGACTTTTCAAACCACTTCAGAGGGTTGAAAACAAACAAACTGGGCAAGCTCTTGAAGAAGGAAGGGTCAGCAGGACAGCTCTGAGTAGTTGGTTGGACTCACTGTCATTGATACATAAGAAAAGCTTAATATTTGTGCAAGGACGTATTTTAGGCTGCAAATGTTTCCCTTCTCCTTATCATCCTTCCTTGTTTATTTTCTCGTCACTATATTAGACACTTGTTATTGACGGCTCTGTTTGAAATGTGAATGTTTCCAATTTTTAAACTATTTAAAAACCAAAAAATCGTTATGTGTATCATATCGAACGAATATTAGAGAAATTCTGATTCTATTGGTTTGTATATCATCAAAATCCGTTTGCAGAAAAAAAGTTACCAATGTCAAAATTAATCCTATAAAAAATAATGAAATATTTTTTTGATTTGGAACTATTAAAGATAAGCGTAGTCGCCCTACATCAAAATTCGAGAGGATCGAGGCAGTGAACGGTCGACTCTACATGGTATTACCCAGTAGATTTTGTAAGAACCACTACTTACACTACTATAAGTGGTGAACTAAATGAATTCTGATACGTTGAACGTTGATTCTTAAAATTCTAAAGATCGGATGGATTAATCAATAGCGCGGCAATCAAGGGTTTCTTTCACGATTAATTACAAATGTTAATATTTTGTCATCGTTCTTCGTAGCAAGAATCATTGATTGAAGTCCATGAATTGATGTTAATCAGTTACGTGTATAAATGTCGACATTATTTACTAATTATTTCAATCACGTTCACAGATGTGACAACATCAAAGACTGCCAGGATGGGGAGGATGAATCCGATTGCAAATTTTGCGAGCGGGATGAGTACCGTTGTCTATCGAACGACAAATGTATCCCGGACAAATGGCGCTGTGACCAATATGAGGACTGTCCGGATGCGT
Organism: Toxorhynchites rutilus septentrionalis; assembly: GCF_029784135.1. NCBI lineage: Eukaryota > Metazoa > Arthropoda > Insecta > Diptera > Culicidae > Toxorhynchites > Toxorhynchites rutilus. The sequence continues at coordinate 154,466,264 of NC_073745.1, forward strand.
CAGACGAATTGGATTGTTATTATGACGAACCCACCACATTTCCCAGCGGGCCCAACAGTCAGCGAGAGTACCCTTACGTGCAGGTCCAGGTTCCAAACAGTCCCGTGAATGGGTAATTCGGAATAGAATATATGTCTTCTTTTATACAATTCATTTGCACTCATTTTGATTCCTCAGTAAACCGTATTTGACGATAACCAACGCGGACCGCGAACGGAAAAAGTCAGAACAACAACAGCAACCTTCTCCGGACTATGAATCATCTGGCGAGGATGGCTACGAGCCAACAGCAGCGGAAAATGTCCCACAGGTAGATCGTAAAAATCAAACGGAGCCAACTGAAAGCAATAAGGACCGTATCGAGGATCAGACAGAAGCAGAAACCATCCGGACGGTTTCGGTTCCAAAGTCATTGGGTGCGTATACTCACGAGTGGGAGCACAAATTTTCTCTAATATATTAAATTACAGTCAACTTCCAGGACAGCAAGGAAATAATGATGACTTCTGACTCGGAAAATGACTACAAATTCAGCAGCACGAGTCGATCTTTTCTTACCACCGCCCATGCTTCACCCTGTCCCGAAGGCGAACTACGATGTGTTAGTGGAATTTGTATTTCCGTGAATCAATTGTGTGATAAGGTAGATTACATAGTGCAAAGTGTTTTGCAAAGTGGAATTGACAACAATTTATTCTTTATTGTAGGTGGCGGATTGTGCGGATGGCGCTGATGAAGCCATGTGCGTTTACAAAGAGTGACAGAAACTTCATCCTCATTTCCACTTTCTACACTTGCAAATTATTAGGATTACTGTTGGAATGATATAACGGTGCCTCGAATAGATTTTATACCATTCCGTTGTAAAAGTATTTAGTTGTATTTATAGAGTGATTTTATTTGTTAACTTGTTCTTAAAGTCGCTGCGCGGTTTGGATGTGACAAACACAGAACGTCCTCTATCATCAACCATTACCATTGTTAAAAGTTACCCAGATATTAGATACATAAGCGCTAGAACAATATGTATAATATGAAAGCAAGGACGATTGACGTAATGGAGTGTCAAATAGTCTACAAAATAATTCGTTTTGTGGAGCATATTTCCATATTTTTAACAAGAAACATCAATAATTAGTCTGTTCGATAATGAAGCGTTGTATATAAGCCATTCTATCGTTTGAATCATTTCATTTTACTGTTGTAAATTATTTTTCAATAAATTTCATTTTAAGAATGTATAATTTAGGGTCTTGAATGCCTCAAACCATTTGTTGAAACGTGAAATGCAACATCCTATCCTTGCTGATATCACTACCCATCGAAAGCTCCATCAACGCAGTATATCATACAATCATGACGAACAGCAGTATGGTAGGGTTGGGGGATGAATTTCAATCGCCTACTTAGTCGTTTTCGCTCTCCAACTCGTTCTCTTCGCTCGTCGGCAAATGGATGACTCATTTATGTAAAGCCGATAGTATGACATAAGCGACGAAACAAAACAAAAATAAAAACGTCACAAACGTTCAACATACAAGCATACAAGCCACGCTAGACGATGAGGTTTTGCGATGGCACATATTTACGCGATTCGCGAGAGCGACAAGAAAACGCGCGACGATAAGCGCCTAGAGACTCAACAACAAATGACCAGCGCTCGCTCTCTGGTTCCTTTCCAGGTTTGGTTTATGCCACCCCATGCGTATGATAGCGAAGAAAATAGAACACTACGCTCTGAATGAATAGTAAAGTTTTCTTAGGGGAAAACAAAGGACACTAGAGAATATAGAAAGTTTGATGAGTAAGAAGCTTCGTTATGCCGATGAGGAACACACTATAGCTTTTCTAGGGAGATCGAAGGAAAATAATAGAATGATAGCATCTAGTCAAAATAAATTATTCAGATATCCGATCGGTAGTAAGCGTCTTTGTGAATAATAATAGACACAAATTCGCTGTCCCTCAGCTATCCAATTTTTTAAAACTTTATACATGACTGCTATCACTTTTATCTACATATCACCTTTTCAAACTGTGACTATATTTCTCAAAAAGCGCTTTCACAAAATAATATCTCAATTTGTTAAAACATTATCATGAAATTTACTGTTTTAAATCTTTTAAAATTCATTTTTTCCCTATAAGCTTTTTTAGTAATTTATCAGGTGCACAAAAATGTTTGAAGGATTTATGATATGTGACGAATGTCATACTGTTGGCATTTTATTAAAGTTAGCATCACATATATTTCAAAAGCGTGTGCCTTAGATTCAGAACGTAGTATTTCTCGTTTGATTGAATGTACCATAAGCAACTAGTATTATTATCGCATTGATAATGTCGAATTTCGTACCAAAAAAACGCGATTTTCGAGATGTTTTATTGCGTTATATTTTTCTAAAGAAAAGTGCATCTTATAGTAGGGTAAATGATGTTGGTTTTTTCAGGCGAAAATCTGATCTTGGTTTGTCCATTTTGGGGCTCTCAACATACCACGTGGTCAACTTCTGGGGGTAGGGGTTTCGAAAATGTCCAGGTGGGAAGAGGTAATTTCCACGTGGACACGTTATATAAAATTTTATGAAAAATAAATTCACATCTATAATCAAAAATAAATTTTTTGCTCCGCATTTTCAAAAAAAAATCAAAGCTTACCACCCTGAGTAATACCCATATTTATCAATGAGAGGGATGTACGATCGAAGTTCCGTATTTTTCTCATATCGTTAAACTACTTCGCTGAATTGGGTATTCTAAAAGTAACACAGATGAACTGAAAGCGATTTATTTGCATTAGATGTAGAGGATTGTAGGGTCTTGAAGACAACTGTGTTGACCAAGATTATAGAATATACTGGACGGGAAATAGAGAGAGTAGCGGAGCGAGAGACCGGACATAAGTTGTAAGGGGAGCTGATTTATACTGAAAACTTAAAAATAAAAGCGTATGAAAATCGAAGGCTTATTGTTATCTACTAGCTGACCCGGCAAACTTCGTCCTGTCCAAAATTTATTTTTCGTTTATTGATTGAAAAAAAAACCTTTTACTATTAAATTCCTGGTACTTCTACCAAAACTCGTCATTATAATATCAGATTATTTTCAGACACAATTCTCGTTCAAGATTTTTCAACCACTGGCAAATAACATGTTTCTCCGTTACATGGAATAAATGTTTGATACAGAAAATATGATAGAATAAAGAAAGCCCTTAATCGGACAATTCCTCTCTAAAGTTTTGCTCTTTACAACACATTCGGCGATCCATTTTTATTTATATAGATAGAAGGAGTGCGTTTCATCACATTAAAATTCTTTTCCATTTTCGAACGAAGATCAATTTCGTTAACGCAAACATCAAATGGACTGAAAACGCTTGTCAATATGTAATTGTAGAACATATGCGAATTAAATTTTCCGAATTTTCCCATTTTTCTTCAGAGTTTTCCGAAAATTTTCAATTGTCATGTTTGGTTGGGATATGTTCGGTTGAATTATGTTTATTATTTCTATGGGACCTCCTCTTCATTCCAGAGGAGGGAGGGATGTCATACCATCGTAGAAAAATTTCTCATATATAAAAACCCTCACATCCCAAATTTGGCTCCATCAGTTCAGTTCTCGAGTTATGCAGTAGTTTGAGCTTCATTTGTATCGCAGTCCCCTTGTCCTTAGGGATGGGATAGATGTGTCGAATCACCATAGAAACATTTATTGCCTCCTAAAACTTCCATATACCAAATTTGGTTCCACTGATGAGGCATACAGTTAAATGATTTACCTTAACCTGATAGATAATTTTATGCTGACTCAAATGTGGATAGGCCAGAACATGTCAATTGGAAAAAAAATGGAATATGATATGATGTGTGATGATGTGAAGTGATGCGCCGTTTTGTAAGATCGGACCTGTGAAAGGTGTCGGAAGTAACGCGTTTGAATGAAGCGGATCGTGACGACTGCGACAGGTTTAATTAAAAGCGGGTCGTGAGGACCGCGTCAGGTTTGATCAAAAGCGGATCGCGACGATCGCACTAGTATAAATTGGAAGTGGTTCGAGACAACCGCGCTAGGTTTCAATGAAACGGATTGCGGCGGCCGCGCTAGATTTAATAGTTGAATAGGAAGATGTTCACGACGACCGCGCGTGATTTGATTGAAGTGTCTCGTGACAACCGCAAATTTGAGATCAGACGTGTTACAGCGGATTATGTACAGCTTAAGAAAGTAGTAGGTGTTCATGAAATGGCCAGTAAAAAAAATTGAAGAGATTTGAAATGCTGGCAGATGACTTGATTGTAATCGGTGGAATTTTGATCAAAACTGGTAATGCAGTCCACAGATCCTAAGCCAAAAGACGCTATCGCTCATGAGGGTCACACAGCTACGGCCAAGTTTGTTAGAACGCGTATGGTATGTCAAAGGATGCAGAGGCATGGGCGACCTTGTGTGCGGTTTATGCAGCCAGCGGGAAACCTGAAAGGCCACGGGACTTTGTTCCCATGGGGGAAACAATTGTTTCCAATTTCAGCAGGCCTCTCCATTCTAATGAAGATGAACATAAGGAGTAATGCCGTGAGCGCGGTATCAAAACCATTGTATTCCGAGCGAAATGGCCTGGGAGAGAGTTGTATGAAATTGATTAGTAAAGCAATGTTAGCAGCAGCTTCAACCCTGACAAACTGTAGGAAAAAATGTATGCAGCCATCCATGCATACAACGCCGCTGCGTATCTCTTACAGAGATACCACCAGAAAAAGTAAAGACGGTAAGAAAGATTAGGCGTTTGTGTCGCGGGAAATATACATTCGCTGACAGGGTACTCAATGCTAAAGACAAGAAGTCTACAGTAAGGTCCAAAATACGATCATCCTTGAGCGACCAATACGGTATAGACATAATCCGGCTAATTTGAAGGATTACGGAATTGGACGATAATACAATGCTACTTTTTAAGAGAGCAGCATAAAATGTTGGAAGAAAAACTGAAGAGAGACATTTTTTTTTCATTTATTCCCCAGATTTCGTTTTTTAGAGAGGGGGGGAGGATGTGTGGGCTGGCAGCACTGCCCGCTATAACTGTCTCGCCAGACTCGTTCATCTCACCTTTCATATATACCCCTTTTATAGCCACCCGATGAGCAAACTTCGAGTGCGGTCTGACAGCTCATCCGATGACGGCACACACGAAAACGGCAGCTCCGGTGATCCAGCCATAGCAGAAGGCAGATGTGTTTTCCGAGTCCCGAGGCGAAATAGAATACTCCACTGAGCCCGGTTATTCACACTCACTGCTACTTGTCTAATTATTTTACAGCTGTACATTATCTCTATTATTATTATTATTTTCAATCAAAAAGTTTTTGACCTATTTTTTTCATTTGGACCGTTTGCTCGTGGAAGCTTATGGTGAACATGTTTCATCAGTAGAAACATGTGAGAAAAGGTTCCGGAAATTCAAAAGTTTTTGTGAATGGACCCTGTACGAAAAGCAAGAGTCAACATAATGGTAACGATTTTCAATAGATCAAAAAAAATATGTTCTTTGTCAATAATATAAAAAGTCTCGAGCGATTGTGTTAGAAGAGGATGTGTTGTGATCGATTTCGGGTTTCGAATTATAAGTTGCGATATTTTTAGAAACAATTCGTATGATGTTTTATGCGAGTAAGATGGTAATTGTTTCAAATTTAGACCCGATATAACGAATTTCAATTGGGATCAATTCGTCGTCATGTTTATATTTCATGTTTTATGCCCTAGCGAATGAACTACAAATTTTATAGCCTCTCAAAAAACAACGAATGGAATGGAATGTTTTATGAATAAAACTCTGCCATTTTTATGAGGAAATCATAAGTCTCGATCGCTACTAAACGGTTCGAAAGCATGAACACAAGCCTCGACATTCAGACGTTTAAAGTAATCACTCACATTGGTTTCTCGGTAGGTAGCATTTGAAAAATACAGGGTGCTACGTAGATAACTCAGAATTTTCTACAAGGTGATAGGAGTCATATTTCTTGAAAAAATCCTCCTTTTCATATGAGCTCTGTTTGCCCTACATAAATTCTGGTGCACCACGTGAAACAATTAAATTAACATTTCAAAAGTATAAAACCATCCCTTAAAACTTTGGTTATTTTCTTCCGAAAATGCATGATAAACTGCAATGCCAAATTAAAGCTTTCCAAACATATTACAATTTGTTCTTTAACACCACAATGTTACTCTCTTACTTCAGCTGCAGTTTTATTTGAGGTATCTCCAAAAACCACGATTTGCACTCCATGTCTAGACTGACAATCAAAGTTCAAATATGACGTGTATGAAATGAAACTGCGATAGAAGTGAAAGATATAACAGTATGGTGTCAAATAACGAATTATAGAGTGGTTATAGGGCTTTAAATTATTTGAGAGAAATAAAAAAAGGTTACCATGCATTTTTGAGAGAAAATTAATTTAAAAAACGCTTTAAAAGTAACAGAATCGTTCTAAATCGTATGCTTTCTTAAAGTGAGTCAGTTTTCGGCCAACATAGCTCGAAACTAAATAAATTCAATAACTCTGTCATAGTTGAGATTTGATCATACACGTAGAATGTTTTTTATGATACGTAGAATGCGTAGAATGCGTAGAATATATTTATGATGATATAAGGTACACCGGGGCAAGTTAAAATGGAAACCGTAACTTTTATTAAGAATGGTGGATTGACGTGACAAAAATGTATAAAGTAAACATTATCTTTCAACCCACCTTATGACGACCATTACCAGAATATTGTAATGCCTCAACGCAATCCGCGCCTTTGTTTACTTTTCCTTGTTCCATGAAATCAAAATAAACATGAATAAAACAATGATTTTTTCAAAAATATCGCCAGAATTGCACGTCAGATAATCAAATAGGCAAATAGGGTTTTGAAAACTAAACTGAAAAATCGTTTTCCGCATAGCACTGAGCATTTTAACTCACACCATGTTTTTTTCAACCCTGGGGTAAGATATAATCATTAAAATTGACTATTTTTCAAACATTGCTGCAGATGCCGGACGTTATTTGTCGGCGATTGTTATATGAATGAATGATGATGAATTAAAAAATAAGAATCATTCATATTTCGTTCTTCAGTATGTTGTACGTAACTTACACAGACATGAGACAAGTCAAATTTATTAATTTTACAACTAGGGGTCGTTTAAATATCACGTAACGCATTTTTTTACTATTTTAGACTCCCTCTTCCTTACATAATATGTAACAAATGGTCATTTGCATAAAAATGTTTAGATTTATTTGGATTTATTTCTAAACAAGTTTCCACTAGGCATCCCCTCCTCCCTTTCTGAATACGTTACGTAATATTTGAATACTATTTGATCCCATGAACCTCATTAGCGTCTAAGAATTAAATATTAGTAATATTAGTAATGTTAAGTAATATTAATTCTAGTATCAGACTACTCCCCCACATCTCACGTGTACTAAACCCCTTTTTTGCAAATGTTCAATGTGCGGTTTTGCTTCTCGAACTATCTACAACTGATTTATGAAACACTAAATTGAAAGAATTACATATGAACTCATGATAGTTCCGCGTTCCAACTTACCCCGCTCTACGTGACAAGTTGATACAATGCATATGATAGCTAAACATTTTAAAAATTGATATTTTTCGAAACATCCAGTGTGAATCCTTATTTTTCATCGAAAGACATCTATCATACGGCATATACAACCGCAAACAGATTTGAATTTAGTGATTTAGTGATTTTTGAAGATAACTTTCAAGTTGAACTTCGAAAAAATCGTTAAGGTGCCGATGTACCTTAACACATATCATGCTATCAGCTACCCAACACTCTGTGTATGATTCCATGTTGCAATGATTTCTAGGTTTAAAGGCTCCAGAAATGTAGCACTGAAAACGGTCGGCTCTAGGCCAATGGTGCATCAACTCTACACCGAATCACAGATCTAAGTGAGACATTCAGAATCATGTAGCAGACACCCCGGGTTTATATAGTAAGCCAATTTTGTTAACATACATAGCATTATTAATGTGAAACAGTTTTTTCTGAGGCACTAGCCAAATAAAATAGTCTTTACATTTTGCAATAAATCCATTCTTTTCACATCTTTCCATAATATATTTAAAATAGGAAGCTTTTGTCCGTCAGGCTTTTCAAACAATAGCGAGAATAGCATCTTAATTCAAGAACAAAACGAAAGTGCTTTTTTCTTTCCACTCCCACTTCCATCCAGTCCGCACGTATATCGCGTAGCAATCGCAAGCATAACAAAAGGCGATACTCTATCCAATTGTATCGCAGGGTCCACAAGACGCCATCATTTATAGCAGGGATTCTCAAACTATTTTAGACATCGACTCCTTTTCCAGAATGAAGTGATACCATTGACCCCCATAGGCAAATTTGTTTAAAAAAATTTCTTTGTCTTATTCATACAAAATATTTACCAATTCATAAGCTTTGCAGTTGGGCACGTGAGGAAACTTGACATTTTTTTTCATCCATAAATAGATATAAAACTCAGTAAATATCAAGTGTAATAAATAATTATTAATACAAATTACAACAATAATCCTTTCTACTAAAATATTAGTCTTTCTCATAACAAGTTGATTCACGTAACACAACTTATACATTATCTTGTCGACCCCTGGGAAATGGGGTCAATATCGACCACTTTGAGAACCCCAGATTTATAGGAACAAACCAATATAACATGGTCCATATTATGCAGTATTTTATCAACCGTTTATTACTATACACGCTTGACAGCTGAGCGTTCTGATGGCACGAGCTGTTGTTCCATAAAGTATTTGTTTTGGTGGAAACCCTCCACAGCACATAATATTCGTAACAGGTAGCAAGAGCATGATTCGAATATGACACAACCGAGCTGCTTCCCCAAGAAAGGGCAAACGATGATTCATACCACCCTTTTCAGCGCCAACATCAAGTTCACACGCAGGCAACGGAAATCCCGCTTCGCTACTACTTCCTGCCCTTCCTGCCAACCCACTTTGGCAACAGAAAAACAAAACAGTCCCGCAGACAAGCGAAGGCTTTCCCAGCGCAAAATACCACCCAACCCACCACCCCAAAACTCTAGCCATATTATGTGCAGCTCTCGGGTCGTCGAAGACCACATACAAAGTGTATATAAGCGCGTGATTCTCACGATATTGCACGAGCATGGCTAGGCAGGTTTGTGCCATTCATTCATTCTAGGCATGAGTCAGTGTCTTGCTGGACGCGATTTGGGATACTACACAGTGGTGCACCGTACAATATCGCATACTGAGACAGGTGAGCTGCTTCCGGTAGCAGCATCCGCATTTGGACCCTGGACATCCACCGACTGTGTGCTGTGCATCGAAGCCAGTCGCGAGAATGAGCAACCGGAAAACGAACCCTCTCCTGTAGTGTTTTCTTCGTTTGCGATGGCTTGGGGGAAAATCTGACAGATTTTTTTTCCTCTAGTCACGGAGAGCATGATCCTGTTATCAACTGGAGCATAAAGATGTACGCCCCGGGTGGTCGTCGAAAGCGATGATTTACCGCAGCATCGAACCCATTTGTTTGATTGGGTGCCATCGCATACCGTGTCTGTTCGCCATCCGCCCGTTCCGTTACGTCTAGTCCGACCGGAGGTCATTTGCATGAGAATAGGATCGTCCAATATGTGATAAGCAGGAGGCAGAATTAACTAAGTTGTTAGTTGAAAACAAGCTCATGTAACTTTATCAGGCGGGTGTGAGTTTGCGAAAAAAGAAGAGAAAAACAAACCAGCAGTGATGGTGAGTCATAAACTGGGATGAGTTTGCCGGCTTTGTATGGCTCGTTTAATAGAGTGACAATATTACTCCGTTCAGTGACCGTAAACATTTGATTGGGCGGTACTAGCGTTTTGAATTGCATTCCAATTAAAGGATACACTACGAACCGCATTGTGTCTGTATTGAGCGGATTCGCTATTTTTTTCGAAGAAGGGAGGTATTGTTTCTCCATTGGAATAAGCTACTGTTGTATCGGTAGTAAACATCAAGAATGCCGTTCAGCGACTATGTGATTATTAAGGTAAGTAATCGGTCGTTTGAAAAAGTGGATGACAAAATAAACGATGTGAAACTGATACTTTCATTGCTGCTGTATCATTAATAACAAATTGTATGCATTCAAGGATAGAATTGAAATTAAATATTATGATATTGTTTTCTTATTATTCACGTAAGCATATACATGATATTCTAACTCGTTTTCCAATAAACGCCCGTTGTTAAATCATTCTATTCAATTTCATAGAGCCTATTATAACATGTAATGAGGTAATTTATTTATTTCTATTATTTATATTTTGTATATTCTGAGTATGTTACATACGTTCTTGAATGTAAATGTCAACCAATCTATAAATTTAAGCCATTTGGGCTGTATTAAATTTGGGCATAGGTGGCATACTGGTCGAAATTAGTTTTACTTACAAAAGCAGCAATACATACATACTTGTAAATTATGAAAGATAAACAAGATTCATTAATTTTTTGTGAACTTTAGATATGTATTTACTAAAAATATGCGGATGCTCCCGGAGCTTCTGGCGCGTCACCAAAGAAGTGTGTGGCCTGGCGTTGTCCTGATGGAAGACAATGCGGCCTCTGTTTATCAAAGATGGCCTCTTCTTCATGAGTGCTACCTTCAAGCGGTCCAGTTGTTGGCAGTGCAGGTCCGAATTGAGCGTTTGGCCATAGGGAAGCAGCTCATAATAGGTTATTCCTTGACAATCCCACCAAACACACAGCAGAACCTTCCTGGCCGTTAATGAGGGCTTGGCCACCGTCTGAGCCGCTTCAGCGGGCTTCGACCACGACCGTTTGCGCTTCACGTTGTCGTAAGTGACCCACTTTTCATCGCCAGTCACCATCCGCTTCAGAAACGGGTCGATTTTGTTGCGATTCAGCAGCGATTCACATGCGTCGATACGGTTAAAGATGTTTTTTTTGCGTCAACGTGTGTGGCACCCATACATCGAGCTTCTTTGTGAATCCAAGCTTCTTCAAATGGTTAATAACGGTTTGATGACATATCCCCAGCTCTTGGCCGATGCTACGGCTGCTACTATGCTGGTCTTTCTCGGCTAATTCAGCGATTTTGTCGCAATTCTCGACGACAGGCCTTCCGGAGCGTGGCGCATCTTCGATGACCTCTACACCAGAACGAAAACGTTGAAACCATCGTTGTGCGGTGGGAATGGAAACTGTATCGGGTCCATAAACTGCACAAATTTTATTGGCAGCTTGAGATGCATTTTTGCCTTTGTCATAGTAGTACTGTAAAGTATGTCGGATTTTCTCTTTATTTTGCTCCATATTTGCGACACTATAACTCACGAACGACTTAACCAAACAAAACACTCTTAAGGACTATATTATAGCGCAAAAATACCTTTCCAACAAGCTATAGTATGACTCGATACAATCAATACAACTAGAACTAAGCGCTTACAACGACACCTCGCGGAAATACCGCAGGACTTTTTTGACAGCCTAATATTTTATTCTCCTTCGTGTGATATCTTTGGTAGCAGTCCTTATCGACTGCATGTATCACAAAAATTATTAGTATATACTTCCACCTTTCATCTTCCTGTTGAACATACAGAACAGTTGCTCCTTGCTTTCTACATCTACACCGTCAAGCCTTCTCTCAAGCATGGGTGACAACTTTTGATTATACTGAGTATCGTTATATATTATTCATAGGAGCACTGTTCTGCACAGATTCACTAGACATTAAGATTCGCTTAGAAAATTGTTGAATAATGTATAGTTTCTTGCTGTGGTAGCTAAGAGTAGACATACGACTGCAAAGGGTTAATAACAAACTTTTTTTTTATTCGAATTAAAAGTCCTCGAAATGTGATCTATAGTTGTTAATACACCGCTTCCAGTGTTCTTTCGTACGAAAACTCACTGAAACCTCGTCGAATATACAAACTTTTGTTTTTAGGCTTATTGTATCATGCCAAAGACCTGCATGTCATCGCTGCCAACCGATGCACCATGTGTATTGTGCTCCCACTGTTTAAACACGTTTCTATTTCGCTGACGTGTAGAACGGACGGGCAGAATTTTTCGCCTTAAAATGCATTCCCAGAATATGCACGAAAAAACAGAGATCTTGCACTGACAGTTCTTGAATGGCAGGAAGGAAATATTCAATTGGACTTACGTCATCAGCTTTCATACCGTTAGGTAAAAAGGGATTGTGTATGATTGAAACGCACGTATGCATTGTTGATACAGTGCTTTTCATATTGATAGGACCATCTACCATCTTCAGTGATATGAAACTTTACATTGAAGATTACGGATGATTACTCAAAACATACGCCTTGGTATACTTTGTGTCAAATTTGCCAGTGTTGGTAGTTTAATATCATACCCCTACTGAAGAAAAGCAGTTTTCATCCCATCAACCGCTGAAAATTTACGATTATCAGCATAAATCCATCGAACCATCATTCACCAGATTCTCAATAGGGTTCAGGTGAACAAGCCGGTCAGTCCATAACATCATGAACATGTCGACACCCCAATACATCTCGACTATTGTCACGTTGAAATCCTAGTTCATGTGACAATTGTCACGTAGATTGACAGTTGGAATACGGTAAGAGTTTATTCAAGTGAGGATTCTCACGGCATTCGCCTGGTGGAATCGCGAGGCATACGTGACAATTATTATCTCACTTGACACGCCGCGTTTAATCAAACCGAATGATCTTGAAAATCTCCTACTTATATGAATTAATTTTTTGTTGTTAGTTTCAACGATTTACATCTTAATATGAGTACCGGTAAGTTTCTTCGTTTTATTTTCAGAAATTATTCTGCAAAAATGGTTACAAATTCAATATTCAAAGTATTGCTCATCGCTAGTCACAACTTTTTCCTTTGCGGGAATAATCGGCGGATTTGCCGGCTAACCACGAATCGATCCAATTTTTGACATCATCAAAATTGTAGAACTGGTCAACCAGGCCATATTGCATCGATCGAAAAAGGTAGTAATCGGACGGAGCAATGACTGGAGAATACGGTGGGTGTGAAAGGACCTCCCATTCCAGCGTTTCCAAGTATGTTTTGTCCGGTTTCGCGACATACGGTCGAGTATTGTCATGCTGCAAAATAACTTTATCGTGTCTTTGCTCGTATTGTGACCGTTTGTCCTTCAGTGCACGGCTCAAACGCATCAATTGTCGTCGGTAGAGGTCCCCCGTAATAGTTTCATTCGATACTAGCAGCTCATAGTACCCCACACCCAGCTGGCCCCACCAAATAGACAGCATGGCCGTGAATAATCCGCGGCCGTCGATGTTGATGCATGACCGGGGTATCCATACGTTTGCCCGACGTTTAGGATTGTGGTAATGGACCTACTTTTCATCGCCAGAAACGATTCGACGCAAAAAAAAACCCTTTCTTTTATGCCGTTGGAGCAGTTGTTCGCACGTCAAAAAACGGCCTCCATACGGCACCCAATATCCTATCTTTCGGATCATTCCCATTGCTTTAAAATGATCGGATATGGTTTGCTGAGCTACTCCAAGCGTATCTGCGAGTTCATGTTGCGTTTGTGACGGATCTTGATCGAGTATAGCTTCCAATTCTTCATCTTCCATTTTTTTGACGGTCCAGAACGTTCTTCGTCTTCCAAGTCAAAATTACCACTTTTAAATATGCAAACCACGTTCGCTCAGTTGGAGCATGGTAACCATAAACGTCCTCCAAAATGCGATGACTTTTCGCAGCTTTTTCTTCATATTGAAGTAATAAAGTAACACTCCCCGCAAAAACACTCTTGTTGGTACGAAAATCGACATATTCGAAGTGGCAACAAACTATGTTGTTTACGTTTCAACTTTTTGACATATACTGAAAAAGACGCGCAATGACAGTAGCTTTCCAACGAATGTCTGGAAATTTGATTCACTGGAATAACAATCAAGTTACGTCATCTGTTGTAAAACCGAAGAAACTTACCGGTACACCTAATAATTTAGAAAGTTAAAATTCCTCGCATAGTTTTTATTTCTGTTCTACTTCTTAGTTTTGTTTTGTTCAAATTGTAGTCTGAAAAGAATCGTTCAGCGGTTGCTGAGGAATGCGGCAGTGTCAAGAATGTTGTGATATTCTTTCTCAATTTGGGAAAAGCTAAATTAATACATACATTTTTGCCTTAATTTTACCTTTACGTCATAAGCAAGAAGAAAAAAGAAGAAATATTTGGAAGACTTTGTAAAAGGGGAACAATTAACATATGCTTCCTTTCTATGACATTAGATGGATCAATTATCGTCATGTTGAAGATCCAAGTATCATTGAAATGAAAACGATTTAGAACCTGATTACCGAGTGTAATATCAAACTTTATCGAATTGGTCTTCCGATGCATTACATTTTTCAATTGCAACATTCGTCATGTTTAATGCGATAAAATGTCTCGTCACATATTATAAGTCCGTTAAATTGTAAACCCAATATATCTATTGCTCCGTATTATGTACCTATCTTCATCTCCCATGAAACTGTCTTCGAAGAATACGCATGGAACAGATTTTCTTTTGTTTTTCCCAGTTCTATTGATGATAATAGGTTATCTTTTTCTAAAAGAGCATTGTCTTTTCTTTCTAAAATGTCGTCAAAGTAGATGAGACGTTGATCCTGAATAATATATAATACGCCTTGAATATATTTTGATTCGAAGCTACACGTGTCGTAATAATCGTACATAATATTTGTCAAAAAAAAAAACAACGACCCAACCAAGAATCGGACTCGAAACACTCGTCACGATATTTTCATTTCATATTCAATCAACAAAAACCTGTAGCAACTTACAATATCAATATCAAAATATATAGATCTGCAGAAACTTTATTCCTCTGAGCGGAATACGTTATTGCATCGATTTTTATCTTTGAATAACTCAGAGCGATTATCTTCCGAGCTGATGTCTTTCATTCACGCATTCTGCCCGTAGGCTGCCTGGAACGCAAGGGCAGCACATTTGTTTACCTCTCTTGCCAACTTCCGAAACATTTGTTATATATGCTACAGGAGATAACTTTGGCATAACTAAATAAAATATTTATTACGCAATTTATTTGGATGATTTTCCAGGCCCCGAGAATATCGCAGAAAGATGATAACGCAAAGCGAATATCCTGCCAATGGTTATATTTCTCGAGGCTGCGAACGGTACCATCGCGCATATGGATATGTACATATTAGTTCTAGAATACCGTTGGAAGGTCGGCAAAATGATCTGTGAGAAATCTGTGCTGTCATCCGTGCAATAATCAATAGGATATATGATGGGGAAATTGCTTAGATTGCATGGGCGGTGAGCCTCCCACGGAGCGTACGCTTTCGAAAATATTAAGGCAATTTCAAGGCAAAATTCAACATTGCTCATTAGTGACGATTTTGAGTTGTTATATTACTATTATATTACTATATTACTATGGATTTTTTAAATTAAATTACAACTTGTTACACATATCACTGTAACTTGTGAACTAAATTTCAGTTTTAAATGAAATAAAATCTGCTTCATTTAATATTGGAACAAATTCTTTTGCTCATTGTGGCGCTCATAGTGGACGGATTTGGAAACTTTTTTCACCCACGTGTCGGGAAATTTTGTAAACAACCGCCATGGAAGCCGAACGGAGAGATAAAATTGTGCACAGTTTTCTTGAAAATCCATTGTTGTCGGCATCTAAGCTAGCTAAACAGCTTAAAATGCCCAGAAATACCGTATGGCGTGTTATCAAGCAGTACAAGGAAACATTGACGACGGCTCGGAAGCCGCATTCGAAGCGTCGGAGTGGAACTGTCGACCGGAAACTGCGTGGGAAAGTCATCAAGGCCGTCAAGAGGAATCCCAATCTTTCAGACCGCGACTTGGCCAATAAGTTCCAGGCCGCTCACAGTACGGTGCGACGAATTCGTCTCCGGGAAGGAATAAGGTCATTCCGAGCCAGCAAACAGCCAAATCGGACGCTGAAGCAGAACAATGTGGCCAGAATCCGTGCTCGAAAGCTGTACGACCAAGTGCTGACCAAGTTCGACGGATGTATTCTGATGGACGATGAGACCTACGTGAAGGCGGACTTTGGGCAAATCCCAGGTCAAAAATTTTATTTGGCGACGGCTCGGGGGGATGTACCTGCAAAATTTAAGTTCGTGTTTGCGGATAAATTCGCCCGCAAGTACATGATTTCGCAGGGGATATGCAGTTGTGGACAGAAAAACAAAGTCTTTCTCACTGACAAGACAATGACATCAGAAGTCTACAAAAAAGAGTGCCTACAGAAACGGATTCTGCCGTTTATTCGTGCCCACGACCGTCCAGTAATGTTTTGGGCGGACCTCGCAAGCTGCCATTACAGCAAAACGGTTATGGAATGGTACGCAACGAACGGGGTCAGCGTAATACCGAAGGACCTCAACCCCCCAAATTGCCCCCAGTTCCGGCCGATAGAGAAATACTGGGCAATCACGAAGCGGAGGCTTAAGGCAAAGGGAAAACTTGTTAGGAACATGACTCAAATGAAGAACTGGTGGAATCAAATCGCCAAAACGGTGGACGAAAAGGGTGTGCGCCGCCTAATGTGCCGTATTACGGGAAAAGTACGAGAATTTCTTCGAAACAGCAATGAATAATTTTTTTATGAAAGAGTAAAGAAAATGCTACATTTGTATGAAAAACAAATTATGAATTCGTTAATAAATGACGGAACTACACGCAATTGTTTGTGTTCCAATATTAAATGAAGCAGACTTTAGTAACACGTATTGTTTAAATATAAGTATTATGGAGATATAGTGCACCCGTGGCCGAGTGGTTAGCGTCTCACATTATCATGCCGGGTGTGCGGGTTCGATTCCCGTTCTGGCCGGAGGATTTTTCGTCAAAGAAATTTCCTCAGACTTGTTGCACTGTGGTCACGCGTATTCTAGAGCTTGCCCCTCGGAATACATTCAAGGCGTGTTATTTGGCTTAAGAAATCTCAACTAAGTATTAATGAATGACGCTAGTTAATGCATATGTTGAGACGGCAAAAGTTCCACAGGGAACGTTAACGCCATACAAGAAGAAGATTATGGAGATATAATATGAATTGAACTTATTGAATTATGTAATATTTGTACGAGTGGGCGTTAATTCCGATTTCATTTCTATAAATCATGCCGTGTCGCGTCATACGAGACGTTTTAGTGGAGGTTGACTTTTTTGATACAGTAATGTCTACATTATATCACGCCAAAAACATCTGACACCTCTCGTCTGCAAGTAATCGAACATATATTACTAACATAGTTCATAAGCATATTTATCAAAATATTGAACTCCCAGCCCCATCAGAATAACGCCAAATGAGTCTAAATGAAAATATATATTTTTGGAAAAAAATCTAAATGAATGTTCTGCACCACACTTAATAGCTTACAAGATTTTGTGAATGTAGTTAACAAGACGTTGTGCCAAGACTCAATTAGCCAAAATACTATATCTTTGCAAACCAACATGTAATTTGTTATTCAGTGCATGATTCAGTGTTTCAAGGTTTGAAAATTTTATTATTTTAATTGATTTGCATTGCATTGGTTGAGCAATAGATGTTACACTCAATGGTAAAAAAACTAATTTTAAAATCGGGGACGGTGGCTTCTGGTTCGTTGAAAACGAATCTAAAAGACCGGAAATGGCATGGGATCCCACAATTCGATCGGGAATGGTAGTGGTAGCATATATCCACGGGTGCGCGAAGAAGAATGAAAAAAAGAATAGTTTAATAGTTTTATAGTGAGCAGATTTGTGAGGATTTGAGCGAGAGGGAAATAATGGTAGAGCGGGAAGAACTTAGCGTTAGAGCGACGCGTGTGGAGTTAGACAAAACTAATGCACATACAAATACACACGCAAACGGCAACGGTCAGCGGTCTAAGTCAACGCCAATGTCAACATCAATACCAACGTCATCTTCAACATGCAAACATAAACGCCCTTGCACGCACACGGATGCATACGTACAGTTAATCAAAAGTTTCTGATAGCAAAATCAAATGCAATCCACCGGTAGTGAGCGTCGCTCGATTAGCCAGGCTTGTGCGAGCCATTGATGGCAAACACCGGAGTGTTAAATAATCACGATGTTAAAATTGGAGGTCGATTAACACAACTTATAAGGTATTATTGAAGTTTCAACTTGTGTTAATTAAAAGGGGTCGATTTCTAGATTTTTCGCTTATGTCGACCCCTGTGAAACCGATATTGACCCCAAGGGATCGACAACTTTGAGATTCCCTGAATTACATGATATGGGTCAGTATTTCTGATAGATAATTCATATACAAATATGAGCAATTGAGGAATAAATAAATATTCCTAAATATGAGCAATTGAGGCATTTTTATGAAAAATAAATGCTTTGTATGTTCAACAATTTCCTTTAAAAAAATGTACGATATTGATTGATAAGACTTTACAGAAAATAAAGTGTTACTATCAATTATTAAGCAACCGATAATTATTTTTATTTGATAGAATAATTTATCACTGAATATTTATTAGTAAGACCTATGTTTTTCCTTTAATGAACCCTTCTATACTCGAGCATACGGTCTCACAGGCCGAGACTCAATAATTTTATCTTGAGGAGGCTGAATTGAAAGACTATTAAAACTGAATGAAGTTGAAGAAAACATATTTTCTGGAGTTTTTTTTATTCAATTATATATTTTATTTCTTCATAAATACAATTAACGGTAATAAATACAAAAAAGCAAAATTACAGAATCGCACAGTCTGCGACACCGTGCGCGAGTATACGAGTTATAATTTTACACGCGAGTACAGGAGGGTTAAAGCTTTGTTTTGTTGTATAGTACTACATTATTTTTTTAATGACTTTTTGATACAAACAACGTTGGTAGACCGCAGCCTAACATTTAAACAATTAGTCGCCCGTAATACCCACAAGTTTGGCCACCCCTGCCATATGATATATGGTGAAAAACGTACTTTTAAATTTTTTGCACGCCGTTTTCAATAGCTTCGAGATAAAAAACTAAAAAACTGAAAGTACATCTAACTATGTTATATCGAAAAATATTATCAAAAAAATTTCATTCAAAATTGAAGTACGAAAAAAAACTTGAAAAAGTAAAAAAAAATGGAGGATGTAGAGATATATTCCTACGGCTTTCCTCAATATGTGTGATCGTTTTCAGAATTTTAAAAATCTTGATTTTTTTTCTAGGATTTTGAGACCCAGCACTGGTTTAATTTATATTTAAATATTTTGGTATGTGTTTTTTTTTCAGAAAATTTCGAGAACTGCGCGGGAAATTTGAGAACTGTTTCAAGAGCACGAACTTTTTCTGAATCTCTATAGTTTTTCTTTTTTTTTTTACGCCATTCTTAAATGAAAGTGCTTGCTTGAAAGTGAAAGCTTGAAAGTGAAAAAAATTGAAAATACTCAAATACAAAAAAAATCTTTTTGCCTACTATGTTGTGCCGCGACAAATCATGAAAAAATTCTATCGAAAATATTTTTTTTTAAAATTAAAGTATTTTTTTGGTATTCTGAATGATGTTTGTTATTGTTCGCGGACAAAAAGGTCGCATCTATAGCGTGGTTCTCTTGCAATTATCATGAAAGGAAAAATAGTAAGTGAGAATAGGTGAAAAGAATTAGGATTCACTGAAGTGAGTGATGTGATTATGAAAACGTGAACTCTCAATTATTCGAAGAAACGTGATTTCGAAAATAATATCCATTCTAATCGGAACGGTCACACATCTCGTTATTCATCTTGCATAGTACGTAGGTATTTTTCCTGACCTGATAAGGCCACCTAGAAAATTCCTCTAACTCGTTGAGCCCCGACCGAACTTGTGGGGTGTCAATGAGCTTCTCGTTCAATCCACGTCGATCCCTGCGAATCGGTAGTGGACTCTTCTAAAAATCATTTTCAAACTTTGTTGCCGACGTTCTCACTGCATACACTCTCCAAACGAAAAGTCCACTATGGGTCCGATAAGCTTTATCGCGAAAATGGCGGAAAATTTAGTGTCAGTCTCAAGGGACGCGGGGCTCAACGTGTTAAAAACTCTCGAACTATATATTTTTATCCATCACTCGTACTACAATTCAAATATTTTTCAATCGTGGCGACCTAGATTATCTTCAGCAATCTGAGAAGGTTGCCGAAAAAATCGTTTAATATTTAATATTCTTTGAATAGACGATACATTTTTCAACCTGAGACGGTCGCAGACGGAATTTCTGGCTTAAGGGTTTATCAATTTCTTCACATAATAATAACCGTGGATAACTGCTAATACATCCAGCTATCATCCTTCTTGAGTGCTTTGGACCCTCTGATCTTGTTCTCAATAGTTTCAGGTTCTTTTTCGGACATGCTACTATTGAGATCCGTCATTCGCACGCGAATTTTTTGGATATATTTTTTATTTCTAGATCCTTGAAAACATAATTTTCAATGAAATGTACGTGTTTTCGATATGTTATTTTTTCAGAATTTCAGTTCGTTTTTAGATTTATGATTTTTCTTCATAATGTTTTGAGGATTGCACTATTTTTTCCAAATTTTCACCATCTGCATTTTTTTTTTATTTTAATGAAATCGATGCTTTAATTGTGGTCGTGGATTTAAATTTATTAAATTACTTTAACATTTTATCTATTTGTATAATAACCCAATTGTGAAAACATTAGACCCGTATTTTTTATTTTTTTATTAGGGTGTCCATTTCCATTTTAGGGTGGTCCGTAAAATCTATTTTTTCCACTTTTTACCAAAAGTGACTTTTTTCAAACATTCATTACTTTTGAACTACTGAATCGATTTAGATGATCGACATATCAAATTAAAGCCAATGAGCTAAAAAATCTTGAACTTGCGAAAAGTGGATTTTGTATTCGTAATTATTGATTGTAGTCATTATTTATTGTTTTCATGGCTTTGGACTAGACGGCGCTATATTTTTTTCTTGAAAGCTGAGGATTGTTTACATAACATATCTCGATATCAGAGATGCTTTTCTTTTCGTTTTTGAGATATGATTTTTCAATGTTAACCCCTTCACGTACAACGTCGAACCACACTCGTGGCGATTAGACTGTGCCAGAATGTACAACATCGAACCTCACTCGTCGTCTATCGAAGAGAATATGGATACATGCTTCAGGCGTATGATGATGCGGGACTGCTACGATCGTAAGTAAGATACACACACTCAGCAGAGTATCGAAACGACTCACTGTGCTCGTGTGTGGGCCCTGTTGTTGGAAATTAAATCGTACGGCAAGGGGTTAACCGATGGTTCGGAGAAACAATTTTTTCTCCTATTTTCCACTACAAAAATTCTTACCTTTTGAATTACTGGACCGATTCAGATGATCGACATATCAAGGTATTTCAAGATTTTTTTAGTTGTTAATTTTTTTATCATTTTTTTTTTTTTTTGATAATCTTCGATAATGAGATTTGACTTTCAGTCAAATTTTCATCCCGAAGCTATTGATGGTGACGTGCAGAAATTGAAAAGTACGTTTTTCACCATAGATCCTATAGTGAACTATATACAAAAAAGTTCAAAAAATAGTCAAAATATCTTATTTGGTACTCTATACAATATTTTATATTACATAGAGCTGAATAGTTGGTTTGGGGTCACTTTTTACTTTCCTACCCAGCCAGGCCCTTTGTGATTCAGAGAAATTAAACAAACTCATAAACAACTCACGAATAATTAAAGTTAGTTCATAATCTTAAGATATCGAATTCTTGTTGAAAAATATAATTTTAGCTAAAACAGATAATTCTTTAAAAGAGACAAATTTAGAAGAATTTAGAAGAACTTCTGAGAAATTCAGAGAATGAGATTGATTAATAGCGCACTCTTTATGTGATTATACAACTTTTTAATACGTTACTACATCGTAAAACTAATTGGCCAATTCGCCCCCAAACGCTCGGAGCTGGTAGAATTGATTATAAGAGTCTAGCTTGTTATTTTTTTCTGCAGATGCTAAAATTTCTAATATTAGTGAACAAAATTCAGCTCCAAATTCTTCTACGTAATTTAATAAATTTGCCAAACGATACCTTCTTCATGGTCAAACAATTGAAATCATTTGAACAATTCTTCTTGCAATTTTTAATCAGTAGTAATCACAACTCGTTAGAATATCGAGTAATCTTATCTGTTCGATCTAAATTTGAAACATGCTGTGTTAAACGAACTATATCAACATACTGCATGCATCATGACTCTCTTGAGAAATCTAATGGCGGGTTTACATTAGGGAGATCTATAGCTATAGATGGATTTATTCACGTGAAAATAGGTGTAAACGGGTGAGAATAAATATGATACACTTATTCGAGGTATATATAACATGAATAAATTCAGCATATGTAAACGCTTGTGAATTTCTCACTGGTGAGAAATCACTAAAGTTGGATGCAGTTCTACTTCAGGTGAATAAATTCACCGAAAATATGAATATATTCATTATAGAAGTTCATGCTAGTGTAAACGGTTGATGCGATTTCTATAAATCTCATCATATTTCTTCACATGAATATATCACTAGTCTAAACCCACCCTAAGAATGTTGATAACAGTACAAACAACGGTTGGCAATAAATAAACAAAATTCTTCGATGCTCGACAATGGGACTAACTCTTATCGGTAAATAATGCCTGATCAGTAAGTAGTATATCAGTTAAATGTTTCATCATTTTTTGAGAAATAGACATTTACACAACACGGCGCTACAATGACATGAGCATGTCAACATAATCTAAATGTGTTCTAACTGATATTTAAAACTCGATCAGATTAAGAACCATCCATTTTCAGATTCGGAGAAATTCCGTATTTCTGTAGCTGTCAAACATGGATGTCACTCAACTTTTGATTCATTCTGTTCCAGGTTTGTCTTTTTAGAATAATATGAACCATCTGGAAGCGAAACAAAGCATAGAGCCTTCAAAACGTTTTATGAGTGACGATTCAACCATGGTCACGTTCATTCAATTTTGTGGCGCAAAAATTATTCGAACCACAATATCATTATAATTTGAGCGTCATCCCTAAATGAAATATACTCCAATGTTTCTCAATCACACAATTTTGCCACCTGGGTTTCCTCCATTCATTTATCTTTTCTTTGTTTCTGACATCACCCGCCAGCTCTATTCGAGTGAATACGTTCGCCTCCTTCTTCCCCACACAGATTTATGACAACACATGCAAGTGGGAGTGAGTTAGCGCTATCCAGAGACGTCAATAAAAATATCTCCAAAACCCATAATGAATATGTCGTAGCACTGAACGCCAGAGCATAGTTGCAAGGGTTTGGAGTAGCTTTGTGTTTTTCTTTTCAATAGTTTGTCCTTAAATTTTACGAATATTTTGCATTTAAAAAAATGGGGTTGGCCCAGTTTTAATGTTTGGTTCAATGTAGTGAATTTCAGCGGGATTGTTTTTCTGTATTTGTTAGTTGTGTTAGCTTTGCGTGTGTACAAATTCTGGTAAGAATCTTGTTTTTTTTTTGCTCTGAGTTGATTTCTTCCGAGCGCAATGAGTAGCACTGGCTGATTGACAAAATAGAGTTTGCCTAATGAGTGTGCATCATATCAAATGCTATAAATAGATCGCAGGATTTCTCTAATCCCAATAGTGGTCACGTAGGTGGGTGGAATTGTGCATCAAACCACCTTTTATTTCGTCGATAGAAACTATAACAATGACCTTCAATCTGATTATTAATTACTGCGTTTTCACTTCTAATTGTTTGTTTTCTCTTTTCATTTTAGACTAAATCGTATATAATAAGAATGAATCGGGAGGAGAACCTATGCTGGTTCCATGGAAAGATCTCACGCGAAAGGGCAGAGGAGATACTCAGACAAGGTATTGATACATGTGCATCTGTAACAGCATTAAAATTTTGCTGGATATTTTGATTCATCTGTTTAAAATTAATTTCCTTTAATCAATCTCCATTCATTAATGCATATCACATTCACAAATCACTGAAATGTTCTATCCAGCGTTTTTATTTCCGTATTGTGTCGTTCGCGCACACTTTCGTAAACTGAACTACATTAGATTCCGTAACAAAATGACCTGAATTCTTTGTTCGTTGTCGTTCCGTTTCCCACAGAGGGTGGCGATGGTGTGTTTATGGTACGTGAAAGCACCTCCTCGGAGGGTGATTTTGTACTGTCGGTGCTATTCCAGGATGAGGTGGTACACTACCAGATCCGTCGTCACGGGGATGATGCATTTTTCTCCATCGATGACCACACGCCTATCCACGGTCTGGATTCGTTGATCGAACATTACAGGGAATCGTCCAACGGGTTGGTAACGAGGTTGCAAGCGATTTGCCGTAATGATCCTCCGCCCCATGAGCTGCGCAGTCACGGCACAACGAATCTTCTGCACAGGGCGACCAAAGAAAGTAATTACACAATCGTGTCGGAACTGTTGAAGTGTGGGTACAGAAACATTGATTCTAAAAATCAAGACGGCCAAACGGCCGTACATTTGGCGTGTTTGTATGCGGATGCTAGGATTCTGGAGAAACTAATAGAGAGGGGCTCAAATATCAACAACAGGGATGCGCAAGGGAACACTCCCTTACATGTGAGTATTCGAATATACGTAGGCTGATCAAATAGTTCCGGACTAAAAGCAGGAAACGTAAGCAAAAAAAAAACAAAAACCCATTTTTCTAAGAATTTTATTGGGTGAATGAAACCAAACAATTGAACATTCCTTATCATCCATTCTATGCCTAACAGATATAGTGGTTCTCAGATTTCGTTATAATTGGTAGTTTTGTTCCTTATCGCAAAATATGAGACCCGAATTTTTTGGATAAAAGAGGAAAAAAATGATTTTTCGGACCACCCTTTTCAATTAGGAATGGACTTTAATAAAATCCATTTATTATGTTGTGTGTTTATTAGACTAAGTTTTCATTTTGACGTAGGACTACGTCTTTCATTTCTATACCGGGGTGTAAAATCAAAGTTTCGAAAACTAAAGCGTTACGCCGGAGACCGAGATTTTGAGCGTTAATAGCTCTTAAACAACTGAACGAAATGGTATGATAAACACTTCATTCGAAAGATAAAATGTCTACGCGTTATATACTTGTTACTTTTTCAATATACTCCCCTCTCACGCAGTATCATAAAATTATCCACAATTTCAATAGATTTCTGTTTACTGTGTTTCATCTGAATCAGCTAAACTTTCAAGACCACTTTGCTCCTCACTAGTCAGAACTACTTTTTTATGATGATTTATGTTGAAGAGTTTTATTATTTATAAAACGATTATTCTTACAGGCTCAGTTATATACATTTGATGAAGCCAATTTCTAAATCTATTTTGATTTTAAAATGTATTTATAATTTACTTATTCTGCAGTTGATAGGATGGGGAATCGATTAAACGCAGGCGACTCGAAGTAAGTAGGGTGACATATTTTTATCAGAGTTAAGGAGATTCGTACAATTTTGATGTTTACACACGAAGATGGATTTTGAGGAAAAGATAGATTTCGTCTAACCTAATCTATCTCTAAGCTCTAAGGGCTACCATACAAATAAAGCAATGAAGCAAACTTGGCATATAGAGGTTTTAGGGATCGATAAACGATTCTATGGTGAATCAACACTCCTCCCCTCTCTCTAAGTGGGAGGGGGGAACAGTCCTGCGATTGGACCCATGAACGTGCGCTTAGTTAGAAAGCGTGAATGAAAATCGATAATGTAATTGCTTCGGATATTCCACTTAAGTTCATTCGCTTCAAGTTCAATCGGGTTGTGGTAATGTTCCATTTCTGTAAAAATGGTAACGGATATTCGGGTGGAAGAAACACATTTCTCAAAAATTTTTCAAAAAAAATATAAATGGAAATTGGTTATACCGTATCAAATATGTATTATATGTAACAGAGTAACACATTTCTTGCAAGTGGCTAAAAATCTTGAACGAAAGTTGTGTTTGGTAAAGTTTTTATATTATAGATGAAGTGTTGGCAGAAATGTGGGTAAAAATATAGGAAAATAGTTAAGTTAGTGGCAGGACTATGTCTCTAAGTATTCAAATGACATCGAGTCATAATTTTAAAGTTGGCAATTTAAAATTGCTCTCGGGTCTGCTATTCTGATAGAGAGTAAATTGCTCCACAAATACGGATGAATTATTTCGACATTTGTTTTTCTTATCAGGGCAAGGTTTCCACATTTGCATAGAACAATTAAATTTGAGTCGAACGGATTTCAAAATGCAAAAGTCGATTTCGATCGAATCGTGAAATCGTCGGGCTGAGCTGAGCAAAACATTCAAAGCTCATATGATTGTTTTGTTCTGCAGTTCGGCGAAGAGTAATAAATAAAGTCCGCAAATAAAAGAAGCAATATGGCTGTGTTTCGAATTTAGAATACTGATTTGAACACTCCACAATTGAATGACAACGACGAAATAATGTTCTACAAAATTGGACGGTATATCCGTTCCAATAAAGTTGTTTGTAGTACCTCTGGTTCCCCAATCCATGAACGGAGCCCAACAGTTATAAATTTGGCCGTCGATTCATTTTTCATCAACGAGACAGCAATTGATCGAAATTAATATTGATTTTATTGATTTCATTTTTTACTCTTTCCACTTCACACTTTACTTAACATATTGACACTTTACATCAAACATGTCAGTTACGTAAATGAAATACAGGGAAACTTCGATACAACGTACCCTCGATATAACGTACATGTACACATTTCCAAAGTGTAAAAGAAAAATTTTTTGTACCTTCAATCAATCCCGAAATACAGCTGGTTTTGTGATTCCGGATTCTAAATGAATCAAGCTTTAATCAACAGTACGAAGGGAAACATCATGAGAAAGGCTGGCTTCGTCTTCTGATTGAAATTATTCATTAACTGTACTAAAACAGCAACACAATAATGTATTATAGACTACGTTTGTGAGTACTTTATTATGCTTCGATATAACGTACAATTTTGAAGGTAAAATGTACGTTATATCGAAGTTTACCTGTACATTGAAATAAGAAAATTATTGTTTTTTCTATTATTATCGACTGTCATAGTCTCCATTCCTCTGTATGTCATGAATCTCATTCCCACATATCCGTGTGATTTTAATAAAAAAATGGATAAAAAAATGAAACCATTCGAACACACTTACCATACATTAGTTATTTTTTAAAACCAAACTAAATCATTCACTGAGAATAATTTATATGGCAGAAAAACGTTTACCGGGTCCGCTAGTACAACAATCTAAATACCAATTCATTCATGAAATGCTCATTCTCATAAAATTATTGAAAATAATGACAGTGGAATATTAGGGAATATAAGAATTTTCTGTATACTCAAAATACGGTACAAATTGATAAAAAGACGGGACAATCGAAATCGGTTGAAAAAACGGTACGTTTGGTCAGCCTAAATATACCATTATATCATTCCGTTGTTTAATTTTAGTATGCCTGTCGCAAGCAAAGTGGTCAGGAGATGGTTCGACTTTTGATAAAAGCCGGCGCTAATCCACAAGCTCGAAACAAGGAAACAGGATGGGTACCATTGCATGAAGCTGCAGCAAATGGAAATCTCGAAAACATTAGAGAACTGTTAGCAGATCGTGTTCCTCATATGCCCCGCACCAGTTTTGGAGAACTACCATCAGATTTGGCCAAAGAAAACGGTCATTTCGCGTTGGTGGAGTTTTTCAGCAGTTATGAGCCACCTCCTCCAAACACACACAAAGGACACTGGTATCACGGCACCCTCGATCGGCAAGTGGCGGTGGAAAGTTTGAGGGAACACGTGAAAAAATTATCGCTAGTGAGCACAGGAAAAGAAAACAAAGAGAATGAAAATGGTGAAACTGATCAGCAACAAGACGCATCTGGAGTTTATTTAGTGCGTTATTCGGCCAAACACGGTGTTGATGTGTTGACACTGCTTTTCAATGGCGAAGCAAAGCATTTCATCATACAGCGAAAGCAAAACTATCTCTATATAGACGATGGTCCATACATGATATCGTTGGAGCACTTGATAGAACACTATAGTCGGTTTTCCGATGGATTGCAAATTAATCTAAAATACTCAGTGCCTCCCAAACCGAAACCTCCAATTCCTTTATTTTCGACCATACCGAAAACTAAACACAAGACGCCTACAAGCCCGGAGGCCAATTCGCCCCCAAATGCTCGAAGTAACCCAGCTGGTAACTTGAGTTCGTCTTTTTTCCGTAAATCTAGTGACAATAATATACCGAAGCTGCCGCATCCCGCAGCACCGGTACGAAATCTCTCCGTTCCGAACGACAGCATGTTGCAACAAATGAATAAAGTCGGCCTGTTCGATCGGAGTCCCGAGAGGACATCCACGCCCAAATCGCAGTCGAATGCCGACGAGAACAAATCCGTGTCAACTAATTCTACGCTGAAGAAGAAAAAAAATATAATCATCGATGGTATGAAAAGCTTGAGGAAAAGTAAAATCAAACCGAAACCTCCCGCAGATGACTGTCAATTGAACAGAGAAAGTCTGATCGCTCAAATTAGTTCTTCGAAAATATTACAACAACTATCGTTCTCGTCAGATTTCTCTCTATCATCAAACTCACTGAATTCTCCCGGAGAGCTGTACAATACGCCCAGCAACAATTGTGCCATCGTAGACATTGACATTGGCGAACCAACGATTCCATCCAACAACCGAAACATTGACAATATCAACAACAATGGAACTGTCATTGGCGGTTCCACGCAAAATACGCTAGGAACCCGACCGTCTCTTGATACTAGCCTTGACGAAGCAACGAAACCAGTAGATTACTTCACCGAAAGCGACAAAAACATCTACGATGACGATCAGCTGGACAATAGCAACGAGGAGATATACTTTATAGACGTGCCACCCACGCTTCCTGCCCCGAATCCTCCTCAGGTAAAGTATCTATGAATGATCCACGATGACTCACCAACAGAAAAAAACTAATTTCTCTTCTAGATCGCGACCGTCGATAACAATAATCCTCCCTCAAAGCCTGCAACCGCTACGAATTACATTGTCACTCGGAACGTTCCAGTTTTCAGCAGCATGTCGGTCGAAGAATGTACCACTCCGACGAGTCCGTCTCTGGTCCCTCCGCAAGCCGTTCGCCAGGGTGGAGCCTTCGAGCGGTTGGATTCTACCCTGTCCACGATGAGCCGTGACAGCATCCAAAGCGGCGACTCTGAGTTCCTTTCCATCATTCAGCAGCAGCAGGATGAAGACGAACGGCTTCACTTGCGCCTCAACCGATCGACGTCCGCTCGACCAAACTATTTCATTCCCAAGGAATACATCGTGACCCAGAAAGTGCTCGGCAGGGGAGAGTTTGGATATGTGTACGCGGGCTCGCTAATGCCGTGCCATCTAGAGCCTGGTTCGGACAAACCGATGTTTGGTAACCAAGAGCCAGCCGAATGTATTCCCATTGCTGTGAAACAACTCGTTGAAAGCCAAGGTAAACGCAACCGAGCCGACTTTCTGCGAGAAGCAAGCGTGATGATTCGACTGAGGCATCACTGCATCGTGAAGCTGATAGGAATTTGCAAGGGACCACCACTTATGATGATAGAGGAACTTGTGCCGCTGGGTTCAATGTTGGATTATATTATTGCGAACAAGAGCACGCTCAATCCGAAACATGAACTGATAATCTGGGCAGCGCAGATCGCTTGTGGTAAGTAATGTAAATAAAGTCATTAAATTTATATTTTATAATTTATATAACCTTTCTATCGTGGATGTTCCCTTATCCGTATTCTATGACCATATTTATATGAAAATCTATGATACTATTCCGATAAAGACTCGTACGCCTTCTATGAACATAAAACAATCAATCATCCACAATTGCGTAACCTGCGAACCGTTAGCGTAAGGCCCGCAAACGTTACTTTCGCTCTTGGCTTCAGTCTGGCCTTGGAAAAAATCCATAATTTTTCTTGTCGTTTATAAATACTCGCAAAAATTACCTGGTATTCCGCTAGACGTTGGTAAACGACAGGACTAAGCGTACCATCCGAACTTCGCGTACCTGCAGGCATAAATAGTGAGGGGTGGTTGGTCACTGGACTCGTGCCAGTGTGGGGCTCTAAACAGAGTTGTACACAATGGTCCTCTGGAGAGACTGGGAGTTGTCGAAGGCCCTGTGAGCCATCCGCAAAAATGATTCGTTGCCCAAAACACGACATCAAAATCATCATCGGTGATTTGAACGCCCAGGTTGGCCAAGAGGAGCAGTTCCGACCAGTTATTGGTCATTTCAGTGCCCATCCGAGAACCAGCGAAAAAGGCCTAAGGCTTATCGACTTCGCTGCTTCCAAAAACATGGCCATACGTTATACTTTTTTACAGCACAGCTTCCAATACCGTTACACCTCGAGATCATCGCAGTAAACAGATTGACCAAATTTTCATCGATGGTGGGCACTTCTTGGATATCATCGACGTCAGTTCTCTAGAATCGCGGAAGTTCTTCGAGGAACTAAACACCCCATACAAAGGTTTCAAGACGCGGACCGAAATGCGCAGGAACAAGGAAGGGACATCTTGACGAACAAACGCAAGGAGATCGAAAAGTGGAGGCAGCACTGCACCTGAACAGCGCGCAGACAGGAAACCAAGATGGCGTTGATGATGATAGGTGGATAGGTGGATAGGGATAGGTGAAGCTAAGGATACCATTAACTAACTAAAGAACCACAAACAGCTGGTAAGGATGGTCCGGAAGAATTTTAGAGTGTATACAACGATTGATAGTCAAGATCTGGGACACAGAACAGCTACCGGAGGAGTGGAAAGATGGTATAATCCACCCCATCTATAAAAAAGGTGATAAGCTGCCTACAAAATTCTGTCTCAGATCCTCTTTTGCCGTATATCACCAATAGCAAAACAAATTGTGGGAAGTTATCAGGCCGGATTCATGCCCGGCTACACGACGACGGACCAGAGTTGCAGCAGATCCTCCAAATGTGTCGCGAGTATCAGGTCCATACGCACTACATCTTCATCGACTTCGCAGCAGCATATGATACAATCGACCGACGACAGCTATGAAGAATCATGGACGCACATTGCTTTCCCCAAAATCTGACAAGACGATTCAGGCAACGATGCATCTAAGATTAAATACATGCTAGCAAAAAGGACTGATCGTAAAAGAATTCTTCTTGGTAGTAGTATTGTGATCAACTTGGTAGTAGTATTGTGAACACGAGGTGGAAGAGGAACCTTGTCTCGTTGATAACAATTAACAACAACAACAGCTGTGAAATTTGAAGATGCATAGTCAACGTAAGTCGCGTCTACTATGGGCTTCGCAAATTCTTAACTTCGACCCCGTACGAAATGCACCTTGTACAAATCCCTGATTCGACCGGTTGCTCTGTATGAGCGCTGCGAAGCATGGATAATGCTCGAAGAAGTCTCACAAACACTTGGTGTTTTCGAACGCCGAGTGCTCAGAAAAATATACGGCGATGTACAGGACAATGGAATATGGAGAAGAAGGATGAACCACGAACTGGCGTAACTCTACGGGGAACCCAGCATCCGGAAAGTTGTCAAGGCTGGACGAGTGGATGGACAGGGCTTTGGAGGCGAATGAACTGCAAAGTTTAAAGCCTCTTAAAAACAAAGAAACGAATGGACAGGGCATGTTGCAAGATTACCAGCCCTGTAAAGATGGTGTTCGCCTTTAATCCGGTGGAAACAAGAAGAGGAGCCCTGCGAGTGAGGTGGTTGAACCAGGTGGAGCAGGACTTGGCAAGAATCGGTGCGGCCGGGAGTTGGGGAACTGCAGCTATGGGTCGGGTTCATTCGCAGAACAATGTTGTGGATAAGATCCAATCACATCATGAGACAAGTCGCACAGACTGTAATTTCATATAACTATGGTAAACTTCTTATTCTATTTTTAAATGCATTTTTCGTCAGGTTAAAATCGTACTCGTGACAAATAAAATTGAACTGGCGAAGACAAGAATCGAATGGGTTGTTATAGCCATAGTTTGTTCTATGGCTATAACACTGCTAATATTGGGTGTTCCGAAATCATCTAGGAGGAATGTAGAACGGGACCTGTGCGAGCCATAGATCCTCTGAGAATGTCGAATATAAATAATCGCTGCATCGTGACTCGTCTAGCTGATAGTGTTTCCAGTCCTATGAGCTGGCATCTGTCCGGGTACGGAGGAAGGTTGGTTGCATCGTTCCAAGGAAGTAGCCTAAGAGCGAAGCCCAACATTTTTTCTGAATTCGCTTGATAGATATAACAGGAGCAGTGTGGTAAGGGGACCAAACAGGAGCAGCATACTCCAGCATGCTACGAACTAGCTGACAATAAAGTATTTTCAGTGCATGTATATTGTAAACTCCGCTGCGTGGCGTCGTATGAAGCCTAGTACGGAGAAAGCGTTCGCAGATATAGCGGCCACGTGCTTACCGAATCCGAGTTTGCAGTCGATTGTGACTCCAAGGTCGTAGATAGACGATACACGTTCCAATAATTCCGTTTCCATCGAGTATTAATGACTGACAGCGATAGAAGATGTATTCGGTCGAGATCTCAGCACTGTCAATGTCTACTCGAAGCCAAGTTTCAGTGAAGACCAGGGCATCGTAATCGCAGCTAGATAGCAGCAAACGTAACTGCGCGATTTTGGTGCGTATGCCTCTTACATTCTGGTAGTGCACGGAAATAGGACGTTTAGTGGGGCGTGTTTTTGTTCCTAATTCAGAGGTAGAGTGATTGGATGTTTTCTGGCAACTGGAAGCGATAGACCTTATTTGGCGTGAAATGCTCTTTACATGGTCCTTGCCTGCTGTGACTGAGTGGAAGACCTATTCTCCATCATCGTACACAGGACCGGGATGACTGCAGGTGGTTGGCGGGAATGGATCGACTGTGACATGAGGATTAGGGATTTCCATGAAGCCATGTAGCTTCATTATAAATAAATAAAAATTTCGCCAAACGTAGCTTATGGCAGCCAAAACTTCACCATCAGTGACAATTCAGCGAATCTCTTTGCTGAATTATTCCGTAACATTATCGAGTATGCTAATGATGATGATGATGTTGGATTAAAGAGGCTTTAAACTTTTCAGTTCATTCGCCTCTAATTATGCTAATATTTCTCAGTCGCAGTTTTATATTGACCAACTGCCAAGCTATAATCTTCGCGTGTAGCAGCCGTACATCAGCCGCGCCGATATTTTTGAAGCTCTTCGTTCGGTTGATGCATCGAAAGATCCAAATTTAAGCCCTTGTGGATGTCATTTTTCCGGGTGTTTGGAAGCTTACATCAACCACACCGATCATCAAGGATGGTAATATACACAATGTGGAACACTATCGGCCCATTTCGATCCTTAGCTATTTGGCCAAGGTGCTTCGAAGACTTTTGCATGACAAGTTGTATTGAACTGTTCGACCAATTGTATCGGGTTCTCAAGATGGATTCATGAAAAAGCGCTAGACAACCTCTAACTTGATGACCTTCACGAGCACAGATATGTTATGTTATTTTTATGATGCTAAATCTGAAATCTTCAAAATACCATGAGGTATTTCGCAAGGCGTCATATGTGACCTTTGGTCTTCGTTTCAATCATCAACGAAGTGTGTGACTCTATAAACGGTCTTTGACTGATTATATTGACTGCAGTATTCTGCTACAGGACCTCAATTTTCATGCAAACTCCGCAAACTTAGCAATAGTAGCTTTTTATGGATTTCCAGACAAAATGCTCGCTATGGCTACAATAGCGTCAGATGCTGCAGACTCTTTAATGACGTGTGTAGAGGTTTCGATTTTGACGTCAAAAGAGTAGTTTTTAAGAATATAAATAAGTGTCCATAACCAATCTATGAGACTTTGTGTCAAAGCTATCAATAAATGATTTTTTTTGAACAACTATCTCGACAGGAATGCAATATCTCGAGCTCCATCACTTTGTTCATCGAGACCTGGCGGCAAGAAACATTCTGCTGGCCTCTCGTTATCAAGCAAAAATATCCGACTTTGGACTATCACGTGCAATTGGTGCTGGCGATGATTATTACCGAGCCAGTCAGGGCGGAAAGTGGCCTATCAAATGGTAACCTTAATTCTCTCTTTTGAAATCAACTTTACAATACATTTAATTATATTCCAGGTACGCACCGGAGAGCTTCAACTACGGCACATTTTCCCACGCGAGCGACGTATGGTCCTTCGGTGTAACGATGTGGGAAATGTTCTCCCTCGGGGCACCACCCTATCATGACATGAAGGGCGTTGACGTGATCAAGCTAATAGAGAACAATCAACGGCTCTCCCAGCCGGAACTTTGCCCGTCCAAAGTGTTTGAAATTATGAACAGTTGCTGGAATTACAATCCAAAAAATAGACCGACATTTAAATTTTTGACCCGCTTTTTCACTGACGACATCGAATACCAAAACCTGCAGGAGATGGTTCAGAGCGGTAAGGAAATTAATGCCAATCAGTAGGTACAATTAGGGAATGTTTTTTTTTCTTTTCTGTCAGTTATAAGTTCAAAGTATTACCATTGTATACAAGATTTTAGGATACTGGCAACTACAAACATTACCACTTCTTTGTTCTTATCAATTGCATTACCATCGAAGGAGATTTTTTCTTCGAGAGAACAGAAGAACCCAAACATCTTGCCGGATGAGAAAGAATTATTTCTTTCCGTACATTGTGTTGTTCAATTTTGAACCCATTTCCTGATCGTTGTGTTTTGTTTTTAAAATAGGATCATATTTATTGTCATGCAACACAATGAGTTGTTGCACAACTTTTTAGAAACAACACATACCTCCACAACACTAACACCATTCCTTCCTTTAAGACTAGGTATAAAGGTTTCTTCGCAATACGTTTGTGTCATATTGAAGTTTATTCGCGCCAGCAAGAAAAACATGTGTTACAAGTTATTTTAAATTACTGCAATGAGTTGATGTGCCTTCCTCTTCTCTCTAAATTGTGTGTTATTTAAAGAAGATTTATATTATTTAACCTCCGGAAATAAGATTTCTTCGCAAGTGCTATATGTGTAGAATACGTGCAAGATTGTTTCTAGAGAAAATATAAGATTTCCAATGATACATTGCAGTGAAGGAAGTAAAACATATTGATGGATATTCATATAAATGTAATAATCAATCAATTAACAACAGTAAAACGTTTTGCATTGTTTTGCACAATCCGAACAAGTCCAACTATAAAGACTATAAAACTTGCGCAGTTTTTTAAATTTTTTTATTCATTCATATTCAACGTGATGCTCCTTTATACCAACCAGTGCATAAAATACTGTATGTCACACGAGCTACCTTATTTCTTCTGATAAATTATTTTCGTGTATACTTGCAAAACTATAACTATTCGAAAAATTGACAACAAAATACTATTACATAGTTATTAGTTAGTAACTGTGCCCGACACGGGATACTTCCTACTGGGATGCAGCTGACTATTAATCAGCAACGCCCCCTAGTCTGTACCCCATATCTAGCGTTGTGCGTCTTCTCGACTCGAGGAATCCAGGATAGAGTGGTGACTAGCCGGCACAAACATCAGCTCGTGTAGAGTTGTCATGAGCGGTACAACCTTTGGCTCTTGTTGAATGATCAGTGGACTACACAACCTTTGGCCCGTGTGTCTGTAAAGAGTGTGTGTATGTATTGCCGAGACTAAGTAAAAGTTTATAGATCGGATAGGAAGAATATGAAACAGGGACACAACGAAGGAAACATCATTAAACGATGACATCGGCGTTTCTGAGGAACAGGTATAGATGAAGCAGAAGATCAGGATCACGACTATGTAAGATATCCCGGACGGGGATATCCGGTTGTCTGCCTTTTGCTCTCAGTGCTCTAGAGAGCAGAGAGCGAGCAGCATGGAACCGGATACACGACCAGACAATATGCTCGATGTCGTGCCATCTAACGAGCTGACGAGGAATGTGAAAAAATTCGTTATAAGCAATTTGCCTTTCGAAAAGTGTGCCTTCTGAAGCGCCCACCATAGCTAGCAAGTCCGCTTTCTCTTTCTCCGGAATCGAGCAATGAGAGGAAACCCATGCTAAGGTAATCTTGAATAATTTTTCGACCAAAACACTCAATAGATGTCTTATTCTTGTTAGGAAATAAGATGAGCGTATTTGTGTATTGATAAAATATAGTTTTCATGCTGAAATATCTTTTTTTCGTGCTTCGCACTCATTTTTAGTCATTTATTGTGTTATCCGCGATTTTCGTTATTCGCGATGAGCTAGCCAGACTATTCCGCGGATAACCGGGGTTCTACTGTAAATAAATTTCAGTCAACGAACCATCTCTGTTATTCGCCATATTTGTTGTTTTTCTTAGCAAAGTGGCTAACAGTTCAGTTCAGCTCTCTGTTTTAGGAGGCTTTAAACTTTGCAGTCCATTCGCCCCTAAAGTGGCTAACAACATTGATCTCAGTTGTTACAAATCTACATAGTGTAAACTATTGGAAAACACCGGAAAATGATAAAAACTGAACGATACACTCTGTCTCTGTTCTGATTTAGTAATTTTTTACATATCGTTCCATTGCAAATTCGATCAGCAAACCGAACATGATCGGAACAAGGATTCCCATATTTCTACTTGTTTCTTACTCCACTCAACAGATTTCATTTGCTATATTTCGATGAGTTGAACAAACATCGTCCAGAAAAGCATGCAATATGATAGGTCGAAGCCAAAAAACCAGCCAAAAAACGTTCACGCAAAGGTAGGTAACTCCGATTGAGAATCTTACACTGCACTGCTTTGTGGAAACGCAGCTGGGCAGTTAACACCAACGCTGATGCTGTACCCGTGCAAATCCAGGATGCCAAAGAGATCTGGCAGAGATTGCCCGAAATGCTGGGCATGTTCAGCAGAAATAACCTTTCCTATTATACACTTTCTAGATGGACATAAGTCACATGTTTCATATGAAACGATGCAGCATTATTCTGGTTTGTTTTCCACCAAATCACTAAGCCGCTGGACGCCAGCTTTTTCCTACTACACCCATACTTCGCTATACGGCCGCCCTTTATACGGCATTTCGCTAAAACGGCCCTCTTCAATTAAGTCAGGTTTTCGCTTTACGGCTTAAAATGATTCGTTATAATGGCAGAAATAACTTTTTTTCGATTTCGATATACAGCCATTTCATGTCAAACCGATGTAGTAGTTCTCAGATTTTCGTGAAAAGTGGTAGTTTTGTTCCTTGTCGGAAAATAGTGGTCCCGTGTTTCTTATTTTCCATAGAGGTGCCTATTTACATTTTAGGGTGTTCCGAAAAATCAACTTTTTCCCGTTTTTTCCAAAAATGACTTTTATCAAAAATTCATATCTTTTACACTTTGTGACAGGTCACCTGTTCGTTTATGTTGTTCGGGGTTCTATTTCAACCCACGGCATTAAAATATAGGAAAAAAAGGCAGAACACACATCTATGGGAAAAATAAATAAGCTACTTAGGGACATTTACACAATAATGAAACTATGCACCCAATTGATAAAAATAAAACCTATATGAAACGAAATAAAAATTTAATTAATAAAAGACGAGCTAGCTAGAATTAAAAGGACGGCGCACAGGCAACAAACATTACACGAAACCAGGGTTATATATAGGTTTCTATACAGCAGCCACTACACACCACAAAAGAAAAGGCTTTACGATTGGTACGAGTGAATTCCTGGCGGGATAAATCGATCCCAATGATTACTCGGCTGGTTGGAGGAAATTCCGGCCTGAGAAGATCGGACGAGCTTGAGACACGAGATAGAGAATAGACGTATTCCATCCATCATCGTTGATAAACCTGTCTGAAAAGTTGTGTTCAGACTCCACTAGATAAAAAGTCCGAGTTCATTTGTGCGCGAGTTCTGTGGTACGCGCTAGCAATAACTGTGCCGACAAACGGAAACGAGTGGAACATCCCGGTTTCTGTGCACCAGTCAAGGAACGGGAGTTCGAGGAGATATCGAGCCGAAAGAAGGAGCATTCTTATAACCAACCAGGGCAATATTCCGGTTAGAGCCAGGTCCAGAAGAGGCGGAGGATACGGCGATACAGAACACCCCTAACCAGTGCAACGTTTCGGTCTGGAACTGGTCCAGCGGATGCAGAGGCAGCGGCGGGCCCTGACACAATACCCAATACACCTGTGAGTACTGTAATACAAAATAGGAGCTAGGGAAGTAGGTCAGAACCGAGCTAATAAACGCCGTCTTGTTAGGTAACCTATAAGAGTGTGTTTTCCTTTACTAGCTAATATAGAAAGGCTGAAATTGAGCCATCCTTGGGAGAGAATATAAAGAGTCCATGCGGGCAACTGGACGTGACAGAAGGCTTAGTTTCAACTTCTGAACCAATTCAGATGATCGATGTATCGATATAGTGGTGGTTTGGTATGGAATTGCAATATATATACAAATATTTTAAGTAACATGAAGTTGTTTCATTTTTGTTTATGGATTATTGTTGATTTTCGGAGTCTATTATTATATAATGTACAAATGTATGTACTTGTTATGTATGTAATTTCGGTTTTAAATGAAATAAAAAGATAAAATCACAATTGAATAATAAGCCATGTTACATATTTTATAAATTTGGCATCGATCCGATTGAATTTGTATTGTAATAATTGATTCCTTATACGGTTTTCGCTTTACGGCCAAGATTCGTGGAACGGATTTAGGCCGTAAAGCAATGAGAAACATATAGAGGTGGAGCGAAGTATATCTATATTTGCAAGTAAAATATCG
Organism: Toxorhynchites rutilus septentrionalis; assembly: GCF_029784135.1. Lineage (NCBI taxonomy): Eukaryota > Metazoa > Arthropoda > Insecta > Diptera > Culicidae > Toxorhynchites > Toxorhynchites rutilus. The sequence continues at coordinate 154,505,335 of NC_073745.1, forward strand.
TGTCGTAATTATTTGCATTCAATATGGAATGTATATGGAAGAAACAAAACAATGTTGAAAGTACTCACGGTTGCATGATAATTACATTTTCGGTGAAATTTAGATTAATTGGCGATTACTATCTCACAACATACACACCGACACTGAGAGCCTTCGAAACATCAACTTCATAACGGTAAAATAATGAAACTTCGTTTGTTTCTATGAACGTGAGGGAGAGAAAATGGCACATGGAAATATCACTTTTATCCGTCTTTTTCGCCGTGATTTCACAAATATTCACTCCACGCTATCACATTAGCCTCATATTCAGCGGGAGCTCTACAAAAATGTACGTTTTTAATTGATAAATTACTTCCTGAACATAGCATTTTTTCATGGATGCGGTGGGCAATCAAAGATAAACATAACTACTGACGTCACTATTTGCGAAATAGTTATGGCAAAAACTCGACCATCTTCATTCCCTTTTTTCCAGGACATTGGCCGTAAAGCGAGGTATGGGTGTATTCCAAAACTTTCGGAATCAAGTTTTGATAGGATGGAGGGTCGACAATAACGGTGAAATACTTCCGAGGAAAGAAATGGCACCTCTTTTGAAACAAGCTGTTGATAGAATGGCGAACGTGCAATCGACATTGATAAACAGTTTCTTGCGATGTTGATTGTATCCGTTAGATCCTAATGCTGTTAATTGCTCAAGTCTTATTGCGGAATTCAGTAAAGCATCTTAAGCCGTATTGCCAATCATGAAAATGAATGAAACAGCAGAAGTGAAACAGCAACTAATCGCGCCTCGAATCGTTCTTATCGCCGGATCAGTTGAGCCTTTTTAGAAGTCGCCGTACCATCGGAGAGTAGTGAAGGACTGTAGAAGATACAAATCTCTATCATATATGGGCAAAAAAGCTGTGCACCCGTGGCCGAGTGGTTAGCGTCTCACATTATCATGCCAGAAAAAAAATCTCGTATCACATGATGCATTTAATCCTTCTTTTAGTATGCCGACTGTATCCACAAAACTCCGACTAAACGCCGTCTTGCAAAGCCAGCTATATTTGCCATATAGTGTCGGACAAAACATCAAGACCACTGTTCAAGAAAAAAAAAAAGAAAGTGACAAAACTTTGGGAAAGCATAATCCAATCCAGTGCTTCAATCCATTCATAATAATACTAGCCCACCCGGCAAACTTCGTCTCGCCCAAAATTTGTTTTTTGTTATCAATACTTTCAAACATTCACGTTTTCTTACTAAGCGCAAGTTCATGATTCCAATCGCAGAACTCTTCATTGATTGATCTTCTAATCGACCCCGTTGAATTTACCTTTTACTTAAAAATTCATCATTATAATATCCGATTATTTTCAGACACAATTTTCGTTCAAGATTTTTCAACCACTTGCATATAATATGTTTCTCCGTTACATGGAATAAATGTTTGATACAGAAAATATAGATAGAATAAAGACAGACTTCTCCCCTCTTCTCCCCTTAGAGAGGAAGAGGAGTGTCTATTCACCATAGAAACGTTCCGCGCCCCCTAAAATCTGACAGCCCACCCTAAGAGAGGGGGGAGGAGTGTCGAACCACCATAGAAATATTTATTGCATACTAAAACCTCCACATGCCAAATTTAGTTCCGTTTGCTTGATTAGTTCTTGAATTATGCGGAAATGTATGCTTCATTTGAATGGCAGCCCCCTCCCCCCTCAGAGAGACGGGAGGAGTGTCTATTCGCCATAGAAACGTTTTGTGTCCCCTAAAACCTTCGCATGCCAAATTTGGTATTTTCTTGATTAGTTTTCGAGTCATGCAGAAATTTGTCTTTCATTTGTATGGCAGCTCCCCCTTAGAGAGGGGGTGGAGTATCTAACCACCGTAAAAACATTTATTGCACCCTAAAACCTTCACATGCCAAATTTGGTTTCATATGCTTGATTAATTCTCGAGTAATGCAGAAATTTGTGTTTCATTTGTATGGCAGTCCCCCCTAAGAGAGGGGGAGGAGCATCTAATCACTCTTAAAAACATTTATTACACCCTAAAACACCCACATGCCAAATTTCGCTCCATTTGCTTGATTCATTCTCGAGTAATGCAGAAATTTGTGTTTCATTTGTATGGCAGCCCCCCTGAGAGAGGGGGTGGAGTGTCTAACCACCATAGAAACATTTATTGCACCCTAAAACCTCCATATGCCTAATTTCGTTCCATTTGCATGATTAATTCGCGAGTTATGAAGAAATTTGTGTTTCATTTGTATGTTAGCCACCAACCACCCCCCACCCCCTTAGAGAGGGGGGAGGGGTCTCAAACTATCATGAAAACCAGTCTTTCCAGATTTGTTGCGGTCGTGGAGGGCATTAAACACGAAAGTTTAGGATCGTCCCAAGTACTCGCGTTGGCTGCTGTCTACCTTGGACATTTTGCGGATAACAATCCATTATTTCCTTGCAATTATGAGCAGTGCGGTGAAAATTCATACTCAATCGAAAGAAACCGACGAAAATGACAAAGAATACCATTCGTCACCAAAGAAAGCATTGCTCGATCGCTTGAATTTGGCTGACCTTGTCAACTGAGATCCGAAAGGGTTCATTGTCGGTCACTAGTTCAAGTGATAGGAGAAAACGTAAATCTTAAATAACAGCATGAGAAAAGGCTTGAATGAAGGTGCGGTTATTCAATCGAATGGAAGGGATACAGTGAGAAAAGATCCATATGAGTGAAACATGCCCGTACATCAAGGTAGCCAATGAGCCCGCAATATTGGTGTGAAGAGAAGGGTTGTCAACTGATGACTGGTAGTATTTGTCGTTCGAATTCAAATGAATGAACTGATTATTAATTGATTTCAGCACTGATTATGGGCACGACCCATTTTTTGTTGACTGCAACTAGAAATCGAAAATTAAAACATTACATACTTCTTGTTTACATGATAAATACCTACCAGGATTTTCCCGCTCTCTTGACATTTCTTTTCAGTAAAGTTTGCCATTCCATAACGAAAAGATATATGATCTAACAACGAGTCGAAATTATTGAAATTTACTACCGAAATTCGGTGTCAATGGCCTCAATTTTTAGAGTGCTACGTCAAATTTATGGTCGTCATAATCGTCCTGCCAGATCAACGATTGAGCGTCTAGGGAAAAATTAGAATCCACATGCACAGTACAAAATGTTCCCGTGCCAGTGAGACAAAGAAGTGCCCTTAGTGCTAAGAATATTGCTACCGCTAGCGCATCAATTGAAGAAAACCCAAATCAGTCTCTTATACGTCATTCTCAAACGTTGGGCATCTCTGTGACGTTGTTGTGGCGAATATTGCGAAAAGATCTTGGACTACATCCTTACAAGATCAAATTGACGCAAGAACTGAAGCGCCTTGACCACCAGAAGCGTCTTATGTACGATAATTGGGCTGAGCAACAACTTGAAAATGATCCGGATTTTCATCAAAATCATCTTCAACAATGAGGCTCATTTCTGGCTGAAAATATGCGTTATTGGCCAGGCAGCAATCCGCATGTACTCCGTGAGTCACCATTGCATCCCGAGAAAATACGGTTTGGTGTGCTTTATGGTCCGGCGGCGTCATTGGGTTCGCTTCGAACTTAGCAAGAATCGGTGCAGCCGGGAGTTGGAGAACTACTGCTACGAACCGGGTTCATTCGCGTATCAATGTTGTGAATTAGATCCAATCTCTCCATGGGATGCAGCATCATTGTAAATAAATAAATGCAGTTTAAAATGGTAAGTTAGAGGCGAATGAACTTCAAAGTTTAAAGCCTCTTAAAAACAAAGAAAGAAAAGAAGAAATGGTAATTGGCCTAAATAAAAGAAACAAATGAGATAAGAAAGGTATTCGGTTTCAAGGCGGATACAAGTTGAAAATTGAGTTGATTAAAGAGTATCATTTACATTCAGCATGACAATCCAAGGATGTGATAAACGTTTTGAAATTCTAGTTTTTTTTGTAATTGAATTCATATTTTCCTTATTAGCTTCACAAGCGTAACAACTAGTAGTTTCTGTCCTATTATGTTGTTTTCGTATTTCATATTGTTGCATCAAGTTCACGTGTTTCAGCTTTGAAAAACTGTCGCCCACTATTGTGTAAAATTCACCAACGCGGGTAACTGTTCTTTAGATTTCATTGTATGTAACTGGTTAAATTGCATTGCATTTTGTTACGTTACTTCGCTTCGCGAAGAATTGAGTGTATCGTTCTCCAATGACGGATTGCAAGTTTGTGTTGGGTCAAATATATTATGTAGTATGTGTAGTTTCTGTAATAGCATCCGTTTCGTGAAAATTGATGGCTCAAATGTATGTTACGTTAAAGTAATAGGGAACAGTGATAAACTGCCTTTTCTCCACGAACCGAATAACACGCCCTCTCAATAAAGAATATTTGCACCATTCTAAACCTTTTTTTTATGTATATTTCCTTTCACTGAAACGCCGAAATGACCATAATCCGATACTCTGTGTAATATGTATTTTGCTAGCAATAGTAGTGTTGATTAAGGTAAATGTTTCCTAAAATTTGATGGTTTGCTTCTGAAACAATATGTCACAATTATCATTTTTTATGCTATCATATCAATGGGAGACCGAACTGGAGGTTCCTCGAATACATTTCACTTTTTGTTGATTATTTTTGCTAATAGCCTAGCAATCACATTGCTATGACAATTGATTGTGATTAAAACTGTATAACTGCTTTTTGGTAGAAATAACAAAACAAGATATCAAGAGAAACAGTTTAATATACTTTTTAATGGTTGTAGTGAACAATAAGCGCTTCACATCTAAAAAAACAACGTGTTCGCCTTCGCGTTTCTGCTTTAATTAAATTAAAGAGCAGTTTATTGTAGGTAAAATTATATTCTTTACAATCTACCGTCTCTCGCTCATACATCGTCTTACGTGCACACAGTTCTCACTAGCAAATATAGCTTTAATTACAATTGAAAAGAATGTACACAGCGCTCTTTCTTTAAAATATATCTGGACATTTGGACCAATCCTGCTTCGATTTGGCATCCCAATAGGTTCCCTTGAACACGTGCACCAAATTGTCGGTGCCGTCTTCTTTCTGTTTATTGAACCAGATCGGCTCATATGGCGGATATGGACGACCTTCCGCGGCTGCTTTCTCTGCCTCGGCTTCACGTTCTCGCCTCCGTGCACGTTGTTTCTCTTCCAGTCTACAATATTTGCAATGTTGTATTGTGTTAATCTTACTAATTCGAAATCAAACATCGTACCTTAATTTTTCCGTATTACTGTCATTCCATTTGCCCTCTTCCATCAAGCGCTGGTCAGGTCGCAGGCGTGTATCCGTTGGTGCCACATCCGTCTCGGGTTCATTCAACTGGCAAGCAAGCACTGTAAAGTTGTAACATTTTTCACAATCACTTGGAGGTAATCGTCGATTCCAAGCAGTTTTGTAATTGCCCGTCTTGTAAACAGGATTTTCCACAGAGCCGCTAGTGGAAGTAACCGGTGCGATTTCAATTTTACTGTCCCATGTGCCATTTATCACCCATTTAACCTGGCTGGAACTGTCCATTACCACACCCTTAACCCGCCGCTGCGTATCTCTCGTGAAATAGGAATACGGTAGATATTTCAGATGACATTTTACACCCTTTGCGTTGTTTTCGCCGAATATTTCCATATCCCCATGATTATCCACCCATAGCTTTCCTACGATTATGTTGTGGACCGTTGTTGTCACCTTCCGCCAGGTAAACTTGTTTCCGGTGGCAGGGAACTCGACATGGGCGTACCCTAGTGGAACAATTTGAATGTACTTGCCACGGAATTTGGAAGTCATCGTGAATTCCTGCCAGCACCTCCAGCCGCGCCCTTCGCAATATTGTGCCGCCATCGGTGGATGATGCGATACCTAGGGAATTAGGAATAATAATCATGTATAAACATAACCATTCAGTATTTTTTTTTAAATGATAAATAAATCTAAGACAAGGTATCTTAGAAATATTTCGAAAGCGTATAACTCTTTTTTATGTAATGATCCTTTGAGAAATAACAATAAAGTGCTTTGAAATATAGACATTTGTAAAGGAAACTCTTGTTGTTGATGAGCCCCGTCGTGGCGATCATAAAAGTCTTGTCTAATTTTTTTTTAAATGCGAGTTCTCTGGAAATCATGTACGGTTAAAATGTGGTAAAGCTAAATGTCAAACATTTTTTGATGCTAAATGTCTTATAATTGCACGAAACATCGATATTCACTGTTATCTCAAAAAAAAACTTTAAAATTTTTTTTTTTGAGAATCGAGTTTTTATGAGATAACTGTAAATCTCGACGCATCATGCAATTTTAAGACATTTAGCAAAAAAAATTAAACCCCCATTTCCAGTGATTTTTCGGTTTTCAAGAAACTCAAATTTTAATGTCTGCGACACTACTAAATGAAGTCCGATTGAGCTAATATTTTGCATTGGGTATTTTATCGTGTAAATCAACATTTCGCACGAAGTTTCATATAAAAAATCGGGATGATAATTTTCATTGGCACCCTAAACCATACGTTTTGCTTCGTTTCCCGTCCCAGAGTATCGATTTTTGACAGAATTTTTTTCCAGAAAACAGTAGATCTCGACGTTTCATGCAATTTTAAGACAATTAATTGAGGGGCTTAGAATGAAAAGGGTGTAAGTGATTTGATCGATTTCTCTACATCGACTCTCTCTCTCTTGGTCATAACTTAGCTGCAAATACATTCCCAGCTGTATTTAACAATGTGGAAGATAGGTCAGAACCTCATCTATCGGATACTATAGCAAACTTAAATTGGAACGTTTTTGCAGTTGAGTTATTAACTAAAGAAAAAGTTGATGAAGAGAAATCGAGCAAATCACTTACACCCCTTGCATTCTAAGCCCCTCAATTGTAAACCGACTACCAACGAGTAAACGTTGAAAAATATATTCTTACGAGAAGAAAACGTGTGTTTCGAAAACCATTCCGATATGTTCCGTCCGATATCTCCGTTACAATACCGTCATTATTTACATTCAATATGGAATGTATATAGAAGAAACAAAACATGTTTGATTAATCCCTTCCCGTATTATTTAATACGTCACACATCGAGTGATTCTGCTGAGTATTCTAGCGCCCTATGTTATGCAAGTACACAACGAATGATACTCGATGTTATACGGAAAAGGGTTAACTCACTTGTTGTCACGATGTTATGATCCAAAATGGCTTATGAAATCTTGTAAATGATTGTTTTTTTAATAAATAACAATTGTATTGTGACTTATTATTAATTGTTTTGTGACGGCAAAATAAGTCCAAGAGAATAGTTGACTGGACGGTGACGGTGACGTTATATGTGTAGCGCAATTGATTGGCATAACATTGACGTTGACTTTATATCCATGGCTAAACACATTTCCTTCAATAATAATAACTTCTCTTAGAACATGGAACATGCTGACAAAGCCTAATAAACTCATTTTTATGATGGTACCCGAGCTGGTGAAATTAGTTCTACCACTTATCAATCAAAGAACTATCAGGAATTTTCTCTTCCCTATTAACACATTAACGACCAAGCTGTAAGAATATTTTTTTAATGAAAGCCATTGGTGTTATCTAGATTATTAGTGTGCGTTAAATAAACCCCAATTTTCGAGAATAATTTTTCTCCAATCGGCGTATTCAAAAAAAAACATTTTGATGCCAAATGTCTTCAAATCGCATGAAACGTCGAGAACTACTGTCATTTCGAATTTTTTTTTTTTTTTTTGACATAAGACATAAGACGCAAGACTATGGGTCACTCTACGAAAGGTGTAACGATTCATTAAGAGATTTCAAACGCATATTACTCAAAATCATTATTGCGACATATGGAAATTTATCCAGCAATTTTTTGCTTGAAACACAAACAGAAATATGGTAGAAAAGATAAACAATTTGACGATTGAAATGGGTAGGGGAGGACGGGGGAAGACGGCCACCCGGGGTAAGATGACCACTCTCTAGATTATTGAAACAATCAACTATTGGACAATTGCAATATATTAGTTTGGTGTATTGCATTACACTCAATCATGTATACCAATTTTTGCGTGTGTATAGGTGAAACGTCATGATAAACAATAAAAATAAACTTTTCAGATGGCGACGAGCACCGATTTATTATTTTGCTTGCAAGAAATTTAGTGTTTTAGTGGTGAATATGGACAGCACATGAAACAAATGTTACAATAGTAAACACACCGGCCTGTTAAGTGTGTTTGTATAGAAAACGGTATGTTTTTAAAAGCATTTCATACAATTATTGAGACATTTTTGACTCATAGCGGGGGCAAGGTGGCCACTATTGTAAAAGATGTGATTTACCATAAACGCACCTTTGAACGCGCATAATTGACGAATTGAATGAGAACATCACACCGCTTGAATTGCTGGTTGAATAACTCAAGGCGCATTCATGATAAATTTGATGTTTTTTTTTCCTGATACCAAATATAATAATTTTTAATTGTGAAAATTTCGCAAGGGTTGCACATTAAGTACGGTATAGGTAATTCAGAAAAAGTAACACCTCCCGCTCTTGTCACGCTTGATCTAAAATACAACAAACCTGATATGTAGCACAATTTTGCCGGATTCAATCATCCTCTATACGCCTAGATTCTCGAGTAATTTCATGTGATCATCTCACCCTTAGTGGTGGCCAACTTGACCCTTCATGATTTTAGTAGCACCTTTTTAATACTTTTTTTAATTTATCATATAACATTTTGAAATAAAAAGAAAAACTTTTGAAAGTGAACGTGATTGCGGAAAACATCCTAAAGATCGATGTTGACATAATGAAATGCCTCAATTTTGTATGCATTGTGTTTAATGGTACTCTATGCATATGGTAGCGGTCTTACCCCGTCTTCCCCTATGTTTTTTTTTGATTGCACTAACCACGCGCTTTCCTTCTCCGACGAAACGAGCTTTTTGCCTACAATTCGGCATTAGCTCACAATGTGAGTCGATCACAAGTTATAATCCAATTTTTCAGACAAAGCATTTATACGTTGGCAGAATCAATGGAGGGATGATCTTGGAAGATGATTTTACTCTACTCTTCAAGTTCAAGTCAAATCCGAACGGTGGCGATGAAAGAAGGACCAGAACTAACGGAAAGCGATTAACCGGAGGTGTTATTTCGGTTGGTACAAGCAAAGGAAGTTCTACGCGGATCGGAAAACTACAATTCCCGAACGTTGTCGAGCGACCCGGAGCTGATCAGACTGAACCAATCGAAGCTGACGACGATCCGAGGGCTGCGGACCATGACAGCGACTACAAGGACGACGATGTCGCGGATGCGATTACTGAACAGGACAACGATAGATAACAGGACGCGATGCAGGTAAGGTACGAAGCCTTAACGGACAACCAAACGTGGGATTTCACTATGCTGCCAAACAGAAGAAAACCTCTATTCGGCGAGTGGATTTATAAAGTCAAGACGAACGCGGATGCATCTGTGGAGCGATAAAAAGCCCGCTTGGTCAGCTTCCGCAGATCAATGGCGTCTGCTACAATGAAACGGAAGAACTGATGGCGAAATTCAGTATGACTGACCTCAGTTCCTTGAAATGCGGATGACTAGAGAGCATGATTGAGTGATCATAGATCAGGAAGGGTACATCGACAGTTTCCTGCAGTGTTACGACACCCGCTGATCGGAATCAAAAGCTAACCAAGGTGATGTATCCAAAAACCGACGAGAAGAAAAGCAGATGGAGAATGCAGAATGTAGTAGCGAAGCGAATACTCCGGTATCTCAAGGAAATCAGGTTGATGAAGCTAACCCATTCGAAGAAGTCAGATGAAAATTTCGGAATCCAATAATTTACGATTAAGGTGGAATGTTAGAATGCAGTCATAAAATTATTGTCTAATAGTAAACCATGAACTCAATAAACATTCTTCCGGTTCATTCGTTATCCAAAGCTCGTCTGAGTGAGATATAGTTATTCAAACTTCAAGCACTTTTGGACGAAGATGCAACAACAGCTCGCGAATCAATTGATGTGACTCAAGAAACCATCTCCATACGTTTGAAGGCCATGGGAAACACCCAGAAACCATTAACAGTGAACGCCGCCGACAACAAATGATTCAATCGAGCTTTGGATAAGCTTTGGATGTGTGAGTAATTTTTGTGCACGATGCAAAAAAATGTAGCTAACCTGTAATATACCGTTCTGAATCATATTTCGGACACATTGTTCTAATGTCTTGAAATGATGATAGGGTAAATGATCTTGGTTCGTCCAGTCGAAAATATGATCATGGTTTGCCCACTTTTTTGAATGCTCTAATTCAGCGCTCCTGTGTCAAATAAGGCCTTCGAATGTTTCGAAACATATAAATGAAATTGCCTTTTACATGATTTATAGTAGTTTGATAGTATATTTTTACGAAATCACATGTTTTAAAGGATTATAAAATACACCTTCTATTTGTGTCAATGCGCCCCTCATTCGAGCTAACTTTTAATCGATCACCAGATGATTATTTGGCACGTATTCAGACCTTTTCTGGATTACAACACTTATAAATATTGTAAGCATCATGCTTGCTCACCATTTGTATCGGATTTACATAGCTAAACCATTAAATTAACGCATTTTTATGAACTCAATTCCGATCATGAGTTGTCCAATTCAATGTTGTTTTGTCCACATGATTTCTATGGCAACCGCTTGGCGCGCTGCAGTTTGTTTATGTTTGTTTATGGTGTGCTTTGCGCATAGCAGAAGTATGGTTTTTCTGTGTTGATTGTGTTGAGGTGAACACTTCTAAAATGCCCAAGAAAAGGCAATATTCTGAAGAAAGCCTAAATTATGAATGAATCAATATGATGACAGTAAACTCAAGCAATGATAAATGCAACATCTAATTGTGAATTCGAATGTTTTCATTCAAAAATGGAGATTTCTAAAACCGGACAAACCATGATCATTTTTTTGGGCAAACCATGATCAGAGGTGGTCAAACCATGATCAGAGGTGGTCAAACCATGATCATAATCCTTCTTCAAGGAAAATCGTTGAAAAACATAAAAATTTGAATAATTTCAACACCTTATGGTATTAGCAACTAGAGACTTGGGGCTTTTCAACAAACCCAAACTCGTATCGATTATGTGTGATTTTCATGAAGAAAAATCGATTTGCATTTACTAGTTGCGTAAAAACACCCCAAATTGGACAAACCAAGATCATTTACCCTATAACTATAAAACTGATGATATAACTATAAAATTAATATCACAATTTCTTCTTTAGAGTAATTCCTTGGTTTCACTATCATTTCATATAAGAACTACATTTGAATTATGACAAAAATTTGATTTTTTTATAAATAGTGCCCAAAGTTGGATTTTTATTCGCTTCATTTGAAAAGCATTCGACGAAGTTCGATGATTTTTTTATGTTTTCAATCAAATAGGTACCAAAGTAGAAAGCTTAAAAGCATATTAAACTAATTTATTAAAAATATCAACCAAATAATACATGTGCATAAAGTTTAGATCTGTTTTCTGCATCGTATGCCTTAAACGTCCGAAATATGATTCAGAACAGTATGTCAAACCACGTTGAACTCAAACATCGATACATGCATAAGTGATAGATAAGAGAGAGAGAGAGAGAGAGAGAGAGAGAGAGAAACGAATTCATTTTGAGGGGAATCACATCAATATACATTGAAGTTTATTTGAAGAGACGAATGAAATGAGATAGTCGAGTCGCAGAGTTAGATAGCAACTAAACGCCCGAATGACTGTTGAGTCATGTTGACGGAGAAACTGCAGGAAGAAGCCAAAACTCATTTCCAATTGAATACAAAGGTGAATTTCTTCAAAGTCCGCTGACTATCCTCAGTTGGACATGACTTTGCCGAACCCTGGTTACCACTACACATAAAAGGAGTTGACCCATTTAATGCCAAGTTTTCCAAAAAATCGAATAGCAACTTTGAAAATCTTTCATAGCTTTGGAAAGCAACCATATGATAAGTTTTTGGCATCAAATGATAGCTTAGTCTATTAGCTACCACTTATTATCAATTCCATTCAATTTTGCATAACTTTATTGACGAAAAAATCAGTTTAAAGTGACAATGTGCGGAAAGTACATAACCTCACATAACCTAACAAAAACAAAACCATATAAAATTCAAAAATATGTAAACTTTTCTACAGTATTACTTTGATAAAAGTTCACACATTGTGATGTAGAAAAAAAAACCATTGGATTGAACCTTCTGCAGAAGGTTTTGGCCAATGTTTTGTTTGGCGATTTTTCGATTTTTTGTCATTTTCCGAAGTACAAAAAAAATCTCGAAGATTGGGGTTTCTGTAACGCCAATAATCAAAATTACACGAATGAATTTGGTAAAAAAAAATTTTACAGCTCTGTCGCTAATGGGTTAGGACTGTTTCTAATTGTAAAAGGCTCAGCTCTTTTCAATAAAGAGTAGATAGTAATTCCATAGTGACGCTATTAACCCATTAACGACCAAGCTGTAAAAATTATTTTTTTGACGAAAGCCATTGTTGTATTTTCGATTATTATCGCTAAAGGAACTCCAATGTTCAAGAATTATGTTTTTCCCTTCTTCCATTTTCCGGGAAATGACTGTTCGAAAAATCGAACATTGGCCGAAACCCGCATTTTTTTTGCAAGTACAAACATACTGCAAACTAAAAGTCACTTCAATTAGCAAATATACGTTATTCATAAATGCATCAATTTTGGATTCCCGGAAGAACAAGAACGGGAGAATGGAGGTCTCTAAGTATAAATCCAAATTAATCCACCTAAGGTGAGATGTGGCATTTCTTATTTCATGTAATTTTAACTTATTACTGACAGGCTTTTTCTTTCAAACGAAAGCATATGCTGTGTTATTTTTATTGTTAACTGTGGAGAAATGTCAATGCTTAAAAACTAGTCTCTCCAATTATCCATTTCCCGAAAAAATCGAACATTTTCCAAAACCTGCAAAGTACCAGAGTACTGCTAAAAACAATGGCATAGAGGGTTGGGAGGTTATTATTCGGTCCGGCGGAAGAATATTCACCCAAACAATCTCATTAGGATCCTCGTTGCACGTATTGATCATTTACTCCAGCTCCTCCACAAAAGAAATTCTACGGGCCGCCATCACCTAATGTCGTTACGGACAAAAAATCATACAGTTTTCGATAATATTTGCTAAATTAATCGATATTTGCAAACATTCACAACTGAAAATGCAAAAAGAAATGAAAAACCTTCCGTCTTCTAAAGTAAACAAATCAAAATGCGCAGCGGATGTTAGATGTGTTGGTGTTGATTCAGCAGAAAAAAAAATGTTCGTTATGGCCAACGTTCGATTTTTCGAACACTAAATTTCCCCGGCTGTTATTTTCCTGTATGCGGCTCAATCGAATGATTTTCGCTCTATATCACAATGTATGTTCTTTTATCAGAGCAGTACTGTAGAAAACTTCACATATTTTTGTATTTTATTGGGGTTTTTAATGGAAATTGAAAACACCTTCCAAACATACTTGCTTTAAATCGAATTTATTATCCAAAAAAGTTACTCAAAATTGTATGAAATCGATATAAGTGGTAGCTAATAAATTAAGCTATCTTTTGGTGCAAAAACATTACCATAAGGTTCCTGTCCAAAGACATGAAAAATTATCAAAGTTGCTGTTCGATTTTTCGAACGCTTGGCCTAAAATGGGTTAAAGTTTTACTTCCACACTTCTTACCTGTTCGTTAATACATCTCCACCCAAGATCGTCGGTTCTGTCGCACTCGTACGTTTCTCCAAGCAGCGGATTGAATGGTTTGCCAGTACGATTACTGGTAGTCGAGTAGCTCGAGACGGTAAATGCTGTTACGTACGCTAGTTGCTCACAGGTATCCTTGCATTGGGCTGCTTTGTCTAGAATCTCGGAGTACTCAAAATCCTCAGTTAGTCTACGGGAGAAATCCGATAATTAAACAAATTAAATCTTTTACAAACGAAAATAATTACCTTTGGAGCATCGACAGCGGCTCGTTAAAGTTCACAGGCATCGGAATCTTCGATAAATCCTTACCGATACAGTTCTTGATGATTGACCATAGGTTTAGTGGATAGTTGGGTTTCTCTGGAACGCGTGTTCGTCGTTTTCGTGCAACTTTTGTAGACTGGTTATTATTGGAGAAGGTTGGTGTTAGTGCTTGACTGCTATTTACAGATATCCTATCCGTTACGTCCATATTGTCTAAATTATCCGTGACTACTAATACCTAGAGTGTAAAAACGAAAAATATATGTTTTAGTCGTTCGCAGATTATTAATTAAAAAGATTCATGTTTGTTTCCAAAATAGAAAGGCATTGATGTGCAATTTGCTGATCATAATGGAAACTTACTTGCTGTGTTTCGCTATTGCCTTCTTCGCCTTCTGAGGAGCTACCCGTTGCATCATTCGAATTGCGACGATGATGAGCGACCGGAATTTTCAGTATGAACGAACTGTCCTCCTGTGAAGCAACAGAACCACCTTCCTCTTGTGCGTCATAGAACTCATTGTCTTCGTCGTCGGAGGCGGAAGTAGCTGCGTCTGTCTCGGGAAGAAATAATTATGGAGATAAGATGAGTGACATCATACGTAACAAGTCTGGACGAAAAAGCGACATACTGTCTCGCGTAATCTCGTGAGTAGAACAGACATCGATTGTATTTCTCTTTTTCAGCCTTATTATTATGTAAGAAACAGAATATAGTACCATGAAACTCAGCAATCGAAAAATCGTGAATTCATTGCATCATGCACGTTTCATGTAAACCAATGTGGCAATGAACTATCAATTTGCACCTTGTTTGTGTGTTTGTGTGATAGTGACTAAACCAAGTTAAAGTTGTCACTATCGCTTAAACACAACTGAGAGTAGAATTCCGATACAGCTGTACGCGCTAACGAACACGACTCGGTACACAAACATCCAGTGTGTAAGCGTTCAAAGTATGATCAAGTAACGATTTGATGAACCCAAATTCAATAAAAGACAACGAAAGCGGACGGTTCATTGATAAACAACCGTAAAGTATGAAGTATGAATAACGAGTCTGCCTTGCCCACAGATCACAAGACAATTGAATGAGAATTGTTGTGAGAATCTGAAACGTTCTGAAGTCAGGATAATTGATTACAATGTGCCATGCAGCCCGTATGAATAACTAATTCGAAAATATTTTGCAGAACGTTTTTTGATCAAGATTTTTTGTTGCTTTTCTAGCGGCTTTCGACTTTTAAGTTCATTCGCTTGTAGCCCTGGGAGTGAAAATTGAAAAGATTGGAATTAAACATACAATCGTTAGGCTAGATGGTGAACCCGTAACTCATTTAGCTACGAAGACTCCCTGATCATGACCTTCAGGTTTGAATTATTGGACCTCTTTCCAGATTGATAACAAATATAATAGAAGACAACAGGAACAGCGATTTTGTAACTAAGTCATAATATCACACGAAAATATAAAAGATTGTTCAAATCAATTTTATTAAAAAATAATAACATAAGGGATATCAATTTCCCCCGTGACGGTGTGAGCAAGAACATGAAATGATTTGCTAGAATGATAATACAGTTTGAAAAATATGCCTATTTGAAAATAAAATAAGAAATGACGAACGACACAGGCGAATGTAATCATTCAGATAGTGGACTACATTGTTGTAAAACAGACTTCTTTATTGTAAGAATGTGTGTAAACAAAACGTAAACACTTGTTCCGGAAAACCATGATGTATTTGATTCGATCATAGTTCTTCTGCCACAACGCAACTATCCTTCACGATATTAACCCCACAACTCGAACGATTCATAAAGTGAACAAGGTTGCGACACTGACATTGGCCACATCAAGCGAACTAACCTTGTGCATTCATTCATCGGCGGTGAGTGAGTGGAATTGCTGCAGTCGGGGGAACCAAACGTTGAAATAATGCTCAAAATAAATATAAACACAGCACCGAATCACGCAACCTCTCTGATTATCGCCCCGACAAAACAAAAAAGTAATGCGTTCGTTGTATTTGACTTTTTACGTTTCGCTTATCTATTCGTAGTGTGCGGTTAGTAACTGTGTTATTTGGTGGCACTGCATCATATGAACTTGATGCAACAGCTAGACGTGTGTTTGTCAGGTCAGGTATGGGGCTGTCCACATACCACGTGGACAGAAAAACTACGATTTCAGACACCCCCCTCCCCCACCGTGGACAAACATGGACATTGTCTATACCCCTCCCCCTGTTGTCCACGTGGATATTTCTCCATTTCTTGGAAAAAATAATCGTAAAAATAGCTGAATTGCGCCTAAATTTAAGTTTATGTTTGTTTCTATTCTCTACCCTTAGAAAAATCCTCGGTCGAAAACTACTAAATACATTTGGTAATGCAAAATTAGTAGAATGTACAAATTTTTTGTACATATTGTCAACAAACCCGCATCCCTACCAGAGATTAGTATATTTTACTCGATAACATTAGTAAGCTTGGATATTGTCATATCTGAAAATTGGTGAAAAAAGCGCGTATTAACCATTTTCATTGTTCCCATAAGGCAATACGGAGGTATAATAAGGATATAATTCTGATACGTGCATTTTCGGCGAGAAAATGTAGCCGATATTGGGCTTCCGAATCATGGTTCTGCTTGACATATGTGTTTATTAGTACGGTCGAAAATGACTATAGATTGGTAGTATTTACCAAAAAATTCGTTATATTTACTAATTATTTCTCTCAGTGTATTATATGTTTGTACATTAGAAACATGTGAACATAATCAACAGAGGCAATTTCTTCTCAATTCTTTGACAGCTTTGGAGGACAACAACTCGTGAAGCTATTCGTATTGCTGTTTGTTTCCTTCCAAATTTCATTTACCATGTGATCACGTTATAAAACATAATATTTACGTTATAGCAAAACATCACATGTAAATCTAATCTCGGACATTTTCCATCATAAACCGACGCAAACTGGCTGAACTGTGAGTTTTCAAGAGAATAAGACAATGAAATCAAGTGCTTCGTAGTTGGAATACCATGATTGAAAATCATAACATGTATAAGGATATAAACATGTTGTGTTGTGCTATGTAGTTTTGGCGAGTTCAACCCTAAAATTGCCGATCATTCATCATTCTTCATGCAACTTGCAGAATTTATCATCGCAGAACTTCTTTGTTTTCTCGTTAAAAAATTGTGTCCAATGAGTCGAAATTCTTTTTTTTATCACGTTTATTTATTTATTTAGGTTCATTAGCATTTTATCGTGTACATGTCACATTTTTTCTGTCAAATCTATAAATAGCGCATGACACAGTTGCCATATTAGGTGTAAGAGTATTCCTTTTATACCATTGCATATGGTACATTATACAATAGCCATTAAGGCGTAAGAGTACTCTATGTGTTCTTCCATTGTCCAGCTGGACCACCGGACAGCGGACACAGTTAATATGATCATTGTTGTGTTATTAATAAAACAACAGCCCGATGTTTCTTGCAGAGCAGTGCAGTTGTAAGGATGAATCGATCTTATTTCGGCCGTGGATCTCCATCGCTGATAATTGTTGCGTGGACGTAGTTATTCTGTTACAACACAAAGATGGTCAATTGAGGACCCTGAGTTTTAAACTCGATCAATCGCTTACTAAGCGAACGCGCAACCAAAATTTTTGACCTTCAATATTTTTTTATTGGGGGTCTAAACAAGTGTTGAACAAAAATTGCAATATCTGATAATAGCGGGTAGACTATCACATCCTAGTCAAACTCTAAAAATTTTTGGAGGGGCTTCCAAAGAAATATGAGGTTTGGCATTATTCTGGAAGAGGACGCCTTGGCCAATTCTGAACGTTTGTTCTAGATTGACGATTTTGCTTCGTTTAGTTACGAATAGTGCTTGTTGAAGTTTATCGATTGGATGTTTGGTAGAAGCTTATAATGCAGATTATTTTTTCTATCTTACTAGACACAAAGAATGACTTTCTGCAGGTGAAGATCGATTTTGGAGATATCTAATGATGGTTCATTTCGCTCACCTCAAAGATTTTTTTTTCGCTCAACATTGTTGTAAAGGATAATATTTTTCTTCGCCTGACACTATTTGCTTCAAACTGCGAGTTTTCATTGCATTTATGAAGCGAATTGTTGATGGAGATACGATCCATTCCATGTTTTCGGTCAATAGGTGTAGAACTCATACATTGTAGCGTTTCTTAATCTAGTTTCACCAGGTGCTCATGAACATAGATACTTGTAAGGAACCTGCTAATTGATATGTCGTATACCGAGGATTATTCTTCATCAGCGTCTCGATTCGATTATCATCAGTTGCGCACCCAAACTTGCTGGACTACCCAATAACTAGAAGCGTATTCCACAAAATATTATAATTCACCGAAGAAGAGCATCGCTGCTAGGAAGACTTCTCTAAAGATAGGTCCCCGTGAATGAATTTGTTGTTCGAGTTCTTGAATAACATAAACGAAGCGGTTTTTACATTGAGAGCGGAAACTGAATCGAAACATCGAAAACAATGTCATGTTTTATTAATATTATAACATTTCAACATGCTTTAGTTGTATCTGAATCCTGCCGATAATAGCGTCCCAATTCTGATGGATAATGATAACGTAAGATTCTTTAAAATCAATTAAAACAAATCGATAGCCCTCAGCTCATGTGCGATACTCTCTGAATACAAATTTCGGCAAAAACTTCAACGATATGTAGAAATATAGAATTTCCACCGCGCAGTGCTATTAGTCAGCAGAAATACGTATAGATTTGCTTGCAATGCAGAATATTTTTCTTATATTGTTGAACACAGATATATATTTGTTTTTCAAACTATTTATTAGTGTCCACGTGGATGTGATATAGACCCCCTCCCCCCTCACCGTGGACAAACGTGTACATTTTTGTAACCCCTACCCCCCCTAAAGTTGTCCACGTGGTATGTGGACAGCCCCTATGTAGAAATCGCAACTATGCCACTTTTACGACACATGTTGATCGTCAAGGGTCGTTGTTTATCTCACTGTCTGAATAACGCACATTACTAATGTTATGCGTCAATTGTAATCAACACAAACATTTTTGATCAATTCGATTCTTTTCCTATTCAATTTGACATCGGAAATTGTAAAACTTTCAATTAATATAATAACTGGTTTCAATATGTTCATCGAGTGGTGTTAGACGTCACGACAACATTTCGTTTCAAATTCGTCTCTTCATTCGTAAGAGATTTATAGGGGATATATATGAAAATAATGACTAGAGAAATTTTACCAATGTTTAAAAAGTCATCCCTTTTTGAGAACTATAATTGGAATGGAATAACATCGAAATAAATATATTTTTCGAAAAGGGAAGACTATATGAACATCGACCGAATTTTGCTACTCTCATTCTCTTGTATATCCCCTGTACATGATTCATCATAGATGTACTACGATTTGGAAAAGTAGTCAATAACGAACCGCTTGTACCGAAATTAATGATGCGCCCGCATCCATCGAAGAACACGAAAAAATGCCATCAACATCACCGAAGAAACACTGCGCCTACGGGACGTGTTGTGCCTGCCAGACTGCTTGTGGGTATCACGAAGCGAAGGATCATGTGGAAACCAAACATAGACAGATTCGTGCCTATTTCAACTGCACTGCCTGATTGACATGAGCAGTTGCCCTCGAATACCTCGCAATGTTAGAGGGAGCGTACCCAGAGCTTAATCATTGAATCGGGAAGCTAGATCAACAACCGTGCGGGGCAAAAGTGCGCATTGGCCGTTTTGAAGCAGACGAGCATAAAATTTCGACAACAGTGTACAACAGTGTCTTTTGATACATTATCGCACCAGCAGCTCAAACATATAAACAAGATACATCTCATGAACGTTATGAGGTATAGAGGCATAGAGAGTTTTGTGATGTTTTGATCTAATTTTTCCAGTTTTGGAGATGACGATTAACTTACCAAAAATATCTGTCAAGGAAACCTTCATTCTATAGTAGATGATAGTGCGTATTCGTTTTTGTGAAAAAGTTCAAGAGCTTTTTTTAAAAATTCGATTAGTTCAAAAATCGTTTGTGGGGCAAAGGTGCGCAGTGGCTGTGGAGCAATAGTTCGCATCAGAGTTTTGCCCTGAAAAAAAAATTATAAAATGTTTTCAATCAAATTTTGAACGGGATCCAAAATAAGAAAACTGATTTGAAGAAATGCACTCTAGAAATGCTCAAATGGCCCGACAGAGATTGGGATTCTAGCTTCATGAGCATCTAGCTAGCATCATCTGTCTCTTCGAACCCCACAACTGCGCTCCAAATCAAAGCGTCGGAATCCTCAGAACCGAAATCCGATGAGGAAGAAAAATAAACAATTGCTTAAAAATAATACAAAATGAATTTCAAATGAAAAATGTTTTTATTTTCACCATGCATTCAATTCAATAACGGTTATGTTTCGTTTATGTTTTTGTTTTCACAATGAACTTCAAATATTGTTTTTTTTTCAACAATGAGTTTCAAATGAATCAAGTGAAGGTAACTATGTATTTAGAAACTTGAGCTATATTAATAGAAATGATTTGGTGTCCGTTCCTCACGATTTATCTCAAAAACGGAGCAACGGATTTAAACAGTCAGTATCAGGATTGATGCGTCTTAGTCTGCATCGGGTTTATATGTCAAAAAAGAAATTATATACCGCTAGTATAGATTATGTACATAAAAATAATTTCTGTGGGAACTTGAGTGTACGAAATAATTCATATCAATATATCAATTCTGGGTGGGACGAAGTTCGCCGGGTTAGCTAGTTTGTTAATAAAAACGAATTCGGTTTCAAATGTTGGACGTTTTCGGATATCTTATATTGTCAGTCTCCTCCCTCCCAAAAATTTCCATGTGGTATGTTCGACCATAGTAATGATAAAGCATTTATTTTTGTTACAAGTTACCTCAGAAGTACAATTCAATAAGTGCGCACTTTTGCCCCGTACGGTGCGCACCTTTGCCCCCACAATGGGGCAAAAGTACGCATTTGTCATTTTGTATTAAAATAGGTTTTTGTCTAACTGCAAGCAAAATTCGAGAAATTCTTGTATTACGTTTCGAAGGGAATATATATATATATATATATATATATATATATATATATATATATATATATATATATATATATATATATATATATATATATATATATATATATATATATATATATATATATATATATATATAAGTTATCGCCAGGCCCATATAATCAAACCAGCAACCATACCCACGGCATAAGACGTGCTGTGACTGTAAACAACGGAACCGGATCGCAGCAGAGACCAACCGCGGAGGCATCAAATTGCCGATGCCGATTCAACATCTCTCCAAGTAATAATGATTTCCAACTCGTATTGTACCAAAAGAAATTGAATAAAGATTCAGATTAAATTAGTGAGCCGACGAGAACAGTCGCGTTTTCCTTTTTAGCTTTAGCTTAGTTTAGTTAGTCTTTTTTAAAAACTCCACTTCCTCACATGGGAAGTTAAGTGGCGCAGTCGGTAGGATTAGTTAGCGCCCCGTGTTGAGTGTTTAGTGAAAGTGTTCCCTGAGTGCATATCAGATACAAAACGCAGCAGCTGACACATCACGGAGCTAACGACCTGCTTCTACATAAAAAGAACCCAAAGGATATGGGACCATTTCTTTTTCTAAGGTAAGAATTTTATTTTATTTAAATAAATAAGAAAAATAAAAAGTGAAATAAAACAATACATACCAATCTCTCAATTACGATTTAACTATCTATCAAGTGCCAAAATAATTAAAGAGTTTATTCTATTAAATAAATAAGAGATATAAGTGAAATAAAATACTTCCAAAAGAACAATAAGTACACCGTAAAATAGTGATTTGATTATTTACTTTTATCAAGTGCGGAATTAATTAAAGTAAAAATGGATGCGCATATTGCAGAATTGCAACAAGCCATCATGGACCGAGATGATCAAATTCAACAGCTTCAGCTTGAGATACAACGCGCCGTTGAAGCAGTACGCGCTACTCAACATGCCGCCCCACAAATTGTTGCTCCGCAAGCAGCACAAATTATTCAACATCAACCTGAACCTGTGAACGTTCAAAACGATGTTGCCAACAATTTTGCCAGAACAGAAACAATCATAAAATCTTTGCAAACACCACAAATCATAAGGGACATCGCTTGTTTCGATGGAAACCCAGTGAAACTGCACAGTTTCATCAAATGCATCGACAATTTAATTCCACTTCTGGCCGAAGCTAGAAATTCCCCTATATTTCAAGTCTGGATGCAAGCCATCCGTAGCAAAATAATAGGAGATGCCGATACCGTTCTGGAAATTTACGGCACCTCGACAGATTGGGACGATATTAAAAACACATTGATTACACATTATAGCGATAAGCGTGACGAAATTTCCCTCACGCGGGATTTATTTAAATCGAACCAGAGCACTACCGTAGAATAATTTTATAGTCGGATTTCTCATTCAATTTCACTGCTAGTGAATCTTCTCAATTTGAACGAAAATAATGCTGACGTGAAAGCAGCGAAAAATTCATTTTATCAAGAATTAGGTCTAAAAGTATTTTTGGCAGGTTTAAAGGATCCACTTGGACCAATCATAAGAGCGCAATGTCCAAAAACACTAAAGAATGGTTTCAACCTGTTAAAGTTGTCGAGGAACCAAACGTATGAAGACGATAAAAATAGGAAACTACATAAAACAAAAATGCGTAGAATAAGGAAGTAATAAAATGAACTCTAATCTATTTTTCTATTTTAGGATATGGACCGCCGTCCGAACTCTCTTATTTCTCGTTTTAGTATCTGGAACTATGGGCAGGCAACCTACCATACAAATAATGGAACTTAGTCACAATCCAGGTCTGCTAGCAATAGCATCAGGTAAAAACTACATCAAAGATGGGGAACACAAAATTTACCACATCATAGATTTCGAAATTTATCACCCCACTTTGATAACGATAAAAAATATGATCGACGAAATAAAGAATATTTGCAATACATCGGAATTGAACGAAATTATCCTTTCAAAATTTAATAATCTTAACTATCTTTATCAGAGCCTTCAGAATAAACCACGACCCAAAAGAGGATTATTGAATTTTGTGGGAAGCGGAATAAGATTTATCACCGGAAACTTGGATAACGAAGATTACAATGAAATTATTAAAGATTTGGAGGAGCTAAGAATTAAAGGCAATCAACTTATCAATGAAAATAACAAACAAGCCAAGATAAATTATCAATTGAATAACAGAATAGATACAATTATAAAACAAATTAATAAACAGCAAGAAATCATTGTCAAAAATTTCAATCAGGCTCGTATGGATAACACAGCAAAACAAATACAAATAATCAAAGATGTAATGAAAACCAACATGTTACTAGATAACTTAATCTCACATTTCAAGGACATAGCAGAGTCGATTCATTTAGCAAAACTTAACATTGTCTCGAAACATATCCTCCACCCAGAAGAACTTTTGTTTTCAATAGAAAGATTAGAAGAAAAAGGCATAGAAATCAAAAATATAGAGCAAGCTTACGACTTCCTTGAAATATCTGCATTTTTTAATTCATCTGAACTGATATTTGTAGTCAAGATACCTTCTCTTCAAAATGTAACATATAGTAATTTGATACTAGAAACCTTACCAGTTGGAAACAAGATATTGAACATACCAGCAAACAAAGCAATGACGAGCGAGATAGGAACTTACTTCATCACGAGAGAATGTCAGCAGATCGAGCAGAA
The DNA here is from genome assembly GCF_029784135.1 of Toxorhynchites rutilus septentrionalis. NCBI lineage: Eukaryota > Metazoa > Arthropoda > Insecta > Diptera > Culicidae > Toxorhynchites > Toxorhynchites rutilus. Next base: position 154,529,301 of record NC_073745.1, read on the forward strand.
CAACATTTGTAACGAAGACATGCTCCTAAACTACAGCGATGATAAATGCTTCTCAAAAATATTACGAGGATTTACTGGAAATTGTACGTTTGAAAAATATGAACGGAAAAATGAAATCAAGCTTCTAACTGATCACCATGTCGTTTTAAAATCTATGATTCCTCTGGAAATCAAAACAAACTGCGGAATTACTGATAGAAATTTATCTGGATTATTTTTGATTGAGTTTCACAACTGCAGCATCGAGGTGAACAAAACAACATTTACAAACACAGAAATAATCAGAAACGAAATTCCAATAATACTCCCTTTCGATGGTTTGAAAATCGAAGTACAAATTACCCAAAACCAGACCGCTATTGAAGATCTACACATTATCAACAGAAATCATCTGGATTCATTGGTGGAAAGCTATAAAACTCACCATTTCTCATCAATGAGTTTATCTATTGTCAGTATCCTGGGAGTTATAATAATGATCGTGCTGTACTTAATAAAATCCAAAAGCATCAATATCAGAATTCTTGGAAAACCTCAACCACACGAATCTTTCTTAGATCGTTTACCAAAACCAGCAGAAAATCCCAAGTCAGCATCCGAAGAAGCTAAATCATCCTTAGTGAGCCGGGACGTCTCATTCTTACCAAAGGGAGAAGTTATCGCCAGGTCCACAAGTTATCGCCAGGCCCATATAATCAAACCAGCAACCATACCCACGGCATAAGACGTGCTGTGACTGTAAACAACGGAACCGGATCGCAGCAGAGACCAACCGCAGAGGCATCAAATTATGCCGATTCAACATCTCTCCAAGTAATAATGATTTCCAACTCGTATTGTACCAAAAGAAATTGAATAAAGATTCAGATTAAATTAGTGAGCCGACGAGAACAGTTGCGTTTTCCTTTTTAGCTTTAGCTTAGTTTAGTTAGTCTTTTTTAAAAACTCCACTTCCTCACATGGGATATATATATATATATATATATATATATATATATATATATATATATATATATATATATATATATATATATATATATATATATATATATATATATATATATATATATATATATATATATATATATATATATATATATATATATATATATATGCCCGACGCATTCCATGGTCACCACGCTCTAATTTTTGTACCAGTTGGACTTTATATGGATGTAGGTGCAAGTCCAAATGCAAAATTCGCCACAATGATGTGTTTGACAAGCCCAATTGCTGAGCATGCCGTGGAATCGAAACATTCGGGTCATCCTCCACACTGGCAGCAACAGCAGCAATATTTTCGGCCGAACGCACATTACGATGATGCACAGGTTTCACAATATCCGCTACGGATCCAGTTTGTTCGAATTTACGCACTACATTAGCGATTGTGTGCTCTGTAGGCCCTCCATGACGACCAAAATCAGTCCATAATGCTCGAAAAACATTTGCCGGTTTTTCATCATTTTTATTGTATAATTTAACAAAATTAACACGTTGTGCGACGCTAAAATAATCCATATTGTAAAATGGCAGTCATTGAACTAACGATATGACGCTTTGGTTGACAGCTATGTCAAACGGTTGTCATATATATATATATATATATATATGTATATATATATATATATATATATATATATATATATATATATATATATATATATATATATATATATATATATATATATATATGGAAGTACACGAAATCAGATTGGGTGACGACCCTATGAAAAAATTGACAATGCAAATTTCCGCTGATAATAGCGAGACCCGAAATTCCAAACGAAGTGGTTTCACACGCTCGAGTGCTTGGGTCAGCGATTAAGACCCTCCTCGATGCAATAAAATGCGCCACAATGTAGGGAACATTACGAGTTCCAAGAAAACGCGACAATTAAAAACAAGTATAATGTTCGGCAGCGATAAGATCGAGAATACCATATCGATGCACGACGTCGCATCATATTCCATAGACGGGGCATTCATCGTGGCGATGGTGATCGCCATCATTTACTACCATTGGAGGAGAAACACGAAACGACTGCGCGAACTGGAAGGGGCGCAGCGGAGGATCCGACTCGATAGTGTGAATGCTGTATAATCAAAATAATGCGAACGCTGTATAATCAAACGCACATTTTGTGCTGACATGGAGAAACAAGAAACACCCAAGTGACCTAAGCAATGTAAAATTTAAGGAAATACAGTTCAGTCTAAAACCGACCGTGAAGGAGTTAGTACTTAGTCCGAAAGCCGTGTTGGGCCACTATGGCCCAATACTAACATCTTAATTTTAACGAACAACATTTGGTGACCCCGACGTGATCGCACTTCGAGCGATCACGGACTCGCGAAAGTAATCGATTCTGATAAGTGAAGTGACATTCTATCCGCGCGCGAAAAAGTGATGCCATTGCATGGCTGTATAATCGGAAAGTGAAGTGACATTGTCTCAGCGCACGGAAGATGTTGCGCCATTAAGTGGCTGAAACCAAGAAAATGAATCTCCCATTCGCGGGAAGTATGGTGTGCCACTGCGTGGCTAAAAATTAACAAAGTGAACTTCCTACTCGCGGGAAGTATGCTGCGCCACTGCATAGTTATTACAATGCGCCACTGTGTGGCTGAAAATTGACAACGTGAATTTCCCATTCGCGGGAATCATAACATGACACTGCGTGACTGTGTGATCAATAAGTAAACTTCGCCCGTGAGCGAAGCACGGTGTGCAACTGCGTGGAAGATGTGTGATAAACACGAATTATTGTGACTGATGTGAAAAATTTGTAAAGATGAATTCTCGACATTCCAACGACCTACTGTATTCCATGTGCTACATGTATATGAGGGATACGGAGGAGAATTTGAAACAGGACCCGCGTCGTACGCGGGAAGAAGCTGCAGCGATAAAACTGATAATATCGCACATGTTCAACTTGGCGGCAGGAGCCGCGGTTATAAACAGATACGAAAGCAGATTTACCACTGAACTAAATAGATCGGCCGAAGCCATAGCCGACTATTTAGACTGGAGCATAATCAATGACCCAGCTAAGTATTTGAGTCAATCAAACAAGTAAAGCGGTTAGTAATTATCAAATCAAATAAACATGACGACAAACGAGGACGATGCCGTTGAAAGCTGGAAAAAGCAGCTAACGGCACTGGAGCAAAGCATTGCTCCGATTATCAAAGACGCATGCAAATTAGCAGAAGACGACGACGAAGTCGAAACATTACTAGTGCAACAAGAAGTACTAACAAGCTTGTACGATCAAGCTTGTGCAGTGATACTGAAAATTGAGGGCCAAACGGGGCCCTCCAAGAGACGGGATGCTCTCCTCCCCGCATATATCAAGTCCAGAGCCAGTTTGGCAAAGAGAATACGGCATGCGCAATCACAGACGAATGAACCGAGTCAGGATGAAGGTTCAAGGCAAGTACTGGATCAAACAATGATCACCGGCAATAGCAAGGCCGATTATTTACCCCGATTGGAGCTCCCGAAGTTCCGTGGGTCAGCCACCGAGTGGCTATCGTTTAAAGCCCGCTTTGAGAAGCGGATTGCGACCCTAAACGAGGATGCAAGCAAATACGCTTTCCTGGCGAAATGTTTAGAATACGAGCCCGCTCGTAACTCCTGCGAAGCACTCGAGAATTCAGGAGTGCCTTTCACTGAAGCCTGGGCCAAACTGGAAGCAAGATTCTACAAGAAACGAATCGCATATGAAGGTTACTTTTACACTCTGCTGAAAATTAAAAGGATACATAAGGCATCGCAAAGAGCGATACTAGGACTGATCGACGCTGTCGATACACTATTGTCCGCCACTCGACAAATAGCAAATGAACGGTTCCCGGAATAAATCGCCACAGAAAACGACTGCAACAGAAACCACCGCTTATAAAATGTGTAGTAGGCTATAAATATTGTGGCGCGGTATTGTATTTCAAAACAAGAATTAACCGGGCAAACGTATCGCCCCAGGCAAACGTAACGCCCCGGGCAGACGTATACCGTCCGACGCTCGCTAGAGCTCGGTCGGACATTGCTAAAGGATCGTATCCTATGTTTCAAACTAACCGGGCAATCAGTGGATCCCAGGTTTGCGTGCGAGACACCGCCGCTTCCGACGGCGGGTCGGCGGTGGACTCGGATTGCGTCATCTTGGCGGCATGGGCCGCCTCGATTCCTTATCCTCGCCAAATGGGGACTTCGTCCCCATTACATTGTCCTCAGAATAAATTTCGAAAAACGAGAACAAGAGAATAAATTTATAATAGAAATGTGAGGCACATGATGTTTTTCCCGCGCCAAATATTTCTAGCCTACTACACTTTTTCTAAGCGGTTGTTTCTGTTGCAGTTGTTTACTGTGGCGATTTATTCCGGTCACCCAAATGAACAACCTGGCGAACCAGATTGCATCGCCAATGGGTTACTAATATGCTTAGTGAAAGAACGATTGGATGAATCAACACTTTCTAAGATTGAAGAAAAGTTGGACCTCCAGCGCATTTATGTTTGGAGCGAATTCAAAATAGAATTAGAGCGGCTGGCTAACCAGATGACTTGCAAAGTGGCTGCCGAAACGGCACACTCTAGTCATCGACCCCAGCCGAAAGTCGTAGCAGCAATCGAAGGCAAAGCTGCGACCACCAAAGACAAAAGGGAAGCACAGCGGTGCTACGTTTGTCACAATGAAGGACACACAGCATTTACGTGTCCTAAATTCACGAAAATGAGCATCCCAGAACGATGGGAAACTATCAAAGCAGGGAGGCACTGCTTTAATTGCCTCATACCTGGGCACTCAACGAAGGAGTGCAAATCACAACGGAAATGCCAAATATGCAGCACGAAGCATCATACACTACTTCATCGTGGAGACTCTCCCAAGGGGGACGAGATCCAACAATTGCATCCCGAGAAGGATGTCAATCAAGCACAAGCAAGTTCAACGAAATGACTAGCTCAGGAAGAATACGTCTTTCTGGGCACAGCCATAATTCATGTTAAGGGTGAGCAGAAATGGCACCCTCTTCGATGTCTACTTGATTCAGGGAGTCAAGTAGAAACAATCACAGAAAAGGCTGCTCGAAGCCTAGGAATTCCGCAACACTCGGTAAACGTAACCATTAAAGGAGTTAGCGGACAAGCACATGTTAAAAGGGGTATCAAAACTGTGATAGCCTCTCACGCAAGCAACTACAATGAAAGTTTAGAATTGATCATAGTGCCAAAGATATTGGACGATCAACCAAGCACAGCTATTGATGAAAAGGGTATACGGATACCAGAACAATTGCACCTTGCCGATCCCCAGTTTTACAGATCGAATGAAATCGACATTCTCCTCGGAGCGAGAATATTTTTCAAAATTCTAATGCCAGGCCGGCTTAGCGTAGCCAACGGTCTTACGTATCAAGAGTCCAGCTTGGGCTGGATTGCATGTGGGACGCTACGTCACAGCAGCCCATCAACCACTGTATTGTCTGCTACAAGGTGTAGCAGAAATGAATTCGAATTCCCACAGGACGAAATGGCCAAACTCATAGAGAAGTTTTGGCGTCTTGAAGAAGCGTGCTTTCAAGACTGGGAACCAAAGCAACATGACGAATGCGAGGCGGAAAGTCACTTCCGCACAACGTTAGAGATCGCTCCCGACGGGAGATACATTACACGAATGCCCCTACGGGGGGAGCCGTCATCGTTAGGCGACTCTTATCAACAAGCATATAGAAGATTCACATCGCTTGAGCAAAGGCTCAAGCGGAATGCAGACCTGTACAAAGAGTACAGGGCATTCATGAATGAATATGAAACACTGGGACATATGGTACCAGTCACCACAGAAGACTTTCACAAAGTAAAGTATTTCATCCCTCACTCGTGTGTGGTGAAACCAGATTCAACATCCACCAAGGTTAGGGTGGTGTTCGACGCAAGTGCAAAGACGTCAACCGGAGTATCCCTGAACGATATACAAATCGTGGGACCAACCATTCAAAAGGACTTATTTGATCTGCTAATTGATTTCAAGACGCACAACGACGTGCTAGTAGCAGATATTGCAAAGATGTACAGACAAATTCACATCGCATACACAGACACTTGGTTACAATGTATTTTGTGGCGCGACAGCCCCAATGATCAATTGAAAGCGTATAGACTGACGACTGTCACATATGGTGAAGCGTCTTCATCATTCTTGGCCTGTAGGGCACTACACGAAGCAGCTGAAGATTATCGGTCGGTAAATCCGAGAATTGCCGACACCATTCAACGATCGTTCTATGTTGACAATCTAATGATTGGAGCGTCCAACGCAGATGAACTGACGGAGACGAAACGAGAAATAGAGCATGCATTGTCACTTCATGGATTTCCACTTCGAAAGTGGGCATCAAACAACGCAAGCGTACTGGAAGGAATTCCAGAGAAAGACTTGGAACCATTGATCCAAGTTGGTGACCAAGAGGTCATAAAGACATTGGGGATAGCCTGGAACCCCAAAACAGACGTGTTCCAGTTCATCAGTACGAAAAACATAGGTGAAACATACGAAGCGCTCACAAAGCGACAGATGGTCTCGAAGATTTTGAGACTGTATGACCCAATCGGATTGATACAACCTGTAATCATTACAGCTAAAATATTGATGCAAGAATTGTGGACTTATAACGTCAGCTGGGACGATGATGTTCCAGATCAAGCACTAAGCTCATGGAAGAAGTTCGAAGCTTCATTAGTGGAGCTCAGCAAGATAGAAATACCTCGGATGTCGACTCCGAGTCATACGATCGCACTAGATTTACACGGATTCAGTGACGCCTCCGAAAAGGCTTATGGATGCGTCATTTACTTACATGCAATCAACTTAAAAGGAGAAGAGAGTACGAATCTCTTATGTTCGAAATCGAGAGTGGCGCCTTTGAAGAAGGTCACTCTACCCCGTCTGGAACTCTTGGCGGCGGTACTTCTAGCAGAACTAACTGCTAAAATAAAGAGCATTCTGGCCGGTCGAATCTCGTCGGAATATTACTACAGTGATTCACAAGTAGCGCTAAGTTGGATCAAATCTTCAAATACACGTTGGGGAACCTTCATTAGAAATAGAGTGCAGAAGATACACTCCACCACGAATCCAGAGCATTGGAAATATATATCTACGAAAGAAAATCCGGCTGATATGGTTTCGAGAGGAATTCCAGTCAGAAAATTACGCGAAGCAAAACTAGAATTTTGGTTACACGGACCGGAATGTATACGAAGAAGACAATATTATCTGCAGAGCGGCTACGAATACACTGCTGCTGCAGAACAGGAAGAGATTAAAGAACCAATAACACGATTGGTAGCAGCAACAGGAAAGGCATGCGAAGACTTAATCGCAAAATACCCGCACCATCACACTCATGACAAAACAGTAAGACACTTTGCATGGCTGTGTAGAGCCATAAACAATATGAAGAAGGTCAATAAAGACACAGGCATCAGAAACGAAAAGAGATCGGGCCCACTCACCACCACTGAATTGAATGAAGGACTAACACTCGTAGTCCGAATTATGCAAGCCACTATTTATCCAAATGAAGTAGCGGAATTACGAAAAACTGGGAAGGTGCCTACGAAAGGACCTTTCCAGCATCTCAACGCAATCGTCAGAAATGGAGTCATACATGTCACAGGGAGACTCCACAATGCAGAAATGCCCATCTCACAAAAGAATCCAATATTGATTCCCAAATCGCACCCATTTTCGAGGGTAATAATTCAAAAAATACATGAGGATAGATTTCACGCCGGAACAGATCTGGTAATAAACGAATTTCGACAAAGATTTTGGATGAGGGATCTCCGAAGGACCGTACAAGGAGTCATTCAACGATGCATCTTATGTGCCAAAGCGCGGCCCAGACGTTTACAGCAACGAATGGGACAACTGCCCTCGCCCAGGGTAAATGAATCAGTAGCGTTCACTCACACGGGAGTGGACTTATGTGGGCCATTCGAAGTATATCTCAATCAAAAATCGAAATGCAAGACCACAGCATATGCTTGCATCTTCATATGTTTTGCGACCAAAGCAGTTCACCTAGAAGTCGTCGAAGATCAGTCGACGGCAGCGTTCATATCAGCACTTCTCCGTTTCACATCAGTGAGGGGAATACCCGAGGTTATTTACTCCGACAATGGGCGGAACTTTGTCGGGGCCAGCAGAGAACTCAATCGTTTACGAAGAATATATAACAATGAAGTTTTTCAAAACAAATTAGTTGATATTGCGGCAACTCACAGAATAAGATTTTCATTCATTCCACCCCGAAGCCCCAGCTTTGGAGGACTTTGGGAAGCGAACATAAAGGTAGCCAAGCGGCTCTTTAGTGCAGCGGCCAGAGGAGCACAGCTAAACATCATGGAATTGCAGACACTGTTCTACCAAGTGGCCGCAATAATGAATTCGCGACCACTCACACCTGTTTACACGACGCCAGATTCACCGACCGCGATCACACCCGGTCATTTTTTGATAGCACGCCCAATGCTAGCCGTGCCCATCCCTACGCAGAGTGAGGATGGAAGCAATCTCACAACCAGATGGAAACGAGTACAATCGCAGCTCGAACAATTTTGGAGAAGATGGAGAGACGAGTATCTCCACCAGTTACGTGATTATGCAAAATGGACCAAGCAACAAGCCAACGTTAAGGTAGGCCAAATCGTATTGATCGGAGACGATCACCTTCCCGTAGCAAGGTGGCCTATGGGAATTGTCACACAAATACACCCTGGAGATGATGGAGTAGTCCGAGTGGCAGTAGTGCGAACCGCTACCGGAATTTACAAACGCAACGTGCGAACACTTGCTCCTCTACCAGTCGAGGAGCACACCATTCAACCCATTATAGAAGAGTATGACAACACAGCTGATAACGAACAGCAATCTCAAGCCGAAGCAATCGAACTAGAAGACGATCCCCCTCCCCAAGCACCCCAAATGATTTGGGACGGTAGACTACGCCCTCGTCCCAAAGGGGGGAGAAAATGGAAGTACACGAAATCAGATTGGGTGACGACCCTATGAAAAAATTGACAATGCAAATTTCCGCTGATAATAGCGAGACCCGAAATTCCAAACGAAGTGGTTTCACACGCTCGAGTGCTTGGGTCAGCGATTAAGACCCTCCTCGATGCAATAAAATGCGCCACAATGTAGGGAACATTACGAGTTCCAAGAAAACGCGACAATTAAAAACAAGTATAATGTTCGGCAGCGATAAGATCGAGAATACCATATCGATGCACGACGTCGCATCATATTCCATAGACGGGGCATTCATCGTGGCGATGGTGATCGCCATCATTTACTACCATTGGAGGAGAAACACGAAACGACTGCGCGAACTGGAAGGGGCGCAGCGGAGGATCCGACTCGATAGTGTGAATGCTGTATAATCAAAATAATGCGAACGCTGTATAATCAAACGCACATTTTGTGCTGACATGGAGAAACAAGAAACACCCAAGTGACCTAAGCAATGTAAAATTTAAGGAAATACAGTTCAGTCTAAAACCGACCGTGAAGGAGTTAGTACTTAGTCCGAAAGCCGTGTTGGGCCACTATGGCCCAATACTAACATCTTAATTTTAACGAACAACAATATATATATATATATATATATATATATATATATATATATGACAACCGTTTGACATAGCTGTCAACCAAAGCGTCATATCGTTAGTTCAATGACTGCCATTTTACAATATGGATTATTTTAGCGTCGCACAACGTGTTAATTTTGTTATATTATACTATATATATATATATATATATATATATATATATATATATATATATATATATATATATATATATATATATATATACATATATAATATATATATATATATATATATATATATATATATATATATATATATATATATATATATATATATATATGACAACCGTTTGACATAGCTGTCAACCAAAGCGTCATATCGTTAGTTCAATGACTGCCATTTTACAATATGGATTATTTTAGCGTCGCACAACGTGTTAATTTTGTTAAATTATACTATAAAAATGATGAAAAACCGGCAAATGTTTTTCGAGCATTATGGACTGATTTTGGTCGTCATGGAGGGCCTACAGAGCACACAATCGCTAATGTAGTGCGTAAATTCGAACAAACTGGATCCGTAGCGGATATTGTGAAACCTGTGCATCATCGTAATGTGCGTTCGGCCGAAAATATTGCTGCTGTTGCTGCCAGTGTGGAGGATGACCCGAATGTTTCGATTCCACGGCATGCTCAGCAATTGGGCTTGTCAAACACATCATTGTGGCGAATTTTGCATTTGGACTTGCACCTACATCCATATAAAGTCCAACTGGTACAAAAATTAGAGCGTGGTGACCATGGAATGCGTCGGGCATACGTCGATTGGGTGAACGAACAACAGCAGCAAAATGCTGAATTTTCGCATAAAACCCTCAAATTTTCGAAACCCTTAGTTACATCAATTAATAGCCCATAGAAGATCACAAAAACTTGTTGACATGAATATTCTGTTTGACCGTAAAAGTTGATGCATTACCACAATTAAGTTATACTAGCACAAGTTTTGTTCAGTAACTTCCTCTAAATTGAATACTAACATGCATTCTTTGTCCATTGAATCTCAATTTACTGGTCACGATAACCCATTGCCTGCACACATCCTGAACTATTCTTATCATGACGTGTGACTAGGCGTTCCAGAGAAAACGTGTGCTGATCAACGGATTTTCTAATCTCAAAAATTTATAAATCGCGTGTCACAAATGTATTGTATATTATTCATCATATATATATATATATATATATATATATATATATATATATATATATATATATATATATATATATATATATATATATATATATATATATATATATTTATGCAAGCGTAGCACGAGACCAACTGTTTATGTATTGTTGAAAATTGAAAATATAAGTCACTGGCCATCAGAATTGCAAATCGTGTGAGCACAAAATCCTGAATTACATTCTTATATATGTGTATGTTGCACCGCATTGAACATATTTGGACTTGCCATGCAACAGGTTGCATATCTCCTTGTTCAATTTAGTATTTAAAAAAAAATGTCAGTAGTTGTTGATGAATGATTTGAACCATTTTCAATAATTACTATTAGAATAATATTGGCGAACACAACAATCTGTGAATCTATAAAGTTGCAAGTTATCCATCCGTAAAAATATAGTTGTATTTTTCAGTCAATGTCAATGTCAAATAGTTTCCCAGTACACACGTCATGGTCTGTAGATGAAACAAGGTGGAATACAACATCTCTTTATTTTACCTAGTTGAACACATACGTAGTCAGCTTCTTTGTATCAGTATGACGGAGCATACTTTCTAAGGCTTATTTTGAACCTTCACTTCAAACTTTGAATAACGTCTCTTCAGATGATTGGTAACTATTCCACAGAACGGTGATTCTTCTCCTCACTTCGATGAGAGCACAATTTTCAGTAAACGCTAATTGACATGAACGCAACACAATAAACCCCCGATCACTGTTCTCTGACTATTACACTACGAGGGACTTCTTACGACGATAGATAATACTGTTGAAATATTCAAACATCTGGCGTACGATTCTTCAGGTGCACATTCCCGGGACCAAAGGTGTCAAAACTGAAACAGCTGATGTACGCTTAGTGACACGAAGCGGCAGAATCCAGAGAAGAAGGAAAAAATGAACACGTTGTAACAGCAACGAAAGTGAAAACAGAAGAGGCGAAATGATGCTACGTAACGATATCCGAAATCAGACTTATGGTGGTGCAAAATTCCTGCCACTAGTCGACTGGCTGCAAGTTACACTGGTGTGATGATGATGATAAAGATCATGTGTGGGGCGCTGCTGCCTGATTTACTGCTACTACAAACACAAAACCATCAAAAGCAACGAACCAACTTATTATACACAGAGGAGCCCCACATTGATGCAGTGAATTGAATACGCATTGTATCGTATTCGCGCATGTGTATGTAGCAGAAAACATGCGATTCACCAGAGGAATGAGATTTATAAATACGCTGTAAGAGGAGCGTAGGGTTCCACGGAAATCAGTGTTTTATTTTATTAGAAGAGGAAAACAGTGCTATGGTGCAGATGTGTACTGACATGGCATAATGTAAATTCATCGAAGCTAATCGAATGATTAGTAGTACCGGAGAGAATGTCGTCGAGCGATATATTCAATATAATTTCAGGTTGAAAAGTATATGAAGCGCGAAGCAGAACTTAAGGTGACCGTACACTGTTTGTCCGGAGATAAAATATTTGACACTTTTTAACAGATAATGTTTAGTTTGAAATTTGTTCAAACACTATTTTGTTTGCAACTCTTCAATTATCAACAGTGGCAAACAAAATCATACATCGAGAATGAAAAAAATACAATTCTCGCGTAACTTTTGAAAAGGTCCTATGTAACAAATGTAAACAAATCGAGTTAATGGATGCACGCTATTAGTTTTCAATTATTGAATGTATTACAAAAACAATCGTTCACGTATCTATCTTCTTCATCATTTTATCGCCGATACAAAAAATATCCAATGTACAGATTCGGATTTTAAGCGCTCGGTTGTTACTTCGGATGCTTCCTTCCTCCGACGCCCGAAACGTCCGAAGTAACAAAGCAGTCAAAACAATACGAAGTCATACTTCGGTCGTTTCGAGTTTTTGTTTCTTACAGGTGTTGTTACCGATTTCAGTGCAATTCAACGAGTGATAACAATAATAATCTGCCTTTAGAATGAAATGCTGTTATTTGGATTGTTGTTTAGTAGTTAGTTTCAAATCTTTATCGTGCAACGTAATATGTCCAATGCGCAAATGCGGGTAGTCAAAACGTCCAATGTAACATTTTTCGCTCCTAGTCTTCAACTTTAATCTCAAATCACGGAACAACAGTTACGATTGGTTTTTCAGAGTTATTCTTGACTGCTAGTGGTGAAAGTAGCGATAAAGATCGAAAGCTTTTAAGACAATTCGCGGAATAATGTTTGGGTCTTCAACTTCGTTTTTCTCGAGTTGACGAAAATGTTACATTGGACCTTTTCAAAAGTTACGCTAGAATTGAATTATTTAAGGTAACCTTATCATGTATCGACAGGTTCAACGAACAGACCGAAAAAATATTTTAGGCAGCTTGTTGTGTTTTGTATCGAATATATTTGATCAGTACACGTTGATCAAATTTGACACAGGTCGAAGGTTGTGCAGGCCACTGAACATTCAACAAGAGCCAAAGGTTGTACCGTTCATAACAACTCTACACGAGCTGAAGATTGTACCGCCCAGTGACCATTCTACCCTGGATTCCTCGAGTCAAGAGAGATGCACCACGATTGATATGAGGTACAGACTAGGGAGACGTCGCTGATTAATGATCAGTTGCACCCCAATAAGAAGTATCCAGTGTCGGCCACACATACAGGGTACAGGAGACTGCAACATCCCAATTATGAGAATTTTTGTAATACTAACCTTGAGCCAACCGCGAGTAATCGGTTACATATTACTAACATAGTTGTAAGACAAAAATTGTCAAAATATTGAACTCCCGGCCTCGTCAGGCTAATGCTATATGTGCCTTAATCTATATATATATATAAAAATGGAGTGATGTCTGTCTGTCTGTCTGATTCTTATAGACTCGGAAACTACTGAACCGATCGACATGAAAATTGGTATGTAGGGGTTTTTGGGGCCGGGGAAGGTTTTCGTGATATTTTGAGACCCCTCCCCCCTCTCTAAGGGGGGGCTGCCATACAAATGAAACACAAATTTCTGCATTACTCGGAAATTAACCAAGCAAACGAAACCAAAGTTGGCATGTGAAAGTTTTAGGGTGCAATAAATGTTTCTATGATGGTTAGACAGTCCTTCCCCCACTCAATGGGGGGGCTGCCATACAAATGAAACACAAATTTCTGCATTACTCGAGAATTAATCAAGCAAATGAAACCAAATTTGGCATGTGGAGGTTTTAGGATGCAATAAATGTTTCTATGGTGTTAAGATACTCCTTCCCCCTCTCTTAGAGGGGGCTGCCGTACAAATGAAACACAAATTTTTGCATTACCCGAGAATTAATCAAGCAAATTAAATCAAATTAGGCATATGGAAACTTTAGGGTGCAATGAATGTTTCTATGGTGGTTAGATACCCCTCCCCCCTCTCTTAGGGGTGGCTGCCATACAAATAAAACACAAATTTCTGCATTACTCGAGAATTAATCAAGTAAATGGGCGGGACGAAGTTTGCCGGGTTAGCTAGTAAAATATATATTTTGGAAAAAAAATTTAATCAGTCAAAAAGAATCAAATATTAGGCTTTGGCCAAACAGTGTATGAGCACCCTTTTTGAATTCAAGATCAACGAATCTTAATGAATATAGGGAGACAAACTAAGCGTATCAAAATACACCTTGATAGTGTCGCGATTGACGGTGAAGAGATTAAGGTCGTCAATGACGACTCATAACATATAAAATGAAGCCGCAGCTATCTCGTTTATAAGTATTCGTAGCATCAAACCGAACAAGCTACTAAGATGAAAAATAAACCGACATAAAACATATAAAAAATAGAAACATTTCGAACCCGAACAGCTGCTCGAATCCAAGCTTAATTCTAGTCGAAACTTTAGGATTTATTTTCACAGCTTCAAATTGAACAGTTGATGCTACAGACATAACGGTTGTATAAAAAAACAGGAAGTGGGTTATATCTATGGTATAACCGCAAGGGTGACGTAGGACTATCGTTGATTTAGAGATCATTTGTTTGAAGTTGAATCTGAATTCATTCTGAATGAATGAATATTTGGAGAACTTCGAAAACGAGAGCGTTACGTTGGAGGCACAAGGTTTTATGCATCCAATATTGGATACGGAAATATCTTACTGATGGGGAAGAATAATCTTCAGAAGCTATCCTGTTAATTGCGATTGATTGAAAAATCACAAAACCAAATGTATTTGGTCACAGTGTTACATGGATAGAAAACATTCAAATAAACTCTTTCACATGAATGTATTTTTAAATTCCCAGAGGAACTGGCAGATTATTTTCAGTAACGATTTGATATTTCCACATTTTCCTCGATACTGGAAGCCCACCAGTGGTTTATGCTAACTCGATAACCATCTGTTAATAGCACTTGATTGAAACATATTTGGTCACAGTGTTACATGGTTAGAAAACATTAAAACAAACTCTTTCACATGAATGTATTTTTAAATTCCCAGAGGAACTGGCAGATTATTTTCCGGATCTTTCTCGATGCCGAATGGCATCCAAACGGAAAGAATTCCGCGCGTGTATGTGTGTGTGTGTGTAGCGGCTGATCCGTGATCTTCCCGGGGAACCGTTTGTGGCATCACTCTCCTCCTGATGGATTCCCTTCTTGCCTAAGGTGCACAAACAGGCTCTTGGTGACACCGTTCATCAGCGCTTTCATGATAAATGAAGAGCTTCACCACAACAGCGACAACATGCTCCAATCGCTGTTCAATTAGAACTGAGTGGATTTCCGAGCGGCGCTCGCTTATATACCGATTGGTGATTTCAATAGCCTGTTTTGAAAGCAAATTTAAGACTATTGAAAATAGTTTTAGGATCAGAAAGTAACAAGTATAGAACGCGTAGACATTTTATCTTTCGAATGAAGTGTTTATCATACCATTTCGTTCAGTGGTTTAGGAGCTATTAACACTCAAAATCTCGGTCTCCGGCGTAACGCTTTCGTTTTCGAAACTTTGATTTTACACCCCGGTATAGAAATGAAAGACGTAGTCCTACGTCAAAATATAAGTGGGTTACATCTGTGATATAACCGGAAGGTAGACGTAGGACCACCACTGGATTGGTAATCATTTGTTTGAAGTTGTTATGCGTAATGATGTTCTGTTCTTGTTTTTTAGGGGCTTTAACCCGAAGGTCATTCGTCCGTTAATTTCCAATGAATGAATACTTTTCAGGGATACACATGAAATTCGACTCTTTTGAACTTGTTGGTGGTCCCGAAAAGAACCGAGGCGCCTTGATTAGGCATCCGTGTTCGAGAACACATATGCCGATTACCACAAATGCAAGTGAGTATGAAGATACTCACAGCTTGCATGTATTTGCTATTACGATTTTCCCAGGCGCCTTCGTTTTGCGTCCGTGTTTGGGACCACATATGAAGGTTACTTCATACGCAAGCGAGTAAAAAGTATCCGCAGCTTGCATGTATCTGTTATTACAATATATACGGGAGCTTTTATTTTGAGTCCGTGTTCGGGAACGCATATGTCGATCACCACGAATTCAAGCATCGCCAACGAGTTAGATTCTTATAATATCTATAGCTTGCTTTCACAACAGCTTTTGAGCTAAAGAAACAAGTTTTTGGAAATAATAAGCATATAACGCATAGACATTTTATTTTTCGAATGAAGTGGTTATCATCATAGAGATATTAGAGCTCAAAATCTTGTTCCTCAAATATAACGTTCTTGTTTTTGAAACTTTGTACTTACACCCCAGTATAGAAAAGAAAGACGTAGTCCTACGTCAAAACAATTCAAGGCATTTTATGATTGCGCTAATTCCAAGGCATGTCGAGAAAGTGTTTAGGCAAACAAACCATCAACAAATCGAAGATTGAAAACAATGCTCATTTCAGTTTTCAGTCCGATGATGAGCACGTCGTCTTCATGCGGTAAACCCGACCACACTGTCCACTCTTAGTTTTTCCAAAATCGTTGATTCATTTTTTGAGAAGCATCCATCCATACTTCATGCTCTTATGTTGTATTGGGATTCATCAATCATTGAATATTCGAAAATTTCTCATGTTTGATGTGCGTCTCATACGTTGACATCTAATTTTCATAGAGCAACCGATATTGATGGTAGAATAGAATTTGATTAAAAACTATTCATTTTTCACATGCAAGATATTTCCGGTTTTGTAACTAAAATATGTAACCCACCCATATAGTTCTACCTTGCTCAACCTTGCGGTTATCTTCTTGGATGGCACTAACGTTCCCACTGGAACTTTTGCTCTCTCAACGTAGTATTACATGCGTCATTTTTATTATTTGTACTTGGTTGAGATTTCTATATCGAATGTATTCTAGAGTGACAAGCTCTAGAAGACGCGTAAACATAGTGCAAGCCGGAAGAAATTTCTTTGACGAAGAATCCTCCGGCCAGAACGAGAATCGCACCCGAACCCCCGGCATGATTCTGTGTGACGCTGTGATTACTCGGCCACGGGAGCACAATCTATTATATACCGCAAGGTTGACGTAGGACCGTTTGGCTTAGTAATCATTTGTTTGTATTGACCGAATTATTGATTCAATGAAACAATTTCCGAATTTAATTAAATTCAACATATTTATTTTGTAAGTAAGGAGTTTAAACCAATGTTAATTCATGTCAATTCATGCATTGCGATAGACTACATTCTTCCTTGCAAGTAAATTAAATGAACCTGTCCGTTATCGTTTTACACATGATATGATATCTTAGCAATTTCTTTCATTTATCGTTAACTTACAACAAATGTTAATGGAAAAATTATCAAACGATCATTGTATTTTACATTTGCTTCTGACGTTTTTGCATCTCTCAAGTGTACGTACTTCTCGAACCGCGAATTTACATGATTTAATGAACTCTGATGAACTGATTTGGTGAACGAACAGGCACTCAGTTCCGATTTTGACATGCACATTGAACGCACATTGTTGAATTAATCTACATTATCGCAGCAAATGATTATCATCATTTTGCCAAACGGTATGCGTAGAAATTCATTGAGCTGAAGATATGGAGGTATATTTTCTAAGGTCGTCTTGAATAACCGAGCGATGTTTTTATACCCGCTTCTGTAGTCCGTGTTAGGAAAACACATTTCTGAGTGCGAAAATACGTGCGGGAACAGAATAACCCCCGGAATTGCATGAATCAATAACTTCAATTTCATTTTTTTTATACCATAGAGGCTTTAAACTTGGAAGTTCATTCACCTCTAGGATCTGTAATGACGACTTTCCCAGGCTTCTCGGTTTTGTAGTTCGTGTTGGGGAAACACATTCAAGTATGCATACCGTGCGCGTGCGTGATAATGCTTGCACCATTAAGCAATGCAAAAATTAAAAGAATTCTCAAAAAACCGGTTTGATTATTTTATTTATTCAGGAGGAAATGTTTCTGAGAGTCTTTATTCATTTATTATCACATCATCCGAATATAAGTCTTAATGAAGAAAACAGAACTAAACGTAGATTGGGAAAAGCCACCTTGAACAATAGTTAAGTAGAACTCAAAGCGGCAGAAAACCCCAATATCTTTTGAAAATAACATATAAAAAAGCATACAACAAAAATTAATAGCAATTACAACAACACTATACTAAGCATACATATTAACAGTCACACGCAGAATAGACCAAAATGGCAAATAATTCCCACGACGATCATACTCCAACGCCATCTGATGAATTGGCTCATGAAGCCCATAATTAGTGCGGTGCGAATCAACCCGCAGTAAATACTGATTCAGTTGAGGCCGAAGAGGGCAGTACAGCTGACGTCGCGACAAAACAGCAGGACAGTCAAAACTTCCAGACTGTATTTTGTGGGCGGTTTTGGCAGTAATAGCTTTGCGTTGCTGCTCAAGAGGAGCTACTCCAACAAGCAGACACAGTACAACATAAGGCGGGAAAGCATCAGGGTTTCTCCAATGCAGCATACGGCAAATTTTACGGATGAAGCGTTTTTGTATTCTTTCTAGACGAATTATCCAATAATGCGGATTCCAAATAACGCAACTTGTTTCGAGGATGAAACGAACTAAGGAGCAATAGAGAGCTCGTAATTTATTTATTCATCACCGACTTCGTCCTTGACATACAGACTGAATAATTGTTAAAAATCTAAACAATATTCTTTATCCTAATTTTAAATATGTTTTTGGACATAATCAGATCAAGTTCGTCACTGATTTTATTAAACGCACGAAGACACTGATCGAACGGATTGTTGTAGCCGTAGTTGGTTCTGTGACTGGGAAGAGACGAACTCCGGAAATGTCGAGGAGGAACATAGAACGAGATTTGCTCCAGAAGTTTAGAACAGCCAATATTGCCTCGTAGCAAGTCGAAGACGAATAAGCGCGCATATTGACCCGCCTGCTGGATAGGGTCTCCAAGTCGATCAGTTGGCAACGGTTGGAATATGGAGGAAGATCGATAGAATCATTCCATGGAAGTTGACGTAGTGCAAACCGTATGAACTTCTGTATGCGTTCAATACTATGTGTCAATGGTCACTCCCAAATCGCAGATGGATTTGACCCGAAACACCGAGAAAAGATGAGCGGTCGATTCGGAGATGCTTTTCGGTGTCCAAATTGATGATGAGGAAGGACCAATAGATGGTGTCGGTCTGCTGAAATCGTTTGAGGTATCCGGTATACAAATCAACGGCATACGAGCATCGAACGGGTACTTGCCTGTGGCGTTAGTGTGGAAGTCCCCGTCTCCATACCCAAACACAGGACCGGGACGACTGCTGGTCTGCGTAGGCTCGACTGTTATGGGCGGATTAGGGGCTTCCAAATTGCTAGAAATCGATGCGTCCCGGGATGAATGCGTCATGTTTAATGGAGTTGCTGAAGATGTCGAAACTTGTGGTATCAAAAGCGTTGTTGATATACGGTTACTCAAATAGAGAGTCTGAAACGTTTTTACGGTTGGAGGTGGTTTAACAGAGTAACGAGTCTTCGTTACTGCGCTACCGTTACTGAAACATGAAGATACATCAGACTGCGAATGTTCAGTGGCCTTTTCTAAATATATATTTTAAATATATTGTTTTATTTTCTCCTACGTGAATACCTACCTATCTACCTGAAAAATGGATTAGTTTATTGTTTACTCTTTATGAACATGTTGGGGGTTCTGAAAAGAACCTTTGGTGTTGTGTTTTTGCGTTTTTTTTATACAAACTTGATTCTTGATTTTTTTCTGAAGGCTTTGTACTTATTAAATGTTCAACGCCGGGCATCTTTCGGCGTATGCACATATCTTACAATCAAAATGATGGCTGTGATAGGGAATGCATAGGTGGCCATCAGCTCATTCACTATTCACTATATATTTCACTATTGAGCACATTACCGTACCTTAAACTGTGGTTTCGGAGACGAATGAATTGTAAGATTTGTAGTCTCCGCAAACAAAGTAAATAAAAATAAAAAAGAACTGAGGTTTTGGAGACAAACTCTACGATCTGTCGAGAAATAAACGAGTTATAAGCGTTCTGGAAAACCAACAGTAAATACAGGGACGGATGACCTTCAGATTAAAGTCTTTTAAAATAAGAACAGAGCAGCAGGAAATACATAGCTCATCATGTTGCTCCTTAGTTATTTTTCTATACAATGCAGATGTAATCAACATCAGTTATCAACCAAAGAAAGCAGTTCTTGCTACCGAGGAAATTCGTTAATGCCATCCTGCATATAATGTGTTGTAATTTGAAACCACTTTTAATTCGGAAACCATACATGGGTATGTGAAAACTGAATGATCAATTTAAAAGACCCCAACCACCAATAAGTTCAAGAACAAGCATAAACAAAATAAATCAGTTTATATTATATGTCATATCATGTCACTGTAGAATGCATTGGTATTGTTAATAACTTTTAATAACTTTTCTTTGAATGGTTTAATGGCCCTGAAAAGCGCCGTGTTTTACGGTGGCTGGTTTTGCCACCAAAGCAGTCTGTATAAACAAACTTTTTCCTTCATCTACCTGCTGCCGTTTTGCGATTACGTTTGCCACTCGCTGAAACTAGTTGTTGCCTCCGAACCGAATGTGCTTTGTTTTGTAGGCGGGTTTTCTTATTGTCGTGAGCAGCTTTGCAAGCCAACTCGAGCACTCCGGCGTCCGAAATTCTATAACCGCTATTAGGTATACTGGTGCTCCGGCACCAATCCGTTGATGCGATGTGATGTGAAACGATGCCATACAACCACACTGATTTACGGTTTGAAAGAGAATGATATATTTTTCAGCGGATCCGCGCGTTTTGTTCTTTAGCGGTACACGCTCACAGGATAGAGACAAATCGGCATACTCAGCCAAAGGGGCGAGTCCAACGAGACGAACGAATGAGCGTTAAAAGGCAGCGATGGCAAAAAAACACATTCATTACGATTTGTTCGCTCGTTGGATTCACATGCAGGCTAAAAAGGGTCCTTTTCAGGATCACAAAATTATCTTAAACTAAAGAGTTTATTGTTTTGTTATCACTCGATATTCCCATCTTGTTCGGCTAAACCTTCCTGTTTAGCGATTGCGTTTGCCACTCGCCACAGCTTTCACAGTTAGAAAATTTCTTCCCATCCAGCTTGTGACATGTTGTACAGCAAATTACATTTAATGGCACGTCGCATTACCACCACTCAGTGTCGGATTGGAGGTAATTTTAACCTGTAATTGAACATTTGCGATGACAGTGGTACAGTGTCGACTTTCAATGTGGGGTCATAATTTGGACCCCGAACTCTATGTTTACAAAAATGTCCAACTAAATATGTCGCATTACAGTTTCATGGCATTTCGTTCATTTGTTCACAAACTACAGTTGCTTGAGCATTCGTATAAAAAATGGAAAAAGAGGAATATCGTATTTTGATCAAACTTTTTTTTATGGGAAAAAGTCCTGAACAATCAATGCAGTGGTTGACGAAATGTTATTCCACTTCTGCTCCTTCGAGAACAACAGTTTATTGGTGGTATAGTGAATTTAAAATAGTCCGTGCAAGCAACGCAGATGCATCTCAAGTGCATCGACTCGTGTTGAACGATCGTAAAGTGAAGTTGTGCGAGTTAGCTGAGGCCGTGTGCATTTCAAAAGAACGAGCGGAATACATTTTGCACAACTTATTGGACATGAAAAAGCTATCCGCTCGATCATTTTTTATAATATTCGAAGGTATAAACAAGCGACTTATATAAAATAACAGCGTAGTTCTACGTCAACAATGCGGTCGTATCTTGTACACAACCTCCTATAATTGTTTTTTGAGATGCCAGTAGAACTTAAGTCCGAGTGAACATTTTATATGGGGTAACTATTGGAAATTTTGAGGTCGATTTTTCCTCATACATACATTGTTGGCAAAAAAAAAAGTAGTAAAAAAATAAAAAAAATACGGGTCTAATACTTTAGGATAGGGAACAGAACTATCACTTCTCACGAAAATCTGAGAACCACTATACCGGTTTGACATGAAATGGCTGAGATATAACCCGCCCTTTTTTAAGTTAATTTTCTTAAATTGCCAATTGCACAAAGTATTAAAATTTCATACATTTTCAAAAATTCATATCTTCATTTTGGTGAGTCCGACTAGGATTGGGCGATCTTTATAAAAATATCGATCTCGTCGAATCGATTTTCCAAGCGGCGTAGAGATCGATCCACTGATTAAATCGATAATAAAGAATCGATCTTTGCCCAATCGATCATTGAAAAATTAAAAGCTTTTTTTCGATTCATTATTATTATATATGAATGTCGCCTTTCTTCAAACAGGGAATACAAATTCCATATTTCTATTCAATTATCAAAAGTATTTTGTTTCGTTTTTCAGCATGAAGGCCACAGCCACAGGACATTTTTCTTGTGCCGTCAGACAGCCGTTTTATTGTATAAATTAATTGAAAAAGCATTATTAGAAATTCAACAACCGCCCAGAACTCAGCTGACAATGATCCCATAAAGGCCAACCGTGCCATACATCTGTTATTTAGTCGAAGCCAAATCCTGATTTTGGCGCCAGCTCTGAAAAACAACCTATGTGCTACTAGTTACAGTATATCCCCTCAGTAGCTGCCGCTAGTCCTGTCGTAGATCCAAATGTTGACATTATGTTTAAAAAAAGTTTTGTGGCCTTTGGTGAAATGAAAAAACGATGTACACCCAGTTTTTTTTACGCGTGGGATACGTACCTTGTAAAAAAAAACCCGCGTTATTTGGAAAATCAGCGTAAAAAAACGCGTTAATTCAAAAATCCGCATAAAAAACCTGGGTGTATACTGAAAAAAAAACTACAAAAAGTTTTTCTAAGATCGAAAGCAAAAAAAACGATTTTCTCGAGTACAAAAGATCGATCCAAAAAACCAGATATCGGAATGGAAAAGATCGATCTTCTATGAATCGATCCGAAACCGCCCAATCCTAAGTCCGACACAGCACAACGATAATTCGAACCTTTTTGAATTGAAAGAGTTTTCTAATAAAATTATACAAAAAATTTCGAAGTGGAGGGGGAGAGAGTGTTTGAAACATAAAAAAACATAATATTAAATTGAATTTTTGAGTAACATTTTTTGACAGTGTATTGCAAATGTTATTTGTCCTAAATCATGTCATATTTTGATCATACATCTGGATTGCAAGTTACGATTATTCGAAAGAAAGATAAATAATTTTGAACGCGTCCTTTAAAAGAACAGTTTTTATTGATCATATGATACCGCAATTTGTGTTTTCGGGTAGCTTCCATCATATGTGCCAAGTTTCAAAAGTAATCGGAGAGGATCGGGTCAGTGTTCGGTTGATTTGGTGTGGATTCGCTATCATGAATAAAGATATTATAAATAGATATCATAAAGTCGCACTGGAGTTTATAAAAATGAATCACGAGAAAACGTAAATAACCAGGAGTTGAACCACTCTCTTCCTCTTTCTCTAAATCACAATAATCAACGTAAAAGTACGCTTGGAGTTTGAAAAAATAAGTTCTAAATTCAAAGCGTAAAAATGGTATTGTATGTGAAAGATGCAATAAATGTATCCATAGCTAGTTTTTAAATTGCAACAGTATAGTGAATACATCTGGATTAATCATGCAGCTCGAATACAATATACATAAATATCAGCTGTGTTCTCGAATGATTTGAATAATTGAAAAAAAAAACTCACTCGGTCTGTGGCGATGTGCTGCTTGCTCGAGATGCGAATGTTGTCTAGCTAGTTGTTCGACCATCTCTTCCAGGTGAAGTTTCTGATCACGTTCGTGTTGCAACATCTTGGACCATTTGTGGCCCTGCGTCTGTGCTGTTTGTAGATAGTCTGAGCACGCCTGGTGATAAATTCAATAAAAAAGTGTTGAACATCGGGTTGAAATTATCGTTGAGAAGAACAACTTACATTTATCATAGCGTTGGATGATATTCGGAACAAAGTGGCCCGTTCACTGACTATTTTCGTCTTGTTTGCTAGATCATCGCCGGTTTCCAGTTCTGACAAAGCTCGCTGCAGTGCTTGACCATGTTTGGTTATTAGATCGTAGCATGTTTTTAAATTTTCTAATCTAAAGGTCAGCTCTCTCACTACAAGATTCAATTCCTCGCTCGGTATTGTGTGGGCTGCAGTGTCCTCTTCTTCCTCATCACTCTCCATTGCCCGTCTGCGAAAGATATGAAATGGTATCGATATATTTTTGTGAAACAAAAAAAAACCATCACCACTTACATTGCTTTCGCTTTAGCCAACTCCAGTGCTGTTACCCATGACTGTCGTTCAACTTCGTTGGCAGCTTTAATATGGAACGTTTGGGTTCCACCGTTTGATATCACAAATGTGCAGGAATCCACGGTATGAATTAGGGCTCCATGAAGGGATATCGTACCGCGACAGGTGTGCGACATCTCAGCTTGATTCCTACGCCAATAGTTGAATCGAGGCGCGGTTGAGGCATATGGTTGTGTGCAGAAAAACATGCGAGATGCAAGAGGGAGAACAAGAAAGAAAGCAATCATGTTGTTAGTTTTTCTCGTTCCGAAGGAAGCTATGTATTGTTGGAAAATAAACAACGGAAGGAAATAGATACGACCATGATGAAAAAGCGCCGAAATAGAACCGCCACCAAGTAGAATACCCGGCATCTCGGTACCAGACTGTGTATAAGGTTCAGGTTGATGCCATTTGGGCATGTTTTTTTTTGGTAAAAATGAGTGTGTGTGTGTGTGTGTGTGTGCATAAATAATCGAAAAGCGATTTCCGTGTGTTCCTTTGCTGTGCCATGATCCAAATGAAAATAAACCTTCAGATTAAAATGTACCGGTAGCATATGTTTGCTAGCTTTTTAGCAACCTCACCCTTCCGCTAGGAAAGGTGTATATTAGGCAATTCGTGTACATCATGCAATTCTAAGACATTTGGCATCAAAAAAAATAATTTTAAAACCCCGATTTCCGGTGATTTTACGGTTTTTAAAGAACTCAAATTTTAACCTCTGCAACACTAATAAATGAAATTCGAATGAGCTAATATTTTGCATAGGGTATATTGATATAACTATTTTTATTGGTACTTAAAACCATACGTTTCGTCTCGTATTCCGAAAAAAAACCCAGAAAAAGTCTCAGAGTAGCGATTTTTGACAAAAAAAAAATCGAGATCTACACGTTTCATGCAATTTTAAGACATTTGGCATCAAAAAAAAAAAAAAAATAATTTCGAAACCCCCAATTTCCTTTACTCTCCTTTACTTTCAAAAAACTCAAACTTTGACCGCTTTGCGCCACTCTCCCTTAAGTCCGATTGAACTGATATTTTGCATAGGGTGTTTTTTCGAGGTGGTGAACATTTTGTATAGGGTAACTTTTTGAAATTTTAGGGTTGATTTTTTCCCATACATTCATTGGCACCCTAGTGTATATATACGTTCTCACAAATCTATCATTTCTTCAACATTTCTTGTAAAATTGCCATTGATCTACTTTGTCCTTTTTCCATTTTGACACCATATAATAAAATATGTCTGTACTTTTGCAGTAAAATAGAACGTACTTCCTGGTTTATCGATGTATTGTTTATCGATACAGTTGTAAAGTGCGAAACGTGGTCCACATTACACGAGTTCGCTGCACATAACGCAACGGTCCTCCCGTGGGAAACCTTCAATTGTTTAGACACACGGACGTGGTTTTACGTTTCATGTGCTTTCACGACGATGTTGCAAACTTAGTTACAACACGATATGAGAAATTGAAGAATACGGCAGAATCAGAGTTTTTATAGCTTGAGCTTGAACTTGGGTAGACTGTACATTTCGTAGTTACTCCCAGTGATCGACCTGAACCAGCGAAATTGCACAAATAACACAACGAATGAGGCTTGGTGCGGCAGAATTAGAATTGTTATAATATTTTTTCTCGCTTTAGAAAAGCAAGATTATTATCATTCCTTATTAGTGATAAAATTTACCCCAAAAGAAACGCACATCTTTGATCTTTGAGTTTACAGTGAAGTCAGTAAAATCCAGATTTCGGTCCCCTCTCAATTCATTACAGATACCTTGAATATCATTTCAATCGCAAATATTTGCAAGGCTTCGTAGAAGGGGCAAACGCGCTTTTTAGATCGAACGAATTTCAATAAAAGGGAGGCAAATCAGTTGGGAAACATCATACCGTACTTTTGTGTGCTTATAGCAGATAAAAATATATAACGGAAATCAGGGTAGAACCGACACCGCTTTGATTTTTTCAGTTAGAAGCCATTTCTTTAAATTTTCTGATGTCCCTTGTACACACTTGTCATTTCTTACGTTTCGAATCACCCCACAGCTGCGAAAATCACTGTCGAAACAAACAACAAAACAGAACCGGTCAGCAAACAGGAGTTAGTTTGCGTAAATTTCGCAAGTGAAATTTAAGTGTTTTAGTCGAAAAATTCGATACTTTTGTGAGCTTAATTCATTTTAAATCATTGTTCAGTGTATTCTGTGAGACGGTAGGTGGTTTTATTGCTTATCGATGTAGGGGTTGTGGGGCAAAGTGGTCACCTGCTTGTTTGGTAGTATAACTATTGACTATCGACATTATCGACTATCGAGTATTGATAGCCACCTTATGTTTTATGAATTTAATGACGTTTGAATCACACTTTACTTCAGTAGAGCTGTCGCATGTCAAAATAAAAATAAAAACAGATATTACTCTCTCGATAGCCATTTGGCCGTAGTTCTGTGCGAATGTTATCTTAGGAATCTAAAGTTTTGACCGTGGAAAAAAAATGCCACTCCAACTAAAGCAAACTTCATTATGCGGAACGTTATGTGTTTCTTACGACGTTTTTGTATACATGAGAAAATTAAAATTGAGACTGGGAGGTCTTGGTAATATGTGGAAATGCTTGGGGTGCCGGTATTTACCCTGATTTATCATAGATAAATAAAGACTACAAACATCATAAAGGTCTTCGATGTGAGTAGAGAAGAATAGGATTCTCTTAAATGGCAGAAAAGAATATAGTTTTAGGGAGTTCAAACTTCAAAACGGGTAAAAAATAAAAAGCTGGATAAAATTTTACATTTGGCTGTTGCTGCTTCAAAAAAACTGAAAGGCTGGAAACTCTGGTTATAACTAGCATGTTCCTTGTATGTACTCTCTATAGTAAAGGTAGCAAAAACGTATGTACATTAGCGTGTCAATTAATGCATGGGAAAAATCGACCATAAAATTTAAAAAGGTTACCCCATACAAAATGTTATCCGCCTCGAAAAAACAGCCTATGCAAAATTTCAGCTCAATCGGACTTAAGGGAGAGTGGCGCAAAGCGGTCAAAGTTTGAGTTTATTGAAAATCGAAAAATCACCCAACGGAGGAGTAAAGGAAATCGGGTTTAAAAAAAATGATGCCAAATGTCTTAAGATGGCATGAAACTGTCATCATCAATTTTTTTGTCAAAAATCGACACTCTCGGACGGATTTTTTTTCGGAATACGACAGGAAACGTATGATTTCGGGTGCCAATAAAAATAGTTATCTCGATTTTTCATTCGGAACTTGCTACGAAATGTTGATTTGCACGATAATATACCCAATGCAAAATATTAGCTCAATCATACTTCATTTACTAGTGTCGCTGACGTTAAAATTTGAGTTTTTTTAAAACAAACTCAAACTTTGACCGCATTGCGCCACTCTCCCTTAAGTCCGATTGAGCTGAAACATTGCACAGTGTGTTTTCTCGAGGTAGTGAACATTTTGTATAGAGTAACTTTTTGTAATTTTCAGGTCAATTTTTCCCCATACATTCATTGGCACCCTAATGGACATTAACCGAAAACCCAAGTTAATGTACCTTTGCATGACGGATTATATATAATATATTTTTTATTTATATTCTTGTTGGTTTTCGAGAGATTTACGTGAGGCGTTTTATACATTTCTTCCGTGCATGATTACTCTTAAAAAGAGTTGTGAAGACATATCTTCTTATTTAAAAACTTACTGTAAACACTGTTAAATTTACTAACTAAACTAACGTAGCAGCAAGGCACATTTTCAATACAACCATCGTGTATCATTCTATCCAAGACGAACCAATGAAAAGAAGCTGGATAATGAATACTGTCTTTGCTGCGACAAATCGTCGGTTTCTGTTTTGTTAATGTGCTGAACGGGCATGCGAAGATGGCTTCGATATATTGGGTTGGGGAAAAAGAAATGTCGCAACACTTAAACATATCTTGTGTTGTACTTATCACATCGGGTCATACTATACCGAGATGAAGAATAGAAGGTGGGAAGATTCACGGGTTTTGGTTGTGTTGAACTTTGATTGTGTTAGAAGCCAGGAAGATAGGAAGTTCACATACCAGGCATACCAGTCAGTTACTCAAATGGTACAAAATTGAATGTGTCAACGAATAACGTTGAAAGAGGATATACAGAAGCTAATTACATATTTCCAAATCATATTTTTCGCATTATGAAAAAAACAGAACATATCACGAACTAAAATGTTAATTTTTTTCTTTGATTTCAGAAATAGTATTCTAATGTCTACTCTGTTTGGGTTCTAGAGCAACTTCATGGAAGTTTGACTTTTGTCAGCAATTGTAATTATTTTTTCCACAATTAGGGTGCTGAAAACTTCAGTCGTCTAAAACTAAGACGCAAGCGGAAACTTTTCGTCTCAATCTAAGTCATACGGAGTCAATTGAATTTATTTTTCAAGTTCATTTTACATGAAAAAAACTTGCAGCCTTTTTTCCCATGCACTGTCAAATGTTTATCCGTCAAATTTCTGTTTCTGTTAAAATGTCGGGCCCTTATGATTTTGAACGCTAGCATCGATTTAGGAAAAAAACTAGTTCGTTCATTTCATTTGCTTATTTTTACTTTTAGTAACAACACTTTTCCTATGTAGTGAACTATTATAAGAAAAGTATCATACATAAACAAAATCTGTGATGTCACAGATTTAAAAAAAAATCCCACCTTTCATTTTCCATCTCGATACTATACGGCTATTTAAAGACGACAATCTATGCTACAAGTGTCGTTTTGACAGTGTTGTGATAAAGCGAAAAAAGTGGTGGTCGAAGCGCGGTGAGTCGGCCCAAACCATCGCCAAGCCCGGATTGACGGTCAGGAAGGTTTTGCTGTGTGTTTGGTGGGATTGGAAGGGAATCATTCACTATAGCTGAGGTTGAGGATCGATGAAAAGTTACACCGGGTCGGTTTTCATACCGTCAGGTGGAGAGTGTTTAAGGTTAGAACAAGAGCAAGGTGGCTTCATCGTTACGCCCTTTGGGACGGGAAGTCGGAGCAACTGGCCAAACGGTGAAGGAGTACCTAATTAAACTGGACATGTTTATGTAAGCAGTCGAGAACGGCCGTGTCTGAGCAGCAGGCAATAGCCCAGAAGGAGTGGTTGAAGGCACTTGCGAAAAACATCTGTCCGGCAAAACTAACGGGTGGCACATAAGTCACGCAACGCTCTCTGAAGGAAGAAAAAATAACGATCGCGCTGCAACTATCGAGCGTTCCTAAGCGGTTCGACTTTGTATCGTTTTTTATACGAGAATAAAGATTTTGTATCGTGAGACATTTTTTATACGATTTTATTTTTGTGCAAATCGATAACGTGACTTATGCGCCACCCTGTAATCTGTTTTTCAATGTATACGTTATAAGTACCAATAATTCTTATTAAAAGCAGTAACTATAGCATTCCAACAGCCTCGTATTTTTCCTTTTTAGCATTATATCCGTCTATATGAGTATATAAAGCATTTGTTCAATGTTCTATATGTGGATATTCTGATATTCGAAAAGTGAAGAATTGCGAGAGTCGGTGTCAGTCGATCGACTCGGATTTTTGTCAATCCGTAGAGATACAGCCAGATCTTTGCTGGTAGCTGATGGTTTGAAAGACGCATCTGATCTGAATGCGGAAAATGAAGGAAAATAATTTTTTGTAAACAAATGATAGCATTTTCGTTTATTGTTTACCGTTTAGAAGATTAAATTAATAAGATTTAATAAAAATGTCAAAAGTAGTAATTATATTGTTGTATGTTTAGGACTTTTATTTTGTCAAACTTTTCCCCAGAGGCCATTGCTGTTAACGGATTGAATTGAATTGAACGGATAGAAGATACCGGCAGAAATGGTTAACACGTTGAGCCCAGCATCGGTCCCTAGGGGACGACGTTGAGCTTTTTGGTAGGAAAGTGCTGACTGACAGTTACAAAATAATAAAATAAAAATATATACGGTTTATTTTCGAATGTTTTACAAAATGTGACTACTTTCTAGTCGAATTTCTGACTGTTTTCTATTTATACAATAAGTATCTTTGGGAACTGGGACCGATACTCTTGATGCGCGTTGAATGGAAAGCGCAGCAAGAAAAAAATGGGGCTCAACGTGTTGAAGCGCAATTTGGCTTTAACAGACAAATTACTCTTACGAATTCATTGAACTTTTTTTTTGAAGATTTTCATTTGTAAAAATTGCAATAACGATAAGATCAAAGTACCATAATCATGGTATCAAATTTGCGAAATTTGTGAGGCTCTTTCTTAGAGCAAAAAAAGCTCTAGGCTGGTTGTAAAAACGTTAGATAAGCAGCAAACAGAGGAGCTTTTAAGTGCAACTTGCAGTGCAGCACTTTCTGTGATTTATTCAATAACTTTGCAGTAGCTGTCGCTTTGCTACTTCAATCTAAATCTAAATAATCTGGGGGTTAATAGGAACGTGTTAATATAGTGGTATTCAAGCAAAATGAAAGCGCCCATCACCAATCTGCATTATTATAGAAATCAGAAACACCTCCACCATCGGTTAGCTGGTATGTTTGTGCTGTTAGTATTATAGTGAGGATGGGCTTCATGATATTATTTAATGTGGCAGCAGTGTGGTTCCAATAGTTTATGATTATACGATTACTTTTTGATTTTCTTTTTATCTTTTTTCAGTTCAGACACGGTAGTCTGTCTAGTGGGCGAGTGAGGCGCTCGAATACATTGCATCATGGATCCTTTGCTCCTGAAAATTGGTTAATGCTAGGTTTATCAATTAGATAATAGAGGATTTAGGCGGGAGAAGTGTATGCAAAGGTACGCTAGGTAATTTAAACAAAAATTGCTCGATTGTTTTCCGTTGTTGCTCTATAATGAAATGTATGATTTTATCATGTGTCAAATTGAGTCATTAGTGGCGATTCAATTATTCCATTCAAGGATATCTCGTAATAGCGTAAGCGAAAATAATCTTAGCGACGCTAATGAGTATTGGACTAATATAATATTATAGGAATGAGGGAAAATTGTCATTCGGAAACAAGAAATATGATACAGAAGCGGTGTGACACGATTATTATCATACGGTAGAGTACGGCGAAAGTAAAAACGTTTGTGTCTGGCTATATAACAGCGTTAGGTTCATAGAACGAACTTTCACGACGCGTGTGGAGAAGAGGAGTCTGCGCAGTATTCACGGACATTGCGACAGAACCAAATAAACAAACCAGACGAGCCCTGAATTGATGCAAGGTTGAGACGAAAAGGAAAAGTTTTTTTTTCTGTATGCATTGTTTTCTATTCGTGATCATTATTATTAACGAGTTGTACTTCGTAGAATTTCGAGCTCATTCAAACGATTTATCTTGAAAACTGCGGGGAATAAAAACACAGGTATTTCTGAATAAATACTCGATCGGTGTGAAATCTGATGTTTTCTTAAGGTTATAATCTTTTAGGCTCCTTAACACGTTGATTTTATAGCGACTCTGTGGAAATTTTTAAATGTTTCTTATCGTAGTGGTATTTTTGTTCGAAAGGGAATGCTTATAAGCTTATATGCTTATTTTAGTTACCTTTATTATCATATATTATACTGTCAGTTACCGGTGACTGACGTAGCCTGAGCGAAAACTCGGTGTCAGTCACCGGTGACTGACGTGGCAGTCAACGTGTTAATAAATAATGAAAATGATGATACAATTTTTTGTATAAATTACATACCGCCTCAACAGTAGTCTTTTCCGTCTGAACGATTGCGAAAATCTCAATTTTTTGACAAATAAATGGTGAGTCGATAATTATTACACTTTCTAAATTGCAAAATCCTGGGTTATTGAGCCTCGGTAACACTGATGCATAAATTCGGACAAACATGCAGAAAAACAAGAGAGCGGTGATTGCTCGATTTAAGCAGAGTCAGGACACAAAAATAAGACAAAAAAAAGTCGAAAGACAGGAAAAGAGGAGGAAGTGAAAAAACTGAGAAAAAAGTACCAGAAACGACTATTCTGAAATTTAACCGACATATGCAAGCTGGGATAAATACATTTACTAAACTACTTTAAAAATTTGGTTTTATTTCAATAACTTTAGCCGATTTATCAATTAATCTAAAGTGCCGCAATAATTATCGACTGATGAATTCTGTTTTCTATGGGAAAAACATCAAATTTCTTTATGGTATGGTATGGCATTTGTATGTATGGTATGGTATGGCAACTTTATCATCATGTGTGTGTCGCCTATCATTACATGATTTGTGGTTTTGTCATCATTCGATATGATATTTTAACGGTCTTACTGTATGGAATAAAAAGTAAAACTTGAGAGCCAATAGTTTTATTCGTAACGAATTGATGCTTTCCGAAATCTGATGTGTTTCAAACTTTTTCGTGGTATATAGTACGAAAAATCTACTCAGATCCATTTTTGTCATGTATTATCGGTGGTGTTTGTTTGTCGGTTGAAATCCTCGCTGCAACTATTTGTGGACTCTAGTTGCAGGAAACCTAAGGTTGAACTTCATCAACGAGGCTGTATGAGCTAAGTACAAGTTTACAGTATTCGTTAAAATGGATATACCACATCAAAAATGTTAATCGCAGCAATATGTTCGCCAAAATGCAAATCTAGCGTCGAAATGGAACCCTTGATCGTCAACTGTGGTTGAAGGTCATTCGGAAAGTCAAATCTCGGATCATGATATGGTGAAAGAAGTGAATGCCAACCGCTGTACTGTGCAGCGAATCCGTCTCCGAGGAGGCTACAAGTGTCACCTAGTATGTAGATAACCCAACCGAAGCCTTAAGCAACAAACTGAACAGTGGACAAAATCCTTACGAGACCGGTATGATATGTATGTATGACCAGAGGGCTGATATCTACAAGGTTACTGCTCGCGACAAGGTTCCTGACAGATTCGAGTTTATTTTCTTAGATATGTTTGCGAAAAAAATCAAGATTTGGCAAGTGATCTGTCGCTGTGTCAAACAACACACTGCGTTTTTGTGACGGATAAGACCATGAATTCTGAAATCTAAAAACGATAGTGCATCAACAAAAAGATTGTACACATCATGAGCGTATCTGGAACAGATTTAGACCGTGCTACAATGGTACAATGACAACGGAGTCCAGCTCATCCCAAATAAGCTGAATCCACCAAATGGTCGCCAGTTCCGTCCAATCGAGAAGTATTGAATGGTAATAGAGCGGACGCTGAATATGAAGGGAGCAGTCACCAGCGACTGCTCCCTTCATATTCAGATGAAGAATTGGAGGGACCAGTTGGCGATTTAAGATGGTGTGCGCCGGCTGATGAGCGGAATCAACACTAAAGGGAGAGAATATCTTCTAAATAACGATGAATTTTTTTTCAGTTTTTCATGAAATAAAGGGTGTGTCACATCAAATTGCATCACGGAAAAAACGCTGTAGAAATTTAATTTTTAGGAATTATATCTTCAGCTTTCGCTTATAATCAGATAAGAGTGTATAGATCACGTTGGCCATGCTACACTGTCAATTTTTCGTAAATTTGGAAAAATGTCGTCGAACGAAAAAGAGCGTCGTGAATTAATCCTGTGCACTCATTTCGAGAATCCGGAGTTGTCACATCGGGACATCGGTAAGATGCTGGGAATCGTCCAATCCACGGTCAGCAGAGTACTAAAACGATACTTCGAGAACCTAACCATCGACCGGAAGGTGAAGAACGGCAAAAATGGATGCTCCGTCAGTGAAAAAGATCACAAGCGCGTAGTTAAGCAGTTTAGACGTGATCCGAGAAGTTCGGTCCGGGATGTCGCCAATAAGCTGAATTTGTTAAGTTCATTCGTCCAGCGGACCAAGCACCGGGAGGGCCTGCGTACATACAAGGTTCAGAAGGCACCTAACCGCGACGAAAGGCAAAACATGGTGGGGAAGACGCGAGCCCGGAAGCTGTACACCGAAATGATGACGAGGCCGCATTGCCTGGTAATGGACTACGAAACCTACGTCAAAGCGGACTTTCGTCAGCTGCCGGGCCTGTTGTTCTTCTCCGCAGAGGACAAATTCAGCGTTCCGGAGGAGATTCGCAAGCAGAAACTATCCAAGTTTGCCAAAAAGTACATGGTGTGGCAAGCGATCTGCTCTTGCGGAAAGCGGAGCGTCTCCCTTCGTGATGACCGGCACGGTAAACGGGCAGGTTTACCTTAAGGAGTGCCTACAGAAGCGCTTACTACCACTATTGAAGCAGCACGAGGGCCCGACCATCTTCTGGCCGGATCTCGCTTCGTGCCACTATTCAAAGGACGTGTTGGAGTGGTACGAAGCCAACGGGGTCACCTTCGTGCCAAAGGAAATGAACCCGCCCAACGCGCCGGAGCTTCGCTCAATAGAGAAATATTAGGCGATTATGAAGCAGGCCCTCCGGAAGAACCCAAAAGTTGTCAAATCGCAGGCGGACTTCAAGAGAAAATGGATTTCTGTTAAAAAAAAACTACAACCTGACGTTGTACAGAACCTTATGGACGGGGTAAAGAGGAAGGTGCGAGCATACGGGCTTGGGCTCGAAGTATGAATAAAAAGAAAATGCCAAAAGTTGTTTAATAGTTTTTATTTTACTGTCTAAAATTTTCAAAAGGATCGGTCTACTGGGCGAATTTCTACAGCGTTTTTTCCGTGATGCAATTTGATGTGACACACCCTTTTATAATGCTATTGTTTCATCTTTATAATGCGTTTCTATTCGTAGAATGATTCAAAAAATACATTTGCTTAATACAGTCGATAGTGTATATTCTAAATAATCTAATTTGTTATTAGCCTGTTTGTACTGTTTGGTGCTGTTTGTGGTCCGAAGGAATCATTGACCCGTTCTTCTTTGAGGATGAAAATTAGAACAACGTAAATGTAATTTGTGATACCTATCGCGCAATGATTTCCAACTTTTTACTACCCAAAATACACGAGCTAAACCTGATTGCCATGTGGTTTCAATAAGATGGCGCCGCATGCCACACAGCTCATGAAACACGAAACTATTGCGTAAAGAATTTAGTGAACAAATCATTTTTCGTTTTGGATCAGTGAATTGGCTACCTAGTTCGTGCGATTTGTCGTCATTGGATTTTTTTTTTTGTGGGGGTGTGTCAAATCTCTTGTTTATGTCGATAAACCAGCATCGATTTAAACACTACAAGACAACAACACGCGTGTGATCGGTGAGATACCAGCTGATAGCTTGGGAAGACTTCGTAGTTGCTCTCCGTGATTGAACTAGACTAGCATAATTGCACAAGGAACACACTGCACTTGGGAGTAGCAATCCTTTCTAAGTTGTACAAGTGATTCGAGCTTTAACTAGTCAATAACGACGTCAGCCACGTCCTTCCAATCACCAGGGGAAGGGAAGCAATGTTAGTATAATATTCGCGGCCAGATAGATCGCCTTTATAGCGTGATTCCACTGCGATTATCATAGGAGATACTAGTTAGTAGGGAGGGGAACGAATCAGGATTTACTGAGATAAGTGATGATGTCACTCGATTTGTCGGTTCGAGGAAAAACCGAAAAGCTTCCAAACGCAACCGAAAAATCAATGAAATCAATCGTACTCTGTATCGTCATATCCAGATGGTAATTGCGAAGGTTATGATTGGGCTGTCTGAGAAGGCAACTAAATGAAGTCCTCTGTGATTAGAACTGGCAATATTTCTATTGTTTGTTTTAATAGCTTTAAAATTGCTTTCAAAACACGCTATTGATATCACACGAATCTGTATATTAGGCTGTCAAAAAAGTCCTGCGGTATTTCCGCGAGGTGTCGTTGTAAACGCGTAGTTCTAGTTGTATTCATTGTATCGAGTCATACTATAGCTTGTTGGAAAGGTATTTTTGCTATAATATAGTCCTTGACAGTGTTTTATTTGGTTAAGTCGTTCGTGAGTTAGAGTGTCGTAAATATGGAGCAAAATAAAGAGAAAATCCGACATATTTTACAGTACTACTATGACAAAGGCAAAAATGCATCTCAAGCTGCCAATAAAATTTGTGCATTTTATGGACCCGATACAGTTTCCATTTCCACCGCACAACGATGGTTTCAACGTTTTCGTTCTGGTGTAGAGGTCGTCGAAGATGCGCCACGCTCCGGAAG
Organism: Toxorhynchites rutilus septentrionalis; assembly: GCF_029784135.1. Lineage (NCBI taxonomy): Eukaryota > Metazoa > Arthropoda > Insecta > Diptera > Culicidae > Toxorhynchites > Toxorhynchites rutilus. Next base: position 154,566,165 of record NC_073745.1, read on the forward strand.
GCCTGTCGTCGAAAATTGCGACAAAATCGCTGAATTAGCCGAGAAAGACCGGCATAGTAGCAGCCGTAGCATCGGCCAAGAGCTGGGGATAAGTCATCAAACCGTTATTAACCATTTGAAGAAGCTTGGATTCACAAAGAAGCTCAATGTATGGGTGCCACACACGTTGACGCAAAAAAACATCTTTGACCGTATCGACGCATGTGAATCGCTGCTGAATCGCAACAAAATCGACCCGTTTCTGAAGCGGATGGTGACTGGCGATGGAAAGTGGGTCACTTACGACAACGTGAAGCGCAAACGGTCGTGGTCGAAGCCCGCTGAAGCGGCTCAGACAGTGGCCAAGCCCTCATTAACGGCCAGGAAGGTTCTGCTGTGTGTTTGGTGGGATTGTCAAGGAATAATCTATTATGAGCTGCTTCCCTATGGCCAAACGCTCAATTCGGACCTGTACTGCCAACAACTGGACCGCTTGAAGGTAGCACTCATGAAGAAGAGGCCGCATTGTCTTCCATCAGGACAACGCCAGGCCACACACTTCTTTGGTGACGCGCCAGAAGCTCCGGGAGCTCGGATGGGAGGTTCTTTTGCATCCGCCGTATAGTCCGGACCTTGCACCAAGTGACTACCACCTGTTTTTGTCCATGGCGAACGAGCTAGGTAGTCAGAAGTTAGCCACAAAAGAGGCCTGTGAAAATTGGCTATCCTAGTTTTTTGCCAATAAGGAAGCGAGCTAAAGGGTGTGTCACATCAAATTGCATCACGGAAAAAACGCTGTAGAAATTCACCCAGCAGACCGATCCTTTTGAAAATTTTAGACAGTAAAATAAAAACTATTAAACAACTTTTGGCATTTTCTTTTTATTCATACTTCGAGCCCAAGCCCGTATGCTCGCACCTTCCTCTTTACCCCGTTCATAAGGTTCTGTACAACGTCAGGTTGTAGTTTTTATTGAACAGAAATCCATTTTCTCTTGAAGTCCGCCTCCGATTTGACAACTTTTGGGTTCTACCGGAGGGTCTGCTTCATAATCGCCCAATATTTCTCTATTGGGCCCGTTTACCGTGCCGGTCATCACGAAGGGGGCGCTCCGCTTTCCGCAAGAGCAGATCGCTTGCCACACCATGTACTTTTTGGCAAACTTGGATTGTTTCTGCTTGCAAATCTCCTCCGGAACGCTGAATTTGTCCTCTGCGGAGAAGAACAACAGGCCCGGCAGCTGACGAAAGTCCGCTTTGACGTAGGTTTCGTCGTCCATTACCAGGCAATGCGGCTTCGTCAGCATTTCGGTGTACAGCTTCCGGGCTCGCGTCTTCCCCACAATGTTTTGCCTTTCGTCGCGGTTAGGAGCCTTCTGAACCTTGTATGTACGCAGGCCCTCCCGCTGCTTGGTCCGCTGGACGGATGAACTTGACAAATTCAGCTTATTGGCGACATCCCGGACCGAACTTCTCGGATCACGTCTAAACTGCTTAATTACGCGCTTGTGATCTTTTTCACTGACGGAGCATCCATTTTTGCCGTTCTTCACCTTCCGGTCGATGGTTAGGTTCTCGAAGTATCGTTTTAGTACTCTGCTGACCGTGGATTGGACGATTCCCAGCATCTTACCGATGTCCCGATTTGACAACTCCGGATTCTCGAAATGAGTGCACAGGATTAATTCACGACGCTCTTTTTCGTTCGACATTTTTCCAAAATTACGAAAAATTGACAGTGAAGCATGGCCAACGTGATCTATACACTCTTATCTGATTATAAGCGAAAGCTGAAGATATAATTCCTAAAAATTAAATTTCTACAGCGTTTTTTCCGTGATGCAATTTGATGTGACACACCCTTTATAACAGGGGTATTATGAAGTTGGCATCTCGTTGGGAAGAAGTCATCGAACAAAACGGCGCATATTTGACTTAAAACAGATGATTGTAACTTATTTTATGAACAAATGAAAATTCAAAAAAAATACCGCAGGACTTTTTTGACAGCCTAATATAAACGGGTGTCCCCTCGGAAATTCACTAAGTTATGAATGCGCAACGGTTGATGTACGATCGATAGAATCTGAGTGTTTCCCTAACACAGACTTCAAAACCAATGAGCCTGAGGAAATCGGCATTGCAAAATAGATGCAAGGTGCTGGTACTTTTGTATTCGCATGCATTACTGCAGACCGGAATGAATTTACCTAACGTAGATTCCAAAACTAATGAGCCTGGAGAAATCGGCATTGCAAAAAGCTAACCGCATGCATTTTTGCAATCCGGAATGTGTGCGGACTTCAAAAGCGATATGAACACAACGATTTGGCTCGGTTATTCATTGGATCCTTCATGACATTACTTCAACTATTCTACCGTTCCGTTTTGCAACATGTTGATAACAATTTGCTGTGATAACGTCGGTTGAACATTTACATGATTTAAATGTCAAAATTAAAACTGAGTGCCGAAGTTCTTCAGAGAGAAAGGTAAAATACATTGATCGTTTAGCAATTCTTCCTTCCACATATTTTGGAAGTACACGATAAATGAATCATATGTCATACGTCAGACTCGCAACGAAGAACGTAATCTATACAATACATGAATTGTCCTAAATTGGGATTTGTTTGCAATTAAATACAGCAATTGTTTCACCTAATCACAGGTTTAATCGATGAATTAATCAATACACTCAAATACCAAACCAACGGTAGTCCTACGTCACCCTTACGGTTATATCTTAAGTATAACCCACCCCTAGTTTTTTTATCGAAGTGAAATGAACTTTTTTGGTATTTCCAACTTTTTAAAAGTTTCATCAAAACTTTACTGCTTGATGTGTGACTCATCGAAGCGTTCACATTTGCTCCGCTCTTTTGGAAATAAATCGTAGGGTAAGGTCTTACAACAACAGCCGTGTGATGAAGTTTTCTGATGAAAATCTGACTATCGCATTGATCGTATCTGATTAAGATACGACCGCGAAACTTGAAATAAGTCAACAAAATACAGTAACTCAGGCACCGATCAAACTTTTGGTTGAAAAATGTGAAATCTTCAATAAATTATAGAATAAAACAATAAATTATTAGAATAAAACAATGTTCCATTAATTTCCGAAGGGTATGTCTAATCTGCCTATTTTGTTTTGGATGTTACTCTAGGATGCCGGTAATTTATTTTGTTTTTCAATAATTACACGGATAAAATTAGCGAATAACTCGAAAAAATACGTAATCGGTCCAAAATTGACAGCGGTATGGTTATTTTGCTGGAACGGCATGACATCGAACTCCGATAATTCTTTATTTCGCACCTGATATGAAAAAATGCACTCCATTTCCATCGTTCACTTAACACGTTGCGCCCCTCGTCGGTCCCTAGGGACTGACGTTGAGCTTTTCGTTAGAAAAACATTAATTACTAGGACTGACATTTACAAAATAAGGAAATAAAAAAGAACATGGTTCGTTTTCGGATGTTTTGCGATATGCGTCTAATTTCTAGTCGAACTTCTGACTATTTTCTCGTTACACAAAAAATATCTTTGAGAGCGGATGCCGACACAGATATCGTACAAATGCTCTTGATGCGGACTGAATGGAAAGCACAACATTAAAATCTTTCAGTAATACTAGTTGGTTAACAAAAAATCAACAGTCAACAGCGTTACACAGTATAACTCAAGGTATGAGCCAGATCCACTTTCGTAGAAACTGGCAAAACTTATGTGTACTTTTAAAACGTGCTGCATTCCCATTAGACTTTACTTTAATTATCTTCAACTCTCATTGATTTACATAGAGAGAGTTTCTTGGAATATAGTTAAAAATAAACATGGCTTCGATAACCTTATCAATTAGTTTCATAGTTCATAGCATCATCCCGTTTAAAATATTTGCTTTTTGGAGGTTTGTCGACCGATTTCAACTAATGATTTTCGCTAGCGTTTTTCTTATCGATGTTTGTGCATTAAGATCACTTGTACATTTTCTCTTCACTTGTGTCGACTATTAGTTTGATTTACCATCTTATTATCATTGTGTACTCTGTTCCAAAGATTAGACGTCTTCTGATAACCATCTCGTTCCGAATGTTTGCTCTCACTGTACTTGTTTTGGTTATCGATATTTCGCACAAAATAATTTCACGGAAGTTTATCACAGTATAGATTCGGGACCTACAGAATACAATGCACAAAGCATTAACTATGTGAAAGTTTGGAATCATTTGAGATTTCAGAAGGCCGCATTTAGTTAGTCCGATATCAATTGAATAAAATAATGATAGAGAACCGATGAGACTAAAAAAGAGGAAAACGACGGCTCAAATTAATCAATCGAAGTACGGATTGTTTCCCTCAATCGTTTTTTTTTTTCATTTTCATCAAATTTAGCGAAAGTTTTCTAACCTTGAAATGTTTTTATATGAGATTTTAAAGGATAAATAAATTATGAGAAGGTAAAAATGTCATCAATAAGGAATTCTCTAATGCTCTAAATGCTCGAAAGATGTAAAATATAGGCAAAAAATGTTGAAGCCCTCCATCAAATGTGTTTCTTCTTTAGCAGACGACTTGTTGAAATGCGACAAAGTTTTTATCACAGCTGACAAGCTTACATTGGTTCCAAAATTTTAAAACTTTCAAAAATTTATTGTAAACATATAATGAAGATTATTTGGTAAACAACGTAATCAAACAGACGTTACAATTACAGTAATTTTCGACGTGTAAACATGAAAAGTAGATGGTGAATTAGTAGATGGATAGTTGAAAACAAGCAATCTTTACATGCTTTTAAAGTCTGCTACGCGATGATTCGCTAATATAACGATACTTGCTACGCTAGTAAACATAGGTGGTAAACTGATAAATTCATGTAGAAGCCGAACAGAATAAAAAAAATGACTAAACTGATGTAAATCTGGGGGTTGCGTTCAGTTACAGTACCTTATGTAGTTTATACGAATTTTGGCTAAACATAATCACTCTACAACTGAATGAGTGTTGAGATCAACAGCAATTGCTAGCTAGAGAAAGATGCAGCAGCAATCCCGAAAGATTCTTCAGCGTTTGCAGTTACAACAATAAAAAGGCAAATATTGAGCAACGGTATCAATTGAGCAATTTTTGTTCTTATTAATAAATGAGAGTTGATTATGGTGAAATTTCGATTACGGGATGAGAAAAGAAGATATGAAAAATGTAAACAAAACATGAAAGATTTCAGTAAAGAAACATTGCATGTTTTTTTTCTGGTCTTTATATTTTTGTTTGTTTGGGGCTCTACTCACTCCGCTCGGGGGCCTTTCCTGCGACGCCTTATAGATAATTTGCCCCCGGCACTCCTGCCCCCTGCGTTCGCTCCGGCTCCGTGTTCAGCCCTGTTCAATAGCAAACCCCAGAGTCAAATCAATTTGGTTGTGTTTAATATTTGATGCTTCGAATCGAATGACAACAGAGTAAGAAATGGAATGAAATCGAAATCAAAGAGTGTGTGAGAAACGGAGGATTGAAAGCGCGAAGCTTGAATGTGGGAAATGGTAGGAAAAAAAAATGCCAGAGACACTAACACACGTACCCGGATATTAACCAATTGGGGAATTGTAGGGATGAGCTTTTTCTTTTGATTGTGGTTAGCATGCAGTTATATAATACACGGAGGACTCGATTATATACAGTTTCGGATTTATTTTCACCGTATATAATCGAATCCTGTATATAATCGAGTCAAAACGATTTTTTTAATCGTTTTCTTTGCATATATTTTTCGTTTTTGAATATAAAAGAATAATTTAATTTCTGATTCATCCCCTTAAAGTCATAAAATACCTTTCTCATATAAAAAAAATCCGAGTTCATTCGGGAGGTGATAGAGGATCATATTTGATGAAAAAAATAACGCAGAGTTATACAACTTTTTGTGGATAAATAACATTTTCGAAGTGAAAAACTTCAAAGTAAGTAATTTTTCATTTGTTATTATTAATTTTATCCTGAAAACTAATATTGAACCTAATTGTTTCTATCAATTAGATTAAAGGTCTCTAATCGTTCTACAATTTGTTCTTTGACACCCAACTTCTATCTACCTTAATTTCGCTGAAATATCGATATAAACAATTCCTGGTGTAGGGGGTCTCCGTAGCCATATTGGTTGCACGTTCGCTTAGTAAGCGATCGATCGTGAGTTCAAAACTCAGGACCCTCATTGACCATCTTTGTGTTGTTATAGAATAGCTACGTCCACGCAACAATCATCAGCGATGAAGATCGATCCACGGTCGAAATAAGATCGATTCATCCATACAACTGCTCTGCTTTGCAAGACACATCGGGCTGCTGTTCTATAAATAACTCAACAATGATCATTCAACTGTTTGGCGTTTAGGCATTTAGGCGTAAGAATATTTTTTCTGTTCTTCTGTGTGAATGTACCATATGTAATAGTATAGAAGGAATACTGGCGAATGAAAACTGTGTAATGTGCTAATTATAGATAAATGATAACCATTGTGACATGTACACGATTAAAATTCGGCTCTGTTACAGCCAAAATGCTAATGAGCCTTAAATAAATAAATGGGATAAAAAAAAATCCTGGTGAGAATTCAAGCAAAATCTTCAAAATCATGATTTTGACCCCACTGTACATATAAAAGCCATTTAAATTTTACCTTAACATTAAAAGATAATATTTTTCGTGAAATAAGTCATATTTGAAATATGAAAAAAAAAATTCAAACTGTATATAATCGAGTCCGACCTGCATATGGATGACATTGCATATATATAACTGAAAGCCAAGCTTCGACGCCTTGGATTCAATGGTCCTTTCTTGGATTGGCTACATTCTTATCACACGGATCGCGTTATGTCAGTAAAAATCGGTGACACAATATCTGGTTCTTTCCGAGTTACATCTGGCGTCCCTCAAGGCAGTCATCTTGGTCCGTACATTTTCCTGCTATATCTCAACGATATAAACATTAGCTTAAGATGCCGCAAACTATCATATGCAGATGATTTTAAACTGTTCCACCCAGTGAACAGCATTGACGACGCTGAAAATTTACAACAACAATTGGACATTTTTGCCGAATGGTGCGTTACCAACAGAATGTGTTTGAATCCATCGAAATGTTCAGTATTATCATTTTCACGTAAACGATCGTTGGTAAATTACGAATATAGGCTGCATGGCCGAACATTGAACCGTGTCAAAATTATCAAAGATCTCGGGGTCATACTGGACTCTAAATTAACTTTTCGCGAGCACATATCTTTTATCACCTCTAAAGCATCTAAAACTCTTGGTTTCATTTTTCGTGTTACCAAGCATTTTAAAAATATACACTGCATCAAATCTCTCTATTGTGCGTTGGTTCGTTCAACTCTCGAATATGCTTGTGTAGTGTGGTCACCGTACTTCCAAAATAATATTCAACGAGTGGAGTTCAGCGAAAATTCATTCGTTTCGCTCTACGTAATTTTCCGTGGAATGATCCTTCGAATCTCCCCAGCTACGAGGATCGCTGCAAGCTGATTGGGCTAGACTTACTGGTCTCAATAAGGAATGTCGCAAAAGCGCTATTCATATCGGATTTAATTACATCCAATACTGATTGTCCTGAGCTCCTCCGGATGATTAATTTCAACATTAATCGCCGGAATTTGCGTACCCAAAACTTTTTGTATCTCCCCACAACACGAACAAATTATGCATATAACGAACCTCTACATAGTATGTGCCGTATGTTTAACCTTTGTAGCACTAATTTCGACTATCGTATTTCGTATTCATCCCTCAAAAAAATATAAACGAAATACTTGAGCCTTTCTTAGAGATATTCCGATTCTACAGCTCTTTATCAAATTGGATTCTAACGCCTTTTGTACATTGCATGTCACTAATCTTTGGGTTGGATAGAAAAGCAGCATTTCATCAAATTTCCGCTGCCATCCATTATATGTTAAGATATTACTCATACTCAATGTAGGGGAGGGGAGGATAAGAGGCCCATCTCAAGTAAAACAGGATGAAACATGTGCAGTGATTTGTAATCGTACTCCACCATGCAGATCTCTTTTCGCTTCTTTTGAAAGTCAAAAACAAGTTTCCGGAACATTCTATTTAGAAAAAGTCATAGTGTCATATGAGAGTTAAAAGGTTTGTTATCTGTTTTTTTCAAATTTCCGAGGCATTTTTGTTGTCGAACGCCGAAACGACGAAACATTTTGTATCCTATATTTTTGTTTACAAACGAAATAATATGTGCCACTGTTCACATATATATTGCTACGTGTCGTTGTTCGTAAGTGTGTTGCGATATTTTTGGCCTTTATGTTTATGAGTTTTTGTTCGGTTTGTATCATTCGTAATAATGGAAGGATTTTAGTAGTCAGAAACAGTGAAATAATTCAGTTCGTTCTGGTTTTTATTACATAAAACAAGAACAAATATGTGAAAATGATTTCATGCTTTTCAGAAACCATCGAAGTATAAAACAATTACAGTAAATATATGAGTGATTTGGTAACACTGACACTAACTCTTTTTTAATCTCCATACTGAAGCGATGTGTACCATTATGAGATGGATTAGAAAATTTGCATTTTAATATAAAAATTGAATTTTAAACATTTCTTTAGTCAAACTCAATCGAGAGCTCTGGTAACATCCGAGAGCGTATTGAAGTTTGCAAAATTTGAATTAGCTTTAAAATGCTTCAAAAGTCTTATGACAGAAGCAGCCAAAGTTTGATGAAATCATGTGTTTTTTTATATATTGGGTTGGGGAAAAAGAAATGTCGTATGTTATCAATATGTAGCAACACTTAAACATATCTTGTGTTGTACTTATCGCATCGAGTCATACTATACGGCTATTTAAAGACGACAATCTGTGCTACAAGTGTCGTTTTGACAGTGTTGTGATTGTCCTTTTCAGTCTCAAGTTATAGCGCGTCAAAAATGGAGTCCACCAAGCTAGAAATTCGCCATATTTTACGTTTTTACTACCTGCGAGGTAAAACAGCAACGAAGGCGGTCGAAAAAATTTGTGTAGTTTATGGACCCGATACTGTAACGATTCGCATAGCACAGCGTTGGTTTGATCGATTTTGTTCTGGTGTAGTGGCTGTCGAAGATACACTCCGTACTGGTAGGCCAATCGTCGTGGAAACCGATAAAATCGTTGATATCATCCAAGTAGACCGGCATGTGAGCACTCGCTCGATTGGCCAGGAACTGGGTATAGACCATAAAACGTTTGGAACCACTTGCAAAAAAATTGGATTCTAAAAAAGCTGGATGTATGGGTGCCACACGAGTTGACGCAAAAAAATCTTTTAGACCGAATCAAAGCCTGCGATGCACTGCTGAAACGGAACGAACTCGACCCATTTTTGAAGAAGATGGTGACTGGTGATGAAAAGTGCATCACGTACGACAACCTAAAGCGAAAAAAGTCGTGGTCGAAGCGCGGTGAGCCGGCCCAAACCATCGCAAAGCCCGGATTGACGGCCAGGAAGGTTTTGCTGTGTGTTTGGTGGGATTGGAAGGGAATCATCCACTATGAGCTGCTCAACTATGGCCAGACCCTCAACTCGGTTCTCTACTGTGAGCAGCTTGGCCGCTTGAAGCAGGCGATTGACCAGAAGCGGTCAGAAATGATCAATAGGAATGGTGTTATTTTCCACCTAGACAACGCTCGGCCTCACACATCTTTGATGACCCGCCAGAAGCTATGGGAGCTCGGATGGGATGTCGTATTGCACCCACCATATAGTCCGGACCTAGCTCCAAGTGATTATCATCTCTTCCGGTCCAAGCAAAACGCTCTTGGTGATACTTAGTTGGCCTCAAAAGAGGCTTGCGAAAACTGGTTGTCTGAGATTTTTTGCAAATAAGGAGGGGTGTTTTGTAAGGGGGGATAATGAAGTTGCTTTCTAAATGGCAAGAAGTTTGCGAACAAAACGGCGCATATTTGACTTAAATTGGATAATTTTAAGTATGTTAAATATAGCGTCAAATTTCAATCAGAAACATTTCTTTTTCTCCAACCCTATATTACTATTTTATGAAGCTAGAAGAGGTTTTCGGTGATAAACTACATATAATGAAAAAAGAATGTTATAAGCACAGAAAAATCCCGCCCTTTACTGCGTTTTCCATGATTTTTCATAGTGGTGCGTTTTACCGACACGGTGCGTTTTACCCTAAGTTCCCCTACCTAAGTTATGAATCCTTCGTTCAGAGAGTCGCGTAGGATTTTGTACTTCTGATACGATTGCGATTAAATAATCCTCTGATTTACTCCAAATTTGAAAAATCGGCTAGAAAAAACGGCTGAACGTATCAATATGAAACGTTCACGGATGTTTAGGGAATACACTAGGCTAAAAATTAGCCTGTAAACATTATAACTAACTGCGATATTTGCAGAACTACAGTGGATTTTGTAAAACACTACAAAAATCCTGTTTTTGGCACTTTTTGGAAATCGATGCAAAAAATTTAAATAATTTTTTTTTCGTCAAAGTAATTATATTGGAGTTTTCAAAACTGCCATTCGATTTGCGGTGCGATGGTTATTTATTGAATTATTCATCATCAAAGACGAAGGGTTAATTTTTCATTCAAACTGAAATATCTCTGTGTGGGAGGGTCCTACAGGAACGTTCTTGGAACCAAATAAAAGCTGATGGATAAGGTTAATTGGATTTACTGCTGAGTTGGTTGGCAAAACATTGGGTTAGTCCAGAATATTCTTGAAAAAAAAAAGAAAAAACGATTTTTCATTTCTTCCCGATATTGTTGCCCACTACCCCAACACACACCAAAATAAAAATATGTACGTAAAATATTATAATACCTGAAAGTTGTAGCTTCTAAATGGTGCGCACCCTATCGATATGCGTTAATTTTTCACGAAGATATAGCATGTCAAAAATCACTTGAAATTTCTAACTTCGCATTCTGTTCCTCTAATTTTTTTGTCGAGTGTATAAGTGCAAAACTGGCGCGAACTGTCTAATACACCAACAATTTAAGAGCCTTGTCAGTGAAATTTTAACACTTCAACTTTGCCAGAATGCTTTGCACTTTTAGCCGACATATATGAAAGCTTCATTAAAAAAAAATTAATGAGACAGACATATTTTTTTAATAGTTTAGAATGTGATTGTACAAGCACCATATTCTCCAGGTATGACCCTGTATGACTTTTTCATATCTCCAAAATTCAAATTACCGCTTTGTGGACCTGTTTTGACAGCATTGAAGACATAAAAACGAATTCGCTGCGTGAATTGAAGACAATTCCTGAATACAGCTATGAAGATTTCGAATAATCGTGCTGTCTTGAGATGATCTTCTCTAAAGCCTATTATATAGAATATAACAAGAATATAAAGTAGACGCTACAGAACTCTGTAATATCACTTAATCTATTTTACTAACAAGCAATGAAGAAATCAAATATGGTTAATAACGGATTTCGAAATGATAGGTTAAAGAGGGAAATGTAAATATTTACACAGTTCTGTACAAACATAACATCAATAGGCTAAACATTCCTTATCACTACGCATGTATCTATCTATAATGGTTAGTTTTATACGAAAATCAATCACAAGTACCCCTAAAAACATGCTCGCGGACGTGCTAGTTTATTAGTGTAATTTTCAAGCGGCCAAAAAATCCCTACGTGTTGAAGGAAATATGCAAAACAATGCACACAAGCCAGAAAAGGTAATTGGGAAGTTATTGGATAAGGTCACGCCATGATGAAGGAAATGTGGGCTATGAGAAGCATACGACCCATAGGTGGAATAATTTTCACATGGGTTTTATGGTTGCAACAAATGATATAAATCGATTGCACCGAATAAGGCGCGGAAATTTAAAGTTTTTTCTCTATATGCAATGTGATGCACTTATTTGTGAAATAGTACAGCAAGTCTTGTGAGGTTTCTATTTTACAAGATCGTGATGCGAAAATCCTAGACGATCGTCACAAATCAAGCTCTCTTGCCATGTCATGGTAATTTATACATGATATTAAATCATAGTTATGGATGGCCTAGTACTGGAATACTATGACTAGAAATGTCTTGAAGAGAATGTGCATACTTCATATTAATCTGGTCATTCATGACTATGGTTGTTTGAAATTTATCATTCGATATATCAATATAAGTTAGAAAATTACTTCAGTTCATTGAACGCAAATGTTAACATCATTGTACGGAGAATAAAGTTCAATTTTGTCTAACAATTTTCAAACTATTGATCATGTGATGATCATGTCATCACAATGGTTAGTTGTGATGAAATGATCATCTACCAGAAACCTGTTTTTGTGCGGTTTTTTTTTGTGAGTTTTTTTTGCATTAAAAATCTCATATTTTTTACGCGGTATTTAAAAAAAATGGAAGTTATCGGTCATTTTTTTCTATCTTTGATATGTATTTCATCGTTTTACATAGGGACTGTGTCAGCTAATTCTCATTCTCATGTTTTGTTTTGTTTGTTTTAAGGTGTCAGTAGGTGCTTATTGAAAGGAGCAAAGAGTTGATTTTATGATCTGCGCAAGTGAGTAGGCCGCTTATTAAAGTGAAAAAAGGATTTGGATTATTTTCTTAAGGAAATCACCGCTTTTTTTTCAAATTGTGTAGCGAACACTATTTTTTGAAGCTACTGGTGAAGTTTAGTACGATTTTTTATGCGGTCCCTATCCCCCGTACAAAAACAGGTTTGCCTATACGTTGTATGTTGGATGCATAAGACCCCTCCCAAACAAGCTTCACGCTTTAGGCGCTTTGGTACGATTCTATCGATGGGTAACCTGGGTAACAATTCTTCATCTATTGACCAAAATTGACAGCATTTGGACGATTCCAAAACTTTCCTTTGCAAAATTGGCCAGAATAGTGGTGCTAGAATCCGGAATCACTGTTCATTTTATAGCAGGGGTCGTAATAGGCGTATCTGGAATCTTTTGACAGCGAATTGTTTGGAATGCCTATATCTTTGGACGATGAAAATTTCACTTTGATCCATTCTGTTTTGAAAAAGTTGTGCATGATGAAAGCAGAGAGAAGAAATTTGATTTCAATTTGATCAGATACTAAAATCGAGAAATCGCTGAAAGTGTATGATGTGTTGAAACGTAATCGGATCAGATCAGAGAACGCGCCGTAGTTTGCCTGCTCTCAGCCATCACAGCAACGAAGTATACTAAAATTATAATTTTACAACAATGTATCAGTTCACACTTTTTCTAAACAAATCTCCCGTAACTTTTGAAAAGGTCCAATGTAACATTTTCGCCAACTCGAGAAAAACGAAGTTGAAGACCCGAACATTATTTCGCGAATTGTCTTAAAAGCTATCAATCTTTATCACTGTTTTCACCACTAGCTGTCAAGAATAACTTCGTAAAACCAATCGTAACTATTGTTCCGTGATTTGAGATTAAGGTTGAAGCCTCGGAGCGAAAAATGTTACATTGGACGTTTTGACTGCCCGCGTTTGCACATTAGACATATTACGTTGCACTATAAAAAAATTAACTAATAAACAACAATCCAAATATCAGCATTTCGTTCTAAAGACTGATTATTATTGTTATCACTCGTTGAATTGCACTGAAATCGATAACAACACCTGTAAGAAATAAATTCCAAAACGACCGAAGTACGACTGCGAGTTGTTTTGAATGCTTTGTTACTTCGGACGTTTCGGCCGTCGGAGGAAAGTGGCGTCCGAAGTAACAGCCGGGTGCTTAAAATTCGAATCTGTACATTGGAAATTTTTTGTATCGGCGACAAAAAGATGAAGAAGATAGATACGTGAACGATTGTTTTTGTAATACATTCAATGATTGAAAACTAATAGCGTGCATCCATTAACTCGATTTGTTTACATTTGTTACATAGGACCTTTTCAAAAGTTACGCGAGAAATGTTAATGCCTTGTGAACTTATTTACGAACCAAAACGGTGCTATGAATAATAGATAACGGTACTTAGTATAAAACAAAGTTGTCATCCATGTTTGACGGAAGGATTAATGGAAAACTCCATGTAATGCGGCACTGTGTAGATGTAGAGAGCATTGTTCTGTATGTTCGAACAGAAAGATAAAAGACTAAAGACGCCAATCTAATTATTTAATTATTTTTGTTATACATGCGAAAGATATTACACGAAGAAGAATTATAGCAAAGATTTTTTTGTAAATACTTATCAGAGGTTTACAAAACATAAAGGAATCTTGTGCACTACTTTTTCAAGTAAAAATAATTGTGACCAGTACGACGCACATGTCAAAATTTAAAACGGCCGCAAAGGGTAAAATTTATAAGTTCAATTTAAAAGCATAATCGTATCTTTAGTATCATTGATTGGCATAGTTATTATGAATATGACGATGTTGATGGTAGCCACGTAAAAATTCACATTCACTTTGCTTTAGTAGGTAAAAGATAAACAGTGTCATTTCTTTATTGTAAAGCTAGCCGATAACCAGACTTTTTCATCTTTTCGCGATAGATCCATTACGCCATAACTAATATTGTATCTTGTTTTTGAAAAATCTGTAAATCTGTATGAAAACCAAAAAAAAAAACTGTAATCTGTATCTACAGATTCTTGGTTCCAAAAAGTCTGAAAAATCTGTATAAATACAGATTATTCTGTAGATATGGTAACCCTTCTTACGATCGGAAGTTGAGGTTAAAGGTAAAGAGAACAATCGAAGCAAATCCGGGACTTTCAGACTATGACAAAATACAACTATAACCAAAGTACTCTCCGAAGAATCCGTATACAAGAAGTTTATCGTATTTTCCGTACATGTAAGCAACCAGACAGAACGCTGAAGCCAAAAGACGCGCTCGAAAGTTGTACAACAAGGTTCAGACGAAGTACGAAGAATACATGCTGATGGATGACGAAACATACGTGAAGATGGATTTTGAACAGCTACCAGGCCTGAAATTCTGTAAGGCAACTGCCAGAGGAGATGTCCCTAGCAAATTTAGGTTCGTTTTGTTGATAAATTTGCCAGGAACTTCTTGGTTGGCAAGGGATTTGCAGCTGTGGACAGAAAACCAAAATATCTCGCCACAAACAAGATTTTTTTTTTATCTTCGCTTATTTTTCGTCGGCCTATTTCCGCCACTTTAGTGCCAATCACCGACATCAGGGAGGCGACTCCACCTGTTCCTACCTATCAGACTCAACAACTCATGAGCCGGGCCAACTTCTTTTGCTTCCCTTCCGAAGGAAGACGTAACCAGAGATTTTTCGCCTCAGAAAATCCCAACGACGCCAGCTGGGATTGAACCCAGGCCGATCGGATTGTGAGGCTGTTACGCTAACCACACAACCACTGGCGCCGTCCACAAACAAGATGATGAACTCGAAAATGTATAGAGAAGAGTGTCTACAGAAACGTCTCCTTCCATTTATTAAGGCTCACAAAGGTCCGGTGTAGTTTTGGCCAGATTTGGCAAGCTAACACTACAGTCGAGAGGTGCTTCAATGGTACCGTATCAATGGGGTCAAAAAACCAGGGCTATGTATCGGAGTTGGAAGAAATTTCATCGTATTAGGAGTCATTAAACAAAATTAAACAAATGCTCAAAAGGAGCATTGTAGATATGGTCGCTAATGTTTTGTCACAATCAGCTTTCAGGGCTTCAAACGGGGAAATGGCAAGAAAACATGGAATTTATTTTCAAAGCCAAAACATCAGTTGCATGGTGATTGAAGAAGCAAATACAAAAAAGTGGACTTACGCAATTCCGTTAAGAACCAAGTTTAATTCGTTGAAATTAATTCGATGCCGTAGTAGATGAAGTTGCCGATATGTTCAAGATCTTCGATGTGCGTTGCGCCTTTCATACACTCCGGTTAACGATTTGTGAGGGACTAAATGATCGTTCTGATACTAC
Source organism: Toxorhynchites rutilus septentrionalis (assembly GCF_029784135.1). Taxonomy (NCBI): domain Eukaryota; kingdom Metazoa; phylum Arthropoda; class Insecta; order Diptera; family Culicidae; genus Toxorhynchites; species Toxorhynchites rutilus. The sequence continues at coordinate 154,582,115 of NC_073745.1, forward strand.
CTAGAACCCCGAAAACGGATACAATTCTTAAAAGAAGAGCAGGGAAAGATGCAATTCCAGATCAGGCCACTCGCTAAAGGAGAAAATATCTCACGATTCAGCGACTGATTGAACTAAGAAATCAATGATCTGGATAATAGAATATTTCCCTAACCATGAATCAGTGGACAAAGCGATCGATCTGGAAAAGCTCAACTCAAGAAAGTTCAACCTAACCAAAACACTTCAACTTGAAGAACTGACACCTGGAAAGTTTATGTTGGAATGAAGAAGTCTGATTTTCCACCTTAGTAAGATAGAATGACCAATTGTAGATGGAGCTGAACGGTCCACGGAGAGAGAGGAAAGTACACTTCTGGCTAACGCTATATTTTTAGCAGCAATTCACATCGATCCAAAGAGCAGAATTTTACTTAACGAGAGTTTTGTTGTTGACGAAGGAGGATAATGAACCTCTCAGCGAATCTTGCAGCGATAATCCTGTGTCTTCATCTTCATCAGAGAGCACAGATTTCGTTGCTTACCTAAATAACGAAAAAGCATCGATGTCACCTCGGAAAAGCGAATAAGAAGAAAGACCTGCTACTGAACATCTTTTGAAGTGAAATCCTAGCTTGTTTGCCAGAGATCGAGACTGATCGTGGAAGATGACAGTACAAGTAATTCCAGTGTTTCCTGAGCTCATCATGGATGTTGCACGCATGATTACTGCCATTCCACCAACTCAAGTTAGCGTAGAAAGGCTGTTCTTTGCTTTGAAAATTGTGAAGCCAGATCTTCAAGCCTCAATGAAGGAAGATTTAGCTGAAGCAATTCTGTTTTCACGAGCATAATAAATTTTATTTAAATCCGTTTATTTTGTGAGGGCTCAGTCACATACGTTTAGAGGAGCCAAACTCTTAACTATATTGTTACTAGTACATATCAACCTATTTCCTTAACTCCGAGGTTAAGGTAGGAAACCGATTACTCGCAGTCTAATCGAGTTAAGAAGGGTGGGATAATTTCTTCAGGAGAAGGAATCCTAAATTTTAATGTTTTTTTTTCGGTACTTTCGTATTAGCGTCACCGGAGCCGAAATACAATAGATAGCATTTTTATTTTTATTCACACTAGCATTCAAATATTATTTGTATTGTTGCCTTGTTGTATGCAGTGTTTTGTCATTTTTAGTGCTACGAAAATGCGTATTTGGGATTTGGGGTATTTAAGTATAAACACCACCGTAGCGCAATTTTCATTATGAATTGATTTGTCCTTATTAAATTTATTCTGAGGTCAACGAGTCCCCATCAATCGGGGATAGGGAACAGAGGCATCATTTATATTTCAGTGCAAAAATTAACCACCGCTTTTAATATGAATGCATGTGTTTACGACCACAACAGCCAATTGAAACACGTTTATTTAGAATGAATTGCTTATACTAGGGTGGTGCTTGTAGTCTCAAATCTCACTCACTCTCACTCCTGATGTGCATCCCGGTTTCGGATCTTTCAATACGAGACTATCAAGCATTTGGATAAATGATTTACAAAACTATTTTGTCTAATTCAGCTGTGAATCGGTTTATCTGATATATGTACAACCAAATGGGTGACCGGAATAAATCGCCACAGTAAACAACTGCAACAGAAACAACCGCTTAGAAAAAGTGTAGTAGGCTAGAAATATTTGGCGCGGGAAAAACATCATGTGCCTCACATTTCTATTATAAATTTATTCTCTTGTTCTCGTTTTTCGAAATTTATTCTGAGGACAATGTAATGGGGACGAAGTCCCCATTTGGCGAGGATAAGGAATCGAGGCGGCCCATGCCGCCAAGATGACGCAATCCGAGTCCACCGCCGACCCGCCGTCGGAAGCGGCGGTGTCTCGCACGCAAACCTGGGATCCACTGATTGCCCGGTTAGTTTGAAACATAGGATACGATCCTTTAGCAATGTCCGACCGAGCTCTAGCGAGCGTCGGACGGTATACGTCTGCCCGGGGCGTTACGTTTGCCTGGGGCGATACGTTTGCCCGGTTAATTCTTGTTTTGAAATACAATACCGCGCCACAATATTTATAGCCTACTACACATTTTATAAGCGGTGGTTTCTGTTGCAGTCGTTTTCTGTGGCGATTTATTCCGGGAACCAACCAAATGGTGTGTTGAGGAATCAAAACATTCGCAATAGACACTCATAAAAATCATTAACTTCCTTCCCACCTATTTAGCAGATATAGTGCGAACAAAGTTCAACCCTTATCTTGATTAGGCTGGACTATATGAAATTTAAGCCTGTCAATATTCGCTGGAGAAGAAAACGGATTGCACGATAGTGAAGCTATGTAGATAAGCCAAAATAATAAGGCATTATCTCTTCTATGAAAACAAAATTAACAGTCCAATATTTCTCACGGAAGAGTATTCGGTTCTCTACAGATATATCATACCGCAAAGGCTAGTATAGAAAAGTGGAATAAAACCAGACTATTTGGCGATAGCATTGAAACGCAAACACTTGCATGTCGCAGAAGCCTTCAGCTCGCTCCGCGGCATTGAAAACATGGCAAACTTGTGGATAACAATCATTTACTCCTAATGAACGTCTGTTATGAATTTGCATATCCATCTGGAAGGAGCCAAACAACAAATTCAATTCTGCGCTCCAAATTATCTTTGGATTGATGATTGTAACAAATTAAATGTCCTTTAAAAACAAAATTGCGATCGTCCCAACTGGTAATTCTTAGAAGCGAGTGTTCGTGTGTGCTGGCGTATTGATCTGAGACTCGAGTATAAAAACTATGTTCAGTATGTTGTCAGGTGATACAAGATGGGAAAAGACCATAAAAATGTGGACGAAGAATATCAATGTTATCAATTTAGCGATTGCGATAGGATTATGAAAAATGTATAAATGAATGGATAGGGGGTAACGAAAACAACTTTCGATTTCGTGTATGCTATACACCTAGTGGCTCACCTGTAATACGATAGTACTCCTTTGGACAGGACAAACCAGCGCTTTTGGTATCCTTTGAGATAGTTTGTCCATTTGTACAGCCAGCCTTTCATATCGGGGTCTGCCTGCACTGTCTGGGCACTTCCAGTTGTTGGAAGCAACCCTCCTTTACCAACAGGTGCAGATTCCGACATTTTCACTGCCGAATTCCTATCCTCGAGGATTGAGATTTTCCGAATTTCACTGTAGAAAACTTGTTTTTGTAAACCTATCTTGAAATGCACTTAAGTCGAAGAAAATACAACATCTGCATCCACCATCCACTGTACAATACTAGGGTTATTCATCCAACCAAACGAATAATCAGATCACAGCTATGTTGGGTTCGAAATTCTTCACACAAAATTAACAGTCCCGCAAATCATTAGCCACGTCCACCATTTTTTCGCAATGAAAAGTGAACAAGATGTGAAAAGTGCTTTGACAGTTTTCCTCCACTACAATCTGAGACTGTGGTGACTGTGCCAGTGATGATTGCTCCATCACTTCTTTCACTTCCTAATCACTCCGTTGTATGACAGAACAGTCGAACAAAAAGGAAAACAAAAAACAATAATATCGAAAACATCGAACGTCGCGTTTAAGAATCAAGTGTTCAACATTCAGAGGTAGAATAAAATACCAAAAAGACAAATGGTGTAAGCGGTGTAAGGGTGTTCATACACTGTTTGACCGAAGCCAAATATTTGACTCTTTTTGACAGCTAAAATTTTATCGACGTGTACTGATAAAATATATTCGACACAAAACACGACAACAAAATATTCAGTTATTGGATGCCGAAAATATTTTGTCGGTCTGTTCGGTAAATCTGTCGGTAGATGGATAGGTTACCTACAATAATTCAGACGATTTTTTTTCCATGTTCAATGTTTGGCATTGTTGATAATTTAAGAGTGGCAAACGAAATAGTGTTTGTACAAACATCAAACCAAACTCTATCTGTCAAAAAGTGTCAAATATTTGACCTCTTGACAAACAGTGTACGGCCATCTTTAGTGGTTTGCTCCTGAGACGAGACCTGACAAATGACTTCATACTTCTTTTCTTTTTCTTCGGCCAAGCGTGATCAACAAATATACCAAACCATGCGATATGTCAGGTTCCCGAATTATATAAGGTTTCAGAATATATTATAGTGTTTACCACCACTAATGGTTTTACAAATGTAAACAATAATACAATTACATGACATAGTGGAAAATGAACAACACATTGAACAATACTTTCATCATTGACCATTAGTATATAACGTAACCTCCTCGTACAGGGCCGTTGCGTAGACGGGCAATGGTCTTATAGCATAGATTATCTCGTCCGTTTGTCTTATCTTCATCTTAGCAAATCCTAATTTCTCAGTCCAACGCATGTGTGCGTGTTCATTACGAGAATAAAGATGGTACTCACACGGGCTATACTCAGGTTCCCCGCAGCACCTGCCGTCGGAGGCTCATCAGTCGGGACTTCTCCGGAAAGGGATGCTACCGCGTGCTCATTTAAATTTCCCAGAACAGGCCGGCATCTTTCAGGAACGAAAGAAGAACCTCCTCTCTAACAGGGTCATTGCTGAGAACATCCCTTATTGATGTTGAGAGCTGGTAATGTTCTCGCAGGTCGTGATACTCCACGCAGTTGATTAATATACGAGGTATAGCTATTAAATAACGAGACTGGTTACAAAAAAGGGTTATATTTTAAAAATTACAGTACAACGATATGCTCCCCTTCAATATACTTCCCTTGGCTCCTCACACACCTTTCCATACGTTTTTTTTTCCATTGTTCGAAGCAGTGCTGAAACTCTTCTTTTGTGATGACGTTCAAAAGCCACGTCGCTTTTTCCTTCGCCTCTTCTACGGACTGAAATCAGGTACCTTTCAACACGGATTTGATCTTGGGGAATAGAAAAAAGTCGCATGGGGCTAGATCTGGCGAGTACGGAGCATGTTCGAGCTCTGGAATGCCCTTATCGGCTAAAAATTGCTTCACCGACAGCGCGTTATGGGCAGGTGCGTTGTTGTTCGTGTTTTTCGTCGCACATGATTTCCGACGCGCACCACAAACCACGCTCCATTCAAACCACTGCTGCTCGCAAACTACTATAGTGACAAAAACGTACGTTCGTATGTTAATAGCAGACACTTCAAACTACCGAGCGCACTATTCGTTTTTCTCCCACCCCTCTAGGACGCCCTTCAGGCGCGCAGTCTCGTTATTTAATAGCCATACCTCGAATGTTCGACTGTTCAGCCATTCTTTGTGTGGATACCGACTGGACAACATCGTTGCTGGACGAGCTGGACGGCGAGGGATCTAATAGTGTCTAATAATACAAAACCTTCCTTCCTTCGTCTGTTAATCTGGTGTTGCATGTTATGTAGATTGGTGCATCACATCCGGTGATCATGTGAGCGTGGGTGACCCTTGTGTGTTTCACACGCAACCTGGACAGGGCCCTTTGTTCCCGTCTGTCGTCCCTATCATTCCATCGGCTCAAATTTCCTTTAACTTTACTTAAGAAGCCTGTCGAGCTTCTCCAGTGTCGCGTAAAGTGATTGATGGTCTCGTTTTTAAAGTTTTTGAATATATCAGCAGCAGGAACGGTGTCCGTCGCGAATGCCTGTGCCGACCTACCAGCTGCCGTCAGTGTCTCCGCCCGCTCGTTGCCATGAATGTTGCTGTGACCGGGGAACCAACACAAAGTTGTCATCGCTACGCAGTTTACCTCTATTGCCTAAATGAATAAGTGCCGTGACTCTCCCGCTTCCAGGGCTGAGAGCACCGAAAGCGAATCGGTAAAAATGACCTCTGGAATATGGCTGGGACACGACCTACAGCATGTGCTATGGCCGTCGCTTCCGCCGCTTTATATATTTCGTTGTATTTGGGAATGAATAGTGAATGATCAGAATTAATTGCTTGGACTGTAGCTTGGAATGTACTTGGATATTACTGACTATCCAAGCGAACTAACAGTAACCATTCCAAGCTACAGTGCTATTTTGCGTGTCAAAAATTGTAATTTCAATATTTTGCTAGTAATAATTATTCCAAAATGTCGAAATATACAGGAGAAATATGGTATGCTACGTTTCTCAACAAAACTATATAAATGGAGTCATTGTTCACTAATTATTTACGAAGGGTCACTTGACCCGCTGTGGTAACAATAGGTATACATGACACATCGGTAGGTTTAATGTTAAAATAAGAATTAAGAATAAAATTATCTTTTCCTTATCAAATTATTATTCTATGTAAATCAAATACACTTTTTTTTATCCCATTTGTTTATTTCAGGCTCATTAGCATGTTAGCTGTAACAGAGCCGAATTTTAATCGTGTACATGTCACATGGTTATCATATCTATAACTAGCACATTACACAGTTGCCATTTTTTGGCGTCAGAGAATTCCTTCTATAACATTGCATATGGTACATTTACACAGTAGCCATTTAGGCGTAAGAGTATTCTTTCTGTTCTTCCATTATCCAGTTAAACCGCCGGACAGCGGAGACAGTTGATATGATCATTGTTGAGTTATTAATAGAACAGCAGCCCGATGTGTTTTGCCGAGCAGAGCCGTTGTATGGATGAATCGATCTTATTTCGACCGTGGATCGATCTCCATCGCTGATGATTGTTGCGTGTGCGTAGTTATTCTGTAACAACACACAGATAGTCAATGAGGGCCCTGAGTTTTGAACTCACGATCGATCGCTTACTGAGCGAACGCGCAACCAATGCGGCTACGGAGACTCCCAACACACTTATTTTGCAAGTGATGATAGATTATCTCGTCCTCTACGTCCTCTCGTTATCTAAATCCTCTACGAAACTTTATCTTAAGATGATTTTATATTATAATGATAAGAACAGAAAATTTGGAGAAAACAGGTAATAGGGTGCTCCCTTGGCCAAGTGGTTAGCGTCATAACTAACATGCCGGGTGTTCGGGTTCGATTCCCGTTCTGGTCGGGGGAATTTTTCGTCAAAGAAATTTCCTCCGACTTGCACAGTGATCACGCGTATTCTAGAGCTTGCCACTCAGAATGCATTCAAGGCGTGTTATTTGGCATAGAAATCTCAACTAAGTACTAATAAAAATGACGCAAGTAATACTACGTTGAAACGGCGAAGTTCCTCTAGGAACGTTAGTGCCATTGAAGAAGAAGAAGGTAATAGGGTAGGGTGGCAATGAATGCATGGAAAAAAAATCATCATCGAATTTGAAGAACCAACCATGTACAAATGTTTATTGGTCCAAATAATTACCTGTACAAAACTTCAGCTCAATCGTACATAATTTAGGGGTACCTCAAAACGCTCAAAGTTTCGATTTGACCCTCGAAAATGACAAGAATGACTTTTTGGCACTCGGTCGTTTTTTCCGTCTGGAAAGTCATTTTCTGACAAAAAGAAATTACATTATCATTAGCATCATGATATTCTGTATTATTCTTATCTGTTTTTTATGTTTATAGCTGTTTATGATTTTATGACAGGGTGCGAAATTGTAGGGTCCGGGTTTTATGACGGTTAGTCATTCCAGGATGAACATCAACATCGTAGTTAGTAAAACGGTACAGTACCGCTTGCTGAAATCTGCATTAACTCTAATATTTTGCAAAGGATATTTTATCGCGCAATCCAACATTTCGCAGGAAGTCTCGTATGAAGAATCGAGATGACCATTTTCATTTGCACCCTAAACCATACATTTTACCTTGTATTTCGAAAAAACGACCAAGTCTCAGAGAGTCGATTTTGACAAAAAAAATTTCGAGATAGCAGTAGATCTAGTTCCATACAACTTGAAGACATTAGGCATCGACAATTTTTTTTTGAAACGCCGATTTCATGTATTATTAACCAACGTAAGCTGGCTAAGCAGTTGATGTTCTCAAAAAAAATCGGACTTCATTAGAAAACAGTTATTCGTATTCCGTAACAAATCAGCAGGGTGATTTTAGTGGGCAAATTCCTATGTGGAAAGTTTATATGAATGTTCATTTTCGTAAATCTTGGTAAATTTTGGACGATTCCCACCCATTTTGCGCCAAGCGTTCGGAAAATCGAACAGTAACTTTAATAATTTTTCATCTCTTTGAAATGATAATGTTTTTGAACCAAAAGACTGCTTAATTTATTAGCTACCACTTACCATTAATTTCATTCAATTTTGTATACCTTCGTGCGAGGCTACAATTTTGGGTTTCAATAATATCTTATAAAATTATATTTTTATGAAATGTATTGTCTGTGACAATTCATTAATACAATAACATCAACTTCAATTCAAGGGCGTGTCTTGAAAAAATCAAATCCGGAGAAATGTCCCACGAAGAAACCGCAAGGCAACTCAATTGTAGCTGTGAAACAATATATAACAAGCTATGCGAATCGCACCAGAAAAATCCTGGACATCAGGAAATTTTTACTGAGGCGGAAGGCGGTTTTTGAACCTCTCAGCTGCTTGTCCGAGTGGGGCTTCTCCGTTAGCACCGATGATCTGAGGGAAATATTTCGAATTTGACATAGCATTTTAGCATTATTTGACATAACAGGAAATAAAAGTGCCAACTTACGCAAATAACAATCCTTTACGGGACTTGGTGGCACGACTCCTTCGCGATCACCAGCAACTGAGCAAATGTTTTGCACAAAATATGAAACACGTGAAACAATCGCAGAGTACGTGACCAACATAGAGGAATCTCTGGAAGATGTTCCAGCTTTCAATATTTTTAGTTACGACGGTACGAATTGGTCAGATGATTCGGGTGAGAAGCTTGCTATTTGTAAGCATGGCTTAAAGTACTTTGAAAACATGGGGAACTTCAGTAAATCTGCGACTTCCGTTATGTTTTGCGGAAGTGAAACCGGAGAACTGTTGCTACCATACGTCGTGTTCGAGGCAGAACACTTATGGGATTCCTGGACACTTAATGGCCCTCAAGCAATACGCTACAATCGAAGTGCTTCTGACTGGTTCGACGAAAGAATTTTCAAGAACTGGTTCAAGCCACTTTTTCTTTCAGCTATTAGGCATTTGAACGGGTCAATTGTCCTGATCGGAGACAATCTTTCATCTCATAAAAAAAATATTAAATTTATCTGCTTGTCACCTATGCAACTCATCTGACACAACCTCTTGACGTTGCATTTTTCGGTCTTATGAATGGCGAATGGCGGAAAATTTTAAGATGGTAGCGCACCTCTCGTGAGGGTTCTAAGAACGCAACTCTTTTCATAGATTGTCTCGGAAGAATTATCACTGAACTTTTACAGGCACTAGCACCACATACTACACCCAAAATTCATTTTTAGCTCATGTTTTGTCATTCCGATTTATTACATTAAATGAGCGTAAAAATGACAGAGAATCCCATGACTCACAAATACTGATAAGCATTTGTACAGGGTTTTCCATTTCGGGCTCCCGAAAGTATAAAGCCCTGCGCTGACAACCGTTTGACATAGCTGTCATCCAAAGCGTCATATCGTTATTTGAATGTCTGCCATTTTAGCATCGCACAACGTGTTAATTTTTTTAAATTATACTATAAAAATGATGAAAAACCGGCAAATGTTTTTCGAGCATTACGGACGGATTTTGGTCGTCATGGACGGCCTACAGAGCACACAATCGCTAATGTAGTGCGTAAATTCGAACAAACTGGATCCATAGCGGATATTGTGAAACCTGTACATCATCGTAATGTGCGTTTGGCCGAAAATATTGCTGCTGTTGCTGCCAGTGTGGAGGATGACCCGAATGTTTCGATTCCACGGCGTGCTCAGCAATTGGGCTTGTCAAACACATCATTGTGGCGAATTTTGCATTTGGACTTGCACCTACATCCATATAAAGTCCAACTGGTACAAAAATTAGGGCGTGGTGACTATGGAATGCGTCGGGCATACGTCGATTGGGTGAACGAACAACAGCAGCAAAATGCTGAATTTTCGCATCAAATTTTCTTCAGCGATGAGGCACATTTCGAGCTCGGTGGCTATGTGAACACCCAAAATTTCCGTATATGGGGCTCAGAAAATCCACACGTGATTGTTGAGAGGCCATTGCATCCGCCAAAAGTCACTGTTTGGTGCGCATTATGGTCTGGTGGAGTCATCGGGCCGTATTTCTTTGAAAATGAGGACGGCGAGACGGTAACTGTGAATGGTGAGCGCTATGGGCGCATGTTAACCGATTTTTTTTGCCACAAATTGAAGATATGGATACGGATGACATGTGGTTTCAGCAGGACGGCGCCACGTGCCACACAACACGACCGAACATGGCCATATTGCGAACGAAATTTGAGGGACGCATAATTTCGCGTCTTGGTGATGCCAATTGGCCGTCCAGATCATGTGATTTGAACCCGCTAGACTTTTTTTTGTGGGGTTATGCGAAAGACCGTGTCTATGCCAACTCTCCGCAAACTCTTGAACATTTGAAAGACAACATTCGTGAAGTTATGACCGAGATACCGCCCCATATGTGCCGAAAAGTCATCGAAAATTACCTGTTCCGGATCAAGGTGTGCGAGGAAGCCCTAGGTGGACATTTGAATGATGTTGTATTTCACACATAATAGCATAAACCAAACTTTAATTTGAAATAAAAGTTTCATCGAAATTCGAATTCTAAGTGTGTTTTATTTCAATTTACTTTCGGAATTTAAAGTTGGAAAACCCTATATAATATATATGGTACGGCAATATAAGATCAATACGAACGAGCGAAACAAAAGGCACGTTTCAAATAAGTACTCATTACTTCGCCACATATGTACAAGGTCCAGACCGAGATGAATATAGTTCTCCTTCATTCTGGAAAGTGTTTTCTAAGAGTTAAATCAGAAAACACTTTCCAACTTCAATTTGTAATGAGATGTAATATTATCACGCTTCTGCGTAACAGAATCTTTAGCTATGTGGATATCGTGGTCGTGTAATACAGCACAGTAGATTATCGATAATCCACGAGCGGATGAACCGGGTGCGGATCATCCGCGAAAGCGAGTTCTATAGTAATTCTATAGAACATCTCGAAATTTGTCAGTGAGAGGTAAGCACTTGCTCTTTTGTCTTGGTCATGGCTTTCACATTATCTGACCACTGGTGTGCACGACCTTACAGATGAATAGTTGAATAATTTCTGTATTGATAAAACATAGTTTTTATGCTGAATTATCTTTATTTCGTGTTTGCACCTCATTGTTAGTCCTTCATCGCGTTATCCGCGATTTTCGTTATGCGCGTTGGCCTAGCCAGATTATTTCGCGGATAATCGGGGTTCTACTGTATATCATTCCAGCCGGCCTTGGTTCGATCCCCGTTGACGCCGTTTGAATATTTTTTTTGTGTGAAATATCAAAAAAGATGAAAAAAGAAAAAAATAATGAGATGTCTGCTTCCATACATACAAACATTTTAAAGCGTTGGGGGACATATGACATTTTTTGCCTATTTGACGCTCCAAGGCAGGGAATGACATGTTTTCTGTCGAAAATGAAATGCTTCCTGTCAACGCTAGTATGGGTGTAGACGTATATTATCATCGGGTTTCCGGAAGTGCGATATTGTACCGTGAAATCTCCACAAACTTATTAATCAGCTGGCATTTGATAGCGTAAAGCTCGAGTTGATTGGAGACTCATTAAAACAATTTCTAAAGGAACTTCGTAACGACGTGATCGGCTGTTCATCCGATGAAAATATTAAAGGTTTCTTCTAAAAAAAAGTGTAAAAATGTAATGTGTGTTTTCTCCTGATGAAAAAAAGTGTTTCTCCTGATGAAATTTCAAAACGTGAAACGAAACACCCGGTAAAAGGGAACGAAACCCTAAAGTCGTTGTAAAATATCTTTTTATAAAAGAACAAATTTATTTCTTTTAATTTCCGTAACATGAAAAATTCATTAAAATGCACAGATATATAGTTATGCATAATGTCGATTCAACATTATCCTATGTAATTGAAGTCATTTTTAATTGTCAAATGACTTTGTCAAAGGTAGCTCTCAATTTATACAACCAAGCAATTGATCGCTCTATAAACAAAAGTCTTATATACAAATTTCATATATACATCCACGTTAAATACATTCCAAATTTGTTAAAATCCACCTATAATAATTGGAGTTGGAATGTTTTTGAATGACAAAAGTGAAAAAAAGTGAAAAAGTGTGAAAGAAGCCCCGCATGACGGTAACTTTATTGGGCAATGAATTCGATTTAAAGCAAATATGTTTGGAAGGTTTTTTCAAATTCAATAAAAAAACAATACGGTGATATTCCGAGAAACAACACACAACACACTCGTCCTTTCATTCCGACTACACACTAAATCTAGGATACCACAAAACAATAAAACAATATTTGAGCTTTTCTGCAGTATTACTTTGATGTGTGTTCTCATTGTGATGTAGGGCAAAAATCATTCGATTGAGCCTCCTACAGGAAAATAACAGCCGGGGAAATTGAGTGTTCGAAAAATCGAACGTTGGCCATAACGAACTTTTTTTTCTGTTGACTCAATACCAATACATCTGACCTCACAGCGCATTTTGATTTGTTTTCTTTGGTAGATGAAACGTTTTTTCATTTGTTTCAGTATTTTCAGTTGTGAATGTTCATAAGTATAAACCGCCAACATTAAAAATAACAGCACGGCGGCAACGCCGTCATGTGCCGCACCTAATCACAATTCTTACTTGGATTTTAAGTGTAGCGTAACGGGGAGCTTACCGGGTGATTCAACGGGACGGGGGTTTCACGGGCAGCGATTCGTGAATGTCTTTCCATGTCAACTTGGCTCTGGACGGTCCAACAGTGGTACTGCACGTGCATCGGCAGTAGAGTGTACAAATAACAAGGGATTCTTCTAGCAACAACAGATGACCTCATTCGTGACGAAAACCGAACTATAGCTACCAGTAATCAATGAAATTGCAGGAAAAAACTACGGGTTTTCGGAAGCGAGCAACAATCAACTTTTCACTTCCGTTCTACATAAGGATAGTCCCATTTGGTATCTATCATTAGGTGACATGGTTTTTTACGCGGATTTTCCTATTAACGCGGTTTTTTACGCGTTTTTTCGAATTAACGCGGTTTTTTAACGCTGATTTTCTAATTTACGTGGTTTTCGGTACGTATCCCCCGCGTAAAAAAAATCCTGGGTGTACAAGCTTCGGTGAATCGAACTTTATATAGTCAATAACGACTCCGCCGGTCACGTCTTTACAGTCACCAGGAAAAGGGAAGGAATGTACGCATATCATTAGTATGATATGCGCCGCCCGAAAGGCCATAAGGGTCGCCCTTATAGCGACCTATAATTATCATAGAAGTGATAGTTGTTAGTGGGGGGAGGTAAGAATCAGGATTCACCGTGGTGAGTTATGTGATTAGGAGTTTATCCGTTTCTTTCTTGGATATTAACCATAGATAACGGCTATTACAACCATCCTCCTTAGGGGCTTTGGACCCTCTGCTCTGGCTCTTAATAGTTTCAGGTTCTTTTTCGGATATGCTACCATACCGGCATTCGCAGGCGGAGTTCGCAAAATGATTATGTGATGTGAATATAATTCTAGACGTGAATATTGTTGTAATTTTCAATTCATTTCCTTGTTTCGTATTTTACTCCAATATGTTTTTTTACATGTTTAAGTTAAGTTTTTATATTGCTCTATATAAAACTAAACAATGGTATGAACCAATAACTTGCTCCAAATTTGCTGATGGCAGCAAATGATATTTGTAAAGCATTTTCTTAGATGTACAACTTTTAACCCTAATTTAAATTCATTGATTACAAGATCTTTCGATGTGATTTGAGATTTCATGTGAGGTTAAGAACAAGAAATAAATGGAGGTTTGAAAACATAGCAGATTTTACAAAAGAGCAATGGTAAAAGAAACTTCGAATAGAAGAAAATGACATTTGTTTAGATCGTAATTCTACATCACTAGCTTCGGGATTGAATCCTTTTACGTATGTACGTTCGATTGACGGTTACGACAATGCTGTCCTTGTAGTGTTCGGCAAGAAGAGGCACATCAGACCACCGCTGGCCAATAGGACCGCAACGATGAATGTTGGCGCAGGACAGTACATGTCGAGAAGTGTGGCTATCACGACATTACCGATAATACCACCAAGTCGGGCTGCTACCATTGAAATGGCCACACCAGTAGCTCTGAAAGTGTAAAATTGAGACATTAACATTCATTTTTGTGGCAGCGTAACAGTTTGGCATACCTTAAATTCGTTGGGAATACCTCGGTTATAAGGCAATCCAGCGATGCATTGCCCATCGATATAACACCACTGAAGACAGCCGATACGGCTAAATTCTGATGTTTATTGGTGATGAAATACATCGATGCGGAGCATAAACCGGCTGACATTGTACTAAACACAAGGAAGAATTTTCTACCTAGTTTATCCATTCCAAGTACAGCAATTACGTTTGCTGGCAATGCAGCGGCCACAGTGATGAGTGATTCGAGAAACACTGTGCTTGGAATGGTGGCCGAGCATACCCCGGTATTCGAGTGTGAGCCAAGACTGACAACATAATCGGTGACTTGACAGACGGAGGCTTCTTCAACATCTGGGTGCGCACGTGCGAACTCATCGAAGCGATTGAACAGCTCAGGGAACCACATCATCAGGCCGTAGTAACCTATGTGGAACGTGAAGTTGATAGTGATGGAGATAGTGGTGAACTTCAGAATTGGTGACATGAACAACTGCTTGCTGTTGTCCATAATGTTATACAGCATCCTTTTGTACTTGTTCTTGATGGGTTTCTTGACTTCCTCTAGCTCATTCTTGAGTTTTTCGTCGATTAACAACTCCTTCACTGGATACAATTCTTGTGGTTTTCCGGTGTTCGTAACGTAAATACCGCGGAATATAGCAAGAGCTTCTTCTATTTTTCCTTGCGACAGCAGGAACTTTGGAGATTCTGGTAGATATAAAAGTAGACCCGCTACGATGAATGATGGAATTGAGCATACCATCAAGAATATGCGCCAGGAGTTAAAGGTGAAGCTTGCGGTGTGAAAGCCAATATCTAGAAATATAGTTATTGATAATGGTGTGTTGGTACTGAATTATTTTAAAATACTTACTTGTTGGAATGATGAGCCAGGCTAGACCAGCAACCAGAAGATTACCAATAGTCCAGAACGCAGCCATAAAACTCAACATAGATCCTCGCTTAGCTTTCGGTTGGAATTCCGCAAAATATGACCAAATTACAGGCCCACTGCCACCCAATCTGAGGAGGAAGGATTACATTAAGCATTTTTCTGAGATGCATTTTATTGGTACTTACGCAGCTCCATTGAGGAAACGAAACAGCATGAACACTTCATAATTCTGCGAGAATGAAGATGCGACAATACAGATGGCGTTCATGATGGAGATAACGATGAGGACTTTCTTCCTACCCAGCGAGTCGGCAACGCTTCCCCAAACGTAAGCTCCAACCATCATGCCAATGAAAATGATCGAATTGAGCCATCCTTTGGATTGAGTATTCAGGTCGAGATCGCACTGCGCCGAGGGTAGGATGAAAGACATCGAGATGACGTCCATCTCCTCGCTGGTGCTTACAAGACCACATATTGCTAGTAAGATGTAGTGAAATCTGCCATAACCAGTGAGCTCTATTGCCTGCTCGAAGTCAGCTTTGCTGGTGTAGCCTCGCTCGGGATCGAGCGACGCTTTGATCTGCTGCTTCGTGGAGGCAATCTGCAGTCCGGTTTGGTGGATATGGTCCGCCTTGCTGGGCTTTTCCGACGGCACTTCGACGGTGTGCGGGTGCTCGATAGGGGTACCGACGCCGTTTGCTACTCTATCGTCTTTTACATCGGTATCTGTGGAGGAAAAATAATGCGAATGTGAATAATGTAACTATTCTAGAATTATATCTAGCGAAATCGATCATATAGGAAAAACGGGAAATTTTTTTTTTTTATATTTTCATCAGAATATTATAACATCAAAACATCAAAAATCTAAACGATTCAAGAATATGTATCAATGTATTTGTAAATGACTTTCTTCATTCGTCACAACGCATTCATTCTTTTATTTCACTCTAGACAGCGATCAGCCAATATCATTTGTTAAAGCTAAGAGTTACCTTAGAAAAATTGCTGCTTTGCCACTCAGTGGCAGCATTCTTTGCAATGAAATATGCGTTTGTTGAGCAGAATAAGAGACTGTTCTATGAAATGGTCCGTGAGAACCATGTCGCAAAATTAAAAATTTCGAGTTATTGATTGCATTAGATTAAGCATTTTGTTAGCTACATACCACATTTATCAGATTTCGAAATACACATGTGCAGCAGAAACAACGTATCGAAATTGTTTTGAATGCTCAACGAGAACCCCCTAAAAATATCACATGGTTTGGTCTGACTTAACACTGACCAAATATGTGTTTATTACTTCTTTTTGCTAACTTGAGAGTCCATTCCGCATTAGTCACGTTGTATCCAACGAGGTGTTTAAATCTGGGTCATGTGGATAGAATCAAATTGGCTGTCAAAAAGAATCCAATAGAAATATCTCAAGAGATCCAATAATCAGGAGGGATAAAAAGTGTTACTTTTCGCATAATAATCATAAACATAGAAATAGTATTGTTATTAAAGGTGAAAATAATCGAATTATTAAAAATGAACGAACTAGATTTTTTTTTATCAATTTATATTAGCGTTTCAAATCATGAAAGATACTGAAATTTCAGTATCATTGACTTCATATATAAACCTATACATACATATATAAACATATATAAACTTAATTATAATTCAATTTAACCTCTATCCAAATATTAGGTGTGTATTATTTGGAACAATAGAATTATATTATTTAAATTTTTTTCTTTCATTATAACGAATAGAAAATACGAATTACACAAATTACAGCATTTACTTCAATTCTGGTTCAGTCAAAATAGTAATAAACAAAGCCTGAGTCACGAAAACGTTTGCTTCTTTTATAGGAGAAACATCTGACAGCATGCGGAAAAAGACAGCATGTTGAAAAAGGTGCAAGAAATTTATTTTTGAAGCAAAATTCACTTGAAAAATAAATTTTATTCGCGTTGACAGCGGAATGGTATCGACATCTGGATACGACATTAGTTTGTATGATGCCAACTATTCTCTATCAAATTAGTAGGCCCTAAGGTAGTTTTAAATTGCTAAAATTTGTATGACAATTTTTTTTAGCGTAATTTTAGGTAAATTAGTACGTTGTTCTGATCCTAGTTTAAACTATTTTCTATGAATTTTCAGATGTTCTCACCAACACTTAACATTATAATATAAAATCATTTTTAGACATAATTTTTGTATGATATTTTTTCACTACTTGCAAGCAAAAGTGGTTTTCATTTACATAGAGTACTAATTTGATTTGGGAAAAATAATTTTCATTCATAATTTTTATTTGAAAGTGTGTTCATTTCTTCTGCAAGCCCATATTGTCATGTCTACTCCTCCATTTCGCAATACGAAGCTCAATGCCGTCAACGCGGATTGACTCTGCATGACCCAGGTTCAAATTATTTGGCTCTGGCTGCCCGGTAAAGCCGACTAAATGTGGACGTACCGCCCGGGCTTGCCGACGTGTCGAAAACCGACTCGAAACAAACCGAACCCAACCCGAAACAAGTGGGTCCGGTTCGAGAAAGTCGAACCAAAACAAAACGAAGTAAATTAGCGTTGACGACATTGCCCGATGTGGCGTCCACATTACATAACGAACCGAATATACCACCTGGTACAGGCCGATCGGCATCATTCGGCATAATGTGGACGCGCCTTTAGTATTCCCTTCTATACCATTGCATATGGTACACATTTACACAGTAGCCATTTAGGCGTAAGAGTTTTCTATCTGTTCTTTCATTATCCAGTTAAGATCGGACAGCGGAGACAGTTGATTGATCATTGTTGAGTTATTCATAGAACAGCAGCCCGATGTGTTTTGCAGAGCAGAGCAGTTGCATGGATGAATCGATCCTATTTCGACCGTGGATCGATATCCATCGCTGATGATTGTTGCGTGGACGTAGTTATTCTGTAACAACACAAATATGGTCAATGAGGGCCCTGAGTTTTGAACTCACGATCGACCGCTTACAAAGCGAACGCGCAACCAATGTGGCTACGAAGACCCCCTACGCACAGTGCGTTGAATGCATAGGAATGTGGGACAAAAATCATAACAGCAGAATTTAGCCATTGTAACACGTTGGTGTGATGGAAAAGATTGTTCATAAGTATCAGAACTACTGTTTACATAAATGTCTCACGTTATTTGAATAGCCGCATTAGTGTCTCAAGCGACAATATCTTTGTGTATCTAAAATGAAAAGTTCTGATCATTTCGGATACGCAGAAATTATCTTGAAGTAGTTGTTTTAAAGAGCGGAATAATTGTTTTCATAAGTGTTTTATGTCATCTGAATAATCTCATGTAAAAAATCTTTGTTTGTTAAAAGTGAAAAGTGCTGATCTTTTCGGATACACATTGCTGGCAATAATTGCACATTTTTTGCGTCAATGACAAAAGCTTCTCGTATTCAAAGGATAATAAAAATAAAAGGAAAGGAAAATAATTAAAACCAGTATGACACCCTTGTCCAAATAAAATACGACCGCAAAGAAAAAGATGTCAAACTGCATTATGATTTCGATCTTATTCTAAAATTTTGGTTATCTAATCCGAGGAGGAGACTAGATGGAAAGATACATCGCGTCGTTTTTCATACCGTTAGGTAGAGAATATTCGTGTTTGATTGAACCATGCGTAAGTATTTTTGATTTTACACGTTGTCAATGGTGAGGGTATAAATATAGAATCACTTGTGACTGCAACCACTTTTAGCTGCTTCCAACCATGCGAACCATCGGTCGTTTTTAAGTCCACCAAAACTTCCACTAATGATTTTTTTCAAAAAGTTTGATCTATTTCGAAGTAATATTCAGCGAATTTCAAACCAAATGTTTAGAAGGTATTTTTCAGCGGTGAGAACTGTGTTCTTCTGAGGAAAACTGAGGATGTAAATTTGTTACACTATGGTTGCTATCGCCTTCGCAGCTACCACATAATCGACCGAGCTCTGATAAGAGAACTTCTCGCACTGATTACCGCTGATTTGCCACACCTATGTCTCTTCGCCATTAATTATGCATTGAATGAACGCGGGATCAGAATTCCACTCGTGAGAGATATTTATTTCACGGGGTAGATCTCTCAAGCTTAAAGGACGATCCGAGCACCATTCCATTTGGTCGATGTTTTCATCAGTTGAAGAGATTGATAGTCGTCCTTGACGCGGAAAATCGGATTCCATTCATACACCCATGTTTTCGACATACAGGGTGGCGCATATGTCACGCAACCGATTTGCACAAAACAAAATTTCGTATAAAAAAATGTCTCACGATACAAAATCTTTATTTTCGAATAAAAAACAATACAAATTCGACAACCGAACCGCTTAGGAACCAACACGCTCGATATTTGCAGCGCGATCGTTATTTTTTTCCTTCAGAGAGCGTTGCGTGACTTATGCGCCACCCTGTAGTTGAGTCACCAAATATATTCTATCATTTTCAACGGTTCGGCATAATCAATTTTGTTTGCAACACAATATTTCACACAGTATCTTCGAACAATAGTTTCATCCGTATAAAAAAAACTGCCGAGAATAAAAGTTAACTTGTTCTTAATGACGCTGTAAACGAACTGAACTACTGAAACTATGTCCCCGATATTATGCACCCGTCTTTTTTCCATACAAATAACCAAATCGGACGCTAAAACAGAATCTAGTGGCCAAAACCTCGTCACCAGGTGGTCATAGTAAGGTTCTATCGAAGTACTGAGGGCGCGCGAAGATGTGCCAAGTTAGTTTAAGTTTGTTTTTGGTCACTATTCTGCCAAAGCATTCCAAATCTTCCTTGTGGGATTTGTCAGGACCAGTGTGTTGCCAAAGTATTTATCCATTGTGTTTTGGTGGTTCCGTACGAGCAAATACATGTTGGGTGCATGCGAAGCGTTCACCTAATGGTGGAACCTAATTAGGACACACTCTCGTCAGTCTGCGTAAGAGATGTACACGATAGAGCGCACAAAGGGTGCATGCAAAGCGGTCACCTAGTGGTAGAAGCTAAGCGGAGCACCGTCAGCCTACGTACGATAGCGATAACCCATGATGGGCGCAGAATATTCAGCATGGTATCAGGCACTTAGAAAGCGATTGACCGTTGATGGTAAGAACAACCTAAACAACCTAATAGTTGCGGACGAAAGACTGAGGTTTTCGTTACAAATGAAGCTATGGATTCGAAGATGCACATACATGAGTGCTTGAACATGCGTATTCTTCCGTATAGTGAAGTGAAGTTTCAGTCGACAGGATTTCATTACAGACCAGAGATACTTCATTCGTACCGTCACAGCGGAGTGGGCTTCATCGCAAAAGAAATTCATCAACTATCAACTATTTACCCTCAATGGAGAAATATGAAGGAGATCAAATCTCAAGAATACGCCGGCCAAAAAACGACAATGGATTATTCTAAATATGATATGAAATATTCGAAAGCGCGACGATGTGAATATGATAGTATATTTTGGACATCATCTAGATCAAAAACTCCACGAAACAAAGGCTCAAGGACATGCTCCAAGTTTAGATTTTGTCGGAATAATTCGTTTTTTGATTTTTAATTTTTTTTTTCAATGTCCAATGAATAATAATTATTTTGACTTGTCAACTTACCTATTCCATCAAAACATCGAAACTCTGAAAGAAATTATTTTATGATTCTGTGATTCTAAGGGAGTAGAGCTTTATAATGTTTTTGTCAAGCTGCGCGGAATATGATTAACCTAGAACTATTTTCTTAATACTCCTATACTCGCGCATAGGTCTGTGAGACCGATAAATCAATAATTCGTTCATTTCTAAGAAAATATCAACACTATGATTTTGCGATTCTCTCTAGCTTCTAACATGCAACCACAATCGATTAATACGTTTTTATGTTATTTTCTAGCCCTTTTTACTTTCTTGAATCATATTCAGTTGCTTACTTTTCATAAATAACAGGTAAAAATTCGAATTTCGTTATATGTGTTGGAGTATCAAAAATTACACTGTTTTGAGGAGGCTGAATTAGATGACTATTAGAACTGAATAAAGACGCAGAAAACATATTTTCTGGAGTTTTTTAATTCAATTATACTGTCTTCTTCAAATAAATGCCAATAAAGCCTGAACTGCGGCGAATATATTATTGATTGACTTATTGTTATAATTATTGTTTTTTTTGTTTAAATAAAGACTACGCTACGAACATATTCCGCAACCCAATACATTCCCAATAGTTCTAGTCTTTCTAGTTATTTTCTTTTTATACAACAAATATTTTTAGGTGCGGGTGCCGACGATGATATTGTGCAAATGCTCTTGGTGCGGTCTAATGGAAAGCGTAGCAAGAACAACTCAGGGCTCAGTGTGTTAAATATCACCAAGTAATAATTTTCATTCAAATTCCAACAATTCAGAACAGCATTCGGAGCTGCTAATGTGATAGAAAAAAGTTTCACGAATACGAATGAATTATTTTGACGTTTGTTTCGAGTCAAGGCAATGTTGTCACTTTTGCATATGTCGAACAGATTGTAGCTGACCAAAACAATGGAGGTTATAAAGCTGTTTATAAACTAGGATAGTTATTGTACATTATATTATCGTTTCCATCGATCTCTTTCGTCCAGGGGTTAGACATCAATTGAATATAGGCTACCTAAAATCAAAATCAATATGGCGTCATTTGTTTATCAACATATCATTTACGAGGATTGAAATCAAAAAATGCGCTGCTTTATTCTAGCTGCATGAGCGATTTTCATATTTCGGTTCCACATGGAGGTGTTCACATTTAACATGGAGTTTAAAGTTAGCCACTATTCGACTATATAACCGGACCGAGATGTAAACAACAGTAATTGATAGAACCAAAATGTCAGTGAACCGCAGCAATATTGGGTACACTGGCAATATGAGGGATTTGACGTTTTAGTCGTACCCCTGCTTTCGTCGTGACCGGAATAAATCGCCATACAATACCGCGCCACAATATTTATAGCCTACTACACTTTTTATGAGTGGTGGTTTCTGTTGCAGTCGTTTTCTCCTGCGCTTTATTCCGGGAATCCTCTTTCGTATCCCTAGAAACTCAAGAAAAATGGAGTGGTTCTTAAGTTATGAAACGAAGTGTATTTCTGTTTCTCATTTACGTTACAAACCTATTGTTCAATCATAGAGCGTGATCAATCACGGTTTCAAGATGAATCGACTTCCACTTCAATTTTCACGAGTTATGAGTTATTTTGTGAATGTCACACATGCAAACACACTTCATTGATAAAAAAGTGGTTCTTTTTTGGAAAAGGAAATTGAAAATTCGATAAAAGGATTCAGCATTTCCTTGAATAATTTTGAAGATTTCTAGTAGAACCAACATCATGAAATAATAAGAATATGTAACACAATGTGTCTTTGTAAAACATTATCAAGTCCACAAATACAAATCTATACTTACACTTTGAGGTATTTGAATCAGGTTCAGTTTCTACCATCCTATGTGGACGAGCTTTTGTTGGTATCCCCTTCGCTGCTGCCAAAAAAATGCGCCTCAATCAAGTAGAAATGAAAATGAACGGAGTAACGGAGATTTTTGTAAGCCTGTAAAATTAAAAGAAAACATCATATGGTTAGAATAGTGCTTGTGAATCGGATGTGATGGAAAAAGATTACAACATCACAGAGGATTTCTTATGAAATGCGCCGTTTTTTTCTGACCAGAATACCGTAGCAACGGGCTCAGAGATGATTCATTCGGGATGAATTTTCATGAATGCCATCAAGAGTGGAAATTTATGCCCTCTACCAGGTATTCCAGGCTTAGATCTGTAGAACAGCCCACTTTAAATGCAGGTTGTTTGAGTAAACATGTACTTGAGGATCATTATTCGATTCGCAATGGTACTAACTGTAATCGTTCCTAGCGCATTAATGCATTCATTACATACTGCTCTCCAACGCCCATATTGTTTCCCGTACGTATCGAACATCACGCCTGTTGACTGGAATGGCCGACGTGATGAAAGACGTGTTTCACCTTGCTAGCGCCTATTGTTAGAACTTTGTCTGGCCTTACCATTGAACTCGAATCCACGGTGAGGGGGCAGAAACACCGGCCGAGATGTGGGCTCGCGTGATTGAAATTGAGTTGTTTACGGATTAATACTAGGGTCTTTGAACGATTGGAGCTGTCGTTGAACAACCGTTCATTTTTCAGTGTATCGTGGGAACGGTCCGTATTGGCGATTGCATCGTTCAAATAATCTCTGCCTTGTTTTCATCACGAAGTTTCGTTTTTTCATGTTGTTTCCTAATACAGGTAGGACTCGATTATCCGGAGTATTGATTTTTTTTTCACTCCGGATAATCGAATCCTCCGGATAATCGAGTCAGAAAAAAAAACAATTTTCTCTCGGTAAACGTAATATAATTATGATTTGCACTTATTTATTAAACGGTTTTATCTAGCTTGGACCCGTTTGTATGTTTGTGACTTTGTAACTTTGTCTGTAGCGCTGTACCACATTATTAGAAATTTAACCCTCTTCCTGTTAACCGTTTGGTCTGAAATCTGGAACACATCTTTATCTCTGGTGTCATTATAAAACTGCGTATTCCATGATCTTGAAAATCCAAGATGGCGGCCGGTACAAAATGGCGGATTATATATATATAAGTTTTCTCAAAATCCCATCAATATGGGTTTTCCCAATACCCCATCAATTTGGGTGTCGAATGACAGGGCTCGACCAGTTATTTATGGAAAATGCAAATCAAATATGGCGGCCGCTTCAAAATGGCGGATTACAAATTTTCTCAGAACCGCTTCAATATGGGTATCAAATGAACGGGCTTGACTAGTAGAACACAGTTATTTATTAAAATGCTAATCCAAAATGGCCGCCACCACAAAATGGCGCCATATATTTTTTTCAAAACCTCATAAATATCGGTATCAAATGAAAGTGCTCGACTAGTAGAACATAGCAGATCATGAAAAACTCAAATCCAAGATGGTCGCAGTCCCCAAATAACTATTTACTTTTTAAATGGTCGATTATGTATTTTTTGCAATTCCCTCAATAACGGTATCAAATGAAATGATAATAGTACATCATGAAAATATTCCGAAGAAGATTAGGTAAGAAATAAACGTTAGATTTCCATTATCCACAGTTAGTTGTTTCATCATATACCTCACGATTTTATTTTAGTCTCATCATTGCCCTAGATTAATGAAGCAACGGATGTGATAACTTTTAACTGCTACTTTCCTTATTTTTTTCTAGCTTTGAGTACATTAAACCGTTCAACTTAAATTTTTTTTTACTTATTGTATTTTCTAGTTTTTAGTAAATTATCTGTCGTAATTCAGTTTTTATAATGGCAGTAGAATTCAAGGTATGTTCCAAAATTCAGAGCAGGGCAGCTGAATGAAACCATTAAAAAGTAATTGTTTATTCGGGAACTGCGGCCATCTTGGATTTGTGGTGGTGGCCATTTGGATTTGCATTTTCCATATACAGTGTTTTCCATTTCGGGCTTCCGAAAGTATACAGCCCTGCGCTGACAACCGTTTGACATAGCTGCCAACCAAAGCGTCATATCGTTAGTTGAATGTCTGCCATTTTACAATATGGATCGTTTTAGCATCGTACAACGTGTTAATTTTGTTAAATTATACTATAAAAATGATGAAAAACCGGCAAATGTTTTTCGAGCATTACGGACGGATTTTGGTCGTCATGGACGGCCTACAGAGCACACAATCGCTAATGTAGTGCGTAAATTCGAACCAACTGGATCCGTAGCGGATATTGTGAAACCTGTGCATCATCGTAATGTGCGTTCGGCCGAAAATATTGCTGCTGTTGCTGCCAGTGTGGAGGATGACCCGAATGTTCCGATTCCACGGCGTGCTCAGCAATTGGGCTTGTCAAACACATGATTGTGTCGAATTTTGCATTTGGACTTGCACCTACATCCATATAAAGTCCAACTGGTACAAAAATTAGAGCGTGGTGACCATGGCATGCGTCGGGCATACGTCGATTGGGTGAACGAACAACAGCAGCAAAATGCTGAATTTTCACTTCAAATTTTCTTCAGCGATGAGGCACATTTCGAGCTCGGTGGCTATGTGAACACCCAAAATTTCCGTATATGGGGCTCGGAAAATCCACACGTGATTGTTGAGAGGCCATTGCATCCGCCAAAAGTCACTTTTTGGTGCGCATTATGGTCTGGTGGAGTCATCGGGCCGTATTTCTTTGAAAATGAGGACGGCGAGACGGTAACTGTGAATGGTGAGCGCTATGGGCGCATGTTAACCGATTTTTTTTGCCACAAATTGAAGATATGGATACGGATGACATGTGGTTTCAGCAGGACGGCGCCACGTGCCACACAACACGACCGAACATGGCCATATTGTGAACGAAATTTGAGGGACGCATAATTTCACGTCTTGGTGATGCCAGTTGGCCGTCCAGATCATGTGATTTGAACCCGCTAGACTTTTTTTTTGTGGGGTTATGCGAAAGACCGTGTCTATGCCAACTCTCCGCAAACTCTTGAACATTTGAAAGACAACATTCGTGAAGTTATGACCGAGATACCGCCCCATATGTGCCGAAAAGTCATCGAAAATTACCTGTTCCGGATCAAGGTGTGCGAGGAAGCCCTAGGTGGACATTTGAATGATGTTGTATTTCACACATAATGGCATAAACCAAACTTTAATTTGAAAAAAAAGTTTCATCGAAATTCGAATTCTAAGTGTGTTTTATTTCAATTTACTTTCGGAATTTAAAGTTGGAAAACCCTGTATAACTGTGTTCTACTAGTCAAGCCCTTTCATTTGATACCCTTATTGATGGGGTTGTGAAAAAATATATATCTGGCGCCATCTTGTGGTGGCGGCCATTTTGGATTTCCATTTACATAAATAATTGCGTTCTACTAGTCAAACCCTTTCATTTGATACCCATATTAGCTATTCAATATGGAATTATTATGCAAATTATTCAAAATTTCAGAAAATCAAAAATGAAATACTCCGGATAATCGAGTCTAAAATTCCGAATAATCGAATCCCGGATAATCGAATTCCAGATAATCGAGTCCGACCGGTATTAGTATCAAGTTGTTGATGTACGAATAATGATAATGAATAATGAGTTCAATAAATGAGACAATTTACTATTCCATATTTTTTAATTATCTAAAATCGAAACTACATGTTTCAGTTATTTTAATTTTAGATAATTAATCTGTTCAGAATATATAGCCTGGTACTCTGACAGCAGTCGCGCTTGGATGATATCCAACTTTTGATTAATTTAGTATCGATATGCTATTTCATACTATAAATTATTTGACAATCGAATGACGCTTGGCATGTGATTCTGTAGAGGTCACATTCGTCATTCGCCATAGTCCAAAATTAGCGACACGTAATTGAAAATTACCTCGTAATGAATGAGTTTACACTTAATTGCACAATCCAAGCAATAGAATGAGGAAAAAGATTGTTCGGTAAAATGTTTCGCTTTAACGTCATTAAATAATGGGTTTACATGATTCGAAATCGGGGTTTACAAAAAAAAAATTTTGCCGAATGTATTCAAATTGCACGAAAAAAAATATTTTGTCGAAATTGACTCAAACTCAAACTCCGGTCAACGTGCGACACTAGTAAATGAAGTCCGATTGATCTGATATTTTGCATAGTGTAGTTTTTCGTGAGAATCAACATTTTTAAGAAAGTCCCGTTTGAAATTTTGAAGGTCATTTTCTCCATACATACATTAATACTCTAATGTATTCATTCGTTGGCCTTTGACACATACGACACACATGAAGTTGTTTCGTGATATTAGTTTATGTACATAATTATGTGTATTATCTACAAATGCATACATTACATGTATGTATTTTTTATTCAATTAAAAAATGCATTTTGAATGATAAATTATGTTACATATGTAACAAATTAGGAACCGATCCGATTGAATTTTTATGAATTTGTCATATAATAATTGATTCCTTACACGGTTTTTCGCTTTGCGGCCAAGTTTCGTGGACCGTATCTAGACCGTAAAGCGATGTATGGGTGTACAAATAAACCTTGTGTTTGTCTGGTGATTCCAGCGAGCGCTGAATTCCCAATCAAACTAAATCAAACAATAACGTTATACTTTTAGTGGAATAGATATAACACAGATGGTTTTCATACGAGCTACGATCCTCAGCTCATAGCATCATATTTGTTTTGTTAACAGTGTTGTACATGCAGGCTGCCATTTGTGGAACAAATCATTCGGACATGCTCCCCATTATCTCCATCCATTCTGTTCATGCACCAATCGTTTTTGATGAATGGAGACTGGCCGGTTTTGTTCGCTGAAACTCAAGCATTCTACTTTCCCAGATCATTCCATTCAAAAAACGATTACAACTGATTTTCTCCGTATAGAACAATCACACACAAAGTGAACGTAACATTCAATGTTGTTAACAAATCTGATTTGACACAATACCCATTAAATGGCTAACCGAAGGCTTCATCAGTGAGCAGAACTTTGGCGTAGTGGACTGGAACGGGATGTTATTTTTATTTTAAGGAACAAAGAATAAATTTAAATTAGAATACACTAGTACAAAGCATGTGAAGGGTTGACCAATGCAACGAATGCTGTTCCGTATGTTATTTACATACGTTCCTAAAGCAATACACAGATTTTTTGTTTTGAAAATAGTGTTTCTCACTGATTATTGCGTATTTGACTCATACTCACAGCTCTTATGGGCTCGATAAATGTACAGAAACTTAAAAGTATATTTTCGCGGTAAGGAAAAGTTCAGTTTAAGTTCGAACAAAATTAGTAAAGATTCCAAAGATACTGGCAGAGTGAATGTTGTGCCATTTTCAACGATTGTTAAAGTAATTTATGAAATGTTATTTAATTCAAAGCTGCCTTTCATTTGAATGTCTTTACAAACAATTCAACAATAAACAGATGGTTCACTGGATTGACCCATATTTGTAGATTAGGGGCTGCCCACATACCACGTGGACAACTTTAGTGGGGTTGCGAAGATTCCACTCTTGTCCTCGGTGGGAGTGAGGAGGCTTAGATAATATCCACGTGGACAAGTTAAGTATTTTTAATTGTAAAACATTAATATTAATAGTCCAAATTGAATGAGATCTGTTTTGTATTTACAAGATTTTTCAAGCTTGAAGCCCACCCTGAGTACTCTGTATTCATCAATAAATAGATTGAGCTGCCTGAGAGTGCTACCCGGTCAAACATCCATTTTTTTTCATATGACTGAACTTTTTCGCTTAAATGTATATTCTGAAAGAAATGCACATGAACTGGGATCGATCAACTTATTCCAATCGGTAAAAGAGAACCGGAATTCCGTGAGGATAAAGACACCCAAAGACGCAAAGAATGTTGGAATTTTTGTAGTATTAAAAATCACGACTTAAGTACGGATTGAATTCATCTATTTCTCTTGATGACATGATTACTTCCTTTATATTTTTCGAAAATTCCCAAGGTTTTCCGAACATTGAAACAACCAACAAATTCTTCCATGAGTGCACGACCATGAGTGGTCGTATCTCTGGAGATCTATTCCTTGCAATGATGTTGTTCTTCATTGATGTCTGGTAATTTTTGTAATACGCTTCTATTGAGTAGTCTGGAAGGTCCATACTGCTATAGCTGACAATCAAATCGAGACACTTGTCAGGATTAATCCTCGACACAAATAGTAGATTCGCTACAATGTCGAAAATCACCGTTCATGAGAAACGAAACATCACGAAAAACGCTAAAATGCATGAACTATATATCAATCCAAACGAAGATTATTTTTACCATCCATTATATCACTATTTGTTTATCTATCTTTCAACAACAAAACAAATATTGAACGGAAAAAAATATTTATAATAGTTACAAGCTGATCAAGTGAGGGGGTTCAAAAAAAAAGTTTTGCCATGGCGTACACGATTTCAGCCATTCTGGTTATCTGAAACAAAAAAAACAGATTCTGAATCAGTAAAGAAGCCACTATCGCATGAATCTCAGACAAGCCCAACACGCATTTTTAGACGAAATGACGGCCATTTTTAAAAAAATGCTGTTCAAAACATTTTTTCAAGTTTCTTGATTTTTTAAAAATAGTAATGTAACGAAATTATGATTTTTATAGGTTCATGCGATATAAAGTGCTTGATTTAATTGTCTGATTTTTTGAAAACTAAACAGCCAGCCAGCTTTAGTAAAAACTCTCGAGAGTAGGTTCACAAACGATATTTTGATATGGATGGAGATAACGTAAATGGAATTCGGAAGAAAATAATGAGCTTCCGGATTCCGGACAGTGTTGAAAAAATCGAAGATTTCAAGACATATCGTTACCATTGATAAGGCTATCATTTTTATCAATAAAAACATGGAATAGAAAATAGAAACAAATTTGAAACGAAATTTAAGCGAAAAAATAGCATTTTCTTGATTTTTTCCCAAAACTGGAGGAATGCCCACGTGCACAACAGGGGGAGGGGTATAGGATTCGGATTCTATAGCAAACTCAAATTGGAACGTTTCTGCACTTGAGTTATTAACTAAAAAAGGTGGTTGAAGAGAAATCGATCAAATCACTCACACCCCTTTCCTTCTGAGCCCCTCAAATATAATTTTACTGGGAAGGCGAAGTTCCTCAGGAACGTTGGCGCTACGGTATGAGAACACGGAGTCCACAAAAGCTACTAACATCACATTTCATGCGTACTCATTCAATTGCCAGAATCAAATTCTAGTGTAAACTTACATCTAAGAATCTGAAATGTGCAATCGAACAGATGCTAGTAAGAATAACATGTGCCTCAATTCGCATGGAAACGATCTAATCTGACTCAGGTGAACGTTGCATCTAATTCATTCTTAATTTTTCCTCGATCCCTTTCAATCAAAATCGTTAGTTCTCATTCGCACGTTCATTCTGCTAATTAATCTGTATCATTTGGTAATTTTGTTTTTGCTTCAAAAACACAACGGAATTAATCAGATCTATGAGGGCGTATCCTCCATATGCATAGTTACCATTCTAGTAGAATTGGTCTCACCCGGAATCATACAAGCAGTTCATTTATACCGTTTATCATCGAGAAAACTGGTTAGCATCAAACAAAAACCGTTGTCTGGTCTCGAAAATGTTGTTTTTGTTTATGCAGCTTTGATTCATGAAAAAAATCACACACATCTATACGATTGATCTCGGCTGCAATTCCTCGTAATTTCTCAATTCGAACTTGACCTTGTGACGTGCTACGTACGGCTATGTAGTCAATCACCGTTTAATCCCCGGTAATTGGCTCTACCGGTCTAGTTCTACGCTTTATTTCCCCGCAGGGCACTATCCTCGACCCCACTCGTCCGCAATCCGTCGTAAATTCATTATAATTGCTAAATCACGAAATAATTAAATCATCATTCAATTTTCAAATAATGCGATGGTATCAGATTGAAGGTATGAACACTCTATGCTGTGTGCGACGCAAGCAACTCTCTAAATAGCCAAACTGCTTGAGAAATTGGAGAGCAAATGCACGGACCTACTTTTTTGTGTACCTTCTTACAATCTGATGAGCGCAAGATTACCGGAAGTGATAATTGAGTGTGTTTGCCAGTGGAGAGTGGATTGACGAAATATTCAGCGCCAGTTTGGCTTCCTTGTTCTCTCGTGACGGTATGGGAGCGATGCGCTGTGAAAAGGCCATTATTCATACTTTGGCATAAACAGGACCGTTCACCGCTTCGAAGAGTTGTTAATTTGACAAATCTACAGCACACGAATAGCGCTAAATTGGAGGAGAGAGTGCGAATATTGAGAGCAGTGTACCCAACAAGTGACACTAGCAGCATGGCATTCCTCCGTGTAGGGAAATCATGGATCTCTTGGAGGAGTATTAATCATCACAACAAAACAGATTCAAGGTTTTGATTACCGAATACCAAATATTGGAGGATGTGGCTGAGCGCCTTACACTCTATGATTGAACACTGCATGACAGATGAGCGATGGGATCGAATCGCTAGTAAAATGGAGAATTGCAAACCATAACGTATCCACATTTGTGTTTACGATCATTGTATAGTCTTTGTGGCATTCCTGTACTGTACACATGACTTATCGCAGATCCATATTTCACAATAAGTGCATTGCAGACATTTCTTTTTAGGAAAACACCTATCCATGACTCGACGACGATTGTGTTTCAGACTATCATTTCGATTCATACACTGGAAAACGAATGTTCTGTTTCGACGCTTGAAAAACATATGGTAAATATTAATTAATTTCCAAGTAATTGAAAAAAATAATTATGAACAAAAAACAGAGCCATTGAATTTTGAGATGAATTAACCCATGTGTGACCTACACTGTAATAATTCACTAGACTGACTGAAAAGATCGCGGAGCGGAAAACAAGCTCACGACGTAAAAATGACTTCATGTCTCAGTATATTCTCGATTTTAGGTTAAACACACCTCAATTTATGTACATCTGGTCTGAGACGATTGTCCGGAAGATCTTAAAAATACCCATTGATTGCTGTGATAACTTATTCATTTGATAAGAAGAAACACTTTTCACATAGAACATTCCCAAATGAAACAGAAGAAAGTTGGCGGGAGCCGAATCTGGCGAATAGGGGGATGTTCCAAGTGTTCATGTTTCAATTCGATCAATTTCGTCTTCACCGACAACACCGCTGGTATGTATAGGTACATTGTCATAGCGATAGATTTTTTTTTGGAAAGAAATATCATCTTCAGGGCTTGAATGACATTGTAACTCCTTAGCCCACTTTCATAGCACTGGTTTTGTATGGATCATCACCCAAAACATTTACCATTCCATTATGTACTTTGGGTTTCTCGATTCCGGATATTTCTAATCAAGGTTATCTATCGAGCCGGAAAGTCCATTTTTGGGCCGAGTAATATCTGATTGTGTACCGTTGAGTAGATTTGCTCCGAAGCCTGCCTGGTCCAATGATCAGCTACGTCATTTGAAGCGACTGAGATCAAGGGCACTTCGCGAGTACTGTTTCAATCGCTAAATATTTGCTCTCATTACAAAAGGTATACGAGGGACATTCTAGACAATCTACGGCGTAATCCAAAGCAGTTCTGGTCGTTTGTGGAAAGAAAACGGAAGGAGGATGGGCTACCATTGGCAACCAGAATTGTCTGCACCTTATTTGAAAAATGCAAACTTCTGGCTGAGCACTTCAGAAGTGTTTTTAACGATCGCTCCGCTTCGTCAATCCACATTGGAGATGCGATAAGGAATACTGCCAGAGACGTTTTCGATTTTAATATCATTACGAATTCATCAACCTGTGTCATCTTGACTTACATGGTATTCACATGTTACGAGTATTCCAATAAAAACGGATTCATTCATCAAAGTAGCATCCAAAGGTCCGAGACTCTCTCCCATAGCTCTGCATTGCTCTTTCCGCGATTGACTCCAATTATGTCAATATCACCCGCAAAGCCTACACCCAAACTAGCGTTGGTAGAAAAGATATAATCCTTAGCAGAAAATATGTCTTTTCTTGTATTGAAGTGTCAAATGCACAAATAAAAGCACCTTTTTTTAAACCCTTTACTGCCCAGGTGTACAAGAACTTAATCCAAATGGCATGGCAACTTTCTAGTCCATCTAGGTATGTACCGAAACGGGGGGGAAACGGAGTATTCCCCCCGATTCTTTGGAAGTTGAGATATCTATCGTATGAAATTTCATACGCTGAGCCGATACAGTATCAAAAATGGAAATCATTTGAATATTGAACAAAACGGTTTTATTTCATAAAATTCAACTTCAACTACCATTTTCATGGTTTATTAGCACTTTCGCGTACTGCCGTTCTACGCATAATTGTCCTACGGTTCACAGGGATTGCATAGAACATAGTACAGTTATGCGTAGAACGGCATCGGGAAGCTGATATATCCTATTGAGAAAAAATATACCATAGTTGCACAGCGTATAAAATTTCATACGCTCAAAAGTAAACATAGATTTTTTTGCGGTTTCATAATTTTCTTCGGATTTTATGCTAGATATCATTTTTTACACTCGTCTAGTAGAGTTGTGTCACAGATTTGAGCAATTTAGAATCCTTTAAGAGGTAAAACTTTGATAAATTTATGTTTACTTTTGCGACTCCATTAAACTCGAACTTTGCAAACTTCAATACACAACAAAACAACAAAAATGACAGATAAAATGACACTGACACAAAAAAATACTCCTAAATTGTCATGTGGTATCATTTAAATGCGCTTAACACAACAGTTTCATCAAAAACAGTTTTTCAAAAACGGGCATTTTTGCGTATTAAATTTCATACGCTGGGCACTAATGGGTTAAAGGTGTTTGAATGTTTTTATGTAGGGAGCAGACTTCACTTTCTCTCAAATTGAATGTCAGCCAAACGATTCCAAGGCCAACTGGGTTGTAAGGCTGGTGCTGTCGTACCAATGCACGAGAATATTACACCATATTGGAAAATGAAATTGGATCTTGCGATTTCCGTGTATTCTGAGCGTAAAAAAAGAGAGTATTTAAAAGGAAACCTTTGATGTGTGCTTATTTGCAAAGTGTCTCTTATTTTGCTCTCTTATATTGCTATGACATATATGTTACGCACAAACTTACCTCTCGCTTGAGTAAAATGGTGTATCAGTATGGGAACTTTGAAGTTCATTCAGTAATGTATGAGGATGTCAAGGAATTTGCTAAATATTTATTTTAGATGCAGAAACATGTGCGACTTCGTGATGATAGTATCGCTCGTCTGCACCTTCGTAAAACACCTGTCAATATCATGTTGAATAGTGAATTCGAGAGTCCGTCACCCTGCCTTAGGCCATTCAACGTTACAGACGACAAACAGAAACTGGAATACTGATCTTCTTTAATATCCAAGTAGTTTTTCAGTATCGCTTACCAAATCACAACTCCAACTCAGAACGAAACATTTCAGAAGACGCGAAACGGCAACAGAAAAATCGAAGAGAAACTCTTGCGTGGTGACGGCGGAAGAAATAGAATCGAAACAAATTTTTATCTTCAGTTTTCCACCGAAGAACACAACTCTCAACGCTGAAAAATACATTACTTTTTACCCGGGAACAATAATTGAAATCTCGAACTGAATGAACGATTGAAAGAATCACTATTAAGACATTAACGATTTATCACTCATCCAGCTAGTGACCGGAGACTGCAAGGCTTTCCAAAAGGTATTCCTCAAGCCGGGTTGTTCAGTTGAGTTTTTCAAATTAGTTTTTTTTTCAATGCTAGAAGCGAATTTATTGAGAAAGCTAAAAGCCTCAATAATTCAAAACAACATCATTACACCAATAAAAATCCAAACATACTGCTGAATTCACCGAAACTCCTTTTAGCTTCAAATAAATATAAAATAGATTTTTAGAATGCATCGAAGTATCTGCATTGTTTTGTAGACGCAGCTGAAGATTGTTGATTCATGATTCAATCTTGTTCTCGCAAGAACAAAACACGCAGTGAGAACAATACACATAACGCACTCAGTGTGCATCGCGACATTCTTCTCGTACTATACACAATGCGGCTCCAGGCGATGTATTTATTGTATTTATTCCACCATTTCCGTTATCTGTTTCATAAAGCATAAAATCAAACAATTCGTACAATCTCCACGGTATGAAAACTGACAATGTCTTCTGCTTCGATTTTGCTTCACACTTCACACTTTGTTCACCCAACAAAGAGGTATTATCGCTCAAAATTTCACTCCCCAAACGAAGTGCTCGCGTTCTAGAAATTTCAAACCAACACCCCAGTACAGACTCAAATATGATGTGATGCAAAAATACACAAGCAATCTCCACCAGACGGAATGCAAATCGACGCGGTGCCCCTACCGAACAAAATTACGCCATACTGTGCGATATCTTTTTTTTTCATTCTTCCTCAGAATCGAGCAAAACCACTATGTGTGACTTTAGCATTGAGAAAGACTGCTGTCTGATAGTTGAAGCAAGACGACTTAAATGAAATGATGATGATGATGTCCATCAGTTAATTCGCCTCTTACCTTGAAAAAGATTAATTTGGAAAAGTAAACTAAGCACTCGCTGATGAATTGTGAATACAGTATGGACTCGATTATCCGAAGACCCAGTTATCCGGGATTCGATTATCCGGAATTTTAGACTCGATTATCCGGAGTAATTTATTTTTGATTTTTCTTATTTTTAGATCGGAAATTTTGAATAATTTGTATAATAATTCATATTGAATAATCAATATGGGCATCAAATGAAAGAGCTAGAATTTAGTTATTAATGAAAAATGCAAATACAAAATGGCCGTCACCACAAGATAGCGTCATATATATTTTTTCACAACCCCATATTGGGTATCAAATGAAAGGGCTTGACTAGTAGAACACAGTTATTTATGAAAAATACCGCCATCTTGGATTTACATTTTTCATAAATAACTGTGTTCTACTAGTCTAGCCCTTTATATGGTTATTTCACGCTTCTACTGAACAGCATTATTAACTATGTGGATAGCGTCGTCGTGTAAAACAGTCTAGCATTCCAGCCGGCCTTGGTTCGATCCCCGTTGACATCGTTTGGCCTTCTTTTGGGTGCAATCCCAAAAAAGATGAAAAAAGAAAAAAGAAAGAGATGTCTGCTGCCATACATAAAAACATTTTAAAGCGTTGGGGGACAGATGACATTATTTGCTCATTTGACGCTACAAGGCATGGAAAGACATGGTTTCTGCCGAAAATGAAATGCTTTCTAGCAACGCTAGTTTGGGTGTACAGACAAAGTTACAAAGTACCAAAGTTATAAAGCCACAAACATACAAACGGGTCAAGCTAGATAAAACCGTTTAATAAATGAGTGCAAATCATAATTATATTACGTTTACCGAGAAAAAAATTCCTTATTTTTATGATTCGATTATCCGGAGTGAAAAAAAAATCAACACTCCGGATAATCGTGTCCGACCTGCACTGTAATTTGAAATCGTGAATGGCTTGTTCATACTCAATGAATATAATACAGCGGAGCTTAGATTGCAATTTTTCTCTATTCACGATGGCCGAAGAGTGAATGCTGCTTCTGCAATTCGAGGGACCGATCTACGCCCACCTGATTAGCAGCTATTTTAAATATTGTACCTCGGCCACGAGAACACGATAGAAAAATGAGTTTTTTTTTCAATTTTCGTTAATTTCAACCGTAATGTACCGTTCTGAATCATATTTCGGACGCTTAAGGCATATGATGCAGAAAACAGGTTTAAACTTTATGCACAAGTATTATTTGGTTGATATTTTTAATATATTAGTTCAATATGCTTTCAAGCTTTCTATTTTGGTACCTATTTGATTGAAAACATACAAAAAACATCGAATAAAATGCTTTTCAAATGAAGCGAATAAAAATCAAACTTCGGACACTAAATCAAATTTCAGATTGAATTCAAATTTCGGACACTTCATTTTATAATTTTTTGAACGAAAATTACATTACACTTGATTATATTTTATAGTCAACTGCGAAACACTAAACTGTTAACGATGATGAGAACTGATGAAACACGGGAGAAATTTAAATATTAATGAACTGGTAATTTCTACGTGCTCATGCTAAGCAAACGTCAAACACAAACGATAGTGAGTAGTGTTGATAGGTTTTTGCTGATTACGTTATAATTCAAATGTAGTTCTCATATGAAATGATAGTGAAAACAAGGGATTACTCTAAAGAAGCAATTGTGATTTTAATTTTATATTTATATCATCAGTGCATTAAGCATTTCAAAATATTAGAACAATGTGTCCGAAATATGATGTTGTCCGAAATATGATTCAGAACGGTATAACGTACCGTAAACAAATTAGAGAATTTCCGATTCTGTTGGAATGCAAACCATCCAAATCCGTTCAGAACCAAAATAATTATTAACGTTAAAACTATTCTATAAAAAACACGTGACCTATTACTGAAATACGTATGTAGTCTAATGTCAAAAAATAGGTAATGATTATTATTCATATTTTTATTCACAAACGTCAACAAGATTAGCCCGGATTGAATATATTTAATAGATATTTAATTTACTAACACTACTTAACTAAACAACTAACTAATGTGTAATAATGAGTAATATGCCAATCTCCATTATCCTCATCCTATGTTTCTTAGATGATGTCTCAAATTTTCATGATTGTTCCACATACAAAATGGTAACAGCCAAAAGAGCCCGGTGGGCCGCAGGTTGAGTATGGCTGCTATAGGCTATAGAACTGGATGAGTGAGAGGATTTTGTAGGCATTTTGTATGAGAGTTATGCCACAATAGCTGCTACAGTCGAGTCGATGGCCTATCTTTTTAGATAGGGGAACATAAGTTCATCCAACCAGCCCACATGTATTTTTTCTCTGTCCAAACCCTCTGGATGACCTGATGTATTGCACAATACAGATCCTCGCTACTGTATTCTAAAAAATTGAAGCTCTGTGTGTGGTGAGACCGGAAAGGTGAGGTTTACCATAAGCTACTAAAGCCAGGTGCAACGGTGAATCCAATTGTTGTCGACAACAAATGGGCGTAAATACACGGTAAAGTGATATTCTGAATCATTTCCTTTCCTTGATATTCTGAATCATGACCTTTCGAAAAATCTTTTAAAAAAAACTTTTTGAAACCACTTCATGAGGGTATTCTAGTGTAGAGGCACGAATTTCGGGCGTTTATCCGAGTTTCGAACAGATAAAACAAAGTATTTTTTGTATCCATTATTTAATCTTTAAACTTTATCTTTTAACAATACAACAAGAAC
This sequence comes from Toxorhynchites rutilus septentrionalis, assembly GCF_029784135.1. NCBI lineage: Eukaryota > Metazoa > Arthropoda > Insecta > Diptera > Culicidae > Toxorhynchites > Toxorhynchites rutilus. The sequence continues at coordinate 154,620,292 of NC_073745.1, forward strand.
TAAAAGGAAAAAAATATTCAAAGTTCTAATAGTTACAAGCTGGTGCCATGGTATAAACGATTCAAGCCCTTCTGATTATCATAAAAAAGGAATTTGAACAGTTATCGTATGAACCTCGGATAAGTCGATTTTTTTGTCATGTCATGTGGCTGCCGTTTGGAAAAAGAAATTTCTTTTTTGAATGTTTTTTATGCCAATATAATTTTTTTTACAAATAGTAAAATTAAAAATTATAATTTTTTATTGTTTTTATCGCCTGAACTAATGAAAATACTATTTGATGTGATGTATAGGTGTTGCATAAAGATTTATTCACAACAAATTCCAGTCCAGTATAACTTGAGATATCGTGTACGCCAGTTTAAAAAAAAACAAGTTTCGAGAAAAATGCGTTTGAAGATTTGTGTCAATGCCGTATGAGATTAGATAGCACATCACTAAATTGACCCTTTTCTGAAGTAAATTATCACAGGCGAATAGCCTTATGTATAGCGGGATTGGAAGAGAGTCGAACATTATTTGATGTTATCACATGGGCTAACTATTAACCGAGCTCTACTATGCACAGCTACTAGTCTAGATAGACTACACGAAGTGATCAAGAAAAACGACCAAAATTGATCAACAGAAAATACGTTATTCTTCATCATCACAACGCGAGACTACACACATCTTAGATAACGTGGGGAATCTTGGACGGGAGGTTTTGATGGATCCACCGTATTTCCCGTTTCCGTTTTTTTCGATCACTGCAGAACTCTTTTGGTGGAAAAATATTGGCCGAAGACTTTCAAGTGGATCATCATTTTTTGGTCTAGAAACAACTCGTATAGAAAACTACATACCCGTTGTTACTTTATAATTAACTAAACACTATAGAATTTCACTTCTGAATGATAAATACGATAAACATAAACATTAACTTGAAGCCCGTAGAACAGACTACAGCTTGTCTACACATCATGATGTAACATCCAACAACACAGGCGATTCGTTTGAAAACACAAAAAGTCTTTCCAATCATGCTATCATTTGCATGCATCACTGCGATGATACAACCCCCGAAAAAAAGAATTAATTTTTTTGTTTGTTAGGAATTTTCGAATTTGCTGGCATGACGTCCGGTATGGTCCATTGTGATTGTTATCGTTTGTTATTATCGTTCACAATCACTTCTATCACAATAATTGGTTAGTAGGGTTTTCAATTCTTCCACTTACATGGAACTAACGTTCCCGGAGGAACATCACTTCCTCCGCGTCAAGGATACGCATAAACACAGCATGAACTCTTAGACATAGACATGATGTTGAAAATGGAGTTGAAAGTGTTTGAAACACGATCATGGATGATATTCTACCAAATACCATTTCCAGCATTACCATCATAGACTCTTGATTGTGAAATGGTGTTTCATAAGGAATACAAGAAATGTAGTGATATGTCGGTCTATATATCAAATTCGAGTTTATACGCAAACCGCATGTCAACATCGTCGCAAAAATACCGGTTTGAAGATACTGTAAACCGAAATCCACTCTAATGTTTGATATGTTTTGTATCTGCGCCCAACGACAAGTTATAATGTTACATATTTATTATGACGCAGATAAATATTTGTGGAATGCCAGGAAACAAACAAAAGTGCTTCTGGTTTGAAGCATAAAGCATTGTGCGTCTAATACGATCAAATTGGACACTAAATCTATTGTCACTTCTGATGATGTAGCAGATGAAAGTAAAAGCGTTGCTTGATTTTTGTCACTTACACTGTTTGAAGTAGTAAATTGCGGGGAGTGCCGCGTGGGAGGAGGTTTAGAGATCGAGGCCTCAGGTACCGTTGTTTGTCATACGGTTGTTGCGTTTTTGCTTATTTTCATATGTTCGTTATTCACTGATTTCATTTGTACCAAATTTTCACAGTTTAGCACTTGCGACAACTGCTTATCCTTCACTGTTGGTATTGTTGTTTAAAAACAAAGTCCACGCCGTAAGATTTTGCGCAAGCTTCAAATATACACCTTATGCTGTTAGTTTCTCAAGCACTTCAAGTAGATCCACGCAAACCATATCTTCACTATTTCACGATGATTTTTCGGCAAGTTGTCTTACTATGGGATGTTTGTGTTTCTAATTTTAAATTCAAGTCGGTTCAAACCGCTTGCAGAATTCACTGGAAGTTTGTTATAAAATTTGTACTTTATTCACGTAAATTTTCTCTGAGTTATACTTTTTTTCGTCAAAACTGACAACATATTCACTTCCACCCGCAATTTACGTTGCTTTGATCAAAACACCTTGCCAGTGATCATTTGTTATTCTGGATACAATCTCTACCAACGGAAGCGATGTTGACTCGAGGAATGGATCTACTAAACTAAACCGAATCAATAATAACAACAAACATATGGATTGGCATTCTCTCCTTCCATTTATTTTTTTCTCTTTATTATCACATTATCATAAACGCTCGCCTCAGACGCACATATCCGTTGCGACTGGAAGAACAGAGAGCTTGCAATCTCGCAATACATCCCCGTGAGGCAGCAAATAGTGGGATTAGATTAGGATGGCGGAGTTTGCGCCGCCCGAGAGGAGCGAGAGAGAGAAAATGGGCTAATGTTGGAGATCTGCTTAATAGAAACCACCTTATCTTCAACGGATGATGCTGACTAACACACCAGACAATAGGGATAGGTCTTCCTCGTTCTACTGCCCGACTCATAAACAATACTATTAAAAATCTTCGTTGCACTCATAAAATACTCTAATAATCAGATTACTCCTACAATTAGCTAAAGCAGCTAGCTTCTTCATTAGTGGCACTTAAAACTCGGTAGCGTGATACCTAAATTTAACCGATAATAACATGTCACATCTTATAAATAGATGTTTACGCAGATTTAGTTCTTCGAATCATTGATTTTATCGTTTCGCAAACAAGCTGAAGAGTGGTGCAATGAAGTATCCCAAACATTTTTATATGATGTGATGATAATACGTCGGCGGGAATTCACATAAAACAAAACCAGTATTTTTCAATCACGTGCTTTCGATAGTCCGGATAGAATGTAACAAAACAGAAAACAATATTTATTTTATTGAAAAAAACGTGTCTATGTGTTGGTCGAACGAGCCTTTGTTCAATTACGGTTCGAATGGCCGAATCTGAATGAAAATGATATGTTTTTAAAAAAAACGGTTGAAACGTTTTTTTTTTAAACTGTTGACTTGAATTAAATTTTATTTCAATCGAAAATGACAAATTTACAGAACTGCAAATGAAGTTGTTGGCTAGCTCATAACGATAATTCTTTAAAGAGTTTTCATTATTATTTTAGTTGTAAATTCAATTCAACATTGTTCAATTTTCTAACATCGAAGTCCCCATGCAGGAATAAAAATGAAAAGGATATAGGCTTCAGTGAAGTAACAAATGAAAACTTTTCCGAGTCAATTTCGATTTACGTAAACAAAGAAATGGCTAAACCCTAAGCGTACGCGTAAGATAACTCTTCACTTTCACGATTGCAGTTTGATACAGAGTACACGCGATGAATAACGGAATAAATCGCCGGGTCGATTGATTTTAGAAGAGCCTTCTCGGTTACCATCTCAGGTTTTTCAAAGATAACTCTCCGCCATCGCGATAAGAGTTCTATAAAGTATACGCGCGATGTATAGCGCGATGTATAATGTAAAAAAGAGGCTTTGAGCTTTTCAGTTCATTCGCCTCTAACGCAAGTACTAGATATAGAATATGTTTACAGTCCAATTAGATGTACATGTTTTTTTCTCAGACTGTCTAAAAATAATCGCTGTCGCGTGTAGTAGATTTTCAGGTTTTCGATTCGTCGAGAGGTCGCAACCATGCTAAAGAGACGACATTCCTTCTCTTCCCATGGTGCCTGAAAGGACGTGACTGGCATCGTTATTGAATATTCAAAGCTCGAATCAACGAAAATTACACAATGAGAACTACTTACGACTCCCAAGCGTCATTCAGTGTGCTCTTTGTGCAGTTTCGCTGGTCCAGATCAATAACGGAGAGCAACTACGAAGTGTACAGTTTACCCAAGCTCAAGCTCAATCTTAATTAACTTCTCTCGATTGTGTTACTTTCCCAAACTGTTTTTGGCTCGTAATAATAAATATTCACTACCACTCACAGAATATGAATTGTAGCAAACAATTCAGGTGTGTAACAGAATTATTACAATTTGTTTTTTTTTATAAAAATGGCACTACGAGAAACATGGATTTGATGAACTACAATTGGATGTACAATGATAATTGTCACTTCTTGCTAGTAATTGCAGTTAAGACATATATATTCTGCTGTCTATTTTTCATTCTATTTAACTCTTTGTGGTCGTTTGTCTGCTCTCAGCCACCAAAGCATGAAACCATGCTAATCTTATATTTTACTCAACCAAGTATCAGTTTATGATTTTCTCAAACGAAGCTTGATGCTTAGTGAACCTATTAACGAATTAATACGGTGATCCTATGAGTAATAGATAACGGTACTCAATATCAAACAAAGTAGTCACCCACACAAAACAACGCATAGCGGACTCTGTTGCTTCAAACTGGCTCTACATCAAAAAGTACACTACGGAAGACGATTCTGACGCTTTCATTTGATGAGAAAATTTAGTACAGGATATAGTAGTGGAACAACTAAATTAGTGAATTTTAATAATATTTTGGAAGTGAAACACTTAAAAGTTAATAATTTTTAATTTAGAATTTAGAATTTATTTATTTATTTATTTCCATCTAGCTTGACGCCTTAATGAAATGTTTCATGATGAGGAAAAGCCCTTTCGAGTTAACGTACTCGTGAGGGCATAAAAACCTCATATCTTTTCGTGTTTGAAATAAATAACAATAAATTTACAATAAATGGTTAAAGAACATACGGAATTAGAACATACATAAAAACATATTGCACATCAAGTGATCAAAAAATAAAATCAAAATATAAACAAAATAAAAGTTCTTAGAACTAAATCAATGTTGGCTTGAAACGTTAAATATTCACAAAATCATGTCACCGGTAGAGTTAATATCTTCTGCTCAACAGTCTGCGCTGAAATATTGCCGCTGAAGTATTGAAGTCGAAATGCTCATAAACTTAGTTAAATCTCGCCGCCATAAATCTGATTGGATCGTGTTATCCATAACCTGCATTACGTGCATCAAGTAGTAGGAAGTCTCTTCGTCTTAGAGCTCTCTCAGGTGCGTAAACGTTAAGTTGTGACAATATTTCCGCTGCATCGGTTTCACCCAACAATATTTTTGCAACAAATACAGCTTGAGCGACAAATCTCCTACGTTCCAGTGTATAAAGTCCAAGCAGCCTGCATCGATGTTCATAGGGTGGTAAATTTACGGGATCTCGCCTAGGAAGGTTGCGTAGAGCATATCTCACGAACTTTCTTAGTATTGACTCGAATCTATTTATCCAGGTGCTATGATAGGGACACCACACGATAGAATTTGAATCTAAAATCGAGCGTACAAGTGCACAATAGAGAGATCGAAGGCAGTGAGGATCGCGGAATTCATTGGCTATTTTAAAAATGAAACCTAATTGTCTATTGGTTTTTGTGCTGATTCCATCGCAATGAAGGCGGAACGTGAGTCCTGAATCGAGGATAACTCCCAGGTCACGTATATGATTAACGCGTACAAGAGGTTGGCTGGAGATGTTATAGTCGTAGGTAATCGGATTCAATTTCCGATTAAACGATATTACATTGCCATCTGATCAGATCATTAGAGATTCCGAGTTTATCCAGTTTTAAAAGTAGTATCCTATGATTGACTCGGTCGAACGCTGCTTTGTGTTCGGTATATATCACGTCAACTTGTGAACCGGCATCTAGACTACGCAAGCAAAATGAAGTAAACTGCACCAGATTTGTGGAAACAGATCTTTTAGGGTAGAATCCATGTTGATCAGCTGATATATAATTTTTACGACTCCGGAATAGTACATCATTAACAATTATCTCAAATACTTTCTAGCAAGCGCATAAAGAGGTAATGCCTCGATAATTTTCAACATTCTGCTTGTCACCTTTTTTGTGGACGGGGAACATCACAGACAGCATCCAACTAAATGGAAATCTGCTTTCTTGAAGCGACAGGAGGGGATTCCATCCGGGCTAGCTGAAGTAGAGTATTTCATCTTGGCAGTAGCAGATTCTACCTGTTCATGGGTAACAGTAATACCTGTTAGTTCACAGACATTGTTTGGTGTGTCTCTGCAAGCAACTTCTGTCTGTTCATCGCAGAAGTTGCTTGCAGCTATTGAATGCGCTTTAGAAATGCGTAGCGAAAAGCTCGCTTTTTTCAGAAGGGGATCGAGCTGATTCGGAACCCAGGAACATTTCTTCCAGTAGTCCACTTTCTTCCCGTTTAGTGTTTACGAAATTCCAAAACCGTTCCGGATTTCTACGTAGGTCGTCTTGTGTACGAAGAGTGTAACTTTTGTACATATATCGGTTGTAAATTCGGTAATCGTTACTGGCGCGAGCAAACTGCAGCTTATAGAAGGGACAACGAGTTCTACAATATTTCCGAAATATTCTCGACCTTGTACGTTTTGGGCATCGCAAACGTGCATTTCCCCAAGGTGGCTTTCGAGATGGTCTGCGTGTAGGTACATTTTCTGCTAAAACAGTGTTAACGATACATGAAAAAAGACTCACAGCCTGATCGATGTTGGTTGATTGTTCTAAAAATGTCCAATTTGTTTGGTGAAAAATTTCGCTCAGAGTGTTATAGTCAGCTTTTTGGTAGTTCAACTCAGGTTCGTTTGTATATTGTTCGAATTCGGTTGGAATTGGAACTTCGAGCTCGACTGATAAGGCGGGATGGTCAGTGTCGATGGTAGTTAGCGGTTCTATAGCTTCTGATAACTGGCATTGTCCTATTAGAGAATCTGATATCAGTATTAGGTCGAGGAGTCATTCATTTCTATTCAGGATTCCATTTATTTGCTTCAAGCCATTCAAACTGAAACCATCTAATAGTGCAGCACACGCAATAGAAGTATGCGATCTCATCACATCTACCGTTAGATAGTTTGGAGTGATGGGGGTCCATACAAGCCCAGGTTGGTTGTAATCCCCAAACAAAAGTGCGTGGTCCAGTACATGGAGTTCCGAAACAATAGCACTGATAGATTCAATATGTTTGTTTACACTGCGTAAATCATTTCTGCGATCAGGTGGTAAGTATAGCACACCAATACTGATTCGGAAGTTGGATAGCCTCAGAGTCACCCAAAGATGCTCAAGACAAACGTCGATAGGAGTACTATCAAGACAGCAGTTCAGCATGTTATTATTAATTTTATCCTAAAAATTTATATTTAACTAGATTGTTTCTATCAATTAAAATAAAGTTCTTTAACCGCTCCACAATTTGTTCTCTGGTGCACAACTTCTATCTATCTTAATTTGGCTGCAATATCGATATAAACAATTCCTGGTGAAAATTCAAGCAAAATCTTCAAAAATCACGATTTTTACCCCACTGTACATGTAATAGCCACTTAAACTTCACCTTAACGTTGAAAGATTACATTTCTTCATAAAATAACCCATGTATGAAATATAAAAAAAAAATTCCAAACTGAATATAATCGAGTCCAAAATTGTATATAATCGAATCACATATAATCGAGTTTGTATATACTCGAGTCCGACCTGTACTGTATTCTATTAGTCAAATCATTTCATTTGATACCAATATTGAGGGGATTGCAAAAAATACATAGTCGACCATTTTGTGGCGGCGACCTTTTCGAATTTATGTTGTTCATAGTGTAGTATATTCTCCAAGCCATTCAGCCATTTTTTGCGGCGTCCAAATTGAATTTTTCAGGATCATGGAATACGAAGTTTTATAATGACAGTAGAATTAAATGTTTGTTCCAAATTTCAGATCAATCATTCAACAGGAACAGGGTCAATTTTCTATTAATGTGGGACAACCCAACAAACATTCCAACATACATAAAAACAGGTCAAGCTGAATGAAACCATTCAAAATGTAATTAGTTGTTTGGGGACTGCGGTCATCTTGAAATTGAATTCTTCATTATCTGCTATGTTCTACTAGTCGAGAACCTTCTATTGATACATTTTTGGGTATTTTTCATAAATAACTGTGTTCTACTAGGCAAGCCTTTTCATTTGATACCCATATTGATGGGGTTCTGAGAAAAATGAAATCCGCCATTTTGTAGTGGCAGCCATCTTAGATTTGCATTTTTCATAAATAACTGTATTCTACTAGTCAAGCCCTTTCATTTGATACCCATATTGATGGGGTTGTGAAAAAAAATGAAATCCGCCATTTCGTATGGCGACCACATCTTGGATTTTAATTTTTCATAAATAACTGTGTTCTACTAGTCAAGCCCTTTCATTTGATACCCATATTGATGGGGTTCTGAGAAAAAATGAAATCCGCCATTTTGTAGTGGTCGCCATCTTGGATTTGCATTTTTCATAAATAACTGCATTCTACTAATCAAGCCCTTTCTTTTGATGCCCATATTAGCTATTCAATATAGAATTATTATACAAATTATTCAAAATTTCCGAAAATAAAAAATAAAATACTCCGGATAATCGAGTCTAAAATTCCGGATAATCGAGTCCGACCTGTATTGGTTGTTTTGATAAAAAAAAACATGTGGGCCCAGATTTCAACCCCAATGAAATCTGGGCCCACATGTTTTTTTTCAATGAGATGTTTCTGGATTATTCAGTATGGCGCTGCATGGAAGCAAGGCCTGTGCTAAGCGGCACTCCGACAAAACTTCTCTCATACAAACCCTGACACGAGCCTGAAGGGAAAAGGATTCGGAGTACTGGTAAATGCAGATAACTGAACGATTACTGTAAATGGCGAGTACTAAAGCTAAGATCATTTAGAAATGGGGCACTACATTTTGGCAACGTATTGTTTGGTAGTGAAGTGAGTAGTGAGTTTATCGGTGGTTTAGTGAATTTAAAATGAGCCGTACAAGCACCACAGATGCACCTCGCTCTGGAAGGCCTAAAGAGGCTACGAATCCAGAAATCGTAAAACAGGTGCATCGACTCGTTTTGAGCGATCGTAAAGTGAAGATACGCGAGTTAGCTGAGGCCGTAGGCATTTCAAAAGAAAGAGTGGGATACATTTTGCACTACAGCGCGTTGATAATTCAACAGCCGGTTTGGCGTTGTTGAAGCGTAATCGAGTGGACTTCTTTCGATGTTTTCTTTCAATGGATGAAATATGGATCCATTACCACACTCCTGAGTCCAATAGACAGTCTGCAGAGTGACTGCCAAGCCACGAAAGCCGGCCACAGAGGACGAAAGACCAACGATCGGCCGGGATGGTTTAGCCTTCCTTTTTTTTGGGATGTGCATGGCATAATCTTCATCGATTATCTACATATAGCAAAAAAAATACAGGAGAGTATTATGCAGCGTTATTGGACAAACTGAACGTCGAAATAAAGAAAAACCAGCCCCATATGGCGAAGAAAAAAGTTCTGTAACATCACTACAACGCACCATCGCATACGTCCTTAAAAGCGATGGCCAAGTTGAACCAATTATGAATTGGTTGCACACCCACCATATTCTCAAGACTTGACCCCAGCGATTGATTCATTTCAATTTACAGTTTTATGTCACTAGAAAAATCTAGCACTATTGCCAACAAACTTTCTCAGCGCATAGATTCAGACAACGAAATTTCACTGCAAAATATTTCAAACAAACATGTTCATACATAAGCAAAGTTAGTGTATACTTTCAGACTATAATGAAGAAATAATGTTTTCAACAAACGAAGTATACCACACACAAATTAAGTAACATGATACATAATGAAGAGTGATTTATTTAGAGTGTAACTTTTGAACAATTGTTGTTTATTCGAAAGTGGAATGATCTCTCATAAAGATTTAAGGATACAGGATGTACTAGGCCTCTGACCGGACATACAATATATATAATTTTCACAGATTCATATCTCACAATAATTTTTTTCTAGGAAAACCGTTCGCTGAGAGAAGGGCAGTTTCCCGCATTATGGAAAACTGCATCAATAATCCCTATTCATAAATCAGGTGACGTCCACGATGTGCAAAATTACAGAGGAATATCGATTCTGAGCTGCATGCCGAAAGTTTTTGAAAGTATGCTGCTGGATCTCATATACCCATCTGTCCGCCACATCATCGCAAACGAACAACATGGGTTTGTCAAAAAACGGTCTACTACATCAAATCTCATGAGCTACGTTTCTCTGCTGATTGACAAAATTGATAAAAGGCAGCAGGTTGACGCCATTTACGTGGACTTTTCGAAAGCTTTCGACCGCGTTCCTCACGCCCTTGCTGTGGAAAAACTGAAGCGATACGGGTTTCCACTTTGGCTAACCAATTGGATTAATTCGTATCTGACTGATCGTAGTGCACACGTACGGATTGGCTCGTCAGTTTCATCGCCCATTTCTGTCACCTCTGGCGTGCCGCAGGGCAGTCACTTGGGTCCTCTGCTCTTCGTACTCTTTATTCACGATATTTGCGCTGTTCTCAAATCGCCTAAGTTGATGTATGCAGACGATCTGAAATTGTTTCGTGTAGTAACATCAAGTATGGACTGCTGTGCTCTTCAAATGGATGTAGATACTCTGCTGGGATGGTGCTCAATAAATGGCATGGAGGTGAATATTAGGAAATGTCATGCGATAACATTTTCGCGACTTTGCTCACCAATTACATTTGAATATACGATGGGGTCGACCGAAGTGGAAAGAGTTGCAGCCGTCAAAGACCTGGGTATCGTGCTCGACAACAAGCTAAAATTTACGCAGCATATTGCAACGGTCACCGCTAAGGTTTCACCGTTCTTGGGCTCATTAGACGCCACACTCAGGCATTTAGAGATGTCTATTGCCTCAAAGCATTGTATGTGTCGCTCGTACGCAGTATATTGGAATACGGTGTTACTGTTTGGGCCCCATACCACGCTGTTCACATCGCTCGTCTGGAACGTGTGTAGAAAAGTTTTATCCGATATGCTCTTCGTCATCTCCCCTGGCGCAACGACCAACATCTGACCACATATGAAGAACGCTGCGCGCTGATTCACTTACCGACACTGCAGAAACGACGAGAATTTCTCCAGAGACTGCTGATTTTCGACCTTCTTAACAACAATCTTGACTGTGCTGAAGTTTTGGGCAAGCTTCGAATCAACGCTCCAGGTAGAACAACCAGACAATTTGTTTTCTTCCGGCAAGCAGCACATCGTACTCTATACGGACAGAATAATCCCTTGGATGTTTGTTGCCAACGGTTCAATGAAGTGTATCATTTGTTTGAATTCGATATGTCCAGAAATGTGTTTGTTATAAGGATTCAATAATTGAATTTTAGTCTGTCCGACAATTTCTTGGCGAAGACTGAATAAATAAATAAATAAAAACGTAATTAGAAAAACTTCGAAGCGTATATAAGTTTTATTTTGTTCCATCCAACCTTTCCGAAACTTGTAAAAAGCGTGGCGCGGCCGGATATGTTATTCAACCTGATTCAATTATACGTGAGAAAATCGTGATAAAAACCCTTGTTTGCACACTGCGGAGCGTCTGGTGTATGGAACATAAAAATTCGAGATCACACAATCTGTTACATTTACAAATGATGCATTAACACTTTTCGATGAACGAATCAGACGCATAAAACTTATTGGCTATGTTTTGCTTCGTATCAATGAGATGTGCGCATTATCAATGCCAGCGGTGAGTATTTACAGACAAGTCAATGTTGCGAATGTGCGTGGATACATTTTATTAACGAGGCGTTTCATCACCCTGATTATACTTTCAAATAACTATCGTTAAGCACGAGGGATGATTTCGTTACTATTTTGTGTGTATATTTTGAGCAGATTGATCGCCCGTCTGATTGCTCGTTACCACAGTGAAATGCGGAAGGCTGTGTAAACATCCCAGACACAGTGATTAGAATTTTGGCTCTTTTCTCAGTTGAACCTGATTTGAAAATTTCGCATATAAAAAACCGCTAATTTGTACGTTCTTGCTAATTAGCATTTTGCCATATGTTTTTCTACTAGATCGAATATCAGTGAACCAAAACCAGGTTTGTAAAATCTATAATTCTGTATTTAAAAGCTTGTGCACGGGGACAAAAACTACGTCATGATTCATACAGATCTCTCTCGACGAACATTGTTTTATCATTCATTGATTAATATGGTGATGTTGGAATGTTCGATGAATACACTGCACGAAATGAGAAGAACTTTTTGCATAACAGTTCGAAAACAGGATTTTGGCGCCATTGCAGACAAAATGCGACAAGAAACGAAAAATAAAAGCCTTCCTTTCGTAGATACGTCAGATTATTGTTTGTGTATCCATACTCCTCGCCACGGAATTTTTTTATAGTTTTTTTTTCTGTTCCTAAAACAGGAACATTTTAATTGACCGCGAGTAAAACCAAAGTTTATGGTTGGCTGAAGAAAACAACAAGCCATCATATGAGGTTGCAGATTTTATGTTGGCTCATGAGTCAGGGATTTGCCGTTTGTTGTATACTTTTCGTTTTGCGTAGATACATCATTTTAAATTTTGAAATTCCCCTTTCGGGCCAACCTTGGCGAAGAGTAAACAATTTCGCCTGATGTGCTTGTTTACCTCTACACACGTATTGGCGTTATGCAGTGGGTTCCATTATTAATACACTTTTGAAAAGTCGCTATATGCTGTTATAATTAGACTCATCAAGTGTGTAAAGTGGACAAATTATATCTAACAATTGGTATAATCATCGAGATGGGTTAGTCACTCGATCGCGTTAGCAGCTGCAACTATGACCAACACTTCGTAGAGGTGGTGAACATTTACACTGAGAGTAGTTTTTCTTAAATTAGGCCATTAAACATTCTATGAAGTAAATGAACATTGGTGTAATGTTTTTTTTATGTTCATTGTATTCATTAACACTACAACTTCGTCATTTTTTCAGTTGTTCCTAGTTCGTTGGCAAATCACTGTTATTTTAAGGATAGAATGATTCACAATCATTCACTGTTGTGTATCTGGGAACTCTTAGTTTTGACGGAATAGTGTGTTGTAAAAGATGGCGGTTTCTCAGTGTAAATTCTCTAAGACGATGATAAGAGAAATGGGTAAATGAAAACCAGAGGAGAAAACTGTTGAACGAGAGCATGAGAAATATTTTTTATAATCGTTTATTTTTACAGGTTCAGTCAGTTTAAAGGAACCGAACTCCTCCCTGTATTGTTACAAGTATATATCAACATTTTTCCTTAATTCTAATGTTAGTGATGTAGAAAAACGATTACTCGCGGTCTAATCGAATTTAGAAGGAGACATATTTTCTTCAGGAAAAGGAAGGGATATAAGGATATGTTGACAATGTTCACACTCACATTCACACCCACATTCATCACACTCAATTCTTAAGCCTATCTTATATCTAATATGTATTTACATTTCACCTCATTCTATTGTTAGTAAGACGGGATTTGATTTCTCGCTAAGAAAAAGGAAGAGGAGAATAAAAGGATATAATCAGACACGAAGATCGATAACTTTTAGGACGACATATATTTGGGACATGTAATCAAGGTCTGACCTAGCCAACACATCTCTCACCGGCACATTGGGCTGCCTTCCTCTAGCCCGAAGAGAGTTTTCTAAATTCAATCTGGCAACAAGATACTCCTCGCACGACCAAACAACGTGTTCGATATCGTGGTAACCTTGGCCACAAGCACCGATATTGCTATCGACAAGATCAAAACGAAAGAGTAGCGCGCCTAACGAACAGTGATTGGACATGAGTCGAGAGAAGGTGCGAATAAAGTCCCGACTCAAGTCCAGACTTTTGAACCATGGTTTGAGGCTAACCTTAGGGATAATCGAGTGAAGCCACCGGCCCAATTCATCTTCGTTCCACTTACGTTGCTAGTTAGCTAGTTTACGAACTAAAGAATACAATTCATTGAAGGCAATTTGACGCTGATAAATGTCACCTTCAATCGCACCCACCTTTGCTAATGAGTCAGCCCTCTCATTACCCGGAATTGATCAATGTGAAGGGACGCAGACAAAGGTAATGACATTACAGTGCTTTTCCGGCCTCACTGAACGTATAGCTTCAAAAGAGCTAAGACTATCCGTTACAATGTAATAGTGTTCAACAAGTCGTGAGGCTCCCGTGGCCGAGTGGTTAGCGTCATAACTAACATGCCGGGTGTTCGGGTTCGATTCCCGTTCTGGTCGGGGGAATTTTTCGTCAAAGAAATTTCCTCCGACTTGCACTGTGATCACGCGTATTCTAGAGCTTGCCACTCAGAATGCATTCAAGGCGTGTTATTTGGCATAAAAATCTCAACTAAGTACTAATAAAAATGACGCAAGTAATACTACGTTGAGACGGCGAAGTTCCTCTAGGAACGTTAGTGCCATTGAAGAAGAAGAAGAAGAAGAAGTCGTGAGGCGACGCTGTCCTGCGCCCAATGAATTGCTGCCAATTCAGCAGTATACACCGAGCAAGGAAACTGAAGACTACACTTAGAAAAATCCTCGATCGAAAACTACCAAATACATTTGGTAATGCAAAATTAGTAGAATGTACAAATTTTCTGTACATATTGTCAACAAACCCGCATCCCTACCAGAGATTAGTATATTTTACTCGATAACATTAGTAAGCTTGGATATTGTCATATCTGAAAACTGGTGAGCGCGTATTAACCATTTTCATTGTTCCCATAAGGAGGTATAATAAGGATATAATTCTAATACGTGAATTTTCGGCGAGAAAATGTAGCCGATATTGGGCTTCCGAATCATGGTTCTGCTTGACATATGTGTTTATTAGTACGGTCGAAAATGACTATAGATTGGTAGTATTTACCAAAAAATTCGTTATATTTACTAATTATTTCTCTCAGTGTATGGGAGGTGCTAAAAATTACGTTAAACACTCCAAATCCTGTTGACTCATCCATAGAGGACCCATCAGTTAAGTACATATTATCACAATTGATACGCCCATACTTTGCATTGAAGATCGTCGGAACGATCCCCGATCGATGATAATCTGGAATTACATGGATTTTATCCTTCATGAACAGATCAAAATGTACAGAGGAATTGATGTAGTCAGGAAAACAAACACGGTTGGGAATATACGAAGATGGATCAACCTGAATGGAGATGAATTCATGATATGAAGTCATGAATCCAGAATGAAAATTTAGCCTGATCAGCTGCTCAAAATTTCCTATCACCAATGGATTCATAACCTTACACCAGATGAGGAACCGAAGAGATAATAAATTGAAGCGATCTTTTAGTGGGAGTGCGCCTGCCAAAACCTCGCAATACCAACGCAATACGGAGACAAAGACACTGAATTCGCTCGAGTTTAATGAGGTGTGTTTTGTCAGCTGATTGAAAACATAAACTGTCATACACCATGACTGAGAGAATAGTTGTTCGATACAACATTATAAGATCTTCTGGATGGGCTCCCCACCATGTGCCGGTAATTGTACGGAGAAAGTTTATTCTTTGTTGGCATTTTTTACTCATACACTTAATATGGGCCCCCCAAGTACATTTGGAGTCGAACCAGACCCCAAGATACTTGAATGACATCGCATGAGTGATCGATTTACCCAAAAGTTGAAGCTTTGGTTTTGCTGGTCTATTGTTCCTAGAAAAAAACACCATCTCTGTTTTCTCCGTGGAGAATTCGATCCCTAGCCCAATGGCCCAGGTTGAAAAATTGTTCAAAATATCTTGTAAGGGTTCTTGCAGGTCGAATACGCTTGATCCTATGACACCACTGCATCATCTGCAAGGTGTCTTAGATTGCAATTTTGTTATTGTGTAAGGCAATTGTCAATATCGCTTACATAGAAGTTGTACAAAAAAGGGCTTAAACATGAGCCCTGGGGGAGTCCCATGTAGGAGATCTTATAATGTTGTATCGAACAACTATTCTCTCAGTCTTGGTGTAATTCAAATGTTTCTCACAAAGCAAGTTATATAACATATTATTCAATAGAGGTTGAGAAATCTTCACCACTAGGTTATCAATCATGGAACCAATCATACAGTCCATTCCCTTTTTCCCCTGATTCTTTACTCAGTGCCCACAATGAGACATCTTTTTGTAGAGAACAGAAAGTATGCTCTTGCTTGTCGGATGATAAATCGTTGGAATTGAAGGTTTCATATATTTCCTAGGATAACATTGATACGAAAAAATCGCTATGTGCTACAATGATTCTGTTTTAAAAATCTCTCTCCAATAAATAACAAAGTTTTTTCTGCTCTCTTTGAACAGAAATAAATAATGAGTGACAGAGTTCAACGAAGATCAAAATTTCGTTATTATATAACTATGAATTGAGGGCCTTGGAATGCAAGGGGTGAAGTGACTTGATCGATTTCTCTTCATCAACTTTTTCTTTAGTTAATAACTCAACTGCAAAAAAGTTCCAATTTAAGTTCGCTATAGAATCCGATAGATGAGGTTCTGACCTATCGCCCACATTGTCAAATACAACAGGGAATGTATTTGCAGCTAAGTTATGACCAGAAGAGATAGTCGATGTAGAGAAACCGATCAAATCACTTACACCCCTTTCATTCTAAGCCCCTCAATTATAATTGGGAAACCAAATTACAGACTAGAAATTGAATAACCCTATTATATTAAATTTATTATATTAAAATAGTTAGTAGGTACGTATACCAATTGTGAGTACCTAGAATTTGTTTTTCTACAATGCTATAATGTTGATTAATTTCTAACCAATAAATTCACAGTTTTGAGCCGATATCATCGGGAGCCACGTTGATTTTTTTCTACAAAGACCTCCAAACAGTAAACCCCACCGAAACGACGTAACACCCACCATGATACCCGTATATGGATAATACGCAGCTCGGAAATTCGCAGCACGTAATCTAATTCATATGTACAAATAGTCTGGAAAGCAAATATCAAAAGCCACACCCAATTGTATTCTTGTAGTTCAACTTTCAAAACTAATCAGAGCACACGAGCGCCAATTTCCATTGATAATTGACAACCATATAAATAATTCAAAAAAATAAGTAGTTATTGACGGCGGTGGGCATGCGTACACACGCTCACAGTCCAGGGGATATAAACATGTACAGGCTAGATAGTGAGTTTTTTTACAAAGTGAATTTCAAAGTTTCTATGGTTCTGATTTTGTTGGATAACTTTTTGGCTGATTGATGTCACAGTATCGGACATAAAAATGCATCAAGCCATGTGCTTGTGTTTCTGTGTATGTGTTTCTTTTGTAAGGAGTGTATCGAAGAGTAGTCTTAAACTTCCAAAACACAAAAAAAAATGCGAAAAGTTTGTTGAAATTTTTGGTTAAACACGCTTTATTATTGCTTATAGTGTTGACAGACAGTATTCTTCCTGAAGTCGAACATATTCCGAGACACTGTGCACTGTGGTTTATGTTATCGTATTGTTGATCAGTCAAACAATGATAGCGATAGAATCACTGAGTTTTTGATGATAGAATTGTTAATCGAAGGGACGAAAATTCTGTTAGCTGCTTTTTATAACCCTCCGGGAGTTGACGCCTCGATCACTTTGGATATATTGCTACAGAAATATGGTTCGCTTTACAGTCATATATACTTTTTGGGCGATTTCAACACAAATTTGTTAAACTCTGTATTATTTTCAACGACACGGTTCATGGATGTTTTATCCAGCCATCAGATGGAAAGCTTGGGTCGAGAGCCTACTTATTTCTATAACAATGGCTCTTCTCAACTTGACCTCATTTTATCCAATAGTGTTCCTCGAGTTCTCAGATTCAACCAAATACAAATTCCGGTTTTATCAAACCATGATCTCATCTTTGCATCACTGGATTACAGTATCGTAACTGAATGTAACAATGTTAGTTATCGTGATTACAATCGCATAGATGTTGATGGTCTTAGAACGACCTTAAGTGAATTCGATTGGGATTATTTTTATTTGTCATTTGATACTGACGTTTTAGTAGATTATTTTAACTCTGTTGTTACTAATTTATATGATCAATATGTACCTATGATAACATTCAGACCATCCAAAACAAGAACGAATCCATGGTTTAACAGTGCTATTGGTAGAGCAATAGTCGATCGTAATCTAGCGTTCAGGCAGTGGAAAACATCACATGAGCACGTCCATCATGAACTATACAAAAGGCTTCGCAATCATGTGACTTATCTCATACATAAATCTAAGCAGCAATTTTATAAAAATCTATTAAATCCTGCACTTTCTCCTAAGGTTTTGTGGAAACGTTTGGGTGATATGGGAATAGGAAAGTCGTCCACATACACAGTCAATAATTTTAACGCTAATGAGATTAATGAATATTTTGCCAGCAACTATCTAGACACAGACCAACAGCCACTTTTTACGATGGGACTTCATGAAAATCAGTTCAGTTTCAATGTAGTCAGCGATGTTGAAGTTATTAATGCTCTGTATGAAATCTCGTCTAATGCTATTGGTACTAATAATATTTCTCCTCGCTTTTTGAAGATAATTCTGCCATTAGTCGTAAGACAAGTTACTTTCATATTTAATACAATCATCACTACACAAAAGTTCCCAACTGCATGGAAATATTCAAAAATAATCCCAATTAGAAAGAAAAGTACTTTAAGTTCCATCGATAACCTTCGTCCCATCAGCATTTTAAGTGTGCTTTCGCAAGCATTTGAGCGCATTATCAAAAAACAAATATGTTTACATACTCATGAAAATAGACTTTTGAACGAATATCAATCAGGATACCGCCCTAAACATAGCACCAAAACAGCTATGCTCAAAATATTCGATGACATAGGGTTGATTATGGACGAAGGCAAACCAGTAGTTTTAATCCTACTGGATTTTTCCAAAGCGTTCGATACTATATCGCATAGTATTTTATGCAGAAAACTAGCAAACAAGTTTGGGTTTTCTGGCAGTGCTGTCGAATTAATTAGTTCATACTTATGTAATCGTTTTCAAACTGTGTGGAATAATTTCAATTTTTCTAATTTTCTTCCGATTAGATCAGGAGTGCCTCAAGGTTCTGTTTTGGGGCCAATTTTGTTTTCGTTATACATAAACGACCTTCCGAACACTTTAAAATATTGCATGGTTCACCTCTATGCAGATGACGTGCAACTATATCATAAATGTACTTTACAAAATACTAATGTAATCGCTTTCCAAGTGAATGAAGATTTGGCTCGTATTTCTGAGTGGTCATTGAGAAATAGATTGTCAATCAATGTTAAAAAGTCGTACGCAATGTTCATAGGGGATACTAGAAATAATGTTGACAGGCCGTGTTTGAGGCTGAATGACTCATTATTGCCATTTGTTAGCTCTATTACCAGCTTGGGCTACAAAATCCAGGAAAATATGGAATAGGACAATTTTATTCTCGAACAATGTGGAAAAGTGTATGGAAAACTACGCTCATTGCAGTTTAGTGGCAGTTTTCTGAGTCTTGATATTAAATTAAAATTGTTTAAATCGCTTATCCTTCCTCATTTTATGTCGTGGGATTTCCTTTTGATACAGTCCGAATAAAAACAGAATATTCAATCCGGTGGCAGAAAAGAAATGGGATTATGAGAGAAAAGCAATAATATTCAATCCGGTGGCAGAAAAGAAATGGGATTGTGAGAGAAGAGCAATACTATTCAATCCGGTGGCAGAAAATAAATGGGATTGTGAGAGAAGAGCAATACTGTTCAATCTGATGGCAGGAAAGAGATGGGATTGTGAGAGAAAAGCAATAATATTCAATCCGATGGCAGGAAAGAAGTGGTATTATGAGAGAAGAGCAATAATATTCAATCCTGTGGCAGAAAAGAAATGGGATTATGAGAGAAAAGCAATAATATTCAATCCGGTGGCAGAAAAGAAATAGGATTGGGAGAGAAAAACAATACTGTTCAATCCGGTGGCAGAAAAGAAATAGGATTCGGAGAGAAAAACAATACTGTTCAATCCGGTGGCAGAAAAGAAATGGGATTGGGAGAGAAGAGCAATACTGTTCAATCTGATGGCAGGAAAGAGATGGGATTGTGAGAGAAAAGCAATAATATTCAATCCGGTGGCAGAAAAGAAATGGGATTATGAGAGAAGAGCAATAATATTCAATCCGATGGCAGGAAAGAAGTGGGATTATGAGAGAAGAGCAATAATATTCAATCCGGTGGCAGAAAAGAAATGGGATTATGAGAGAAAAGCAATAATATTCAATCCGGAGGCAGAAAAGAAATGGGATTATGAGAGAAGAGCAATAATATTCAATCAGGTGGCAGAAAAGAAATGGTATTGTAAGAGAAGAGCAATACTGTTCAATCCGGTGGCAGAAAAGAAATGGGATTGGGAGAGAAAGGCAATACTATTCAATCCGATGGCAGAAAAGAGATGGGATTGTGAGAGAAGAGCAATACTGTTCAATCTGATGGCAGAAAATAAATGGGATTATGAGAGAAAAGCAATAATATTCAATCCGGTGGCAGAAAAGAAATGGGATTGTGAGAGAAGAGCAATACTATTCAATCCGGTGGCAGAAAATAAATGGGATTGTAAGAGAAGAGCAATACTATTCAATCCGGTGGCAGAAAAGAAATGGGATTGTGAGAGAAAAACAATACAGTTCAATCCGATGGCAGGAAAGAAGTGGGATTATGAGAGAAGAGCAATAATATTCAATCCGGTGGCAGAAAAAAAATGGGATTATGAGAGAAAAGCAATAATATTCAATCCGGTGGCAGAAAAGAAATGGGATTATGAGAGAAGAGCAATACTATTCAATCCGGTGGCAGAAAATAAATGGGATTGTGAGAGAAAAGCAATAATATTCAATCCGGTGGCAGAAAAGAAATGGGATTATGAGAGAAGAGCAATAATATTCAATCCGATGGCAGGAAAGAAGTGGGATTATGAGAGAAGAGCAATAATATTCAATCCGGTGGCAGAAAAAAAATGGGATTATGAGAGAAAAGCAATAATATTCAATCCGGTGGCAGAAAAGAAATAGGATTATGAGAGAAGAGCAATAATATTCAATCCGGTGGCAGAAAAGAAATGGTATTGTAAGAGAAGAGCAATACTGTTCAATCCGGTGGCAGAAAATAAATGGGATTGTGAGAGAAAAGCAATAATATTCAATCCGGTGGCAGAAAAGAAATGGGATTGTGAGAGAAAAACAATACAGTTCAATCCGATGGCAGGAAAGAAGTGGGATTATGAGAGAAGAGCAATAATATTCAATCCGGTGGCAGAAAATAAATGGGATTATGAGAGAAAAGCAATAATATTCAATCCGGTGGCAGAAAAGAAATGGGATTATGAGAGAAGA
The DNA here is from genome assembly GCF_029784135.1 of Toxorhynchites rutilus septentrionalis. Classification (NCBI taxonomy): domain Eukaryota; kingdom Metazoa; phylum Arthropoda; class Insecta; order Diptera; family Culicidae; genus Toxorhynchites; species Toxorhynchites rutilus. The sequence continues at coordinate 154,641,810 of NC_073745.1, forward strand.
GCAATAATATTCAATCAGGTGGCAGAAAAGAAATGGTATTGCAAGAGAAGAGCAATACTATTCACTCCGGTGGCAGAAAATGAATGGGATTGTGAGAGAAGAGCAATACTGTTCAATCTGATGGCAGGAAAGAGATGGGATTGTGAGAGAAAAGCAATAATATTCAATCCGGTGGCAGAAAAGAAATGGTATTGCAAGAGAAGAGCAATACTATTCAATCCGATGGCAGGAAAGAAGTGGGATTATGAGAGAAGAGCAATAATATTCAATCCTGTGGCAGAAAAGAAATGGGATTATGAGAGAAAAGCAATAATATTCAATCCGGAGGCAGAAAAGAAATGGGATTATGAGAGAAGAGCAATAATATTCAATCAGGTGGCAGAAAAGAAATGGTATTGTAAGAGAAGAGCAATACTGTTCAATCCGGTGGCAGAAAAGAAATGGGATTGGGAGAGAAAGGCAATACTATTCAATCCGATGGCAGAAAAGAGATGGGATTGTGAGAGAAGAGCAATACTGTTCAATCTGATGGCAGAAAATAAATGGGATTATGAGAGAAAAGCAATAATATTCAATCCGGTGGCAGAAAAGAAATGGGATTGTGAGAGAAGAGCAATACTATTCAATCCGGTGGCAGAAAATAAATGGGATTGTGAGAGAAGAGCAATACTATTCAATCCGGTGGCAGAAAAGAAATGGGATTGTGAGAGAAAAACAATACAGTTCAATCCGATGGCAGGAAAGAAGTGGGATTATGAGAGAAGAGCAATAATATTCAATCCGGTGGCAGAAAAAAAATGGGATTATGAGAGAAAAGCAATAATATTCAATCCGGTGGCAGAAAAGAAATGGGATTATGAGAGAAGAGCAATACTATTCAATCCGGTGGCAGAAAATAAATGGGATTGTGAGAGAAAAGCAATAATATTCAATCCGGTGGCAGAAAAGAAATGGGATTATGAGAGAAGAGCAATAATATTCAATCCGATGGCAGTAAAGAAGTGGGATTATGAGAGAAGAGCAATAATATTCAATCCGGTGGCAGAAAAAAAATGGGATTATGAGAGAAAAGCAATAATATTCAATCCGGTGGCAGAAAAGAAATGGGATTATGAGAGAAGAGCAATAATATTCAATCAGGTGGCAGAAAAGAAATGGTATTGCAAGAGAAGAGCAATACTGTTCAATCCGGTGGCAGAAAAGAAATAGGATTATGAGAGAAGAGCAATAATATTCAATCCGGTGGCAGAAAAGAAATGGTATTGTAAGAGAAGAGCAATACTGTTCAATCCGGTGGCAGAAAATAAATGGGATTGTGAGAGAAAAGCAATAATATTCAATCCGGTGGCAGAAAAGAAATGGGATTGTGAGAGAAAAACAATACAGTTCAATCCGATGGCAGGAAAGAAGTGGGATTATGAGAGAAGAGCAATAATATTCAATCCGGTGGCAGAAAATAAATGGGATTATGAGAGAAAAGCAATAATATTCAATCCGGTGGCAGAAAAGAAATGGGATTATGAGAGAAGAGCAATAATATTCAATCAGGTGGCAGAAAAGAAATGGTATTGTAAGAGAAGAGCAATACTGTTCAATCCGGTGGCAGAAAAGAAATGGGATTGGGAGAGAAGGGCAATACTGTTCAATCTGATGGCAGAAAAGAGATGGGATTGTGAGAGAAGAGCAATACTGTTCAATCTGATGGCAGAAAAGAAATGGGATTGTGAAAGAAGAGCAATACTGTTCAATCTGATGGCAGAAAAGAAATGGGATTATGAGAGAAGAGCAATAATATTCAATCAGGTGGCAGAAAAGAAATGGTATTGTAAGAGAAGAGCAATACTGTTCAATCCGATGGCAGGAAAGAAATGGGATTGTGAAAGAAGAGCAATACTGTTCAATCTGATGGCAGAAAAGAAATGGGATTATGAGAGAAGAGCAATAATATTCAATCCGGTGGCAGAAAAGAAATGGGATTATAAGAGAAAAGCAATAATATTCAATCCGGTGGCAGAAAAGAAATGGGATTATGAGAGAAGAGCAATAATATTCAATCAGGTGGCAGAAAAGAAATGGGATTATGAGAGAAGAGCAATAATATTCAATCCGGTGGCAGAAAAGAAACGGGATTATGAGAGAAGAGCAAAAATATTCAATCCGGTGGCAGAAAAGAAATGGGATTATGAGAGAAAAGCAATACTATTCAATCCAGTGGCAGAAAAGAAATGGGATTGTGAGAGAAAAGCAATAATATTCAATCCGGTGGCAGAAAAGAAATGGGATTGTAAGAGAAGAGCAATACTGTTCAATCCGATGGCAGGAAAGAAATGGTATTGTGAGAGAAGAGCAATACTGTTCAATCTGATGGCAGGAAAGAGATGGGATTGTGAGAGAAGAGCAATACTGTTCAATCTGATGGCAGAAAAGAAATGGGATTGTGAGAGAAGAGCAATACTGTTCAATCTGATGGCAGAAAAGAAATGGGATTGTGAGAGAAGAGCAATACTGTTCAATCTGACGGCAGAAAAGAAATGGGATTATGAGAGAAAAACAATAATATTCAATCCGGTGGCAGAAAAGAAATGGGATTATGAGAGAAAAGCAATAATATTCAATCCGGTGGCAGGAAAGAAGTGGGATTGTGAGAGAAGAGCAATACTGTTCAATCTGATGGCAGGAAAGAGATGGGATTATGAGAGAAAAGCAATAATATTCAATCCGGTGGCAGAAAAGAAATGGGATTGTGAGAGAAAAACAATACTGTTCAATCCGATGGCAGGAAAGAAGTGAGATTATGAGAGAAAAGCAATAATATTCAATCCGGTGGCAGAAAATAAATGGGATTATGAGAGAAAAGCAATACTATTTAATCCGGTTGCAGAAAAGAAATGGGATTATGAGAGAAATGCAAAACGCGTTTTGCTATCGTTCCGTGGAAGTCGAACACAAGCTAATATTACTAGTTTTATCGAGATAATCTTATCACATGATTATGGGATTATGAGAGAAAAGCAATAATATTCAATCCGGTGGCAGAAAAGAAATGGGATTGTGAGAGAAGAGCAATACTATTCAATCCGGTGGCAGAAAATAAATGGGATTGCGAGAGAAGAGCAGTACTGTTCAATCTGATGGCAGGAAAGAGATGGGATTGTGAGAGAAAAGCAATAATATTCAATCTGATGGCAGAAAAGAAATGGGATTGTGAGAGAAGAGCAATACTGTTCAATCTGATGGCAGAAAAGAAATGGGATTGTGAGAGAAAAGCAATAATATTCAATCCGGTGGCAGAAAAGAAATGGGATTGTGAGAGAAAAACAATATTGTTCAATCCGATGGCAGGAAAGAAATGGGATTATGAGAGAAGAGCAATAATATTCAATCCGGTGGCAGAAAAGAAATGGGATTATGAGAGAAGAGCAATAATATTCAATCAAGTGGCAGAAAAGAAATGGTATTGTAAGAGAAGAGCAATACTGTTCAATCCGGTGGCAGAATAGAAATGGGATTGGGAGAGAAGGGCAATACTATTCAATCCGATGGCAGGAAAGAAATGGTATTGTGAGAGAAGAGCAATACTGTTCAATCTGATGGCAGGAAAGAGATGGGATTGTGAGAGAAGAGCAATACTGTTCAATCTGATGGCAGAAAAGAAATGGGATTGTGAGAGAAAAACAATATTGTTCAATCCGATGGCAGGAAAGAAATGGGATTATGAGAGAAGAGCAATAATATTCAATCCGGTGGCAGAAAAGAAATGGGATTGTGAGAGAAAAGCAATAATATTCAATCCGGTGGCAGAAAAGAAATGGGATTGGGAGAGAAGAGCAATACTATTCAATCCGGTGGCAGAAAATAAATGGGATTGTGAGAGAAGAGCAATACTGTTCAATCTGATGGCAGAAAAGAAATGGGATTATGAGAGAAGAGCAATAATATTCAATCCGGTGGCAGAAAAGAAATGGGATTATAAGAGAAAAGCAATAATATTCAATCCGGTGGCAGAAAAGAAATGGGATTGTGAGAGAAGAGCAATACTATTCAATCCGGTGGCAGAAAATAAATGGGATTGTGAGAGAAGAGCAATACTGTTCAATCTGATGGCAGGAAAGAGATGGGATTGTGAGAGAAAAGCAATAATATTCAATCCGATGGCAGGAAAGAAGTGGTATTATGAGAGAAGAGCAATAATATTCAATCCTGTGGCAGAAAAGAAATGGGATTATGAGAGAAAAGCAATAATATTCAATCCGGTGGCAGAAAAGAAATAGGATTGGGAGAGAAAAACAATACTGTTCAATCCGGTGGCAGAAAAGAAATAGGATTCGGAGAGAAAAACAATACTGTTCAATCCGGTGGCAGAAAATAAATGGGATTGTGAGAGAAGAGCAATACTGTTCAATCTGATGGCAGGAAAGAGATGGGATTGTGAGAGAAAAGCAATTATATTCAATCCGGTGGCAGAAAAGAAATGGGATTATGAGAGAAGAGCAATAATATTCAATCCGATGGCAGGAAAGAAGTGGGATTATGAGAGAAGAGCAATAATATTCAATCCGGTGGCAGAAAAGAAATGGGATTATGAGAGAAAAGCAATAATATTCAATCCGGAGGCAGAAAAGAAATGGGATTATGAGAGAAGAGCAATAATATTCAATCAGGTGGCAGAAAAGAAATGGTATTGTAAGAGAAGAGCAATACTGTTCAATCCGGTGGCAGAAAAGAAATGGGATTGGGAGAGAAAGGCAATACTATTCAATCCGATGGCAGAAAAGAGATGGGATTGTGAGAGAAGAGCAATACTGTTCAATCTGATGGCAGAAAATAAATGGGATTATGAGAGAAAAGCAATAATATTCAATCCGGTGGCAGAAAAGAAATGGGATTGTGAGAGAAGAGCAATACTATTCAATCCGGTGGCAGAAAATAAATGGGATTGTGAGAGAAGAGCAATACTATTCAATCCGGTGGCAGAAAAGAAATGGGATTGTGAGAGAAAAACAATACAGTTCAATCCGATGGCAGGAAAGAAGTGGGATTATGAGAGAAGAGCAATAATATTCAATCCGGTGGCAGAAAAAAAATGGGATTATGAGAGAAAAGCAATAATATTCAATCCGGTGGCAGAAAAGAAATGGGATTATGAGAGAAGAGCAATAATATTCAATCCGATGGCAGGAAAGAAGTGGGATTATGAGAGAAGAGCAATAATATTCAATCCGGTGGCAGAAAAAAAATGGGATTATGAGAGAAAAGCAATAATATTCAATCCGGTGGCAGAAAAGAAATGGGATTATGAGAGAAGAGCAATAATATTCAATCAGGTGGCAGAAAAGAAATGGTATTGCAAGAGAAGAGCAATACTGTTCAATCCGGTGGCAGAAAAGAAATAGGATTATGAGAGAAGAGCAATAATATTCAATCCGGTGGCAGAAAAGAAATGGTATTGTAAGAGAAGAGCAATACTGTTCAATCCGGTGGCAGAAAATAAATGGGATTGTGAGAGAAAAGCAATAATATTCAATCCGGTGGCAGAAAAGAAATGGGATTGTGAGAGAAAAACAATACAGTTCAATCCGATGGCAGGAAAGAAGTGGGATTATGAGAGAAGAGCAATAATATTCAATCCGGTGGCAGAAAATAAATGGGATTATGAGAGAAAAGCAATAATATTCAATCCGGTGGCAGAAAAGAAATGGGATTATGAGAGAAGAGCAATAATATTCAATCAGGTGGCAGAAAAGAAATGGTATTGTAAGAGAAGAGCAATACTGTTCAATCCGGTGGCAGAAAAGAAATGGGATTGGGAGAGAAGGGCAATACTGTTCAATCTGATGGCAGAAAAGAGATGGGATTGTGAGAGAAGAGCAATACTGTTCAATCTGATGGCAGAAAAGAAATGGGATTGTGAAAGAAGAGCAATACTGTTCAATCTGATGGCAGAAAAGAAATGGGATTATGAGAGAAGAGCAATAATATTCAATCAGGTGGCAGAAAAGAAATGGTATTGTAAGAGAAGAGCAATACTGTTCAATCCGATGGCAGGAAAGAAATGGGATTGTGAAAGAAGAGCAATACTGTTCAATCTGATGGCAGAAAAGAAATGGGATTATGAGAGAAGAGCAATAATATTCAATCCGGTGGCAGAAAAGAAATGGGATTATAAGAGAAAAGCAATAATATTCAATCCGGTGGCAGAAAAGAAATGGGATTATGAGAGAAGAGCAATAATATTCAATCAGGTGGCAGAAAAGAAATGGGATTATGAGAGAAGAGCAATAATATTCAATCCGGTGGCAGAAAAGAAACGGGATTATGAGAGAAGAGCAAAAATATTCAATCCGGTGGCAGAAAAGAAATGGGATTATGAGAGAAAAGCAATACTATTCAATCCAGTGGCAGAAAAGAAATGGGATTGTGAGAGAAAAGCAATAATATTCAATCCGGTGGCAGAAAAGAAATGGGATTGTAAGAGAAGAGCAATACTGTTCAATCCGATGGCAGGAAAGAAATGGTATTGTGAGAGAAGAGCAATACTGTTCAATCTGATGGCAGGAAAGAGATGGGATTGTGAGAGAAGAGCAATACTGTTCAATCTGATGGCAGAAAAGAAATGGGATTGTGAGAGAAGAGCAATACTGTTCAATCTGATGGCAGAAAAGAAATGGGATTGTGAGAGAAGAGCAATACTGTTCAATCTGACGGCAGAAAAGAAATGGGATTATGAGAGAAAAGCAATAATATTCAATCCGGTGGCAGAAAAGAAATGGGATTATGAGAGAAAAGCAATAATATTCAATCCGGTGGCAGGAAAGAAGTGGGATTGTGAGAGAAGAGCAATACTGTTCAATCTGATGGCAGGAAAGAGATGGGATTATGAGAGAAAAGCAATAATATTCAATCCGGTGGCAGAAAAGAAATGGGATTGTGAGAGAAAAACAATACTGTTCAATCCGATGGCAGGAAAGAAGTGAGATTATGAGAGAAAAGCAATAATATTCAATCCGGTGGCAGAAAATAAATGGGATTATGAGAGAAAAGCAATACTATTTAATCCGGTTGCAGAAAAGAAATGGGATTATGAGAGAAATGCAAAACGCGTTTTGCTATCGTTCCGTGGAAGTCGAACACAAGCTAATATTACTAGTTTTATCGAGATAATCTTATCACATGATTATGGGATTATGAGAGAAAAGCAATAATATTCAATCCGGTGGCAGAAAAGAAATGGGATTGTGAGAGAAGAGCAATACTATTCAATCCGGTGGCAGAAAATAAATGGGATTGCGAGAGAAGAGCAGTACTGTTCAATCTGATGGCAGGAAAGAGATGGGATTGTGAGAGAAAAGCAATAATATTCAATCTGATGGCAGAAAAGAAATGGGATTGTGAGAGAAGAGCAATACTGTTCAATCTGATGGCAGAAAAGAAATGGGATTGTGAGAGAAAAGCAATAATATTCAATCCGGTGGCAGAAAAGAAATGGGATTGTGAGAGAAAAACAATATTGTTCAATCCGATGGCAGGAAAGAAATGGGATTATGAGAGAAGAGCAATAATATTCAATCCGGTGGCAGAAAAGAAATGGGATTATGAGAGAAGAGCAATAATATTCAATCCGGTGGCAGAAAAGAAATGGGATTGTGAGAGAAAAGCAATAATATTCAATCCGGTGGCAGAAAAGAAATGGGATTATGAGAGAAGAGCAATAATATTCAATCAGGTGGCAGAAAAGAAATGGTATTGTAAGAGAAGAGCAATACTGTTCAATCCGGTGGCAGAATAGAAATGGGATTGGGAGAGAAGGGCAATACTATTCAATCCGATGGCAGGAAAGAAATGGTATTGTGAGAGAAGAGCAATACTGTTCAATCTGATGGCAGGAAAGAGATGGGATTGTGAGAGAAGAGCAATACTGTTCAATCTGATGGCAGAAAAGAAATGGGATTGTGAGAGAAAAACAATATTGTTCAATCCGATGGCAGGAAAGAAATGGGATTATGAGAGAAGAGCAATAATATTCAATCCGGTGGCAGAAAAGAAATGGGATTGTGAGAGAAAAGCAATAATATTCAATCCGGTGGCAGAAAAGAAATGGGATTGGGAGAGAAAAACAATACTATTCAATCCGGTGGCAGAAAAGAAATGGGATTGTAAGAGAAGAGCAATACTGTTCAATCCGATGGCAGGAAAGAAATGGTATTGTGAGAGAAGAGCAATACTGTTCAATCTGATGGCAGGAAAGAGATGGGATTGTGAGAGAAGAGCAATACTGTTCAATCTGATGGCAGAAAAGAAATGGGATTGTGAGAGAAGAGCAATACTGTTCAATCCGATGGCAGAAAAGGAATGGGATTATGAGAGAAGAGCAATAATATTCGATCCGGTGGCAGAAAAGAAATGGGATTATGAGAGAAAAGCAATAATATTCAATCCGGTGGCAGAAAAGAAATGGGATTATGAGAGAAAAACAAAACTGTTCAATCCGATGGCAGGAAAGAGATGGGATTCTGAGAGAAGAGCAATACTGTTCAATCTGATGGCAGAAAAGAAATGGGATTGTGAGAGAAGAGCAATAATATTCAATCCGGTGGCAGAAAAGAAATAGGATTGGGAGAGAAAAACAATACTGTTCAATCCGGTGGCAGAAAAGAAATAGGATTGGGAGAGAAGGGCAATACTATTCAATCCGATGGCAGAAAAGAAATAGGATTGGGAGAGAAAAACAATACTGTTCAATCTGATGGCAGAAAAGAAATGGGATTGTGAGAGAAGAGCAATAATATTCAATCCGGTGGCAGAAAAGAAATAGGATTGGGAGAGAAAAACAATACTGTTCAATCCGGTGGCAGAAAAGAAATAGGATTGGGAGAGAAGGGCAATACTATTCAATCCGATGGCAGAAAAGAAATAGGATTGGGAGAGAAAAACAATACTGTTCAATCTGATGGCAGAAAAGAAATGGGATTGTGAGAGAAGAGCAATAATATTCAATCCGGTGGCAGAAAAGAAATAGGATTGGGAGAGAAAAACAATACTGTTCAATCCGGTGGCAGAAAAGAAATAGGATTTGAAGAGAAGGGCAATACTATTCAATCCGATGGCAGAAAAGAAATAGGATTGGGAGAGAAAAACAATACTGTTCAATCCGGTGGCAGAAAAGAAATGGGATTGTGAGAGAAGAGCAATACTATTCAATCTGATGGCAGGAAAGAGATGGGATTGTGAGAGAAAAGCAATAATATTCAATCCGGTGGCAGAAAAGAAATGGGATTGGGAGAGAAAAACAATACTATTCAATCCGGTGGCAGAAAAGAAATGGGATTGTAAGAGAAGAGCAATACTGTTCAATCCGATGGCAGGAAAGAAATGGTATTGTGAGAGAAGAGCAATACTGTTCAATCTGATGGCAGGAAAGAGATGGGATTGTGAGAGAAGAGCAATACTGTTCAATCTGATGGCAGAAAAGAAATGGGATTGTGAGAGAAGAGCAATACTGTTCAATCCGATGGCAGAAAAGGAATGGGATTATGAGAGAAGAGCAATAATATTCGATCCGGTGGCAGAAAAGAAATGGGATTATGAGAGAAAAGCAATAATATTCAATCCGGTGGCAGAAAAGAAATGGGATTATGAGAGAAAAACAAAACTGTTCAATCCGATGGCAGGAAAGAGATGGGATTGTGAGAGAAGAGCAATACTGTTCAATCTGATGGCAGAAAAGAAATGGGATTGTGAGAGAAGAGCAATAATATTCAATCCGGTGGCAGAAAAGAAATAGGATTGGGAGAGAAAAACAATACTGTTCAATCCGGTGGCAGAAAAGAAATAGGATTGGGAGAGAAGGGCAATACTATTCAATCCGATGGCAGAAAAGAAATAGGATTGGGAGAGAAAAACAATACTGTTCAATCTGATGGCAGAAAAGAAATGGGATTGTGAGAGAAGAGCAATAATATTCAATCCGGTGGCAGAAAAGAAATAGGATTGGGAGAGAAAAACAATACTGTTCAATCCGGTGGCAGAAAAGAAATAGGATTGGGAGAGAAGGGCAATACTATTCAATCCGATGGCAGAAAAGAAATAGGATTGGGAGAGAAAAACAATACTGTTCAATCTGATGGCAGAAAAGAAATGGGATTGTGAGAGAAGAGCAATAATATTCAATCCGGTGGCAGAAAAGAAATAGGATTGGGAGAGAAAAACAATACTGTTCAATCCGGTGGCAGAAAAGAAATGGGATTGTGAGAGAAGAGCAATACTATTCAATCTGATGGCAGGAAAGAGATGGGATTGTGAGAGAAAAGCAATAATATTCAATCCGGTGGCAGAAAAGAAATGGGATTATGTGAGAAAAACAAAACTGTTCAATCCGATGGCAGGAAAGAGATGGGATTGTGAGAGAAGAGCAATACTGTTCAATCTGATGGCAGAAAAGAAATGGGATTGTGAGAGAAGAGCAATACTGTTCAATCTGATGGCAGAAAAGAAATGGGATTGTGAGAGAAGAGCAATAATATTTAATCCGGTGGCAGAAAAGAAATAGGATTGGGAGAAAAAAACAATACTGTTCAATCTGATGGCAGAAAAGAAATGGGATTGTGAGAGAAGAGCAATAATATTCAATCCGGTGGCAGAAAAGAAATAGGATTGGGAGAGAAAAACAATACTGTTCAATCCAGTGGCAGAAAAGAAATAGGATTGGGAGAGAAGGGCAATACTATTCAATCCGATGGCAGAAAAGAAATAGGATTGGGAGAGAAAAACAATACTGTTCAATCTGATGGCAGAAAAGAAATGGGATTATGAGAGAAGAGCAATAATATTCAATCCGGTGGCAGAAAAGAAATAGGATTGGGAGAGAAAAACAATACTGTTCAATCCGGTGGCAGAAAAGAAATAGGATTGGGAGAGAAGGGCAATACTATTCAATCCGATGACAGAAAAGAAATAGGATTGGGAGAGAAAAACAATACTGTTCAATCCGGTGGCAGAAAAGAAATGGGATTGTGAGAGAAGAGCAATACTATTCAATCTGATGGCAGGAAAGAGATGGGATTGTGAGAGAAAAGCAATAATATTCAATCCGGTGGCAGAAAATAAATGGGATTATGAGAGAAAAACAAAACTGTTCAATCCGATGGCAGGAAAGAGATGGGATTGTGAGAGAAGAGCAATACTGTTCAATCTGATGGCAGAAAAGAAATGGGATTGTGAGAGAAGAGCAATACTGTTCAATCTGATGGCAGAAAAGAAATGGGATTGTGAGAGAAGAGCAATAATATTCAATCCGATGGCAGAAAAGAAATAGGTTTGGGAGAGAAAAACAATACTGTTCAAACTGATGGCAGAAAAGAAATGGGATTGTGAGAGAAGAGCAATAATATTCAATCCGGTGGCAGAAAAGAAATAGGATTGGGAGAGAAAAACAATACTGTTCAATCCGGTGGCAGAAAAGAAATGGGATTGGGAGAGAAGGGCAATACTATTCAATCCGATGGCAGGAAAGAAATGGTATTGTGAGAGAAGAGCAATACTGTTCAATCTGATGGCAGGAAAGAGATGGGATTGTGAGAGAAGAGCAATACTGTTCAATCTGATGGCAGAAAAGAAATGGGATTGTGAGAGAAGAGCAATACTGTTCAATCTGATGGCAGAAAAGAAATGGGATTATGAGAGAAAAGCAATAATATTCAATCCGGTGGCAGAAAAGAAATGGGATTATGAGAGAAAAGCAATAATATTCAATCCGGTGGCAGAAAAGAAATGGGATTGTGAGAGAAGAGCAATACTATTCAATCCGGTGGCAGAAAATAAATGGGATTGCGAGAGAAGAGCAATACTGTTCAATCTGATGGCAGGAAAGAGATGGGATTGTGAGAGAAAAGCAATAATATTCAATCCGGTGGCAGAAAAGAAATGGGATTGTGAGAGAAAAACAATACTGTTCAATCCGATGGCGTTTCATTCGCTATCCAACTCTTGACGAGTAAAGTTCAGTGTCGTTATTGTGCGTTGCCACTTTTACTATTGTGCGATTGGTATAGTGTACGAGTGAAGGTCATTGCTGTCCGCTTTCGAATTGACCTTTTGTGAAGTGGAACAAAGGAAGCAGCGCTCTTGCAGCTTGCAGCCCTTGGCGGCTGTTGAACATTGGCATAACGGGATCGCCATCGTGTGGCTGTCGTTAACGGGAATTATCATCACGTGACCGTGTGAGCTATTCTTGCTCTATTGTGTTGATCCATAGCGCGTAGCCTCTGTCTCTCCCTGGTTAGGGCAGTAGAGCGCAGTATCGGAACAACTTTTATATTAAGGTACACATATTTAATATTAATATTATTGTTCAACTCATATGTTCATTGCTTAATATTATCATCCTAATTTTTTGTTTGTTTGTTTTGTTTTTTTTTTGAGATTATTGTGAAAATCAATAATAGATTAGAAATAAGACAAAAAATTTTGTAAAATGGAGAATAGTGGAGGATCTCCAGAGATGGAGATCTCCGATAATGAATCCCATTCAAGATCTGGGAAAAAACATAAACGAGTCCCTCAAAAAGAAGATAATTCTTCTGGGGACGAATCTGCTCATCCTTCCAAGCCCCCCTCTAAGAAAATAGCAAGCCTCCCTTCTGAACCCACTGTTACTTCCACTCCCCCTCTCCCATCATCGATTTCGCTTCCCCCTTCTGATGTTTCCGATCCAACCCAATCCTCGTCCTCGTCCTCGTCCTCGTCCTCGTCCTCGTCTTCTCCCTCTGTTGTCTCCGCTCCACGTGTCAGAGTTTATCCAGAAGATGCACCTGGAACTGGCCCGTGGGTTGTTTTCCTCCGGCCAAAACCAAAAGGAAAAAGCCTTAACGTGATTCAGATCATGAAAGATCTGGCCAGATACACTTCTGTATCTGAAATTCGCAGGGTTAGACCGAACAAATTGCGGGTTGTCGTGAATGAACGGAAACACGCAAACGAGATTGTTGCTGAACAACACTTCACTCTCGAATATAGAACATTTATATCCTCCCATAACGTAGAAATTGAGGGGGTGATAACTGAAACGGGTCTGACGAGCGAACAAATAAAAAAAGAAGGAAAAGGCAAGTTCAAGAAGCTTCCCTCAATGGAAGTAAAGATCTTGGACTGTCGCCAACTCGGGAAACTCTCCCATGATGGGGACCAAACTAAATTTACGCCGTCAGACTCGTTTCGAGTCACCTTTGCTGGTGCCGCCCTCCCTGACTACGTTATGGTGGACAAATTGAGACTACCTGTGCGACTCTTCGTGCCAAAGCCCATGACTTGCAACAAATGCAAGTCAGTTGGTCACACTTCGGATTATTGTGCCAACAAGGAGCGCTGTGCCACTTGCGGAGAGCAACATGAGGGGAAATCCTGCAGTACGACTGAGCATAAGTGTCCATATTGCGGAGGATCCCCACACGCGCTCTCAGCTTGTGAAACTTACAAGAGTCGCTGGGAGAAACAGAAGCGCTCTTTAAAGGAACGCTCGAAGCGCTATTTTGCGGAAATTTTAAAGGGCCTCCACTGGCCCAACAACAACAACAATCAATCTCAACACACAATATCTTTTCCACGTTGTCAGTTGATGAAATGGAAGCGGACACAGCTAGCGGGGGCACACCGCTTATTTTCAAAGGGAATCCCCGGCGCAAAAATGTGACCACTCCCAAAATTCAATCACAAGTCCCTCCGGTGATATCCCCTGTTAGCTTGCCTAAAAAATCGAGTGCAGCGGACAAGCAAAATCAGGTTCCACCTGGCTTCCGTGGGAATAGTTCACCTTCGAACGACCCAGCACTCGAGGGGACATCAAAAACCCCAACTGTCCCTGTTTTTCCGTCCAGCTCAACTTCCCAATCGGGATTTATAAAGTTGTCTGACCTTTTGGATCAAATCTTCAAGTGTTTTAATGTTTCCGACTCCATCGGAACCCTTGTCATCTCAATGCTTCCAGTATTAAAGACAATTTTACAGCAATTGATGCAAACATGGCCCCTCCTTGCAATGATTATCTCTCTTGATGTCTAATTTAGATAGAGAGGTCGGAGATATCACTGTTTTTCAGTGGAATTGTCGTAGTCTTATCCCTAAATTGGATACATTCAAATTTTTAATTCATAACTTCAATTGTGATGTTTTTGCTCTGTCCGAAACTTGGCTTTCTTCGCGAGATGATATCTCTTTCCACGATTTTAATATTATACGCTTGGACCGTGATGATAGATACGGAGGGGTGCTTTTGGGGTCAATAAGTGCCACTCATTTTTTCGAATTGACCTTCCACCTATCGGAGGGATCGAAGCTGTTGCTTGTCATGCAAACATCAGAGGCAAAGACCTCTGTATTGTCAGCTTGTATTGGCCTCCGAGAGCTGCGGTTAGCCGCAAACAACTTGATGACATGTGCTCACTCCTTCCTGAGCCACGATTGATCTTGGGAGACTTCAACTCTCATGGAACTGCCTGGGGGGAACAGTACGACGACAATCGTTCATTGTTGATATATGACCTTTGTAACAACTTCAATATGACCGTTTTGAACACTGGGGAAACAACACGTGTGCCTAAACCTCCTGCTAACCCAAGTGCTCTTGACCTCTCGCTTTGCTCGAATTCACTATCGTTAGATTGCAAGTGGAATGTAATCCAGGACCCCAACGGTAGTGATCACTTGCCAATCAAAATTTCCATCACCATTGGGTCGAATTCTTCTGAATCCACATTGACTGGAAAAAATATACGGACGCGATTGCTCTAGCCATCAATTCCAGAGATGGTTTACCTCCATTGGAGGAGTATAACTTCCTTTCTCGTTTGATCTATGACTCGCGCTCAAACGAAACCCATCCCAGGTTCCACTATTCGTCGAAGGCCTCCCAATCTATGGTGGGATAGCATATGTTCCAAGCTTTATGTAGAAAAATCGAATGCATTTAAAGCTTTTCGGAAACGTGGAACCCCTGAAAATTTTCAGACGTATTTGGACCTTGAAAATCAATTTAAAAACTTGATCAAAGGAAAAAAACGTGCTTATTGGCGAAATTTTGTGGGAGGTTTGTCACGAGAAACGTCAATGAAAAAATTATGGAAAGTGGCTCGAAACATGAGAAATCGCTCTTCAACGAATGAAAGCGAAGAATATTCACATCGATGGATTTTGAATTTTGCACGGAAGGTTTGTCCTGATTCCGCTCCTGTGCAAAAAATTGTTCGAGATATACCACAAGATAGGTGCGATCTTGATTCCGAGTTTTCGATGGTAGAATTCTCTCTTGCTCTCCTTTCATGTAACAATTCTGCTCCGGGATCGGATAGAATTAAGTTCAACTTGCTGAAAAATCTCCCTGATGTGGCGAAACATCGCTTGTTGAACTTATTCAATCGGTTTCTGGAGCATAATATTGTTCCAGATGATTGGAGACAAGTACGAGTTATAGCTATTCAAAAACCCGGAAAACCCGCGTCCGACTTCAATTCGTACCGCCCAATAGCAATGCTGTCTTGTATACGGAAATTGTTGGAGAAAATGATCTTGTTTCGCCTTGATCGATGGGTTGAAACGAATGGCCTACTCTCAGATACATAATATGGGTTCCGCAGGGGCAAGGGGACGAATGATTGTCTTGCGTTGCTTTCTTCAGAAATTCAAATGGCTTACGCCGAAAAAAAACAAATGGCTTCAGTATTCTTGGACATAAAGGGGGCCTTTGATTCTGTTTCAATAGAGGTTTTGTCAGACAAATTACACTCTCGGGGTCTGCCGCCTCTATTGAATAATATGTTATATAACTTGCTTTGTGAGAAACATTTGAACTTTTCTCACGGAGATTCGGCAGTAAGTCGGGTCTCTTACATGGGCCTCCCCCAGGGCTCATGTTTAAGCCCCCTTTTGTACAACTTCTATGTAAGCGACATCGACAATTGCCTTACACAAAATTGCAGCCTAAGACAACTTGCAGATGATGGAGTGGTGTCTGTCGTAGGATCAAACGAATCCGACCTGTAAGGACCCTTACAAGATACTTTGAACAATTTTTCAACCTGGGCCATTGGGCTAGGGATCGAATTCTCCACGGAGAAAACAGAGATGGTGGTTTTTTCTAGGAAGCATAGACCAGCAAAACCAAAGCTTCAACTTTTGGGTAAACCGATCACTCATGCTATGTCATTCAAGTATCTTGGGGTCTGGTTCGACTCCAAATGTACTTGGGGGCCCATATTAGGTATCTGAGTAAGAAATGTCAACAAAGAATAAACTTTCTCCGTACAATTACCGGCACCTGGTGGGGAGCCCATCCCGAAGATCTTATTATGTTGTATCGAACAACTATTCTATCAGTGATGGAGTATGGCAGTTTCTGTTTTCAATCAGCTGCCAAAACACACCTCATTAAACTCGAGCGAATTCAGTATCTTTGTCTCCGTATTGCGTTGGGATGTATGCCCTCAACGCATACCATGAGTCTCGAGGTTTTGGCAGGCGTACTCCCACTAAAAGATCGCTTCAATTTATTATCTCTTCGGTTCCTCATCCGGTGTAAGGTTATGAATCCATTGGTGATCGGAAATTTTGAGCAATTGATCGAGCTAAATTTTCATTCTGGATTCATGAATTCATATCATGAATTCACCTCTATGCAGGTTGTTCCTTCTTCGTATATTCCCAACCGTGTTTGTTTTCCTGACTACATCAATTCCTCTGTACATTTCGATCTGTTCATGAAGGAGAAAATCCATGAAAATCCAGATTATCTTAGATTGGGGTTCGTTCCTACAATCTTCAATGCAAAGTATGGGCGTGTCAATTGTGATAATATATACTTTACTGATGGGTCCTCTATGAATGAGTCCACAGGATTTGGAGTGTTCAACGTATTTTTTAGCACCTCATACAGTCTTCAGAATCCTTGCTCGGTATATATTGCTGAATTGGCAGCGATATATATGTGCTCCCTTGGCCGAGTGGTTAGCGTCATAACTAACATGCCGGGTGTTCGGGTTTGATTCCCGTTCTGGTCGGGGGAATTTTTTGTCAAAGAAATTTCCTCCGACTTGCACTGTGATCACGCGTATTCTAGAGCTTGCCACTCAGAATGCATTCAAGGCGTGTTATTTGGCATAGAAATCTCAACTAAGTACTAATAAAAATGACGCAAGTAATACTACGTTGAGACGGCGAAGTTCCTCTAGGAACGTTAGTGCCATTGAAGAAGAAGAAGAAGATACTGGGCGCTGGACAGCGTCGCCTCACGACCTGTTGAACACTATTACATTGTAACGGATAGTCTTAGCTCTGTCGAAGCTATCCGTTCAGTGAGGCCGGAAAAGCACTCGCCGTACTTCCTTGAGAGAATACGAGAAATTTTGAGTGCTTTATCCAGATGCTGTTATGTCATTACCTTTGTCTGGGTCCCTTCACATTGCTCAATTCCGGGTAATGAGAGGGCTGACTCATTGGCAAAGGTAGGTGCAATTGAAGGCGATATTTATCAGCGTCAAATCGCCTTCAATGAATTTTATTCTTTAGTTCGCAAAAATACCATCGCTAACTGGCAACGCAAGTGGAATGAAGATGAATTGGGCCGGTGGTTTCACTCGATTATCCCTAAGGTTAGCCTCAAACCGTGGTTCAAAAGTCTAGACTTGAGTCGGGACTTTATCCGCACCTTCTCCCGACTCATGTCCAATCACTGTTCGTTAGATGCACTACTCTTCCGTTTCAATCTTGCCAGCAGCAATCTCTGCGTTTGTGGCCAAGGTTATCACGACATCGAGCACGTTGTTTGGTCGTGCGAGGTGTATCTGGTCGCCAGATCGAATTTAGAAAACTCCCTTCGGGCCCGAGGAAGACAGCCCAATGTGCCGGTGAGAGATGTGTTGGCTCGGTTAGACCTTGATTACATGTCCCATATATATGTTTTCCTTAAAGCTATAGATCTTCGTGTGTGATTGTCCCTACATCCTTATACCCTCCTTTCCTTCCTTTGCGGGTAATTCGTCCCCTTGCTATAAATAGTAGAATAAGTTGAAATGTAAATAAACTATAGATATACGAATAGATTTAAGAATTGAGTGCTCATCAACATTGTTACAATTTCCTTATATCCCATCCTTCTCCTAAAAATATGTCACCCTTCTAAACTCGAGTACACCGCGAGTAATCGGTTTTCCACCTTACTAACCATAGATGTAAGAAAATTGTTTCTATATATATATAGTTTTAAAAATATATTTAAGAATTCGGCTCCTTTAAACTTAAGTAACTGAGCCTGTAAAAATAAACGAATTAAAAAAAAATAAAATCCGATGGCAGGAAAGAAATGGGATTATGAGAGAAGAGCAATAATATTCAATCCGGTGGCAGAAAAGAAATGGGATTATGAGAGAAGAGCAATAATATTCAATCAGGTGGCAGAAAAGAAATGGTATTGTAAGAGAAGAGCAATACTGTTCAATCCGGTGGCAGAAAAGAAATGGGATTGGGAGAGAAGGGCAATACTATTCAATCCGATGGCAGGAAAGAAATGGTATTGTGAGAGAAGAGCAATACTGTTCAATCTGATGGCAGGAAAGAGATGGGATTGTGAGAGAAGAGCAATACTGTTCAATCTGATGGCAGAAAAGAAATGGGATTGTGAGAGAAAAGCAATAATATTCAATCCGGTGGCAGAAAAGAAATGGGATTATGAGAGAAAAACAATACTGTTCAATCTGATGGCAGAAATAAAATGGGATTGCGAGAGAAGAGCAATACTGTTCAATCTGATGGCAGAAAAGAAATGGGATTATGAGAGAAAAGCAATAATATTCAATCCGGTGGCAGAAAAGAAATGGGATTATGAGAGAAAAGCAATAATATTCAATCCGGTGGCAGGAAAGAAATGGGATTGGGAGAGAAAAGCAATAATATTCAATCCGGTGGCAGAAAAGAAATGGGATTATGAGAGAAAAGCAATACTATTCAATCCGGTGGCAGAAAAGAAATGGGATTATGAGAGAAAAGCAATACTGTTCAATCTGATGGCAGAAAAGAAATGGGATTATGAGAGAAAAGCAATAATATTCAATCCGATGGCAGGAAAGAAATGGGATTGGGAGAGAAAAGCAATAATATTCAATCCGGTGGCAGAAAAGAAATGGGATTGTGAGAGAAGAGCAATACTGTTCAATCTGATGGCAGAAAAGAAATGGGATTATGAGAGAAAAGCAATAAAATCCGGTGGCAGAAAAGAAATGGAATTATGAGAGAAAAGCAATAATATTCAATCCGGTGGCAGAAAAGAAAAGGGATTGGGAGAGAAAAACAATACTATTCAATCCGGTGGCAGAAAAGAAATGGGATTGGGAGAGAGGGGCAATACTATTCAATCCGATGGCAGGAAAGAAATGGTATTGTGAGAGAAGAGCAATACTGTTCAATCTGATGGCAGAAAAGAAATGGGATTGTGAGAGAAGATCAATACTGTTCTATCTGATGGCAGAAAAGAAATGGGATTGTGAGAGAAGAGCAATACTGTTCAATCTGATGGCAGGAAAGAGATGGGATTGTGAGAGAAGAGCAATACTGTTCAATCTGAAGGCAGAAAAGAAATGGGATTATGAGAGAAAAGCAATAATATTCAATCCGGTGGCAGAAAAGAAACGGGATTATGAGAGAAAAGCAATAACATTCAATCCGGTGGCAGAAAAGAAATGGGATTATGAGAGAAAAGCAATACTATTCAATCCGGTGGCAGAAAAGAAATGGTATTGTGAGAGAAAAGCAATAATATTCAATCCGGTGGCAGAAAAGAAATGGGATTATGAGAGAAAAGCAATAATATTCAATCCGTCGGCAAAAAAGAAATGGGATTATGAGAGAAGAGCAATAATATTCAATCCGGTGGCAGAAAAGAAATGGGATTATGAGAGAAAAACAATACAGTTCAATCCGATGGCAGGAAAGAGATGGGATTGTGAGAGAAGAGCAATACTGTTCAATCTGAAGGCAGAAAAGAAATGGGATTGTGAGAGAAGAGCAATACTGTTCAATCTGATGGCCGAAAAGAAATGGGATTATGAGAGAAAAGCAATAATATTCAATCCGGTGGCAGAAAAGAAACGGAATTATGAGAGAAAAGCAATAACATTCAATCCGGTGGCAGAAAAGAAATGGAATTATGAGGGAAAAGCAATACTATTCAATCCGGTGGCAGAAAAGAAATGGGATTATGAGAGAAAAGCAATAATATTCAATCCGTCGGCAAAAAAGAAATGGGATTATGAGAGAAGAGCAAAAATATTCAATCCGGTGGCAGAAAAGAAATGGGATTATGAGAGAAAAACAATACAGTTCAATCCGATGGCAGGAAAGAGATGGGATTGTGAGAGAAGAGCAATACTGTTCAATCTGAAGGCAGAAAAGATATGGGATTGTGAGAGAAGAGCAATACTGTTCAATCTGATGGCAGAAAAAAAATGGGATTGTGAGAAAAGAGCAATACTGTTCAATCTGATGGCAGAAAAGAAATGGGATTGTGAGAGAAGAGCAATACTGTTCAATCTGATGGCAGAAAAGAAATGGGATTATGAGAGAAGAGCAATAATATTCAATCCGGTGGCAGAAAAGAAATAGGATTGGGAGAGAAAAGCAATAATATTCAAGCTGGTGGCAGAAAAGTAACGGGATTATGAGAGAAAAGCAATAATATTCAATCCGGTGGCAGAAAAGAAATGGGATTATGAGAGAAAAGCAATACTATTCAATCCGGTGGCAGAAAAGAAATGGGATTATGAGAGAAGAGCAATAATATTCAATCCGGTGGCAGAAAAGAAATGGGATTATGAGAGAAGAGCAATAATATTCAATCCGGTGGCAGAAAAGAAACGGGATTATGAGAGAAAAGCAATAATATTCAATCCGGTGGCAGAAAAGAAATTGGATTATGAGAGAAAAGCAATACTATTCAATCCGGTGGATTGAAGAAGCTTATGAGAGAAGAGCAATAATATTCAATCCGGTGGCAGAAAAGAAATGGGATTATGAGCGAAGAGCAATAATATTCAATCCGGTGGCAGAAAAGAAATGGGATTATGAGAGAAAAACAATACAGTTCAATCCGATGGCAGGAAAGAGATGGGATTGTGAGAGAAGAGCAATAATATTCAATCCGGTGGCAGAAAAGAAATGGGATTATGAGAGAAGAGCAATAATATTCAATCCGGTGGCTGGAAAGAGATGGGATTGTGAGAGAAAAGCAATAATATTCAAGCCGGTGGCAGAAAAGAAACGGGATTATGAGAGAAAAGCAATAATATTCAATCCGGTGGCAGAAAAGAAATGGGATTATGAGAGAAAAACAATACAGTTCAATCCGATGGCAGGAAAGAGATGGGATTGTGAGAGAAGAGCAATAATATTCAATCCGGTGGCAGAAAAGAAATGGGATTATGAGAGAAGAGCAATACTATTCAATATGATGGCAGGAAAGAGATGGGATTGTGAGAGAAAAGCAATAATATTCAATCCGGTGGCAGAAAAGAAATGGGATTATGAGAGAAAAACAATACAGTTCAATCCGATGGCAGGAAAGAGATGGGATTGTGATAGAAGAGCAATAATATTCAATCCGGTGGCAGAAAAGAAATGGGATTATGAGAGAAGAGCAATACTATTCAATCTGATGGCTGGAAAGAGATGGGATTGTGAGAGAAAAGCAATAATATTCAATCCGGTGGCAGAAAAGAAATAGGATTGGGAGAGAAAAGCAATAATATTCAAGCTGGTGGCAGAAAAGAAACGGGATTATGAGAGAAAAGCAATAATATTCAATCCGGTGGCAGAAAAGAAATGGGATTATGAGAGAAAAGCAATACTATTCAATCCGGTGGCAGAAAAGAAATGGGATTATGAGAGAAGAGCAATAATATTCAATCCGGTGGCAGAAAAGAAATGGGATTATGAGAGAAGAGCAATAATATTCAATCCGGTGGCAGAAAAGAAACGGGATTATGAGAGAAAAGCAATAATATTCAATCCGGTGGCAGAAAAGAAATGGGATTATGAGAGAAAAGCAATACTATTCAATCCGGTGGATTGAAGAAGCTTATGAGAGAAGAGCAATAATATTCAATCCGGTGGCAGAAAAGAAATGGGATTATGAGAGAAAAACAATACAGTTCAATCCGATGGCAGAAAAGAAATGGGATTATGAGAGAAGAGCAATAATAATCAATCCGGTGGCTGGAAAGAGATGGGATTGTGAGAGAAAAGCAATAATATTCAAGCCGGTGGCAGAAAAGAAACGGGATTATGAGAGAAAAGCAATAATATTCAATCCGGTGGCAGAAAAGAAATGGGATTATGAGAGAAAAGCAATACTACTCAATCCGGTGGCAGAAAAGAAATGGGATTATGAGAGAAAAGCAATAATATTCAATCCGGTGGCAGAAAAGAAATGGGATTATGAGAGAAGAGCAATACTATTCAATCTGATGGCAGGAAAGAAATGGGATTGTGAGAGAAAAGCAATAATATTCAATCCGGTGGCAGAAAAGAAATGGGATTATGAGAGAAAAACAATACTGTTCAATCCGATGGCAGGAAAGAGATGGGATTATGAGAGAAGAGCAATACTGTTCAATCTGATGGCAGGAAAGAAATGGGATTATGAGAGAAAAGCAATAAAATCCGGTGGCAGAAAAGAAATGGGATTATGAGAGAAAAGCAATAATATTCAATCCGGTGGCAGAAAAGAAATGGGATTGGGAGAGAGGGGCAATACTATTCAATCCGATGGCAGGAAAGAAATGGTATTGTGAGAGAAGAGCAATACTGTTCAATCTGATGGCAGAAAAGAAATGGGATTGTGAGAGAAGATCAATACTGTTCTATCTGATGGCAGAAAAGAAATGGGATTGTGAGAGAAGAGCAATACTGTTCAATCTGATGGCCGAAAAGAAATGGGATTATGAGAGAAAAGCAATAATATTCAATCCGGTGGCAGAAAAGAAACGGGATTATGAGAGAAAAGCAATAACATTCAATCCGGTGGCAGAAAAGAAATGAGATTATGAGAGAAAAGCAATACTATTCAATCCGGTGGCAGAAAAGAAATGGGATTATGAGAGAAAAGTAATACTATTCAATCCGGTGGCAGAAAAGAAATGGGATTATGAGAGAAAAGCAATAATATTCAATCCGTCGGCAGAAAAGAAATGGGATTATGAGAGAAGAGCAATAATATTCAATCCGGTGGCAGAAAAGAAATGGGATTATGAGAGAAAAACAATACAGTTCAATCCGATGGCAGGAAAGAGATGGGATTGTGAGAGAAGAGCAATACTGTTCAATCTGAAGGCAGAAAAGAAATGGGATTGTGAGAGAAGAGCAATACTGTTCAATCTGATGGCAGAAAAGAAATGGGATTGTGAGAAAAGAGCAATACTGTTCAATCTGATGGCAGAAAAGAAATGGGATTGTGAGAGAAGAGCAATACTGTTCAATCTGATGGCAGAAAAGAAATGGGATTATGAGAGAAGAGCAATAATATTCAATCCGGTGGCAGAAAAGAAATAGGATTGGGAGAGAAAAGCAATAATATTCAATCCGGTGGCAGAAAAGAAATGGGATTATGAGAGAAGAGCAATAATATTCAATCCGGTGGCAGAAAAGAAACGGGATTATGAGAGAAAAGCAATAATATTCAATCCGGTGGCAGAAAAGAAATGGGATTATGAGAGAAAAGCAATACTATTCAATCCGGCGGATTGAAGAAGCTTATGAGAGAAGAGCAATAATATTCAATCCGGTGGCAGAAAAGAAATGGGATTATGAGCGATGAGCAATAATATTCAATCCGGTGGCAGAAAAGAAATGGGATTATGAGAGAAAAACAATACAGTTCAATCCGATGGCAGGAAAGAGATGGGATTGTGAGAGAAGAGCAATAATATTCAATCCGGTGGCAGAAAAGAAATGAGATTATGAGAGAAAAGCAATACTATTCAATCCGGTGGCAGAAAAGAAATGGGATTATGAGAGAAGAGCAATACTATTCAATCTGATGGCAGGAAAGAGATGGGATTGTGAGAGAAAAGCAATAATATTCAATCCGGTGGCAGAAAAGAAATGGGATTATGAGAGAAAAACAATACTGTTCAATCCGATGGCAGGAAAGAGATGGGATTATGAGAGAAGAGCAATACTGTTCAATCTGATGGCAGGAAAGAAATGGGATTGTGAGAGAAGAGCAATACTGTTCAATCTTATGGCTGAAAAGAAATGGGATTGTGAGAGAAGAGCAATACTGTTCAATCTGATGGCAGAAAAGAAATGGAATTATGAGAGAAGAGCAATAATATTCAATCCGGTGGTAGAAAAGAAATGGGATTATGAGCGAAGAGCAATAATATTCAATCTGGTGGCAGAAAAGAAACGGGATTATGAGAGAAAAGCAATAATATTCAATCCGGTGGCAGAAAAGAAATGGGATTATGAGAGAAAAGCAATACTATTCAATCCGGTGGCAGAAAAGAAATGGGATTATGAGAGAAGAGCAATAATATTCAATCCGGTGGCAGAAAAGAAATGGGATTATGAGAGAAGAGCAATAATATTCAATCCGGTGGCAGAAAAGAAACGGGATTATGAGAGAAAAGCAATAATATTCAATCCGGTGGCAGAAAAGAAATGGGATTATGAGAGAAAAGCAATACTATTCAATCCGGTGGCAGAAAAGAAATGGGATTATGAGAGAAAAGCAATAATATTCAATCCGGTGGCAGAAAAGAAATAGGATTGGGAGAGAAAAACAATACTGTTCAATCCGATGGCAGGAAAGAGATGGGATTGTGAGAGAAGAGCAATACTGTTCAATCTGATGGCAGAAAAGAAATGGGATTATGAGAGAAAAGCAATAATATTCAATCCGGTGGCAGAAAAGAAATAGGATTGGGAGAGAAAAACAATACTGTTCAATCCGGTGGCAGAAAAGAAATGGGATTGGGAGAGAAGGGCAATACTATTCAATCCGATGGCAGGAAAGAAATGGTATTGTGAGAGAAGAGCAGTACTGTTCAATCTGATGGCAGAAAGGAAATGGGATTATGAGAGAAAAGCAATAATATTCAATCCGATGGCAGGAAAGAAATGGGATTGGGAGAGAAGGGCAATACTATTCAATCCGATGGCAGGAAAGAAATGGTATTGTGAGAGAAGAGCAATACTGTTCAATCTGATGGCAGGAAAGAAATGGTATTGTGAGAGAAGAGCAATACTGTTCAATTTGATGGCAGGAAAGAGATGGGATTGTGAGAGAAGAGCAATACTGTTCAATCTGATGGCAGAAAAGAAATGAGATTGTGAGAGAAGAGCAATAATATTCAATCCGGTGGCAGAAAAGAAATGGGATTATGAGAGAAGAGCAATAATATTCAATCCGGTGGCAGAAAAGAAATGGGATTATGAGAGAAAAGCAATAATATTCAATCCGGTGGCAGAAAAGAAATGGGATTGTGAGAGAAGAGCAATACTATTCAATCTGATGGCAGGAAAGAGATGGGATTGTGAGAGAAAAGCAATAATATTCAATCCGGTGGCAGAAAAGAAATGGGATTATGAGAGAAAAACAAAACTGTTCAATCCGATGGCAGGAAAGAGATGGGATTGTGAGAGAAGAGCAATACTGTTCAATCTGATGGCAGAAAAGAAATGGGATTGTGAGAGAAGAGCAATACTATTCAATCCGGTGGCAGAAAAGAAATGGGATTGGGAGAGAAGGGCAATACTATTCAATCCGATGGCAGGAAAGAAATGGTATTGTGAGAGAAGAGCAGTACTGTTCAATCTGATGGCAGAAAGGAAATGGGATTATGAGAGAAAAGCAATAATATTCAATCCGATGGCAGGAAAGAAATGGGATTGGGAGAGAAGGGCAATACTATTCAATCCGATGGCAGGAAAGAAATGGTATTGTGAGAGAAGAGCAATACTGTTCAATCTGATGGCAGAAAAGAAATGGGATTATGAGAGAAAAGCAATAATATTCAATCCGGTGGCAGAAAAGAAATGGTATTATGAGAGAAGAGCAATAATATTCAATCCGGTGGCAGAAAAGAAATGGGATTATGAGAGAAGAGCAATAATATTCAATCCGGTGGCAGAAAAGAAATGGGATTATGAGAGAAAAGCAATAATATTCAATCCTGTGGCAGAAAAGAAATGGGATTATGAGAGAAAAGCAATACTATTCAATCCGGTGGCAGAAAAGAAATGGGAATGTGAGAGAAAATCAATAATATTCAATCCGGTGGCAGAAAAGAAATGGGATTGGGAGAGAAAAACAATACTATTCAATCCGGTGGCAGAAAAGAAATGGGATTGTAAGAGAAGAGCAATACTGTTCAATCCGATGGCAGGAAAGAAATGGTATTGTGAGAGAAGAGCAATACTGTTCAATTTGATGGCAGGAAAGAGATGGGATTGTGAGAGAAGAGCAATACTGTTCAATCTGATGGCAGAAAAGAAATGGGATTGTGAGAGAAGAGCAATACTGTTCAATCTGATGGCAGAAAAGAAATGGGATTGGGAGAGAAGGGCAATACTATTCAATCCGGTGGCAGGAAAGAAGTGGGATTGTGAGAGAAGAGCAATACTGTTCAATCTGATGGCAGGAAAGAGATGGGATTATGAGAGAAAAGCAATAATATTCAATCCGGTGGCAGAAAAGAAATGGGATTGGGAGAGAAAAACAATACTGTTCAATCCGATGGCAGGAAAGAAGTGGGATTATGAGAGAAAAGCAATAATATTCAATCCGGTGGCAGAAAAGAAATGGGATTATGAGAGAAAAGCAATACTATTTAATCCGGTGGCAGAAAAGAAATGGGATTATGAGAGAAAAGCAAAACGCGTTTTGCTATCGTTCCGTGGAAGTCGAACACAAGCTAATATTACCAGTTTTATCGAGATTATCTTATCACATACGCTTTCCGCTCTTCGCTGAGCCGTTTCGTGTCGGTGCGCGTCCAAACGACTTCGCGATGGGCCGTTTCGAATCGACTTTTCGAATATACCGAAAAAACCCGACAATGTGAAAATCCACCAATTTTGTGCGACCATCTTGGGATTGAAACAGAGCGATGTTCTGCGTATCCAGAATAGCCGAACTCTTGGCGTTACTTTCGTCAAAGTCATTGACCTATCGTTAGCGCAAAGAATCTGCGAAGAGCACGACAACAAACATGAAATCACAGTCGAGGGGAAAAACTATCCGTTGAGGATCACACTTGAAGAGGGAGCAGTGGAGGTGAAGCTCTACGATTTGTCCGAGGATGTGTCAGACGAAAATATTTCCGATGTACTCACTAGATATGGTGACGTAATTTCCATTCGAGAGCAGCTTAACGGAGCCGACGTTGTCTTCTCCGGCACCCCGACCGGTATAAAAATCGTAAAAATGATTGTTAAGCAAAACATTGAGTCGTGGATCACCATCGATGGAGAGATGACACAGGTGTCTTATTTTGGACAACGGAAAACTTGCCGACATTGCCGCGAGTATATTCACATCGGAGCTACTTGTGTGCAAAACAAAAAGTTACTCGTGCAAAAGTCGTACGCCGATGCCTCAAAGCAGATGGGCACCGCACCGATGCCGCCGAAGAAAACGAACCAAACCAACAAGAACACGATCCAAGTTGCTCCCAGAACAGAAAAAACAAATACAAACTTGGTCAAGTCCGTAAGCATGCCGCCGCCGAAAAATGGTTCTCAACAACAGCTGGGACCACCACCGGCGCGCAACGAACAAAATTTTCCTGCGTTACCCTCTACCTCGGGTTCGACTCAACCATCGGGCAGTGGGTCATTGACCGACACAACAGGTCAATTACCCCCTGTTAACAGTGGAGTAGCTCGCAAAACTGTTAACAGTAAGTCCGATGGGAACGATACCGATTCTTCAGTTGGTTCATCTCGTTCTACGAGACATCTCCGCGTTCGCCCACCAGGCAAGAAGGCTGGAAGGCCACCAGGCCCGCGTGGAGGATGAAGACGACAAGCGAGAGGGAGGTAATATTCTGTCCTAATGGCTAATTCTCCAGTTATAAGATTGCCACGATCAACATAAATACGATAACCAACGCTACGAAGATTGACGCACTTCAGAATTTTGTCCGAACGATGGATCTTGACATCGTATTTCTACAAGAAGTAGAAAACGAGCAGTTGTCTCTCCCTAACTTTAACGTCGTCTGCAACGTGGATCATGCACGAAGGGGAACGGCAATAGCGCTAAGGGAACATATCCAATTCTCACACGTTGAAAAGAGCCTGGATGGCCGTCTCATCGCATTACAAATACAAAACACCACTCTCTGCAACGTCTACGCACCTTCGGGTACAGCTCTACGCTGGGAGAGAGAAAGATTTTTCAACGGTACCATCGCATACTATCTTCGCCACAATACACAACACGTCATTCTCGCTGGAGACTTCAATTGTGTGCTACGCTCGAGCGACTCAACGAGTGCCAACTCAAGTCCGGCACTGCACGCGACAGTACAGCAACTTCAGCTTCACGATTTGTGGCTAAGGCTGTATCCTAATACTAAAGCGCCCACGTACATTACACACAATGCGGCATCTAGGCTCGATCGCATATATGTAAGCGCGGGTCTGTGTGGGCAACTTCGGAGTGCTGCAACACATGTATTCTCCTTCACAGACCACAAAGCGCTAACAGCCCGTATTTGTCTTCCCCATCTCGGTCGCGAACAAGGACACGGGTTTTGGTGTCTCCGCCCGCATCTTCTAACGGTAGAAAACAAACAAGAATTTCAAATTCGATGGCAGTTTTGGGCTCGACAGCGGAGAAATTTCCCCAGCTGGATTACTTGGTGGTTATCGTTCGCGAAACCAAAAATAAAATCCTTTTTTAGATGGAAGTCTAGAGAAAAATTCAACGTCTTCAAGGCCGAACATCAACGACTTTATGAACAACTACGAGTCGCGTATGACGGGTATTACAGAAATCCCGGCATGCTGTTGACAATTAACCGTGTCAAAGCGCAAATGCTATCATTGCAGCGAAAGTTTGCAAACATTTTCATTCGTATCAACGAGACACTCGTAGCAGGGGAGAGCTTATCTACTTTTCAATTAGGCGATAGAAGACGGAAAAGAACAAATGTAACAGAACTGCAGAACGAGCAAGGAGAACAAATCTTGGACTCTAACGAAATTGAGCAACACATGTTTCGCTACTTCGTTAACCTGTACGCGGCGGAAGAAACGATGCTAATTCCAGAAGAAAACTTCGAATGCGAGAGAGCAATCCCCGAGAACGACGACGTAAACACAACACTGATGGAAGAAATCACCATCAATGAGATAGAACACGCCATCCGTACATCGCAAAAACGAAAATCACCGGGTGCTGATGGGCTACCGGTAGAGTTCTACCAGCAAACTTTCGACATAATATACAGAGAACTTTACTTCGTAATTAATGAAGCGAGAAGCAGTGAGCTCCCCTTAGGGTTCACCGATGGCACTATAGTGCTAGTGAAAAAGAAAGGTGGCGACAAAACAGCAAGATCATATCGTCCGATCACCCTGCTCAACGTAGATTATAAGATTCTGAGCAGAGTAATGAAAGCCCGTCTAGAGCTTTTACTCCGAACTCATCGTATGCTGAGCGAAGCGCAGAAATGTTCAAACTCCGACCGGACCATCTATCAAGCATCACTCACGTTGAAAGATCGTGTAGCCCGAATGATAGCGAGAAAACAAAAAGGAAAATTAATCTCTTTCGACTTGGAGCACGCGTTTGATCGGGTCTCCCATGAGTTCCTGCATCGGACCCTACTATCTCTGGGGATTAATCCCAATTTCGTTAGCTGGATCTCAAGAGTTGAAGATACCTCTTCGTCACGGCTGCTCATGAATGGACGCCTGTCACAACCGATCCGCATAGAACGGTCTGTACGTCAGGGAGATCCGTTATCTATGCTGCTCTTCGTGGTCTACCTGCATCCACTACTCACACGGCTGGAGAGCATATGTGATGGCAATGTTTGCGTTGCATACGCTGACGATATTACGGCGATTGTAACTACAAAACCAACGATAGAACGTATGTTTAAACTTTTTGACGAATTCGAAATTATAGCGGGGGCAAAGCTAAATCGAAATAAGACAGTGGCAATAGATGTTGGTTTCATCGATGGGGAGCCACTGACCATACCAGGACTACAGACAGCAGAGAAAGTTAAAGTGCTAGGTATTATTTTTGCCAATTCATTGCGGATGATGGCAAAATTAAATTGGGACAGTTTATTGTCCAGAATCACACAGATGATATGGATGCATAACATGCGATCCTTAAACTTGCAGCAGAAAGTGATACTGCTAAACACTTTTATCAAAGCGAAGGCGTGGTACATCGCATCTATAATACCACCACAAAGCTTTCATACTGCGAAATTGACTGCGATGATGGGGAGTTTTTTATTTCGTGGATTGCCAGCACGTATCCCAATGCAACAATTGGCGCGCAGCAAAGAGCAAGGCGGACTGAAGCTGCAACTACCGGCGATTAAAAGCAAATCGCTACTCGTCAATCGTCACCTTAGAGAAAGAACATCCATGCCGTTTTATCAATCCACTATTATCAACAATATTACTCCTTCAGCAGAATTCCCGTGTTTAAAATTAATGTGTCAACGAATTCTTTTGTTACCGCAACACTTACTACAGAATCCTACCAACGATGAAATACAAAGGCTATATTTGGAACAATTTGAACTGCCAAGAGTGGAACGGAACCACCCGGGTCTAAACTGGAAGCAAATTTGGTTAAATATTTCAACGAGAAAACTGTCATCGAACCAGCGCAGTCATCTGTATTATTTGGTGAATGAGAAGACTGCGCATCGAAAGTTATTGAACACCATCGGGCGTGCAAGTGGCCCAAATTGTGAGCGCTGCATCGCGACCGTTGAGACGTTGAAGCACAAGTTCAGCGAGTGCCCTCGAGTAGCTGCGGCATGGATGCACATGCAACGAAAATGTACTACGACACTCGGCGGATGGCAAAGACTAACTTTTGACGATCTTTTGCGACCGGTACTGAGCAACATTGCATCAGCAATGAAAGCTGAATTATTGAAATTATTCATACAGTATACGAACTACATCAATAATAATAATGATAGTGTAATCGATGTGAGTGAGCTTGAATTCATTTTTAATTGTAATGAATATTGACCTGTGATGTAAATACTATAAATAAACAATATTTTATTAATATAAAAAAAAATCAGTTGCAATCAACAAACTAAAAATAGCTTTAAATTCATGTGTACGTTTCGTGTTCAATCTAAATAGTTTTTCGCATGTTTCACATTTGCAGTCAAAGTTACTTGGATGCTCGTTTCAAAGCTTTGGGAAGCTTAGATGTTGCTTGCTGATATTCCAACTAATAAAAAACATAGAACCACAATATTTGTTCAGTAAATTGAGACCATTGAGAAGCGTTCGCTGTCGGAAGTTTGTAATTCCGCGGTACCACTTGATGAAATATGGCAATTCATTATTTGTCAGAGGCGTTGCAATTTGGAATTCACTGCCGAATGATTTAACTTTGGAAAGATCAGATTCAGCATTTAGGAGAGGGTTGTTCGAGCACTTTCGTGAAAATTAATTAAAAAATTTGTTAGATTAGAAAAATTATAAAAATTTCCAAGGTATGTGTCACTAGTTCTACCGTGTAAAATGCATTGTAACATTTGAAAAGGCATTGCCTTAAGTTGCAGAATAAACAGTAATAATAATAATAATAATAATAAATTCCCTCCAGAGGGTCATAACTACTGAAGAATGATGGGTTTATGGTTATGACGTGAAACCCAAAGCTCAATTATCCCAATGGAGGCTGCTGAATTGTAATAGGCAAATATCGAGCAAGCGAAGCAGATAATACATCGCCGAACTTGTTAGCATAAATGAGAGACATGAGTGCCAACGTAACGCCACAAAAAAACTCGAAATTGTATATACGTAACCCGTGGAAAAGAATCGCAATACTTCTTGAAATGAATCGCAGTCAACGATAGACTAATCGGAGGTTGTTTATAGAACTACAATTGACGATCAGTTGGATTTCGTTGCTTGAAGTGATGCTCCGTCTTACTGGAGAAACTTGATATTAGTTATAAAATTAAACAAACAATACTTCGAAAACAATTATTTCGAACAATCACCGTCCTACGTTAAGCTTGCGCGTTCCTAGACCTTTCTATTTTTATAAAATTTTGAATCAATGGGAAACTAGAGCTCTTTGTATAGCACCAGGTTACGTGAGTCGGGAAGATGATTAAAAGTGATTTACATTATCATACTAAAGAGATCATTGCATAGGAAATAAATAAATAAATGTTATAGAAAATAATATATATAGAATAAGTATGAGCTATGAATAAATGATCACATGACCACATAATTTGAAAAAAAAATCATAACAAAATCTTGAATATTGGCACTTTTTTCCGCCAGTACTGTGCGACACATCGTATTGATCCCAATACTGCTCCCTTAATCATGTCATACAGTATTCCATTTTCAACCTGGGAACAGGGAATTACACTGATCAACAAGGTGTTGTTGTTAAAATCATTGGCGCTGCAGATAATTCGAATCACTCTGAATGGTTTTTTGTTAAGATAAGAATCTGCGTCTTGTAATTTACAGCTTTCCGAGAGACAAACTTTGGAATGCGCCAACGCCTCGGGCTTGGCTGCTCAAACATGGAAACGCTGTTAAGGAATAATACACCACAGCACGGGTAAATTTATTCGGCCGTCACTGGACTATTGACGGTTCTATGCATGCAAATAAAACATGCCGCAATATGCTGACTAGCCGGTGATATACGATTTAAGCACACGTATAAAGCCTGCCAGGAGTATCAACTATTAGCTCGACGTAATTTTTCATCTCGTCTAACAAGTAATATTGGGATTGATCCAGATATTACTGGATTCACGATACTAGTGAAACCTGCTGAGATATTTCGAAAAACCGTCACCGGATGCGAAAATGGAAGGAACTCAGATTTCACATGTTTCGACCGCGTTTGTTAATCCACTTTATTGTTAGGACCATTCTCAAGTAGCTCAAAGAGCACTTTTAGTATCACAAATATATTGACAAATTTTCTTTGAAAATAGGAAATTTGTAGCCTCCCCATACGGTAAGTAGAGTTGTTCTCTTATTGTTTTTTATCACTCTTACCGTTCTACGTTTCATCGCTTAATTACTCGGTTGGGCTTTGAACGCATAAAACTGAGAGCAAAGTAATATATTCTGATTGATCTCATTTGAAATTAGGGATACAACACGTCAAATAGAACATTATATGAAATGGATTGCTAGTATCATTTTTTTCTTCTTAGATGGCACTAGCGTTCCTAGGGGAACTTCGATTTCTCAACGTAGTATTACATGCGTCATTTTCAATTAGTACTTTGTTGAAATTTCCATGTCAAATAACACGCCCTGATTGTATTCAGAGTGGTAAGCTCGTGTTTTCAACTTGGTTCAACTAGTAATAAATTAATCCCAGAAGAACCTGCTCAGATTCCAACGCAGATTTTCAAATGTTTGTGTGAGGGGTTGCATGAACATTGTCAGCCCTGCTACTCAAACCGTTCGGATAATAGTTCTGTGATTCTCATTATATTGCGTGGAGATTGTAGGCAATGCAAAGATACCATCATCTCATGCCAGCCAAACATCCGACACGTGGCCCTTTTGTTAAACTTCGTGATGAATAATTTAGAATAAATTGGCACAGTGAGCGATCTCCACTGAAAGCGTAATTTAGAACTTTATAAGACAAATAGCCCATCCAAATCTATCAAATTAGGGTATAATTGTTCTATGAACTTGTGGCATTCCCTAAGTATCTTAGGTTATGAGGTTGTGGCATTGAAAATTAGCCGTTTATGTATGTATAATGACAATTTTGGAAACAATTCTAGTTCACTCACCTTTTTTATTTGGCGTTCCGGACACTCCACTGGTTATGGCAGATATTCACTACGTCGGACAGAAATTCACTACAAGAGCTTCTCTTCAATTCGCTACCACTCGCAATTGAGGTTTGCGAGCAAACCACAAAATGTAAGACAGTAGCTGGATGATCATTTGCTTTTATACGTGCTTCCATCCACAAACTACAGATGCTGCATTATGAACGATAGATAACGGCTTATCAATGTACAAACTTTTCAAATCTATGGAGGCGACATTTTTTGCTTCATACGCTGTAGGCGTAGGTAATTTTCTACGGTGTCCATATCATGCAGATACTAGTTCGTCGTACGTATAAATCATTACAATTAGTGATCTGTTGTTAATGTCCCGAAAATATATGGAGTACGAGTAACAAGATAAAACATCTTACGATAGTCCATCTACCAAGCCACCAATAGAATATTACGCTTATTTACATTCAAGAAAAAGATAACGAATCTGATATTGTTGAAAAAGGATCGTCTAAAAAGGTTTGTCCATGCACAACAAAGATCGTATCTGTTCTGATTCTTGAAACTGCCTAATTTATGTTTTTACTAAGTCGTGAAAAGTTTCTGTTGACAAATTCAGCTTTTTTTTCTCGCATTAGGATGACTAATTGACAAACTCTCTTGTAGATTATACATATTTTCTGGAGTTTAAGACCCATTCCAGCGTGACTAAAAACTGTTTTTTTCTCGTTTTCATGTATTAATCACGTGGTTTCCAAATAGTAAACGATGTCAAAGTAAAATTGAGAAAATTTCCTACAAGAAACAAAAATCACCCAAGGGGAGAGTAAAGGATATCGGGATTTTCGAAAAAAAAATTTGATGCCAAATGTCTTAAAATTGCATGAAACGTCGAGATCTAGTTTCATCTAAAAAAAAATTTGTAAAAAATCGACACTCTGGGAGTACGAAATCGACACAACTTTCGGAGTACGAAACAAAAAGTATGGTTTTGGGTGCCAATAAAAATAGTTATCTCGATTTTTCATTCGGAACTTGCAGCGAAATGTTTCTTTGAACGATAATATACCCTTTGCCAAATATTAGCTGATTCGAACTTCATTTATTAGTGTCACAGACGTATAAAATTGAGTTTTTTTTTGAAAAACGAAAGATCACCGAAAATCGGGGGTTTAAAAAAAAATGTTACTGCCAAAAGTTTTAAAATAGCATTACTCGTCGAAATTTACTGTTAACTGGAAAAAAAAATGTAAAACAAATTTTGTTTTGCACTTGGTCGTTTTTCTGTCTGAAAAATCGTTTTTTACAAAAAAAAATTTCGAGGTAACTGAAAATCTCGATGTGTAATGCAATTTTAAGACATTTGGCATAAAAAAACAAAAAAATGGAAACCCCGATTTCCGGTGATTTTTTGGTTTTCAAAAACCTCAAATTTTATTGTCTGGAACACTAATTAATGAAGCTCGAATGAGATAATATTTTGTATAGGGTATATTATCGTGCAAATCAACATTTCGTAACAAGTTCCGAATGAAAAATTGAGATAATTATTTTTATTGGTACTTAAAACCATATGGTTCGTCTCGTACTTCGAAAAAAAAAGTCCCAGAGTGTCGATTTTTGATAAAAAAAATTTTTCGAGATGACACTAATTCTCGACGTTTCATGCAATTTTGAGACATTTGTTATCAATTTTTTTTCCAAAACCCCGATTTCCTTGGGTGATTTTTCGATTTTCAAAAAACTCAAACTTTGACCGCTTTGCGCCACTCTCCCTTAAGTCCGATTGAGCTGATATTTGGCATAGGGTGTTTTTTCGAGGTGGTAAACATTTTATATAGGGTAACTTTTTGAAATTTTAGGGTAAATTTTTCCCATATATTCATTGGCACCTTATTCCTGAACCTTCCAAACGATGTTACAGTATTCCAAAATGGGCCTTACATAACAGTACGGCTGAAAAGTTTATAAGGTAACACAGTGAAACCATTTTTTTTTTGCAAACTTCAATTTCATTATTCAACATAATTGCCTTCGAGGGCGATACAGCGATTATAGCGCTCTTGCAACTTTTCGATACATTTTTTTTAGTACTCTTTCGGTTTTTCCTCAAAATAGGCCTCAGTTTCGGTAATCACTTCATCATCGGTCTTAAATTTCTTGCCAGCGAGCCTTCTTTTCAGGTCTGCGATGGACGCGGAAGCAATTCGGAGACCAATTCATGCAATTTGTAAGACTTCATTGATTTATGATTTTTCCATTTTTTTAACAATAACAAAAGTTGCTTCTCTCTCAATGCTGTAGCTCAGGAACCAATCGACCGATTGCTGTCAAATTTTGACACGTATCCATTGATGGTGCTTTGTGATAGTCAAGTGAATTTTTGCAAGAGGCGCCATCTAGACGTCAACCTTATGAACGTTTCAGCCGAACTGTTATGTGATATATAAAAGCTGTATTGTGAATGGTTCCTGGAGGTTATGTGAAAAGCGTTTGACAAAACTTAACACACTATTTGCCTTATTGATTACAGAATAATAGTTTTCTATGAATGTTATTTCTAAGACGCATTACAATATTTGGTACATGATTTTTTCTGCAAAATGTTATGGAGTTACATTGCAAGCAACCAACATTTAAATTCCAAATTGAAATTTTATTTATATTCTACCACACATAACTTCTATTCAGTTTATTGAAACATCATTCTTCAACCAATCCATCGAAAAATTCTCATTGGAACTGAAACAATTAGGGGAAATATGGGAAATTTGGATCCCCCAAGCAAATCGCCTAATATTTCCAAACTAATACGGACTGGATGAAACAAAAAACACATTGTACACTCAGCTACAGCTACAGCGAAATGGTTTCAACGCAGACCATCAAGGACGGATTTTCTTTGACTAAGCATTGAAGTGTTTGAAAATGCTCGAAAAACAGTGAAAAGAGCCATGCAGAATTCGAAATGGTTTCAATGCAATTTTTTCTGGTCTGGAATGTGGCCAAGACACCTGGTATCGATCCCAGAACACTGTTACTGATTGTAATATTATCTTGTATTACTTTACATGAACATAAGTATGTTTTTTTTTTCGATGAAACACACACATCACCCCACAGACGGTCCAAATCATCCCGCATTACATTTCAATGTCCAAAAATCATCTCTTTTATTTCATGATATATTTGATAATTTGAAGCTTGATATAATGATTCAACATTATTGATTGAGAGAAAACAAGCGTAGCTAAGTGTATAATGTACAACAAAAATATTAGGCGATTTGCTTGAGGGTCCAAATTTCCCCACATTTCCCGTAACTGTTTTAGTTCCAATCAAAATCTTTCGATGGATTGGTTGAAGAATGATGTGTCAATAAACTGAATAGAACTAATGTGTGCTAGAATATAAATCAAATTTCAGTTTGGAATTTAAATGCTAGTTGCTTGCAATGTAACTCCATAACATTTTGCAGAAAAAATCATGTACCAAATATTGTAATACGTCTTGGAAATTACATTCATAGAAAACTACAACTCTGTAATCAATAAGACAAATAGTGTGTTTTGTTTTGTCAAACGCTTTTCACATGACTTCCAGGAACCATACACAATAAAGCTTTTATATTTCACATAACAGTTCGGCTGAAAAGTTCATAAGGTTGACGTCTAGATGGCGCCTCTTGCAAATATCTACTTGACTATCACATAGCACCATCTTTCAATGGATGCGTGTCAAAATTTGATAGCAATCGGTCGATTGGTTCGTGAGTTACAGCATTGCGAGTGAAGCAACTTTTGTTATTGTTAAAAAAATGGAAAAATCACAAACCAATGAAAACGATGGCAAAATTGCATGAATTGCATTCCGCATTCACCGTATTCTTCAGATCTGGCCCCCAGCGACTATTTTCTGTTCGCAGACCTGAAGAGAAGGCGCGCTGGCAAGAAATTAAAGACAGATGATGAAGTGATTACCGAAACTGAGGCCTATTTGAAGGAAAACCCGAAAGAGTACTATAAAAATGGTATCAAGTTGCAAGATCGCTATAATCGCTGTATCGCCCTCGAAGGCAATTATGTTGAATAATAAAATTGAAGTTTAGTTTCAATTAGTTTCACTGTGTTACCTTATAAACTTTTCAGCCTTTTCAGCTTTTCACTCGACTGTATCTAACTATCGTGGAATAGCTGCTTAAAGGCAGTATTCTAGTCTAGAAATTTGAAAAACAAAAATTTTTCTTTGCTTCAGATTTCTGAAGTTTAGGCATTCAAGAATACACATTAGAAAAGACTTTTCGAAATTCCTATTATTTATCGCGTTAGAGCCATTTTAGTGATGCGGTATATAACCTGGTACGGCCATAAAAATAATCTTCAAACGCGTTTCTCTCGAAACTAGTTTTTTTTCAAACTGGCGATATCTCAAGTTCTACTGAACCGATTCATGTCGAATTTATATGAATACAATCTGCATACATCTCTCCATTGCATGAACCACTGAAATGTATTTTTATTTATTTCACTATTTTGAAAAAATCGGGAAACGTAAGATAACACGTTTTTATTTACGAATATTTTTTCTCGTTAAATTTTTGTTTTATTGCTAAAGGATAGATAAACAAATAATAGTATAATGGATACTGAAAATATTGTTTGTCTCATTTTTATGGAGTTCATAAAAATGTACGAAATTCGCGTCTCTACACTAGAATACCCCCTTAAGTTCTACGTCGAAGCTTCTTGAGCTAATTATTCTCGAAAAAATGGTTCAAAGTTTCAGCCACTGCATTTCGGTGGAGCAGCATGATTTCATGCCCAAGCGTTCGAGAATACGAATTTGGGACAGTTCACCTCGTTCATCATCCGTGAAGTTGAAAAGGCCATCAAGTAGATGATATCTATACAGATCTCTCAACAGCATTTGACAAAATGAATCGCGATATTTCTTTGGCTGAATATGACAGGTTAGGCGTACATTACGTTCAACTTGCTTAGCTTTCTTCTCATTTGACTGGTCGAAGAATGTCTGTCATAAGTAGGGACTATGTTTCTTCTTCCTTCCTCGTGACATCTATTGTTCATCATGACAGCCATCTAGAGCCATTCCTATTTCTGCTATGTATGAATGACGTCAACTACTTTCTGAAAAGCCTTAAGTAGTCGTACGCCGACGACTTGAAGCTGTATTAGTGCGATACGGAAACCAAGCGATGCTTTCTTTCCACAGCAACAATTGGAAACTATAGCTGACCCCATAATACCCGATAATTCCATTCGACAGACGACGTGCTTTGGTTTAACACTTTTGACGCCCCGTCACCCAGATATGGGTGACACTTTCCTCGTTCAAATTGAATAGGATTTTTAGAAGGAATTTGATAGAATAGGCATCTAAATGTAACTATAGGATATGAAGATTTGATCGATTTCTCTACATCAGGAGCCGATCTGGCGTAGTGGTAACATCCATACCTCTCACGCTGAAGATCAATTCAATTCTCACTCCCAACATTCTTCCAAAATTGGAAGTAAAAAGTGACGAACCAGCCAAAAGTGTTGAAAGTCACTATAATACAGATATAAAAAAATAAAAATAAAAACAAAAAGATTTCTCTACATCGACTCTCTCTTCTGGTCATAACTTAGCTGCAAATACATTCCCAGTTGTATTTGACAATGTGGAAGATAGGTCAGAACCTCATCTATCGGATTGTATAGCGAACTGTATTCAGGCGTGGGAACCTCCTACTGGTGTTTATCGAGAAAAACGTGTCGCCTACGTGATATCAAAAGCTCGAGTTTATATTCCGCTTCTCCAACGAATTCAAAGATGCATAAATATTCTGCTGTGCACATACTACTAGCCACATCGAAGGTATTCAACGGAAGTTTACTACTGGACGTGAGACGTAACTTCGTGGTGGTATGCTTCATTGGTAGAAATACCATCTGGCCTGATTTAGCAGAACATGTCCTGGTATTGAAATGCTTTTGGAGCGTCCTGATTTATTTTTCATATACTAGCATTTGTCCTGATTTTTATAAGAAATTCAATTTTGTTTACGAATCATTCAAAAAAATGTATTTTGGTTTCAGTGAAAACTTTATTATTGATGACTGAAATCTGGCAAGCGTGTAAAGAGTGATAGTTGCAACTTCCACAACATCCTCCATCTGTTTTCATTCAGATTTTCCTTTTCACAGGGTTGATTTTGTATTTCATCTCGACATTCCAAGTTAATTTTTAAATATATAAGCAGAAGTGTCATTTTACCGACGAATTGCGCCGGAAGTACCTTTGTCTCAATGAAAGATGTAATGTAACCAAGTGATACATATGTGATTTATAAGTGTTGGTGGTCAATAGCGTTATGTGCATTTTGTCATTTTGTTGAAACAGTAGTTTGGACTCCACAATGAATCATTGCGCGTAAATCTGATTTG
Organism: Toxorhynchites rutilus septentrionalis; assembly: GCF_029784135.1. NCBI lineage: Eukaryota > Metazoa > Arthropoda > Insecta > Diptera > Culicidae > Toxorhynchites > Toxorhynchites rutilus. The sequence goes on from NC_073745.1 coordinate 154,682,311, forward strand.
GAAAAGCTGTGGATATGCGAAACATTGCAAGACTATTCAATTGAAATCCACTTCCAAATCCATGCTTAATTATGTGGTGAAAAAATCACACCGCTTAGAAGATTTGGGCTGCAGAAGAAGCTCTCGCGTTTCATACATCATAAAAGCTTCAAATCCATGGATTGTCTCCGGCAATATCGCGCATGAATGTCGCTCAAGAATGTCCTGTGCTCGTACAGAACATAAGCCATCATCTCAGGAGTGCCAAAATGCATTGATCGCTTAGAAATATGTTAAATAAATCAATATGGCTTTTCTGGCGGAGGGTGGGGGTGCGACACCGTCTCTTCCGCCCTGGGGGTGCAAATAAACTCTTCCGCCCCAGGTGCGAAAGCTTCACACGACGCCACTGGATGTGAGTATTTTGGTCTCATGAAGTGCAAACCACATAACACGAACAAATTACGGATTTATTGAACCCAAAGGCGGAGAATGTGCCGTATTTTCAACAGATGCTTCGGTAAGTTTGACTTCAATGTTTCGCGTTGCAATGTTAAGAGTTTTTTTTCGTAGAGTTTTTAATTGATATATATAGAGTATGTTGTGCTCCCGTGACCGAGTGATTAGCGTCACACCTAGCATGCCGGGGGTTCGGGTTCGATTCCCGTTCTGGTTGAGGGAATTTTTCGTCAAAGAAATTTCCTCCGATTTGCACTGTGGTCACACGTATTCTAGAGTTTACCACTCAGAATGCGTTCAAGGCGTCTCAACTGAGTACTATTAAAAATAACGCAAGTAATATCTCGTTGAGACGGCGAAGTTTTTCTAGGAATTGCCATTTAAGAAAAAGAAGTGTATTGTTAGCCCGCCATGCACCGAATTCCCTTATCGGAGTTGTCGGAGTTAGAATGGACCGGGATGCTGCGCGTGAAGCAATACAAAATTGTTTATAGCACTTAGGTAGGAACAGATGAAACACTGAAGAATAGTCGAAGTAAGTAGAAGAGAAGAATAATTTGAGTAAGCGTTTTATAGAAAGAAAAGGATCTATACAGTGTATTGAGTGGGAAACTATAGTTGGACGAAACATCAAAGTGAAAGAAAGTTGAAATCTATAGTGGACTGAAAAGGATTAAAGTTGAAGCATTCAAGAACTATGATAGGAGCTTGGAATTTAAATTAAAATAAGTTGAAAGGTGAAATGAAACATATATACTGAAATTTATAATTTAAGGAGCTAGAAAAGTTTATTTTACCGTGATAGAAAATTGTTCGGTTTACGGGTTATAAGACCAAAAAATGTAAGCGCAATTTATAATCCTAATTTATTTATTCATTGAAAATAAAACTATTTACAGTTTTGTGGTGTTACGAACAAAACTGCTGCAAAAATATGTACCGGAAATCCGAACATGTATGTTGAAATTTTTGTGTTATAGGGGTGTATAATAAAATTAATAATAGTAAAACTTCCGCGTGCATTTTGCATTAACATCAATTTCTCCATAATTTTGATCAATTTATTTATAGAAAGGCTAGCTGACCCGGCAAACTTCGTCCCGCCCAAAATGGATTTTTGTATCCAATACTTTCAAACATTCACGTTTTCTTACTAAGCGAACGATCATGGGTCTAATTGCAGAACTGTTCATTGATTGATCATCTAATCTACCCACATTTCCCGTTCAAGATTTTTCAACCACTTGCAAATAACATGTTTCTCCGTTACTTGGAATAAATGTTTGATACAGAAAATATGATAAATAGAATAAAGACAGTCCTAAATCGGACAATACCTTTCTCGAGTTTTGTTCTTATCAACACATTCAGTGATCCATTTTCATTTATATAGATAGAAGAAGATATCGGAGTGCGTTTTATCACATTAAAACAAATCAATTGTCATGTTTGGTTGAAATATGTGTATTATTTTTACGGAGCCTCCTCTGCATTTCGGAGAAGGGGGCGGGGGGAGGTTGTCATCAAATCATAGAAACATTTCTCATTTTCAAAAACCTTCACATGCCAAATTTGGCTCCATTTGATTGATTAGTTTTCAAGTTATGCAGAAATTTGTGTTTCATTTGTATGGTAGCCTCCCCTTAGAGAGGAGGGTGGAATGTCGAACCACCAGAGAAACGTTTATCGATTCCTAAAACCTCTATATGCTAAGTTTAATTAAAATTTTTGATTAGTTCTCGAGTTGTTCAGCACCCTACCACTCCTTCTCTTTAGAGAGGAGAAATGAGTGTCAAATCACAATAAAAATATTTCTTGCTCCCTAAAACCTCCACATGCCAAATTTGGTTCCATTTGTTTCATTAGTTCTCGAGTTATTCAGAAATTTATGTTTCATTTCTATGACAGCCCCCCTTAGAGAGGTGGGAGGAGTGTTGAGCCATCATAGAAATGTTTTTTGTCCCTAGAACCTTCACATGCCAAATTCGGCTTCATTTGCATGATTAGTTTTCGAGTTAGGCAGAAATTTGTTTTTAATTTGTATGGCAGGCCCCCTTTAGAGAGGGGGAGGAGTGTCTAACCACCATAGAAACATTTATTGCACCCTATAATCCCATATGCTTAATTTGGTTTCATTTGCTTGATTAATTCTCATGTAATGCAGAAATTTGTGTTTCATTTGTATGGCAGCCCCCCCTTGGAGAGGGGGGAGGGGTCTCAACCTATCATGAAAACCTTCCCCGGCCCCAAAACATATACCATACATACCTACATATCAATTTTCATGTCGATCGATTCAGTAGTTTCCGAGTCCATAAGAATCAGACAGACAGAAAGGCAGACAGACATCACTCCATTTTTATATATATATAGATATATTATGCTGGTACCAAAGCAATTCTTACTTCTAAGTTTAGTTCCCGATTACAAGCTTGGCAAAACTATTGCAAACGTGCTTTAATTGTGCATAGAAGTCTTCCTTCCCTCATTAAATGAACAGTGTTCATGACTGTAAAGAAATATTCCATTGGATCTATTTATATTTGTTCCTTTTTCTGTTCTGTTCATAACTAATCTTTCGGCTATACGTAATTATGCTATACGTACCCCTATAGATACACTTTAATACCTTAAATGGGGGTTCTCGAAATACAAACTCAATTAAATTGAAGCAATCGTCTGGAGTGATGTATCACTCAGTATGCAATGATATTCTGAATATATTTCTACCAATTTCAAACACGCCATTTCATCACTATCTTTATTTTCTTTGTTTTCCAATAGTTACTGCAATTATCTAAAATAAGCTTGGTAGTATAAATTCAATCCCGAGCTGATCATAACAGCTTTGAAAAAGTGTTCTTTGAAACGCCCTTCCCGAATTTATGTATATCATCCGTCGAATTTTGCTGTTTTCGTTCCATCGTCATGATTCATCTTCGTGTTGGCTCGAGCTCAACATTTTACAACATACACTACTTGCAAAATCAAAGATGCAAATCACCACTCTGAAAGCTCATCTGTGTAACTGATTAAATAACACATTTAAACCGAATGACAATATATTTTGCTATTTTCGTGCGATTCTCACGTTCTGGCGTTGATTTTTTCGTTATCTCATTTTTTTCGGTGCTGATTCTGTTTTTGTGTGACGAGATGAATCATTACCTGCATCTCGGTTGTCAACGCTTCGTTTGTGCGGACACAGCCATATGACGCAATCGGAACTATATGCATCGCTATATGGTTTCCGAAGGGATAATAATGCACCTGATATCTGTAACTGAAACAGTTGTCAATCGTTATAGATTGCTTGTCCATAAATGTTCTCGAATGAGTAGTTGGTCGTTCAGTGTTAAAAATTTCACTCCAGAATTGTATTACTAAATAATAATCACAATATTTATAGACGTTAATTTCTCATTGTTGATTAATGACTACACAAGTTATAGGCACTATAATAAAACATGTAGATTTATTTGATACCATTCATTAATTTTTCATGCTTCGATTAGACTCCACAGACACAAGATGACTAATTTGAAATGCTACTAATTTAAAAGGTTGTACGTCCTATTGTGCGACCGACATTGCTCTGAATGAATAAAAGAAAATAATAAATAATAAAAGAAAATTCCATTCCATTCTTTTGACCTTGACTGTAAGTTACTTGAGATGGAGTAACCCATCTGATTTAAATCTGAAACTGAATTATTTTTGGTATCTGATATACAGGAAACGTTGTTTTTCAGTCGTTTTTAGTTAATATGCGACTGAATCGGGCACGTGCCTACGGCCTCAGGATACATTCGAGAAAATATATCTGACACAAGGGAGTATACTTTCTTTCACGATTGCAGTCAGTGTACATTCAATAAAATCTTCGTGAATGGACTTTATTCTGTAAAACAAGTTCTAGGAGTTGAAATTTTAAAGATGCGCTGATGGGAGTATATCTTTTCCAAAGAGAACTAACTTCATAAGAAAAAAACAATTTAAATTTTAATAATCGAGCAACAGCGATAATCTCAACCGATGAATCTTCAATCATATAACCACAAATAATGATAAAAGATAACAAATCGCACTGCGAAAACCTTCTAATATGCTAGCCATAAACATGTGTATTTTGCTTGCAGTACATGAGCAAATGAAGTCGCAAAAGGCGTCTACGACGTCGTTCATTTTGGTTTGAGACACGCCACAGAAAGAACTGAGCGTTAGTTAGACAATGGAGCAAGCTACGATCCTTACCGTAAATTGAGTTAGATTGAATTAGAAGCCATATGACAAATTTAAATGGGTATATTTACACTTGATATGATTATGTGGATTTATGTACGGCGAGATAAGTTCGACGCTGAGAAAATAGAGTCGGTTGTACTAATAAAATTACGACTTAACGACGATAACTTTTGAACTACTAGACCGATTAAGATGATTGATATTTAAAATTAAAGCCAATGAGCTAGACTGCTTTGAAAAAATATTACATTCGCGAAGAAAATGAATTTTGTTTTCGTGATTGTTGATTGTATCTGTTTTTTATAGTTTACAGGGTTTCGGGTCCATTGGCGCCATATTTTTTTATATTTTTTTCTTGAAAGCTGAGGTTTTTTTACATAACATATCCAAAAATCAGAGTTGTGTTCTTTTTTGTTTTTAGGTTATGATTTTTCAAAGTTAACAAGTTTTTAGTCTTCGTTCAATATTTCTTTGCGACTATATTGTATCTATGCAACTATAATCCAATTTATTCGTTAGTGTTGTTTTTGACGTAAAACTACGTCTTTCATTAAGGGTGCCAAATCAGAAAACAGGTCACGTTTTTGTGAAATAAAGTTAACGTTAATAACAACTTTTGCCGCGAACGGATTTTGGCGATTTACATACCAAACGAATTGGAAATTCACTAAGATTTGTTTGATATAGCAAATTACATTGTAAATGGTTCAAATTGACGAAAAGCATGATGATGAAGCATTTCACTTTTCCCATACATTTGTTAAGCTGTGAGCTTTCCTACCCGTGCCGCCTATATCGAGCAACTTATCGGCGAACAACGAAAGGAAATGATTTCAAGTCTCCGTGAACAAAGACAAGAAGAAGATTAAGAACGAAGGGGAATATTTGCCTAGGATATAAAAATTGGATCTCGCTGAGGCAAACTTTTAGTATCGTTCTGTATTCGATTGTTTGGTGGTGCCAGCTATTAACCCATGATAATAAATATAAACATAAATGTATGTTATTTGGATTCACTTGCCAGTAGCGAAATTTTCTCCATAAAGGCTGACAGTTTCGCTTATCTTGTGAATGAGAAAGTAATTTTTGCGAAAAAAAACATATCGTTTTTACATCCATTTTTTATTTAAGGCCGTTCATAAAGCACGGTATCAATTTTTTGGGATTTTATGGCACCCTCTTCTTCGCAGTATATTTCACATACTTTTCTATATAATTTCATGATCTTTGAGCACAAGCAAATTCACTGGGCGTTAGAATAGATCACGTAGTTCAGGGACGGCCCCTCAAATAAAAAAATGCTATAAAGGGTGTGTCACATCAAATTGCATCACGGAAAAAACGCTGTAGAAATTTAATTTTTAGGAATTATATCTTCAGTTTGCGCTTATAATCAGATAAGAGTGTATAGATCACGTTGGCCATGCTTCACTGTCAATTTTTCGAAAATTTGGAAAAATGTCGTCGAACGAAAAGAGCGTCGTGAATTAATCCTGCGCACTCATTTCGAGAATCCGGAGTTGTCACATCGGGACATCGGTAAGATGCTGGGAATCGTCCAATCCACGGTCAGCAGAGTACTAAAACAATACTTCGAGAACCTAACCATCGACCGGAAGGTGAAGAACGGCAAAAATGGATGCTCCGTCAGTGAAAAAGATCACAAGTGTTAATCATCTAGTTAAGCAGTTTAGATGTGATCCGAGAAGTTCGGTCCGGGATGTCGCCAATAAGCTGAGTTTGTCAAGTTCATTCGTCCAGCGGACCAAGCAGCGGGAGGGCCTGCGTACATACAAGGTTCAGAGGCTTCTAACCGCGACGAAAGGCAAAACATGGTAGGGAAGACGCGAGCCCGGAAGCTGTACACCGAAATGCTGACGAAGCCGAATTGCCTGGTAATGGACGACGAAACCTACGTCAAAGCGGACTTTCGTCAGCTGCCGGGCCTGTTGTTCTTCTCCGCAGAGGACAAATTCAGCGTTCCGGAGGAGATTCGCCAAAAAGTACATGGTGTGGCAAGCGATCTGCTCTTGCGGAAAGCGGAGCGCCCCCTTCGTGATGACCGGCACGGTAAACGGGCAGGTTTACCTTAAGGAGTGCCTACAGAAGCGCTTACTACCACTATTGAAGCAGCACGAGGGCCCGACCATCTTCTGGCCGGATCTCGCGTCGTGCCACTATTCAAAGGACGTGTTGGAGTGGTACGAAGCCAACGGGGTCACCTTCGTGCCAAAGGAAATGAACCCGCCCAACGTGCCGGAGCTTCGCCCAATAGAGAAATATTGGGCGATTATGAAGCAGGCCCTCCGGAAGAACCCAAAAGTTGTCAAATCGGAGGCGGACTTCAAGAGAAAATGGATTTCTGTTCAAAATAAACTACAACCTGACGTTGTACAGAACCGTATGGACGGGGTAAAGAGGAAGGTGCGAGCATACGGGCTTGGGCTCGAAGTATGAATAAAAAGAAAATGGCAAAAGTTGTTTAATAGTTTTTATTTTACTGTCTAAAATTTTCAAAAGGATCGATCTACTGGGCGAATTTCTACAGCGTTTTTTCCGTGATGCAATTTGATGTCACACACCCTTTAAATATAAACGATATTTTTGAATTACGAATTAAAACAAAACAGTTAATCAGTCTTCAGAATGCAACTCGGTGCTGATGCGCAACAAGATTTTTGTACCCGGTTGAGCTCCCACTCCTTGCGCACACATGCGCTCTGGCGATTGAGCACGCTCCGAAACACAGATAAAATGTTTGGTTGTCAGTTTTAAGCTGAGATTTGCGCCGTGCTCACGTGCCGTGCTGCACGCTTGAATCTGGAATTGCTCTCTCTTTTGAGATATTTTTCTTCACACAAGCGTATACGGTTCAAATGGGAGCGCGCTGTTGTTTTTATGCTTTTCTTAGAACGAACGAAGCCAAAGCGGGCGCTAGAATTTGATATGTATGTGTATGTGTGTGTATATATATATAGAATGAGACGCGCATCACACAAGTGAGAAGAAATGTTTAGTATCTGAGTTCTGCACAGGGTACATTTTGCGCTGTCGTGCTTATGAATTTTGTGCGCTTCGCACCAAGAGAGAAGACGTGTGTTCTTTGAGCGCGCGCTGATGAAAATTAAACTCAAGCGCAGCGCTGCGTTTGTTTTCTGAAGACTGCAGTTAATGAAAAAAATAACAAATCAAAACAATAATCTTCTTCTTCATAACTGCCATCAGATTCGTAATCATCTTTTCCTAATTCAACAATTGTGTCCTTCAATAGAAATATTACTTCATCTGGATTTTTTTACAATTATTTTTCTCCTTCCAAGTATTTGTTTACCATTCGATCTGTGGAGGTAAGAAGATGATTAACTATACCATGATTAGTATTTTCTCCATTATTTTTACGAGTGAAATTTGGAATTCATTATACTTATCAGCAGGTCAAATCTCTTCCGCGGCTATTTTCATTTCTTCTAGTGATTCTCAATGCTTCATTGTTTCATAGATATTTTGTCTTTCTAATCCGGTTCCTTTGGTTAAAAGAGGATATTAAAACACATGTATCAATCCATGAATAAACAACTTACTCGACGTTGAATTATGTAGTATCGCTGAAGTTGAAGACTCCATAATAAAACTCAACGAAATTATGAATCTGATTTTCTGAATATAGCTGATATCTATTTTGAACAAATCGTAGAAACATTGACACTGGAATCACACAACACAAAAAATCTCAACTAAGTATTAATAAATGACGTTAGTTAATGCATACGTTGAGACGGCAAAAGTTCCATAGGGAACGTTAACGCCATTCAAAAAGAATGGAAGAGATTTTTTTTTGTATAGCTTTCCGAACAATTTTTCCTTTGACGCTAAAAAAAATCCAAGCTCTCATCGAAGCTGAAGAGCGTTTCAAAATAATGTACTTTATTTCAAAAAAATTACAAAAAACCCTCAATATGCTTCCAAAAATCCAAAACAGCTTCAAAAATCATAAAAAAAATCAGATTTGATGATATTGCACTCATATGTGGGATTTAAGCACTTGAATATCATTGCAAGAAAAGAAAAATATTACGAAACAGCTGACGCCAATTTCGTTTTTTGCCTAATGACCAGCGATTCCCCACTGTGCACTGGTGTACATCCGCGATTTCCGTTATTCGTGGTGTCCTTGCCAGACTATTTCGGGGTTCTACTATACCTCCACCTTCCGCTTCGTCTGGGCTGCAGGTTCATACCGAGAAGCGGCTGTCTGACAATATAAATATATCATGTTTTTGTCAACTCGTGCCGGTATGTATCTTATAAAACCGTGTTTGTTCTCTGTGTCCGACATACTTCATATCAAGTCATTATTCCATTCAACAACTATCAACTTTCGCACAGAATGTTTGCACTTAAATCTTTCGGATTTCCTATAACAAATTACTGATGACGAGAATCGTCAAGTTATCAGCGTTTTTCGTTTATTTGGTTCCGTCCTCACTTAACGATTGAACTACGCAGTTAAATCACACCAGCATATCTCCTTCCCACTCAGATATCGATCACACACTATTAATACGTTTGCTCTTAAATTCCACTTGGGTTGGGATACTTCCATGAAAGATACGTTGTATCTAAAGAAATGCAGTATATGCTCATATTTCAAAATTCTGGATACTCTTCCATATCCACACTAGCACAAAAGAAACCAGTTTGAGTTTCCTAAAAACCGAAAAATCCGAAACCGAAGGGAAAAAAAGGAAAAAGGATAAAGAGGGAAAATAGTAAAGGAAATCGGGGTTTTCGAATAAACAAAATTGATGCCAAATGTCTTCAAATTGCATGAAACGTCGAGATCTACTGTCATCTCGATTTTTTTTTGTCAAAAATCGACACTCTGAGACAGTAAATCTTGACGTTTCATGCAATTCTAAGACATCAAAAAACTTTTTTTGGAAACCCCGATTTGCTTTACTCCCCCCTTGGGTGATTTTTCGGTTTTCAAAAAACCCAAACTTTGACCGCTGTGCGACTCTAGTAAATGAAGTCCGATTGAGCTGATATTTTACATAGGGTAGTTTTTCGTGGGAATCAACATTTTTAATCAAGTTCGCTTTGAAAATTCGAGGGTCACTTTTTTCCCACACATCCAATGGCACTCTAATGTGGGTACCGTTCCGAATCATATTTCGGACAGTTAAGGCATATGATGCAGAAAACATATCTAAAATTTATGCACAGGTATTATTGGGAGATATTTTTAATAAATAAGTTCAACACACTTTCAAGCATTCTACTTTGGTACCTATTTGATTGAAAACATAATAAAATCATCGAATAAAATGCTTTTGAAATAAAGCAAATAAGAATCAAACTTCGGACACTAATCAAATTTCGGACACTTTATTTTGTAATTTTATGGACGAAAATTACATTACACTTGATTATATTTTATAGTCAACTGCGAAACACTTACCAAGCAATCACAGTAAACTGTTAACGATGATGAGAACTGATGAAACACAGGAGAGATTTTAATATTTATGAACGGGTAAATTCTACGTGCTCACGCAAAATAAACGTCAAACACAAACGATAATGAGTGATGCTGTTAAATTGTTTCCTACTATGTGATAATTCAAATGTTATTCTCAAATGAAGTGATAGTGAAACTAAGGGATCACTCTGAAGAAGCAATTGTAATATTAAATTTATAGTTATATCATCAGTGCATGAAGCATTTCAAGATATTAGAACAAAGTGTCCGAAATATGATTCAGAACGGTATATGTGTGTGAAATCAGCATTATGATGTCCGCTCATTGTGTTGTGCTTGCCAGCTCACTCGCAACTATGGGTTCATTCCATTCCATTTTCGGTTTTAAGAGGCTCTAATCTCCTTCAGTTCATTTGCCTCTAGCCCTTGTGGAAAGAAACTCGACTCCATACTTCTCCTCGTCTTAATTATCCTGATTAACTTCCGCTCGACGCTCGCCGGCAACGATGTTGCTCCGATGGTGTGGTGTGGTTCCAAATCACGCATGGCTTATTCATACCAAATAAGTTGAAAATGGGCAGAAACGAATGTATTAGTGACTCGTTATTGACGATACGGGAAGGTAAGAGTGTGAAAGAAAGTCCTTAAAAATAAAAAGTGTTAAGCCTAATTTTCCTTAATTGTATATCCTATAATTATTTGTGAGTAAGCTAGTAGATCGATTGTTTTCGCCCAGTAGTTGAGACGAAACCAGCAGACATTTGTGCTTCACTCAAAAAATTGATAAGAGCGAACCCTTCGGAAGTTTCCGGAAACCTCTGAAATGTTTCCGTGGGCAGGTAAACATGACCAAGTTTTCGCGAAATAGGCTGCGAGTTCATTATTTGTTGTGGGTAAGTTAGATTCGCTATTATTTCACGTGTGTTCTTAGCTAAACAACAATAGTGAAATTTGTGCGGTATAAACAGGGCTGAGCGGGTCTATCAATGTGGATCATTTACAGGCATAAAATGAAAACCAGGAACGAACTAACCTTAGAGGCGAATGAACTGCAAAGTTTAAAGCCTCTTAAAAACAAAGAAAGAAAGAAAGAACTAACCTTCAAACAGGTACGGTCGATTTGGCGATGCGTTCATTTACCCTCAAATTATATCAACGGATGCTAGTCAACCGGCGATAACGTTCATAGTTTATTTGCCTGCTACTCAAATCGAAGGAACTAGCATCCGAACGAATTTCCATTCTTTCCACCAGTAATTTGAAAACCTGAAAAATGGAAGTGAAAATCGAAAAAACAAACATTTTGCATATTGTATAACGAATTTGAAACAATAGTGCAAAGTACAAATAAACCTAAAAAACGAAGCGAAAGGTTATACCATTCAAAATAAGAGACAATTTATTCTATCAGAAAACCCGTAACCGTGCCTTAATCATATGCAAAACTATACAATTTGCAGATACATCAGGACTACGTCTAACTGGAATATATGGGGGTAAAATGAAAAACTAATTTCTTATTAGATCGTAAAGATGTTCACATCAATTGATGGGAAATATTTTTTCGCATCAATCTCAATGAATGAAATTTTATTATTTTAGATAAACATTTGAACAATTGTGAAATGTCAAACATTGTCCAAACACCCTAAATCCTACGTTTTGAATGGCGCGATTTAAGGCCCATTTATACGTTGCTAGTAGCTGGCTTCACAATGAGCAGCTACTGACCCGGTGAACTCGCTTGACAAATGGTTGACTCGCCTTGTCCGTTCACACAATGTGAGCTGCTGGCAAGAAACTAGATACTACGGCACAGGTTTTCCAGAGATGCCAGGCGGTTTTTCAAATGTCCATCAAATCGTCAGAAACAGCAATCAGATCCGAATTTGTCAGATGATTGATCCGAAATCGACTTCTTTATTGGCAGTTTTCGTCTTAGATTTTCAGTTGAATTTATCATTACACAATTTTATCGCTAAACACACACTGGCCGTGTTTAAAAATACTTTGTGCTGAATTTCTTTGAACTGAAGGTACTATCCGGAAAAAGCAGAAAGAAAAAAGGATTCGGTCCAGGAATTGGATGCAAAAAAAAGGAGCAACAAATACAATATTGAAGTAACTCTACGATGATGATCCCCGAGAGTACAGAGCAGTGTTGAGAATAACACCTGAAAAAGTGAAAAAACTGTTGGATTTAATTGCTCCACAAATACAACGCAAGATACACTCATGAGGGATGCTATACCTACATAAGTGAAACTAGAAATGTTGTACCTTTCTTCTGGAATATCGTTCAGATTATTGTCGATATTTTTTTAGAATCTCGAAAGCATCCATAGCTAAAATAATTCCGAAAGTATGTAGTGCTACAAATGGCAGTCTAAAAGATTTTTCAAATTTTGAATTATTTCGCCTTGACAGCAGCTTCGTGTACCAATTTGTGAAATGAAAATGATAGTAGATTTGCAGGAGGAATAAATACGCCTCAAAAACTAAAATAATGAATAAAAATCTACTTTTTTAAATGGAATATGTATTCTGTTTTTTAGAACAATACTTTTTTTGGAAGTTGTGAGTGAATTTCGAATGAAAATTGTGCCCGATAATGATTTTATATTTAGAATCCCAAGAAAACTATCTCAAAAAGAAAACGTGCCCCACCAGCGTGCAAAACAAAATAAAATGAGTAAAAAAACTTTTTAAGTTAAACGGTTTATTTGTGATTAAACATAATAATGTACTAAAAGCTAGAGAAAATAATTAGGCAAGTTGCAGTTAGTAGTTATCACACCTCTCCTTCATTAGTCTAGGGCATTGATAAGACTAAAATAAAATAGTGGGACATATGATGAAATCACTAATTGTGGATAATGAAAATGAATGGATTTTATAATTTAAAAAGTTTTTGTTTACTCATTTTATTTTCTAGTTTTTAGTACATTATCTGTTTCATTAGAATATTTCTCTACAATAAAGGCATTGTACTGTATTCTATCAGTCAAAAAATTTCATTTGATACCGATATTGAGTAGATTGCAGAAAATACATAGTGTGTTCTCCAAGTCAAGTTCGTTGGTTTGATACACATATCTCAATCAACCTTTTTTTTGAGATGATATGGAATCAGCGATTTTGAGCGGAGGCCAAATTGGATTTTTCAAGATAAGCAGTTTTAAAATGACAGCAGTTCCTATCCGGTCAGTTCCTATTGGTCAAATTTCTATTACTGTGGGACAATCCTACAGACATACATACATACATACGAACAGTTCAAGCTAAATAAAACCGTTTAATAAAGTATATTGCTATTTTGTGATTGCGGCCATCTTGGATTTTAATTTTTCATGATCTACTGTGATCTACTATTCAAGCCCTTTCATTTGATACCCATATTAATGGTGTTTTGACATAATATGTAGTCCGCCATTTGGTAGAATTTTGATGGATTTGCATTTTTCACAAATAACCGTGTTCTGCTAGTCAATCCCTTTCATTTGATACCCATTGTTACGGGGGTTTCGGAGGTTCTATTCAGCACGCGTTTTTATCAATGTATAGCGAGCTCAAAGCTGTATTTATTAAGAGAAACAATAATTAAACAAGAACTTTACATTATTAGGTTTTACCTACATTTGATCTCCTCGTTTTAAATTCAAAGCACGACAGGATGATTCAATTATTTAACAATTTGGGAATTCAACTTTATTTTGGGTTCTATCTCTACTCCTTTTTTGTGATTAGCAAAGAATGTGTGGTACGAGAGAAGTTTTCAGAATGACAGTGATGACAGCTAGCTGTCAATGATTGTCTGGGTGCGTCATGGAGTGGCACCGTCCGGATGCGCAGGTTCAGATCAAGTCATCAGTGGCGTAGTTTGCTTCCCCCCAACACCCATATTAATGAAGTTTTGGGAAACTATGTAGTCCGCCATTTAGTAGTGGCAGCCATCTTGGATTTGCATTTTTCTTAAATAACTGTATTCTGCTAGTCAAGCCCTTTCATTTGATACCCATATTGATGGGGTTTTGGAAAACCCACATTGATGAGGTTTTGAGGAAGAAAGGGATCCGCCATTTTGTAGCGGCCTCTATCTTGGATTTACAAGATAATGAAATACGCAGTTTTGTAATGACTACAGAGATAAAGGTGTGTTCCAAATTTCAGATCAATCGGTCAACAAGAAGGGGGTCAAATTTCTACTAATGTGGGACATGTTACAAACATACAAACAGATTACAGGGCAAGCTAAATAAAACCGTTTAATAACAACGATTCCGCTTAGAAACTATGAGGGTTTTATTTGTTTTTTCAATAATTTTCAAGTCTATAATAATCTTCGCATATTTTCAAATATCTTAAAAATAGGGACATGTAAAGACAATGTAAAGATTTGGCCTCCCTGATTCGAGCGCTAAATTCTGTTTTTGACGTTTTGAGGGATGCGAGTGCGAGTAAATTCAAAAAAATTTGAAGTAGCTCGCACGCCGAATCACACATGACACTAACTGGCATGATGTGTTCACACGGTGTGAGTAGCTGTACTGCAGTAACTGACTAGACCGACTCGTATGCTTACTCGCACCGTCTGAACCCGGCTTTATGCTCCTCAAATTGTACCGATTATTGTGCAACGACGGAGCTTAAGTTAAAGGTGGAACGAAGCCACAACTGGCTACCACAAGGGCACTCACTTCTTTCATCTCCCTCGCTCCTCCCTCACCCGATATGCACCCTACGGAATGCATAATGAAAAACATCTGAAAACTGAAAGTTAAATTTTCATTTTTTAATTGTTCGCAATGGTTTTGTTTGTATTGGTGAATGCATCGTTATTTTTTCTACACTGATGCCAGACAACATCATCGATACAGCTATAAATTGGTTAAGAAAAATTGTATTGCAGAGTTAGAGTATATTAGAGTATTGCAGAGTGCAGAGTTAAGAAAATTGTATTGCAGGGCTCGGAACACTGACACGGCTGCCTCTGCTGTCAAAAATAGTATTATATTCAATTTATAGGTAAACCCACGAGTAAAAATGGGGTAATAGTGTTTGTGAGAGAAGAGCAAAGCACACGTAAATAGATCAATTTACTTATCAGTCTGTGTGGCGCTTCATTGACACGAGTCTTTGAATACATTTGAAAAAAAAACAAATAACAATTCAATACTAAAGTAAAATGTATGAACGATATATTCCGATGAACAATTGCAAATATAAATATATATAGAAGGTGCATTTGCATATGATTCTGATTATACGCGAGCGTAATATGAGCAAATTTATAACACATGCGAATTGGGGCACTTTTGGTATTAACAAGCTCTTCCGCATAGTAACTCGATGTTGATAATTCCTTAATATTTTCCTTCGTTGATCGTATTGTTTTCACATATTCACGTTGGAAAGCCTTAACCCTTCTCTTCGTTGGCCGAGGCATTTAGATTGAATTTAATACTTTTCCGTTTACTGTTTTTGAAAGCATAGGCAGCCGTGGCAGTGTTCCGAGCTATGCAATACAATTTTCTTACCCAATGTTAAAGTTGCTAAAACTTACATTATAGACCCATTAAACGTAAAAATAATAATTGTATTGATATCAACACAATTTTATTCTATTGATTTTCATGACATGGGACGCTATGACTCCGGAATAACATTTTATTGAGTGGTTTTTATAGCTGTTTCGATGATGTTGTTTGGCATCAGTGTCGAAAAAATAACGATGCTTCCACCAATACAAACAAAACCATTGCAGAAGATTGAAAAACGAAAATTTAACTTTCAGAGCACTTGCTCGAGTTTTCCGACGTTCTTCACTATACGGTGCGAAAGCAGATGAAAATTTAATATCTTGTGAGTAATCGATTAGAGTTTGGTTGATATTACTTGATGGGAAGTGTGCGAAAACGATCATTTTCTTCACACTGTTTCGCAAAATTATTGATTTTCGGGCGAGAGGTGAGGGAGGGAGATGAAAGAAATGAGCGCCATTGTGGCAGCCATTTGTGGCTAGCTTCCACCTTCACCTTAAGGTACAAATTTTTCCCTGCTTCTTATAGCGAATTCGTTTTTAAAACTGAATCAGTCTCACACTGATTCTGTAATAAAAAAACGTTTTCAGTTTCACGAATGCGGTGGTTTGTTGGTGTGCGTTATATAGTCTGATTTGTTTATATTTGCGACGACAAATGTACAGTGTCGACGTCTGGTGGCGATATTAGTGCTTGGGAGGTAAAATATTCTCTATCAGATCAAAAGGGCAAAGTGCAGTGTAAAAATATAAAAGTTTGAATGAAAATTTTTACTTCATATTGTTTGATTACCTAACACATGTAGTCCTGACACTCACTTAACCATTTGTCGATGCATTTCCTGTTTGTTCCACAAATAATTACTATTATAATATAAAATCATCGTTAGACACAGTTTTCGTCGAATGTTTCTGCGATATCGGAAAAAAAACCTCTTATTTCATCACATGAAATAAATATTCGAGACGTTAAAGTAAATTTTCATTCATAATTTTGATTTTGAAAGCAGGTCCTCCACCTGAATATTCATCATTATTTTCGCCTCCAATGAAAGCACACGTAGCTTAACGCCGTCTACTCGAATATACTCTTCAAAATCAGAATCCGAATTGGATTACGATTCCAATAATACAATTTATTTTTAGATTTTCCATAACAATACTCGGAACTTGACAGTTCAGTATAGTTGTATTGGTGAACTCGTCTAAATCAGCCTTGAGTGAATAAAAAAACGTTTTGACAGCAGTTAGTGCGGCACTGAGGTTGAAACTGAACAAAAACGAATTCGATATTAGTACTGCACTGAGCATGTAGGGTACCTCGCCAAATGTTGGACGCTTAAGCTAGGTATGTTCATATATTCTTGATTTATTCGTGATAACACATGAAATTACTGAAAACTCCCCAGCATCACTCTATAGCAACCATTAAGCGTCATTTCATGTTATATTTATTATATTGGACCATTTGCATTATTCGAGAAAACATATTTTTCCAATTGTGTTCTGGCATCCAAATGTTGAACGCATATCAATCCATTCAACCAAATGTTTAACGATCCTCGCTAGATATTGAACAGTTAGTTTCTTACCTCAACAACATTCGTTCGTGAGACCAAGGCGCGTAGAAGTACATCCTAAAGTGGGCCAATATGTGAAAACCATTCTGTAGCTATTTTGAAAGTACAGTAGAACCCCGATTATCCGCGGAATAGTCGGGCTAGCTCACCGCGGATCACGAAAATCGCGGATAACACAACAAATGACTAAAAATGAGGTGCAAACACAGATATTTCAGTTTATCAATAAAAATCATTGAACTATTCATCTGTAAGGTCGTGTACACCGGTTGTCAAATAATATGAAAGTCACGACCAAAACAAAACAAAAACCCACCACTCATTGTCAAATTTAGGGTAGGTTCATAGAATTACTATGGAACTATGGGGGTTCTACTGTATACCAAGGAGCTGGAATTGACAGGTGGTTCGTTTTCGACAGTATGATGATAAGGCATGGAAGATGCGAGAGGGGATAAAAATTGACAGCGACTATTTTTGTTTATAAACAAAGCAGGTCTAATTTTTATGCTACATAGCGGTCTACACCAACATATACATACGCTGGACTGGTTTCAATCGAACTAGCTGTTGTGTCTCACAACCCGCACGATCAGGTGAGTCTCCAGCTAAAGCAGCAGTCGCCGGGAAACGATATGCATGGATATCCACAGCGTATCGCTATCACTCAATCCTAATGGGTCGCCAACGACTAATTCCACCAAAGCGAATGGAACTTAGAGCAGTACGGCACAAGCCCGCCGGTAGTGACCCTTTCATATACCCACTAGCAAAGCTCCCACAATCGCTGAATTGCCAATCCCAGCAGCAACAGCAACAAACCTCACGTTCCATAAAACAGCAATGCAGACAACAACTTGCAGCAGTCACCGAAACACAACAATGATGCCAACAGCGTAAACAAAACCAACGTTTATGCGCAGCAAACACATAGCGGTATGCACTCATCATTGCATGCCATTTGTTATCCTCTTTCTCGGAAAACTCTAGCCGTTCGTTTGGTCGCTGTCAATTCGAACTCAAATAATGGCTGAACAGCAGTTCTGACATAACGTTCCACCTTATTATACTGCCTTGCTGTATACTGTGTTTTGTTTGTAAACAAAACACAATACGGTTGTGCGAAACCTCGTTTGTGATCAGCTTGCTCTCTTTCACGCTTCAGGTATATCATTTCCTTTCTGCTTTCTGCAGTTGAATTGTGAGATCGTTTTTATCTGTGAACACGGTAAATGGAAGGCCCTCAACGTAACGTTTTCATTATATGCATTATGTAAACTAGAAAAAAGTTATATAATTCATCGAACAAGAAAGAAAGAAGCTACGGAAAGTCATCGTATTTTGGTGGAAGTTTATGGTGACCATGTTCCAACGGAGCGAACGTGTCAGACGTGGTTTGCTCGGTTTAAAACTTGGTCGAAGGACGTTCCGGACCGTCAAAAAAATTTGAAGATGAAGAAGTGGAGGATTTACTCGATCAAGATCCGTCACAAACGCAACAAGAACTTGCAGATACACTTGGAGTAGCTCAGCAAACCATATCCGATATTTTAAAAGCAATGGGAATGATCAGAAAAAATAGGACATTGGGTGCCGTATGAATTGAAGCCACGAGACGTCGAACGCCGTCTTTTCACGTGCGAACAACTGCTCCAACGGCATAAAAGAAAGGGTTTTTTGCATCGAATCGTTACTGGCGATGAAAAGTAGGTTTATTACGACAATCCTAAACGTCGGGCAACGTATGAATACCCCCGCCATGTTTATTTTAGGCTCATTAGCATCTTAGTTGTAACAGAGCCGAAATTTTAATCGTGTACATGTCACATGTTTATCATATCTATAATTATAAATATCATTACACAGTAGCCATTTAGGCGTAAGAGTATTCCTTCTGATCTTCCATTATCCAGTTAGACCACCGGACAGCGGAGACAGTTGATTGATCATTGTTGAGTTATTTATAGACCAGTAGCCCGATGTGTCTTGCAGAGCAGAGCAGTTGTATGGATGAATCGATCTTATTTCGACCGTGGATTCATCTCCATCGCTGATGATTGTTGCGTAGACGTAGTTATTCTGTAACAACACAAAGATGGTCAATGAGGGCCCTCAATTTTGAACTCACGATCGATCGCTTACTAAGCGAACGCGAAAATAATGTGGCTACGGAGACCCCCATCACATATCGTGATGTCGATGATGAACTTTTTCAGCAGAGTCATAGTGAGATAGGCGGTGGCGGCAGGTAGAGTGAGATAGCGATAATCGTGCCGTACAACTGAAATAAACCCAATGACGAAAGCAGGGATGCCCGATATAGGTAAATTAAATATCATTTTGTTTTATTATTTTCTTCGAAGTTTTTAAATTTTCAAGAATTTCCAAGTAATATGTAAGAAGAGAAAAAATGAGTATAGTCGCATATTCAAAATTATAAAAGGATAAAATTGAGTATGGTCACATTAATTACATTGTTTACAAAAGTGGACAGTTACATCGGATTGTTGTCTTCGGTATATTTTTCTTTCTTTGATTTGCACACTAGTAAACACTAACATAATTGGATTTGAACTGCAGTTTTATTTACACTTTCACATTTTTGAACAAAAACGTTATATCATGTTCTTCAAAAATTTCTGACTCCCCTTATAATGGAATAGACAATTTGAGATTATGGGAGTGCTCGACAAACGGAATATGAGATGAAAAATAACAGAATCTAAAAATGTATTATTCATATAATATTTTAGTGTAACAGAACCCTGGACGATTCATGAACTGTTTAAAAATTCTATCAGGCATTGTGAAAAAATAGTGGCAGTGAAAAATCCGCAGCTGTTTTTATTATAATGCTTATTTTGAGGATGCACTTTCTTATTTCTATTTTTTTTAAACTGCAGTACCAAATGATCATTGATTACACAATATTTTTAATCGCATTTTTCAAAGGTAAGGGTTATGTAAATGTTATCAATTGGGCAACATAACATGTGTAATTTTCGAACGCAGATATTTTTGAAGATAGTGTTTGGAAAACAACAATTGAAATTGATTCCTAGCTAGAATTCCTCAACTGTTCAACATTTGGAACGTGTTCAACAATTAGCGAGGTACTCTATTGCACATGCAAATTTTAATTGCGATCTATTAGCACAACAGTAGGGGAACAACTAAATCGTCCTTTGCCGCTCGTTTCTGTCGGCTGTTTGGAAGCTCAAAAAGTACAGAGCAAACGGACTGGGGAATCAAAGTTCCGATTCGCTTGGTATAGTACAGAGCAAACGGACTGGGGAATCAAAGTTCCGATTCGATTGGTATGAAAATAATCTTTTTTTTTTCGCGACCTCAAGAGATAGACGTAGTCCTACGTCAATCATATGTCACTGAAAGTGCATTAGTTCTGTCAACTCAACGTTAATGTTGTAATTTTTATTTCTCGAAAATGACAGAATAAATATTGACTAAAAATGAATGTTCAGAAATAATTTTCATTAGTTCATATGTTAGACACGATGTAAAATGTCATTTCATAGTATACCTTTTATTTCGGGTCTCAACGGTTGGAACTTAACTCTCCCAGATGTTTTTGGTGTTGACCTTCGTTTTCAAAGATCTTCACGAGGTCGAAGTAAAAATTTCTTAACTGATTTGAAACTAATGTGGTTTTGGGTGGCAAGTAACATTTACACAAATTCCAGTTCACTTTGAACTCTCTGATGCACTATGCTGCAACTCTTGCTGTATTATCACTCTATCACTGACACTGAATTAGCTCCGCATCCAATGGGCAATCTTCGTCACAGATTTTATTGGCCCCAACGAATTCACAGTTGAATGTCACTTCCGCTTATCACAAAGCGCGTTATATTCGTGAAATACTCGTGGCAAGTTAATACAATTCCCGATAAATCAGAAGAATGAGGAAGGCAAACAAAAGCGATTCCGCCGTTTCTGTTTTTTTGCAGTAGCACGAGTAAGTATCAGCAAATGTAGCAAATGGGCTGGACCGTGTCGGCTTGTTTGAGTCTGGTGGTGGATAACGCGCGAAACGTGTTTCCTACAAACTTGTTCTTAGTAGCAACCTGACCGTAGACCCAACAATTTTGCCAAAATCGCACGTAACGTGTTGTTCATCTAAGTAGTAGTTTGGCTACGACAGACCACACATAACAGGGCCTTTCAATTGCTGGAGTAGAAAACAATGATTTAATGTTGTGAGTTTTGCCGTTATAGTCCGCGCGGTTTTTTCCTCCTAAAATTGCCTAGGTCAATTTTTTGCAGCCGTTATGATTATAAACATTCGAACGGTATCGCAAATCACCCGTGTTTCCGTCAATGATACGAGTAGCCATCGACTTGATCGCGTCGTTTCGCCTCATGAACTGATCTACTCGATAGTAGAGAAGCGATGATCTACATCGGTAACAAACAAGCATGATTACCTTGCCCCGATCACACCCCGCCTCCTCTTGCTGATTACCTATGCTCATTTGGGTGGACAGTCAGCATAGTGGCGGCGCGTGTACATCAAACCAACTAATTCACTTTGATAATGGGTATCCTTCAGAATGTCAGAACTTTGCTAACTGTACAATAAAAAATGTGGTTCGCGAGGCCGATAAACGGACATTCACCGCTTTTCGGAACAGAGCGTCGCATTTAAACGGTTCTTCAAGTGCCCATAACGAAAGAAACATGAACTATTTCAAGATATCTGAACTGTATGAATTATAACACAAAGCGGTTTTAAGCGTTCATTGACAACGACGTAAAACGTGCTATGCAAAAGGGAAAATTACGAAAAAGCCAATTTTTTGCTGCTTGTTTTTACAATATTTTTTTATGACAATCCTGAATGATGTACCCATAGACTTTACGAGAATAACAACTTCCCTTTCCGTTCGTGTGAAGACCAATGTCAGCAGGATTTGGTTTTCAATTTTCTTTCCTCTTCTTCTCTGATCATCGATCATATCAAGGAAGCGAATAATGCATGAAAAAACAGGAAGTGGGTTATATCTATGGTATAACCGCAAGGGTGACGTAGGACTATCGTTGATTTAGAGATCATTTGTTTGAAGTTGAATCTGAATTCATTCTGAATGAATGAATATTTGGGGGACTTCGAAAACGAGAGTGTTACGTTGGATGCACAAGGTTTTATGCATCCAATATTGGATACGGAAATATTCTACTGATGGGGAAGAATAATCTTCAGAAGCTATTCTGTTAATTGCGATTGATCGAAAAATCACAAAACCAAATGTATTTGGTCACAGTGTTACATGGATAGAAAACATTAAAATAAACTCTTTCACATGAATGTAATTTTAAATTCCCAGAGGAACTGGCAGATTATTTTCAGTAACGATTAGATATTACCACATTTTCCTCGATACTGGAAGCCCACCAGTGGTTAATGCTAACTCGATAACCATCTGTTAATAGCACTTTATTGAAACATATTTGGTCACAGTGGTACATGGATAGAAAACATTCAAATAAACTCTTTCACATGAATGTATTTTTAAATTCCCAGAGGAACTGGCAGATTATTTTCCGGATCTTTCTCGATGCTGAATGGCATCCAAACGGAAAGAATTCCGTGCGTGTATGTGTGTGTGTAGCGGCTGCTTCGATGGTCACCTTCTCTTCTCCTGAAGGAAGGAAGGAAGGTCTTGTATTATAGAGACTTTAAACTTTTGCAGTTCATTCGTCTCTAGCCTTGAGAAAGGCCCTTTGAATACTCTACTCTACTCCAGCGCTACCACCTCCGCCCTCTTGCCTTGAGAAAGGCACTCGATCCCTGGCCGTCCAGCTCGTCCAGCAACGATGTTGTCCAGTCGGTGTCCACACAAAGAATGTTCTCCTGAAGGATCGGCTTCTCTGTGCTCCCTCACAGGTTCAAACAAACTGCCTGCGTTTCAGGGCAGATCTCGATCCTTCGCCGTCCAGCACCCTCAGCAACGATGTTGTCTTGTCGATGTCCTCACGAAAAATGAATGCGTCTCACCACCAGAATATCGCTTAAGTATGCTTTTTGTGCGTGATTGAATCGAGAGAAGGCGTGGTTTACGATGGCAATTTGGAAGGCAAACTAGAGGGGAATGAACTCTCTGAGCTCAGAACTTTCGGCGACTGAGCAATAGTCGATTGCGGGCGCATACAATATTGGATACGGAAATATCCTACTGATGGGGAAGAATAATCTTCAGAAGCTATTCTGTTAATTGCGATTGATTGAAAAATCACAAAACCAAATGTATTTGGTCAGTGTTACATGGATAGAAAACATTAAAATAAACTCTTTCACATGAATGTAATTTTAAATTCCCAGAGGAACTGGCAGATTATTTTCAGTAACGATTAGATATTTCCACATTTTCCTTGATACTGGAAGCCCACCAGTGGCTAATGCTAACTCGATAACCATCTGTTAATAGCACTTGATTGAAACATATTTGGTCACAGTGTTACATGGATAGAAAACATTCAAATAAACTCTTTCACATGAATGTATTTTTAAATTCCCAGAGGAGCTGGCAGATTATTTTCCGGATCTTTCTCGATGCTGAATGGCATCCAAACGGAAAGAATTCCGCGCGTGTATGTGTGTGTGTGTGTGTGTGTGTGTGTAGCGGCTGCTTCGAGATCTTCCCGGGGAACAGTTTGTGGCATCACTCTCCTCCTGATGGATTCCCTTCTGGCCTAAGGTGCACAAACAGGCTCTTGGTGACACCGTTCATTCGCGCTTTCGTGATAAACGAAGAGCTTCACCACAGCGACAACATGCTCCATTCGCTGTTCAATTAGAACTGAGTGGATTTCCGAGCGGCGCTCGCTTATATACCGATTGGTGATTTCAATAGCCTGTTTTGAAAGCAATTTTAAGACTATTGAAGTTTTTGGATCAGAAAGTAACAAGTATAGAACGCGTAGACATTTTATCTATCGAATGAAGTGTTTATCATACCATTTCGTTCAGTTGTTTAGGAGCTATTAACGCTCCAAATCTCGGTCTCCGGCGTAACGCTTTCGTTTTCGAAACTTTGATTTTACACCCCGGTATAGAAATGAAAGACGTAGTCCTACGTCAAAAAAATTCTGAGCGCCTTGAACTTCCCGTGTACAATCTCAAATTGTGGTTATCAATGAGGTTCATTCCGCACTCATCACACTTATTGTGGCTCAAATATTTCAATGTGAAAGAAGCACAACGCTTAGCGGCGAATGGAACCACATGGCGCATCAAATTGGTTGACCAAAATTATGGATAAGGTTAACACCGCCCAAACACAGATTCGCACAGTTCCAACTCCATTAAATATAGCAGCCCGCGAGCTACGCTTTTCTCACATGGGGTAAATATAGGAACAGAGGGAACGAACTCGGTTGAAGATCAATGATACACACCTTGAATGTTGTTTTAATTGCTAAAACGACTGGAAGGCACAGTATGTAATAGTGGAGTAAATGTAGTCAATCGAACTATCCGTGTGTCACGTTTTCACTTTAGAGGGTTGCAACTTTTTGACGTAGGACTACGTCTAACCGGAAGATATAGGGGGTGAAATGGAAATCTAGGCACTGAACAAGTAGGAAAAAATGCATGATTTGGAACGCTTATAACTCGAGCATTTCTCAATAGATCGCAAAGGTTTTTGCATCACCTGATAGGAAATATATCTACGCATCTATCATAACGAATAACATTTTATTTTTCTTGAGATAAATAATTGAATAATTGTGAAATATCAAGCATTGTCAAAATGCACTATGTGCCCATTTTTGATTGGTCCATTTTGTGCTCCTCAAATCGTACCGACCAAAACGGGCAACCAATGCAGCAGCGAAATAGAATGAAGCACGATTGGAAAGGAAAAAGAAAAAAATGAACGAAACATTGGTCGCAGTCTCACACATGCGTAATTCTCGAGCCAGCCAGTCAGCTTAAAAATCCCCGCTCCGCTGCCGTAACGATCGCCATTCTTTGTGTGGACACCGACTGGACAACATCGTTGCAGGACGAGCTGGACGGCGAGGGATCAAGGCGAATGAACTGCAAAAGTATAAAGTCTCTATAATACAAGACCTTCCTTTTTTTCCATAACGATCATTCTCGTTCAAACCGTACACCACATCGGTTCGCATCACAACACATCAACAAACCAACCCAAGCAGCCATGTCTGGACATGGTAAAGGAGGAAAAGTGAAGGGAAAGGCAAAATCCCGCTCGAACCGTGTTGATCTGGAGTTCCCCGCAAGGGTAGCTAGGCCGAGCGCGTTAGTACCAGTGCACCAGTCCACCTAGCCGGCGTTATATAGTTTCGGCAGCCGAAGTGATCGAGTTAGCTGGCAAAGCTGCTCGCGACGATAAGAAAACCCGCATTCGGAACAGAACACATTCGGTTCGGTGGACATTAAGACAACAGGCAGTTGCAGCGAGTGGCGAGTGGCAAACGTAATCGCAAAACGGCATCAGGTAGCAGAAAAAAAAGTTTGTTCTTTATACAAACTACTTTGGTGGCAAATCCAGAACAAGGCGGCATCGAGGGCGTTCGAAATGGTTTTTTTTCAAAACCACGAGTACTAAGTTTTCTAAATTGGAACCATTCCATAAAACAAGGCGCTTTTCAGGGCCATTAAACCTTCCAAAAAAAAGTTTAGGAAATACACTTCAATGCTTTCTAAAACATTATCCAAAATAATAATAAAACACAAATTGATTTTTTCATAATTAGTTTGCCAGGATCTGATGAGTATGTGAATTTGGCAGTTGTTCTGAGCTTATTGATAGTTGGGGACTTTCCTGATTATTCAATTTTCACCAATTCTTAAATTGTTTCCAGATTTAAAGTACAGTAATTTACAATTAGTTCGACATTTAGCTAATTGGACGGACATGTAATGCGACTTATTTAGTTGGACATTTTTGTAAACATAGAGATCCAAATTATGACCCCACATTGAAAGTCGACACTGTACCACTGTCATCGCAAATGTTCAATTACAGGATAAAATCGCCTCCAATGCGACACTGAGTGGCGCTTCGGCACGACGCATTGAATGTAATTTACTGTACAACATGTCACAAAGCTGGATGGGAAGAAATTTTCCAACTGTGAAAGCTGTGGCGAGTGGCAACAAATCGCTAAACAGGAAGGTTTAGCCGAACAAGATGGAGATATCGAGTGATAACAAAACAATAAACTCTTTAGATTGAAGATAATTTTGTGATCCTGAAAAGGACCCTTTTTAGCCTGCATGTGAATCCAACGAGCGAACAAATCGTAATGAATGTATTTTTTTTTGCCATCGCTCCCTTTTAACACTCATTCGTTCGTCTCGTTGGACTCGCCCCTCTGGCTGAGTCTGCCGATTTGTCTCTATCCTGTGAGTGTGTACCGCTAGAGTATAAAACACGCGGACCCCAAAAAAATATCTTATTTTCTTTCAAACCGTAAACCCGTGTGATTGTACGGCATCGGCATCGTGGACGTAATCATCCAAACCAGAAGACCGTAGACCAGTTAATATGTTGCCATTATACGAAAAGGTTCTCGGGATTGTAATTAAAGATCAATTGTTGGAACATATAACGAAAAATGGAATACTGGTGGATGAACAGTCTGGGTTCAGAAAAAACCACTCTTGCGAAACGGCTCTCAATTTGTTGCTCCTGAAGTGGAAACAGGCTATAGAAGCGAAGAAGATAGTATTAGCCGTATTTATTGACCTAAAAAGGGCTTTTGAAACAATAGATCGAATAAAATTACTAAATTTGCTTTACAATTACAATGTTACTGGACCTGCATTCAAATGGTTTGAAAGTTACCTGAACGGACGAACACAAATCACTATTTACAGGGACAGTAAATCATCGGCGGGACCAGTGAATCTGGGTGTGCCTCAAGGAAGTGTTCGATAAGCGGCCCCACTACTTTTCTTGCTTTATATCAATGACATCAAACAGGTGCTAAATGACAGTGACGTAAACTTATTTGCTGACGACACTGTAATATTCGTTGTAGCTGAGACATTGCAAGATTGCTACACAAAGATGAACCATGACCTGCAAAACTTAGACGAATGGTTGAAATGGAAAAAACTAAAGTTAAACATAAACAAAACAAAGTACATGGTAGTATCGACACGCAATTTTGGCAGTGAAGGTCTTAGTATAAATATTGATAGACAAACGGTAGAAAGAGCATCATCGATCAAATATCTTGGCGTTATTCTTGACGAAATGCTGCACTTCGAAGAAAATATTATTTATTTATTTATTTATTTACACCGTCTTCGCTTATTTCGTACAGACTGGTTGAATATTTCTCATTTTATCTCCTAATTTTACTAATAAATTCATGTTTCGACATTGTTAGATCAAAATCTTCCCCTACTTCAATGAACACGCGGAGACACGAGTCGAAAGGACTATTATGACCGTAGTTAGTTCTGTGGGAAGGGATAGCCAATAACGGCGAGTAACGTAGTCGTCTGGGAGGAACGTAAAACGGAATTCGTTCGAGCAGGGCGGGACAATCAATATTACCTTGCACTAAGTCGAATACGAACAATCGTCGCTGATTTGTACGTCTGGCAGACAAAGTCTCTAAACTAATAAGCTGACATCGATCTGAATAATGTGGTAGATTCTCTGGATCCCTCCATGGTAGCTCCCGCAAAGCAAATCTAATAAAAAAATGTTGTACCTTTTCAATCGCGAGAATTTGCGTTACCTGATACGGACACCAAATCGGAGCGGCATATTCCAATATACTACGTACCAACGAGCAATACAACGTCTTGAGAGCATAAATATCAGTGAAGCTAGAGGCATGTCGACGAATGAATCCCAATACCAAAAATGCCTTGGCGGCGATTGTACCTATGTGCTCATTAAAACTAAGCTTGGAATCGAATTTAACGCCCAGATCACACACTGTCTGCACTCGTTCAACAGGATCAAGCCCCAGCAAGTATCGACAATTGAGCGGATTAGTGCCACGAGTGAAGGTACATTTGTCACTATTAACCCGCATACCATTATTGTCACACCATGTTATTATCACATTTAAATCGTTCTGTAAGGCTGCGAAGTCCATGGAAGATGAGACAATACGAAATAGTTTCAAATCATCCGCGGAAGAGAGGTTGAACGATGACAGCAGGATTCCCAGGTCGTTCACAAAGATGTTGAAAATCAGCGGACCAAGAACACTGCCTTGAGGTACGCCGGATGAAATGCACAATGATCGAGAGTAGGCAGAATTAACCATTATAGAAGCGGATGTCAAGTACGAATAAATCCACTCCGTGATCCATCCCGGGAAGCCCATGCGCTTCATTTTGTCAACAACGAGGATGTGTGGTATAGTATCGAATGCTTTAGCAAAATCGATATATATATAGAGTCAATCTGTTTTCTTGATTCCATCTCGCGAGTCAGGGTGGATACGTAACACATCAAGTTTGTAGTTGTTGACCGGTGCTTCATGAAACCATGTTGGTTTTCAGAGATGAATGGCGAGACTGCGTTATAGAGAACGTTGTGCACCAATTTTTCAAAAACTTTGCTGAGGCTGCAAAGTAAAGAAACACCTCGATAGTTTGAAACGCGGTTACAGTTGCCAGTTTTGTGGATTGGTACAATGATTGCCATTTTCCATGCCGATGGAAATATCCGATCTTGTAGTGAGCGATTGAATATATACGAAATTGGTGCTGCTAGTGTAGCACTACATTTCTTCAAGAGCAATGGCGGAATGCCATCCGAACCAGAACCTTTCTTAACGTCTAGATCCTCAAGAGCCTTTAGAACTTCGGATGTGGAAAAATGATCAGGAAGGTCGATATCATAAGACGGCAGATGAGCGTAACAATCATGGCGTTGTACCGGGGATCCTTTGCTGAATACACTTTCAAAGAACGTAGCGAAGAGGTCTGCTGCTGTATATTAACTATACTATAAAGAAGGCAGCTCAAAAATATGGAGTGCTTTGTAGAATAAATCGATTCTTGACTTTTGAAAGTAAAATCACGATCTACAAAGCGCTGATCACTCCACATTTTGATTATTGTGCATCTGTGCTATTTCTCGCGAATAAGAGGCAAATGCAAAGAATGCAAATTGTGCAAAATAAGGCAATGCGCCTGATATTGAGATGTGATCGACTAACTCCACGGAAATTTATGCTCGATTGCCTGCAATGGATGTCAGTGGGACAGCGTATTAAATATTGCACGCTTACGTTCATACATAAGATGACTAACGGGATGACACCGAATTATTTACAAAACACCATAGCGTATGGAAGAGACATGCATCGATATAACACAAGACAAGCAAACGACCTCAGAACCATGAACTTTCGAATGTCATGTACCCAAAAATCACTTTTTATAAAGGATATAGACTATACAACACATCACCAAATGAAGCAAAGATAGCAACAAGCCTTCGAACGTTCCGTAGTATTTGTAAAGAGTTTTTGAAACATGATCTAGATTTTTAACCCAGTATGCAATGGTAATCAATGTTAGTGTGTAAGATGACGAAGTTATAACGGATATTTGTGTTTCTTATCTTAAGACTATGATGATGATGGTATGTTAATTATTTGTTTAGTTTTGCAATATATTCTTTTCCTTCAGTCGTAGACCCAAATTTAACTTCAAACAATAGTTTGAGCCCACGCGCTGTGACAGACGCAAAGAAGCAGGAGATTCAACACAAGTAAAAGCAATTTCTCTCGATTAACGTAAAAAAAAACATTCCAATGGGCTTAATGTGGGAACCAGAATGAAGCTAGGGATAGCTCAACCAGAATACTCGTAAATTCATCTTCTCAACTGATAATTAACGAGATTATAACGAGATTTTTCTGTGTTGTGGCGGATCTCATTGCAGAGTCAGGTTGACACGTTACACCCTGGGTTGAATGTAGGGCCTGAAGTATCGGCTGGAATTAGGCTTAGGTTTGTCCAGCTATCTGGTCTCGAAAATGACCGCATTAGCAGGTCGTTGTCGGGTATCTAGTAAAGTAAATTCCTTTGTAAATTCAAGGCTAATGCTGACATAGGTATTGGGTTCAATTCCCGATCGGTCTAGGGTATTCCCGGGTTGGAAATTCACTCGACATGCCATGGAATAAATAGGTCCAGATGATGATTTAAGTTGCTCTTTCGAATGGGAATCTATGCTTGTGACATAAACAGTCTGTTTTATCATAAATTTCTTCATAATAATTATTAACAAGAGAACTCGTTCATCTCAAGCTTTTGTAAGGGTATCATCATCATGATTTCATATTTTGAAATATTGTCTTCTGTGTTTGTGTATTTCTCTTTAAATTTTATTTTGTTTTATTTCAAGACTTTTTTTTTTTTTTTTTATCCAAAATATATATTTTATTAAGGCTCATATGGCGTCAGCCTAACGGGGCCGGGAGTTCAATATTTTGACAATGTTTGCTTAGACTATGTTAGTAATATGTAACCGATTACTCGCGGTTGACTCGAGGTTAGTATTACAAGTGTTCTCATAATTGGTATGTCGCAGTCTTCGATGCTCTGTACGTGTGCCCGACACGGGATACTTCCTATTGGGATGCAACTGACCATTAATCAGCAACGCCCCCCTAGTCTGTACCCCATATCTAGCGTGGTGCGTCTTTCTCGACTCAAGGAATCCAGGATAGAATGGCGGCGCAATCATCAGCTCGTGTAGAGTTGTCATGAGCGGTACAATCTTTGGCTCTTGTTGAATAATCAGTGGACTGCACAACCTTCGGCCCGTGCATCTGTAAAGAGTGTGTGTATGTATTGCCGCGACTAAGTAAAAGTTTATCGATCGGATAGGAGGGATATGAAACGGGGACACAACGAAGGAAACATCATTAAACGTTGACATCGGCGTTTCTGAGGAACAGGTATAGATGAAGCAGAAGATCAGGATCCCGGCTACCTAAGATATCCCGGACGGGGATATCCGATTGTCTGCCTTGTGCTCTCAGTGCTCTAGAGAGCTGAGAGCGAGCAGCATGGAACCGGATACACGACCAGACAACATGCTCGATGTCGTGGTAGCCATCGCCACAATCACAAAGATTGTTTGCTGCGAGCCCAATGCGATAGAGATGCGCGTTTAGGTTGTTGTGATTGCACATAAGCCGAGATATCACGCGAATGAAATCACGACCTACATTCAATCCCTTGAACCATGCACTCGTCGAGACCTTAGGGATAATCGTGTGTAACCAACGACCGAACTCATCACCACTCCACATGCGCTGCCAACTTACGAGCGTATACTTACGAGGAATGTGGAAAAATTCATTATAAGCAATTTGCCTTTCAAAAAGTGTGCCTTCTAAAGCGCCCACCTTAGCTAGCGAGTCCGCTTTCTCATTCCCCGGAATCGAGCAATGAGAGGGAACCCATACTAAGGTAATCTTGAATAATTTTTCGACCAAAACACTCAATAGTTGTCTTATTCTAGTTAGGAAATAAGATGAGCGTTTATCAACCTTCATTGAGCGGATTGCCTCTATTGAGCTGAGACTGTCTGAAAAAATAAAATAGTGGTCGATGGGCAATGTTTCAATGATCCCTAATGCGTAATATATCGCACCCAGTTCAGCGACATACACGGAACAAGGATCTTTGAGTTTGAAAGAGGCACTGGAATTTTCATTGAAGATGCCGAAGCCAGTGGACTCGTTTATGAATGAACCGTCAGTAAAGAACATTTTATCAGATCCAACTTTCCCATATTTTTCCGAAAATATCGACGGAATAACATTGGAGCATAGGTGATCTGGTATTCCATGGATTTTTTGTCGCATGGACAGATCAAAAATGACAGAGGAATTGCAGAAGTATGGGAAGCAAACTTGGTTGGAGATGCCTGGTGAAGGGTGCACGTCGTGGGTAAGGTACTCATGGTATATAGACATAAAACTTGACTGAGGAGTCAGTTGGAGTAGATTTTCGAAGTTATCAATCACCAATGGATTCATGATCTTGCAACGGATGAGAAATCTGTAGGATAATTCTGTGAACCGAAGAGTAAGCGGGGGTACTCCTGCCAAAACTTCGAGACTCATCGTATGTGTCGAATGCAAACACCCCATGGCTATACGCAAGCAACGATATTGTATTCTCTCCAGCTTGAGAATATGAATCCTGGCAGCTGATCGGAAGCAAAAACTGCCATATTCTAACACTGATAATATCGTTGTTTTGTACAACTGAATGAGGTCTCCTGGATGAGCACCCCACCATGTTCCGGTAATTGTTTGGAGAAAATTGATTCTTTGCTGGCATTTCTGTTTCAAATACGCAATGTGTCTCCCCCAGGTTCACTTAGAATCAAAATATACACCCAGGTATTTGAAAAACATAGAGTGTTGGATCGTTTTGCCGGATAGGTGAAGCTGGAATTGGGCGGGTTCGTGCTTCCTAGAAAAAACGACCATTTCAGTTTTCTCCGTAGAGAATTCGATACCCAGCTTGAGGGCCCACGTGAACAGATTGTTCAGGGTATCTTGCAACGACTTTTGCAGAACGACGGGATTAGTACCCGTGATGGAAATAACTCCATCGTCTGCAAGTTGTCTCAGCGTGCAGTCTCTAGTTAGACAATCATCCATATCATTGACGTAAAAACTGTACAAGAGGGGGCTTAGGCAGGAGCCTTGTGGTAGGCCCATAAAACTGTAACGAGAAGATTTCGAGCTGCCATGAGAGAAAATCATGTGCTTTTCTGACAGTAAATTGTACAGGAAATTGTTAAGAATTGGTGAAAGTCCACGATTATGAAGCTTCTCTGAGAGAATTTCCATGGAAACTGAATCAAATGCCCCTTTGATATCGAGAAAAACGGAAGCCATTTGTTCTTTGCGAGCAAATGCGATTTGGATTTCAGAAGATAGCAGAGCGAGACAATCATTTGTCCCTCTACCTCGGCGGAAGCCAAACTGCGTATTTGACAGCAAATTGTTTGTTTCGACCCACTTGTCCAAACGAAGTAGAATCATTTTCTCTAACAATTTACGAATACAGGATAACATTGAAATCGGCCTATACGAGTTGTGATCGCTAGCCGGTTTGTTGGGTTTCCGTATGGCTATCACTCTCACTTGTCTCCAGTCATGCGGGACAATATTCAGCTCCAGAAACTTGTTGAACAAGTTCAGCAAACGCTGTTTTGCCAAGTCGGGAAGATTCTTCAACAAGTTGAATTTAATCTTGTCCGACCCCGGAGCTGAATTGTTACATGAGAGAAGGGCAATTGAGAATTCCACCATCGAAAAATTCTCATAATCGCTTTGAAGTGGAATGTCGCGTACGACGTTTTGTGCAGGAACGGTGTCGGGGCAAACCTTCCTTGCAAAGTTAAAAATCCAACGGTCAGAGTATTCCTCACTTTCGTTTGTATGGTTCCAGCCACGCATTTTCCTAGCCGTATTCCAAAGAGTGCTCATAGCGGTCTCCCTTGACAAACCATTGACGAACTTCCGCCAATATCCACGCTTTTTTGCTTTAATCAAACCTTTTAGTTTGGCTTCTAGAGCTTGGTACTTTAGAAACCATTCCACTAATCCAGTTTTCCTGAATTTTTTGAAAGCGGATGATTTTTCAAGGTAGACCTTTGAACACTCCTTGTCCCACCAAAGTGATGGAGGACGACGTCGGAAAGTGGTAGCCGGTACACGTTTCTTTTGAGCTTGAAGTGCGCTTTCGTAAATCAAACTCGATATAAAGTTATACTCTTCGAGTGGAGGAAGTTCATGCATTGAAACAATTGCTTCAGATATTATTTCCGCAAATGTTCTCCAGTCAATATTCTTCGTGAGGTCATACGAAATATTGACTGACTCACGAGAGCTTGATTCATTAGCGATCGATAAAATTATTGGTAGGTGATCACTACCGTGGGGATCTTGGATTACCTTCCACATGCAATCCAGGGATAACGAAGAAGAGCATAGAGATATGTCTAGCATGCTTGCCCGTGCAGGAGGGTTGGCTATTCTGGTTGCTTCCCCAGTATTCAAAACTGTCAATTTGAAGTTGTCGCACAGATCATAAATCAAAGTGGCACGGTTATCATCGTAGAGTGATCCCCATGCTGTTCCATGGGAGTTAAAATCACCTAAGATTACCCGCGGCTCCGGCATTGCCTCGATAGTATCAAAGAACTGATGGCGGCCTACCGTAGTTCTGGGAGGGATATATATCGAAGCAATGCAGAGGTCTTTGCCATTGATTTGTGTCTGGCAAGCAACAACTTCAATGCCTGTCATCGATGGGAGAGTGACTCTATAGAAGGAGTGACATTTTTTAATCCCCAATAGTACGCCACCAAACGAGTCATTTCGATCGAGGCGAATAATGTTGAAATCGTGGAAATTCAGCTCATCGGCTGAAGAAAGCCATGTTTCACAGAGAGAAAATACATCACAGTTAGAGCTGTGAACAAAAAATTTAAACTGATCTAGTTTAGGAATAATGCTTCTGCAATTCCACTGTATTACAGTGGTCAAATCCTTGACCTCTTGCACTGAATCAGGCATCGAGGGAAAAGAACGCTGCCAAAAAACCACATTTTTCTTTCAAAAATGTTCTCACAATCGGAAGCAAACATAAAACTATGCTTTTAAGAGGGTCGTTTATATTTAAAGCATTTAAAATGTTGTCCACCAGGTCAGAAAGCGCAAGCAAGCCAGATTGTGGCTGTTGCCTCGACCGCGAAAAAGGAGCAGACGTGTTGGGTGCTGCTCCGGGAAGTGCTAAGGACACCTGGTGCGTAGAAGAACCGCTTAAACCAGGAGGTACTTGCTTCGGTCTATTCTCAGCACGTTCGATTCGATTTTTCATTCCAACTTGGGAAGTTTCGGTTTTCTTTCTGGGGAGTGATGGAAAAGAAGTAATTTTTCTTTTCCTGATGGCACCCTGCGATGTACCGGAACTTCCTGCATTGGGAGCGTCAGCAACAGGCTCGTCGTTCTGCAGAATGGAGTAGGGATTGTCCTGAGTCGTTGGAACGGGACTCTTAAGCATTTCTGCATAAGTCCGCTTGGAACGTTCTTTTAAGGAACGCTTGATTTTTTCCCCTCGTTGTATGTACACCGGGCATTGAGTAAGATCATGAGGAGTCCCGCCGCAATGAAGACACTTGCGCTCTTTCGGGCAAGGATTCTCATCATGGCTCTCTCCACAATCTGCGCAACGTTTTTTGTTGCAACAATAGGCGGCCGTGTGACCGAGTTGCATACATTTGTTGCATTTCATTACCCGGGGTACAAACAACCGAACAGGTAAACGAAGTGCACCTATTGCAACGTAGTTAGGAAGGGCGGAACCCTCAAATGTCACACGAAAAGAGTTTGTCCGATTGAGGACTCGTTTGTCATTTTTAAGTGACACAGATTTCAGTCGATCGCATGCAAGAATCTTCACACTTTTAAGTGAAGAGTTCTTGAAGCGACCGACACCATCGAGTATCTCTTTTCGGGTCAAACCCTTTTCGTTTATTACACCGTCTATTTCAACGTTGCAACAGGGTACGTATACGCGATACTCGATCGCAAAGAGATCACAGCGCGTTATTTCATTCGCTTGGGTTCTGCTGGAGACGACAACTCGTAATTTGTCTGGCCCCATCCGAGTAATCTCGGTAACTTCGGAAAATTTCTGTGTCAACTCTTTTGAGATGCGAATGACGTTAAGAGGTTTGGATTTTCGTCTAAAGTATACGATAAATGGGCCTTTGGCGCCATCAGGGTATTCTTTTAGACGAAAATCCTGCTTCTCGTCTTTTTCCTCATCTTCAGAGCTTTCTATCTCGTAAACAGAATTTTCCTCCTCATCTTCTGTTTCATCCTCCTGCTCTTCAGGAGGAGGTTCATTATCTGATATATTCTTTGGCGTGGATGGGGGATCCTCCCCGCCCTCTGCCATATTAATAAAAACGAAGAAGTAGACAACTGTTCGATATGAACAGAATATAATAATTTGGAAAATATAAATTAGTAAAAGAAATTATATTACTATATTAGTTATTGTTGAAAATTTTATTTATTTCAATTTTTGTTATTATGTATTTGAAAATGAAAAAAGTTCCAATAATAGTTCAACGGTGATGTATCAAAATGGACACCCCTAATGCCAACGCTTGCCGATTTGGTAAACACAAAGTTTAAACAATGGTGTAAATCGTGCACAGAAGCTATACAGAATGATGGAAGAAGAAAAAGGAAAATAAACTTCTACTTGCCGCCGCTGTGTAGCGTGTGTGATGATGTGTCTTGCTGCCGGATTGTCTCGATAGCGCACCACTTTTTATGAGCTTTACTTCGCTCGCAGCGCACCAGATGAAAAAATACACACTAGAAACGGATGTAAAAAAAACACCTGTATCGGATCAAATATAGGTTCGACCGATCTGCTTGCGAGTTGTCCATCATTTCAAGACTTTGATGATGATGGTATTGATTGATTTTGTTTGTATTTCATTTTTAGTTTTTAAATAAATTTAAAAAATAAAATAGTTGTGAAGTCTGCAATAGTTTGTGCCCGCGCGCGTTGACAGACATAAAAATACTTTAGATCGAACATAAGCAAAAGCAGTTTTTCGCGGAAAAGTTGAAGCATTCCAAGGGGTATAATGTGAAAACCAGAGGGAAGGTAGGGATAGCTCAACCGGAATACTCGTAAATTCATCTTCTTGACAGATAATTATATCGAGATTTTTCTGTGTTGTGGTAGATCTCATTGCAGATTCTGGTCGATACGTTTATACTCCAGGTTGAATGTAGGGCCTGAAGTATTGGTTGGAATTAGGCTTAGGTTTGCTCAACTGTCTGGTCTCGATCACATTTGCAGAGTGTTGTCGGGTATCTAGTGAAGCGGGAATACCTTTGTAAATTCAAGACTAATGCTGACATAGGTATTGGGTTTAATTCCTGATCGGTCAAGGATTTTTTCGAGTTGGAAATTTTCTTGACATGCCTTGAGATAAGTAATGGGCCTGAAGTATCGGCTAGAGTTGGGCTTGGGTTTGCTCAGCTGCTTGAACTCGGAAACGATCGCATCGTGGCCGGGGATCTAATAAAGCGGGAATTCCCTTGTGAATTCTTGGCTAATACTGACAGGTATTGGGTTCAATTCCCGATCGGTCTAGGGTCTTCCCGGGTTGGAAATTCCCTCGACATGCCATGGAATAAATACGTTCATATAATGGCTTAAATTGTTCTTTCGACTAGTAATCTATGCCTGCGAGATAACCAGTCCGTTTAGATAGGTAGGTATTCACGTAGGAGAAGAAAATAAAACAATATATTTAAAATATATATTTAACAAAAGCTGTCCCCTTTGTATAGTCCTACGTCACTCCGGTTATGTCCCCGACATTACCCGACCGTCTTTTTTACGTATATAGACAGTTCCGGAAATTATATTAGGTGTACCGGTAAGTTTCTTCGGTTTTACAACAGATGGCGTAACTTGATTCATTATTCCAGTGAATCAAATTTCCAGATATTCGTAGGAAAGCTGTCATTGCGCGTCAAAAAATCAAAATGTCAAAAAGTTGAAGCGTAAACAACATAGTTTTTTGCCACTTCGAATAAGTCGAATTTCGTACCGACGAGAGTGTTTTTGCTGGGAGTGTTGTCAATATGAGACAAAACAGGAAGTGGGTTATTTCTGTGGTATAACCGCAAGGGTGACGTAGGACTATCGTTGATTTAGTGATCATTTGTTTTTAGTTGTATCTGAATCAATTCTGAATGAATGAATAAATGAATATTTGGGGGACTTGGAAAACGAGACTGTTACGTTAGAGGCACAATATTTAGCAAAGAAGCAATCACACAAAAGTTGTGTAATACATAATACATTGCTGTCATTGTGATATGATTTGTATTCCATTTCCAATAGACAAAATATCTGTTGCATCAAATCAGTCTACAAAATTTTTGCGTCCGCTCATCCTTTCTCGCAACACCCATTTCTCGTTTGAGAAATTGTTGAGTAATCGTTTGCCAGTGCGCGTAAAGCGGGAATTCCTTCTTAATATTCATTGCAGCTCTAATAAATTGCCGAAAGACGTGGTCTTACGTTGATCGCAGTTGATTGAAATATCATAAAACCAAATATATTTGGTCGCAGTATTATATGGATAGAAAACATTAAAATAAACTCTTTCGCTTGAATGTAATTTTCAATTCCAAGGGAAACTGGCATGTTATTTTTCAGCAACGATGATATCTTTCCGGAATCTTCTCGATGCTGGATGGTAACCAAACGAAAAAAGTTCTGCGCGTGTATGTGTGTGTGTGGCGCCTGCTCCGATGCCTCAAGCGGAACCGTTTTTCGATGCTGATACTCTATTGGTCGCCTTTTCAATGGCATCACTCTCCTCCTGATGGATTCCCTTCTGGCCTAAGATTCAGAAACAGGCTACTGGTGACACCGTTCATCAGCGCTTTCATGATGAACGAAGTTAGCTTCACCACAACAGCGACAACATGCTCCAATGTTCAATTATAACTGAGTGGATTTCCGAGCGGCGCTCGCTTATATACCGATTGGTGATTTCAAAAGCCTGTTTTGAAAGCAATTTTAAGGCTATTAAAACAAACTTTTGGATCAAAAAGTAACAAGTATATAACGCGTAGACATTTTATCTTTCAAACGAAGTGTTTATCATACTATTTCGTTCAGTTGTTTAGGAGCTATTTACGCTCAAAATCTCAGACTCCGGCGTAACGCTTTCGTTTTCGAAACGTTGATTTTACACCCCGGTATAGAAATGAAAGATACACTTGGAGTAGCCCAGCAAACCATATCCGATCGTTTAAAAGCAATGGGAATGATCCGAAACATATGATATTGGATGCCGTATGAATTGAAGCCTCCGAACGCCGAACACCTTTTTTTCACGTGCGAACAACTGTTCCAACGGCATGAAAGTGAGGGTTTTTTTGCATCGAATCGTTACTGGCGATGAAAAGTGGGTCCATTACGACAATCCTAAATGTCGTGCAACGTATGGATACCCCGGCCATGCATCAACATCGACGGCCGCGCGGAATATTCATGAAGGTTATGCTGTCTATTTGATGGGACCAGCTGGGTGTGGTGTACTATGAGCTACTAAAACCGAATGAAACCATTACGGGGGACCTCTACCGACGAAAATTGATGCGTTTGAGCCGTGCACTGAAGGAAAAACGGCCACAATACGAGCAAAGACACGATAAAGCACGACAATGCTCGGTCGCATGTCGCGAAAGCGGTCAAAACATACTTAGAAACGCCGAAATGGGAGGTCCTATCCCACCCACCATATTCTCCAGATATTGTCCGTCCGAATACTATCTTTTTAATCGATGCAACATGGCCTGGTTGACCAGCACTTCTCCAATTTTGATGAAGTCAAAAATTGGATCGACTCGTGGTTAGCCGACAAACCAGCCGATTATTTCCGCAAAGGGATCCGTGAATTGCCAGAAATATGGGAAAAAGTTGAGACTAGCGATGGGCAATACTTTGAATATTAAATTTGTAACCATTTTTGCAGAATAAAGCATTATTTTTTTGGAAAAAAAACAAGAAACTTACCGGTACTCCTATTAAATACACTTTCATTTCTAAATAAAATATTAGATTTTTTTAGTGTTTCATTCTCAAACATACAAGGATAAGCTGAAAAGT
This sequence comes from Toxorhynchites rutilus septentrionalis, assembly GCF_029784135.1. NCBI lineage: Eukaryota > Metazoa > Arthropoda > Insecta > Diptera > Culicidae > Toxorhynchites > Toxorhynchites rutilus. Next base: position 154,722,327 of record NC_073745.1, read on the forward strand.
AATGCATCCACGCTTGTAGAAGACGAACTAAATAAACTTCAAAAGCGCGACTAATAGCATGTGAAAGTACTATTTCTCCTCTACACTACCTGGTTAGTTTGAAGGTGTTGTATTCAGTTTATTTTGAGTAGTGGAAGTATGGAGTCGTTTTCTGGTGCTATGTGAACGAGAATTTTTCACTGTAGAGAAAGTGAATCCTAGTGCTATTCGTCGTCGTTTGCAGGCTGTTTATTGTGACGATACTGTTGATAAGTTTACTCTGGATTAATGGGTAAAAAACTATGTGATTGCCAACCCGAAAAAGCCTAAGTTGCTGACAAAACACGCAGCGAACGTCCAATTGCTGTCTCTGAAACATCTCCGACGTCGATTTTGTCATGTTATAGTCTACCTGGCGCCAATAATCTTGCAACACGACAACGCTCGTCCACACACTCCGCGTACAACTGAAGAGACTTTGAGAAAACCTGAAGTTTGAATCACTTCCACACCCTCCGTTTTCTCACGACCTTGCGCTATTTGATTTTTATTTTTTTCATCTACTCAAAAGTGTAATCATCACAGCTCGGCCACGAGGTTGAGGCAGCTATCGCGTCCTGGGCTCGGTAGTCGAATGTTGGGGGGGGGAGTACTCTCTACGAAAAATGTAACGATTCATTAGGAAATTTCAAACGCATATTATTCCAAATCGTTATTGCGACATATGTTGTGTTACATAGCATTAGACAGGAAATTTATCCAGCAGTTTTTTGCTTGAAACATGAACAGAAATTCAAGTAAAAAAGTTAAACAATTTGCCGAATAAAATATGATTGGGGGTTCAATTAATCCGGACACAATTCACGTATTTATTGTGTTATTTACAATTTATATAATTGTGATCCAGGATGTCATAATATCGTGCATGTTGTTTGGTTATGTTAGAAAATGAGCTTAATGAATTTAACCGGCTGCTGATTTAGAAATTCGAATGGGTATACTTATGCATATCAGATTATAGCTTGAGCTTGAGTAGTCGCGATCCTAATTTTATGTTCCCCATATATGTCTTCCTTAGAAGCCCGCTTCACTTCCTCGAATGCATTTGCCCATTCTCCTTTCTCTTTCCTATACACCCGATGAGATCAATCTACTACAACATCTACCCGAGCTTCCCAAGAGAGCACTCATGGCCATAGGATACTCAATAAACATCACCTGGCTATAAAGTTATTACAACCCCTACAAACAATGTTCCGGACAACGTGGCAACGAAGGGAAAGCTATTATTTTCCATTTCTGTAGTCAAAGATTTATTTGATTTAGGTTTATATTTATGTAGATCTCAACTTTTTATACTCGTGTTGACTCCTTGTCTTCTTCTGCATAATTGAATAAACAGAGGAAAACGAATACACATTGATTATGTCTACGCAAAATTTCAATTGATTTTACCCAACAGATCAAAGGTTAGGGCAATTGGATTGTGTGCGGATTTTAAACGGTACATCTTTAATATGTAATTTGATCGGTTGGGTCACATTCACCCGAATGTAACACATACTCGAAAGGCACCCAAATGTAACAAATACCTCAATGCGACATTTTCCCGAATGTTTACCCGAATGCAACATTTATTAATTAGAAATGACAAACGGTTGCGGCATTCGTACGAAAATAATTTTATAATGCATCCTTTTTTTTCATCAAAGTGATTTCTTTGATATGGGGAAATATCCACTACATCATGTCATATGTTCCGTATTCTTCATTATCAAATCCATAGTCGATGGCGCCCATCGGTATCGAATTATCATCGACACCACGATTTTTGCTAAATGCTCCTTTCAATTCAGCCTGCAAAAACTTTTCTGAACTCTAATCCATCAAATTTGGTGTTCCTGAAAAGGGCCGTTGATTATATGCTAAAGTAATAGCACACTCTCCTCGAATACGATGGAAGCGCAAGTCGGTTTTGAAGTCCTGGGCAATTCCACAAACCAAACGCTGCAAAGGTAGCTTGCGGATCAGCAATTTGGTCGACTTCGGATAGCGACGAATTTTATGAAAATGGATTTCCAGAGCGTATGCGAGCTTACATACGGTTTCAATAACCTGTTTTCTAAGCAATTTTAGAGCTATTGAAACAAGTTGTGGGTCAACAATTAACAATCGCATAACTCGTGGACATTTTGTCTTTCGAATGTGGTCACTGACCACTGTCCGAGAACAATTCCCCAAAAATGCTGTGCCGAAAAACAATAGGCACAAGAAACTATAAATTACGCATGTGTTCCACACTCAGTCTCTCTTTCGCCAATAAATCATCATACGATACAAAAGTCTTTTTTATTCGGTGTGATCTCACAATGTATTTTTCTATTCGCCTCGCCGTCTCAGTCGGCTGTTGAGTTCACGCGTTTCAAGTAAGTGACGCGAGTACAATTGTACATTTCGGTGCGTTTCTGGTGCTGCATATTGCAGCGAAGAAAGTCCTCCGAAACCGGACTACAGTGTTTGCTTTAATTTCGTACACATACATTTCTGCATAATTCGAGAACTAATCAAACAAATGGAACCAAATTTGGCATATGGAGGTTTCAGGGAGCAATAAATGTTTTTATGGTGGTTTGACACTCCTTCCCCCTCTCTAAAGAGGGGGGAGGGTGCTGAACCACTCGAAAACTAATCAAACAAATGGAATCAAACGTTACATATAGAGGTTTTAGGAATAGATAAACGTTTCTATGGTGGTTCGACACACCTACCCCTTCTCTAAGGGGATGAGGCTGCCATATAAACGTAACACAAACTTCTGCATAACTCGAGAACAAATCAAGCAAATGGATTCAAATTTGGGATGTGGGTGTTTTTAGGTACGAGAAATGTTTCTATGATGGTATGGCACCCCTTCCTCCTCTGGAAAATAGAGGGGGTCGCATAAAAATAATGCACATATTTCGACCAAACATGACGTTGGCGTTGTTAGTCCATTTGATGTTTGCGGTAACGAAATTGATCTTCGTTCGAAAGTGGAAATGGATTTTAATGTGATAAAACGCACTACTGTATCGTCTTCTATCTATATAAATAAAAATGAATCGCCGAATGTGTTGATAAAAGAAAAACTCGAGGAAGGAATTGTCAGATTTAGGGCTGTCTTCATTCTATCATATTTTCTGTATCAAACATTTATTCCATGTAACGGAGAAACATGTTATTTGCAAGTGGATGAAAAATCTTGCACGAGAATTGTGTCTGAAAATAATCTGATATTATAATGTCGAGTTTTGGTAGAAGGACTGAAATTTTAACCCAAGAATTAAGAAAAAAAAATATTTACTATTAAAAAAATAGTTAAGAGTTTGCCTCCTTTAAACTTATGTAACTGAGCCTGGAAAAATAAACGATTTAAAAAAAAAATAAACGCGTAAAAGCAATCTTTTGTTGACAAGTTTCATAGTTCTAGGTTACGAACAGCTTTCCTCATTCCCATATTGAGAGAGTAATATTGTTGAGCATGTGTCACATGAGACCTCAGGGTTAAATCTAAAATTATAATAATTTTATGAAGTTAGGTCAAGTCCGATACTAACATGTGCTACGAAGACTTCAATTTAAAACACATCAACAGAACTATTTCATTGTCACTCGATAATCGGCCATATTCGTCAAGTCATTAGCCTATAACACAGAGGGTATTTTCGGGGTGGTAATGAAAACAAGCATCAACTAAGAAACTAATTTAATTTAGCTCTGATTTATTCTGCTCTTTGATTCGATTTTTACACTGTAATTTACCTTGTTTGTTACAATTCATGTTTCTCTGGTACCAACTAAAATGAAGAAAAGATCATTCTAGCATTCGATTTAATGATCTTTACATAATAGGGTACTTTTTTCTTATATGCACGGTTTTATTATATACTTTCTTCACATCACTTTTATATATAATCTTTATTTTTTTCCGTTAAAATTTCATATCACTGTTTCAAAGATTTTATCGTTATTGATTTTTTATCCCAATATCCGCCTGAATTCGTTCAAGCATTCTAGAAGAAGCGAAGTAAAAGAGAACAAATACGGATAAGCGTCTGCTGAACAAACTATCAATTACAGTGATATAATAGTAAAATAGATACGAAAAACAATTGAAATATTTCAGCTTATGAAGAAAACAATTATCAAAAAATCATTAAAACATCACTAAAGGCCCTCTGAATCTACGAAACGTGACGGTGGTGATGAGTGAGAGTGTTGAAAGAAGGACAGAAAATGTGTATATGAAAAAAAAACAAAGGGTCGACAGCCTGTGTTCACTCAACGAAAACGTCACATTAAATTGATCTATTGAATAACGATGAGACAATGCTGAATAGAGAAATTAGCTTTTCAACTATAGAGGATCTTATTTTAATTCGAGAGACTGGTGTATTGAGTGGACCCACAAGTTTTCTCTGTACCATTCCATTGAACCGCTTAAAAGTTCCTGAATTACGTTTTATTCCATACTTGCTCTCGTCAATGACAATCTCTATCAAGTTTGATTTTTTTGCGTCCATAATGTTCTCAAACTATCTCTTCTCTTCTTTCCTATTCATGCTGTTCAAACCGTAATTCGATCTACAATCGATTATGCTGCTATCAATTATCACTGCCTCTACCATCATTGTTTCCGTATTCATCGAATGATGAACGCCTTATCTAATAGCTTCGCTACACGTAAAATGTTCAAACTAGAAAAACTAGAGAAACTAGTTAAAAAACGAATCATTTTAGTAGGAATTCTATCCTTTAATTAAGTGATAATTACGAGGGGGGAAAACAACGAGTAAACAAACAAATAACAACTTCTCTGCTTATGCGTTACTCATGTTTTTACTCATCGAATTCTAGTGTGGGACGCTGGCTACAGAACTAAAAGCACGCATGAAGCATACTTATAGATTTCTTTCCTATTTTTCCCGGTAAATTTTAGCTGGACATCATCATTGCCAATATATGTAATTTTCCTATTTTTACTTTGCTGTTTTTTCCTTCGTTCTCCGCTGATTTTGTTGTAGCTTTTATCTTTTCCCGAAAATATTTCCCGTAAAGTTGTAGGAAATATTTTATCAATCAGTGTAATCCCACCAATCTTTCTCATAGCCTTCATGTACATGATCGAGTAGAACTTTCCGACGTTTTTCGCAGTACCTAGAGAATATTTAAATTTCAACGATGATGTTAAAGTTCAGTTGAAGACATATTCTAAACAAAAAAAACAACTTAAAAAAAACTCACCGATATTTATCCTGTACTTTCTGTTTAATATCGGCGAGATTTTCCGATGTAATATCACGCTCCAGATATTCGGAAAGCTTCTCGGTAGCCGTTTCCAGATCTTTCTGATTATCTTCAAAAATAAGTGACTGATTATTTTTGCGCAAGTAATACGCAAAGACATATGTGCACATCAGCGTTTGGCGGCATTGACAAAGGATGTCAACGGCTTTCTTCAGGAATTGAACCTGAAAGTAAGATAGGAATCGATGTTATTACACATAAATTCGAATAAAGATTAAACGCAATTGACTCACCTCAATCCAAGACATGTTATGCTGTTGCATTTCTTCCATTTTGGCTTTAACCGAAGCATAAAGCTTATGCTCAAACTTAAGTGACTGCATGTGGTTCATGTAACGGTTATAATAATGCAAATATCTAAAACGGAATACGATTTGTTGGAATAGAGCAAGAACTAGATGATCACAATTATCTTTTACCTTGCTAACGAAGATCTGAATTTCTCTTGAGCATCACGAGCTGCACGAGCTTCGTCCTCGTCATAACGATTACAATTGTACCAGGATGAACCATGGGGCTCCCAGGATCCTAAACATACCCAGCAAAAATCATACTTACAGTTTTGATTTTTACAAACCTATCAAAGGAATAAAAAGAAAAATTTGCATCTTCTTCTACATCGATATCCATCATCATTTACCATGTGGTTACAACCTCCATCCTTCTCAATCGTCACGTTACATTTCGGACACTCTTTCGTGTTGGCCGCGATCCAGTTGGACGTCTCTGAATCGTCGTCACATTTTTTTATCCATTTCCTCAACAGGCGACATTGGACCGGGTCGTGCCAATTTTCGCCACATTCGAAGCAGAACACATGGTTACACTTGCAAACGACCGGTCGGGGATCCACGTATTGCACTTTGATGGCGTAGTTACAATCGGCAGATGGACACCAACGGAGCAGTCGATTACACTTTGGAATAGAAAAAGAAAAGCAAACATTAATTTTTCAAAATGTATAAACGGAATTATTTATCTACCTCCACAAAGCTATTTGTAATCAAATGTTGGTACTTAAGTTTGACGCGGGAATCCTGTACCAATCGCATGACGGTCACATCATCAACCAGGATATCACATCCATGCGCCGCGCAGGCAATGGACTGTCCCAAGCCTTCTTCCACAATTTTGGTGGTCAGGTACTCTTGCCAACACTGCGTGCAGAAACGGTGTCCACATTCTAGTCCTGTCATCATCTGTAAGTGAAGAAGTATATATGGTTATTTAAATAATTCACTAGATACAAAATCCTTCAATTTTTTTCGATTGATTATTGGAAAAAATTGCTATCTGCCTAAAGCTACACGTACATTTGTGAGATATCCACGGGAACATACTCGTATAACATATTATTTTTGTTATCACGTAAAACCCGCATCACAAGCGCGTGATTAGGTAGTCATTTGAAATTTTATTCGGTTGGAGCACCGCGTCGATTTTCTTGTTGTCTGGTGGAGAGTGCTTCTGTATTTTAGCATCACACGCAGACATTGTTGTTGTTTTCATGTGATGCCAAAGATAGATTTGAGATGGTTAACACGTTGCGCCCCACGTCAGCCCCTATAGACTGACATTGAGCTTTTCGCTAGAAAAACCATGATAGTTGAATGTTGACAGTTACATAATAAGGAAATAAAAACGAACATGGTTTGCTTCCGGATGTTTGATCTGTCCATACGTCAAGAAATCCATGGAATCCCAAATTATCTACTCTCCGATGTGATTCCGCCGATTTTTTCAGCGAAATTTCGTGACTTTAGATCTTCAATGAAAATGCCAGTGCCTCTTTCAAACTCAGAGATCCTTGTTCCGTGTATGTCGCTGAACTGGGTGCGATATACTGTGCTCTAGGCATCATTTAAACATTGCCCATCGACCATTATTTTATCTTTTCGGACAGTCTCGGCTCAATAGATGGTATCCGTTCAATGGAAGTTGATAAACGCTCATCTTATTTTCTAACAAAGATAAGACATCTATTGAGTGTTTTGGTCGAAAAATTATTCAAGATTACCTCAGCATGGATTCCCTCCCATTGTTCGATCCGGGAAATGAGAAAGCGGACTCGTTAGCTAAGATGAGTGTTTCAGAAGGAACACTCTTTGAAAGACAAATTGCTTATAATGTATTTTTCCATATTTCTCGTCAGCATGCTCATAAGATGAGCTCGTTACACACGTTAAACACGATTATCTCTTTAGTCTCAACGAGTGCATAATTCAAGGGAGTCTATGTAGGTCGTGATTTCAATCGCGTGATATTTTGGCTTATGTTCAACCACTAAAACCTAAACTTGCATCTTTATCGCATTGGGCTCGCAGCAAGCAATCTATGTGATTGTGGCGATGGCGACACCGATATCGAGCATGTTGTCTGGTCGTGTATTCGGCTTCATGCTGCCCGCTCTCAACTTTCCAGAGCATTGAGGGCAGTAATGATTCTAAACGAACTGAAGATTGTGCTGGCCAGTGACTGTTCTACCCTGGATTCCTCAAGTTTTGGATTGTCAAAATATTGAACTCACTGCCCCGTCAGGCTAATGCCAAATGAATCCAAATATAAATATATATTTTGGATAAAACCAACCTATATATTTTTCACGATTCAGCGAAAAAATGGGCGATGGAGGCTGGGGTGTCCAAAATGGTCTTTCTCAAGGCCGAGAGTCAAGGTTAAGTTTGCCAGTTAGCATTTTTCAAGATTAAAGTATCCATAATTTGGGATAACATTAGCCTCATCATCACAAAAACATCCCCGGCGAATGGACGTTTAAGTACAAAGCCTCAAAAAAGCGAACCAAGAAGAAGAAGCCAAGAGTAAGTGAAAAAGTATACAGAAATTGTGTAGGAATAAAATGAAAACAAATCTGAATCCAGCGACATCTGCGCAAAAGCCATAATGCAGCAACACCATCGACAGCACCAAAGTTATGATCCAGCAACACCAACGCCAATGATAATACATAGAAACAATTGCATTTTCTTCTACATCGATATCCATCATCATTTGCCATGTGGTTACAACCTCCATCCTTCTCAATCGTCACGTTACATTTCGGACACTCTTTCGTGTTGGCCGCGATCCAGTTGGACGTCTCTGAATCGTCGTCTCATTTTTTTATCCATTTCCTGAACAGGCGACACTGGACCGGATTGTACAGGTTCAAAGGTTCTTTCCAGAACCACCAAAACTTTTACAAAGAGTTATATTTTAGAGTTAACTAATTATGTTGTGCCCAATGCTGTTTTGCTGGTTTGGCGGTGTAATGTCTATTTGACATTAGGAGACATTTGACATTAGAGCAATTTTCTTGGAGAAAGAAAATTTTACGCTCTTTATTTGAGTTACTGAAAGGTATTGAAAAAATTCTCATTTTTTTATTTAACACCCGTTATCGATTATGAATAATCTAACATGATTTTTTCATCCATTCCAATGCTTGAGAAATAGCCAATCTTTCGAATCTTTGTGTAGTATAAACTATAACTATTAACTAATCATATCATCCGAGCAGATCAAAATTATGTTCCCCACCACTAGAACATTGCTGTGAAACAATATTTGAAGAATAATTTTTTTTGGGTAAAACTTGAAAAATCTCGTATTTACTGGTTCTGTCCATAAAATCGCTGATAGAAGATCGTCGCACAACTGCTCGATAATGTGATTGATTGAGGTACATAGGGACACGTTTTCTGGTTACAGGAACGTAGAAGCAGGAAAAAATAATTCGATACCTCAAAAAAGTATGGATTAGTATGAGATACGAGGTAAAATACCAAATAAAAAAAACCATAAACCTCTTCCCACAAGAACTTTCCGGACCGCCAAAAAAGTTTGAAGGTGATGAATTGGTTTACTCGATCAAGATCCGTCACAAACGTAACAAGAACTTGCAGATACACTTGAAGTAGGTCAGCAAACCATATCCGACGGTTTAAAAGCAATGGGAATGATGAAAAAAAGGACATTAGTGCCGTATGAATTGAAGCCACGAGACGTCGAGCGCCGTTTTTTCACGTGCAAGCAACTGCTCCAACGGCATAAAAGAAAGGGTTTTTTGCATCGAATCGTTACTGGCGATGAAAAGTGGGTCCATTACGACAATCCGACACGTCGGGCAACACATAGATACCCCGGCCATACATCAACATCGACGGTCGGGGTTCAGCATACATCAACATGAAACCATTACGGGGGACCTCTACCGAAGACAACTGATGCATTTTAGCCGTGTACTGAAGGAAAGACGGCCACAATACGAGCAAAGACACGTTAAGTTATTTTGCAGTACAACACTCGGCCGCATGTCGCAAAACATATTTGGAAACGCTGAAATGGGAGGTCCTATCCCATCCGCCGTATTCATCAGACATAGGTCCGACCGATTACTACCTTTTTGATCGATGCAACATGGCCTGGTTGACCAGCACTTCTCTAATTTTTATGAAGTCAAAAATTGGATCGACTCGTGGTTAGCCGACGAACCGGCCGATTATTTCCGCAAAGGGATCAGTGATTTGCCAGAAATATGGGAAAAAATTGAGACTAGCGATGGGCAATACTTTGAATGTTAAATTTGTAACCATTTTTGCAGAATGAAGCATTATTTTTTGAAAAAAAAACGAATAAACTCACCGGTACTCCTATTACATATCAAATTTACTCTATGACTTTCTGAACTTTAGAACGATTTGGAGGATCTATAACCTCTGATGTTCATATAAACTCAAAGTTCGCATAGAACGCTGACTCTATGAACTATTTTGGGTAAGTTTTCTTGCTATGAACATTCATAAAAGATAAAAATTGAGTGCTACCCTGTTTTTGAAGTTGTTTAATAAGTTTCCAGCATTCGGGAAAGCACTTCGTTTTGGCATTTCCGACTAAATACACAAATGACAAACAAATGAAAAGAGCATATTTTTTGGGAAGAAATATCAATAACTTTGAGCAAAGTAGAGATATTGACAAGTTCTGCACCGAAAAATGTTTGTATTGGTAAGCTCTAAAAGTCTTTCGAAGACAGTTTGCGTGTAAAATTTGAAACATAAAAGTTAGAGCGAAAACAGTTTTTTTCATGGTAACCCTAACGTAACTTAGAAAAAAGGCGCAATATCGGTTATTTCAAGAGATAGAGAAAAACTTTGTTCTACAAAGATGTCTCAAATAATTGGAGCTACAACATTGTCGAACTATGTTTACCTCTATCTATAAAGATAAGAAAGTTAGATTTTTTATTTCATCGACAATTTTGGTCACCCTATTTTTGACAACATAAAAACGAGCGCTCTATCATGAGTAACAATATTGTCTAAGACAATTTTTGTCTAGAGAATAACTGTCAAGCTCTAAATGCTAATTCCCACTTAAATGCATCTCCTGGACCATTGTGCACTGGTCAGACTGCGTTTCAAACTGACAATCGTCAATGATAAAGAGCATCAGCGTTCACCACGGTACCGATGAAGCAGGAACCAAACGTTGCTACAACACACTCGCAGTGTCTTAAAACTGTGTTGGGAGGGGTAAAGAAACAGAATGTTGTTCTCCCAGATGAAATACACCGATAGTAGCAAATTACAGCACGGCAAGGACTGTTATCGGATATCTACAACAAGGTCAACGGAAAGAACGGTTTGACGAGCGAGAAAGATGCGGCACGCGCAGTCATGCAACGCGCAACATCGAGAAACTTGACGAAATGTGAAATGATACCTACTGAGACCAAGACAGCATACATCTTTCGGGAAACGTTGCCTAGAAAAGAAGAAGTATGAGCAGATGGGCTATTTCTTCCCTATTGAGAATTCCGGAAATTCTTCAAGAAGCTGAAGACTTACACTACATATTAGAGAAGACTACACTAGTGAGAGAAGACAGGCATGAGGTAGGCTTTTAACCTGCTAAAAAGCCACAGAGCAGCTGATAAGAACGAACGCGTTCTGGACCTATTCAAGGTGGGTCCGACAAACCTTGTACAATGCATTTACAGATAACAACGCATATCTGGGACATGGAGTTGCCACCGGAATGCGAAGAAAAGGTTATTTGTTCCATCTATGAAAAGATGAAAGGCTGGATTGGAAAAACTTCCGTGCAATGCCGACCCAGAATGATGCCTTCAAAATTATGTCCCATGTCCTCCTTCGCCATTCATTCCCAATAGTAATAAGATTTGTCAGAGGTTATCAGACCGGACTCATTTCCGGTTGCTTGACAACGGATATTCGAAATCGACATGCAAAAACGTAAACCACGCGATCACGTTTCGGACACAATTCTTCAACTTTTTTATGTATTTATACCACTATCTGGGTCAAGTATCCAGTATATATTTCAGACAAAAACCAAAATTGACAAAAACTGTTAACATGAATTTATGTTCAGTAATAAAAAAGATAAGCTCCATCATACTTCAAAACATTAGTTGTAAGTGATGCACTTTTGGTGATATATGTTTGTGTTGTTTCTCACACCTAACACAATAACAAGCGTGGAACACCAAATAGTCTGAAGGCACGCGCCGAAAATAAACCTTGAAATAGACAAGCTCGTGACATTTGAACCAAATGATCGCGTATTACTTAATGAAGAGACAGACGATAAAGAAGCAACAATAAACATATGCTGCATTCAACCAACCCTGTTCGAAATGAAAATGAAAATAGGAAATCGCATCTCAATAGATTTTAAGATTTGTTGGGTACTTACACTAGGTGGAAACGATGAGTAACAAATCTCACAATCTTCCGTCCCAGACTTTTTGATCTGAAATATAGAACGGGTACAACGAAATCCAAAAAAAAAATGTATATTTTCGTAACTACCTTTGGCTTACTGACTGCGCTGGGCTTCCGGAAGGGGTTAATAACGTGCGCATCTTTGAACATTTTCTCCTGGTCGCCATCATAAAAGCGTTCCATCAACTTCTCTTTGTCCCACTTAAAGTGGTTTAACAGAATTCGTGTTGTTGTCGCAGGTATCTGAAAAATGGAAAACATTATTATTCAGAAAAAAATCGGACAAAATAACAAACTCAATAACGTGTATTAAAAGAATATGTTTCACAATGTCCATGAATAATTGATAAGTTGCGTTTGGATTCTTTAAGAAACTTTCCGCTCGCAAACGAAGACGGTGATGTAAACAATAGTCGTTACTGCGCATCTGGTACTTTTTACAACAATTACCACAGTCACGCCACACGTGCCGACGTACGGAGCGTGCACTACTGACTCATATCTGTTTTCTATCTCTTTCGATTATTGTAAGGATCATCGCAAAATATTTTGGAAAAATTAGAGCCGCATGCAGACGATGTTGCTTAAATAAATGATACGAAAAGAAAACCGATCAAAGGCACAACTAAATATGGAAAAACGAACAAGAACTGTTTATTCAAGCATTCCCCATTAACCTCAACTTTGCAGAAAATGGTTCCTAGTTTTACACTGCAAAATTTTTTTTTGTAATGAACAATTTTTGTAATAACTCAATATAATTTTCTATAAAATATTCGTTCAAATATTCTCGGAAATCCTTCGTAAGTTGTCAAATTAGCGTCATCCGAAACGGCTCGATGAGATGAAATATATAGACTAGGGTGGATGGAAAAAAATCATCATCGAAATTAATGAACCGACCATGTACGTTTTGTTTATTGACCTGAAAAAAGGTTTCATGTTGGAGGGTCAAAAAATCAAAACATTGTGCGTTTTGACACGCTTTGAGGCATCTCTAAATAATGCCTGAATGAGCTGATATTGAGGGCCAATAAACAAAATGTACATGGTCAGTTTTTGAATCTAATCTACACTCTGTCCAACTTGTATAAGACCAGGTGATGATCTTGCTGATTTATGTCATTGTGAACAAACAATGCCTCAAATTTATATTCTGGTGTGTAGGTATTGGTGACTACCATAAACTGCGTGATTTTTATATGTTTTTGTGCAAGCGCTGAGCGTAAACGAATGTTTTTGAATTTTCAACTGTCAAGTTTCAAGCCCAGTTACATTCTCCGTTGTTTTAGTTGTTTTGATCAATTAAATCTGGAAAATGTCGAAGGGAATAGTCCTCACGGAGAGAGAGGAGAGACAAATCGATGCATTTCACCAAGAAAATGTTAGTATCAGAGAAATTTCGGATTGGACAATCCAATCAATGGATGGTCCTGATGGTTTCAACGGGTACATGTGTCATATACGGAAGAAGGAACAGTATTTTTCAACCAGGAATTTTGGTGGAGGCTCGTGCATGGTTTGGGCGGGATTCTGCGCAACCGGAAAACTCAAAATAGCTTTCACGTCATTCAAGGATTACACACATGTTCTGGAATCCTCTCTCCAACCGTTTTTTGAGTGGATATCGGAAACAATGCTTCTAATCATACCAGCAAGTAAACTAAGCAATGGATTAAGGACCAAAAACCTAATTTTTTGGGCTGGCCAGCTCGCTCTCCAGACTTGAATCCTGTTAAAAATCTTAGGGGGGATCCGTGTACGCAGAATCTACACTGATGGGAAAACGGTACACCACGATTGAAGAACTCAAGGTCGCAATTTCGGCAAAATGGAAAAAATATCGAGAAATCAGCTCAGCAGAATTTGGTAAATAGTATTCCAACACGAATTTTCAAGGTTATTGGTTGAAGTGGCAAGGTTACCAATGACATGTAAATCAGCTTATCGTTTTGAAATTTTCATTGATAATTCTTATGAATTTTGAAGTGGTCTTATAGAAACTGGACAGTTGAAATTATCATATTTAAGCAAAATAAATTAACAAACAACTCTTTTGAACGGAATTGACGTTGAATACACTTTATTCTAAGCAGTCTACATTGTATGAATGTATCTTGTTGAAATTCTAACTGTTTGTGTTGCAACGAAATAGAATCAGGGTGGTCTTATAGAAGTTGGACAGAGTGTATATACATGAGGATAGTTTGGTATCCGTTCCTCACGATTTAACTCAAGAACGGGGCAACGGATTCAAACAGTCATTATCAGGTTTGTTGCAACTCAGTCTGCGTGAGATTAAATGTCAAAAAAGAAATTATATACCGCCAGTATAGAACACGTACATAAAAATAATTTCTTTAGGACCTTGAGTGTTCGAAATTATTTAAATCAAAATAACAATTGTGGGTGGGACGAAGTTCGCTGGGTCAGTATATAATATATGAGAGGGGTGTTTTTTCAGAATCATTAACTTTTGGCATCTATCAGTACTTGGTTGAGTAGATTATTCCGAATATCACGAAGTAATTCCATTTTGAGTGACAAATAATACAGGTCGACGAGTCATGAAAAGTTCTAGTTCAAATCCATAATTTCCTATTCAGAGTTATACGACTTCGTCTTATTATTAGATAAAAAACGAAATCATGGAGTCTAAGTCGATTGCGAATAAGAATCTCAAGCGACAAATCAAGTATCAATATCAAGTATGAATAGCCTAATTTTTCAGTTATGTGAAATTGATATAGCGCTCCTTTCTACTTAAGTTATTGGCAGGTTGTCATGCGTTACTATCTTGATAAACATAATCGAAACGAACTAAAATGAAATACACCTAAACACCGAAAATAGTAACGGAAAAAAATATACATAGAATGATATCTCTTCTAATCATGTATGTTTTGACCAATGGGGCTCATGTATTTCGCCTGTATACTCAAGCGAAAGCACCTGCAGATCGTTTGATTAACCCTCTACAACCCAACCGCGCCTTTAGACGGGCTTCACGGATTTTCTTTTCAAATTATTCAGACATTATTTTCAATGTTCACCCCCACTAGAACGTCTTCAGAATATTTTCATCTATCCACCGCCGACCCGCTGTCGGAAGCGGGGGTGTCTCGCACGCAAACTTGGGTTCCACTGATTGCCCGGTTAGTTTGAAACATAGGATACGATCCGTTAGCAATGTCCGACCGAGCTTTAGCGAGCGTCGGACGGCATACTTTTGTCCGGAGCGTTACGTTTGCCCGGGGCGATACGTTTGCCTGGTTAATTTTTGTTTTGGGATACAATACCGCGCCACAATATTTCTAGCCTAAGGTAAATGATTTTGGTTTGTCCACTTTTTTGAATGCTCTAATTCAGCACACCTTTGTCAAATCAGGTATTCGAATGTTTCAAAACATATAAATAAAATTGTCTTTTTCATGATTTACAATAGTTTTGTAGTATATTTTTACAGAATCACATGTTTTAAAGGATTATAAAATACACCTTCTATTGGTGTCAATGCGCCCCTCATTCGAGCTAACTTTTAATCGATCACCAGATGATTATTTGGCACATATTCAGACCTCTTCTGGATTATAACACTTACAAATATTGTAAACATCATGCTTGCACACCATTTGTATCAGGTTTACATAGCTAAACCATTAAATTAACGTATTTTAGTGAAATCAATTCTGATCATGAGTTGTCCAATTCACTTATGTTGTTTTGTCCACATGATTTCTATGGCAACTACTTGGTGCGCTGCATTTTGTTTATTGTGTCCTCCGCGCATAGCAGAAATAATGTTTTTCTGTGTTGAGTGTGTTGAGGGTAACACTTTTAAAATGCCCAAGAAAAGGCAATATTCTGAAGAAAGCCTAAATTATGAATGGATCAATATGATGACAGTAAACTCAAGCAATGATAAATGCAACATTTACTTCAGAATTCGAATGTTTTCATTCAAAAATTGTGATTTCTAAAACCGAACAAACCATGATCATTTTTTGGACAAACTATGATCAGAGTTGGTCAAACCATGATCATAATTCCTCTTTTATGAAAATCGTTAAAAACCATAAAAATTTGAATAATTTCATCGCCTTATGGTAGTATTAGCAACTAGAGGGACGGGAGGCGATTTGGCGTAGTGGTAACATCCATGCCTCTCACGCTAAAGGTCACGAGTTCAATTCTCACTCCCAACATTCTTCCAAAAATGGAAGTAAAAAGTGACGAACCAGCCAAATGAGTTGAAAGTCACTATAATACAGAAAAAAAAGCAACTGGAGACTTTGGACTTTTCAACAAACCCAAACTCGTATCGATTATATGTGATCTTCATGAAGAAAAATCGATTTGCATTTACTAGTTGCGTAAAAACACCCCAAATCGGACAAATCAAGATCATTTACCCTACTACACTTTTTCTGAGTGGTAGTTTCTGTTGCAGTCGTTTTCTGCAGCGTTTTATTCCGCGAACCCTATCACACATACATATTGGTTTTATGCTGGCAGCTTTCTGCTAGGGATATTTTTTGTTGAAAGTGGGAAATTCGAGATAAAAGTGGAATGGTGTTTTTCAGACAAATAACAAATTTGGGTCTTAGAGGGTTAAACTAGCCAGCACAGTATAGAGTTGTTATGTCGCCCAAATCGGCACGCGACAATTATCTACGGAAATAATGGGAACATACATATTGTGTTCAATTGCACATATTGACGTAGGACTACGTCTTTCATTTCAGTCTTTCTGTTGTTTATTGAACAACTTCATTGCACAACAACACAGTACCCTTCGCTTCGGAACGACGTGTACGATAGCGTACTAAAGCTAAATATGTCTAAAGAAGTGGAGACCATTGGCTTCGCGGGTAACACCATTATGGCTACCCAGCCGGATAAGAGGCTGAACAGAGCGTACCGGTTCATGGCAATTCGAGTCGCGAGTGCATATAGAGCCATATAATCGGAGGCGGCCTGCGTGAAAATCACGATGGTCTTCATCGACCTTGGCAGAAGACAGCGAATGCTATAGACGCAAAAAAACCACAGGAATCCGGAAGCTCATGAGAACATAATCGATTACTATGTGGCAGCAGGAATGAAGTCTGCCACAGAATGATAGATCATACAAATCATGTCTGAGCTTCAGCGGAAGTAGACGTTCGGCTTGCGTGCTCGATTTTTGCAACGGGAAATCCATCGAAATCCAGAAATAAGATGTGAGAAAATCGCTCTCTCTCTCTCTGTAGTTAAACGAGAATGCTTTTTCTTCTCTCATTAGTATTGAAAATATAGAGCGAAAAATCGAAGCAAACTTTACCAACGTTGGCCTATCAAATCAGAACCGGTTAGTGATCCCCGATTTTTTAAATTAATCGTTCATCAGCTAATCGAATAGTTTTCAGCAGTTTGTTATCCGATACGATTAATCGCCCCAAATAATCGATTAATCGATTAATCGCAACACTGAGAGAAATAATTAGTTTGACTAATATTTCTCATTTGCTAGAAAGCCATATGTAATCAAAAAAGTGTTCATTCCGCCTGATAAACAATTATTATCTTTTACGCTCCCCTAAAGTCGTAAACGAAGCTCAATTTGCGTTAACGGCATTAATCTTCGTTTACGAACTTAAGAGAGCGCCTAAGATAATGTTTGATTTTCAGGATGAAACTGCAGCGGCCGTAGGTTTTTTTCTCTCTGCGTTTGGATCGATTAATCAACGTAAATTATTCGTTCGCTTCGATTATTGGTTGTGCAGTATTCGTTCGATTAATAATCGATTTCTATAGGAAGTATTCGATTAATCGATTAATCGAACGATTATCGGGGATCACTAGAACCGGTGTTGTCGTGCAAGAAACAACGAACAAAATTCCCGATGCTAGTTGAACATGGCAGAAGACGATTGTGCATCCAATTCTGAAAAACATCGAAATGTGGCGGAAATTATCGAACGGGTGAAAATTTCTTTTCCGACTGGGAAGCCTCGATGCGATGTTGAGCCTGGATGTTCTTACATGTAAAGAAAGCTCAACGTCCGCAATTTCAAGTTGCACATTCAATTTCTGCATCCCACGACGTATGTACTCCTAGGCATGCGAGTCATAAAAGTTCCCAAAACAGACGAAAAGCATGATCCTCTGATTCCCATTCAAATGACTAAGGCCCAACTAATAGGTAGGGTGGTAAAACTAGTGTCGGTGCATAGGCTTCCATTACCCTGCACTGAATGGGATGGGTTGCAGGATTTGATTATGCCGTTCTGCGATGCCCTGACCATAAACAGCCACATTAACGATCAAATAAAATTGGAAGTGGAAGAAAAAATGCTTTCGCTTAAGACATCGCATCAAATATGTATCGTAGCGTTCTTGGTTTGAACATCCAATTCATCGATGGCCACGGTATTCGTAAGAAACGTACACTTGGTAAATATAAAATATTTGAATGTTTTATATTATTCTAATGAAAAATAAATAATAGTCATAATTGAGCTGTATGAGCGTCATACTGCGGTGCATTTCAAGGATGCCGTAGTCACTGTACTACACCTTTTTGGAATCCTCCCACATCAAATCTAGAGCATTACAATAGATAATGGTAAAAACATGGTGAAAATGTCACCCTTAATCGAAAAGGAAACCGTACCAGAAGAGGAATATCTGGAAGACCATGAAGGTGACACGGTTGCGGAAGATGTTCTGGAACATCAGAATGATCACTTGGAAGGAATGCTTGCAGATATGGAAATGGTTATTTGACCCAATGAGATGCGGTGCATATACCGGTTGTATCAGGATGCTTGCAAAAACCATCAATCAGACCTCAAAACGATCACAGAAATCGTATCGCAATATTAAATACAAGAATTTCTTCGATATTTTTGGAGCAAAATACCCAGCGACACCTGTTCCCACTTGTTGGAATTCCTATTTCCTAATGATGAGAACACTCGTCAGCCAGAATTTTTTTTTCATCAAACTTGGTGAAGAATTCGCAGAGGTAAGTAAATAAAGGTAAGATGAATTGGAATATGTTGGATACTGATAGGCTCACTAAGCTGTCTATGCAAACCATTGCACAATGGTCCAGGAGATGCATTTAAGTGGAAATTAGCATTTAGAGCACGACAGTTATTCTCTAGACAAAAACTGTCGTAGACAAAGTTGTTACTCATGATAGAGCGCTCGTTTTTATGTTGTCAAAAATAGGGTGACCAAAATTGTCGATGAAATAAAAAATCTAACTTTCTTATCTTTATAGATAGAGGTAAACATAGTTCGACAATGCTGTAGCTCCAATTATTTCAAATATCTTTTTAGAACAAAATTTGTTTCTATCTCTTGAAATAACCGATATAGCGCTTTTTTTCTAAGTTACGTTAGGGTCACCATGAAAAGAACTGTTTTTTTGCTCTAACTTTTATATTTCAAATTTTACATGCAAACTGTCTTCGATGCAGAACTTGTCAATATCTCAACTTCACTCAAAGTTATTTATATTTCTTCCCAAAAAACACGCTCTTTTCATTTGTTTGTCATTCTTTCTTGGGCAAACATAAAAAATGTTTGTTGACGGAATTTGAAAAAACAGATTTCACTCTATATAATCCCCCTTATTCTACGCGGCGAGTGACGTGAGATAGCAAAGTTCTTCGCTTCATTGTGGAAGCTACATTACTTTTCAACTTCTTTTTGATACCCAAGTCTATAACATATGAGGACCCGACTTCAAATCTACCCTAGTGACAAACTATAGTCACGCCATTCGCCTACGGGAATGCAGTGACTTGAGCCATCTCACCTCATTCGCCGCGCGGAATAAAGGGGAATATGTGATTTTCAAAACTATGTTATTTTATGTGTTTGAGTAAATTAAAATTGAAATCATGAGTTTTGGATGAAAAACCATCAATAACTTTGAGCAGGATTAAGATGTTGGCATTAATAAGCTTTAAAAGTCGTACGAAGACCATTTTGATGTAGAGTTTTAAATATAAAAGTTAGAGTAAAAAAAAATCCGTTTTTTCATAGTTACCCTAATGCAATTCAGATAGAAAGAGCTAAAAGAACTTTGTGGGAGATATTTATTGTTTAAACAAAAACTGGTCGAAAAATCTAACTATTCTATCTTCATAGATAGAGATAAACATAGTTCAACAATGTTGTAGTGCCAGTTATTTTAAACAACTTTGTAGAACAAAGTTTTCTTCTATCTTTTAAAATAATCGATTTAGCGCTTTTTTCTAAGTTGCATTAGGGTGACCATGGAAAAACGTGTTTTATCTGCTATAACTTTTATATTTAAAATTCTACATCAAAACTGCCTTCGTACGACTTTTAGAGCTTTTCAATACCACTCAAACACGAAAAAAATAACATAATTTTGATAATCACACATCATGTAGAGTGAAATGCCACCAATAAACTTTGTTTACGTTTGCCCCAGAAAGAATGACAAACAATTGAAGAGAGCGTATTTTTGGGAAGAAATATAAGAAATCGACAAGGTCTGCATCGAAAAATGTTTGTATTAGTAAGCTCTAAAAGTCTTTCGAAGACAGTTTGCATGTAAAATTTGAAATATCAAAGTTAGAGCGAAAAAATGTTTTTTTTTCATGGTGACCCTAACGTAAAATAGAAAAAAGACGCTAGAACGATTATTTTAAGAGATAGAGATAAACTTTGTTCTACAAAGATATCTCAAATAACTGGGACTACAACATGGTCGAACTATGTTTACCTCTTTCTATAAAAATGAGAAAGTTTTTTATTTTTTATTTCATCGACAATTTTGGTCACCCTATTTTTGATAACATAAAAATGAGCGCTCTATCAGATGTAACAATTTTGTCTAAGACAGTTTTTGTCTAGAGAACAACTGTCATGCTCTAAATGCTAATTTTCACTTAAATGCACCTCCTGGACCATTGTGCATTAACGATCCGGTAGTAACTTCAATATCACCAAGTGGAAGCACCGCGACCCCATCTAAGCCGATTCAGTCTTAATGACTTCCATACTCAAAGGATTGGAAAAGGAAATCAAGTTGTCTCAAACGTTTCGTCGTTGGAGAAACGCTCCAGATACATTCAAGAACAAACACAGATAGATGCTAATCAAAGTGAACTCAGCATGAATGATTTTTGGGCCATGAACCGCTTCGAACACCTAGGAATTCGGGAATTATTGCAAGTAATTCTGGGCGCACCGGCTAAGGGTGGGTTTAGACTAGTGATATATTCATGTGAAGAAATATGATGCGATTTATAGAAATCGCATCAACCGTTTACACTAGCGTGAACTTCTATAATGAATATATTCATATTTTTCATATTGCGTAGAACTGCATCCAACTTTAGTGATTTCTCACCAGTGAGAAATTCAAAAGCGTTTACATATGTTGAATTTCAAGTTGAAGTTCAAGTATATATATATATATATATATATATATATATATATATATATATATATATATATATATATATATATATATATATATATATATATATATATATATATCGCGCGTATTCCAGAGCTTGCCACTTAGAATGCATTCAAGGCGTGTTATTTGGCATAGAAATCTCCACTAAATACTAATGAAAATGACGCGATGTTGAGACGGCGAAGTTTCTCTAAGAATGTTAGTGCAATTAAAAAATATACGAAAAATGATGTCGATTCTTTGTACCGCAATTATAATACACAGCTCTTAACGTTCATAGAACTTCTTGAAATCAGTTTAATAAGTGAAAGGGGCTGATCACTGTGAGGCGGTCGGTGGTTGGTAATTGTCCACGACTGAGTAAATCGCTTATAGCAGCGTCAGATCGCTGGGGAGCTACTTTCGGGCTTATGTTGCTTTGCTTAAGGGTTCAACGCTCACTACACCGCCTCTATATGTGGTTTTTTTTAGAGGAATTATAGGCAAATTTTTCGCACGTATAAGGAGAAAAGCGTTTCTTTTACGATAACTTTACTGACGCCACATTTTTATTTTAGGCTCATTAACATTTTAGCTGTAACAGAGCCGAATTTTAATCGTGTACATGTCACACGGTTATCATAACTATAATGATAGCACATTACATTACACAGTTGCCATTCGCCAGTATTCCTTCTATACCATTGCATATGGTACATTTACACAGTAGCCATTTAGGCGTAAGAGTATTCTTTCCGTTCTTCCATTATCCAGTTAGACCACCGGACAGCGGAGACAGTTGATTGATCATTGTTGAGTTATTTATAGAACAGCAGCCCGATGTGTCTTGCAGAGCAGAGCAGTTGTATGGATGAATCGATCTAATTTCGACCGTGGATCGATCTCCATCGCTGTTGATTGTTGCGTGGACGTAGCTATTCTGTAACAACACAAAGATGGTCAATGAGGGACCTGAGTTTTGAACTCACGATCGATTGCTTACAAAGCGAACGCGCAACCAATGTGACTACGGAGATCCCCTAATTGAAAGTCTTAATGACAATCAAAAGAGTAACATGATATCGATATCCAAGAAATGGGACATTTATCAGATTACTGTGAAGCCGCTACTAAAGAGCATCTCACATGTTCCAAGTTCACCAGAAACATTTTGAAGGAATTTCTCAATTAGAAACCAGAGATAGTTAATGAGAGCGGCACACGGAAATAACTATTTATTTATTTTGGCTTAACGTTTTATTATTATTATTTATTGGAGGGAAAGCCCACGTTTTAACTATATGGCCTGATTCACAATGTCTTGTGTATCGTTCATTGCTTAGTGTTCTTGTGGTGCGGCTTGCAAGGCCTGCGACCAACCGCACTATCTCGCAGGAGGACCATCGTGATACTGCTGTTTTACGTCCCGACTATCACCTGGACTGGGTAAAGACGCTTATAGCGGTGTCAATTCGCTGTTTCCGGGTTTTTGTAGCTTTTCTTGGAGTTTTGCAATGCCCATTTGCTCTTCCCACCACACCCTAGACAGTGTTCACCTGAACCAGTGCAAGCCAGAAAACGACCTTTGACGATAGAATTTTTGACCCGAAAAAAAATCTTCATATATCAACATTTCCATCGAACTTCTAGGTGGATTGACACCATTTTTGTAACCCAACTTACTCGCATGTTGTCAAATTATCTAGAAATTATTGAGAAACTGATTTCTAAACATAATTTTTAATAGAAAATAATATTCACTACTTTGACCCATTATCACCCCCTCTAAGGGGTGAGATTGGGTCAACTTTCATCTAATCGCAGTTCAGTGAAAAATTAATATTATTAAACAATTCCATGAACACTCGTAAGTTAATCATTAGAGAACATATCAACGTAATCAGAATTGTGTTTTATTCTAATTTACGATAGTTATTCAACAAAAAGTTCGAAAACCACCTTTTTTTGACCCATTCAATCCCCTATCGATGGTACATAGAACTTCGAATGTTGAGACATAAGAATAAATGTCCAACATAATAACATAACTTAACAAAATAACTTTAGCCATTACTACCCTTTTCTTGTGCTGTGTGTGTGTGTTCTTGTGTGTGTTCAATTGTGCCGAAGAAGACAAAGAGTCATCACGTATCATTTTCAAACACAAGTCTAAATTGTTACACAAATATACACAGATGGAAAAACTCTCACTCCTTTACAAAATTAGCGACAATTTCACATGAATTACAATAAGTTTCTAATTCATAGGCTATCTTTAGTTCTCAATCAGATCAAATAACCCTTTCGGGATGGTTTCGACCAAGCTGCGCCATGTTTTAGTGTGTATCTACGCAGAGGATACTGCTCGTTTAGGCTCTTCAAATCACTCCTCATAAGTTCTTGATAGGGTTTTGATCTGATAAACAAGCTGACCAAACCAGAATCTGAAGCTCCTATTCATTAAACCATGCCATAACTTTCCGGATTTTATGAATTGACGCCAAATTACCCAATTATCATGGTGTTTTTAATGCCTAACAGAAGTAAATGATTCTGAAGTACTTCGTTGCACTTCTAACTGTTCATTCGTGTTGATGGTAAGCTATCTAAATCAGGCCTTTTTGAGAAAATTATTCCATTATTATTCTATAGTTGTGAGACACTGGAATTTTGATTTTTTACATATCACTGGAAACTTAGTGTTGACCTATCTCATTAGGCCAGCGCGCACACCTTTTTAATACAACCTTGCTAGATGACAACAACACACGAAGTGCACTGTGACAGTTCCGACTTGCTGTTATACAGAATGAGTGAAGAAAAATCGGAAAGAGAGAGAGAAAGAAAAAGAACAAACTGAAGGCAGACATTTTATTTTTGACGTGCGTGTTAAAATCAATTTTTAAGATTTATTTAGTATGAAGTCATAGAATCGAATCAATTTTATAATCGGTGAGGAACACATTATGAATCATAATTATATATACTAAGTTACAACACTTATTTAAGGTTTACCACTACGGATTTGGTATTAGGCAGAACAACAACAACCGGAAATTAGTTAAACGAAATTATACGTGAGTAGCTTAGATGCATAGAAAACAGTTAACTATGAGAAAAATGAAGAATCAATGAAATAACAATGTAACTAATGTAAAAACTGTATTTTGACAGGAAAATTATATTCTGTGAAACACAAATTTCCGCATTACTCGAGAATTCATCAAGCAAATGAAACCAAATAAGTCATATGGTGGTTTTAGGGTGCAATAAATGTTTCCATGGTGATTAGACACTCTTCCCCCCTCTCTAAGGGGGGCTGCCATACAAATGAAACACAAATTTCTGCATTACTCGAGAATTATTCAAGAAAATTAACCCAAATTTGGCATGTGGGGGTTTAAGGATGCAATAAATGTTTTTACAGTAGTTAGACACTCCACCCTCTCTCTAAGGGGGAACTGTCATATAAATGAAAGACTAATTTATGTACAACTCGCAAACTAATCAAATAGATGGAGCCAAATTTGGCATGCGAAGGTTTTAGGGGACACGAAACCTTTCTCTAGTGAATAGACACTCCTCCCTTCTCTCTGAGGGGGACTGCCATACAAATGAAGCATACATTTCTGCATAATTCAAGAACTATTCAAGCAAACGGAACCAAATTTGGCATGTGGAGGTTCTAGGGGGCAAGAAACATTTTTAAGGTGGCTCAACACTCCTCCCACCTTTCTAAGAAGAGGGGTGGAGGGGAGTCTGCCATACAAATGAAACACAAATTTATGCATTACTCGAGAATTTATCAAGAAAATGGACCCAAAGTTGGCATGTGAAGGTTTTGGGAGGCACGAAACGTTTCTATGATGAATACACTCCTCCCCCCCCCCCCCTCTCCAAGTGGGGCTGCCATACCAATGAAATACAGACTTTTGCATAACTCGAGAACTAATCAATCACAATTTGGGATGTGAGGGTTTCTTGGTATGAGAAATATTTCTATAATGGTATGAAACCCCTCCCACCCTTGAAAATTTTCGGAAAAGTCTGAAGGAAAAAGGGAAAGTTCGGAAAATTGATATGTTCTACAATTACATAGTGACAAGCGTTGTTAGTCCATTTGATGTTTGCGCTATATCTAATATCTTTATCTTCTATTTATACCAATAAAAATGGATTGCTGAATATGTTGATAAGAGCAAAACTCGAGGAAGGAATTGTCCGATTTAGAGCTGTCTTTATTCTATCATATTTTCTGTATCAAACATTTATTCCATGTGACGGAGAAACATTAACATTTAACATAACAAGTGGTTGTTAAGTGGTTGAAGAATCTTGAACGAGAATTGTGTCAGAAAATAATCTGATATTATAATGAATACAGCCCTAAATCAGACAATAGAAGTACTAAGAATTTTATAGTAAAAGGTAAATTCAACAGGGTCGATTAGAAGATCAATCAATTAACAGTTCTGCGATTTGACCCATGAACTTGCGCTTAGTAAAAAACGTGAATGTCTGAAGGTATTGATAACAAAAAACAAATTTTGGGTGGGACGAAATTTGCCGGGTCAGCTAGTCCCTAGAATAAATTTCATTGCGAAAAAATAAATTCATAATAAAAATTGCGCTCATACGTAAATACCGCAAATTCCGAAATACGCATTTTCGTAGCACTCAAAAATAACAAAACACTGCAATCAACAATACAAAAGATATATGAGTGCCATGGCGAACAACAAATTTGCTGTCTATTAAATTTCGGCTCCGATGACGCTAATACGTAAGTACCACTTTTTACTATATTTACTGTTCATGCTTTAAGCAGAAAAATGCTTGATAAATTTCCTGTCTATATACCAACATATGTAGCAATAACGATTTTGAGTAATATGCGTTTGAAAACTCTCAATGAATCGTTACATTATTCGTAGAATGACCCTCCCTGTATAGAAATCAAAGACATAGTCCATAGTCCTACGTCAAAAATAAGCTTTTAAAAGTAGCTCAAAATGTGAAAAAGGGCGGTATGCATAAAACTATAATATCATTCGCATCAGTATCCGCATCATGCTGTGTAAATCTCATGCGAACATTTCAGATATTGTGAAACGTTTGTTGGATACCATTCAATGAACAATCATCCTTCTAGGACGTCAAAAACACCATTTGACGTAGAACTAAATCTTTCGATTCTATACTGGGAGGTGAGTTCAAAGTTTCGAAAACGAGAACGTTACACCGGAGCAATGAGTTTTGGAGCGTTAATACCCCCTAAACAACTGAACGATATGATATGATGAACACTTCGTTCGAAAAATAAAATGTCTACGCGTTATATGTTTGCTACTTATTAATCCAAAAACGTGTTTCAATAGCTTTAAAATTGCTTTCAAACAGGCTATTGAAATCACATGAATCTGTATATAAGGGGGTGCCCGCTCAGAAATCCACTCAATCATGATTGCGCAGCGGTTAATGTACAATCGCTGGAATATGTGTATTTCCCTAACACAGACTTCAACACCAATGAGGTGCACCTGCAATATTGAATTTTTTTTTTCTACATTTGATTGGTATATGAACACTTTCAAGAATCAATTTTTATTTCAAACTGCGATTTAAAGTGGGTACACATGCGAAAGTTCCGCGAAGCACCATTTGAAAACATCTGGTTTATACAGATGTTCTCATGTTGAGGATCAAGCTGACGGAATCATTTCTTCAGATGAAGGAACTTTCTCCAGGGTTGGGATAATGAAGAGTTGAGAAATCATCAGTAATCATCTTATTCAAATATCATGAAAAAAATATGTACAAATAAGCCTTGCCTATATAGATATATATATATATATATATATATATATATATATATATATATATATATATATATATATATATATATATATATAATTAACGCTAGAGGCGAATGAACTGAAAGTTTAAAGCTTCTCAAAAACAAAGAAAGAAATTAACAAGAATCAAAAATCCTGTAATGCCAAGCAGATAACAAGTCCTTATACATAGTGCATCAATTAAAAGCTACATATAACAAGATACAACAGAATTTATTATACGGTTCTCAAGTTATTGAGCATAATAATAATAAAGTATAAAGCTTCGTTTCACTGAAGCAACCCTGAATCCTTGAATGGCAAGAACTACAGATTCATGGATTGTCGCATCGTGTTGCTTCGATGGAAATTCTGTGTGTAGTGTGTGTAAATGCCACAACCTGCATGTTGTCTCAGTGGAATCGTGGCTTCAGGACAGTTTACACTGCAACACATGTTCTGTTTTGACAAATCTCGCGTAACTTTTGAAAAGGTCCAATGTAACATTTTCGTCAACTAGAGAAAAACGAAGTTGAAGACCCGAACATTATTCCGCGAATTGTCTGAAAAGTTATCGATCTTTAACGCTCCTCTCACCACTAGCGATCAAAAATAGCTCTCCAAAACCAATCGTAGCTGTTGTTCCGTGATCTGAGATTAAAGTTGAAGCCAAGGAACGAAAAATGTTACATTGTACGTTTTGACTGCCCGCGTTTGCACATTGGACATATTACGTTGCACGATAAGAATTTGAAACTAACTACTAAACAACAATCCAAAAATCAGCATTTCGTTCTAAAGACAGATTTTTATTGTTATCACCCGTTGAATTGAACTGAAATCAATAACAACTACTGTAAGAAACAAAAACTCAAAACGACCGAAGTACGACTTCGTGTTGTTTTGACTGCTTTGTTACTTCGGACGTTTCGGGCATCAGAGGAAAGTGGCGTCCGAAGTAACAGCCGGGTGCTTAAAATCCGAATCTGTGCATTGGATATTTTTTGTATCGGCGATAAAAAGATGAAGAAAATAGATAGGTGAACGATTGTTTTTGTAATGCATTCAATGATTGAAGACTAATAGCGTGCATCTATTAACTCGATTTGTTTACATTTGTTTCATAGGACCTTTTCAAAAGTTACGCAAGAAATGTTGAACATTTTTGGTGTGTTGTCGGAAAATCATCCATTTGGCTCGAAATAGCTACGAAATTAACCACAAAATTTCACATTTAATTAAATAGAAAGAATTACGCAGTCCTTTAATATCTCACACACTGAATACACATGAGAACAATTGTGAATGTGCAAAAAATAAATTCAATGCACGCACTTTTTTTGTTTTGATCCACACTGACAATCATGAAATCGTTGAATACTACTTATAAACAATACAATGCAAGATGATTTGAAGGTTTTTGCTGTCACTCAGGAGTACAAACTGAAAAATCATAATCGAATAATTAAGCATGAATCACCTCGAACACAGTATTGACTTCCTTGATGCAATCGACCATATGCTGGACGATTTCCTCTGTCGTTAAAACTTCGTAGGGGTAATCCTCCTCCTGCTGGCCACGGTCCCGCGGGTTATTGATATCCACATCCATGGCGAAGTCATCGTCTCCACTTGAAACATTTCCGGAATCATGCTCATCGAAGCTTTCATCATCGTAATCCATTTTTTTATTTTTAATTCGCTGTTCTAACTCGTACAACTAAATTGTTTCGTATCTGCCTTCACGTATCTGCTTTTAGCAGCAGAATTTGGAAAATACGTAGTTACCACACACTGGCAGTCTTCAACACAATGCACTCTCACTTCGAATTCGTCACAAAGCAGCAAGAAAAAACGACGAAGAATTCACTTTGTGGCAGCAGGAAAAATTTGGCCTTCTTTTTCTTTCCACTGCAGCCCATTTATTATTTTTCCACACCCAATGTAGCTGTTCTCATTTTGGATTTTTCCGTACAGCGAATCTGCAACGTGCAGAGCTGCCGAACCAGTTTCACGATTTTGCTCCCGGAAAAAAACAATATTAGTTCCCGAAAAAACCTTTTCAAAATAAATGAAAATTGAAAGGGGAAAACTTCTCGTAGCCTTCTTTCTTGTTTCTCACTCACATTCAGCACTCGAAGTCGCTACTTGGATTGCCCCAATGTATTTGGGACTGAATAGGTTTCGTTATATGTGTATGTGATGTGTACCCAATGAAAATATCTAACCCACGAAAAATATTGTAATGAAGGAGCGATATATTCTTGAAGGTGGCAACATTTACCTCAGTGTCGAATTGATGACGTCACTAAATTTGTTCTCTCTGTGATAATTCACCTGAATCAAACCGTCAATAGCAATAAAAATGAAGCGTACAATATCAATGTGCGATGCTAGCTCGAGTTTAAAGGTAGGCTTTATAGTAATGTTTCAATTTCCGAAAATTGTGTATCATATTCCGTAATCAGCACATTCCGACCTTTCAATTCATTATCTTTGCTTACAAATTTATGAATGGCAAAAGTAAACACATATGCACGCGTGGTGTTCACACACACATTGGGACCGTTTGTCTTCATATACAATTATTTTGACGGCTGTCAGCTGACAGTTAAATCAAAAACTTGTCAGACAGAACGGGGGACTGTTTGAGATAAACAATTATTGTTCTCTGTTGAATTCAAAGGAAACGTTAAACTCAGATACAATTCCTATTGAAAAATAGAATAATCTGTATTTTACACCGCTTTGTTCTCTCTGTGCTATAACTTGTTACTATAGCAATGAAATCATGGGATAAAACCAACGTATGATTTATCACAATATTATTTGAAATCATCTTATTTTCGCCCAATATATTTGATAGTTACCTAAGGTATGCTATTATTTTCAATCCACCGAGAAATTATTAACACTCATGAAAATACTTTGGTCATGTGAAAAAATTACTTGACGCTAAATATATGTATTTTAAAGACATAAAGCTCTCCAATGTTTAATTCAGTTATTTTGGATTTGATACATTGTTCTGGGGATAGATTACTCAAGATAGATAGCTTCCGAATCAATCTTATTAAACTCGTTGTTCAAATTTGGTAAAATTGGTTCGGTAATCGAGCTGTTTAATTAATTAAAAATTTGCTTCGCTGTTTGGTTTTGTTCATAGTTGTTTTGAAATCGATGAGCAGTTTCAGTTCTTCGAACCTCTTTAGGTTACGTTCGACAGCAGATTCCATTTCGTTGTGAATGAAATCAGCATTTTCAGTGATTTTAATTCCTATATTTCCTTAATTGTTTCTGATTTTGCCAACATCGCGTGCGACAGCATAAGTCATGTTCTGTGTTTGGTGGGATTGAAAAGAATTCAAGATTCAATCAAAATGAAAGATATTGTGCTCCACTCGGTTGTCCTTGTAAAAAAATCTAGGAGGATTGTGTTCAGGATACGAGCACATTGTTGACGTAGGACTACGACATAATTTCACTCAATTCACATTTCACAGACGATTTCTTCATCTATTGCATTATACTTTATATTTTAATTATACTTTACTTTAAAAATACTTCAAACACGGAGAAATCGCTTGACTTATTGACTTTAAAATAAATAACGGACGGTTTACCCTTGCTGCTGTGAGGAAGGAGGCGTTCTTTATTTTTTTTTCCAAAATATATATTTTTATCTAGGCTCATATGGCGTTAGCCTGACGGGGCCGGAGTTCAATATTTTGACAATTTTTCTTATTATCAATGTTAGTAATATTTAACCGATTACTCGCGGTCGGCTCGAGGTTAGTATTACAAGTGTTCTCGTAATTGGGATGTTGCTGTCTCCAATGCTCTGTACGTGTGCCCGACACTGGATACTCCTATTGGGATGCAGCTGACCATTAATCAGCGACGCCCCCTAGTATGTACCCCATATCTAGCGTGGTGCGTCTTCTCGACTCGAGGAATCCAGGATAGAATGGTCACTAGCCGGCGCAATCATCAGCTCGTGTAGAGTTGTCATGAGCGGTACAACCTTTGGCTCTTATTGACTTGACTGGACTTGAGTGGATTGCACAACCTTTGGCCCGTGTATCTGTAAAGAGTGTGTGTATGTATTGCCGCGACTAAGTAAAAGTTTATAGATCGGATAGGAGGGATATGAAACAGGGACACAACGAAGGAAACATCATTAAACGTTGACATCGGCGTTTCTGAGGAACAGGTATAGATGAAACAGAAGATCAGGATCACGGAGCGAGCAGCATGGGACCGGATACACGACCAGACAATATGCTCGATGTCGTGGTAGCCATCGCCACAATCACAAAGATTGTTTGCTGCGAGCCCAATGCGATAGAAATGCGCGTTTAGGTTGTAGTGATTGGACATGAGCCGAGATATCACGCGAATGAAATCACGACCTACATTCAATCCCTTAAACCAAGCACTCGTCGAAACCTTAGGGATAATCGTGTGTAACCAACGACCGAACTCATCTTCACTCCACATGCGCTGCCAACTAACGAGTGTGTCCTGACGAGGAATGTGAAAAAATTCATTATAGGCAATTTGCCTTTCAAAAAGTGTACCTTCTGAAGCGCCCACCTTAGCTAGCGAGTCCGCTTTCTCATTCCCCGGAATCGAGCAATGAGAGGGAACCCATGCTAAGGTAATCTTGAATAATTTTTCGACCAAAACACTCAATAGATGTCTTATTCTTGTTAGGAAATAAGATGAGCGTTTATCAACTTTCATTGAGCGGATTGCCTCTATTGAGCTGAGACTGTCTGAAAAAATAAAATAATGGTCGATGAGCAGTGTTTCAATGATCCCTAGAGCATAGTATATCGCACCCATTTCTGCGACATACACGGAACAAGGATCTTTGAGTTTGAAAGAGGCACTGGAATTTTCATTGAAGATGCCGAAGCCAGTGGACCCGTTTATGTATGAACCGTCAGTAAAGAACATTTTATCAGATCCAACTTTCCCATATTTTTCCGAAAATATCGACGGAATAACATTGGAGCGTAGGTGATCTGGTATTCCATGGATTTTTTTATCGCATGGACAGATCAAAAATGACAGAGGAATTGCAAAAGTATGGGAAGCAAACTTGGTTGGAGATGCCTGGTGAAGGGTGCACGTCGTGGGTATGGTACTCATGGTATAAAGACATAAAACTTGACTGAGGAGTCAGTTGTAGTAGATTTTCGAAGTTATCAATCACCAATGGATTCATGATCTTGCAACGGATGAGAAATCTGTAGGATAATTCTGTGAACCGAAGAGTAAGCGGGGGTACTCCTGCCAAAACTTCGAGACTCATCGTATGTGTCGAATACAAACACCCTATGGCTATACGCAAGCAACGATATTGTATCCTCTCCAGCTTGAGAATATGAATCCTGGCAGCTGATCGGAAGCAAAAACTGCCATATTCTAACACTGACAATATCGTTGTTTTGTACAACTGAATGAGGTCTCCTGGATGGGCACCCCACCATGTTCCGGTTATTGTATTACTTCCGGGGGTCAGACGGACCTCCCGCAACACCTCGGTTCCTGGTCTGAGCCACGGGAACCTTTGAGGTTGGGCTCTCAAGGCCTCTTTTAATGCTGGCAAGCTCGAGCTTGAGGCCAATCGCTCTCAGGGTCGGCTTCTTCGGGGAAAAAGCTGATCAAGGCTCGGATGTGGAGTATGGAAAAGCGTGTAGATATAATTTTTATGTTTTTTTTTATTACCTAACCTTACAGTTCTGTGTTGGTGTATGTCAGTTTGTGGTGTTTCCTTCGCTGGAATCGTGATCGTTGATTCGCATGTTGCTCGTTCTCCTCTTCGAGGTTATAAGGATCCTTTTAAGGCTCTAAAACAACGGGTCCTGATTTTTCCACACTTGTGGACTCACTATATTTTAGGACTACTGATTATTTTGTAGTGTAATCACTCCAAATCTTTCTCTTTTTAAAATTCAAATTTTTAAATCTTATTTTCCGTGTACTTATTTCCAGTCCGTGCGATAGTCGATGCTGCCAGGAAATGAATTCTTCTGGCAGTTCTTCTTTCATCTGCCTTGTACATTCTCTCTTTCTTTCGCTTTCCTCGGTCACTCCTCTCAACTTTTCCTTACTTTTCCCACTATTGTTTACTATTGTTCATTCTTATCCCCATCTCTATTTCCGCGTGACACTCATTCTCTTTTCCAGCTTTCATATGTTAGTGTAATGTTGTCTTAACCTAATCCCTAACACTGGGTAAGTATTTTTATGGCATATTTTCCTACACACTAAATACAAATAATACAAAAATAACGAATAAACGACGCTAACGGTAACAATTGTTGATTCTTTGCTGGCATTTCTGTTTCAAATACGCAATGTGTCTCCCCCAGGTACATTTAGAATCAAAATATACACCCAGGTATTTGAAAAACATAGAGTGTTGGATCGTTTTGCCGGATAGGTAAAGCTGGAATTGGGCGGGTTCGTGCTTCCTAGAAAAAACGACCATTTCAGTTTTCTCCGTAGAGAATTCGATACCCAGCTTGAAGGTCCACGTGAACAGATTGTTCATGGTATCTTGCAACGACTTTTGCAGAGCGACGGGATTAGTACCCGTGATGGAAATAACTCCATCGTCTGCAAGTTGTCTCAGCGTGCAGTCTCTAGTTAGACAATCATCCATATCATTGACGTAAAAACTGTACAAGAGGGGGCTTAGGCAGGAGCCTTGCGGTAGGCCCATAAAACTGTAACGAGAAGATTTTGAGTTGCCATGAGAGAAATTCATGTGCTTTTCTGACAGTAAATTGTACGGGAAATTATTCAGAATTGGTGAAAGTCCACGATTATGAAGCTTCTCTGAGAGAATTTCCATGGAAACTGAATCAAATGCCCCTTTGATATCGAGGAAAACGGAAGCCATTTGTTCTTGCGAGCAAATGCGATTTGGATTTCAGAAGATAGCAGCGCGAGACAATCATTCGTCCCTTTACCTCGGCGGAAGCCAAACTGCGTATTTGACAGCAAATTAATCGTTTCGACCCACTTGTCCAAACGAAGTAGAATCATTTTCTCTAACAATTTGCGAATACAGGATAACATTGCAATCGGCCTATACGAGTTGTGATCGCAAGCCGGCTTGTTGGCGTTCTGTTCCAATATATAAATCTACGGAATCTCGATTGAACAAGAGAGTGTCACCTTGGAACGTGGGGTAAGTAGCCGGAGTTTATAAGCAAGACACAGGTAAAGATGGTCTAGCACAGTGGTGTTCAACC
Source organism: Toxorhynchites rutilus septentrionalis (assembly GCF_029784135.1). Taxonomy (NCBI): domain Eukaryota; kingdom Metazoa; phylum Arthropoda; class Insecta; order Diptera; family Culicidae; genus Toxorhynchites; species Toxorhynchites rutilus. Next base: position 154,756,933 of record NC_073745.1, read on the forward strand.
TTTTTTCAGAGGGGCCACAAACACATGTTAGGCATGGTGTCGCGGGCCACATAACAAAAATAAATGTACTACAAAATTATAACCGGCGAGATACAGACATTATAAAAATTCAAGAATGAAACTGATTAGTACAAACATTTGGTAGCACTGACAAGGACTAATGAATGAATGCTTTAACTGACTGAGGGACGCGGACTTTCACCAATATTTATAGATTTTTGTGTATGAGTTCCAAACATCATACACACCAGATGGACCAACCAGAAGAGCCCGTCGGGCCGCAGGTTGAGTATCGCTGATCTAGCATGGCTCAGAGTCTTTTAAATGTACACCCTAACTAGTATTGGCAGAAAACAGTTCATCTTCGGCAGATAATGCTTTTTCGTTTGCTAAAAGGTCAAATGAACAAGTAATGAGCTGTTTTAAAAGCTTAAAAATGTGTGTATGTATGGGAGTAGACATCTCTTTCATTTTTCTTTTTTCATCTCTTTTGAGATTGTGCAAAAAAAAGTCCATACAATGACAACGGGGATCGAACCAAGGCCAGATGAAATGCAAGGCTGTTTAACACGACCACGCTATCCACATAACTACTGGTGCTGTTGGAGAGATGCGTGATAATATTGCAGCTCATTATAAAATGAAGTTGAAAAGTGTTTTCTAAGAGTAAAAAGGAGAGCATCTATCCATCTCGGTCTGGGCCGTGTATTTGGCAAAACTCAACGAAAATGTTTAGTACGTGCTTATCTACATCGTGTCTTCTGTTTCACTCACTCGAATTGATCTTACATTTAAATAGAATGTATGCTATCACGACTCTTTACTTTTACATTACTTATCCTGGTTTTCAACTCACTATCTTTCAATCTCATCTCGATACGTCTTTAACTTCTAATGTATAATTTTCTCCACTTGTCACTTATTTCGTGGTTCCGAATTAAGTGGTTTAGTCAACTTGATCACCCCTTTCTCAAGCTGCTTTCCTCATTTCACCTCTCCCAGCTTTTATCGAAACTGGCAATGCTGTGAGATTTTTTTTTTCGCTGATGCTATACCACGATAGCCTGATGTCGGATAAGTGGGATTACAATGATCTTTATGCGGTGAAACTAGGCAGACCAAACAGTTCCGGACTAAAAACGGGACACGTAAGCAAAAAAACCCGTTTTTTCTAAGAATTTTATTGAATCAATGAAACCGAAAATAAAACCAAACAATCAAATATTCTTATACAGCCATTCCATACAAACCGTTATAGTGGAAATTGGTAGTTTCGTACCTTATCGCAAAATATTAGACCCAAATTTTGACATAGGACTATGTCTTTGATTTCTATATAGGGTAAACTGACCAGACGTCCATCATCTTTGGTACCCTAGCTCGGTCAGGGCTTAACGTTTTAAATAAGCCGGAAGAACTAGTGTATACTCGACAGGAAGAGGCAGAGTTGTTTGATGAAGTATCGTAAATGAAGCGCTGGGCGGTCTTACGGAAGTTGACCGGAACTTGAACGATGGCCGATGAAAAGATGTATATCGGCGTGTTATTTTACCTTTTCGTGGCTTTGGTGGTCGCCTATCTCTCTATTTTGGCCATTCACTCGAATGTTTTCTATCGGGCGCAGTTGGGGAATGTTGGGAAGGTTGGTGGTCTTCGCGACAATGTTTATCTCCAGCTGATCCATCCTCCAATGATCTTTTGGCATAATGAGCTGATCCCAGGTTCGGCATAAAGACCACATCACCTTCCCAACTCCGGCGAGCACTTCCTACTCTATATCTCCCCGTTAACCATATGACTCGAAAGAAGAGCGGCTTGGACATTCCCTTCACGTCTGTCAGAGAAGGACCTTATTCGAGAACTTGATGTGAATGATATATTCGCTGTCATCGCTTACCTGAGGAACGTAAAGTACCCGGCCCCCTGCCATTCGTTGAATTATAGTATCAAGTACGTCTCGTCTTTCATTGTGAGTACGAAAAGAAGTTTTTAAAAACTTCTTCTCGCCGGAAAGTGAGTGTTTTTCACCAGCACCTCAAGCTACTCCTTCTGGGTGATTGCATGCTGTTCAGATACAGCCGGTCTCGTCTGACGCTTCCGCAAAAAAATGTCCATTTTGGCCAGATTCTTCTCCACCGTTTGGCCGGTTGCTTCGATCTCCCGGCTTAAGGAGCGGCAAAGAGATGATATTGTAATTACCAGATCGGCAATATCTGACGCACAAAGTGCCTCAGGATATCCAACTCCTTCGCTGTGGGGTGGAGCTTAGAATATGGAAAAAACATCAAGTGGCTTAACAGTGCTGCTGCTGTGAATCAACAGCCTTGAATCATTTTTGTTGTAGACTTAATAAACGTAAGATTTGAAAATCAAATCACGTTTTTATCGTGTAGGTCTTGCTACTAACAATTTATGTCATTTCGGGCCAGGATGCCAAGCATGTTGTTTGATTATGTAAAAATGCAATTAATGAATTTATCTGGCTGCTGATTTAGAAGATCGAAAGGGTGTACTCACACATATCAGATTATGATAGCTTAAGTAGTCGCGATTCTAATATTATGCTCTAAATATTATGCTCTTAATATTATGCTCATTCTCCTTTCCCTTTCTCATACATAAGCAGAACTTAATACCCAATGAGATTAATTCACTACAGCAGGTACACGAACTTCCCTAGACAGCACTCAAGGCCATAGAATACTCAATATACATCACCGGGCTATAAAGTTATTATAAACAATGTTCCGGACAACATGGAGACGAAGAAGAAAATGCTATGTTTATCTATAATATTCTGTAATCATAAATTTATTTCACTTAGGTTATGTAGATTTTAACTATAAAGACTTGTGTTTCAAATGATAAATTATGAATCCTTGTCTTTTTCTGCATAATTGAATAAACAGAAGAAAGGGGTAGTAATAGCATTAATGGTATTTTTGTGTACATTTTTGTACAGAATGTGGTTCCGGATTCTACTACGTTATCTTATCTAACCCGTAAAAGGATAATAGGTCATGCAGGAAACGGTTTTTTTTCAGGGCTTCCATTCGGTGTATCAAAAAAGAAAAAAATACAGATTTTGAGCAATGAAAAAAACTCAATTCAAATGCAATTAGTACATACAATCACAGTCCTATGTCAAGATCCCGTCCGTGCCCCTAGGTCCAGACTCATCAAGTTTTTTTTTGGATAAAAGGGGAAAATTTTGATTTTTCGGACCACCATATCTCTGGTAGAAAAAAAAACCATAGTTTTAAGCATAGTTTTTTCAGTTTAATCCTGTAGTACAACAGGACACTTTTCTTGTTAAAGAAAATAAGAGCGCAATCCTTCAAAAATACTAAAAATCCACTCGATAGAAGGCACAACAAAAAGGAATCGTGTGTTACCCTGCTCAAGCTCATGTTCACCGACGAAATCACAAAAATTCTTCAATTTTTCTAAACGAATCGTGCAAATAGGAAGATATTTATAAAGTTTTACAACGTATCATTCAATATCGATTGCATGTTGAAGACAGTTGTGTGAAATCAATGAAATCCCAATTCATTCATCAGATGTTCATTTGAATAAAATTATTGAAAATAATGATAATGGAATATAATTTATACAGTATACAGACATACTCAGAATACGATAAAAAGTGATAAAAAGACGGGATAATCAAAATCGGTCTAAAAAACGGTACGTTTGGTCAGCGTAGGTAAAATATATTACACCACTATATAATAAAAAGGTTATTATAACTACAGCCAGACTTGTTTACAAAAAACAGCTCCAGTTTTCCGATGAAGAAGACATCATGTGCCATTTTCTCTAATCCATAAGTCGTAATGCTAACGTTATCGGGAAACCGATTTTGCTCACTTTCCGGAATGATCGTTCTCTCCGTTTGAAGTTCATTCGTATCTAGCCTTGAAAAAGCCGCTCCCACGGGATGATTGCCAACTGCTCAGAAATGGACGATCTCGACTGACACTTCTCCGTTCGGCCGGTTGCCTAGAACTCCTGGCCCGGGACCGGGAGATCGAAGAAACCGGTGAAACGATGAAATGGTAACTGGCTAAAATGGACATTTTTATGCGAAAACATCCGGTGAAACCGGCAAGAAGTGAGTGTGAGTTGTACAAAAGATCGCCAGCCCTCCCAACGTTCCCCAGCAGCGACCGATAGAAACTGCTGGACGAACCTCAAACAGAGGGTCTACTCCAATTATTTCGTGGCCAAAATGGAGAGGCAGGTGATCGCCAAAGCCACGAAAGAGCTGAAGAACACGTCGACATCCATCTTTTCATCGGCAAAGATTCCGGCCAGCAGCCGAAAAGTCACCAGACCAGAGATTAAAATTCTCACCTACTTGAGAGGAAAAACATCCGTTTTCACTCACAGGGAAAATCGTTGAGAATATGACAGGCGCGAGGCGCTCACTTAGATTTCGCCAGAAACGCAGAATCTTATTCTTTACACGCCAACAACGGTTTTGATTTGACAGATTAGACTGACAGATCTGACAGAGGCATTGGTCAAATTAGCTTTGATTTTTCGCTCCTTGTTTCATTTTTCATATTTGCAGCACTAAATGAGAAACGGGAAAGTATTTTCGTTGGCCTACAGAGAAAGAGAGAGATATCGCCACACCCCACTCTATGAAAAAAAATTTTCGTTGAAAAGTAACAGGCGAAAAATTTCAACATTGCACAACTCATCGAAAACAAGATTAATTGACTAATTACTTATCTCGCAGCTAAGCGAGAATTTCGAACCCGGCACCCGAGAGAACGTCGAAGCATTTTTGTAGAAATCCAATAAACGTAGAGTTTTTGAAAAATTTGGTCCATTGGTTTATCTTTTGAAGTTTTCTTTGTCATCGCCATCCGAAATTAGTCAATTTTTTAATGCATATGTTACTCCAAAAAGTGCTGGTAAACAAGAACATTCAAATAATTTTATGGGAAAAATAAATTATAAATTTTAGGAAACCACAGTTCATCAGAATTATCGAACATTTTTTTAGGTAGAAAGATAGTGTGTACATTCTAACAATTTCAACACATTTACTCTACTTCACCAATATATAATATGTATGTGAAATTTATATGCTTTTGGGTTCGTATTCTCATGCCACCATTTCAGAGGCTCTTTTCAAATTCGAACAAAACGAAAAGGATTGGGAGTGAGCTGTGTGCATCTCGTTACGTTGATATCATCAATAGAAATATTGCAAGCCATCTAAGTGATCACTTTTTACACAACTGGTGCCTGGTACCTGGTACATTCCCGCAGCTTGAAATATCACATAGCCAGCCAATAGATGCTGTTTGTGTTGCAGTGGTACATGCCTCTAACCTATGTACCAAACTTTATGTTCGATGGCTGGTGTTTTAGTAGCGTGTTTACGTCCGCTTTTCGCGCTACGGGGGAATCGTTCGGTGCCGGTGAAGCGCGTTATAACAGTGAAAGGTTCACGCTGAAGCTCGAGCGTCAGGTTTTCAAAGAGCATCTCGTGCCACCGCATGATTCCATCATTTTGCCACCTCCTTCTGCAATCTTGCTCGCGTGCCCCCCTCTCTCTTTACTTACGAATGATGTTTGAGCAGTGTGCTGTTTTAAAATTTGCCACAATAGAGCCTCGCCAATGTTGTGAGACTATTTTCGTTAGAGTTTCTATCATAACTTCGACAGGGTGCTTATAATTGTAGGCGGTTCGCGTTGAATGTATTTTTCTATCCAAACAATTTCAATATCAGTTAGAAATAATTGAGCCGTAGACTGAACCCAGGCATTATATTATTGGAATTTTCAGAAAAACGAAGTATTCACACATTGTAAGCTTTTTGACTTTTACCTTTTTATTTGGCCTTTTTTCGTTTGCACGAGCAGATGTTCTTTTCCGTCAACTTTCCAAAATGACCTTGTTTATTGTTGACAAGTGAAAATAAAATTTGTAGCGCACTACTATAGGCAAAAATAATTACAATATTACATTTTTAGAGCACCACCCTAAAAATTATTTCCTCAAATTGAACACACAATACGATAATCACATACACTACGACAAATCGATACCCAATCAATAACCTTTTGTCCAGTATCGTCTAAACTATCGATTCTTTGATGCGCTTGACCACCAGCCACAAAGGAATATACGTTCACTTTGAACAAACCAGTTGAACCCGTAACACGTTCATTTTCGAGTCTAGTTCTCCTGAAAAAAATTATGTTGGAATATTTCTCGTTCTCGGTGTCGAAATTATTAAATAAATTATTAAGTGCTTTTACGCAAACCTTGTCGCGATTAGGCTTACCGTGATCTCGTCTCGAACAGACCTAAATGACCCAAATTACAAGTAGTGTTAGCTTTTGTACTTTGACCCTAAAGCGGTCATTAATAATGACATTATCATAGACTGATTAGTACCAGTAGACATCAATGATGACATTATTTTTCAGAAAACACGTTACGGCCCGTCATTCCATCTTTAGCATTATTAAACAAACCTCATGAAGTAATGTTATAATGACATTACTTCATGAGGTTTGCTTAATAATGCTAAAGACTCATCACTTAAGGTTTTTTCTTGAGTATCTGTTTAATTATTCGATTAAATACTGTGGAATTGAGTTATCAGCAACTACACTCTGTTCAACTTCTATAAGACCACCCTGATTCTATTTCGTTGCAACACAAACAGTTAGAATTTCAACAAGATACATTCATACATTGTTGAATGCTTATAGTAAAGTATATTTAATGTAAATTCCGTTCAAAAGAGTTGTTTGTTTATTTATTGTGCTTAAATATGATAATTTCAGCTGTCCACTTTCTATAAGACCATAGGTATTATCAATGAAAAATTCAAAACGATAGGCTGATTTACATGTCAATAATTGGTAACCTTGCCATTTCGACTAATAACCTTGTAAATTCATGTTGGAATACTATTTACCCAATTCTGCTGAACGGATTTCTCGATATTTTTCCATTTTTCCGAAATTGCGACCTTGAGTTCTTCAATCGTAGTGTACCGTTTCCCCTCAGTGTAGATTCTGCGTACAAGGATCCCCCCTAAGATTTTCAACAGGATTCAAGTCTGGAGAGCGAGCCGGCCAGTCCAGAAAAATAGGTTTTTGGTCCTTAATCCATTGCTTAGTTTACTTGCTGATATGAATAGAAGCATTATTTTGCTGGAATGTGATTTTTTTGTGACAATATCCACGCAAAAACGGTAGGAGAGAGGATTCCAGAACATGTTTGTAGTCCTTGAATGATGTGCAAGCTATTTTGAGCTTTCCGGTTGCGCAGAATACCGCTCAAACCATGCACGAGCCTTCACCAAAGTTCCTGGTTGAAAAATACTGTTCCTTCTTCCGTAAATCACATCAGTACTCGTTGAAACCATCAGAGCAGAGCCATCCAAATTGAACTTGTTTTCGTCAGTGAAGATAATCTATACATTGAAGAACTCTTCGTTATGGTATATAGTAAAATGTATTCTTTTGGAAAGGTCACGAGTTCAATTCTCACTCCCGACATTCTTCCAAAAATGGAAGTAAATGTGACGAACCAGCCAAATGAGTTGAAAGTCACTACAATACAGATAAAAAATATCTTTTGGAAGCATTTTTTGTCACAACATACCATGTCCCACTGTTCATGTGAGCTTTGGCAAAACTCAGACGTCTTCCGAGGTGAGATGGTGTAAGATGAGGAGTTTTAATCTTTAACGCCCTCTTTATGAATTGTTACCCGAGCAGTAAGTAGTTGAAATTTTGCTTTATTTGCACATGCGATTGTGAGGTATTCGAACCTTTTCTAGCTATTTCCCGCTTATCCCGGCAGAGAGCTTCGATTTACGTGGAGCTCTCTTCTTCTTACGGTATCCTTGAGGATTCACCAAATAATTGAGCACTACTTGATTGGGTCGTTCAATCCGACGAGAAATTTCTCAATACAGGTCGGACTCGATTATCCGGAGTATTGATTTTTTTTTTCGCTCCTGATAATCGAATCCTCCGGATAATCGAGTCAAAACATTTTTTTTCTTTATATGTTTTTTTGCATGTATTTTTCGTTTTTTGAAAATAAAAGAGGAATTTGATTTTTGATTAATCCCCTTAAAGTCAGAAAACATCTTTCTCACATGAAAAACATTAATTTATCTAGATTCTCTCAGGAGGTGATAGACGATCATATTTGATGAAAAAAAATCCTCCTATGCATATGTTCGAATTTCAACAATGACAGAGTTACAGATCTTTTTTTTCGTTTTGGACTCTGTTGCTTCAAACTTCAAACTTAATATGTTATTATTAATTTTGTCCTAAAAATTTATATTAAACTAGATTGTTTCTATCAATTAAAATGAAGTTCTTTAACCGCTTAAATATAAAAAAAAATTCAAACTGAATATAATCGAGTCCAAAATTGTATATAATCGAGTCTGTATATAATCGAGTCCGACCTGTACTGTATTCTATTAGTCAAATCATTTCATTTGATACCTATATTGAGGGGATTGCAAAAAATACATAGTCGACCATTTTGTGGCGGCGACCTTTTCGAATTTATGTTGTTCATAGTGTAGTGTATTCTCCAAATCAAGCCATTCAGCCATTTTTTGCGGCGGCCAAATTTAATTTTTCAATATCATGGAATACGCAGTTTTATAATGACAGTAGAATTAAATGTATGTTCCAAATTTCAGATCAATCATTCAACAGGAACGAGGTCAATTTTCTATTAATGTGGGACAACCCAACAAACGTTCAAACATACATAGAAACAGGTCAAGCTGAATGAAACCATTCAAAAAGCAATTAGTTGTTTGGGGACTGCGGCCATCTTGAAATTGGATTTTTCATTATCTGCTATATTATCGACTGTATTCTACTAGTCGAGAATATTCTTTTGATACATTTTTGGGCATTTTTCATAGATAACTGCATTCTACTAGTCAATCCCTTTCTTTTGATACCCATATTAGCTATTCAATATAGAATTATTATACAAATTATTTAAAATTTCCGAAAATCAAAAATAAAATATTCCGGATATTCTAGTCTAAAATTCCGGATAATCGAGTCTCCGGATAATCGAGTCCGACCTGTACCTACAATTTCTTGGTGAAATGCATCGATTTGTCTCTCTTCTCTCTCCGTGAGGACTTTTCCCTTCGGCATTTTCCAGATTTAACGTCGTACATACGTTATACGCGCACACATGCAGCCACGTGCAAAAAACACACGCGCGAACGTGCGCCGGCGCGCGTTTGTTCGTGCATGTGTGCGCATGTGTCTGTGCATGTTTGTGCAAGTGTGCGCGTGTGTTTGTGTGTTTGTGTGCAAGTGTACGCGTGTGTTTTTGAATGTTTGAGCGTGTGTTTGTGAATGTTTGTGCTTGTGTGTGCATGTTTGTTCATTTGGGCACGTGTGTTTGTGATTGTGTGTGCAAGTGTGCGTGTATGTTTTTAAATGTTTGTGCATATGTGCAAGTGTGCGCTTGTGTTTTTGAATGTTTGGGCATGTGTGCACGTGTGTGAGCATGTGTTTGCGCATGTTTATGCAAGTGTGCGCGTGTGTACACGTGTGTCAAATTTTCGTGCGTGTTCTGAGCCAATGTCATCTTACCCTAAGACTTTTTTACGCGATTTGCTCAAAATTACGTGATTCTTTTTTGCGCGCACGCAAAATCGCGAAAAAAAAGGATCCAGTGTAATTTTATTTTTTATCGCAAATCATTAGAACCGTACTTTTTTATTTTTTGTTAGGGTGCCCATTTCCATTAAAGGTGGTCCGAAAAATCATCAATTTACAAATTTTCTAACTTTTGAACCCAACCACTGAACCGATTTAGATGATCGACATATAAAATTGAAGCCAATTAGCTAGCCTTTTATTAAAAAATATTGAACTTGCAAAACAAAATCTATTTTGTTTTGTATTATATTTGCAAGTGTTTTATGTGTCGATCATCTAAATTGGTTCAGTGGTTCAAAAGTTAGGAAATTTTTGAAAAAAATCATTTTTGGGAAAAAGCGAGAAAAGATAATTTTTCGAACCACCCTCAAATGGAAATGGGCAATGTTACCTAAAAAAACTAGCTCATTGGCTTCAATTTGATGTGTTGATCATCTAAATCGGTTCAGTGGTTCAAAAGTTTTGAATTTTTGAAAAAAAGGAATTTTTGGAAAAAAAAGTGGAACATATTTTTCGGACCACCCTAAAATAAAAATGGGCATCCCAATAAAAAAATGAAAAATACGAGTCTTATGTTTTGCGATAAAAAACAAAATTACCACTTTTACCCAATACTTTTTACAAATACTCCTACATCTATTGGCTGAAAACAATTTACATTCATGATCTTTCATTTCCATACTAGGAATTCACACTAGGACTTGGAAGATAACGAATTCCTTTGTTGCTAGCATAATTGACTGCTCTCAGTGAGACACGTAAAAGTAATAGCTTCACGCTTTCTTCAAAAACAACTTCATCAACTTATATTCGAAATTCGCCAGCCAATAACTTTGGTGTGTTCAATACAGTCGATATATTGGACTCATCAGTATATCCGGAATCGACCCCTCTATTGTCTGGTCTCGTTTCAGGAACTAACGGATGAAGTGAAAAAAACTGTCTTCAATCAATAAATATATACAGTAGAACCCCGATTATTAGCGAGCGGTGAGGATTATTCACGACAGCGAGTTTCATTGTAAATCTATAGGCCTTCACGAGATTTATCAGTGAGTGGTAGGCTCATGTTTTTTTGTTTGGGTCATGGCTTTCGCATTATCTGATCACTAGTGTACCCGACCTTACAGATGAATAGACCCGGCGAATTTCGTCCCGCCAAAAATAGATTTTTTGATCTGAACACTTTTGAACATTCACGTTTTTTTACTACGCGAACGTCCGTAGGTTCATGCGCAGAACTCTTCATTGATTTATCTTCCACTATTTTCTTTTTACTATAAATTTCCTAGTACTTCTACCGAAACTCGTCATTATGATATAACATTATTTTCAGACCAATTCTCATTCAAGATTATTCAATGACTTGCCTCACAAACAACATGTTTCTCCGTATATGAAAAATATGTTTAATACAGAAAAGTAAATTTCCATCCATATGTTTTATATTCATGATAATCCATTGCTTTCGCTTTACACCAACGTAACACGAATCCTAATTCCGCAAACGTGAAAAATAACAAAGATGTCATTGTAGAACATATGAGAATTGATTTTTTCGAGCGTTTTCTCAAAGTTATTCCAAAATTTCAAAAAAAAATCTCTCCATAACATCGATCTATGGGCAGAGACGATACAACTTATGAAGCCGACTAAAATCTGACTATTCCTTCCTTAGGTTTTATGCTTACCAACACATTTGATGATTCATTTTTATTTATATAGATAGAAGATATGAGAGCGCATTATTCCACATGAAAATCTATTTCCACGTTCGAACAATGTTCAATTTCGTTAACGCAAACATCGAATGAACAACCAACGCTTATCATGATGTAATTGTAAAACATGTGGGAATTCAATTTTCCGAATTTTCAAATTTTAACTCTTCACTTCGTTAATCTATGGGCAGAGACGAATACAACAAAATAAAGCCGGCTCAAATCTGACAATTCCTTCCTAGGGTTTTGCGCTTACCAACACATTTGGCGATCCATTTTTATTTATATAGATTGACGCAATTGAGAAATGTTTTTAAAAACAATAGCCATGTTATAACAATGGGAAAAAATATGGATGGGTTATATCTATGATATAACCGCAAGGTTGACGTGGGACCACCTCAGCATAGCAATCATTTTTTTTGTGTTGATTAAATTTTTCATTGAATGAAGCAATTTCCGAATCCAATTATATATATCTGCTTTGTGAGTAAAAAGATTGTATAATGTCATGTAAGGTCAATTCATGCATTGTGATAGATTATGAGCTTCGTTGCAACTAAATTTAATGACAGACCTTTTACGTTTGGAATGGTGCCTAGGGCAAAATATGTGAACGGAAGAATTATCAAACGATTATTTTATTTTACATTTCCCTCTGAAGTTTGAATCTCTCAAGTGTACGTACTTCTCGAACCGCGAGTTTGGTACTCGGTTTCAATTTCGACATGTATGTCGAACGCATACTGTTTAATCACTAGGCATTATCGCAGCAAATGATTATCAACATTTTGCCTAATCACCAAATGGTGTGCGTAGAAATTCAGTGAGCAGAAGATATGAAGGCATATCCTTCAATGCAATCTTGAATAACCGAACCGAAGCGTTGTGTTCGTACTCGATTTTGTAATCCGTGTTAGAAAAACACTTTTCGGTGTGCAAAAAAAACCTGCGGGTGCAGAAGTACCCCCGGCTTGCATGAATCAACAACCCCACCTCTACTTTTTATACTATAGAGGATTTAAACTTGAAATTTCATTCGCCTCTAGTGTCTGCACGATTTTACCAGGTTCTAAGTTTAGGAGACCGTGTTAAGGAAACATATTCTAGTCTGCACAAAGACAAGAGACAAAAGTACTCGCAGTTTGCATGTATTTGCAAAGGAAGGAAGGTTTTGTATTATAGAGACTTTAAACTTTTTCAGTTCATTCGTCTCTAGCCTTGAGAAAGGCTCTTGGAAAACTTTATTCTACTCCTGCACTACACCTCTACCCTTATTGCCTTGAGGAAGGCACTCGATCTTTCGCCGTCCAGCTCTTCCAGCAACGATGTTGTCCAGTCGGTGTCCACACAAAGAATGTATATGCAAAGCCAATTTTCTCAGACATCTTGGTTTTGAAGTCTGTGTTAGGCAAACACATTTCAGTCGGAACAAAAATGCCCCCGGCTTGCATGTATTTGCAATGCCAATTTCCTCATGCTCCTTGGATTTAAAGTCTGTGATAGGGGAACACAGTTCAGTCGGAACAAAAATACCCCCGACCTGCATGAATTTTCAATGTCAATTTCTCCAACGCTGCTTGGTTTTGACGTCTGTGTTAGGGAACACATTTCGGTGAGAACAAAAGTCCCCATATATTCATGTATTTGCAATGCCGATTTCAACAAGGCTGCTTGGTTTTGATGGATGTGTTGAGGAAACCGTAAATCGGGCCAATCGAAACGAGCCAGTTAGGGCGTTTAGATAATGCTTAACATTTTACAGTTATTCAATTGTTGAAAAATAACATTTTATTAATGGCGATAGAAGCGTAGAAATATTTCCTATCAATTGATGCAAACAACTTTCCGATCCAGCAAGAAATGTTCGAGTTATAAGCATTCGAAATCTTTCATTTTTTCCTGCATGTTCAGTGTTTAGGTTTTCATTTTACCCCCCATATACTCCGGTTAGACGTAGTCCCACGTCAAAAAACTTACACAGCTGAAAATCAATAAAAATGATGTTCCAAAGCCAAGCATTCACACTGCCGCCACTTCCAACGAGCCTTGTGAGATTTTGAGTGTATTTATCACTCATAAAGACTGAACGTGTTAATGTTTAACCCATTTTAGGCCAAGCGTTCGAAAAATCGAACAGCAACTTTGATAATTTTCCATGGTTTTGGTAAACAAACATATGCATCCATTCCATGCCAAACCGATATAGTGCTTCTCGAAATTTCGTGAAAATTGAGTATTTCTTATCGTAAAATATTAGACCTGTATTTTATAATTTTTTCATTACGGCGCCCATCACAATTTTAAGGTGGTCCGAAAAATCAATTTTTTCTCCTTTTTTCCAAAAATGGCTTTTTTTCAAAAATTCATAACTTTTGAACTACTGACCCGATTAAAATTAAAGACAATTAATTGCTCTTTTTTGTAAAAATATTGCACCTTCATAATTATTGATTGTATTTGTGTTTTATAGTTTACATGGCTCCGGAATAGAGGGCGCCATATTTTATATATTTTTCTTGAAAGCTGAGGTTTTTTACAAAATATATCCAAATATCATGTGGTTTTTATCATTTTTCAGATTTTTCAAAGCTAACTCGTTTCCAGTCTTCGTTCAATATTCCTATGCGACTTAATTTGCAATTTTTTCGCATGTCTAATATTACCAATACCAGCTCTTTGTTGTCAATTTGATATTTTTGAGAACGATCATTTTTGGAAAAAAAGGAAAAATGATTTTTTTGGATCATCATTTAACTTTGAAAAAAACATAATAAACGATAAAAATCACATCTCTGATTTTTGGATGTTTCACGTAAAAAAACCCAGCCTTCAAGAAAAAGATTTTGAAAAAAACAGGACGCCCCAATTAGATTTCAAAATCAGGACATCTCCTGGTAATTCAGGACAGATGGTAACCCTATCGAAGTCGCTTGACGTGTATAGTCATTTTTTGTGAATCCCATTAATCCACTAAAAATGGACGGCTTTCCATCGAAAAAACTTCAATCAAAATTCTTGAAATATAATATTTTAATTCATAAATAAAAATAATTTGGAATTTTGTTTTGCCCTTCAATGGTTCAATTTTGTACATTATTAAGTAAAAATTTACCATTGGTTTTATAACCGCAAATTGTTATGCACTATTCCAATAGGTACTTCACAAACTTAACCTTATAAGAAATACGAACGACTCATTGATTCTGGTTGGATCTTATTAACAGACCCTTTTGAATCCTGTTCAGTAATCACTCCTTCCAACAATAACATATCCATACGAGACGCCTCATATAAATTTCTGATACTACGGTATACAAGTACAGTTTTAAGTTGTGTTCTGTCTCCTTTTTATCGCAGGAATAAAATCCCCCTTGAGGTTCGTTCTGTTAGTAATTGTACATGAAAATATCATAAAACCCATATGAGTAATGTGTGGAATCAGATATGTAATCAATCGCAGAATTGAGTGAACACTCCGTGCTGGTTTGTTATTTTTGAGTTTATCGGGATTCAAAAGTAAATAATGGAATGCGACTTATATTCATCATAAAATCGATCATTTTTACTCTCATGTAAAATGAATGTTAACGGATAACAAAAATCAATCCGCTAGTATTTGGCATAGCTAGTATGACGTCAAGTCCAGCACTATCTGCAAACTCCGAGGCGAGATTTTTGGTCACTGTAGACGGAATGCTCTCCCAGATCTCCTTAATCATCATTTTGAGGTCCGATTTTTATTCTTCAGACATTTCTTGATCCCCCACCATAGATGCTCAATAGTGTTTAAGTCCGGTGATTGCGGAGGTGTTCTGAGTTGATTGGGACATTATAGAGCAGGCAACCCGTGCGATGAGATCAGCTTGCTTCGGGTCATCATCCTGTTGAAAGTACTAATCATGAGGAAGACCCAATTTCTGTACGGGAGACTGCAGGTTACGCAATGTTTTTTCTTCTTGTTATCATTTCTTCTCTCACTTGTTATCATTGTACGTGTAACAATATCTATTTCTTTCCTCTTACTCGCCATTTTGATAAAAACTTTTTGAAACATCAATAAAAAAACTTAAACTAATACTGCCCAAGCAGTGGTTGGGTGTTGACATTACACATTGACGAAAAATGTACGCTGATCAATGATGATCTTCTTTACGAGGTTTGTTTGTTTGGAAAAATTTAAGGTGCACACTCTATTTTGCAATGCCTCGAATTAAGTTTTTTTTTCATCTTTTAGGGTTAAATAATTATCCAAAAAAAAATTAGCGGAATTTTATTGCGCGTATAGCTAGTTAAATGTGTGAACTATTAATATGCATAAAAAGAATAAATGTATTAAACATATTTTGTACCAAATAAATGGAAAGTATCGTCAAGTAGCATGTGTACACCCAATTTTGCGATTGACTGTATGTGCCATTTGCATAAATAAACGTTGCTAAAAATAAACAAATGGGACGTATTGAAAAAGATTTTTGCAAAAGTTTTCCTTCATTTTCTCTTCCAAAAGTTCACCAAAGCAGTGAACTTCAGTGGCGCAATCGAAAAGACGACATCCGGCAGTTGATATGTGTTTTGTATGACGGTGTGAACACGATGGTTCGGATAGTCTCGCTCCAAAGTGAGGCTTCTGTTATGAGATGAATAATGCTTGAATGTTTCATGTGATACGTTTGGTTGGCTGGTTTTGGTTTAGTTTGGTTTGGTTGGACTATGTTTGGCGGTCATTGTACGTACCAGGTTTCGAGTTGCCTGTTCTCTCTCTCGCACTCTCTCATGTAGAGGTCTCTTTTGTACATAGCTGTTATGCTTTTTCCCGCTCACTTGAGTTTTACGATATACAAAATACACCCGATACCTCTTAGATAGTGGAATCTACGGACAACGCTTTTCATTTGAGGTTGGATGTTATGATGCGGGTAAAACAGGCAGGAATGGAAGGAAATTATTGCTCGTAGCGAACTGTGGACCAACATAGAGAGTGGGTGGAAAACTATCAAAAGAGCTGAAATGAAATGACGCTGCATGAAAATGCCATTGTCAGCAAAATCATGAAATGAGTTCAAACATTTATTTTTTTTTCTCGCAGCTGCTGTTACATGTGTACATATGGTATCTTTGTTTTGAGTCATTTCAGGCTTTTCATAATACACACGAATCCCCTTCTTCGAGACTTGAGAAGAAAGCTAAGCGTGTTTGTTTCAGTCGTAATTCTTCGAAATGTACTCATATGACAAGTAATGATAAATCAAAACTTGACACCGATTTGGGTGGTATTTCTTTCTCTTTTCAATGCGACATACTATAAAAATTACAGTTTCTGCAGATTTTGATGCAGGAACAGGGTTGCCAACCATTTTTTTTTAAATCAGGAAGAATGAAAAAAATCAAGAAGAAATCAGGATAGCTCATATTGGGTTGTCCGGAAAGTCGATTTTTAGGAAAAGAAAAGGGAGACATACATTTATTCAATTTTATATGCACAGTATTGTTCTACAATTCTCCGCCATCTTTCACGAATCTTAAACTGTTCTATCCTCTCAGAACATGTTTGCTTTCTCGTCGAAAACTGTTTAACGTATTTTTATGTCCATAGAGTAGAAGTGTTTGTCCTTGAGAGAATTTCGCAGGGACCTGAACCTGTGATAATCTGAAAATGCAATATAAATAATTGTGATGGTCCCACCTAATTCCACTACGAAGGTTTGAGCCAGACGAGTTATCTTCAAAACAATTAAACATGAAGATTTTCTTCTGTAGCATCAAGCTGAACTAGTAAACAAGATAATATAAAATTGAAACAAAAAATAGATTTAAAATAAAAATAAAAGTTAATTTAAAAATTTTTTTAGTGTTGCACATTCAGTATTTTTTTCAAATTTTTATCTCGAAGCTTTTGAAGATGGTGTGAAATACACCCATACCTCGCTTTACGGCCTAGATTCGTTCCACGAGACATGGCCGAAGAGCGAAAAGCCGTATAAGGAATCAATTAATTATACAGGTCGGACTCGATTATATGTGATTCGATTATCTACAATTTTGGACTCGATTATATACAGTTTGAAAAAAAAATGAGTGGGTTATATCTATGATATAACCGCAAGGTTGACGTGGAACTACCTTAGCTTACCAATCATTCGTTTGTATTAATTAAATTCTTGATTGAATGAAACAGTTTCCAAATTCAATTGAGTTCAATATATTTGCTCTGTGAGTGAAAAAAAATGAACAAATGCCGTGTAAAGTCAATTCATTTATTGTGATTGATTGTTCTTCGTTACAAGTAAATTTAATGACGGACCTTTTACGTTTGGTATGATGACTAGAACAAAATATATGTACGGAAGAATTATCAAACGTTTGATGAACCAGCCTAAGGCTGAAAATCTATCCAATAAAGACAAAAAAAAATTATCAAACGATTATTTTATTTTACATTTCCCTCTGAAGTTTACATCCCAAAAGTGTACATACTTCTCGAATCTCGAATTTGCTTGAAACTGGGAAGTTCATTCGCTTCTAGTGTCTGCACGATTTTACCAGGTTCCTAAGTTTAGAAGATCATGTTAGGACAGATATATTCCACTCTGCACAAAGGCAAGCGAGGACAAAAGTACTCGCAGTTTGCATTTATTTTCAGAGCCGATTTCCCCAGAAACCTCGGTTTTGAAGTCTGTGTTAGGGAAACACATTTCAATCGGAACAAAAATACCCCCGATTTGTATGAATTCGCAATGCCGATTTCCCCACGCTCCATGGATTTGAAAACTGTGTTAGGGAAACACATTCCAGTCGGAACAAAAATACTTGCCGACTTGCATGAATTTGAAATACCGATTTCTCCAGGCACCTTGGTTTAGAAATCTCTATTAGGGAACACATTTCGGTGGGAACAAAAGCTCCCCCTACTTTCGTGTGTTCTTCTTCTTCTTTTTTAAGAGGGTTTAAACTTTTCAGTTCACTCGCCTCTAGGCTCTTTCGTGTGTTTGCAATGCCGATTTCGCTGCTTGGTTTTAAAGTCTGTGTTAGGGAACATTTTTCGATGAGAACAAAAGTCCCCCTACTTTCATGTATTTGCAATGCCGATTTCCCCAAGGCTGCTTGGTTTTGATGGCTGTGTTAGGGAAACCGTAAATCGGGCCAATCAAAACGATGCAGTTAGGGCGTTTAGATAACGCCTAATATTTTACAGTTATTCAATTGTTTATCTAATGAAAAACAACATTTGTTAGTTGCGATAGATGCGTAGAAATATTCCCTATCAAGTAATGCAAACATCTCTCCTATCCAGTACGAAATGTTCGAGCTATAAGCATTCGAAATCTTTCATTTTTTCCTGCATGTTCTGTTCATTTTACCCTCCATATATTCCGGTTAGACGTAGTCCCACGTCAAAACAGACAGGGCAAGACCCCAAAAATATGTCGTGTTGTCAAAAAGGCATGACTAATTCTTGAAGTTTGTTCTGGATCTTCCTCTTCCTGGATGGCACTAGCGTTCCAGTGGAACTTTTGCCTCTTTAACGTAGCATTACTTGCGTGATTTTTTATTAGCGTCGTCTATAGACGACATCCGCCCGACGAGCTGTGTACGAGTGTCGTCTTTAGACGACATGAAATTCATACTGCTCTTCGATCACACCAGCGCGATGTGCATACTTTTCGGCGCAGTACTCCGTACAGGGGTAGCACTCTGGCGAAGAACACTGCCGTGATGAAAGGGTTAAATTTGTCCAGTTGCGAGCAATACTTGTAGAATGCATTGTTGCTTGGTAGAAGCTCATAATGTAGCTTTCTTTTTACGGCAAAATTTGCGCTCGGAGCTTACCAAGATAATAGTGTTTCCTATTCTGTGGAATATTCCCGACCAGCTTTTTCTCGCTTCCTTACCGAAGGTTCGGTAAACTTATCCTAATGACTGGTGTAAAATATAACTGATAATGCTACCACAGCTCATAATTTACCTGATTTGAAGATCCTGGTAAGCAATCCGTAACATGCTTAGAATAAATTGCTTTTCTGGAATCAACTCCTCTTCCGGGAGTGATTGACATTTTCTACAAAAAAAAAAAAAAATCATCGATGATTACTAACTTTTTTTGAATACTTTAGCAAACTTTCGTTTGCAGCTGATGCTTGTTCTTTTTTTAGCATTTTCACAATTATACATTATTAGTATTGTGATTTGTGACACTATAGTTACGACAATAAAAGTCAAACAGCAATAAGAATCACTTCGATAGCTTTATCACAAATAATGGAATCTTAAACGCAGCGTCTCTACGGCCGAGGACATAGTAAACTGGGTGTGGTGCGATGCGATGCGAAGCGATTAATTGGAGCTCATCGCGTGCTATGACATAGTGACCGCTTTAAATCGCGCGTTTTTCGGTGTTTCATTCCACTCCATTCTATATGTAAACAACCGAGCACAAGGATGCCAGATATGATAATATGTCTTCATTTTATAAACAATTGGATTGTGAGATATTCAAAAAGTAAAAAAAAGTATGTATGCAACATTTTTCTTAAAAAAAACTTCAACCGAACATTTGAATTGAAAGTACAAAAATGAAAAATTTTCTCAGTGAGATTAAGTTATATGATTTATGAAACAAACTAAAATAATAATTTAACAACTCAATTTTTATTTTCGTTCAGTGAGTTCGATTGTTAAGATATTTATGAAAATCGTCTGGCAACCATCACTTGTGTTCACTAGCCGCAAAAAACTCCACAACAAGTTTCGCCGCATTGAAATCCGCATCGCATCGCGTTTATTATGTCAGGTCCGGGAGGTTTGCATTTGATTTCCGCATTCGTGAACAAGGTTATGCGAAGACACCAGACTTTTTCAAATGTCTGAAAATTTTGGATATGTGTATAAGAATAAAAAATATTACATAATTTTATATGGATTTTGAATACAGCCAGGTTTTTTCTTACGCGGAGGACACGTACCTCGTAAAAAACCGCGTTAATTGGAAAATCCGCATAAAAAAACCGCGTTGATTGGAAAATCCGCGTAAAAAATCACGTTATTTGGAAAATCCGCGTAAAAAAAACCATGCCACCTAATGATAGATATCAAATAGGACTATCCATACGTAAAACGGAAGTAAAAAGTTGAGTGTTGCTCGCTTCTGAAGCCCCGTAGTTTCTTCCTGCAATTTCGTTGGTTACTGGTAGCTATAGCTAGTACCACTGTTGGATCGTTCAGAGCTAAGTAGACAGGGAAATCCATTCACGTACCGTTGCCCGTACAAACCCCACCCCGTTGTACCGCCCGGTGAGCTACCCGTTACCCAACACTAAAAATCCACGTTAGAATCGTGATAAGGTGCGGCACTAATTTCCTTCATAAGCGCTAAGCTCCGTTACAAGCACTAATTACCGTAATATGCTCTGAGGGAACATAAAAGAAAAATGTGAGCTGAGGGGAAGATGTGATATTGTGTGGAATAAAATTTGGCATGTGGAAGTTTTAGGGCGATTACATAAAGGGTGTGTCACATCAAATTGCATCACGGAAAAAACGCTGTAGAAATTTAATTTTTAGGAATTATATCTTCAGCTTTCGCTTATAATCAGATAAGAGTGTATAGATCACGTTGGCCATGCTTCACTGTCAATTTATCGTAAATTTGGAAAAATGTCGTCGAACGAAAAAGAGCGTCGTGAATTAATCTTGTACACTCATTTCGAGAATCCGGAGTTGTCACATCGGGACATCGGTAAGATGCTGGAAATCGTCCAATCCACGGTCAGCAGAGTACTAAAACGATACTTCGAGAACCTAACCATCGACCGGAAGTTGAAGAACGGCAAAAATGGATGCTCCGTCAGTGAAAAAGATCACAAGCGCGTAGTTAAGCAGTTTAGACGTGATCTGAGAAGTTCGGTCCGGGATGTCGCCAATAAGCTGAAGTTGTCAAGTTCATTCGTCCAGCGGACCAAGCAGCGGGAGGGCCTGCGTACATACAAGGTTCAGAAGGCTCCTAACCGCGACGAAAGGCAAAACATGGTGGGGAAGACGCGAGCCCGGAAGCTGTACACCGAAATGCTGACGAAGCCGCATTGCCT
The DNA here is from genome assembly GCF_029784135.1 of Toxorhynchites rutilus septentrionalis. Taxonomy (NCBI): domain Eukaryota; kingdom Metazoa; phylum Arthropoda; class Insecta; order Diptera; family Culicidae; genus Toxorhynchites; species Toxorhynchites rutilus. The sequence continues at coordinate 154,778,441 of NC_073745.1, forward strand.
GGTAATGGACGACGAAACGTCAAAGCGGACTTTCGTCAGCTGCCGGGCCTGTTGTTTTTCTCCGCAGAGGACAAATTCAGCGTTCCGGAGGAGATTCGCTAGCAGAAACTATCCAAGTTTGCCAAAAAGTACATGGTGTGGCAAGCGATCTACTCTTGCGGAAAGCGGAGCGCCCCCTTCGTGATAACCGGCACGGTAAACGGGCAGGTTTACCTTAAGGAGTGCCTACAGAAGCGCTTACTACCACTATTGAAGCAGCATGAGGGCCCGACCATCTTCCGGCCGGATCTCGCTTCGTGCCACTATTCAAAGGACGTGTTGGAGTGGTACGAAGCCAACGGGGTTACCTTCGTGCCAAAGGAAATGAACCCGCCCAACGCGCCGGAAGTTCGCCCAATAGAGAAATATTGGGCGATTATGAAGCAGGCCCTCCGGAAGAACCCAAAAGTTGTCAAATCGGAGGCGGACTTCAAGAGAAAACGGATTTCTGTTAAAAAAAAAACTACAACCTGACGTTGTACAGAACCTTATGGACGGGGTAAAGAGGAAGGTGCGAGCATACGGGCTTGGGCTCGAAGTATGAATAAAAAGAAAATGCCAAAAGTTGTTTAATAGTTTTTATTTTACTGTCTAAAATTTTCAAAAGGATCGATCTACTGGGCGAATTTCTACAGCGTTTTTTCCGTGATGCAATTTGATGTGACACACCCTTTATTATCCGGTTTCCGCCGGACCGGTTAGAATCCCAAATGGCAAATTTCGACCGTACCAACCTCTTCACGGCGTCGTGATGCAGCCGTCCACTGCGACTGCAATGTCCGGTGACTGGACAAGCATTATACGCGATAACAGTAGTATTGTGTCGACGTCTGGTACAGACACCGGTTTGGGAAAGTAAATCATTCTCTATGAGAATATCAGACCTTAAGACAGTTAAATTGATCAAACTTTTAATGAAAATTTTTACTTTATAGTATGTGATCACTTAAAACTCGTAATACTGATTCTTACTTAACCATTTTTGTATAATTTTCTTGATATTGTCACTAAAACTCATCATTGTAATATGAAATTATTATCAAACACAATTCTTGTTCAGGGGGTTTTCATCACTTGCAAAAGAACGTGTAACACTATTGCATTAAGAACATATTTTATAAGAAAATGTTAATTTTCATTCATAATTTTTATTTTTAAATATGTGTTAACTGCACCCGAAAATCAATTATCACTATCATTTCCCAAAAGCGGAGCACGAACCTCCACGCGAATTGACAGTTGTTTTCATGTCTGTTAGTATTAGTACAATTCAGGCAATTTTTCGCCCCATATATTAGTATGTGTGTGCCATTTGACGTTTGTTTGTTGATTTTGAAATCAAACAGAATTTGCAAGGGGTATGGACACTGAATTTTTTATTTCGCTTCTTTGTTTAGCTGCAGTGAAAAATTTCAGTGATGAAAGTTTCTGCTCAAAGCGAAGCAATGATCACAGGCACACGAGGTCGTCATGGAGTGTTTTGCCATGGATTGTGTTCAACGGTGTGTAGTGTCTTCAGACAAATTAATCGAGCTATTAAATTACCTTCTGTTTTTGTTTAGCTCACAGCAGCTATGAGTTCTTAAATTATCTTCCGTTTTTGTATTGTTCACAGATTCGCTACTGAACAAGTTCGATGATGTCAAACAAATCTCCAACTGGTTCTTCAAAGGGCATATTTTGAGCGACTTTATCGAGATTTTATGAGGAGGTCAGTCTTTGTTTATTTGAGCACATCAAAAAAAGCTCTCCTAATATTCTTATTGGGTATTTCAGACAGTTTGACCTGATTCGAGACGCGATCGACGAAGAGGTGGTCGAGGCTCGGCTTGAGGAACTCTAGCCCAAAATGTCCGATCTGTGATCGGTGATCGAGATGCCCGACACCGAAGCATCGGTTCTGTCATAACAAAATCACCCAAATCTCAAATTAAAAATCTCAAATTAAAATATCTGAGTCAGGCATTCTTTGCTCAAGATCCGCGTATAAATAGCTGTGCGTTGATTTGCTATGCGCTCGAGAAGCTACCGCTGCCCCAGAAGTAGGTGCTCGACGAATTGCGGCATATGCTGAGCCCGTTTCTGGACGAGGATCTGCGGATGCAGCAATGGGATAGCATTTGAAGGAATCATTATGTTATTTTTAGGAAGGAATTATGATGTTATTTTAATCGTACAGATTTCTACTGTAATGGTGAAATAAAAAACACTCTAGAATGAATGGAAGGGCATATATTATCTCAAAATTCCAAGATAATCACAAGAAATGAACACATTACACATATAAATAAATAGTGCCGCTAGCTTCTTACGGAATGTTATTATTTTGACGTAGGACTACGTCTAACCGTAAGATATAGGGGGTGAAATGGGAATCTAGGCACTGAACAAGGAGGAAAAAATGCAAGATTTGGAACGCTTATAACTCGAGCATTTCTCAATAGATCGCAAAAGTTTTTGCATCAATTGATAGGAAATATATCTACGCATCTATCATAACGAATAACATTTCATTTTTCTTGAGATAAATAATTTAATAATTGTGAAATATCAAGCATTGCCAAAATGCACTATGTGCCCATTTTTGATTGGTCCATTTTGTGCTCCTCAAATCGTACCGACCAAAACGGGCAACCAGAGCAGCAGCGAAACAGAATGAAGCACGATTGGAAAGGAAAAAGAAAAAAATGAACGAAACATTGGTCGCAGTCTCACACATGCGTAACTCTCGAGCCAGCCAGTCAGCTTAAAAATCCCCGCTCCGCTGCCGTAACGATCATTCTCATTCAAATCGTACTCCACATCGGTTCGCATCACAACACATCAACAAACCAACCCAAGCAGCCATGTCTGGACATGGTGAAGGAGGAAAAGTGAAGGGAAAGGCAAAATCCCGCTCGAACCGTGTTGATCTGGAGTTCCCCGCAAGGGTAGCTAGGCCGAGCGCGTTAGTACCAGGGCACCAGTCCACCTAGCCGGCGTTATATAGTTTCGGCCGCCGAAGTGATCGAGTTAGCTGGCAAAGCTGCTCGCGACGATAAACCCGCATTCGGAACAGAACACATTCGGTTCGGTGGACCTCAAGACAACAGGCAGCAAACGCAATCGCAAAACGGCATCAGGTAGCAGAAGAAAAAAGTTTGTTCTTTATACAAACTGCTTTGGTGGCAAATCCAGAACAAGGCGGCATCGAGAGCGTTCGAAATGGTTTTTTTCAAAACCACGAGTACAAAGTTTACTAAATTGGAACCTTTCCATAAAACAAGGCGCTTTTCAGGGCCATTAAACCTTCCAAAAAAGAGTTTAGGAAATACAGTTCAATTCTGTTCTAAAACATTATCCAAAATAATAATAAAACACAAATTGATTTTTTCATAATTTGTTTGCCAGGATCTGATGAGTTGTGAATTTGGCAGTTGTTCTGAGCTTATTGATAGTTGGGGACTTTCCTGATTATTCAATTTAGTTCGACATTTAGCTAATTGGACGGACATGTAATGCGACTTATTTAGTTGGACATTTTTGTAAACATAGAGATCCAAATTATGACCCCACATTGAAAGTCGACACTGTACCACTGTCATCGCAAATGTTCAATTACAGGTTAAAATTACCTCCAATCCGATACTGAGTGGTGGTAATGCGACGTGCCATTGAATGTAATTTACTGTAAAATATGTCACAAGCTGGATGGGAAGAAATTTTCCAACTGTGAAAGCTGTGGCGAGTGGCAAACGCAATCGCTAAACAGAAAGGTTTAGCCGAACAAAATGGGGATATCGAGTGATAACAAAACAATAAACTCTTTAGATTGAAGATAATTTTGTGATCCTGAAAAGGACCCTTTTTAGCCTGCATGTAAATCCAACGAGCGAACAAATCGTAATGAATGTATTTTTTTGCCATCGCTGCCTTTTAACGCTCATTCGATCGTCTCGTTGGACTCGCCCCTTTGACTGAGTCTGCCGATTTGTCTCTATCCTGTGAGCGTGTACCGCTAAAGTACAAAACGCGCGGATCCGCTGAAAAATATCTCATTCTATTTCAAACCGTAAATCAGTGTGGTTGTATGGCATCGTTTCACATCACATTGCATTAACGGATTGGTGCCGGAGCACCAGTATACCTAATAGCAGTTATAGAATTTCGGCCGCCGGAGTGCTCGAGTTGGCTTGCAAAGCTGCTCACGACAATAAGAAAACCCGCCTACAGAACAGAGCACATTCGGTTCGGAGGCAACAACTAGTTTCAGCGAGTGGCAAACGTAATCGCAAAACGGCAGCAGGTAGATGAAGGAAAAAGTTTGTTTATACAGACTGCTTTGGTGGCAAAACCAGCCACCGTAAAACACCGCGCTTTTCAGGGCCATTTTTTATTCACAATACCAATGCATTCTAAAGTGACATAATATGATATATAAAATGAACTGATTTATTTTGTTTATGCTTGTTTTTGAACTAATTGGTGGTTGAGGTCTTTTAAATTGATCATTCAGTTTTCACAAACCCATGCATGGTTCCCGAATTAAAAGTGGCTTCAAATTACAACACATTGTATGCATGATGGCATTCACGAATTTTCATGGTAGCAAGAACTGCTTTCTTTGGTTAATAACTGATGTTGAAAATTGACTGAGGTTACATCTGCATTGTATAGAAGTTATGTTTCTGCTGTCAAGAAGTTATGGAGCAACATGATGAGCTATGTATTTCCTGCTGCTCTGTTCTTATTTTAAAGGACTTTAATCCGAAGGTCATCCGTCCCTGTATTCACTGTTGGTTTTTCAGAACGCTTATAGCTCGTCTATTTCTCGATAGATCGTAGAGTTCGTCTCCAAAACTTCAGTTCTTTTTCATTTTTATTTATTTTGTATGCGGAGACTACAAATCTTACAATTCATTCGTCTCCGAAGCCACAGTTTAAGGTACGGTAATGTGCTCAATAGTGAAATATATGATAGTGAATAAGCTGAGGACCACTATGCATTCCCTATCATAGCCATCATTTTGATTGTACGATATGTGCATACGCCAAAAGATGACCGGCGTTGAACATTTAAAAAGTACAAAGCCTTCAGAAAAATATCAAGAAGCAACTATAAGATAGTGAGAAAAAATTGAGAAAGTTTGTAAAAAAAACGCAAAAACACAACATCAAAAGTTCTTTTCAGAACCTTCAACATGTTCATAAAGAACATTAAACTAATCCATTTTTCAGTTATATAGGTAGGTATTCACGTAGGAGAAGAAAATAAAGCAATATATTTAAAATATATATTTAGCAAAAGCTGTCTCCCCTTTGTATAGTCCTACGTCACTCCGGTTATGTCCCCGACATTACCCACTCGTCTTTTTTTCGGCCTTAAAATTGTACACTTGTTTCTGAGACTGTTGAACCAATATGTGGCAACAGAACGTGTGAAAAAATCATGCTATTTGTGTATGTTTAGAAACCAAATAACTGAGTGTATGAATGACTACACCGCAGCTGGACTAAATTTAGTTATTCTAAAGTGGGGGAAGTATTTACGATAGGTGCTGCAAGAACACCGTTATGATCCAGGATGCGCTAATGCCCGTGAGGGCTGCTCTTACTTTGACCATGCTCCTGACGTGCCACACAATATGAAAACGCTCGTGGTTGCCGCAGCAGCTGTAGTTTTAAAATTTTCGGTCTGCAATCAGCTGCATGTAGCCGGAATATTTGCAGCAATGTGTACCTGTCAATCCACTATATAAATAAATGCATGCATATCTATGTGAGAGATGTACAGTTTTGTGTAGTGTATTTGTATGTAAGAGATGTACGGTTTTGTGTAGCGCGAGGTCTCTTTCACATTGTTTTCCGGTTTTCCGTCCAAACCCAGCGGCGTTTTTTGAAACCGGTCCGGCAGAAACCGGATAATGTGTAATCGGCCTTAGGGTGTAATAAATGTTTCTATGGTGGTTAGTCACTCCACCCCCTTTTCAAAGGGGGGGCTGCCATACAAATGAAACACAAATTTCTACATTACTCGAGAATTAATCAAGTAAGTGAAACCAAATTAGGCATATTGAGGTTTCAGGGTGCAATAAATGTTTCTGAGGTGGTAAGACTCTCCACCCTCCTCTCTAAGGGGGGGCTGCCATACAAATGAAACACAAATTTCTGCATTACTCGAGAATCATTCAATCAAATGGAACCAAGTTAGGCATATTGGGGTTTTAGGATGCAGTAAATGTTTCTATGGTGGTAAGGCTCTCCACTCTCCTCTCTAAGGGGGGGGGGCTGCCATACAAATGAAACACACTTGGGATATGAGGATTTTTGGGTATGAGAAATGTTTCTATAATGGTATGACACCCCTCCCTCCTTTGGAATGGAAAGGGTGTCCCATAAAAATATTACACATATTTCAACCAAAAATATCCCAGCCAAGCATGACAATTGAAAATTTTTGGAAAACTGAACGAAAAAGGGAAAATTCGGAAAACTAAATTCCCATATGTTCTACAATTACATAGTGACAAGTGCTGTTATTCCATTTGATGTTTGCGCTAGCGAAATTGATCTTTATTCGAAACTGGAAATGGATTTTAATGTGATGAAACGCACTCCTATATCTTCTTCTATCTATACCAAGCAAACCATTTGTCATGACAATTGTCATGCGAAATTGCGAAAACAGAATAGAAACTGAGAGAGGTTGGCGTCGACATCATGCCACATACCGTATGTTTCTATTCTGTTTTCGCATTTACGCATGACAATTGTCATGACAAATGGTTTGCTTGATCTATACCAAAAAAAGCATCACCAGATGTGTTGATAAGAGCAGAACTCGAGGAAGGAATTGTCCGATTTAAGGCTATCTTTATTCTATCATATTTTCTGTATTAAACATTTATTCCATGTAACGGAGAAACATGTTATTTACAAGTGGTTGAAAAATCTTGAACGAGAATTGTGTCTGAAAATAATCTGATATTATAATGAAGAGTTTTGTTAGAAATACTAGGAATTTTACAGTAAAAAGTAAATTCAACGGAGAGGAATAGAAGATCAATCAATGAACAGTTCTACGATTGGACCCATGAACTTGCTCATAGTAAGAGAACGTGAATGTTTGAAGGTATTGATAACAAAAAACACATTTTTGGCGGGACGAAGTTTGCCGGGTTAGCTAGTATAGAATAAATTTTCATATCGTAATAGCGGAACATGTTCTATTCGCAAATTGAGAAAAGTATTGAACAAAAACTGTTTCTGATAATGATTTTCTATTACGACGTGTTTGTGGAAATATCGGAAAATGTATTAACAGAGTTTACCAAATTGATAAATTAATCTGATAAAGTACTAAGTTTCAAGCTTCGGTAAATGTCGACACTGCACCTTCGAAAACTCGAATCGCTTCGAGAAGAAAATGAAGGAAAGAAAGAGTAAATTTTCCGTGTGATGTTGAAATACCGTTTCATTTCAAGTTGTTCTTACAGATTGTCCGAAATATGATTCCGAACTCACAGCATGGTTAATTATAGATACCGGTTTTTTTTACTGCTACAATTCTTACAACTCGTTTAAAGTTTAGTTCAGCTCATGTAACAAACGGCATTCCAAGGGCCATTTTTTGACGTAGGACTACGTCTTTCATTTCTATACCGGGGTGTAAAATCAAAGTTTCGAAAACGAAAGCGTTACGCCGGAGACCGAGATTTTGAGCGTTAATAGCTCCTAAACAACTGAACGAAATGGTACGATAAACACTTCATTCGAAGGATAAAATGTCTACGCGTTATATACTTGTTACTTTTTGATCCAAAAACTTGTTTCAATAGTCTTAAAATTGCTTTCAAAATAGGCTATTGAAATCACCAATCGGTATTTAAGCGAGCGGCGCTCGGAAATCCACTCAGTTCTAATTGAACAGTGATTGGAGCATGTTGTCGCTGTTGCGGTGAAGCTCTTTATTTATCATGAAAGCGCGGATGAACGGTGTCACCAAGAGCCTGTTTGTGCACCCTAGGCCAGAAGGGAATCTATCAGGAGGAGAGTGATGCCACAAACGGTTCCCTGGGAAGACATCGTTACACACACATACACGCGCGGCTATTAACAGGTGGTTATCGAGTTGGAATTAACCACTGGTGGGCTTCCAGTATCGAGGAAAATGTGGAAATATCTACTCGTTACTGAAAATAATCTGCCAGTTCCTCTGGGAATTTTCAAAATATATTCATGTGAAAGAGTTTAATTGAATGTTTTCTATCCATGTAACACTGTGACCAAATATGTTTCAATCAAGTGCTATTAACAGGTGGTTATCGAGTTGGCATTAACCACTGGTGGGCTTCCAGTATCGAGGAAAATGTGGAAATATCTAATCGTTACTGAAAATAATCTGCCAGTTCCTTTGGGAATTTTCAAAATATATTCATGTTAAAGAGTTTATTTGAATGTTTTCTTTCCATGTAACACTGTGATCAAATACATTTGGTTTTGTGGTTTTTCAATCAATCGCAATTAACAGGATAGCTTCAGAAGATTATTCTTCCCCATCAGTAGGATATTTCCGTATCCAATATTGTATGCGCCCGCAATCGATTATTGCTCAGTCGCCGAAAGTTCCGAGCTCAGAGAGTTCATTCCCCTCTAGTTTGCCTTCCAAATTGCCATCGTAAACCACACCTTCTCTCGATTCAATCACACACAAAGCATACTTAAGCGATATTCTGGTGGTGAGACACATTCATTTTTCGTGAGAACATCGACAAGACAACATCGTTGCCTAACGTGCTGGAGGAGGTGGACGGCGAAGGATCGACACATACACGCGCAGAACTCTTTCCGTTAGGATGCCATTCAGCATCGAGAAAGTTCCGGAAAGATCTAATCATTGCTGGAAAATAATCTGCCAGTTCCTTTGGGAATTTTCAAAATATATTCATGTGAAAGAGTTTAATTGAATGTTTTCTATCCATGTAACACTGTGACCAAATATGTTTCAATCAAGTGCTATTAACAGGTGGTTATCGAGTTGGCATTAACCACTGGTGGGCTTCCAGTATCGAGGAAAATGTGGAAATATCTAATCGTTACTGAAAATAATCTGCCAGTTCCTTTGGGAATTTTCAAAATATATTCATGTTAAAGAGTTTATTTGAATGTTTTCTTTCCATGTAACACTGTGATCAAATACATTTGGGTTTGTGATTTGTCAATCAAGTACAGTTAGCATGTTAGCTTCTGAAGATTATTCTTCAGAACAAGGTTTTTCGTATCCTATATTGGATGCATAAAACCTTGTGCCTCCAACGTAACGCTTTCGTTTTCGAAGTCTCCCAAATATTCATTCATTCATTCATTCAGAATGGATTTAGATTCAACTTCAAACAAATGATCTCTAAATCAACGATAGTCCTACGTCACCCTTGCGATTATACCATAGATATAACCCACTTCCTGTTTTTGATGATTTTTAATTGAATGATTTAAATTTACGAATTTAAGTAAAAACAAATGTACACTTGTCGCTCCTCTAACTACTTCTCTCCCTTCATCCCATCCTCCAGTAGTCAAATACAAGCGATGGAATAAGGTTAACTTAAGTAAAAACAAATGTAGAGTAGGGCGGGGCTAGTTGGTCATAGGGGTAAGTTGGTTAGTGACGATCTCTTGAAATCTACCGATTTATGGATAAAAAAGAGCGAATTGCTGATGCAATAAAATAAGCAAGTTGGAAAAACTTTTTATTAAGTAGATTAAAAAATACGAACATGGTGCCGATTTACCAAAAATCATTCGCTTTGCGCATTATCAAATTTGTTCTAAAATCGATTCTAAGGTAAAACAAAGGTTCATTGTATGTATTAGTTTTAAATGTTAATGAAATCGTAAAAATGTCCCCAATAATCAAAGCCCTGCGTCAAGCTTCCGTCCATGTCTCTAGGCACAAACCATTCTATTTTTTTCTCATTCTGTTCTATCTTTGGAACGGCCAATCAGGAAACCTCCCTCAAATTTACCCCCGGCCTTGAGAAAGGCCACTTGTAAAGCTTCGGAGAAATTTGCCGTCTGGTCGCTAGCCGGTGAGTTATGAATCGTGAATCATGGAGGTGACATCTATGGAGCGAAACATGGTAAAATGTGCATGCGGTAGTTTCCGTAAGCGTCTATCAACAGTCTTGAGAATTGTAAAATAATTCATTCAAAAAAATCACCTCCCTTCTCGATATGTTACGAAAGAAAATAAACCACAAAACACAAACACAAACCACAAACGCATATATCGCTGACTTGTATAAATTTTCTAAAACATGTCGTTTACTGCACAAATTCGTCACGCAACCTGTAGACAATACGCGCCCAATTCCCCATACTGGCTGATCCAATTTGTGAACCTCAAGTTTTACCGTCTAAAGGAGCAGCTAAGTATTGTTTGAATATATCCATACCATTACGAAAACAATAATAATCAACCAACGTGTATCTTTCTAACCAAGGGAATTAATTTAGATGCAACTTCAAACAAATGATTACTGAGCCAAACGTAACTTTGCGGTTATATCACAGATATAGGGTCTGATCACGAACGTCACTTCACGGTGAAAACGAAATGAAGTGCATACAAATTGCATACGAATCATTTCGTTTTCACCGTGATGTGACGTTCATGATCAGGCCCATAACCCACCTCTTTAGGAGGCTAATCACCTGCAATTCTTTGACCAATTCGAACCTTTTTGAATTGTTTGAATATTTCTATATTGAAAGGAGTCTGAGAAATTATGCGTTGAATAAACCTAAAGTGCGAGCCACCCATAGGCTATTATCTACATAGGAGATTGTGGTCCTAAACTGATTCCAAGAATGATGCTATCTATCAGAAGTAGGAGGGATTGTGGTCCTAAACCGATTCCAAGAATGATGCTATCTATCAGAAGTGTCGAAGGAAAGGTGTCAGAACGCTGACAACTTGATCATTTCTTGCTTCCTTCACTTCAAAGTTTAGGCGTAATTTATGAATTTAGTGTTTCAAAAAATAATAAAATAAAGTAGAATGTGTGTACGAGAAATTATAAACCTACATTATTCAGTGTATTGTTATTTTTGTTATTTTGTAATGTAATGTAATGTTACTTTAACGGGTGAGCTAGGGTTGGATACTCTTGAGCGAAGACGGAAACATCAACAATGTACGCTCGTCGCCAAGATACTCAACGATGAAATTGACTCACCCGTGCTGCTTTCCCGCATCAATATGCTTGCGCCATCCAGAGTTCTTCGCTCAACAAGCCTTTTACAGCCCGCGACACACCGTTCTAGTTTTGGTCATAATGAACCCGTAACGGAAATGATTCGTGCTTTCTCGATAGTAGAAGATCTGTTCGAGTTTGGAGAGTCATCTACCAGATTTCGTAAAAAGATTGGACGCATTCATGTTTTTTAATGTTTTGTTTTGTTTTTAATGTTTGTATTTTAAAATTTGTTTTTTATGTTTATATTCATTAAGACATTTGTCAGATGAACAAAGAAATAAATAATAAATAATAAATAAACTACTTTCCAATATCAAGATTTGATAACTTCAATACTAAAGTAATAGTTGAGCAGTGTTGTTTTGGTATTGAATATGCTCATTTTAGTATTGCAATAGAATTGTTTTACCCAAATATAACCGATAATTCACAGATGTATATTGTATCAAGGCCCTATATTGTGCATTTGTTCGATTTATTCTTGAATATGCTTGTGAAATTTGCTCACCATATTACCAAAATAGTGCGTATTCAGTCGATACATCGAAAATCCGGGCTTCATTTTTCATTGGGATCTCGAAGGAATGTTGCCAAGGCCCTTTTTGTGTCTGATATAATTTAATCGAACATCGATTGCCCCGAATTTCTCTACTTAATAACATTCAACACTAGTTGTCGAAATTTGTGTACCCGAAACTATTTGACCCATTCCATGATGTTATGCACCAGAGAACCAAATTTCAAATCTAGTTTTAGGAGAAAATTGAAAACGTTATTTGAATAAGCACTAGTTATATCATAATTTTTTCGTAACAAATTCAATTTTTATGCACCAACCTTTAAGAGAGGCGAGTTTAAAAAACTAAATAATTATATTTAAAATATTACTGTTTTCACTATTTTTGTGTTTCTTGAGATATCTCTGCACATGCTTAATCAAACTTTAATGTCTATATACCATCGAATGGGTGATTAAATGCTTGCTTGAAGAGCCGTGGGTAGACCTACGTTTCATTTTAATTTTTAAGAAACAATCAAAGGCTTGTTTCAAACAAGTATTTTGAAGCGTTGTCACGTCACACAAATAGACAATTTTTTTAGTTTATTAGATGAACATAGGTTCAAACATTTTTATACTTGGGTCTGATCTTTCTCCTGTTGAACATTAATGATTAATTTAATTAATTACAGTTCCGTTTCAAAACATACAAATGATCTTTCTCCTTTGTTTTATCAACAATATATGAACTTAGATTCAATAATATAAGTTATAATCTTTTTTTTTTTGCGGTTTGCTGATGATAGTATTGAAGGCTAAAAAAATATGGAAAACCTATACAACATGGGCTTACCAGCGGAAGTCAAATATCGTATTCCGATGCCATTTTGGAATCGAGGATGGTGACTTCCGATTCTTTAAAAACGGATATGAAAGATCGGGAATGGCATGAAATTCCACAATACGATCGTGAATGGTAATGTTGGTATATATCCATGAGTGCGCGAAGAGGAATAAAAAAAGAATAATATTTGATAGTAAAAGATAGGATTCAAGTGAGAGGGAAATAATGAGTGAAAAGAACTTAGCCTTAGAGCGACGTGTGTGGAGTTATACAAAGAAAGTGCATATACCAATGCACACGCAAACATCAACGATCACAGATCAACTATCAAAGTCAAAGTCATCTTCAACACGCAAACATAAACGCCCTTGCACAAGTATGTGCGCGGATGCAGTTTATCAAAAGTTTCTGATAGCAAAATCAAATGCGTTCCCCCTGTAGTGAGCGCCCCTCGATGAACTAGGATTGTGCTAGCCATTAATGGAATGTACCAGAGTGAACGTGTTAAACAATCACGATTTGAAAACTAGAGGTCGGTTTATAACCACCCCCACTTTTGCCAAATAAAGACATACCGTGTATTACAGGTAACAGGTACATTCAATTTATATAGCCTATTTTGATGAACATACCATAAACAATTAAAATTGCCTTGTTTCGCAATGTTTCACAATCTAAAAAAACATAGAACTCATTTTGCACACAGGTCGAATATGTTTCATCTCTGTTTTTGAAGGAATGAAAACGTAAAATGCTGCTAAAACGCTAGAATGCAGAGAGCCAGAAAAAAGTCAACAGATTATCAAACTGTCAGCGTTATAACATCTTTCATTTGACACTATTGAAAATTCAGTAAGTTCAGAGATATCTCAGAGGAAAGTTAGAAGTATTCAGAGTAATAAAAAACATAAAAATAGTATGTCGCTTGCTAAAATACGGTGAAATTCTTATTAAATACAACTTATAGATTGTGTGATGTGACAACGCTTCTTGGAGACTGTTTATTCGCACAGAGCGCGTTGTCACATCACAAATTGCATGCCGTCAAAATGCATGTTCTCGCGAGTTTTTTGAAAAACTGAGTATATAGGAATCTACGTTCATCTTTCATTGGCAAATCATAGAACAAAGTTTATTTCTATGTTTTGGAACGGAACTAAAAATACAACATTAATGTTCAGAAGTCGGAACCCGCAAAAAGACAGGTGCTATCACGTCACAGAAGTATTGCACTGGCAATAAGCGAATTCAACTGCAAAATATTCTCCAACTGAAGATTCTTGTAGGAAATAATCTCAATTTCACTAAAAAATCATCATAAAATCATAAATATAAATATGTTCATGTTTGTAAAATAAAAAAATAAAAAATGAAATGGTTCATTAAACCATTTTATGAACTACATATAAATACTACACGACTACTACAATATTTTTGGAAAATCAAAGCCAATCTCCTTGAAACAAAACAGGATCCAGTTTTCTTTCAGTTTTTTAAGAGCATGCTTCCAGTTTTTTGTAAAATATTATTTGCAACCCTGAATGTGCGTTAGAGGTGTGAAACAATTAGAGCCCCGCACACTACAGACTTTTTTTCAGTCAAAAGTTTTGTCGGATCAGCCTACTGGTGCAAAAACCGACCCAACTGAATCGGTGTAATGTGCGCACATGCATACCTCCTCGTACTGATTAAGAAGCCGACCGAACTATCGGTCGACATTTCAGTCTGCAGTCTGCGGGAGCTCTTAGACAGACTTTTTTTGGCACATCCGATGATACAGGATATGAGTTGTGCATCAGTTTGTTGAACTTTTCTTGAGTCGAATTTTATGTCTTGAACTGACTCTAATTTAGAAAGTACGCTACTTAGAATAATTATGCTACTCATTTGGAAGATAAGAAAATGTTGCGTAGAATGCAGTTGTAAAATTTAAATTAATGGAACCAAGTAACTTTTAGAGGTAAAGATTAAACTTATTTTTTTGTGTTTTTATAAATGCATAATAAACATGATTGTTTTTATCAACCAAATTGAAGTTGTCCAACCATTCTACAATTCTATCCTTGACACTACACTGTTATCCTTCTTTTTATCTTGCAAAAATTTAAATGATTCACAATATAATTTATGCACAATTTTCACAATTATTGTCCAATAAAGTTATACAAAATCGAATGAAATTGATGGTAAGCGATAGCTAATAAATTGAGCTATCATTTGATGCCGAAACCTTACCATATGGTAGCTTTCCAAAGCCATGAAAAATTATCAAAGTTGCTGTTCGATTTTTCGAACGCTTGGCCTGAAATGGGTTAAACATTTCTTCATGTTTTTGAGGAATCAATAAAATTTCTATTAAATTAATTAATGAATTTATTAATTGATTAAACTGTTCGTATTTGCTAAGTGATGTTTTGATAAGAATTTTAGCGAAGGAAAACCAAAGAGCAATACAAATAATTTTTCGGGCAAGTTTAGTAAAAAAATCAGTGAGTCGTGAGTTTTCTGATGTATACATCGATTTTGCATTCCGCCGGATTTACATTCCGTTCGAAACCATTATTTCGTTCGAGATATAATTTTGCATTTCATATTTTTTGCCCATTTAATGTTCGAAGAGAAGCAGATTGAACGAAATGCAAAAAAAAAAACAACTTGAACGGAATACAGAAAGGAATTTTATCAAGTCGATCGAAATACAGAATAGGGGTGGTAATTTTTCCCCGCGCGCATTTTGAAAGCCATTTAGACATTCAATGAAAAATGGTCAATAAGTAGTTGGAAAATTTAAAAAAATATACATTGAAAATATTTCGAATACGCTATTGGTACCCTCTGAAAATTCCCTGAACTATTGCGAAAAAGGTTTCGCATTGCGCTGATGACTTAAAGTGAAGCGAATGTGTAAATGGATCGACAGTTCCTGTGTCCATTCGTACTCCGGAGTGGGCAAAAAACTACACTTGACAAAAAAAATAAAGGAGCAAAATGCGACATCGAGAATTTTGAATGATTTTTGAAACGCTATAACTATGTTATAAAAAATGCATTCGTCAAAGCAACAACTGGACCTTGCATAGAATAGTTTCAAGTTTGCAGTGGGCAGATTTGACCATCGATTTGCGGTGCGTTCATTATTTCATGAAATATTAATGATTCAGAATTGAAGGATAAACGGATCAATTGATAGAGAATAGAAAATAGTTCTACTGAAACATTCGATGAATCAAATGAAAGCGAAATAATCAGGTTGATTGGATTGTTATTGTTAATATATTTTTAAAATTTATAGAAACTTTGGAAGCAAACGTTTTATCTTGTAATGCCTTTTGTCTACAACGCATATACACAACTAACTAAAATATGTACGGACGATATACATAAACCAGAAATTTGTAGTTTGAAAGTGCTGATTTTTTTTCGTCATGTCATGATTTATATCGAAAGTACAGGCGTTTCGAAATCGCTTAGAAATTTCGACCCTTTACTCCTCAAATCTTTATCAAATGAAGATCTTTAGATATCAGTGCGTGGTCTCTATTCCATCTTTTCTTTTCTTGAAATTCTTTTCAATGATAAGTGTTGTTGCTACTGCCAACCCCTCAGGAAGCTTCAAGATTTTCAGATGGAATAAGGACAATTCTGAAGTAAAGCTGTGAGCCTAAATCAACTTTCTAGTATTGAATACGTATTCTATGTGGTAGCAACACATTTTTTTGCAAGTATTTAGAAAATCATGAACTAAAATTATATCCGATAATGATTTTAAATCCATCTAATTTTATTCGATTGTCGTTGCTCAAGATCAATCTTTGGAATTGTGTGATGTAGATTCGGGTGCGGATTGTTCAACTGTACATTGCGCGTTTCCGTGTTGGCATACTAGATAGCCAAAGCGTGGCAGGGTACAGCTAGTAAAATTTAAAAAAAAAATTTCAAAATTTAATTTAATCGCAATCCAGTTATTTCCTCAATTATTCTAATTAATTAAGCAAAAATGTCCACGTGGACAACAGGGGTATGGGGATGAAAATGTCCACGCTTGTCCACGGAGGGGGGGGGGGGGGTGTAAAATCGTGCTTTTTCTGTCCACGTGGTATGTTGACAGCCCCTTAGTACTTAGTTGAAATTTCTATGCCAAACAACACGCCTTGAATGCATTCTGAGTGGCAAGCTCTAGAATACGTGTGCAAGTCGTATTCTAGAGCTTGCCACTGCGGATTGTGCCATGAACAAAAAGGCGAAGAAGATGCCGGAAAGAAGCCCGAACCTATCGATTCGAACTGAGGCTCAGAAAAAAAGGAATATCGCCAGGATTCGTCCAGAAGTCAATGAAACGTTCGGGATTGAAGCCATATAAAGCCAATAGAGCTTCCAAACGCAACGATAAACAAAATCACGTGCTCGAAAACTGTGTGTCCGCGATTTTTTAACAAAGCTTTGATGTGTTGCAATGAACGATGGAACACACGTTCTGGAAGATTTTCAACAACTTCAAGTACTAGCTTTTCATATTTCAAGGAAAGACAGATTGGCCGAAATCCCTAAAAAATATACACCCCTATTCTATATTTCAATCGATTCTAAATAGTTCGAACGACTTGCTAAAATTAAAATTCTGTATTCCGTTCGAGTTGTTTTTGCATTTCGTTCGTTCTGCTTCTCTTTCAACATTAAATGGGCAAAACGTTCGGAATAGGGAGTGCAAAATTATAACTCGAACGAATTATCACTTTCGAACGAAATGGAAATCCGTCGGAATACAGAATAGGGCTGATATTGTTTGGTAAACAATATACACGTCTGGCAGGAAAAGTCAATCTTCCATCACCAAAGGCTAGAACACTGTTCACCAGGAAGAGTGCCTGCAAAAACGGTTGCGGCTTTCCATCAAAAGCCACGATAATAATCCTTTGTTTTGATCTGGTCAGGTAGAGATGGAGTGCAATAAAGCCATAAGGTCCATGTTGTACCAAAACTTGCCAATTTATCGAGTTACACCCAACTGAAAGCTATTGGGCCATGAAGAAGCGGGTTCTTTCTGAAAATATAGTTCGGCGTCTGCATTTTACTTTAATTACACTCAGAACTCACACCAATTGGAAGGACATTTTTAAAAATTCTCCATTCAATTCAATGTTGAAATTTCCAAAAACTAATATTTTAGATACTTTATGGCCTTTACATTGTACGGGATCGATTCAGGACCACTGTTCCCTATACTGTTTATCAGCATAGAATTCGTGACAGTTAACCCAGTTAAACCCATTTACTTGTACATCGTTACTCGGTTACGCAATTTACGATGGCCTTGTAGTTTTTAAGTCATGTAATGATTTTGAGCTATGTAATGGAATAAGCATTCTCTCGAATAAACACATAATGCACATAATCATGTTTCAGTTGTTTTAGAAAAAAAACAGCTGCAAACTCGGAATGCATGCAATGCTGCCTCGAACTTATTCGAAAATAAAACAATCATGACAGAACTGCTTCAAGACATTTGAAGCTGTCGAAAAGTTTGCACATCTCTGTTGCAGATGCAAGATTCGCTGCTCGTAAAAACTTATGCTCTTTCAGCTGGAACTGGGCTCGCAAGATTCTCAGTTCCTTTCTTTATTTTGTTGCCGCTGTGATTGAATCCCCATCTAACTGGTCGACCTTGCTATATTAACGCGTGAGACCAGATTTATGGAAAAAAATAGATATCTGTCCAAGAACACATTTTGTACTGTTTCCAAATATTCGATTAAGAATTTTTTAGCATTCTTTTTGTTAATACCACACCACAGAGAACATCGACAGTCCAACAAATTTTTCATTTTGGGCACTAATATTCGCTCTGTCACGGTTGTACATTTATTGCATCTATCATATTCAATGTATGTTGCTGTGGGAAAGGTAGATGATCTCCTCGTGACTCCATACATGGTAAATCCGTTACATCACAGTTGTGCGTTTTTTTTTTGTATCTGATCTTTGTCTACGCTCGGATCTACACAAATATGACGAGGTCGGATCGTTGATTAGTTTGCATTGAGTTTGTTCTCCCTATTGTGATTAACTCGTTGAATTGTGGTTTTGCGATTGTTTCACATAAGCATTGTATAAGTTTCTCATCACGCTTTGTAAATTGGTCCTTAGAAAAAAAAATCTATTAGTCATGTTTAAAATTGCAATGTCCAAATAATCTATTTTTCAATTAGATTTTATAATGCAATAGATAAGATCGGAACATCAAATCAGACCACCTAACAGCTTTCGCAAGTGGGATTGCATTGCAACTGTCCTATATGAGTAGAATCCGCTAATGAATAGCTTCGGAAAGTTGGCGAAGGACGATAGAGTATTTTCTTCATAATTCGTCTTCCAGTTTGTACTTTCGGATCAAACTAAATTTTGCCGATTTTCCTGTTTTTTTCATATCGGGTGACTTCTCAAGATAAACATTCGAAAACTTCTTAACCCACCAAAATAAAGGACGATATCGGAATAGAACTGCAAGTTCTATCAAAGTTCTTTCAATCTTGTAACGTTATTTGAAAATGTTTCATCTATAAGACTGATTTGAAATTGTACTACTTGATGGAAAAAAAATCCAAAATGAAATGTTGATCATTGGGTGTACAAACAACTTTTTAGGGCCTCAAAAATGGTTTAACCTTTTGCGGTCGTATTAACTTTGGGTGTCGTACTGGTCGAAATTATTTTTCCTTGAAAAAGCAGTGATACATGCAAGATTATGACAAATCAATTTTTTTTAATTTTTTTTGTGAACTTTATATATATATATATATATATATATATATATATATATATATATATATATATATATATATATATATATAAATATACATATATATATATATATATATATATATATATATATATATATATATATATATATATATATATATATATATATAAATATATATCAAAAAAAAAAGCTGTCAAAAAAGTCCTGCGGTATTTCCGCGAGGTGTCGTTGTAAGCGTGTAGTTCTAGTTGTATTCATTGTATCGAGTCATACTATAGCTTGTTGGAAAGGTATTTTTGCGCGTATATATAATATAGTCCTTGACAGTGTTTTGTTTGGTTAAGTCGTTCGTGAGTTATAGTGTCGCAAATATGGAGCAAAATAAAGAGAAAATCCGACATATTTTACAGTACTACTATGACAAAGGCAAAAATGCATCTCAAGCTGTCAATAAAATTTGTGCAGTTTATGGACCCGGTACAGTTTCCATTTCCACCGCACAACGATGGTTTCAACGTTTTCGTTCTGGTGTAGAGGTCGTCGAAGATGCGCCACGCTCCGGAAGGCCTGTCGTCGAAAATTGCGACAAAATCGCTGAATTAGCCGAGAAAGACCGGCATAGTAGCAACCGTAGCATCGGCCAAGAGCTGGGGATAAGTCATCAAACCGTTATTAACCATTCGAAGAAGCTTGGATTCACAAAGAAGCTCGATGTATGGGTGCCACACACGTTGACGCAAAAAAACATCTTCGACCGTATCGACCCATGTGAATCGCTGCTGAATCGCAACAAAATCGACCCGTTTCTGAAGCGGATGGTGACTGGCGATGAAAAGTGGGTCACTTACGACAACGTGAAGCGCAAACGACCGTGGTCGAAGCCCGCTGAAGCGGCTCAGACGGTGGCCAAGCCCTCATTAACGGCCAGGAAGGTTCTGCTGTGTGTTTGGTGGGATTGTCAAGGAATAATCTATTATGAGCTGCTTCCCTATGGCCAAACGCTCAATTCGGACCTGTACTGCCAACAACTGGACCGCTTGAAGGTAGCACTCATGAAGAAGAGGCCATCTTTGATAAACAGAGGCCGCATTGTCTTCCATCAGGACAACGCCAGGCCACACACTTCTTTGGTGACGCGCCAGAAGCTCTGGGAGCTCGGATGGGATGTTCTTTTGCATTCGCCGTATAGTCCGGACCTTGCACCAAGTGACTACCACCCGTTTTTGTCCATGGCGAACGAGCTAGGTAGTCAGAAGTTAGCCACAAAAGAGGCCTGTTGAAATTGGCTATCCGAGTTTTTTTGCCAATAAGGAAGCGAGCTTCTATAACAGGGGTATTATGAAGTTGGCATCTCGTTGGGAACAAGTCATCGAACAAAACGGCGCATATTTGACTTAAAACAGATGATTGTAACTAATTTTATGAACAAATGAAAATTTAAAAAAAATACCGCAGGACTTATATATATATATATATATATATATATATATATATATATATATATATATATATAAATATAGATATATATATATATATATATATATATATATATATATATATTCAGTGACTCAAATCCGTAATCGTAATCCACCATGCAGATCTCTTTTCCCTTTTGAAAGTCGAAAACAAGCTTTCTGAACATTCTATTTAGACAAAATTATAGTGTCATATGAGAGTTAATAGAGTTTGCTATCTGTTTTCAGAAAAATGGTTGTTATTAAAAATGGCGAATGTATGTGCTAATGTATGTGAGGCTGAGCGTTATCCTGGTGGAAAACAACACCATTCTTATTGATCATTTCTGGCCGCTTCTGGTCAATCGCCTGCTTCAAACGGTCAAGCTGCTCACAGTAGAGAACCGAGTTGAGGGTCTGGCCATAGTTGAGCAGCTCATAGTGGATGATTCCCTTCCAATCCCACCAAACATACAGCAAAACCTTCCTGGCCGTCAATCCGGGCTTTGCGATGGTTTGGGCCGGCTTACCGCGCTTCGACCACAACTTTTTTCGCTTTAGGTTGTCGTACGTGATCCACTTTTCATCATCAGTCACCATCTTCTTCAAAAATGGGTCGAGTTCGTTCCGTTTCAGCAGTGCATCGCAGACGTTGATTCGGTCTAAAAGATTTTTTTGCGTCAACTCGTGTGGCACCCATACATCCAGCTTTTTTTGGAATCCAATCTTCTGCAAATGGTTTTAATGGGTTTTATAGTCTATACCCAGTTTCTGGCCAATCGAGCGAGTGCTCACATGCTGGTCTACTTGGATGATTTCAACGATTTCATCGGTTTCCACGACGATTGGCCTACCAGTACGGGCTACAGCCACTACACCAGAACGAAATCGATCAAACCAACGCTGTGCTGAGCGAATCGTTACAGAATCCGGTCCATAAACTACACGAATTTTTTCGGCCGCCTTCGTTGCAGTTTTACCTCGCAGGTAGTAAAAACGTAAAATATGGCGAATTTCTTGCTTGGTGGACTCCATCTTTGACGCGCTATAACATGAGACTGAAAAGGACAATCACAACACTGTCAAAACGACACTTCTTTCTTCTTCTTTAATGGCACTAACGTTCCTAGAGGAACTTCGCCGTCTCAACGTAGTATTACTTACGTCATTTTTATTAGTACTTAGTTGAGATTTCTATGCCGAATGACACGCCTTGCAATGCATTCTGAGTGGCAAGCTCTAGAATACGCGTGATCACAGTGCAAGTCGGAGGAAAATTTCTTTGACGAAAAATTCCCCCAACCAGAACGGGAATCGAACCCGAACACCCGGCATGTTAGTTATGACGCTAACCACTCGGCCACGGGAGCACGACACTTGTAGCACAGATTGTCGTCTTTGAATAGCCTTATAGTATGATCCGATGCGATAAGTACAACTCAAGATATGTTTAAGTGTTGCCATATATTGACAATATACGACATTTCTTTTTCCCCAACCCAATATAAAATAAACAAAATGGGCTCTAAGACACTTACGAGTGTCTTATTCTTTTGAGTTCTGTCCTGTCGCACAAACCATTTGTACGACATTCCTACAATTCCATTGCGCTCCAATGTTTGTAACAATAAGGGCCTAGAAATTGTTTCGAAAGCGCGTTTAAGATCAAAAAATACCGCAAATATAGTCTCTTTCGCTTCGATATTCTCGTTCCATTTTACTAACACCAGATTCAGAGCGGTTTCACAAGAGTGTCCCTCTCGATATCCCGACTGTTCCGGTATTAGCAAATTGTTGTTATCTACAAAATTCATCAGCTGGACTTTCACAACAAGTTCTAACATTTTTTATGTGCAAGGCGGTACTGTTCGGCTTTATCTGTCCCATCAACTTTGGTGATCGGAATCACAATGGATTCCTTCCAAACCGTTGGCACGTGCCCAGTTCGTAGAGATTCATTCATTAGGTTAGGTAGATCGTGTCCAATGACATGAAAGCAATCTTGCATCACTTTTGCGTTGACATTATCGATACCAGCCGATTTTTGCAATGAAAAACAAATATCTCTTACCTCAGCAAAAGTGATGGGTGAAAAACAATCTAGTCTACAATTGATATTAATCGGCTGTATTATTTCGTCAGGTTCACTACCTGACGTCAATACTTTGGCTGATCAGCAGAACACTATTGACGAAATAACTGTTGAATTTATCGGCAATAGTTTGGTCCGATTGCTCTCCTGCCCCTTCGAAAACTATGGATCGCGGTACACTATTTTTAGAATTTAATATTTTTTCAATAATTTCCATAGTTCTTTGCTATTACTTTGATGTTCATCAATTTTCCTCTGTATATATTACCTTCTAGTCTTTTTCAAGGCCTGTGAATATATATTTCGCGCGAAGGTGTACCTACTCCAATCATTTTCTAAATAAACTTTCTGTACTTTTTATCTCTTTTGCGTTTGAGACGCAGCAGATCAAAAGAGTGCCAGCTGTTCGAATTTTTGAATTCAATGTATTTTTCAACCACTAATTTATTGGTGCACTCTTTCAGGAATATCAGTCAGAACAGCTGCTTTATCATTCAGATGTCCCGTCATTGCTGCAAAATCCAGTCTTGTCGAAACAAGCTGAGACATTGCTCCTTTCGAATATCTATTCCAGTTTTTAATTTTTATTCTATTTCCATCACGGTCATCCTGTCCATTCTCAATGTAAACAAAAATTGTCTCATGATCAGTTACTTTGAATTTGGCCTCAGTAAAAGAATGGACAGTAGCAAAATTTGAATACACGTGATCTATTAGAGTTCTACTATATTTAGATATTCTAGTAGCTTCGTTAACAGATTGTTTTAAATTAAAGTAATTTGATAATAGTTTCAATCGATTCGAATTTTGCACATTAAGCCAGTCAATGTTAAAGTCACCAGCAATTACATTTAACTTACCGCAATCAACAAAGCTTTCCCAACAGTTTTCTAAAATTTCTAGATAGCTCTGATCACTAGAACTGATGGAATTATATAAAATTCCATAATTTCCAATCTGCATGCCTCTTTCAACTGAAATAGTCAAGAATCAATTATTTTCAACAACTTCGTTTAACCGAATGTTCAATTCAATTGTTTTTTTTTTTTGCATAAATTGCAACACCTCCAGAGCTAGGTGCGGACTGAATCAAAACGGCTGTCAAAAAAGATCAAATTGAAATGTCAAAAGAGATCCAACGATCAGGAGTGTTATTTTTCTTATAATAATCATATAGTGTTGATTGAACAGGTATTGTTGTCAAGGGCAAAAATAATTAAAATTATAAAATAAACGAACTACATTTTTCCGTCAATTGTTTAATTAACCATTGCATCTCTGAAAGAGCATCTCAGCCTTTCACTGAGCAACGCATTTTTAATGTCCCCTTTCTTTGACATAACGTTTTCCCGAACGAATTAAAAACAAACGAAGTCAGAGTCACGTAAATGTTTACACCTGCGATTTGAAAATATTCGATAAAAAGTGGAAGGAAAAGATGCCACATGATTTAAAAAAAAGTCTGTAAAAACATGTGAATGTCTGTAAAAAATGTGGAGAAGTCTGTAAAAGTGTGCAAATCTATATAAATGTCTTTTAACGTTAATTTTCACATATTCATTAACACTTTGTACATCGCGATGTACATAAGATTGTATTTTGTATATATATACAGCCATTCCAAGCCAAACCAATATAGTGGTTCTCAGATCTTCGTCAAAAGTGGTCATTTTGTTCTTTATCGCAAAACATTAGACTAGTATTTTTTTATTTTTTCATTAGGGTGCCCATTTCTATTTTAGGGTGATCCAAAAAATCAATTTCTTTCCACTTTTTCCCAAAATGAATTTTTTCAAAAATTTATAACTTTCGAACCACTTAACCGATTTAGATGATCGACATATCAAATTGAAGCCAATGAGCTTAAATTGAAAAATATTGAACTTGCAGAGAAAATGGATCCTATTTTCGTAATTATTGATTGTAGTCGTTTTTTAATGTTTTAATGGCTTTGGACTAGGGGGCGCTATATTTTTTAATATTTTTTCGTGAAAGCTGAGAATTTTTTACATGAAATATCTCGATATCAGAGATGTAATTTTTTTCGTTTTTGAAATATGATTTTTCAAAACTAATCGATGGTTCGAAAAACATTTTTTCCTACTACAAAAAGTCATAACTTTTGAACTATTGGACCGATTCATATCATCGACATATAAAATTGAAGCTAACGAGTTATTTTTCTTTGAAAAAATATTATTTTTGCGAAAAAATCCAATTTTTGTTTTTGTAATTATTGAGTTAGTTTTTCATAGTTTTCTCGGTTAAAGATAGGAGCGCTATATTTTTTTATATTTTTTATGGAAAGCTGAGGATTATTTACCTAACATATCTCGTTTTTAAATTATAATTTTGTAAATTTAACATGTTTTAAGTCTTCGTTCAATATTCCTATGTGACTAAACTAGACCTATGCGACTAGAATCCAATCTTCTCGCAAGTGTGATATTTTTTCAAATTTTTCCTATTGGCTTCAATTTAATATATCGATCATCTAAATCGGTTCAGTAATTCCAATGTTATGATTTTTTGCAGAAAGTTATATTTGGACAAAGGGGGAAAAATTATTTTGACGTAGGACTACGTCTAACCGGAAGATATAGGGGGTGAAATGGAAATCTAGGCACTGAACAAGTAGGAAAAAATGCAAGATTTGGAACGCTTATAACTCGAGCATTTCTCAATAGATCGCAAAAGTTTTTGCATCAATTGATAGGAAATATATCTACGCATCTATCATAACGAATAACATTTCATTTTTCTTGAGATAAATAATTGAATAATTGTGAAATATCAAGCATTGTCAAAATGCACTATGTGCCCATTTTTGATTGGTCCATTTTGTGCTCCTCAAATCGTACCGACCAAAACGGGCAACCAGAGCAGCAGCGAAACAGAATGAAGCACGATTGGAAAGGAAAAAGAAAGAAATTAACGAAACATTGGTCGCAGTCTCACACATGCGTAATTCTCGAGCCAGCCAGTCAGCTTAAAAATCCCCGCTCCGCTGCCGTAACGATCATTCTCATTCAAACCGTACACCACATCGGTTCGCATCACAACACATCAACAAACCAACCCAAGCAGGCTTGCAAAGCTGCTCACGACAATCAGAAAACCCGAACAGAGCAACTTCGGTTCGGCGCTCATCAAGGCAACAATTAGTTTCAGTGAGTGGCAAAGTGTTTCTCCGGCACGTCGCATTAAATGTAATTTACTGAACAACATGTCACAAGCTGGATGGGAAGAAATTTTTCAACTGTGAAAGCTTTGGCGAGTGGCAAACGCAATAGCTAAACAGGAAGGTTTAACCGAACAAGATGGGAATATCGAGTGATAACAAAAACACAACACCAAAGGTTCTTTTCAGAACCATCAACATGTTCATAAAGAGTAAACAGTAAACTAATCCATTTTTCAGGTAGATAGGTAGGTATTCACGTAGGAGAAGAAAATAAAACAATATATTTAAAATATATATTTAACAAAAGCTGTCCCCTTTGTATAGTCCTACGTCACTCCGGTTATGTCCCCGACATTACCCACCCGTCTTTTGACGTAGGATTACGTCTTTCGGGAACATATTGGGGTACAAATTGAAAAACGAATATCGATCGCATCGTGAAAAATGTCCAATTTCAAACGCTTTTTTTTTTTATTTTTCACCTTGAATAAAATAATTGATATCATATAATTAACTATCGAACAATTGAAAAATCTCAACCCCTATCCAAACGGTACTGATTGGTTGAAATTGACGTCATTTCTTTTTCGCCTGCTTCGCTTCTTTCGTTCCCCGATAAGTCAAATGTTTGCATGGAGAGCGAGTGAGGGGCGCCTATTTCTCACATACCAACTGATATAAAAGGACGGTAGCATTTTTGGATTTCTCATTCTCGTTCAACGCTCAGATCGGCAAACATCTGGGATTCTAGTGTGCAGTGCTCTACAAATCAACCAACACCATACGGTGCGGCAAAGGAGAGGAAGCCATCGGCAACCAACGATGGATGCGATGCGGCAAAGGGAGCAAAGAAGAGGAAGCAGCGGAGAGCATCAAATTAAATCTAGTGTGCATTGCTGGTGCGCTCCTCTTCACATCAACAATTGGATGCGGCAAAGGAGGCAGAGGAGCGAAGTGCATGGTATCACACTCGCTATCCGTCGTTTAGCTCGTCGTGGTGATGCCAATCAAACCCTCGCAAATCGACGCACAGAAGCCGATGGCGCCAAAGTCAAGGAAAACATCAGCGAATCCGTAAAAGCTACCGCTCCCAAAACTGAACTGCTACATCCGACTGAAACGCAGCAGATTCCGTACAACCCATTAAACCATTCCAGTCCTTCTCAGGACTATTAATTTGTTTTGAAACAAAAGAGTTTATTTTACTGTTTTCCACTTACCACAAAAACTATATAAAACCGATCAAAAATACTGTTTATTTTTATTTTGATTTTTGATTGTTCAAAACAATTATATAAATTTGTATATACATTGCCTGATGTTTCTACCAAAACACATCATTCAAACACATTTTTTTTCATGCGCAATTTTCATATAAGATTTTTTTTATACTCAATTTCCATATATTCATATAATTTTTTTTCCCCACATGCAAAAATGATTTTTCATGTACATAAAAGCGTAGCGTAGCATAAAACAGTCACCGCTATGGATGTCGTATACGCCTTGAAACGCCAAGAACGCCCTCTGTAGCGTCTCTTAGTGTTTCGGCAACGTCGACTACTCCCCGGTTAGAAAATAAATTATCGAGTCGCAGCGCAGCGTTGCGTTAAATACTGAAGAAATTGCTGAAGAATCACACAGGGGCGTGGCTTGTGACAGAAAACTTCGCTTCTCTTTCTTATTTCCTTTGGATGGATCATACGAATAGGGGTATAAGCAGTTTGCATCGCGAACTGATAAAACTCCAGGAAGAGCATCCTGAACAGGACTACAACGGTTTGCTTAAAAAGGTCAGCATTAAAATGCTCAACACGGTGGAAATGTCTGCCCAGGAAGCTGCATGGTATTTGCTTCGCCAACCAATGTCGGAAGCTAGCCGTAAGGTAATGTGTTATCTTCATGTAAATTTCTCATAGTTACTAATTTTAACAATCAATATTTGTCATAATTTCACAATAGGTGGAATTTATTCCGACAATGTGGCCGCATCAGCGCATCAAATCCAGGAAACGGATAAAACAAATGGACGAAGAAGGGCTAGAGAATGATTCCACTGATGTTTGGACTCTCAATATTATTCAACGATATGAATCGCGTGAAGGGATGGACGAGGTATGCTTGGTGGACTTTGCTGCCCATTATACAGAGGAAAGGGGCAGAAAGAACTCATATAAGATGCGAAGAATTCCCCGTGTGCTGCGATGGTGCTCATACAGTATGGCGGAACTAGTTGAATATAAACGAGAAATGGTGTTACTTTTTCTGCCATTCAGGAATGAAGTCTGTGATATTCTGGATCGCAACAAATTCCTTGCTCTGTATGAAGACAACGAGACGACTATTCTCGCCAAGCGTAAACATTATGACTGCGAGATCAACCTGGATCAGGTCGTGGAGGAATACCTTCGCCTGTCTACTGCAAATGAAGAGCAGCAGGAGGTTGCTAGCAGTAAGCGCGATGAGTTCGCCAGTACGATCGTAATGGAGCCAAACAACGACGACATTCACAACTTGCCCACTGGACCCTTAGCGGCAGTTGTAAAGCAGCGCTCCCACCTCATGTCAAAGCAGGACTATTGTGCCATGGTGCGTGCTACTAATCCAGAGCAAAGGGATTTGATTTTACAACTAATCCACTCTCTATACAATTTTGATGGAGATGAGAAGCCCATGCAGATCTTCACTGGACCTGCTGGATGTGGAAAAACATTCACACTCCGCATCCTGATGGAGACTGTCAATCGCTTCAGCCAAACACAAAACAGCCAGAACAACGCATATGTTGCATGTGCGTCAACTGGTAAAGCGGCCGTCGCCATTGGTGGAACTACGGTCCATTCAGCTTTCCGTATCACGATGTCCAGGAGAAACTGCACGAAGCTGTGTCCCGAAACATTGCAGCTGTACCGTAGCGCTTTTTCCAAAATTCACGTTGTCACCGACGACGAAGTAAGCATGATTGGTGCTTATGTGCTGAACACTATCCACGTTCGCCTCCAGGAAATAACGGGAAATTTTGACGAACCGTTCGGCGGTATACAGATCGTGTTCTGCGGTGATCTTAGGCAGTTACCTCCAGTTAACGCGCGACCAGTGTATAAACCTCGTGCCAATTCGATGCACGGTGCAGTGTTGTGGCAATCACTTTCCTTCTTCCCGTTGATCAGAGTGATGCGACAAGCAAATGCACAGTTCTCCTCTATACTAACAAAGATTGGGAATGGGGAACCACTCACTCTAGAGGAAACTGAGCTTATCGAAAGCAGGTTCCGAACAGCTGAATGGTGTAAGCAAAACGTTCCTGGTGCAGTGCGTCTCTTCCATCGAAACGCTGATGTTGAACGGTACAACTCAGAAGCGTTGGTAGACCGAGACACAGTAGACTGTGTGGCTGACGATATTTATTCCGGATACAGGAACGCTACTCAACTTGCTAGTGCACGCTCCAAGGTAAACAAGATGAGTGTCGTGGAGACTGGCGGTCTGCCATATCTACTACGTCTTGCAGTTGGAGCACCGTTTATGATCACCACCAATGTCGACGTTGAAGATGGCATCGTGAACGGCGCAATCGGTGAGCTGAAGTATTTGGAGCACAATGAAGATGACCCACAACAGTCCATTGTCAAGCTTTGGATGGAATTCGAGAATGACTCCATTGGGAAGACCCTTCGAATAAAATCGAGACCAGCTGTTTACGCTAAACCTGGCATACTTCAACCTGAATGGACTCCGATCAGCAAGCAGACAGCAAATGTCACTCTAAGCTCTAACGTCAAATGCAAACGAATCCAATTTCCTGTGGTGAGTGCAAGTGCCCTTACCGTACACAAGTCTCAAGGTGGCACATTTTCGGAGATTGTGTACGAGTACGAAAAGGGACAAGAACAACAGTTAGTGTATGTTGGGCTATCCAGGGTAACAGCACTTGAGGGACTCTACCTAACCAATGCCAAAGGATTGTTCAAATTTCACCACGCGAAGGGAACCACGTCACCAAGGATCCAGGAACTACGGACGGAGCTTCAACGTTTGTCCAATCACCGGTTGCGTACCATCGGACAAGAGATCATCGAAATGATAGAGACCCGCAGCTCTGCGTGCAAGATGATGAGTATAAATGTGCAAAGTCTCCATGCGCACTCATCAGACGTCTCCTCCGATCATGTCATAACCCGGGTGGACTTGCTGGCGTTGAGTGAAACGTGGCTGAACGATGATGCATCAGTTGAAATATCAGGGTTCACGTGCATCAATAAATCGAAGCGAGCTAGTGCAAGAGCTGGTGGCGTTGCGATTTACAAAAATAATGTTGGGTTTGTTAACGCTATTCCGCATACCATCGATAAGCTTAACGAAAGTTATGATGCCCTACTTCAAGTAGCCGATGAACATGGCGACGTTTGTGCTGTTGAAATCACCATTAATAACACCAGTACGCTGCTTTTTTGTGTGTACATTTCACCAGGTATAATATTCGAGACATCATAACCTAAAAATAAAAATAACTATATTGCTCTTCTCAGGTACCACCGTTAAACAGAAAAAATACATCATGACGCGTCACCTGATGATGTATTCAAAATCAACCCCTCGTTGTCTCCGGGGATTTCAACATTGATGTATCGAAGCAGGAGAATGTCGAATTTATCGATTTCATGTTGAAATACCTGCATTTGACTTTAGCGTCTGATCC
The DNA here is from genome assembly GCF_029784135.1 of Toxorhynchites rutilus septentrionalis. Lineage (NCBI taxonomy): Eukaryota > Metazoa > Arthropoda > Insecta > Diptera > Culicidae > Toxorhynchites > Toxorhynchites rutilus. The sequence continues at coordinate 154,809,246 of NC_073745.1, forward strand.
CTCCCTCGCAACTACCAACGGAGGTTCTTGCATCGATCTGACGTTCACCAGGAATGTGCGAGCGGAATGTAAGAGATATTGCTCATACTTCTCATACCACAGACCTATTCTAACAGTACTGGAAACATAAAGTTGTGGTATGTTTTACAACTTACACAAAGAAATTACTATTTATTCATTCATTCTCCGTATATATTTTCATCATCTCATACATACAGAACGCAGGAGCTCGTTCAGGTCAACAGAGGGCGGATTCCAACATATTACATTCCACTTCTATCGTGATACGCATCATCCAAGGACTAATCACTGGTGGAGTGAACAAACAATACCTAACAATCAAACAAAACGGCTCTTTTCAGAGCCACCAAATCATTATCAAAGAGTTTAACAATATAGTTTCTCAAACGTATCCAAAATCAGCATGTGGCAGATAGCCTAACGTAATCCTACGTCAACTATGCGGTCGTGTCTCAGACACAACCCTCCTGTGACTTTTTTTTAAATCATATCTAAAAAACGAAAAAATAGCATCTCTGATATCGGGATATGCTATGTAAAAAATCCCAGCTCTCAAGAAAAAATATAAAAATATATAGCGCCCTCTAGTCCAAAGTCATAAAATAAAAAACGACTACAATCAATAATTACTAAAATATAATTATTTTTTTCGCAAGTTAAATATTTTTTAATAAAAGGCTAGGTCTTTAGTTTCAATTTTATATGTCAATTATCTAAATCGGTTCAGTGATTCAAAAGTTATTAATTTTCATTTGTCATTTTTGGGAAAAAGTGGAAAAAAATGATTTTTCGGACCACCCTAAAATGGAAATGGGCACCCTACTGAAAAAATAAAAAATACGGGTCTAATGTTTTGCGATAAAAAACAAAATTACCACTTTCGACGAGAATCTGAGAACCACTATATCGGTTTTGCATGGAATGGCTGTATATATACCCGGCAAACGTTGTTCGGTCATAAACAAATTTTTTAGTGAATATGTTAATTGTAAAATAAAAAATAACTTATGTGTTGAAAGTGTGTTTAAATGTTTCAACGATCTACACATACATATGCGTTGTTAATTTTAATAAAAATCAGTATTTCTTCGTTGATATGTTGGACGTCCACCAAGGCTTGCGGTCTTGTCGTTGGTGAAAGTTATAAGAAAATGCAGTGTATATTTTCCATCCGCCATGAAAGGCTATACAAGCTTTAGATCACCACACGGCCATGAACCATGTCTGTGGTAACAATATCGAATAGTAACCTATATTTCGTCATAAACAGACCCGGAAGCAAATGTAAGTTGTTGAAAATAGAATAAAAATTGTTATTCGATGTTGTTTAAATACTTAGAAGACATAGTCCTGACCCTAACTTAACTATTTTTCTATAAATCTACTTGAATTTCAGCAAAACAATCTTATCCAGAACAGAAAATAATTATCAGAGACAATTTTCGTTCAAGATTTTTCCCTACATGCAGAGGAAGCAATTTTTCATTAATTGTGGATAATCGTATCCTCTCTTTCGTCTGCAATGATGTCAGGGCAAAAGTACTTATGTGTATGAGTTCCAAACTTCATACACACCAGATGGGCCAACCAGAAAGTCTGCCGGGCCGCAGGTTGAGTATCGCTGGTCTAACGTCATGTGTATTGATATAAACTAAATATAATAACTTTTCTGTATTTAGTTGAAATGTAAATACATAGTAGTTATAAGATAGGTTTAAGAATTGAGTGTGATGAGTGTGAGTGAGAGTGTGAGTGTGAACATTGTCAACGTATCCTTATATCCCATCCTATTCCTGATAAAAATAGGTCACCCTTCTAAACTCGAATCTACCGCGAGTAATCGGTTTTCTACCTTATTAACAATAGAATTAAGGAAAATTGTTCATAGATATATCGATATAGTTAATATGTTTAGTTAAGAATTCAGCTCCTTTAAACTTATGTAACTGAGTAACTAACTAAAACTTTCTGTATTAAAACTATGAAAAAATGTCATATGGTAAGTCAAATGTCTTTGATGTGATGAATAGAGCCTCTTATTTTTCAAAACTTGTGAGCATGCATGAATTTGCTTGAAAATGAAGTGATTTGAGTCCGCACCACTTAGCTCCAGAGTGTTTAGAGTGCGACAAGCCAGAAGCAACTTTATAACCAGGAATATTGTTGTTGAGAACAGCTCCAGATCCTGAAAATAAAAATATAAAATAATTAAATACGAAAAATAAATCAAACACAAATAACTCACGAATAGTACTTACCTTTATTTACTTACCTTTTATAAAACGCAACCATCACAGAAAACGCAAACGTCACATAAAAACATAGAACGGAAACGACTATTGTCATAAATAACATTGAACAATCACCACAAAAGTCAGACCAATAAAAACCGTCATCGAGTGAAGTGCACAGTTGAAATCGTCTTTCTTTTATAATCCGAAGTGGATAAAAATTCCGTGTAGCGATTGAGACGGTCGATGTATTCAAAGTGTCGGAAAGCGACCTTTTCTGTCCCGAGTCCACCAGACATCAAATATTCTCCCGTAACAACTGTATTGATCATATGATTCTTCATCAATTATGTGATTTTCAGAAAGAAAAACTGTCTGAGGACGCATGTTTTCTACAAGATATCGCTTTTCTTTAGTTTGTAGGAAGCCCAGCAATATTCAGATAAATTATTGCTAACTTCTTCTCACATAAATTTTTTCTAAATTGCTATTTGGCTATTTGGTTTGGAAAAAGTTACTTTTTTTCTTATCCAACAGTCTCCGATAACCAGACACTGTGTGCTATAAGCCGGATGATTTGTATCCAAATTCAACTTCCGTTCCTTGTTAAACTTGATACAATTTATGCATTTCAATTCATTTGATGAGTACTCAGATGTTTAATGTTTTTCATCTGATTAACAAGCTGACCAGTCCAGAATTTGAAGCCCTTATTCGTCAAACCATGGCATGACTTTCCATTGAATTAATGCCAAATTACCCAATTAACACATTGTTTTTGATGTAAAAACAGCAGTAAATGATTCTGAAGTACTTCTTTGCACTTATGGCTGTTCATTCGTTTTGATGATAAACTACCTAAACCTGGCCTTTTTGAGAAATTTCTCCCTAAACCATAAAAATCTCATTTCCAAAGCTGCGAATCCAAAAACTAATGTGGAAGCTAATGTCATGGGTTTCACTATTTCAGGAGAGCTTCTCTCATAAAAAGAAATCCAACTTCAATAGAATTTCTTCGTACTGGAAGGACTTAATGAACGTGTCATGTAATTTTTCTACTCGTAACTTTGCAGTAACTTGCATGGTTTATTGAATAGGGGCTCCAGATTCTGGACTGGTCAGATTGTTTGCCAAATCAAAACCCTGTCAAGAAGTCATGAGAAGTGATCGTACGAATAGTAGATGCAGCTTACAAGCAGTATGAGTGATTTGAAGAACTTAAACAAGCAGTATCCTCTGTGCAGAACGAGAAACACATTACAACATGGCGTAGCTTGGTCAAAACCACCCCGAATGGGTTATTTGAAATGATTGAGAATTAAAAATGACCTACGAATAAGAAACTTATTGTAATTCATGTGAAATTGACGTTAGTTTTGTAAGGAAGTGAGAATTTTTCCATCTGGTTCCATAGTTATGAAACACTGGAATTTCTGTTTTTTCAATGTTTCGCGCAACAATAAAATTCAAATGGCCAGACTTTCAAATGAAGATAGTTGTTATATCCTACACTATATACTTCAATTCAACCGACTTCTTACGTATCTCTGGAAACTCAGATAAAATGAGTGGTTCTATAGTTGTAAAACACAGTGTAGGTGCAGTAAACTCACGGACAAATTTAGATTTCGATAACTGTTTGAACATTTACGAATGGTTTCAAGCGGAGCGCAAGTCTCACTTAATTCGAGGCTACCGACAACTTCAGTAGAAAAGAAAAAATAGGGGAAGGCGACGAAGAAAATGTTAAATAAAAAGTCACAGGAGGGTTGTGTCCGAGACACGACCGCATAGTTGACGTAGGATTCCGTTAGGCTATCTATTGATTTTGGATATGTTTGAAGAATTTCATCGTTAAACTCTTCGATGATGATTTGGTGACCCTGAAAAGGTTGTTGGGTATTGTTTGTTCACTCCACCAGTATTTACCGAGTGATGATGACAGAAAGAAGGTAAACAGTCGTTGGATGGTGCGAATCAGATAAAAGATACCGAAGTGGAACAAGATATGATGAAAACCGCCCTCTGTGATCCTAGACGAGATGCCTCCTGCGTTATGTATGGATGAAATAAAGAAAAAAAGCTCACCAATGTAATATAAAATAATTACCAATACCGAACACAATTATCATTTTTTCTCATCAGTATGGTACTTTAATATTGAGAAAACATACTTGAAATGGAAAAGGAAATTTTCTTTTATAATTTATACTTTCTAAGTGTTTATTCAACTCCATGCGAATTTTAATTGGACTAACAACACCTTATACTTTATGTAGAACATATGGGAGATCACCGTTCTAATATTTCCAATTTTTCTCGCCGTATAAACTTTCCTTGGGTGAAAATGAACACAACAAAACAGACAGCTTAAACCAAACGACCCGTTCTCAAGCCGGAACACACCTTGGTTTTTATTTTGGAAATTTAAATAAATCGTTTCATATCTCAAGTCATTTTTAACAACTGCAACCATATACAATTTTACACTTACACTTGTGCTAAATTTTTCACAATGCATGATCGGTCATTGATATGAAATTTCACGAAGCAACCAACATTAAAGTTCCAAATTTAAATTTTATTAGGTAGAATTAGTCGTACCACTCACCTTACTTGCAACATAAAAATGCCCCCTACTTGCATATATTTGAAATGCCGAATTCCTCCAGGTAGCTTGGTTTTGATGTCTATGTTAGGGAATACAATTCGGTATGAACAAAAGCTCCCCTACTTTCATGTATTTGCAATGCTGATTTCCCACATGCAGCTTAGTTTTGATGTCTCTGTTACGGAACACATTTCGGTAGGAACAAAAGTTCCCCCTACTTTCATGTATTTGCAATGCCAAATTCCCCCAGGCAGGTTGGTTTAGATGTCTCTGTTAGGGAATACTTTTCGGTAGGAACCAAATCTTCCCCTACTTTCATATATTTGCAATGCCGACTTCCCTCAGGTAGCTTGGTTTTGATGTATCTGTTAGGGACCCGCCGCATGTGTCGTCAATTTCGACCAATCAGAAGTGGGTATTTCCGTTAGGATAGGGGCTGAGATTTTTCAATTTTTCGATAGTTAGTTTCATGACATATAATATTTTCTTCAATATACAAAATTGTTATAGAGTGCCGAAATCGATTGACGCAAAAGTTTCATCAATACATCTTGAAATGACTGAGCAATAGGCATTTGAAATTGGACAATTTTCACGATTTGCTCGATTTTCAATTTTCAATTTGTCAAAAAAAACACAACTGATACCATATACAATTGTACACTTACCCTTGTGCTAAATTTTTCACAATACCATACAATTTTTCACAAATTTAAATATTTGCTAGAATTAAGTGCGATTCACATACAACATCCACGTCACGTTCACGTTCCGTCCCGTCACGTTGCGTCAATTATTCTTCCAAGCAGTTCTTATGCAAACATTCACATACACCGGCAAATGCAACTTCGACTGGTGTATGTGAATGCTTCAATAGGAATTACATGGATGAATAATTGACGCAACGTGACGTGATGGAACGTGAACGTGACGTGGATGTTGTATGTGAATCACGCTTTAATCGTATAACTCACCTTACTTGCAATATAAAAATGGTCCCGATTTTCATATATTTGCAATGCCGATTTCCCCCAGGCAGCTTGATTTTGATGTCTCTGTTAGGCAATATATTTCGGTAGGAACAAAAGACCCCCCTAGTTTCATGTATTTGCAATGCCGACATCCCCCAGGGAACATGGTTTAGATGTCTCTGTTAGGGAATACATTTCGGTAGGAACAAAAGATCCCCCTACTTTCATGTATTTGCAATACCGATTTCCCCCAGGCAGCATGGTTTTGATGTCTCCGTTAGGGAACACATTTCTGTGGGAGCAAAGACTCCCCTACTTTCATGTATTTGCAATGACGATATCCCCCAGGCAGCTTGGTTTTGATGTCTCTGTTAGGGAATACATTTCGGTAGGAACAAAAGTTCCCCCTACTTTCATGTATTAGCCGTATGTGTCGTCAATTTCGACCAATCGGAAGTGAGTATTTCCGTTTGGATATGGGTTGAGATTTTTCAATTGTTCGATAGTTAGTTTCATGACATATATTATTTTCTTCAATATAAAACTTTCATCAATCCATCATTAAATGACTGAGCAATAAGCGTTTGAAATTGGACAATTTTCACGATGTGCTCGATTTTAGATTTTCAATTTGTACCCCAATATGTTCCCGAAAGACGTAATCCTACGTCAAAAAAATACATAAGCGAAGGCAAGGGCGCACTGAACGACCCAGATGTAAGCGTATGTGTGTGTGTGTGTATATCGTGTCGAATTCCGTAGAGATCGTGGGCGAAACGGGCTATTCGATTAGATAAGCTTTTCGCCAGGGTTATAACAATTGCATTCCAACACGAACGATACATACTCAAGTGTTTTCGTTTTGTTTTCCACCCGTTTTCATAGGTTGTATGTGAATGTTGTTTATTTATACGTTTCTTTGTGAGTGTATATAGATTGGCAATGTTCCATTAGGAAAATAAATGGAAATATAGAAATAACATGACGGTAAAACTCTGTGATAGTCTCGCACGCGGGCCCCCAATAATATGTAAGAGTTAGTATTAAATGGCTTCCCTCAATCACTCTCGTCGTGTTGGCTTTCGCGTTGTGACTAGCTGATGCGGACGAGTGAAAATGAGTGTGAGTATGTATGGCCGGAAAGTCTGGAGACGGTTTTCGAGGGTCGCGGGTGAGACATTCGCACAGCGGGCGAGGGAATGAGAAGTGGGAGATTATTTTGTTGTAAAATAATTATTTATGACGACTGGTCGGCGCTCCAGCCATATTGTTTATGGACAGCTTTTACCGAATTTAATAAATGTTCAGTTATGGTCAAAATGAATAATTGCACATAATTTACACTCAAAATAATTCATGTTATTAATGTTTGTCTTGAAAACTTTTACGTTTCAATTAAACTTTCTTTCTCAACTCAACTCACTTTTCCAGAGAAACGTCTAGAAGTTTTTTGGTCGTTTTGCATTTTGGACATTTTAGATGTATTTTGAGTAACAAGGTCAAAGATAAAGTTTATTGATTTATCAAATAGAAATGATACCAAAACTATTACACCGCAGAAGTAAGCAATTATAAAAATAGGAAGGTTGAAACTGAATATCTTTTGTAAACCTATTGTATGATCTTTGAATTACATTAGTATTTTTTAAATTAGAACGTACGCTTGGTCGATATGAAAATTCGCGGTCGATATAGAATTTTACCCAAAAAAAACCTCAATGTGAGGTGATTATTCGTTTCTAAAAGACATTGCTTTGTAAACATTTATTTTACATCATAATTGACACTAATACGACCAAAAGAAATTCTCATCTCCATCTTTGGGGTTTCCATATCAGGTAAATACAGTAGAACCCCGATTATCCGCGGAATAGTCGGGCTAGGTCACCGCGGATTACGAAAATCGCGGATAACGCAATAAAGGGCTAAAAATTAGGTGCAGACACAAAAAAGATATTTAAGCATGAAAACTATGTTCCATCAATACAGAAATCATAAAAATATCCATCTGCAAGGTCTTTTACACCAGTGATAAGATAATGTGGAAGACATGACCAAAACAGAAGAACAAGACCCTACCGCTCACTGGCAAATTCCAGGCAGTTCTATAGAATTACAAGTGAACTCGCTTTCGCTTTCGAAGAGGCCGCGGTGCGGATTATCCGCTCCCGGATAATCGAGGTTCTACTGTACTGTGTCTTGAGTTTTAGTTGATATATCTAAAAACACATGTACATGAGCAAGTAGGAAGATTATTTTAACGAAAGAAATCCTCCGAGCCGAACCGGAATATTTGCGCTACGGTATTTGTTTTCTCGGTCAATGAAGTTTACATTTTTATGACAACATCATGATTTATTTTTTTAAATAAAACCTTTTTGGCTTTTTGTTTACGGTTTACTTACAACAGGGTTTGAATGGGAATAATTATTTGAAATTCGACAATATTCCAAATGTAGTTAGAAGAATATTTTGTCTATCATAATCTTCTTAACATTAGCGTCTTATTTCTTGCTTGCATTCTACAGTACTATATCTTACAATCAAGCATATGAATTATCAGGTCGAATACTCAAACTGTATACATTTTTTAAAGCCTAATGAACATGACGTCTGGATTGCTCACGTGAAATTGATAAAATAAGAGAAACGTGTGATTATCAAATATTCATATTCGAAATGCACAACATCACTGCAAATTACGTCTCCTTCCATCCACTCCTGCGGACACAGCCTGCGCCAAGAGCGGAAAGGCCCCATTTCGGTATCCTCACTCCTCCGGTATCCTCCTCACAAAATCGATCGGCTTCTCTTACAGACCAGCAGAATCGAACAGGAATGGTTCCATGTTCTTCATTCGTTGGTTCCATGCTCTCCTCCGTGGAACCATTGATCTGGAGCTCTCATCTACCTCCAAGATCCACTGGCACGGAAACAAGGACTAGAACCTAAAAAAATTAAAAATACAAACAACAAAGTCGGTTCGAACTCCACAGCCATGAGGAAAACCGTCGAGGAGCTAATGAGGACCAAGAAACGCAAACCACACCTTCAGATACTCTGACGAGACACTTGCGTTAGAGAGAGTCGGGCTTCGGTCTCAAAATTTATTACCGTCTCTCGAACACGTGTAATACATTCTCAGCAGAGGCGGCTGCCGCGTATATCGCTGCGACACACCAATCAAACCACCTATTGCCGTTTTAACAGCCAACGTTGTCGCCGGCACTGGTATCGAAGAGGCCGAACCACCATCAGACACTTTGGTATCCCCGGTAATAAATAGGCTACCAAAATGCTGAAAATTAAGTGAGATAAAGAATGGCACACAACCGGACGAGGCAACTCACGTGAGCGTTTCCAAATCTGAAGATCCTAAGAATCACCAAGCCAAACAAGTGGTCTCTAGATTGTGTTCGCATATAACATGGGCAGAGGTGAATTTAAGAAGCAGTGTTTTTTAATATATATAGAAGTGAGGAACGCTTTACCAGCCTTATCTGGGAAGGGTTAACCCAGACGTCGAGTGGGGCTCTCACCCACTAAAACCAAGCCCTCTACTCGTTGCTTATTTCCCCCTTGGACCACATCTAGGCCGACTACTTCTGTGGGCGGCTGTGCTCATGCACTTCGTGAGCCTTCCTTTTCCTTTTTCATTTTTTTCTATACTCTTGGTCACAATTCGTTGTTCTTCACTGCGCTTATGTCCATTGCGCAGGCATCCAGTTACCCGTCGAGACGTGAGCCGATTAGGTAGTGCCCTCCATCATGACGCGAATTTCGTCACAGCTACTCTCATGAGGTATGCACCGGTTTGATGTCATCGTCCTAGACGCTCGCTCCGTCGAAACGACCCTCACAGTGATCAGCCCTCCAGTCCACGATCAGACGTTGCCAGCACGCATTTTATTGTTAAGAGGCAGTGTGACATATTCCGTCACTATCAAAGTGTTAAATACGTACTTATTGACTGCCTACGATAATCCGAGAGTTCCATGCAGAGCAGAGCAGTTGTATGGATGGATCGATCTTCGCCGTGGATCGATCTCCTTCGCTGATGATTGTTGCGTGGACGTAGTTATTCTACAACAACACAAAGATGGTGGATTGAGGGCCCGGAGTTTTGAACGGCGTTTGGGGTTCATCGCCCACTAAATCCAATCCCCTACTCCCGTGTAGTCTAAAACCCCTGGAAACAATCGATGGGACTACTTCAGAGGGCAGCGGTACTCATGCATTTCATCAGTTTCCAATTCTGAATATTTAGCACTGTTTATACCCTTTTTATTTACTCTACGTATCTATGTTTATTCAACACACCGCTTACATGGATGGAGACAAGTGTTCGTTCACTCATCGAGGCGTCTACCGATTAGGAATTACCCTCCAACTTGACGCGCAACCCGCCACAGCCACCATCGCGGGATTTCTCATCTGTCGAGACATTCACCGACTAGGAAGCGTCCTCCAACTTGACGCGCCCCTCGTCACAGTCACACTCCCAACGAGGCGCCGATTGGGCAGTGCCCTCCTAAATGAGACGCACTCCGTCATAGCTGCTCTCGTGGAGTTCCAGTGTGAAGGTATGTTCCGATTAGATTAGAAAATTCCCTCCTTGACGATTGATTTAACTTGACGCTCGCTCCGTCACAACGACGCTCGCAGTGATCCACATTCCACAGCCGTCGTTGTCAGTATGCTGGTCGGTCCTCAACTTCCGCTGTAGTTCAGACATGTTTTGTATGATTACACTGTTCTCAGCATTCCACAGGTCATCGTCACGACCCATTTCCTCCGCAATGTTCCCAGCGTGAAGGGCAGGCAGCCGCTCGAGTATTGCGGTGAACCTGGGAGAGACAAAAATTACTCCGCTGTTTCTTACACTTTTTCGCATTCCGGACAAATAGACATCCTTGGGTGTACAACTTGGTTTAGATTTAGTCTGAAGCAACCGTGGCCAAACAGAAATTCATCTCTCCATGCATCCTATTCACCCAGTCCGATGGTGTCGGTATGAGCCTGTGAGTCCACCTATCGTTCTGTGCCGTATGCACTCACGACTCACATCGTCATGAACCGGTTACGCTATCGATTACTCTCCAATTGTGATTTCCGCCTGTTACACTGTATTGCCGTTAATGACCATCAGCATATCTCTTTACATCCAGCATCTGATCATGTATATCGAATCAGTCATGAGCATTTCAACCCGCCAAAATGACTCCTGTCGCCAGGATCATTCGTGAATTCGATGATCCCCATACCTCTAGGCAGATCCAGCATTAGTACACCATCGTACATGCCGTTCCAAAGTGTTGGACCAAGGATAAGGAGCCTTGTGGAACTCCTGCCGTAATTGTAAACTGCGTACGACCCGTGTTTCTCACCTAGATCAGTACGCTATTCTTAAAGTAGACTGGGAAACTCATCATGTGAAGCGCAAAAAGGTCACCCAGTCTACAATATTGAACGAGTTCTTAAAGTTAATCGTTATCACTGCACTGCGCTGTTTTCTCGGCTCTTTTGACCATAGTGCGAATGGCATCTACCGTAGATCTCCTTTTTCGAGATTCAAATTGTTTTTCAGAACCTGCCCATGAGCTCCTTCCGTGCATTTCGTCAGTCTGTTGAGGATGAAGTTTCCCAAGCGTGTTCAGCAGGCATATTGATACATACGATGCTGAATCATCCGGCGTCTCCCCTGGTTTGGGTAACAGTACTAATTTTTGTACCTTTCTTCGACCTGAATAGTACTCTAGAAACTTCTACATTGCTGTCCTGAATATATCAGGGAATGCCAGAACCGCCGCTTTTAGAGCTACATTAGGGGTTCCATTTGGGTCAGGTACAATCTTCTTTTGACGTGGGACTACGTCTAACCGGAATATATGGAGGGTAAAATGGAAACCTAAACACAGAACATGCAGGAAAAAATGAAAGATTTCGAATGCTTATAGCTCGAACATTTCGTACTGGATAGGAGATATGTTTGCATCACTTGATAGGGAATATTTCTACGCATCTATCGCAACTAACAAAATGTTGTTTTTCATTAGATAAACAATTGAATAACTGTAAAATATTAGGCGTTATCTAAACGCCCTAACTGCATCGTTTTGATTGGCCCGATTTACGGTTTCCCTAACACAGCCATCAAAACCAAGCAGCCTTGGGGAAATCGGCATTGCAAATACATGAAAGTAGGGGGACTTTTGACGTGGGACTACGTCTAACCGGAGTATATGGGGGGTAAAATGAAAACCTAAACACAGAACATGCAGGAAATAATGAAAGATTCCAAATGCTTATAACTCGAACATTTCTTACTGTTTCGGAAAGATGTAAAATGTTGAGCGTTATCTAAACGCCCAAACTACCTCGTTTTGATTGGCCCGATGTACGGTTTCCCCAACACAGCCATCGTAACCAAGCAGCCTTGGGGAAATCGGCATTGCAAATACATGAAAGTGTGGGGTATTTTTGTTCCGACTAAAATGTGTTTCCCTAACACAGACTTTAATTCGAAGGAGCGTGGGGAAATTGTCATTGTAAATACATGTAAGTCGGGGGTATTTTTGTTCCGACTGAAATGCGTTTCCCCAACACAGACTTCAAATCCATGGAGCGTGGGGAAATTGGCAATGCAAATTAAAACAAGTCGGGGGCATTTTTGTTTCGACTTTCCCCAACACAGACACAGAACCAAGGTGTCTGGGGAAATCGGTTTTGCAAATAAATGCAAACTGCGAGTACTTTTGTACTCGGCTTGCATTTGTGCATGCTAGAATGTTTCCTGAACACGGTATAAGTTGAAGTTGTGGATTCATGCAAGCCGGGGATACTTCTGCACCCGCATGTTTTTTTTGCACTCCGAAAAGTGTTTTCCTAACACGGATTACAAAAACGGGTACGAACACAACGCTTTGGCTCGGTTATTCAAGATTGCATTGAAGGATATGCCTTCATATCTTCTACTCACTGAGTTTCTGGCACTGAGTACCTGAATTTCATCAAATCAAACAAATTCGCGGTTCGAGAAGTACGTACACTTGAGAGATGCAAACTTCAGAGGGAGATGTAAAATAAAATATTCGTTCGATAATTCTTCCGTTCGCATATTTTGTCCTAGGCATCATACCAAACGTAAAAGGACTTGTAACGAAGAACATAATCTATCACAATGCATGAATTGACCTTACATGGAATTTATCTCTTTACTCACAAAGCAAACATACTGAATTTGATTGAATTCGGAAGTTGTTTTATTCAATCAAAAATTCAATCAATACAAACAAATGATTGCTAAGCCAAGCTAGTCCCACGTCAACTTTGCGGTTATATCATAGATATAACCCACCCATTTTTTGTTCTCATCGAAAAATGTTCCCTAACACAGACTTTAAAACCAAGCAGCGAAATCGGCATTGCAAACACACGAAAGAGCCTAGAGGCGAGTGAACTGAAAAGTTTAAACCCTCTTAAAGCCAAAAAGAAGAAGAAGAACACACGAAAGTAGGGGGAGCTTTTGTTCCCACCGAAATGTGTTCCCTAATAGAGATTTCTAAACCAAGGTGCCTGGAGAAATCGGTATTTCAAATTCCTGCAAGTCGGGGGTATTTTTGTTCCGACTGGAATGTGTTTCCCTAACACAGACTTCAAATCCATGAAGCGTGGGGAAATCGGCATTGCGAATTCATACAAATCGGGGGTATTTTTGTTCCGATTGAAATGTGTTTCCCTAACACAGAGTTCAAAACCGAGGTTTCTGGGGAAATCGGCTCTGCAAATAAATGCAAACTGCGAGTACTTTTGTCCTCGCTTGCCTTTGTGCAGAGTGGAATATGTCTGTCCTAACATGATCTTCTAAACTCAGGAACCTGGGAAAATCGTGCAGACACTAGAAGCGAATGAACTTCCCAGTTTCAAGCAAATTCGAGATTCGAGAAGTATGTACACTTTTGGGATGTAAACTTCAGAGGGAAATGTAAAATAAAATAATCGTTTGATATTTTTTTTTTGTCTTTATTGGATAGTTTTTCAGCCTTAGGCTGGTTCATCAAACGTTTGATAATTTCGCCGTGCATATATGTTGTTCTAGTCATCATACCAAACGTAAAAGGTCCGTCATTAAATTTACTTGTAACGAAGAACAATCAATCACAATAAATGAATTGACTTTACACGGCATTTGTTCATTTTTTTCACTCACAGAGCAAATATATTGAACTCAATTGAATTTGGAAACTGTTTCATTCAATCAAGAATTTAATCAATACAAACGAATGATTGCTAAGCTAAGGTAGTTCCACGTCAACCTTGCGGTTATATCATAGATATAACCCACTCATTTTTTTTACGACAGCACCTGGCACAAATAGAGTCCCTAAGCACAACTACACTTATTTTCCACAATTACACCCATGCTTAGGGCCACTAAGCATTATTCTTGAAAGAGACTATATTGTAAAAACAAATAAGGAAAAATTGTTCTTCATAAGGCCAGAAATTTTCTATTTCTGTTGAATGAAAAAAACTATGGGTTATACCTATGATGTAACCGAAAGGTTGACGTAGGACTGCCGTTGGCATAGTAATCGTTTGTGTTTTTTTCAATTAGCAATAATCGCACCTCAGATGTTCCTCATTGGGTACGATATCGCTGCTGCGCAGAGCTATCTTTTGTATGTATTGATTAAATTATTTATTAAACTAGTGAATGAATGAAACAATTTACAAATTCAATTGCAAACAAATTCCTGTTTAGATCAATTCATGTATTATGGTAGTGGTTATCGTAGCAAATAGGTATCAACATTTTGCCTTGTATCAACACGGTATGCGTAGAACTTGTTCCCGCTTTTGTAGACCGTGTTAGCAAAACGAATTCCGGAGTGTAAAAATCCATGGGAGTACAAAAGTACTGCCAAGATCTGCAATGCCGATTTTCCCAACGTATTGGTTTTGGAATCTGCGTTGGGAAAACACCTTCCGGTTTGCAAAAATGCAAGCGAGTACAAAAGTACTCGCAGCTTGCATCTCGTTTGCAATGCCAATTTCACACGCTCTATGGTTTTGAAATCCGTGTTAGGGATATATTCCGATTAGCAGAAACGCAAACGAATAAAAAGTACCCACAACTTGCATCAATTTTGCAATGCCAGTTCCCCCAGGTTCCATGGTTTTGAAGTCTGTGTTATGGAAACATTCCGATTTGCAAAAACGCAAACGAGTACGCTGATTGCATCTAATTTGCAATGCCAGTTTCCCCAGGCTCCATGGTCGTTACGCAATCATAACTGAGTGGATTTCCGAGCGACACTCGCTTCTATACCGATTGGTGTGATTTCAATAGCCTATTTTGAAAGCAATTTTAAGGCTATTGAAACAAGTTTTTGAATCAAAAAGTAACAAACATAGAACGCGTAGACATTTTATCTTTCGAATGAAGTGTATATCATACCATTTCGTTCAGTTGTTTTGGAGCTATTAACGCTCGTAATCTCGTTCTCCGGCGTAACGCTTTCGTTTCCGAAACTTTGAACTTACACCCCAGTATAGAAATGAAAGACGTAGTCCTACATCAAAAGCTTTCGACCTGAATTGGAATGGAAGTCGAAACTTTCACCACGATATGGGTCTGGCAATATATACATATTAATAGTATGAATTAAAAATTAATCGCAACTTTTATTAATGTATTGGTGAAATGTTATGTAAAAGTGATTTTGTTTAGTCATCAAATACATACAGGCAGTTTCACTAGATTTAATACCTGTGATATTCGTTTTCCTAATTACCGGTAACATCAAGTTACACTCGTCAATAAACTTAGAAGAATTGCTGCCAAAAAGAGAGTATTGAATGTTTTCTCGTCTCCATTTTGTTCATAGGTGGTGTAATATGTGAGTCATAGAAAATGTCATAAACTGTAAAAAATATTACACTCTTCCTTGAGATAATTCTCAAGAAAGCTCAAGTAATTTTTGAATATTTTGAGTAAGAATAAATGCAATAGTAATAAAAATCATTGAAACTTATATTTTAATATCGAAATGTTTATTGAAAACTGAATAAAATGAAACCCTTCAACATAAAAGCTAGCCACAACTAGGGACCAGATGTCGAATTTCCTGTTGGAACCCTATGTTTAAGTGACACGCTTTTTTCTTTGGAAGGCCTCGAAAAATAATCTCAACTCAAGCGGTGAAACCCGAAATCCCACAGCGAGCGCGAGACAACGACAACGACAACCAAAAACACCTATAAGAAAAAGCAAAAGATTGTATGAATAATTTATGAGATATGTAGCTTAATCAAAGTGTAGTCTCCCAACCAGCTCGGGGAGCCTGTCTCTCAATCACTTTTTTCGGATGGCATGACGACGACGACGACGACGAAGACGGCGGCGCGCTCTCTTGGTCTTTGTCTCGCCAACGGTTGCTTTGATGATTGCGTAGCATTTTTTTTTCTTCCATTGCTCAACGGAGCGAGCTTGCTGATTGGTTCGGGTGCATGTACATTCACAGCAATATGCACACATACATATGTAAGTAAGCAAGCAAGTGCAAGCGAACGGGAGAAGTCTCGCTCTCTTGCATGGCAACAGCAGGCTGTGGCTGTGGCGAAGCGAAAGCAAAAACCAAAGAAAAATGAGGGCGCTTTAGAGTAGTAACTAGGTTTATGTGTGTGCATAAATTTCAGGACCCTCGGAATTGTGGGAGACTATTCCGTACAAACGTCGGCTGCTCTGGGGGTTTCGGTGCGCCAGGCTCGTGTTGGTCGTTCATACAAAATATTGGAGTGTAAGAGTATAGAGCCAAGCAAGACGTGCTGTGTTCCACGCGATTATTTTTCTCAGTTCCAGGAAGGAAAAAAAAGCACCGAGAATCCGTCGCATATCCGCTTCCTTCGAATTGTCTGGGGATCCGAGTGTGACGCGCGCGCCATAATTGCGTTTATTTTCGACGAGAACTGGAATAACAGTCTTGAGTCTCATACTACAATATATACAAATGAATTTTGCGTATTTAATTATCGTAAAGTACGCGTGAGTGTAAATAAGGTATCTCATTAGAAGAGGGAGACTATCGTCGAGGTGCTTATTCAGTGTAGTGCAAAAGAAGCAATCGAAATTTACCCAAATTGTTGGATACAGAAAAAAAGATGTGCGATTAAATGTGGATGGTTCATGCAATGGTGAAAATTTCTTGACAAATGGAGAAGTTTTTACTGATGAAAATTTTTGAAAGCTGGAAAAAGAAATCAACATGTATTGGTTGATATGAAGATTATACGGTGCGTGTGTGCGTGTATGTGAGATCAGGGATTACGAAGGAAGAAATGAAGCAAAGAAATATATGTGGATAATTTTTTTTTCTCCGAACATCACTATAATCCAGAGTGAAGAGTTACAAAGAAAGTCTTCCTAGTTTGTATTTTAGTGGAAAGGGAAAGGTGTAGAAGTCAAAATGTCATTGCAATTGGCAACGGTGAAGCAGGAGCGGCACGATGAGGCCGAAATCAACGAATTGGCCGCAAAGATGATGGAAGTGCACAAGCAGCAGACGGCTAAGGCTGCCCTACAACAGCAGCAAGTGGCCAGGCCGGGAGCTGCTCAGGTTCCTGGCATTAATGGCAATGGAGCGGCCGGTCAAACAAATATTTTGAATTATCTGACACGTAAACCCGGCCAAGCCGTTCCACAGTCAATTGGTGCTACAACAATTGCCCCGGTCGGAAGTGGCGTCGGCGCTGGAAGTACACAAACTAATGGAAATGCTGGGAAGACGGACGATGCGAATGGGGAGAAAAAAGCTTGCGATGAAGAAAGTCAAAAAGGACATTTCGGCTGGGAAACATTTCCCGGCAAAATTCACATTCCTTATATATTCCGCCAATCGGAACGATATTGCGCTGTGCGTATGGTGGAGATGAAGTTGCTCAATAAATACCTTAACTATCTGCATCAGGACATCTACAGTTGTACGTGTGTTCGGTCCTACTATATTACCGAAGCGGAGAGCAAACTGTTCAACGAAATCAATACCAAACATTGCGATTTCCAATTTGGGAGGGAAATGTTTACCTTGAAAGATCTGGTGGTGCGGCTTTCGGATGCTTACAAATTCTACCAGTTCCTGGACGTTTGTTACAAAAAGCTACTGATGGGATGTAGCACTCCCAACGATAAGTGCGGTTTCATCCGCATCAACAAAGAATCTGTAGTTCCTTACACCGTCAGGGACAACCAAAAAATGGTGCCGCTGTTTTATTTTGAGGGTGAGACTGATAATCTTAAGTTGAAGGCTGATTACTTGTCGGGATGGGATTTGTCCTATCTTAAGTTTTGCTGTAAAGTGCAAGGTATTCGGAACGAGCTGTTTGCCAGTGACTCCGTAGCGGTAATAAGTTTAACAGACATCAAAGGCTATTTTCCACCGGGGACGGAATTTGAGGATTACTGGCCCAGCAAGGTAGTCGATTCACAGTTGCTGTCTGGTCCAAAATCGAACAACACGGTCCATTGGACGCGACAGCCGGCTCAGCCTCCACCCAAGCAACCCGCCAACATGATAAACACAATGGTTAAGCAACAGCCCCAGGTGCGGAAACCCGCCAATAACATGTACCAAGCGCTTCAGCAGCAGCAGCAAAATTTACAGAAAAATAATGCCCAAATGCCCAATATCTCGGCAGCAGTACAGGTAATTTTGTGCTCTGTAATCTTTTGCCCTGGATTGCTTTTAATAACGTTTGCATTTTTATGATCTTCAGGCTCTCACGAACAACTGGAACCTATCGAATCATGCCAATTTGTTGTCGGCTGCACAACAGGAACAGTTACTAAGGCTAACGCAGGCTCAACAGGTACGTTCCCCAGAAAGGATTATCCACGACCAAACTGCAAAACATTAATAGTCTAAAAAAATGTCATTTGGAAAACTATGACATTGATTTTTATATCTAATTGTAATAAATTCTGAGTAAAAATTTCATTTAATTGTTTACGCTACATCAATTAGATCTCCTTTGATGGCATGCAAATACATCTTACGGTCCTTCCGTTGACCGAAACATCTCAGGAAATCTTCGTTGGTGACGTTTTTTTTTGAACAACAGCTTGAATGTCTCCTGTATTTCCAAAATGGTGTTGTTTTAGTACCCTAGTAGGATTTGGAGAAGGAAAAGCTACATTAATAAGAAAACTCGAGAAACCACGACTAGACTGGACTGCTTCTATAGAAGCCCCATCATAGGCAGCCATGTTTTTGATCCCAGCATCTCGAAACAGATTAGCTGAAGGCATTTTGATTGGATCCGAACCCGTGTTGAATCCTACTGACAACTGTGTCAGTTGAGATGTAGGCATTTTTATAGTTTTTGAACCCTGTGTCATCATTCGAGCACATAGAGAGAGATAGGCCACAGCACGGCTCTATTCTATAGATGTTAGACTGTTAGACAATTGATCGGTGTTAAGCGAGACCGGACCATGTGACATTTTTATGATTTCGAGAAAAACGAACACGAAGTTCAGTGTTCTGCAATTTACGAAGCATTCAATTTCTTGATAATTGTAAAAAAAAATCATGCCCAACACATGTTATTTGGCTTTCTATACGTACATGGTCCACTTTGACTGAGCCAATGAAGCACTTTTTAAGACTTGGTTCACTATGACTGAACAATTTCGAAATATTTTTCAATCAATCAACGGTTGTGAGCAGAGATGCCAACCTTCTTGATTTTTCAGGATTTCCCAGACTTTTTGGCACGCTCCCTGATATCCTGACAAACACTCAATTTTCTCTGATTTTTATAAAATGATCCTGATTTTTCCTAATTTTTTTACTTTTTGCTAAATCAGAAAAAAATCTCAATAAACATACTGGAAGTTTTGCCGGTTGTTTATGAGAACTGTCATAATAGTCTACATTAAAAAGCCTAATAAAAAGCTTTCCGGTCCGCGCTTATATAATGCTTACTCTTTCTTTCGATTATAGTCTATCTGTTCGAATTTTCGAAGGTACAGTGTCGACATTTTTTAAATTTTGAAGTTAACGTGAAAGAAATATAATCTATAATTCTCATATACTTTTGAAGTATTTCGTTTTTGTGAGGAAGTGTATTCAACAGAACCCAATCCTGAACCATGCCATTGTGACCACAGTCTGTTAATGTTATATACACTAACGTAAATCTAGAATTATCAGCCTGAATCAAACTTGGATAATGAAACCTTTATAGTTCTTAAAGCGATTTTACTGTGTGCTATAGACGGTACTTTAAAAAATAAATTATTGTAGTAAAATAAGGACTCTTAGTAACCGAATGGTTACGCATCCGCTTACTGAGCGAACGATCGTTCATTCATTTCGTCATTCATTGATTTTGAAGATTGGGAATTAAACTGGGAACTGGGATTGACTAGAAGCGAATGAACATTCAACCTTAAAGCCTCTCTAATTGACATACAATAATAGTGGTTCAATTTAGTTGCAATTTACTCAAAATTACCAAAAATAAATATTGTTTGAGTAAAACACATCACGGGTACACAAAAAAAACCTTGGGACAAATAGGAATAAATCGATCGCTAACTGACATTATAATGAACATAAGCTAAAAACAGCAATTGAACCGATTATAGTAAACCTTGCAAAAGCAACGGAGATGTGAGACGAGGGGGCAAGAAAAACGAAGTAACAAAGGATAAGAAGAATACAAATGAGTTAGTTTCTTATGCTTGAAAGGCATAGAATTTTAGTCATCTATATATAGAAAAATGGATTTCTGTCTGTGTGTCAGTCTGTCTGCTCCTTATGAACTTGGAAATTACTGAATCGATCGGTGTGAATATTTGTATGTAGGGGTTTTTAGTCAAACGTTCAATTTCACAGGTTTTGCTCTTTGTTAGCACATTGAGTCCCGATTTTTTATTGCTACGCTTTTCATTCAGCTCACATGCAGAGTATTTGCACAATATTACTATCGGTTCGCTGCCCCGAGCATTATTTATTGTATAAAAAGAAAATAGTCAGAAATTAAACAAGAATGTAGTCACATATCGTAAGAAAAAATCAAAAGGAGAACAAATTTTTGTATATTTGGCAGTCCCTAAGGATCGACACGGGGCTCAACGTGTTAATATGTGGCTACACCAAGTGATGTAGGTGATGTAGTTGGAGGAATCGTGTTTGGTTATTAGGAAACTATGGGTGAGGTTTGTGTCAATCATAATTGACGGGTCAACATCATTTTTTAATCAAGAAAACAACGCGGTTGCGCGTCGCAGTTATACGATATCTGACCCGGAGTCCGGAGTAAACTATATGTCCAGTGAAACTAAAATAAAAAATTTTTTTTTCAAAGTGGATTTTCAAGTGGGAGCAGCACTTCAAAAATTAATGCTTTATTTTGCAAAAATGGTTACAAATTTAACATTCAAAGTATTGCCCATCGCTAGTCACAACTTTTTACCATCTTTCTGGCAATTTACAGATCCCTTTGTGGAAATAATCGGCTGGTTTGTCGGCTAACCACGAATCGATCCAATTTTTGACTTCATCAAAATTGGAAAAGTGCTGGTCAACCAGGCCATGTTGCATCGATCGAAAAAGGTAGTACTTGGAAGGTGCAATATCTGGAAAATACGGCGGGAGGGTTAGGACCTCCCATTTCAGCGTTTCCAAGTATGTTTTGACCGGTTTCGCGACATGCGGCCGAGCATTGTCGTGCTGCAAAATAACTTCATCGTGTGTTTGCTTGTATTGTAGCCGTTTTTCCTTCAATGCACGACTCAAACGCATCAATTGTCGTCGGTAGAGGTCCCCCATAATGGTTTCATTCGGTTTTAGCAGCTCATAGTACACCACACCCAGCTGGTCCCACCAAATAGACAACACAACCGTGAATATTCCACGCGGCCGTCGATGTCGGGGTATCCATACGTTGCCCGACGTTTAGGATTGTCGTAATGGACCTACTTTTCATCGCCAGTAACGATTCGATGCAAAAAACCCTTTCTTTTATGCCGTTGGAGCAGTTGTCCAGTTGTCGGATATGGTTTGCTGAGCTACTCCAAGTGTATCTGCAAGTTCTTGTTGCATTTGTGACGGATCTTGATCGAGTAAAGCCTCCAATTCTCCATCTTTAAATTTTTTGGCGGTCCGGCGGTCCGACTTCCACCAAAATGCGATGACTTTCCGCAGCTTTTTTTCTTGATATTGAAGTAATGAAGTAACACTCCCCGCAAAAACACTCTCGACGGCGCCAGTGGTTGTGTGGTTAGCGTAACAGCCTCACAATCCGATCGGCCTGGGTTCAATCCCAGCTGGCGTCGTTGGGATTTTCTGAGGCGAAAAATCTCTGGTTACGTCTTCCTTCGGAGGGGAAGTAAAAGAAGTTGGCCCGGCTTATGAGTTGTTGAGTCTGATAGGTAGGAACAGGTGGAGTCGCCTCCCTGATGTCGGTGATTGGCACTGAAGTGGCGGAAATAGGCCGACGAAAAATAAGCGAAGATAAAAAAAATAAAAAATAAAAACACTCTCGTTGGTACGAAATTCGACATATTCGAAGTGACAAAAAACTATGTTGTTTACGCTTCAACTTTTTCACATATACTGAAAAAACGCGCAATGACAGTAGCTTTCCAACGAATGCCTGGATATTTGATTCACTGGAATAATAATCAAGTTACGCCAACTATTGTAAAACCGAAGAAACTTACCGGTACACCTAATACAATAAATATGTTTGGCAGCAGGCACTGACACTGATATTGTGTAAATGATATTGATTCGGGTTGAATGGAAAGCGTTGCAACGAAAGCTCGGGGCTCAACGTGTTAAGGTAAACAGTATTTTTTTTTATATGAGACAGATATTTTCTAACATTAGGAAGATGAATAAAAAATTTGATTCTTTTTTATACTAAAAAAACAATAAATATATGTATATAAAACAATCAAATTTATTTATTCCATTATATACAAAAAAACTGGAAACTGTATAAATCGAGTACGCTCCATGCCAGTGCATATTAATTCATTTTCAATGTATAGATGGTTGCTATGTTGCGGTAAAGTTGGTACCAGAAAACTTTTATTTCAAACGTCAAAGACGTGATTTCTAAAGTAGAGACCAGAGCGTATTGTGACCCACGCAAAAAAAAACTAGGTTTATGAGTACGACACGCAATCCAGACATCGAGAGAAGGCGTTTCTCGCTATATTCTTGAATTACAAAATGGTGGGCCGTATATACCGGGACCTTTACAAAAAGGGTCGATTTATGGTCAAAAAACATTTTCTATAACTGTATTTTTATTTAATTACATTTTGCTTACAAAATACTATATTCTTACATTCTGAGTGCTTAGCATTTGCATTTGCTTCTCATCTTTATTACTACTGAATTGGAAATTATTAGGCTATATGAACTTTTACAAAAAAGAACTTCTAATGTGAAACAGTTCATTGCAAAGTTGCAATATTGATTGGATTTTAATTTTTAACACTATTCTACCTACTTAAAACTCATAACTAATACTTAAGCCAATGATATATTCAAAAAATGTACGAATTATGCTGTTCGGTATGCCACCGAAGCGCAACAGAAAAAAGGAAGAAAACATGAACATGTATGTTCGCCCAATGACGGGTATAAAAAGCCGCATCGACAGCTAAGAGAGTTTCAGTTTCATTCCAACCATTGTATAAGTAACATCGAAGAAATAAAGAAAACCTATCCGAACAGTGTGTATCTATTTAGACCAAGTGTGTAGATCCACATAAGAACCCCACCCGTGGTAATTCTGTGTGGACACCTACATGCAACCTAAGGTCTATTGAAACCAAATTCCAAAGTTACAGTCCACTGGTCCAACTATCCTGCGTCCGATTCAGGATAGAACATATGGTCCAAACGAACCGGATTTGGAGAACCAGTATACCAGAAACCTGATACGAGATTTCCGAGATACCTGTGTTTCGAAGAAGAAGTGCCGAAATTTTTTGTTTTGCTGTGGTTACTACGCGTTGTTGCGTGTTTAGACGCGATCATTCGAATTGTCGCGTGGGTTGTTTTTATAAAATGCGTGTCGTTGTGTGCGCAAACGCGTTGTAACAAGTTTGTTCGAGTACATTCGAAAACGCTTTTGCGCGAGTTGATTCCGTTTGTTGTGTAAATCGGACAAAACGTAAAAACCATTCGCGAGGTGATAGTGCGCGGAAACACATAAAGAAAAATGCCGCTTGATAGATCGCCGCCTCCGGGAAAACAAACCCCTCCAGATGAACAGCAACCAGTCCCAACAGATCCTCAGCGTGGCTCTTCTGAAAATAGCGAATCATTTCACGGGTTCCAGGACTGGGAAGTCGAATTGGATACAACAACCGTCAAAGAATTGACAGGAATTTTTCGTCAACGAGCCCAGGTGCAAAATAAAGTAATGCGAATCCGCAATACACTCCAGTCCCAGCAGCAACTCAGTTTGGCACAATTGAATGTGATGTAGAAAAATTTATCCGCGACCTATGCTGAGTTTAGTACGTTCCATAGCAAAGCGATGCCACTCATTCCGAATGAAGCGATTGATCAGCAAGAGGAAGTGTATGCTGAATTTGAAGAACTTCACAATTACGTTTCCACAACTGTAGAAGAGTTAATTCTGACAATGAACAACACCGTCCCCCAAACCAAATCAGCACCGCAAGTTATTGTGCAACAGAAGCCTTTGAAGGCGCCGATCCCGACATTTGATGGCAGTTACTCCAACTGGCCAAAATTTAAAGCGGTGTTCCAAGACCTAATGACGAACTCTGGCGATTCAGAAGCTTTGAAGCTGTATCATCTCGATAAAGCCCTTGTCGGTGACGCAGCAGGAGTTTTGGATGCCAGAATATTGAGCGAGGGAAACTATCAGCAAGCTTGGAATGTATTATCTGAGCGATTCGAAAACAAACGGGTGATAGTCGAGTCTCACCTCCACGGATTACTGTCACTCAAGCCTGTGCGTCTTGAATCCCACAAAGAATTACGTGCACTTCTGAATGAGGTCAGCCATCATGTAGAAAGTTTACGCTTCTTGGATCAGGATATTACCGGTGTTTCTGAACACTTCATTGTATATTTGATTAACATCGCCCTCGATAAGTCCACACGATAGGCTTGGGAATCGACGCAGCGGAAAGGAGAGCTCCCAAAGTATGAGCATACCATAAATTTTCTGAAATCGAGATGTCAAATACTAGAAAGCTGCGAGAGTGCATTCCAGCGTCAAGTGCCAGTTGTACCTAAGGCGAAGCAGTTTTCATCACCTCCAAAGTACCCATTGCAGAAATGTCATGCGGCTTCCACCAGCCCATCTGAAAACGTGTGCGAAATTTGCAGCGGTGCACATCGTAACTTCCAGTGTACAGCTCTGAACAACCTCACTGCAGTCCAGAAGAATAATATGATTTGAACGGCTGGATTGTGCTTCAATTGCCTGCGGAAGGGACATCGTTCCAAGGACTGTCCTTCTGATAAAACTTGTTGTAAATGTCAGCGACGACATCATACTTTGCTACATGAAGTAGAAGTATCTTATGCGCGGCCGAATGTAACACCTAATGTCTCTGTTCCCATCAAAGCAGAAATTGAGCAGCCATTGCGAATTCCTCAGATGTACAATCCAATGACTGCAAAACAAAATAGCTCAGTCTTACAAGATTTTTCGATTTCCACACCATGTTCCTGTTACGTTGGGGAACCAACCAAAACCGTACTACTACTTACTGCGGTGGTGCATGCTCTTGACCAGAACAACCGACCTCATCCATGCCGAGTACTATTGGATAGCGGCTCTCAGGTGAATTTTGTGACAGAGGAAATGGCCAATCGACTTGGAGTACCGAAGAAACGTGCGAATGTTCCAATCACCGGCATCAATGCTCTGCGATCCTTAGCTCGTGAGAAGATCAACATTAGTTTTCGATCCCGTGTATCTAGCTTTCATGCGAACCTCGATTGTTTAGTCACAACACAAGTCACTGGAACTATCCCTACATCGAAACTGGATATTGGCTCGTGGAATATCCCAACTGGTCTGATACTAGCAGATCCCCAGTTCCACACGCCTGCAAAGATCGATATGCTAATAGGAGCAGAAATATTCTTTGACATCTTCAAACCAAGTCAGCTTCTTCTAGAGGATGGCCTTCCTCATTTGCGCGACACCTACCTTGGATGGATCGTATCTGGAGTTATTCACGAACCGTACTCTCCAACAGTAAACCTCCAACACTCCAATATAGCTTCAATTGAAGAAGTTGAAACCATGATGCAACAATTCTGGAAAATTGAAGAAGTGTCAGATGTTCCCAAATTTTCTGCCGACGAATTGGCTTGCGAGGCGCATTTCCTGTCCACGTATAAGCGAGACCCAAACGGACGATTCATTGTAAAACTACCTCTAAAGAAGAATGTTGACAAGATGAATGATTGTCGAGCCCTGGCACTGAAGCGATTCCTGATGTTGGAAAAGAAGTTGGTGCGCAACCCTGAGTTACAGATGCAGTATATTCAGTTCATCCGAGAGTATGAGACTCTTGGTCACTGTCACGAAATTAACGAAGCCAATGACCTGCCTAATCAACGCAATTTTTACATGCCGCATCATGCTGTTCTGCGGCCCTCGAGTTCCAGCACAAAATGTCGTGTAGTCTTCGATGCCAGTGCGAAGCCCACTCCTGATAGTTTATCATTAAACGATGTTCTCCACGTCGGGCCTGTAGTACAAAGCGAATTATTCTCCATTGTACTAAGATTCCGGAAACACCAAATTGCAATATCGGCGGACATAGCAAAAATGTACCGCCAGGTATCAATGGCAGCTGAAGATCAGAACTACCAACGAATATTCTGGAGAGAACATCCGGCACATCCGCTGCGAATACTGGAATTGAAAACCGTAACGTATGGAACAGCTTCCGCCCCTTACCAGGCCACACGATGTTTAGTGCAGCTGGCAGAAGAAGAAGGACGTGATTTCCCCGTTGCCGCGTGCATAGTAAAGGAGGATATATATGTGGATGACATACTCACTGGAGCTGAAAGTGTGACTGATGCTATCAAAGTTTATCGTCAATTAAGGCAGCTTCTTGGTCGAGGCGGTTTTCCCATACATAAGTGGTGTTCGAATTCGAAAGAGCTACTGGAACACATACCGCCGCAAGAGTGTGAGAAACAAATACCAATGGATTATTGTGAAGCAAACCAGGTAATCAAAATTTTGGAATTGCTGTGGGATTACCACGAAGATGCCCTTTATATCGCCAATCAACCTAAGCAACCAACGATACAACAACAAATAATTACAAAGAGGATTATCTATGCTGAAGTGGCTAAGTTTTACGATCCACTTGGTTTGTTCTCGCCGGTAATAGTTCTGGCAAAATTACTTGTGCAACAAATTTGGAGAACTAAGGCAGGATGGGACGAGTCAGTTGACACCGAACTGACCCAGAAGTGGAATCTATTACTGTGTTCGTTGTCACAACTCAACCGAATAAAGGTTCCGAGATGTGTGACTTTTAACAATGCAATTGCCTTCGAGTTACATGGATTTGCCGACGCCTCAACTGTAGCCTACGGAGCATGTATTTATCTACGAAGCATATTCAACGACGGAACAGCCAAATTTCGAATGTTATGCAGCAAGTCCAAACTTGCTCCCTTACACGACCTTTCCATACCCAGAAAAGAGCTTTGTGCAGCTCTATTACTTACGCGACTTCTCCAGAAGGTGATACCAGCCCTTGGAATAACGTTCCAGGACATAGTTTTATGGAGTGATAGCACGATTGTTTTAGCATGGATAAAGAAACCTCTAAACCTACTTCAATTGTTCGTACGGAATCGTATCGCCGTCATCCAAGAACATACGAGTGAGTACCGATGGCATTATATTCGTTCTCAGCAGAATCCTGACGACCTTACATCACGTGGTCTGCTACCAGAACTTCTGGAAGAAAACATGCTTTGGTGGGACGGCCCCGAATTCCTCACAAAGTCACAATACAAAACAGAAAATGTTGAAGATGTTCCCAATGATATGTTACCAGAAATGAAATCCGCTATAGCTACAGCAGCCGTGAGTAGTCCTCATTTCGCATTTTTGTATAAATTCAGCAGCTTCCGTAAAATACAAAGAATAATGGGATACATCCTGCGGTTTGTTGCGAACTGCAAAAAGATTGCGTCTGAACGAGAACGATCCCACTTGACGATTCGTGAGCTGTATCAATCATCAGAAGCTGTCATCCGCATAATACAACTAACTCACTTAGGAGACGAAATTGAACGAGTTATTGCTAATGAGCCCTGCAGAAGAATCGGTAATCTCCGGCCGATGTACAGTAACGGTTTACTGCGAGTTGGTGGTCGCCTTAGTCATTCCAAATTGCCGTTCAACAATCGACACCAAATAATTTTACCTGACAAAGACCCTATAGTTCGACTGATGATTCAAGAAATGCACATCGAATTGCTTCATATCGGACAGACTGGCCTGATGAACGCAATGCGTCAGCGATATTGGTTGTTAAATGCCCGATCTACTATTCGACAAGTCACTCGATGTTGTGTTAAATGTTTCCGTACGAATCCATCTAAGACGACGCAGCTAATGGGAAGTTTGCCGCCAGCAAGAGTTGTACCATCGCCTCCATTCGCAGTGACTGGAGTAGACTATGCTGGTCCATGTTGGATCAAGCATGGAACTACTAAAGCCATTCATTTGGAAGCTGTCTCCGACCTAAGCACCGATGCCTTTTTGGCATCCCTTAAATGTTTTGTGAGCCGAAGAGGATTGGTTCAACAACTACATTCGGACAACGGGACCAATTTTCGCGGTGCCCAGCATGAATTACATGAGTTCCGGAATCAACAAGCAGTTCAACGTATTCAGCAGTACTGCCAGACTAAAGAAATCGAATGGCACTTCATTCCACCAGATGCCCCAGAGTTTGGAGGGTTATGGGAAGCAGCAGTAAATCCGCTAAAACCCACTTGCAGCGTATTGTTGGACCTGTGAAGCTAACCTACGAAGAATTTGTAACAGTCCTGACTGAGATTGAAGCAGTGTTGAACTCTCGCCCACTTTATAGTATTTCGAACGATCCTGCCGATCCGCTAGTTATTACACCTGCTCATTATTTGATTGGACGTCCTCTCATCGCTCCAGCCGAACCATCGCTTGAAGATATCAAGGCAAACCGCTTGGATCGTTGGCAACATCTTAGGCTAATGCGCGAGCACTTCTGGCGTGCTTGGAACCAGGACTATCTCAACACGCTGCAACCGCGGAAGAAAAATTTACAGGTGATGCCCAACGTTCGTGAAGGTATGATTGTTCTTCTACACAACCGGACCCAGCCCCCTCTCCACTGGAAATTGGGTCGAATCTCCGCAGTGTATCCAGGAAGTGACGGTCTGATCCGAGCAGTTGATGTATCCGTGGATGGTTCGATTTTCCGGAGACCTATCAACAAAATTTCAATTCTGCCTATCGAAGACAACCATTCTATTCGAAGTACATCTCATCCAAGCAGATCGTAAGTCGGTACGATCGGGGGGAGTATGTTCGGTATGCCACCGAAGCGCAACAGAAAAAAGGAAGAAAACATGAACATGTATGTTCGCCCAATGACGGGTATAAAAAGCCGCATCGACAGCTAAGAGAGTTTCAGTTTCATTCCAGCCATTGTATAAGTAACATCGAAGAAATAAAGAAAACCTATCCGAACAGTGTGTATCTATTTAGACCAAGTGTGTAGATCCACATAAGAACCCCACCCGTGGTAATTCTGTGTGGACACCTACATGCAACCTAAGGTCTATTGAAACCAAATTCCAAAGTTACAGTCCACTGGTCCAACTATCCTGCGTCCGATTCAGGATAGAACAAATGCCATGTTCCGAGAATGAGAATCTCTCTTCATACCTTTGACAAACCTTGTCTGTATGGTATCCAGGCATCTCTCTCCAGGGGTACGACTAAAACGTCAAATCCCTCATATTGCCAGTGTACCCAATATTGCTGCGGTTTACTGACATTTTGGTTCAATCAATTACTGTTGTTTACAACTCGGTCCGGTTATATAGTTGAATAGTGGCTAACTTTAAACTCCATGTTAAATGTGACACCTCCATGTGAAACCGAAATATGAAAATCGCTCATGCAGTTAGAATAAAGCAGCGCATTTTTCGATTTCAATCCTCGTAAATGATATGTTGATAAACAAATGACGCCATATTGATTTTGATTTTGGGTAGCCTATATTCAATTGATGTCTAACCCCTGTCTCTCTCGTGCATCTCCGTTGCTCTTCTCTAGGGTGGCAGATTTAGAATAATCTTCAGGTTTTCTTTTGGATTTTGCGCTGGAGCCTCAGCTTGTGTATCCGGGCACAGCCTTCCGAACAGGAACCGAGTATACGACCAATGAACTCATAGATTATGCCAATTGTATTTTGAATTTTCTAAAAAGATTTTCGGAAACGCGTTTCTGTAAAAAAGGTACAGCATATTGTGAAATTGTTTTACTTGCGCTTCCAACCGTGATATGTCTAAGGCAATAGAAGCCTGCTATACAAATTCGAAGTGGGACATAATAACACACTTTTCTTGTTCACGTATTAATTTTGTTTTTTCCCTTTTTTCTCTATTTCAGGCGGCCCAAGCGCAGGCACAAATCCGAAGCATGCAAAACATGCACCCAATGCAATACAACTCTTACATGAACCCGTCGATGTCGATGTCGTCGCGGTCATCTCAGAATCAGGCAGTTCCTCCACCGCTCGTTCGTTCCAACCAGTCGCAGGCCGCCCATATGTAAGTAGCTCCAAACTATCTACAATTTCGCTTTCCCCCCTTTTCCCTCTCTCTACATTTTTTTGTTCACGAAACTGCTCTAGCTAGCTGCTCTCTTCTGTGTTTTGGTGGTGTTGTCTTGCTCTGTTTTTTTTTTCTTTTTCTGGTTTGGTGTTTCATATTTTGTTTGTTGGTTAGATTAGTTCATATATTCGTAACGTACATAGAGGAACCATTCGGTGCTGCACTCGCTCTCGCTGTTGCCATTACTCGGAATATAGGAGACTACCAAAGCGATCCACTGTTTCGCGCTTTTCGCGCTGACACGCGAGGTGTTTGCCTGTCTGGGCAGATGGTAAAACAACGCGAATTTTTGGGTTAAGATTAGACCATTGTTTTTTTTATGAATTAGCGGGGATCGATGGATATACAAAAAATAAGATTGTTAACACAAGATAAATCACTTTTTTTCAAAATTTAATTAATGTTGACCCATAATCAGTGGCGTCGAGTAAAGCTTCCGCAGCCGGGCGGAAGAGTTGGTTTTCACCACCTTAATTCCTAGTATGTTGTGTCCATTTTGCGTGTATTAAACTACTCCCCCACATCTCAAGTCTATCAAAACCCTTTTTTTCAAATGATTACATGTAATTCCTTCAATTTAGCGTTTCTTCAAAACAGTTTTTTTTATTGTGACCCAAACGCAACTTAGAAGAAAGGCGCTATATCGGTTATTTCAAGAGATAGAAAAAAACTTAGTTCTACAAAGATGTTTTAAATAACTGGGACTACAATATTGTCGAACTATGTTTAACTCTATCTATAAAGATAAAAAAGTTAGATTTATTATTTCATCGACAATTATGGTCACCCTATTTTTGATAACATGAAAATGAGCGCGCTATTATGTGTATTAACTTTGTCGAAGACAGTTTTTGTCTAGAGAATAACTGTCGAGCTCTAAATGATAATTTCCACTTAAATGCATCTTCTGGACCATTGTGCAGTGTTGCCACACGTACATTTTGGATTTATCTGGAATGATAGACATTTTTTTGTTATTTTTGGTACAGATTCTATACGGTACAGGGTACAGATTTTCGTCAAAAAGTACAGATCGGTACAGATTTTTTCCACGCGTGAAATGTATTACATTTGAACAAAGCAACATTAAGGTACAAGACGACTTTTACGCCGCAGTATCGGTTGGTGCTGCTGATATAAAATCCTTTACAATTATTGATCAGTTTCATAAGAACGGAATACCTTACAAGGATCGTCTGAATGGATTCGCGTTGTCGCACATCATCAAACACTTGAATGACTTGCAAATGTGAATGTAATATTTGTAGTAAATTCATTGCTAATAAAATAGTTTTTTTTCTACAACGAATATTTTCGATGGTACAGATTTTTGGAAAGAAAAGTACAGGTGAGAAAGATTTTGTACCTCTCTGGTACAGATTAAAATGTGGCAACACTGTCTCTGACATCAAATTCCCGATAACTTCTTGTGCTTGAAAAACAATACGAATAGAAATGCAATCTCATACTAGGGAAAAATTAAGAGTGTTACGATCAAAATTTGGCCACAGCAGTATGCGTGTAAATTATTTTTCTTTTCGAAGTTCAATTAATATAAAATACATAAAAAAATGTTCAGCTAAAATACTATTCTTGCCTAGTTTAAGTTTTTTGGATCTTGTTCATCTTTCATTATTAGAAAAAAGGTTGAAAATCGAACATTTTTTTAGTGAGGAGGTAAAGTAGTCACCTGTGGGGGCAAAGTGGTCACTCGCAAATATCACGATAGAAGAGATATATTTAAGCGTGTTTTCTTTGCCAAATTTGTTTAAATCATTATTGAAATAGTAGGTACATGTTAGAAATGAACTGGGTCTATTCACCTAGAATCGTAATTGAAACTTTCTTACACGTACAAAAACGTAGTAGGAAACACATAAGATTTTTTTTTTAAATGAGGCTTGGTTTTGGTTGAGGAGGCATATTTTTCCTGGGTCAAAACCACAAAAGGGACCCCTTTAGGAGCAGAAGGTGATAAGGTATATCAGTTTTTGAAAATAGAACATCGTCAGCAGTAATGCTCCACTGACCACTTTGCCCCCCAAACAACGAAATGCGAAATATGCGAGATAATCGCTGAAATTGAACAAAATATCTGTTCACCTCTCCTAGAATATGTGAAGAGTCGTCCAAACTGTTGATTTGTCGCAAATATCAAAACGGTGTCAATAGTCAATAGTTATACTACCAAACAAGCCGGTGACCACTTTACCCCTACTACCCCTACTTTTATAATTTGCTGCAGGTAGAATTTTTAACGACCAAGTAATTTTGGCTCTCTTATGCCCATCATGTCATGTGTACAACCCAGATTGATGTTAGTTGAAATACAAGGATATAAAAGAATACAAAAGATAGATTCGTACCATGATCCAGCTGTCATTGTGACCAAGGGGTTGCTAAGATGGCTGCCTTCTTGTAGACAGCATAGAAAATCATGAGCATAGAAATCATAACCTAAAATGAAACATAAAGTGCTTCGTGCGACCCTGCTGCAGTATTTTATTCGCAAATCGCAAAATAAAGCTTCCGGAGTGATATCCAAACATCCAAAAACTATACAACGCAATCATTGGCTACAGACTATCGCAAATGCTGAACATATTTGCGTCAATATTGATTCTAAACAATAAACAATGAGTGAGCCCCACGCGAGCCCTAGCTTTATGCTGCCTACACTCAATAGGGTGCTTGCAGCGTGCATGTGTATTAGTCATATGATGGGCAGGCAAAAGTGATCACTGCATAAGATTTATATGGATCGACAAGACTGAGCTTTGTTTGATTATTCAAAAAGTTGCACAGGTACAGTGCAAACTGTACATTGCGATTGTATAGTCGGATTAGGTGAATATGTTCCCATGTAGGCTTTGTGCTTTTTGCCTTGGGATGCAGGTCTCGTGAAGAAGTAGACTATAATGACATTCGTGTGCAGATATCTTTAATCGGTGGTTAGTTCCGCCACAAAAGCGGTTGATTATGTTGAAATTAAGGACACATTCTGCCAGAAAGATCAACCAATCTCCAGTTATGATTTCCGGGTACCTGAATGCTCTGCGGAGAAGTGAAATATGTTTATAAGAAAATTGATCGGAAACGAAGAAAATCCATCAAATAGATAATTCATGGAAAACACAAGGGAGTATTCGAACATGAGCTCAAACCTTTGTGACTTTAATAGTGCTCCCGAGACCGAGTGGTTAGCGTCACGCATTATCATGCCGGGGGTTCGGGTTCGATTCCCGTTCTGATCGAGGGAATTTTTCGTCAAAGAAATTTTCTCCGACTTGCACTGTGGCCATGCGTATTCTTGCCACGTAGCTTGCCACTAAGAATGCATTCAAGGCGTGTTATTTGACATAGAAATCTCAA
This sequence comes from Toxorhynchites rutilus septentrionalis, assembly GCF_029784135.1. Taxonomy (NCBI): domain Eukaryota; kingdom Metazoa; phylum Arthropoda; class Insecta; order Diptera; family Culicidae; genus Toxorhynchites; species Toxorhynchites rutilus. The sequence goes on from NC_073745.1 coordinate 154,843,390, forward strand.
CTCAGTACTAATAAAAATGACGCAAGTAATACTACGTTGAGACGGCGAAGTTCCTCTAGGAACGTTAGAGCCATTTAAGGAGAAGACGACTTTAATGTAGGTCCGAACATGTTGATAATCCTTTCCTGCTTGGAACATTTAGATATCGGAATCGCAAAACCAATTGTATTTCGGGATTGGTTGAAGGTACAAAAAATGTTTTCATATCAGAATGCAAATAAACTGCGTTTTTTTTTTCTTCGGAAACCCTCATCAAAGTTTGGACTCTTTGTTGGTCAACCTCAGCTGCTGCATTCCCCGATCTCAACATGTCTGTAGCATCCCGAGTCCCTTTGGCATCCTCGTCAATTTCCGATTGACAATTGCCCAATAATTTTCGATCAGGCGGAATTGGGAGGATTGCCGTCTTTTTCGGTTTAATGGACCCCATTGTTACGGTACCACTGAAGTACCTCTCGACAGTAGTGGCAGCTAATCTGGCCAAAACTTCACGGGAATTTTGTGAGCCTTGATAAACGGAAGGAGACGTTTCTGCAGACACTCTTCCCTATATATTTTCGACAATGCAAATTCCTTGCCAAATCAAGAACTTCCTGGCAGTTTTAACAGCGAAATCAAACTTAAATTTGCCGGGGACATCTTCTCTGGCAATGGCCTTATAGAATTGCAGACCCGGGAGCTGTCCAAAACCACTTTCTCCAACCTTCGTACTTCATCTAAACCTTGTCGTACAACTTTCAAGGGTGTCTTTTGGCCACCAGATATTGCTTCAACGTCCTGTTTGCTTGCTTGTGGGCATGGACATTACGATAATCTTCTCGCATACAGAATTTTTGCGATGTCGTAACCAGAGAGTCTCGAATTTTCCTTAATTGTTCTTAATATCTTCACCTCAGCTTCCGATCGTGACTTCCACTACAATAGTTGTATATACACGGTCGATTTAGCCACATTCATCGATTTCACGTTTTTGGTACCTGACCACGTCGGATTTCAAATGTGGGTGTCCAAAATCATCTTTCTTCACTCGGCTTCCTTCCTGCACAACTTTTTCAAAACAAAATGGATCAACGTGAATTTGTTACCGTCGAAAGATACAAGTTTTTCGAACAATTTGCTGTCAGGCGTTTTCAAATATGCCTACTTCGATAAAATACACAGTGATTCCGGTTTTTAAATGTTTCAAGCTTTATTTAGTGGATGTATATTATTGTACCATGAAAATATTGTTTTGCTTCTGTGTCCTATCGTTCTTCTATTTACTTTGCTAGTAGGATGAATTAATTGAAATTAACATAAAATTTTTTTCGCTGATTGCTCACTGATCGAACGAATCGTGACAGATTTGGAAAACTGGAATTGGAAGACTGCGAGGAGTGTTAAACATTGATTAACTCTTTTCGCAACCTTTCGTGTACTTTCCTTTTATATTCCCAGCAAATCATCGATATCCACAAGGATGATGCTGCGCACGGAGCTATTTGTTGTAGTTCGAGCAGAACTACTGCAAACTGGGAAATCTCCCAGAGTGTTGCCATAGTAACCAACCTGATATCGATTTTCTTTTCGAGATCTCGAGGGTTGATATTATTTCCCATTTTCCCGGCTATCATCTGCTGCTATCTGTGTACCGACCGATGCGAGCGTGTATACTTACCTTCTCGGAATGTATAACATCAGACGGTTGGGTCCGAGCGTGACTCACCCAAATGTGTGTTTGCTAATCGTGGAACGCGCTTCTGTTGTTGGTTCGTGCAAATTACATGCACCATCGTTACACGTTTTGGTGGTTGGGAAAGGTTTAGCCTCCATCCAGTTTGTTATCTATATTTGAATTGTGTGTAAAGGATACATTTTATAATTAGAACAATGATACGTAACATCGAATCGTTTTAACAAAAGATAATTTTTGTTAATCATATGGGCATTTTTTCCTTGAGTACGCGTAATGATTATTCGATGCGGTTGAATGTGCACTTTCAATAACAGGATAGTGTGGGAGACGTCGAATACCATTTATCTTAGCTCAGATTCCGGTGACGTCAGATATCTGAGTGTGCTGAAAATAACACTATAATTCAAAAGTAAATTTTCTTCTAGTCTCTTCGATTCGCATTAGGGAATAAACCTTGTCTTCTTTTTTCCATTAAATTTTTGTGCTAAAATATTGAGGTGTTATCATCATTAACACACAAATATTCACTTGCGAACAAGCTGAGCATATATAATGTTTGTGTTAATCATCAGTAATCGGCCTCCAGAGGGGAGTTTCTATGAATCATCGCAAGCGTTAGGTAGTAAATACTTCTGAGAAGAGTAATGAGTAAACGAGGACTATGTACTGTCGATTGTATGATATTTCATTTGTCTGAATTTCCTTTCAAGTAAATTCGATTTTGTTTTGTTTTGTAGTGTAGCATTTGATTATTTCATGTTGTTTGTGATATAATTATAGTTGTTCCTGGTGTTGGCTGTAGAATCGCTTTTATTCATAAAACACTAACCACACATACAAATGTACTAACAAAGGAATTAATCATGTTGACTTCTGTTGTAAAAAAATAGAGAAACTGGCACAAGCAACCACTCATCGACAAACTGTAAAAAATACTTTCACTTGGATTTACGTCGCGTTTCCCTAAACAAAATAAAAAAAAATAAAATCATAAATATGTTTGCAATTTACATGCTGTAGTCAACAGAAACCGGTTCCTCCCTGAGCTTATCATCTTCCCTCATCCAGCGGTTCTCGGCGAACGAACGAAATCAACCAATAATCATACTTCGGTCTTAACAACTCGTGTCTGCGTCTAATGTCTAATCTTAAGGAATAGCGCGCAACAATTTTAAGAGAGCTAAGTTGATCATCCCCTAGCGTTAACGATTTTCTCTTCTAAATAAGAACTACTCTGATCACTTGCTAAAACCGATAAACGCATTATAATGTTTCTAGGTCAAGTGGTTCATCGTCAGTACGCTCCAACAACAGTAGTATCAACCCGATTCCTTACCTCAATCCTGAATTGTCCATATTCGCTACCTCCCGCAGCCCCAATGGTACCGTTAATATGTCGCACCTGAATCAGTTACAAATTAACCAACTCACGGCTAAAAACAGCAACATCACAATTACTCCAGCTAATAATACCTCAACTAGCACTAGTAGCGGGGCAAAGACACCTTCCTCCTACCCTAAAAGCAGCCCGGTTTCTATAACCGCTGTGCCAGTATCATCACCATCACGAGCATCCCCGAAAGGTGCGCAAGCAAGACAGCCGCCACCGGCACTGATTCCGGTCAGTCCGAACAGTCAGTATCATATGCCAGCTTCCGCCAACAGTCAGTTGCTGAGCCAAGTTGAGCTATTACGAGACAAGTTGCTGCTGAGTAACGCCACTAGTTTGGCAGCGGTTGCGGCAGCCTACGGTGCCATTGTTCCTAATCCTGCATCCTTCCCCATGTCCTCTTCTTCTGTTCCTCTTTCTGACCCTGTAGCGAATAAAACTAGTGTAGACAATACCAGATATAAGAGCGTAATTACCTCACGAGCAGCAATGGATGTAATCGATCTATCTTCCCCTCCAAGGTCAAACATGGCAGGAGCGGCGGCCGCAGCAGCACTTTCTCAACAGCAGCAGCAGCAGCAGCAACAGCAACAGCAGAAACGTTCGAACGCCGCTGCCGCTATGACCAACGGTCGTTCGAATACCACAATCACATCCACTAGCAATTATCGCTCGACGACAGCTGCCGCGGCGGCTGCCCTTCAGCAACAGCTGCAGCAGCAACAAGCCGCTGTGGTGGCCGCCCAACAGCAGGCCGCAGCCATGGGTGACGGAGGAACCCGGCATGGTAACGTGATCATGCTGCCGGAAATGACCATGGGCGGCACACCGTACAAACCGTACGAAGTTGTTAAAAAACCTATCGAGAACAAAACCATTTACTGCATCAACAAGACACCGTACAGGAACACCGACTATCTGATGACGATACAGGACTTGAAGGATGTCTTCTTTCCGTACATTAGTCTAGAAGTGTGTCGGAGGGTGCTGAACGCGTTGGACATCAATGTGTTTATTGGCAATAGGTGAGTGTTTGTCTTTTTTATATTTTGAGCACCTAATCCGCGAGATACGACTGAGTATCACGTAACATATCGTTATAGAAACCATATCCAAAATTCGTGTTAAACCTTACACGAAACCATTCAGTTCAATTTGCAATGGAATTGTGCATTTGATAATATTCTGTTAGTAGCGGACCCGGTTAATTTCGTACAGTCACACATAATTTCATAATTGAATGTTATGGAACTCACTCCGTTGTTTCGATCCCATCGTAGTACTTCTCTTCTTCTAGTACTGTAGTGGTAGCTTGTCAAATCAGACCAAAACTTTACAGGTCTATTAGGAACTTTAATGTACGGAGGAATACGTTTTTTCAGGCACTATTGCTCGTACATTTTGGAATCCACAGTCTTTTTTGTTACGAAAACCTAGGTGTTGTCCGCAGCTGCAAATATCTGGCCAGATCATTAGCTTCATCAAAATTGTAACGGAATAATTTCAATACTTAAAAAAATAGTCTACATTTTAATATAAAAACATTTTTTGTACCCTGAACCAATCCCGAGATGCAACTATGTGGTTCAAGCTTTATGTTGCTTTTTCTGATACTGTCGTCATATTTCAGTTTGCTTTAAATTGATCTTTGTTGTCGATAGTGTTCAGTATTAACGGTTTCGCAAGATTTGAGTAGCTCATAGTAGTTCAAATTTATCAGATCCCACCAAGTAAAAGAACTCTCTTCTGTCCATAACGATTTGGTCGTGCGACCGATGTTGACCCAGGACTTATCCAAGACCTCGATGCTTAGAATTCTCAAAATAAATCCACTAATCATCGCCATTCACAGTACGATGGAGAAATGATTTCTTTTTGTACCTGACTAGCAGTATGTGATTTTTCTATTTTCCTTCTGTCTCTCGTTCAGCTCAATTTTCGGTCTTCTGGATCATTCCCATGTCTTTCAAACACGTGGAAATGGCTTCTTGAGTCATATTCGGTTGATCCGCGATTTGTTGTTACGTTTGATTGCCATCATCGTCCATAAATTCTTACAGTCGATAGTCCACAGTCCATAAACTAATTCAGAGGTTTTCCACACTCTTCGTTTCTCACGTTAAATTTTTTGAATCATTCAAACGGCTGCGATTTTTCAGAAGCCATATGTTTCGACAAGCATTCATTGCGATTCTGCCGCAGTTTTCTTTAAATCATAGCCTTTTGACTTCTGACAAAACTGTAGAATTGACCAATCAGTAGCTGGTCCGAGTTTGACAGTTATTTGGTCGGAAATCGATCTCTGTCTGTCTGGTCTAGTCTCGACTCAGGTTCCTCCTAGACAAACGGTTACTGGAAAGTATCTCAGAGTTTTGAAACAGTTGATGGCCAGAATCTGTCGAATTCGGCCCAAATATCACAATACAGAAAGTTGGACTCTTCTACACGATAACACGGCGAATCACAGGTCACGTATTATGCGTATTTTTTTGGCTCGAAATTGCGACTGTCTTAAATTATTCACTGTATTCATATACACATTTATTCACATTTGGCACCCTATGACTTACAAGGGCGGTCCGATAAGTACTTAGTCTCATGCCCGATGGTGTCAGTATCGCAAGAGAGATTTTCATGTATTCTCGTCAACGGCTACTGTCAAAATTTTAGCCGAATCGAATTTACTTTTGTTTTGTTTTGACCGTTTGTGGAAGCGGGCGTGTCCGCGGGTTTTAGAAGAATGGGAAAAATTGGAAACTCCGCCGTCGCCACGGCCAAATTGGTCGAATTGCACTACGAAGTGCTGCCCCATCCACCGTATTCTCCAGATTTGGCCCCGGACGACTTTTTTGTTTTCAAACTTGAAACAGTCACTCGCCGGGCTGAAATTTGAGTTGAATGAGGAGGTCATCGCCGCCACGGAGGTCTACTTTGCAGACCTCGAAAAAAGCTCCCGCTTTTGAATCGCTAATCAATCGGATATAAATAGTGTATCGAAGCTCTGAATTATGCAATCAACAAGAATTAAAATAACTTGTTCAGAAGGTAATCCCCACTACTAGAGTTGCCACATATACAGAATTTTCTGTATTTTACAGATTTTTCGCCAAATTTAAGATACAGAATCTGTATATACAGAATTAAAGATTTTCAGCAAAGATATAGAATTTACAGATTTTTTTTTAAATTCAATTTTAAATATTGAATTTATTACAGGGCATACATACCTTGATTTATAGAAATATTGAACGTAACGCAACGAGATGGCTTTCGTTGGAGGCCGTTGTTAAGCGAAATCTTGAACGATTTGAAGAGCTTGAAGTATTCTTTTCGTTCCAAGTTAAGTATAATCATAATCAATCCGCCAATAGTATATTGACTCATTGAAACGATCCTATGACTAAACCGATTATGCTTTTCCTAAACTTTGTTCTACTGCTTCTCAATTACGTCAATTGCACTTTTCAATCAGAATATAAATATAACTTGGATTACTTATGTTTGGAGATGATTACCTTGATGTGAAAGATTTCGAAGACTTTCTGAAGAAGCCTGAAAAAGGATTGCAGATAGGGAGCTGACCTTCAAATCGTTTTGTCGTTACTTCTATATTGAACTCGTGAAACAAATTTTGAAGCAATTTGATTTCAGCGATCCGGTCATCGGAACTGCGGCCTTGATAAACCCTCAAAATTCCTTCATTCTAAGTAAGGATTTTTTTATCAGTGTAATTATTTTTTAAATTGAATTTGAAGTCAATCGATTTTGAAGTTCTAACATGTTTGTCAAACATTACATTCCAATCAGAGTTATGATTAAAAAAAACAGGAAGTGGGTTATATCTATGGTATAACCGCAAGGGTGACGTAGGACTATCGTTGATTTAGAGATCATTTGTTTGAAGTTGAATCTAAATCCATCCTGAATGAATGAATAAATAAATATTTGGGTGACTTCAAAAACGAGAGTGTTACGTTGGAGACTCAAGGTTTTATGCTTCCAATATTGGATACAAAAAACCTTGTTCTGAAGAATAATCTTCAGAAGCTTTCCTGCTAACTGCACTTGATTGACAAATCACAAAACCAAATGTATGTGGTCGCAGTATTATATGGATAGAAAACCTTAAACTAAACTCGCTTGAATGTAATTTTCAATTCCAAGGGGAACTGGCAGATTATTTTTCAGCAATGATCATTTCTTTCAAGGTTTCCTCTCGATAACCAGCAAACGAAAAGAGTTGCGCGCGTGTATGTGTGTGTGTGGCGGCTGCTTCTATGTCTTCCCGAGGAACCGTATTTCGATGCTGATACTCTCTTGGTCACGAGAGTATCAGCATCGGCTTTTCTGCGCTCCCTCACAGTTAAAACAAACTGATTGCATTTCAGGTCAGGTCAGGCCAGGTAATGAATCCCTCGATCCCTCGCCGTTCAGCTCGTTCAGTAACGATGTTGTCTTGTCGATGTCCTCAGGCGTCGTGCACAAATTACGTAACGCTAAAAATCCGAATTTTGAACCACCTCTCCCCCCCCCCTTCGTAACGCAATTTCCTATCTCTAATAAACAGAAAGTAACGCAACATCTAACCCCTCCCCCCTTATCACGTTACGTAATTTGTGCACGACGCCTCACGAAAAATGAATGGGTTTCACCACCAGAATATCATTTCAGTATGCTTTTCGTGCGTGATTGAATCGAGAGAAGGTGTGGTTTACGATGGCAATTTGGAAGGCAAACTAGAGGAGAATGAACTCTCTGAGTATGAAAATTTCGGCGACTGAGCAATAATCGATTGAAAATTATATAATTTTCGCGATACGAAACATTTTCCGTTTTTCATGTTATGCATCCAATATTGGATACGAAAATATCCTACTGATGGGAAAGAATAATCTTCAGAAGCTTTCCAGCTAATTACACTTGATTGAAAAATTACGAAATCAAATGTAGCTGGTCGCTGTTTTCGCCATATAATTAGAAAACATTAAAATAAACTCTTTCGCATGGATGTATTCTTCAATTCCCAGGGAACTGGCAGATTATTTTTCAGCAACGATTAGATCTTTCCGGAATTTTCTCGATGCTGTATGGCATCCAAACGAAAATTCTCGTTTCAGTTTGGCCTGCAAAAAACTTTTCTAAACTCTAATCCATCAAATTTGGAGCCCTGAAAAGGGCCGATGATTATATGCTAAGCTAATATAGCACCCTCTCCTTGGATTCGATGAGCCAGCTGAATGTCCTTAGGCATGATGTGACGCGTTTTGCGTGGATAGCACACAAATTTGTATCTTCGAATAAGCCCCCTGCAGCGTCATAACCGCGGAACTTTGGAAGCGCAAGTCGGTTTTGAAGTCCTGAGCAATTCCACGATCCAAAAGCTGCAAAGGTAGCTTGCGGATCAGTAATTCGGTCGACTTCCGATAGCGATGAATTTCACGCAAAGTTCCCGATCGATAGCGATGTGGCTTCTTCACCTATCCTGCGGCTGGTGCGCTTATCCGAGCTGCTTTCGTGTGCCTTACCACTGAAAGACTAACTAGCTATCTGCTTGGTCCCAAACAAACGAGTCGTCACGGTGCGAGAGTAGAGTAAGAAATGAACGAAAGCAAAGGAAGCGTCATTTTATAAACCATAAAAGTATAGAATCTAAACCCTACCCTTATTATATTCGTTGCTTACCCTGAGAGAGAAACGAATAACATCGAAGTAAGTATACAGTAATGTATTTGAATCCGGACACTTTGCGTTACATTTAATACCATACCGCAGCCACAACATTTTCTGCATGTTGAATTAATGCGATTGATAAGTAACTATCAAGAAACTATCAGTAACTATATTAGCAACTATTAATCGCATAAATTCAACATGAAAAAAATGTTATGGCTGTGGTATGATATTGAATGTAATGCAAAGTGTCCGGATTCAAAAGCATTACTGTAAAAAACAGTTTTTTTTTTTTTATTTAAATCGTTTATTTTTACAGGCTCAGTTACATAGGTTTAGAGGAGCCGAACTCCTTACTGTATTGTTACTAGTATATATATACATTTTTCCTTAATTCTAATGTTAATAATATAGGAAACCGATTACTCGCGGTCAACTCGAGTTTAGAAGGGTGACATATTTTCTTCAGGAAAAGGAGGGGATATGAGGATATGTTGACATTGATCACACTCACACTCTCAATCACACTCATCACACTCAATTCTTAAACCTATCTTATATCTAATATGTATTTACATTTCATCTTATTCTTAAGAAGGGATCCGATCTCTCACAAAGGAAAAGGAAAAGGAAAAACTAAGGGTATAAGGACAATCACACACGAAGATCGATAGCTTTAAGGAATACATATATTTGGGACATGTAATCAAGGTCTAACCGAGCCAACACGTCTCTCACCGGCACATTGGGCTGCCTTCCTCGGGCCCGAAGGGTGACTACTAAATTCGATCTGGCGACAAGATACAGCTCGCACGACCAAACAACGTGCTCGATGTCGTGGTAACCTTGGCCACAAACACAAAGATTGTTGTCGGCAAGATTAATACGAAAGAGTAGCGCATCTAACGAACAGTGATTGGACATGAGTCGGGAGAAGGTGCGAATAAAGTCCCGGCTCAAGTCCAGACTTTTGAACCATGGTTTGAGGCTAACCTTAGGGATAATCGAGTGGAGCCACCGGCCCAATTCATCTTCGTTCCATTTGCGTTGCCAGTTAACTATGGTATTTTTGCGGACTAAAGAATAAAATTCATTGAAGGCGATTTGACGCTGATAAATATCGCCTTCAATTGCACCTACCTTTGCTAATGAGTCAGCCCTCTCATTACCCAGAATTGAGCAATGTGAAGGGACCCAGACAAAGGTAATGACATAACAGCGTCTGGATAAAGCACTCAAAATTTCTCGTATTCTCTCAAGGAAGTACGGCGAGTGCTTTTCCGGCCTCACTGAACGGATAGCTTCGACAGAGCTAAGACTATCCGTTACAATGTAATAGTGTTCAACAGGTCGTGAGGCGACGCTGTCCAGCGCCCAGTGTATCGCTGCCAATTCAGCAATATACACTGAGCAAGGATTCTGAAGACTGTGTGAGGTGCTAAAAAATTCGTTGAACACTCCAAATCCTGTGGACTCATTCATAGAGGACCCATCAGTAAAGTACATATTATCACAATTGATATCCCCATACTTTGCATCGAAGATCGTTGGAACGATCCTCGATCGAAGATAATCTGATGTTCCATGGATATCCTGCTTCATGAACAGATCAAAATGCACAGAGGAATTGATGTAGTCAGGAAAACAAACACGGTTGGGAATATACGAAGAAGGATCAACCTGCATGGAGACGAATTCATGATATGAGCTCATGAATCCAGAATGAAAATTTAGCTCGATCAGCTGCTCAAAATTTCCGATCACCAATGGGTTCATAACCTTACACCGGATGAGGAACCGAAGAGATAATAAATTGAAGCGATCTTTTAGTGGGAGTAGGCCTGCCAAAACCTCGAGACTCATGGTATGCGTTGAGGGCATACATCCCAACGCGATACGGAGACAAAGATACTGAATTCGCTCGAGTTTAATGAGGTGTGTTTTGGCAGCTGATTGAAAACAGAAACTGCCATACTCCATCACTGAGAGAATAGTTGTTCGATACAACATTATAAGATCTTCGGGATGGGCTCCCCACCAGGTGCCGGTAATTGTACGGAGAAAGTTTATTCTTTGTTGACATTTTTTACTCAGATACCTAATATGGGCCCCCCAAGTACATTTAGAGTCGAACCAGACACCAAGATACTTGAATGACATAGCATGAGTGATCGGTTTACCCAAAAGTTGAAGCTTTGGTTTTGCTGGTTTATGCTTCCTAGAAAAAACCACCATCTCTGTTTTCTCCGTGGAGAATTCGATCCCTAGCCCAATGGCCCAGGTTGAAAAATTGTTCAAAGTATCTTGTAAGGATTCTTGCAGGTCGGATTCGTTTGATCCTACGACAGACACCACTCCATCATCTGCAAGTTGTCTTAGGCTGCAATTTTGTGTAAGGCAATTGTCAATGTCGCTTACGTAGAAGTTGTACAAAAGGGGGCTTAAACATGAGCCCTGGGGGAGTCCCATGTAAGAGACCCGACTTACTGCCGAATCTCCGTGAGAAAAGTTCAAATGTTTCTCACAAAGCAAGTTATATAACATATTATTCAATAGAGGCGGCAGACCCCGAGATTGTAATTTGTCTGACAAAACCTCTATTGAAACAGAATCAAAGGCCCCCTTTATGTCCAAGAATACTGAAGCCATTTGTTTTTTTTCGGCGTAAGCCAGTTGAATTTCTGAAGAAAGCAACGCAAGACAATCATTCGTCCCCTTGCCCCTGCGGAACCCATATTGTGTATCTGAGAGTAGGCCATTCGTTTCAACCCATCGATCAAGGCGAAACAAGATAATTTTCTCCAACAATTTCCGTATACAAGACAGCATTGCTATTGGGCGGTACGAATTGAAGTCGGACGCGGGTTTTCCGGGTTTTTGAATAGCTATAACTCGTACTTGTCTCCAATCATCTGGAACAATATTATGCTCCAGAAACCGATTGAATAAGTTCAACAAGCGATGTTTCGCCACATCAGGGAGATTTTTCAGCAAGTTGAACTTAATTCTATCCGATCCCGGAGCAGAATTGTTACATGAAAGGAGAGCAAGAGAGAATTCTACCATCGAAAACTCGGAATCAAGATCGCACCTATCTTGTGGTATATCTCGAATAATTCTTTGCACTGGAGCGGAATCGGGACAAACCTTTCGTGCAAAATTAAAAATCCATCGATGTGAATATTCCTCGCTTTCATTGGATGAAGAGCGATTTCTCATGTTTCGAGCCACTTTCCATAATTTTTTCATTGACGTTTCTCGTGACAAACCTCCTACGAAATTTCGCCAATAAGCACGTTTTTTCCCTTTGATCAAGTTTTTAAATTGATTTTCAAGGTCCAAATACTTCTGAAAATTTTCAGGGGTTCCACGTTTCCGAAAAGCTTTAAATGCATTCGATTTATCTCCATAAAGCTTGGAACACTGGCCATCCCACCATGGATTGGGAGGCCTTCGATGAATAGTGGAACCTGGGATGGGTTTCGTTTGAGCGCGAACCGCGCTGTCATATATCAAACGAGAAATGAAGTTATACTCCTCCAATGGAGGCAAACCATCTCTGGAATTGATGGCTAGAGCAATCGCGTCCGCATATTTTTTCCAGTCAATGTGTCTTGTGAGGTCGTATGCCATGTTTATTGATTCAGAAGAATTCAACCCATTGGTGATAGAAATTTTGATTGGCAAGTGGTCACTACCGTTGGGATCCTGGATTACATTCCACTTGCAATCTAACGATAGTGAATTCGAGCAAAGCGAGAGGTCAAGAGCACTTGGTTTAGCAGGAGGTTTAGGTACACGTGTTGTTTCCCCAATGTTCAAAACGGTCATATTGAAGCTGTTACAAAGGTCATATATCAACGATGAACGATTGTCGTCGTACTGTTCCCCCCAGGCAGTTCCGTGAGAGTTGAAGTCTCCCAAGATTAATCGTGGCTCAGGAAGGAGTGAGCACATGTCAACAAGTTGCTTGCGGCTAACCGCAGCTCTCGGAGGCCAATACAAGCTGACTATACAGAGGTCTTTGCCTCTGATGTTTGCATGACAAGCAACAGCTTCGATCCCTCCAATAGGTGGAAGGTCAATTCTAAAAAATGAGTGACACTTATTGATCCCCAATAGTACCCCTCCGTATCTGTCATCACGGTCCAAGCGTATTATATTAAAATCGTGGAAAGAAAGATCATTTTGAGAAGAGAGCCAGGTTTCGGATAGAGCAAAAACATCACAATTGAGTTTATGAATTAGAAATTTGAATGTATCCAATTTAGGGATAAGACTACGACAATTCCACTGTAAAACAGTGATATCTCCGACCTCTCTATTTAAATTAGACATCAAGAGAGATAATCATTGCAAGGAGGGGCCATGTTTGCATCAATTGCTGCAAAATTGTCTTTAGTACTGGAAGCATTGCGGTGACAATGGTTCTGATGGAGTCGGAAACATTAAAACACGTGAAGATTTGATCCACAAGGTCAGACAACTTTATAAATCCCGATTGGGAAGTTGAACTTGACGGAAAAACAGGGACAGTTGGGGTTTTTGATGTCCCCTCGAGTGCTGGGTCGTTCGAAGGTGAACTATTACCACGGAGGCCAGGAGGGACCTGATTTTGCTTATCCGCTGCACTCGATTTTTTGGGCAAGCTAACAGGGGGTATCACCGGAGGGACTTGTCCTTGAACTTTGGGAGTGGTCACATTTTTGCGCCGGGGATTCCCTTGAGAAATAAACGGCGTGCCCCCGTTAGCTGTATCCGCTTCCATTTCGTCAACTGGCAACGTAGCGAAGACATTGTGTGTATTGATTGGTTGTTGTTCTTGAGCCAGTGGAGAAGCGCCCTTCAAAATTTCTGCGAAAGTGCGTTTAGAGCGTTCCCTCAAAGAGCGCTTCTGTTTCTCCCAGCGAGCCTTGTATGTTTCACAAGCTGAGAGCACGTGTGGGGATCCCCCGCAATATGGACACTTATGCTCAGTCGCACTGCAGGATTTCCCCTCATGTTGTTCTCCGCAAGTGGCACATCGTTCTTTATTGGCACAATAAGCAGCCGTGTGACCAACTGACTGGCACTTTAGACAAGTCATTGGCTTTGGAATAAAAAGTCGCACGGCTAACCTCAATTTATCTACCATCACGTAGTCAGGGAGAGCTGAACCAGCGAAGGTGACTCGAAACGAGTTGGACGGCGTAAATTTCTTTTCTTCTCCTTCATGGGAGACTGTTCCGAGCTGGCGGCAACCCAAGATTTTAACAGTCGTCGAGGGCAGTTTTTTAAAACGGCCGGTACCTTCACTCGTAATGTATTCGCACGTCAAGCCCGTTTCGGTTATCACACCCTCAATTTCGACTATGTGAGAGGGTATGTAGACCCGATACTCAATTGAAAAATGCTGATCGACAACAATCTTGTTTGCGTCTTTTCGATCATTCACGACAACTCGCAATTTGTTTGGTCTAACCTTCGAAATTTCCGAAACGGAGGTATACCTTGCCAGATCTTTCGCGATCTGCATGACTCTCAACGCCTTTCCATTTGGCTTAGGCCTGAAGAAAACAACCCAGGGACCAGTTCCGGGCGCATCTTCTGGATAGACCTTTACACGGGGAGTGGGAATAACAGGGGGGGAAGGCGAGGACGGGGATTGAGAGTGGGAAGGCGAAGGTTGAGAAGGAGCGGGAAGAACAGAGGGAGAAGACGAGGTTGAAGGTAGAGTGGGATCGTTAAGGGCAGATGGGAGATTTGCTAGTTTTTTGGAGGGAGGCTTGGTAGGGTTAGCTGACTCGTCCCCAGAAGAAGTATCTTCCGTATTTGGAACACGTTTGAGTGACTTTTTTTTATCCGTTAGGAGAGAACTAGAGTCAGAGACCTCCATATCCGAAGGTCCCCCACTCTCTGCCATTTTAAATTTTCACTTATATTCTAAGTATTTTTTTAAACAATATTTCACAATAAAATAATTCACAAAAACAAACAAAAAAAAACTTAAAATTATTAAATATTTTCTCTCAGTATATTCAATCTTATTCACCTATGAACGCACTCCAGTGCAGATGAACGGGAGCGTGCTGAAAGCTCGTTGGTGGTGGGAATGTGCCTACGACACCACTACACACAGTCGTCGGTGAAAGCTTACCCGCACTGTCACTGTTGGCACGATGACTCGGCGAAATCTCCAATGTCGGCGAAGCAGCGACAAAACAAAAACCAATGCTTGGCTTTCCGAGGATGAAAGCCTTTATCCACTTGCAGGCAGGGCACTTCACTCACTATCCAGATAGTGAAATGAACTCTTCAGCGGCAAAAAAACAACAATCACGCGGTAACCGATAACGGAACTTGGACGCGACTTTCCTTCGTCTGGTTACTTCGGGCAATCGGCGAAGAATGTAAAAAACAGTTAACTCGACTGAAATTTTTTCGGTTCGGCCTGCAAAAACGAAATTAAGAGCCCCCGCCGACTGCAGACTGACTTGTCGACCGATAGTTCGGTCGGCTTCTTAATCAGTACGGAGAAAAAAAAGTCTGTAGTGTACAGCATAATGCATAGACGTAATTATGAGCTTCCCCATCTCACATTCCAATAAGATTAATGGGTTTCCAAGTGGGCGCGCTACATACGGATACGAATGATTTCAATAACCTGTTTTCGAAGCTATCATTAAGCTATTGAAACAATTTTTCGACTCAAAAAATAGCAATCATATAACTCTTGGACATTTTATCTTTTGTATGGAATGATTATCATACTGTTCCGTTGATCCGAAGCAGAATGAATCACGCTTAAAGATAGAATGGATTTTTTCTTGGAATTTAGTCAGCAGAAATAATGCCCTTTCCCAACAATTAAAAACGACAAACGGTAAACAGTTTCATCAAAGTGATTTCTTCGATATGGGGATATATTCACTACATCATGTCATATATTTCATATTTTTCATTATGAAATCCATATCCATGGCACCTATCGGTATCGAATTACCATCGACACCACGATTTTCGCTAAATGCTCCTTTCAGTTCGGCCTGTAAAAAACTTTTCTGAACTCTAATCCATCAAATTTGGAGCCCTGAAAAGGGCTGTTGATTATATGCTAAGCTAATATAGCACGCTCTCCTCGGATACGATGGGCCAGCTGGATGTCCTTGGGCATGATGTGACGCGTTTTGCATGGATAGCTCACAAATTGGTATCTTCTAATAAGCCTCCTGCAGCGTCATAACCGCGGAACTTTGGAAGCGCAAGTCGGTTTTGAAGTCCTGAGCAATTCCACGAACCAAATGCTGCAAAGGTAGCTTGCGGATCAGCAATTCGGTCGACTTCTGATAGCGACGAATTTCATGCGAAGTTCCCGGTCGATAGCGATGTGGCTTCTTCACGCTTCCTGCGGCCGATGCGCTTATCCGAGCTGCTTTCGTGGTGCCTTACCACCGAAAGACTAACGAGCTGTCTGCGAAAGACTAACGAGCTCGAGTCCTCACGGTGCGAGAGTAGAGTAAGAAATGAACGAAAGCAAAGGAAGCGTCATTTTATAAACCATAAAAGTATAGAATCTAAATCTAAGTCGTTGATCGCACTTGATTGAAAAAATCCAAAACGAAATGTATTTGGTCGAAGCATTATATGAGTAGAAAACAAATAATCGCTCGAAAATGACTTGATTTTAAGACTATTGAAACAAGTTTTTGGATGAAAAAGTAACAAGTATATGACGCGTAGACATTTTATCTTTCAAATGAAGTGTTTATCATACCATTTAGTTCAGTTGTTTAAGAGCTATTAACGCTCAAAATCTCGGTCTCCAGCGTAACGCTTTCGTTCTCGAAACTTTGGTTTTACACCCCGGTATAAAAAAGAAAGACGTAGTCCTACGTCAAAAATATTCTGGATTAGAGATGCATAAAACGGTTCATTTTCGTGATCCACTCTGAGCCATGATTTCAATCAAACTAATCGGCTCATTTGGGCTCTTCTTAAGAGATATTTTTCATGGATATGTAGATGGGTTCTTTGCAGTCTAATTGGTTACGTGTCCGCTACTAAGCGAACGATCAATAGTTCATAACTCATGGCCCACAATTGACCATCTTGTGTGTTACTCTAGCTATCACGTCCACACAATAATCATCATGTGACGGTAATCCCAGTCCCTTACCGCTCACATTGCGGTCTGCTGCATCGGTAATTGGTACTATGGATAACACAACGATGGAAGCCTCATATCAACAGTCCCGCTGTGTATGGTCCAACTGTGAACATTCGAACAATATGCATATTCTTATGCCGAAAAAAGGCGACATTGTGTAATTTACAACATATGTATCGTTAAGAGAGAAATATTATTACGCCTAAACGGCCACTGTGTAATGTGCAACAAAATTATCGTAAGATAAAAATGTACACAAATAAATTCGACTCTGTTACAGCTAAACTGCTAAATGAGCCTAAAAAAATAAAACAGATGGGATAAAAAAAACGATATGTAAAAAATTGGCAGATGTAGGAAATATAGCTCAAAACAATAAGAACGATAAATATGTGACTTTATACTATGTTTTTCGATATAGTTTTATCACAATATGCGCTGCCAATTTTGGTTTATATGCATAAGTTTTTATCTGTTGAAAGTCGGATCCATCTTCCGCAGCTGACCGGTCCTTTTGACGAAAAAGTCCGTTCACATGACATCAAAGATATTCCGGTGTCGTAGCATTTTTACGACCATTCCGTTGACAGTTTTTCTTTCCTCAAGCCAAAGCAAGAGTGTAGCTTGATCATCGCTTCTGGACTATCGAACATGTCAAGTTTTCAATCTGAATCCAATCAAACTGAAGCCCAATACATATGTGTGAAGATTTTGAGCGCATACTCAGTAGCAAACCAGTCTATTAGGCTTCACAAGAGCCAAAGCATCCTCAACAGTCTCTTTATTGAGCAGCAATCGATCCAACATATAAAACGTAGATTTCCACCGAGTTTGTACGCTGGTAGCGATGAAAATTACAAACATCCCTTATCGTGAGACCCATTTCACTTGAGATTATTTTTATGCATTAAATGTTGCAGACATTTCAAAAGCCTAAACCGAAGTTGAATAAACACAAGCCAAATGAAAAATCGGAGAGCAACGTGTCGGAATCGGTTATTTTTGGAAAACCAGTGCGTAATTGTTCTATGTTCTTATGACTTGATGTGGCTGCCGTTTGACTCAAACGAATAAGGTTGGTTCCTTTTCATAGGAATGAATTGAGCGAATAATGCGACCATTATAAATCACTACGTTTCTCGATCTGTACATCTATTTTAAGACTTTCCCCACAATTGATTACCGTTGTGATATTTAACATTACATTTATTGTAATATAATCGTTCGAAAAGTTTTTGCGTTTTATGCTGCGAAGTTAGGAGACTGTGGAAACAAACTAGCAGTTGGACACCCCATTCTCGTCATTATACGATTCAATCTTATCCTTCTGTATATCTGTATTTGTTGGTGTAAGCACGTCTCTTAGGAGATGAAACCCCACAGAATTTTGCTAATACTTTTGAAACTATTTGGACTATTCATTCTTGAGTTCGGATTCAGGTTATTGTAAAGTCCAATTGAATTTTCTGATAGAAATAAGTCGTTTTCTAATATACACTTTTCGCATTCTTTTCTCATTTTAGCCTCCAATATCAAGCGTTGCTAGAAGCCGGCCGCGCCAACGTAGACAAAATGCCCCTGGTGCAGGTAGTGGACGTAATGCAGTTTATGCCCCAGCTGCAGTACATGATGCGAGGGCAGGTTGGCCAGGAAGCACCGGCGAACAAGCGCGCACGCATCAGCTAGGAATTGGGGTGGGGGGTACAGCAACAGTGCCCTCAGAGCACAATTGTTTCAGACCTGATAACGAGCAGTAACAACAACATCACCAGCAGCAACATCCATTCGGGCGGAAGCAGCGTAAGTGCATCTTGGAGCCTGACACCAACGTCACCTTCTTCCGTTGGTAAAAAATCATCGTCATCCACTCCTGGCGCCATCAGTAGTTCAATTGCGACAACCGCTATCGTCAGTAGTAGCAGTAGTAGTGGATTTTCTTCCCCTACCAATCCTTTGAATTCCGATAAAAAGACCCTTTCGTCTTGTCGCTATCAGCAGGAAAAGATGGATTATTATCAAGACGCTTCTAGTCGAATGCTGGCTCAGGCCTCATCTTCGGCCTACTCATTTCAAGAATCTGCGCTTGCTGCAGCCGCAGCTGCCGCCGCAGCTCAACAGCAACAACAACAGCAGGTGCAGCAGGCAGCTGTGGTCGCGCAACAAGCAGCGGCGGCCGCTGCAGCTGCTCAACAGTTGACAGCGGCTAGCAATGCGGCGATTTTCTCATCACACTTTGCTCCAGGCTCGTATGCAACCGGTCCGATGCAGGTCGGATCGTACGATAGTTCCGCTGCTACTGCTGCTCGATCATGTGCTCTGCCGTCACCAACCATCTACCCGCCAACCCCCCCACCCTCGGCGCCCTGGATACATCCCTGGTACAGTGGCGATACCTTTTAGTCAGTAGTCACTAGCAGTATTGAAAACATCGTTTTTAATCTTTACCAAATTCCCCTCAGAAACTGTTGAAATAAACTCAGAGTTCCAAGAATAATAATTATACTTCATGATGTCAAATGTCAAAAAAGTGAGAAATCTTGAAAACGATTCTCATGAAAATTTGTATTATTCGATAATTTCCGCACAAACTCCGTAGAAAAAACAAATCAATCAAAGACTTGAAAAGATCATAACTGTATTAACCCCATGGTAACATGCTTAGCGTTATCCGGAACCGTACGAAACATAAAATTCATACAATTAGAGCGCTTTCGAATATCATTTCCAAACTATTTGACATCATCCCCCATAATATGTAATCGTAGAAATGTCGGACGAATTTCCCCTTGCTGAATGTAAATGTCTCCTTATTCGTCTTCATCTTCTACCGTTTTTAGCAAGAACTTATTCACACACACACACTCACTCACACATCATTAATTGAGATATGGAAAACTAAAGTTACTACTATTTGTATTTTAAACGTATAATTCTAAACAGAAAAAACTACTCAATCGTATAAGCATAAATGGTAAGCATAGGGAAAATAAGGACAGCGAATCCTTAGAAAATAATTCTCGCAGGAAGCGGAAGAGGAATATCTGAATATAGGAGCGCAAATTCGGCGGAACTGAATAGACTTGAGAATAAAAATCTCTTTGGTTATAAAGAAGAAAGCTTAATATGTTTAGGCGAAATCAATTGGTAGAGAAAACAAAACGAAGACAGTTTGAAAGCAATTTTTAGCCTTTTCGTTGTAACTGGAGAGTGAACAAAATTCAATTCAATGCTAGCGATTTCCTAACACGGGAACCTAATTTGTAGTCACAAATATTCCATTCGGGAGAATATGTTCTTAAGTAAATAAAACTATGAATTATGTTAACACTGATGAACTATTTGAAAAGCCGAGCGTAAAGAACCAACAAACAATTATAAAACATCGCACAGATGGACAGTCCCAGATAGGTTGTAAGAGTGATAGACAAGGAGTTAATTTACGTTGTTATATTGAAAGAAAAAATAGCATTCTAACAGTGTTTTAGTTTTTTTGAGCAGAGATGAGAAATAAATTATATGTTTTATTTATTTTTACCATTAATGATGCGACGCAAGTGTATACCCGTTGAAAAAAGCAAACTTGTTTATATTAAATATGTCAGACTATCAACCAAACGGAAAAATAAAGAATGATACGCTATCAGTGCACCGTCACTCTTCTGGCAGAAGCATTTCGTGAATCAAATAGAAAAATGTGTTTTATTGTTCGGTATAGCTTCCTCCGGAGTAATTACCCGTTCTGGTCAGTAATTCATATCAAACAGCGAACTTGTGTTTTGTTAGTGCGGTGTATCTATTTTCCGAAAAAAGGCAAATGATCAAATGATTTTCATAAGTGGTACTTTTGTTTGTTCTCTTCCAACTTACAATTTATCGAACAATCATCGTAAAAATATTTTTCATCCGAACATTAAACAACTTCACTTTCAACATGAAAATGAAGTTGTTTAATGCTCTGATGAAAAATATTTTTACGATGATTGTTTGATAAATTCTAAGTTGAAAGAGAACAAACAAAAGCACGTGTTATCATAGATAGCTTCATTGATCTTCAAAACATTCTCCTTGGAGATTCATACGCTGAACGTGAACGTGAAGAAAACATATAGGAAGTTGTGTCCAAGGCGCGATCGCATTGTTGACGTAGAACTACGCTGTAGTTTAATTCAAGTCGCTTGTTTATAACTGCGAATATTATTTTATAATGCTACGAAATTTTAGAAAAATAGCCATTCTACCAGTTTGGTCGCCCTTAAATATTTTTTTTCTTGTAGAATCATTTGACGATTATTGATGATTCATGCTTGTCCTCTCAGAACAATACATGCTCGAGATAAGCGCAGTTATCATCCTTTGTGGAGAAAGTTTTGCTACTGGCAAGCGGAACCAAATCACATACAACATTCCAGAACAAAATTTACTTTCCTGGTGACTAAATAAACGAAATAAACTCTTCCTGTTAATCTCAACAACCTCCAAAAAAAGTAGCACTGCTTCGTTATGATCAAGGTTAGTGCAAATGCAATCCTAGTTGAAGGGAGTTTTGCAACTGGCACGCGAACCCAAATAAATTTATAACTTATTGAATAACTTGGTATTCCCAAATAATTTTTGGTGCACAACCTCAACACCCGCTTTACCATAGCGTCAGTTCAATGCAAGGCTGAATATTTGCCTCAGCAGAGATTCATTACTAATACCCTAGCGCAAATATTTCCCTCCCGCTATCTCCCCTTCTTGTCACCAGGTTCGGATCGAAATGTTCACCCGCAACAGCGCAATACGTTAAAACGCACGCACAAACACACACAAAATTATCCATATATCGATGGCTTGAAGCAATTAAATATGCACACACTTATCTCCGTTTTGCGCTCTTCTCAACAGAAGCCCTTTTTGTTAATATTGCCGGTCTAGATCAGCTTAGCTGTCATCCTTTATGGAGAGAGCTTTGCTACCGTCATGCGAAACCAAATCACAGACAAAATTCCAGAACACTTATTTTCTTGGTGAGCCGACGATAGCCTAGTTTGATGATTCCCCACACAATTGTGTAGCTCAGAACCTTAATCGATGGCGTCAGTTTGATGCAATTATTGCAATGCTAGAGGCATCAGGGAGTCAGTAATTTGATCGCGTCCACAGCTCAATCCGAAACTAAGGGTGGGTTTAGACTAGTGATATATTCATGTGAAGAAATATGATGAGATTTTAGAAATCACATCAACCGTTTACACTAGCGTGAACTTCTATAATGAATATATTCATATTTTCAGTGAATTTATTCACCTGAAGTAGAACTGCATCCAACTTTAGTGATTTCTCACCAGTGAGAAATTTACAAGCGTTTACATATGCTGAATTTATTCAAGTTATATATACCTCGAATAAGTGTATCATATTTATTCTCACCCGTTTACACCTATTTTCACGTGAATAAATCCATCTATAGCTATAGATCTCCCTAATGTAAACCCGCCATAAGACACGTGAGACTTTAAACTTCTTCAGTTCAATCCTCTCTAACCTTCAAAAAGGCCCTTGGAAAACTTCACTTTTTCCTCGTATTACTCCTCCACTCCTCACCGTCCAGCTCGCCCAGCAACGATGTTGTTCCGTCGGTGTCCTCACGAAGACTGAAAATTTGCCTCAGCGAAATCCACTGTTTGTACTCTAGGCAAATATTCCCCTTCGTTCTTCTTCTTTTCCTTTGTTCACGGAGACTTTAAATCTAACGATTCATTCGTCTCCGATTTTCTTTCGAAGACGGGTGAGAAGCCGTGTTTCCTTACTGTTGTTTCTGTCATTCCATGGAAGAGTGTTGTTTTTAATTTTTTGAAGAAAAGTTGATCTGCTGTTTCTCCAGACTATGTCCCAACTTTGGCGGATCTGTTGCTTTATCCAAAGTTTCGCATCAGAGCGAGGAATGGGTATATTGGGGGGTTCTTGGGTTCTGCCCCTACCGGCTAATTTGTCGGCGGCAGTGTTTCCAGGAATTCCGGTATGACCGGGAACCCAGCAGAAGGTCATATTTTTGTCAGAAGCAGCTTCTTCTATTGCAATGATCCATGGGTGAAGGTTTTTACCTTTTTGAAGAGCCTGGAGACAGCTCGCGGAATCAGAAAATACAACAGTAGGAAGAGAATCATGTGTGCACTCTTGGGTAGCGATTAGAAGCGAAAAAGCTTCTGCGCTAAAAATTGTGCATTGAGGAGGAAGCGAGAAGCTACCAGTGTATTGGTTATAAAAAAATCCACAACCGACACTGTCAGTGCTTAAAGCACCATCAGTGTAAACTTGATGTTCAAACTGGAATTTTGTTTATACGAGGTGATTGAAACATGCCTTTACTTTTGATTGGAGATCTCCTGCACGAACTTCCTCGAGTAAATCAAGGTTGACGTTCGGCGGTTTTACATTCCAATTCCTTTCCATAACCGTCGAATGTACACATACATCGGGAAGATCCTGATTGGTGTGTTCTTTGAATCGGTCCTTCGCCCGAGATATTAATGGGACATCATGGTCGCGGTCGGGAATTGAAAGGTAACGGATAGCTCTATCGGTTACAATCTTCGAAACGAGCCGATCGAATGGTAGCTGCCCACTTTCCGCCATAACAGCGAGAGTGGGACTTGTAACAAAGGCACCGATGGCTATCTTTATTGCCCTATCATATACCGGTTCGATCGTTTTAAGCGGGTTTTCACCACCTCTGCTGAAGATGCTTACTCCATAGATAATTTTTGGAATTAAACAAGCGTTTACTATCCTTAAAAGAGATTTCCTATGTCCGGAAGCTAGGTTTCCAGAAATTGCCTTCAATAAATTTAATCTGTTTCGTGCTTCTTTTTTGATCGCCTGAGCATGTGGCATGAAACTAAGTTTCTTGTCAAAGGTTACTCCGAGTATTTTAAGAGTTTTGACTGAGGGGATTTGGGCTTCGAAAATTCTGGGGTTGGAAATTTTGAAGTGAGCTTTTGGACTACATATATGAAGAACTTTAGATTTTTTTGGAGATATTTCGAAACCAAGATTTTGGGCCCAGTCTAGAACGGAATCAATTGCTCTCTGAAGTCTTTTCCTTGTTGCTGATGCAGCGACGCTAACTGAAACTAACACAATGTCATCTGCATAAACAAGGATTTTTACATTATCAGGAATTTTTGCAAAAAGGGATTGCATAATGACCAAGAAGAGGGTTGGTGATATAACTGAGCCCTGGGGAATTCCGTTTTCTTGGATTTTTAGTGAAGATTTTGTGTTGTTGACTATGGTTCTAAAGGTTCTATTTTCTAGGAAACTTTTAATATAAAAACCTAGTCTTCCACGGATCCCCCAGTCAAAGAGACACTTCAATAATGGGTACCTCCATGCTCTATCAAATGCCTTGCTAAGATCAAGTGAGGCCACATCTGCGTGGTGATCTTTCGATAACGTCATGTACAATAGCCTCTAATTCTTCGAGGTGATCTACTGTGCATTTTCCCGCACGAAAAGCAAACTGTCTTGGATCTAGTAGCTTATTAGACTCGAAGAAGGTCTTTAAGCGTCGATTAACTATCCTTTCTAGAACTTTTCTGACACAACTCAAAAGAGTTATAGGTCGGAAATTGTCTAGAAGATGTTGGTTTTTGTCTGGTTTCGGAAGTGAAACTATCAGACCTTCTTTCCAGCGATTGGGAATATTCCCGCTGGACCATACCTTATCGTAAAGTTTCAATAAGACTTTTTTTCCAAGGTAGGTCAGATTTCTCAACAAAGGATAGCTAATCTCGTCTGGTCCTGCAGAGCTTTCTTTCGCTCTACCAAGTGCCCATTCAAAATCGATGATGGAAAAATCCCTGTTGTAATCAAACTCGGAATCGGAGTTGAAGTCAACGAGTTCATTTTCACATTCGGCTTTTCTGGTTTGGAAAAGACTTTTGTAGTTATGGTTGGACGAGGCTTTGGCAAAATGTTCTCCAAAAGCTTCTGCTATTGTTTCACGGTCAATAGTATATTGAGAGATTGTATTGATTTCTTCTCTTTTTGCCGTTTAGCCTTACAATTTTGCTCCATAACTCTTTTGATGACGTTTGAGGGTTGATGTCTTCGACAAACTTGGGCCAATTGTCCTGTTTGGCTCTGAAAATGGCAGACCTAGCTTCGCTTCGCGCCTTCTGGAATTCCTTCAACAGAATAGGCTTGAGCACACTGTTTGAGTTGGTGTTCCTCAATTTTCTTAACGCCTTTCTTCTGCATTTAATAGCAGTTCCGACCTCGGGGGTCCACCAAGAGACGCACTTTTTTCCAGGATTTCCACTGGTTCTTGGTATGTGCAATAAAGCGATTTCAAGGATGGTCTGAGAAAAGCTTTCTGCAGACCAATCCTGTCTGGCTAAGAGGCGGTTTTCAGTATCTAACTGGTAACTAGTCCAATCTGCGAATTCAAATTTCCACCTTGGCCTAGTGGGTACTTCCGAAGAAGACTTACCAAGGGAAATCATAATGGGGAATGTAGAGTCCTCCTCGGGAAATAGCCAGCTAGTATTTCAAACACGTTAACTGAAACACACCGTTTATTTGCGACCGCTCACACCAACAGTTTATTAACTTCTGCCCTCTGACAACTTCTTCTATCTTCTCGTTCCCTACTCGTCATCGTTTCCCTAATTCCATGCATCTCACTGATTCTCTTCCTTGATCTTCTCGCCGGTCATGTACGGTTGCCAAACTAACATTCATGAACTCTACATCCCTTCTCTGCTCTATCAAATAAACAACAAACAATAGTTTCGAACTATGATCTATACCGTGCCGGCAATTTGTTATCACGCTTGGGACGTTTCGGGAGACTAGGTTTCTGGATGCCATCCTGCGATCTCTTGCTGGCTGTCATGCCCTTTTTTGATGATACCTCAGACGAATTATTCAGGTGTTTGGCTGCAGAAATAGAATCGCTGTTTGCATTTGATGTTCCCTTCTATAGTGGATTAAAATGGTCACCTGTCTCTGTGGAACTAAGAAGAAAATGTTTTGAAGTCGATTGCTGACATAACCTTGAGAGAATGTCTGAGATGTTGGTAGATCCCGGGAAGTATTTCACTCCAAAGTCGTACGGCTGGAGACACAATGCCCATCCTTCGGCCATTGAACAAACGCGCTTGCCTTGTTGATGTTTCCCTCCAAAAATGTATTCCAAAAATTCCTGAAGTTTCGAATAGCTGATATCTTCATCCGATGGACTTATTCCTGTTGCACTCACTTCAAATCCTAAGATCTCAAGCTCAGGTACTCCAATCAGATAGTTGCCTTTGTTTAGTGTCGCATTATTCTTTTTCAAAACTGCTTTAGTGCGTCCTGCTACCACCACATCATCGATATATACTATGACACCTTCAATTCCAGCTAACATCTCTGACATCACTGGCTGGAACATCTCTGGCGCACAATTGATGCCAAACATCAATCGTTTGAATCTCATAAGCCCTCTGCTTGTCATGAAAGTGGTGATTCCACGAGACTCATGGTGCAGCTCAATGTGGTGGAATGCAGACGTAATGTCAAGCTTCGAAAAGATTGTTGAACCTCGCAACTTATTCAGGAAGGAATCGATCATCGGAAGCGGATAGTGTTCACGCTCTATTGCTTCATTCGGATACTTCATGTTGATGCACAATCTAATATCATCCTTTCCTTTTGGTATCCATTCTGGAGGCACCACAACTGGCTCGATCACATCGTTGTGCAACATTTCCAATGTTTTTCTGTCCACCTTTTCTTCCATCGCTACAGGAATCATCAAGTACGCAATTTTCCTCGGAGGTATACGTTTTTTTTATAAATCCGATTATTTTTACAGGCTCAGTTACATAAGTTTAATGGAGCCAAACTCTTACATATATTTCAACTAGCATATATCAACATGTTGTTTCCTTAATTCTATGGTTAATGAAATAGGAAACCGATTACTCGCGGTCGACTCGAGTTTAGAAGGATGACACATTTTCATTAGGAAAAGGATGGGATGTAAGGAGATGTGTGTTTACACTCGCACTCACATTCACATTCACATTCTCATTTACACTGACACTTCACACTCAATTCTTAAAACTATCCTTACATCTAATATGTATTTACAATTTAACTTATTCTAATGTTAGTAGGAAGGGAAGCGATAGCTCGCGAAGGACGAAAAGGAGGGGAAAAGGATGTATGAACAATCACACTCGAAGATCGATAGCTTTAAGGAAAACATATATTTGGGACATGGACTGCTTTCCTCCAGCCCGAAGGGAGTTTTCTAAATTCGATCTGGCGATAAGATACAACTCGCACGACCAAACAACGTGTTCGATGTCGTGGTAACCATGGCCACAACCGCAGAGATTGCTGTCGGCAAGACTAAAACGAAAAAGCAGCGCGTCTAACGAACAGTGATTGGACATGAGTCGGGAGAAGGTGCGAATAAAGTCCCGACTCAAGTCCAGACTTTTGAACCACGGATTGAGGCTAACCTTAGGGATAATTGAGTGGAGCCACCGGCCCAATTCATCTTCGTTCCATTTGCGTTGCCAGTTAACAATGGTATTTTTACGAACTAAAGAATAAAATTCATTGAAGGCGATTTGACGCTGATAAATTTCGCCTTCAATTGCACCTACCTTTGCTAATGAGTCAGCCCTCTCATTACCCGGAATTGAGCAATGTGAAGGGACCCAGACAAAGGTAATGACATAACAGCGTCTGGATAAAGCACTCAAAATTTGTCGTATTCTCTCAAGGAAGTACGGCGAGTGCTTTTCCGGCCTCACTGAACGGATAGCTTCGACAGAGCTCAGACTATCCGTTACAATGTAATAGTGTTCAACAGGTCGTGAGGCGACGCTGTCCAGCTGCCAATTCAGCAATGTACACTGAGCAAGGATACTGAAGACTGTGTGAGGTGCTAAAAAATTTGTTGAACACTCCAAATCCTGTGGACTCATTCATAGAGGACCCATCAGTAAAGTACATATTATCACAATTGACACGCCCATACTTTGCTTCGAAAATCGTAGGAACGATCTCCGATCGATGATAATCTGGAATTCCATGGATATCCTGCTTCATGGACAGATCAAAATGCACAGAGGAATTGATGTAGTCAGGAAAACAAACACGGTTGGGAATATACGAAGAAGGATCAACCTGCATGGAGACGAATTCATGATATGAGCTCATGAATCCAGAATGAAAATTTAGCTCGATCAGCTGCTCAAAATTTCCGATCACCAATGGGTTCATAACCTTACACCGGATGAGGAACCGAAGAGATAATAAATTGAAGCGATCTTTTAGTGGGAGTACGCCTGCCAAAACCTCGAGACTCATGGTATGCGTTGAGGGCATACATCCCAACGCAATACGGAGACAAAGATACTGAATTCACTCGAGTTTAATGAGGTGTGTTTTGGCAGCTTATTGAAAACAGAAACTGCCATACTCAATCACTGAGAGAATAGTTGTTCGATACAACATTACAAGATCTTCGGGATGGGCTCCCCACCAGGTGCCGGTAATTGTACGGAGAAAGTTTATTCTTTGTTGACATTTTTTACTCAGATACCTAATATGGGCCCCCCAAGTACATTTGGAGTCGAACCAGACCCTAAGATACTTGAATGACATAGCATGAGTGATCGGTTTACCCAAAAGTTGAAGCTTTGGTTTTGCTGGTCTATGCTTCCTAGAAAAAACCACCATCTCTGTTTTCTCCGTGGAGAATTCGATCCCTAGACCAGTGGCCCAGGCTGAAAAATTGTTCAAAGTATCTTGTAAGGGTCCTTGCAGGTCGGATTCGTTTGATCCAACAACAGACACCACTCCATCATCTGCAAGTTGTCTTAGGCTGCAATTTTGTGTAAGGCAATTGTCGATGTCGCTTACATAGAAGTTGTACAAAAGGGGGCTTAAACATGAGCCCTGGGGGAGTCCCATGTAGGAGACCCGACTTACTATCGAATCCCCGTGAGAAAAATTCAAATGTTTCTCACAAAGCAAGTTATATAACATATTATTCAATAGAGGCGGCAGACCCCGAGAGTGTAATTTGTCTGACAGGACCTCTATTGAAACTGAATCAAAGGCCTCCTTTATGTCCAAGAATACTGAAGCCATTTGTTTTTTTTCGGCGTAAGCCATTTGAATTTCTGAAGAAAGCAACGCAAGACAATCATTCGTCCCCTTGCCCCTGCGGAACCCATATTGTGTATCTGAGAGTAGGCCATTCGTTTCAACCCATCGATCAAGGCGAAACAAGATCATTTTCTCCAACAATTTCCGTATACAAGACAGCATTGCTATAGGGCGGTACGAATTGAAGTCGGACGCGGGTTTTCCGGGTTTTTGAATAGCTATAACTCGTACTTGTCTCCAATCATCTGGAACAATATTATGTTACAGAAACCGATTGAATAAATTCAACAAGCGATGTTTCGCCACATCAGGGAGGTTTTTCAACAAGTTGAACTTAATTCGATCCGATCCCGGAGCAGAATTGTTACATGAAAGGGGAGCAAGAGAGAATTCTACCATCGAAAAATCAGAATCAAGATCGCACCTATCTTGTGGTATATCTCGAACAATTTTTTGCACGGGAGCGGAATCGGGACAAACCATTCGTGCAAAATTAAAAATCCATCGATGTGAATATTCTTCGCTTTCATTC
Organism: Toxorhynchites rutilus septentrionalis; assembly: GCF_029784135.1. NCBI lineage: Eukaryota > Metazoa > Arthropoda > Insecta > Diptera > Culicidae > Toxorhynchites > Toxorhynchites rutilus. Next base: position 154,872,962 of record NC_073745.1, read on the forward strand.
GTTGAAGAGCGATTTCTCATGTTTCGAGCCACTTTCCATAATTTTTTCATTGACGTTTCTCGTGACAAACCTCCCACGAAATTTCGCCAATAAGCACGTTTTTTCCCTTTGATCAAATTTTTGAACTGATTCTCAAGGGCTAAATACGTTTGAAAATTTTCAGGAGTTCCACGTTTCCGAAAAGCTTTAAATGCATTCGATTTTTCTATATAAAGCTTGGAACATTGGCTATCCCACCATAGATTGGGAGGTCTTCGGGAAATGGTGGAACCTGGAATGGGTTTCGTTTGAGCGCGAACCGCGCTGTCATAGATCAAACGAGAAAGGAAGTTATACTCCTCCAATGGAGGTAAACCATCTATGGAATTGATGGCTAGAGCAATCGCGTCCGCATACTTTTTCCAGTCAATGTGTCTTGTGAGGTCATATGCTATGTTTATAGATTCAGAAGAATTCAACCCATTGGTGATAGAAATTTTGATTGGCAAGTGGTCACTACCGTTGGGATCCTGGATTACATTCCACTTGCAATCTAACGATAGTGAATTCGAGCAAAGCGAGAGGTCAAGAGCACTTGGGTTAGCAGGAGGTTTAGGTACACGTGTTGTTCAAAACGGTCATATTGAAGCTGTTACAAAGGTCATATATCATCGATGAACGATTGTCGTCGTACTGTTCCCCCCAGGCAGTTCCGTGAGAGTTGAAGTCTTCCAAGATCAATCGTGGCTCAGGAAGGAGTGAGCACATGTCAACAAGTTGCTTGCGGCTAACCGCAGCTCTCGGAGGCCAATACAAGCTGACAATACAGAGGTCTTTGCCTCTGATGTTTGCATGACAAGCAACAGCTTCAATCCCTCCAATAGGTGGAAGGTCAATTCGAAAAAATGAGTGGCACTTATTGATCCCCGATAGCACCCCTCCGTATCTGTCATCACGGTCCAAGCGTATAATATTGAAATCATGGAAAGAGAGATCATCTCGCGAAGAAAGCCAAGTTTCGGACAGAGCAAAAACATCACAATTGAACTTATGAATTAAAAATTTGAATGTATCCAATTTAGGGATAAGACTACGACAATTCCACTGTAAAACAGTGATATCTCTGACCTCTCTATTTAAATTAGACATCAAGAGAGATAATCATTGCAAGGAGGGGCCATGTTCGCATCAATTTTTGCAAAATTGTCTTTAATACTGGAAGCATTGAAATGACAATGGTTCTTATGGAGTCGGAAACGTTAAAACACTTGAAGATTTGATCCAAAAGGTCAGACAACTTTATAAATCCCGATTGGGAAGTTGAGCTGGACGGAAAAATAGGGACATTTGGGGTTTTTGATGTCCCCTCGAGTGCTGGGTCGTTCGAAGGTGAACTATTCCCACGGAAGCCAGGAGGAACCTGATTTTGCTTGTCCGCTGCACTCGCTTTTATAGGCAAGCTAACAGGGGATATCACCGGAGGGACTTGTGATTGAATTTTGGGAGTGGTCACATTTTTGCGCCGGGGATTCCCTTGGGAAATAAACGGTGTGCCCCCGTGAGCTGTGTCCGCTTCCATTTCGTCAACTGGCAACGTGGAAAAGATATTGTGTGAGGAGATTGGATGTTGTTGTTGTTGGGCCTGTGGAGAAGCGCCCTTTAAAATTTCCGCAAAAGTGCGTTTCGAGTGTTCCTTCAAAGAGCGCTTCTGTTTCTCCCAGCGACTCTTGTAAGTTTCACAAGCTGAGAGCTCATGTGGGGTCCCCCCGCAATATGGACACTTATGCTCAGTCGCACTGCAGGATTTGCCCACATGTTGCTCTCCGCAAGTGGCACAGCGCTCCTTGTTGGCGCAGTAGTCTGCTGTGTGACCAACTGACTTGCATTTGTTGCAAGTCATGGGCTTTGGCACGAAGAGACGCAGCGGAAGCCTCAATTTGTCCACCATAACGTAGTCAGGGAGGGCGGAACCAGCAAAAGTTACTCGAAACGAGTCGGACGGCGTGAATTTTGTTTTTCCCTTTTCCTGGGACACTTTTCCTAATTGATGGCAGTCCAAAATTTTAACTTTCGTCAAAGGGAGCTTTTTAAATCTGCCATCTCCCTCTTTTATTAATGCGCTCGTCAGACCCGTTTCTGTAATCACCCCCGAAATTTCTACGTTATGGCAGGGCACATAGACGCGATATTCTAGTACGAACCTATTGTCGACAACAATCTCTTTAGCTTGCTTCCGATCAGCCACGACAACACGCAGTTTGTTCGGTCGAACCTTTCTAATTTCGACCACGGAGGAATAATTTTTTGTCAGATCTTTCATGATCTGAATGACGTTGAGCGATTTCCCGTTGGGTTTTGGCCGGAGGAAAACAACCCATGGTCAAGATCCAGATGCATCTTCTGGATAGACCTTGACACACGGAGAGGGGACAACTGAGGGGGAGGACGAGGTCGATTGTTGAGCGGGAGCGGGAACAGTTGGGCTGGGAGGCAAGTTCGGGAGATAATCGGAAGCGGGAGCGGGAGATTGAGGGGGCGAAGTGGAAAAGTTTGCCAATTTTCTTGAAGGGGGCTTGTTGAGGTTGATTAACTCTTCCTCTGAAAAGACATCGTCTGCGGGGGGAACGCGTTTAAGCGACTTCGCAGTAGTTAGTTAGGAGGAAACATCTGATTCAATGTCCATATCAAGAGGATCGCACTCTGCCATTATGGCAGATATACTTTTATACTTTTTTTTGATAAATCCTTAACCTAATATATATCTATATATATATATATATGGTGACCGGAATAAATCGCCACAGTAAACAACTGCAACAGAAACAACCGCTTAGAAAAAGTGTAGTAGGCTAGAAATATTTGGCGCGGGAAAAACATCATGTGCCTCACATTTCTATTATAAATTTATTCTCTTGTTCTCGTTTTTCGAAATTTATTCTGAGGACAATGTAATGGGGACGAAGTCCCCATTTGGCGAGGATAAGGAATCGAGGCGGCCCATGCCGCCAAGATGACGCAATCCGAGTCCACCGCCGACCCGCCGTCGGAAGCGGCGGTGTCTCGCACGCAAACCTGGGATCCACTGATTGCCCGGTTAGTTTGAAACATAGGATACGATCCTTTAGCAATGTCCGACCGAGCTCTAGCGAGCGTCGGACGGTATACGTCTGCCCGGGGCGTTACGTTTGCCTGGGGCGATACGTTTGCCCGGTTAATTCTTGTTTTGAAATACAATACCGCGCCACAATATTTATAGCCTACTACACATTTTATAAGCGGTGGTTTCTGTTGCAGTCGTTTTCTGTGGCGATTTATTCCGGGAACCATATATATATATATAAATGGAGTGATGTCTGTCTGTCTGTCTGATTCTTATAGACTCGGAAACTACTGAACCGATCGACATGAAAATTGGTATGTAGGGGTTTTTGGGGCCGGGGAAGGTTTTCGTGGTATTTTGAGACCCCTCCTCTCTAAGGGGGGGGGGCTGCCATACAAATGAAACACAAATTTCTGCATTACTCGAGAATTAATCAAGCAAATGAAACCAAATTTGGCATGTGGAGGTTTGAGGATGCAATAAATGTTTCTATGGTGATAAGATACTCCTTCCCCCTCTCTTAGAGGGGGCTGCCATACAAATGAAACACAATTTTTTGCATTACTCGGAAATTAATCAATCAAACGAAACCAAAGTTGGCATGTGAAAGTTTTAGGGTGCAATAAATGTTTCTATGATGGTTAGACAGTCCTTCCCCCACTCAAAGGGGGGGCTGCCATACAAATGAAACACAAATTTCTGCATTACTCGAGAATTAATCAAGCAAATGAAACCAAATTTGGCATGTGGAGGTTTTAGGATGCAATAAATGTTTCTATGGTGATAAGATACTCCTTCCCCCTCTCTTAGAGGGGGCTGCCATACAAATGAAACACAATTTTTTGCATTACTCGGAAATTAATCAATCAAACGAAACCAAAGTTGGCATGTGAAAGTTTTAGGGTGCAATAAATGTTTCTATGATGGTTAGACAGTCCTTCCCCCACTCAAAGGGGGGGGGGGGGGGGGGGGCTGCCATACAAATGAAACACAAATTTCTGCAATACTCGAGAATTAATCAAGCAAATGAAACCAAATTTGGCATGTGGAGGTTTTAGGATGCAATAAATGTTTCTATGGTGATAAGATACTCCTTCCCCCTCTCTTAGAGGGGGCTGCCATACAAATGAAACACAATTTTTTGCATTACTCGGAAATTAATCAATCAAACGAAACCAAAGTTGGCATGTGAAAGTTTTAGGGTGCAATAAATGTTTCTATGATGGTTAGACAGTCCTTCCCCCACTCAAAGGGGGGGGGGGCTGCCATACAAATGAAACACAAATTTCTGCATTACTCGAGAATTAATCAAGCAAATGAAACCAAATTTGGCATGTGGATGTTTTAGGATGCAATAAATGTTTCTATGGTGATAAGATACTCCTTCCCCCTCTCTTAGAGGGGGCTGCCGTACAAATGAAACACAAATTTTTGCATTACCCGAGAATTAATCAAGCAAATTAATCCAAATTAGGCATATGGAAACTTTAGGGTGCAATGAATGTTTCTATGGTGGTTAGATACCCCTCCCCCCTCTCTTAGGGGTGGCTGCCATACAAATGAAACACAAATTTCTGCATTACTCGAGAATTAATCAAGTAAATGAAACCAAATTAGACATATGGAGGTTTCAGGGTGCAACAAATAATTCTATGGTGGTTAGACACTCCACCCCCCTCTCTAAGGGGGGGCTGCCATACAAATGAAACACAAATTTCTGCATTACTCGATAATTAATCAAGCAAATAAAACCAAATTTAGCATGTAACGTAACGAAGAAACATGTTATTTGCAAGTGGTTGAAATATCTTGAACGAGAATTGTGTCTGAAAATAATCTGATATTATAATGTCGAGTTTTGCTAGAAGTACTAGGAATGTTACAGTAAAAGGTAATTTTAAAGGGTAGATTAGAGGTTCTGCGATTGGGCGGGACGAAGTTTGCCGAGTTAGCTAGTATATATATATATATATATATATAAATATATATATATATATATATATATTTATATATATATATATATATATATATATATATATATATATATATATATATATATATATATATATATATATATATATATATATATATATATATATATATATATATATATATATATATATATATATATATATATATATATATATATATATATACTAAAATACTTGAAGCGCACGGTGCGGATAATTTGTAATGGTGCTCCAATCGTACCACGTGATGATCGCTTGGCACAACAGCAATGATGTATCGCACCACAATACGATGACGATGAAACGGCACACGCTCACAGCGCCCGCAGTGGAGGACTTCTCCCTCCCGCTGGTTGTGATTACTTACCACTTCACTCTTGCAATAAAGGAAACCCCGTTAGGGCGAAACAATCACTTCAGCGAAACCGATAACGGTATTGTTCCAACATAATAACGGACACGAACAACTTTGCGTCCGGCGACTTCGAACTGCGCGAGCTGACTGAGGTATACGTTTAGCAATAGACAATTCAGCTTCAACGTTCGGAAACTTCGGAAAAATTTCCTTCTTAACTTCGATGTTCTGTACTTCAAGGCCTACCTTCAAGACCTTAAGATCCTCCGTTGTTCTTTTGCTTAAGAGTGATTTTTGAGAACCTTCGAAGAAAATAATTCTGCATATTTTTTTTAGGCTTTGATTCATTGAGCGAAATCCACGTCTCGAAAATCGCAAGAACACGTAATGAGTCTTGACTTGCATATGCAAGAAATTTGCGATCACATTTAAACCTTTTCTTGAAAAGTGTTGCATTGGTATCCAGAAATTCATTCCAGACCTGCTCGGTGACAGTATTGATCGCTGCGCCAGAATCTATAAGAAATCTTATTGGATGTTGATCAATTTTGCATATGATCGTTCCGTCGTTTCCACCATTTATCTAGAGACATAAAAATAAAAATTGCAAAAGAACCTCAATACATAGATGATCTAAATTTTAATTTTATTTTTTTCTATTTATTTATTTTTATTCTATTAGCTCTCCGTAGAAAGGCTATAATCTTTCAAGAAAGTTCAACATGTTAAGGTGGCCGTACACTGTTTGCCCGGAGGTCAAATATTTGATATTTTTTGACAGATAAGGTTGATTTGATATTTGTACAAACACTATTTTGTTTGCCACTCTTCAATTATCAACAGTAGTAAACAATATCAAACACCGAACATGGAAAAAATCAACTGAAATATTCAAGGTAACCTAACCATGTACCGACAGGTTCGAAGAACAGACTGAAAAAATATTTTAGGCATCCAATAATTGAATATTTGCTTGCCGTGTTTTGTGTAGAATATATTTGATCAGTACACGTTGACCAAATTTTATCTGTCAAAAAGAGTCAAATATTCGGCTTCGGTCAAACAGTGTATGAGCACCCTTATAACAATATAATCCAAAATAAAAAATAAAATAAAAAAGCAAATTAATTTAGGTTCTCAAATGGGGATCAACACTAGGGTAGGAGCCTGCCCGTTGGTCTCAAATGTTCCTATCTCACGCCTCCACGAAGATCATATGACGACATTTTTAGATCGGGCGTGAACTGGAAACACACACCTGGTCTTGGCTCCGAGAACGGGTGTCGAAAGTGGCTAAGTGAGGGGGTGCGAGCGAGTCAGAGCGCTATATCTCTCCCGGGGAAGGCCTCCCGGGTCATGGAGGCCTTGCCAACCCGCTGTCTCCCGGGCAAAGGAGATACACCCAGAAAATGGAGCTACGTTCACGAAGAATACTTAGAATGCGATCGCCCGAGGAGGGTCCCCGAACTGGAGCTGGTCCTGGAACGGGAGTAAGAGCGAGCGGCCAGCGGCTGGAGGGCGAGGTGCAAGAGCGGGCCACCAGCCGGGTTCAACCCGAAGAGCTACCGCCACACGGAAACAGCAGCCATCGACATCACCAACGAAACGCTGCGCCTACGAGGCGTGTTGCGACTGTCAGACGACAGTCGTCCACACTTGTGGGTACTACTAGGCGACGGATCATGTGGACACACGAAATGAACGAATTCGTGATCCGCGCCTATTACATCTGCACTGCTTTGGAGACGGACATGAGCGGTCGCCCTCGAATACTAACAATGTTCGAGGAAGCGTATCCAGAGTTCGTCGGGAGGCTTGACCAAAACGCGATGAACGCGAGGCGTAGAGCGATTGTACGCAACAATATGCTCTCCCAAACGCAAGTCGACGAGATCAAGCAGCAGGTGCAGAGAGAACTAAGCTCCAGAACAAGCAGAGCAAGCGATGTGTCGAGACGAAGTTCAGTACGGCTGAGCAATTCATTCGCGAGTGGGGCACGCGAATCAGCACCAGTGGAGGCCACAGTACAACAACCCCCTGAGCCGGAAGACCCACAGCCAGATCAACAACTACTACGCGATCTGGTCTTCCATTACGACGAGGCGATCTCACAGTTCCGCGACACGGACCCTTTGTCGCGCCCCAGGATCCCGAAGTTACAGCATTCCCGCAGGCTGACAAGTGCAGTAAAGCTCATGAACGAGCACGTTCTTCCGCTGCACTTGGTTGATGCTGAGAACATGGAGGAGTTGCAACTGAATGTTTACTGTGCTGCTGTGGCGACCGCCAAAAGTTTAGGATACCGTATTAGGCCAAGAGGCAGACTGCTCCAACATCTCCGTGAAAGGCGTGAGCCTCCATGGCGAAGGAGATTGGAGCAACGGATCCTAAACAAGCGCGCCGCAATTGGAAGACTGATGGCGTACAAAAGAGGCAGCAGATCGGCGAAATTATGTCGCCAAGTTGCTGTGATCGTGCGGCCTACTGAACTTCGCCAGCTGGGAGCTCACCAGCTGACGGAAAAACTCGACACACTGGTACAGCAATTGAGCGTCCTTACAAAACGGCTGAAACGTTACTCTGACTCCGCAAAGCGCCAGGAACAAAATCGGATGTTCAGAGATAACGAGAAAGCGTTCTACGACCACATTAGCGACGAGAAGCCCGACTACCGCGAAGGTTTGCCAGATATTAGCGATGTGACGAACTTCTGGGCTGGTATCTGGGAGACCCCAGTAGAACATCGCGACGGGCAAATGTGGTTAAGACGGGAGGAGGAGAGTTGTGGTGAAATTGGAGAGATGCCAGCTATCATCGTCGGAGAGAACGATGTCCGCGAAGCCTCGCGGTACCTGAGGAACTGGGCAGCACCGGGCCCCGATGGTGTCCAGAACTTTTGGCACAAGAAGCTGACCGTCGCACATCCAAAGATAGCTGAGTGCTTCAACAAGGTGCTACGTGACCCACACAACCTTCCTGAATTCGCCACCCGTGGCGTCACCTTCCTCCTCCCGAAAGACAGCAACACATTGAACCCATCAAAGTACAGACCGATAACGTGCCTATCGAGTCTGTACAAAATACTGAGCAGCATAATTACCGCCAAAGTTTCTGCTCACTGCGAACAGCATCACATCATCGCAGAAGAGCAGAAAGGATGCAGGAAAAATACGCATGGCTGCAAAGACCAGGCCATCATCGACGCAGCCATAGTCGGCCAGGCGGTATATAACCAGCGGAACCTAAGTATGGCCTACATCGATTACAGGAAGGCTTATGACTCCATACCTCACTCGTTTCTCGTCCGGGTATTGGAGCTATACAAGATTGATCCCGTCGTCGTTAGGTTCCTGCAGCATGCGATGAGGCAGTGGAGCACGTCTCTGCACCTCAGTGATGGGGAAAATGTGTTGCAGTCTAGAACGCTGCAGATAAAGAAGGGGATTTTCCAAGGCGACTCTTTCAGCCCGCTTTGGTTTTGTCTGGCACTGAACCCCCTCAGTAGGACGCTCAATAGAAACGGTCATGGCTATAAAATAAGGTATGGCGACGGCGCCCACGAAGAAGTGACCCATACCTTTTACATGGACGATCTCAAGGTCTACGCTGATTCACGTCAGCGTCTAGGTGTAGCTATCCGGGTTGTCGAAGACATAAGCAGGGACATCTGCATGGAGTTCGGCCTCGACAAGTGCCGCTGTGTCCATCTGCTGAAAGGGCAGCTTACCGAATCCGGAGGTTACGAGGTCTATGACGGCGAGTTCATAAGAGACATGGTTCGTGGCGAATCCTATAAATATCTTGGATTCCGACAGCTCACCGGGATTCGCCACTCCGACATCAAGACGGAGCTGCGAGACAAGTTCTTGAGTCGAGTGAACTGTGTCCTGAGGACTTTCCTCAACGCGGGGAACAAGGTACGCGCGATCAACACATTCGCGGTTCCCCTACTGACCTTCAGTTTTGGTGTAGTCAAATGGAGCAAAACTGACCTAGAGGACCTTGAGAGGAGGATGAGGAAAGCATTCAAAGAGGCCGGAATGCACCATCCTCAATCGGCACTGGAGAGAGTTTCACTGCCACGCAAAGAAGGGGGACTTGGAATAGTCGACATATCTGCACTGTGTGTTGCCCAGGTACGACAACTGCGCGAGTACTTCGCAGAACGCGCCAACCAAAACGCGCTATACCGGGCTGTCTGCGCCGCCGACAGAGGATACAGCGCTCTGCACTTGGCGCAAGCGGAGTACCAACTCAACTGCAATCTGCAGACAGTGGAGGAGAAGATTGCAGCTTGGAAGCAGAAGGCAGTGCATGGTGCCCACCCCCATCAACTGGACCGGCCACACGTCGACAAGGCCGCATCTAATCTGTGGCTAACGCGTGGTGAACTCTCTTCAGTAGTAGAAGCCGACATGATAGCCATCCAGGACAGGATAATGCCGACGAGAAACTGCAGGCGGTACGTCTGGCATCAAGACGTTGATGACATTTGCCGGATGTGCCATCAACCAGGTGAAAACATAGAGCACATTATGGGAGGCTGTCCCGTTTTGGCCAACGCAGCCTACACCGAGCGCCACAACAACGTGGCCCGTATTGTTCATCAACAACTGGCGCTCCAATGTGCTCTACTGGAAGACAACGTACCAAACTACCGGTACCTGCCTGCACCTGTCCTGGAAAATGACCGTTTCAAGCTGTACTGGGATCGCACTGTTCTGACCGACCTCTCGATCCACCACAACCGGCCAGATATAATGGTTTACGACAAGAGCGACCGCAAAGTCACCATCATCGATGTCGCTATTCCACTGAACCAGAATCTGGAGGAGACCCACGGTCGCAAAATCTGCAAGTACCGACCATTGGCCGTGGAGCTCAAGGAACTGTGGGGGCTAAGGGAGGTCCCAAGAATTGTTCCAGTCGTTCTCTCTGGAACTGGAATTGTCCCGAAGACACTTCTGGAAGCGCTAAAGGTGTTGAATATGGAGAAGGAATTGGCCGGCATCCAAAAGTCGGTCATCCTTAGCACCTGCGCGATTGTCCGACAATTTCTCGGTCAGGACTGAAACAGCACGAGCATGCAGATACATGCATTCCGCAGAGCCTAGTCCCCCTTTGGCATTCAGAAGCCCGGGGGCAGGTGAAAATTCTGGCTAGGTTCGCCTAGTTAAGAAGTGAGATAAGTCTGCAAAGAAAATTATGGTGTTATTCTACCTTCATCGATTCATCCACCGTCCTGCGACGACATGATCACTCAGACCTCCTTCGCGCAAAGCATTCGCATCCACACTGGTACGTTTCTACGGGCTTTAACCTGCGTCTTTCGTAACTTTTTGCACATCCTGGCGAAATGTCCCTTAATTCCATAGTTGTTGTAATGTGAACCTCGAGAAGAACAACCTGGTGAATTGTTATCATTCTTCCATGAGCCGCAACGATTACATTCCATTTTGGAACGGCTACTTGTGTTCCAAGACTCACGCTTATCCCCAGACAATCTGAACGATTCCTGTTTTGGTTGAGGCTTTCGTTGTCATTCCTGCTTCACCATAGAAACTGTTGACGACTCTGATTAAAGCGTCAATGGATGCGTCTTCTCTTTTTGCTTCACCATGATTTCTCTATTGATGGCATAGTTTATCAGCTCGTCCAATCCCATAGAGTCCTCAAGACCTTCGTCTCTAACCCGCTCGTCCCGAGCGCCCATTGTCACTTGATGTACAATCTCTTTCTCCTCGCGATCCCGAAAGTCACATCGGACAGCCTGCGTACGGAGCTTGAGGATGAAGTGGTTGAATGACTCGTCGGAAGACTGCTTCAATGATCTAAATACATCGAACTCAACCCTCTCATTCCGTTTACCAACGAAAAAGTTATTCAAACGTTTGACTGCATTATCGTATTCGGGAGTTTCTTGCGGAGCCAAAGGAACTTTCGCTGGCACCGGGTGAATTTCACCTGCAACTGGCCTCAGGTCATAATAAATCTCCTGAAGGCCACGACCACTGCGAGCAAGTATTAGTACCAATCTTTTGTGTTGGCACTCAATTTGTTTCAGTTCCAAAAGAAGCTCGATTGAACGCAACCATTCTTCCCAATCACGACGAAGATCCGAAGTGTCAATGGTATCATTGAAAGGTTCCAATGGACAATGCTTATCGATATCCATCGAAACATTTATAAACATTTCTTCATTAATTGCGTTATTTCGCCTGCAACACCTTCATCAAATGTAAATATGAATATCGTCAAAGAGCGTTAAATACCATTTTCACCTAATGCAATAAATCTAATGTAAACAATAAAATCAGTTGATCTTATTTCCAATTTCTGCAAAATGTAGAAAATGGTAATTCATTTAATTGTTTGTCACTTCCCCCAATCAAAAGAAGCATAGTGAAAAGCAACATCTAGCATCGTCATCTGATTTAGCCTGATATTCACCACCACAACACACAAATTGGCCTTCGAATATTTACACTTCACCATGTATCATTTTTGTTTTCATATTTCTTCGCCTCAGTGTGTGTTCATTACACGGAAACACGCATGTGCGCTTTAGTTTTCAGATTGCATCTTCCGTTTCAATCAGGCGGATTTTCGCTTGTATGAGTTTCGTTCTCCAGTCGAGCTCACGTCTTTTATGCTGTTAGAATGCGCTTCGGTCTTCAGCCGGACTCGCATCTTTTTTTGGTTTTGTGTGCGCTTCGGTTTTCAGCCGGACTCGCATCTTTTATGGTATTAGTGTGCGTTTCGGTCTTTAGCCGGACTCGCATCTTTTATGGTGTTAGTGTGCGCTTCGGTCTTCAGCCGGGCTCGCATCTTGTGTTGGTATTAGTATGCGCTTCGTTCTTTAGCCGGACTCGCATCTTATATGGTGTTAGTGTGCGCTTCGGTCTTCAGCCGGGCTCGCATCTTGTGTTGGTATTAGTATGCGCTTCGTTCTTTAGCCGGACTCGCATCTTATATGGTGTTAGTGTGCGCTTCGGTCTTCAGCCGGGCTCGCATCTTGTGTTGGTGTTGGCGTGCGCTTCGGGCTTTGGCCGGCCTCGCATCTTTTCACATTTACGGTTTACCTCCGGGCTGGCATCGTTGCATCTATGTGGTATTGAACTCGCCATTTTTTTCTTTTCCAACTCAAATTTCTTCCTGTTTTAGCACGCCTATTCCGGACAGCAGACAGAAAATGACTCTAACACTCACCTCACCTCATCACTAAGATAACAAAAGCTGCCGTTCCTCCAATATTCGATCATGCATTAATTTAACTATTCAGGAGCGTGAGAAAAAGGGTGACCGGAATAAATCGCCACAGTAAACAACTGCAACAGAAACAACCGCTTAGAAAAAGTGTAGTAGGCTAGAAATATTTGGCGCGGGAAAAACATCATGTGCCTCACATTTCTATTATAAATTTATTCTCTTGTTCTCGTTTTTCGAAATTTATTCTGAGGACAATGTAATGGGGACGAAGTCCCCATTTGGCGAGGATAAGGAATCGAGGCGGCCCATGCCGCCAAGATGACGCAATCCGAGTCCACCGCCGACCCGCCGTCGGAAGCGGCGGTGTCTCGCACGCAAACCTGGGATCCACTGATTGCCCGGTTAGTTTGAAACATAGGATACGATCCTTTAGCAATGTCCGACCGAGCTCTAGCGAGCGTCGGACGGTATACGTCTGCCCGGGGCGTTACGTTTGCCTGGGGCGATACGTTTGCCCGGTTAATTCTTGTTTTGAAATACAATACCGCGCCACAATATTTATAGCCTACTACACATTTTATAAGCGGTGGTTTCTGTTGCAGTCGTTTTCTGTGGCGATTTATTCCGGGAACCGAGAAAAAGATATAATCCCGCTTTTCTAATCAAATTACCTTTACTAATCCGTTCAGCTGCGCCAAATTGTAGAGTCCTCCTCGGGAAGTAGCCAGCTAGTATTTCAAACACGTTAACTGAAACACACCGTTTATTTGCGACCGCTCACACCAACAGTTTATTAACTTCTGCCAAGGGATTGCTAAGATGGCCGCCTTTTGTAGCCAGCATAGAAAATTATGAGCATAGAAAGCATAACCTAAGATTAAAAATGAAGTGCTCCGCGCGATTCTCCAGCAGTGATTTTAATTTCAAATCGCCAAGAAAGCTTCCGGATAGGTATCCAAATATCGCTTTTCAAGGGAAACTATCCAACTTAATCAAATATTAACACATATGACTGCAAACATTAAACAATACGTGAGCCCCCTAAGCGCGAGCCCGTTTTATGCTGCCTACGCTCAATTTGCATTGGTTGGGATAGGGTTGCCAGAGCCCCGACTTCTGCCCTCTGACAACTTCTTCTATCTTCTCGTTCCCTACTCGTCATCGTTTCCCTAATTCCATGCATCTCATTGATTCTCTTCCTTGATCTTCTCGCCAGTCAGGTATGGTTGCCAAACTAACATTCATGAACTCTACAGGAGAAGTGATCACTATTACAGTTGTCTTCATAGACGTTCCATAATAGCTTCGAAACAAGTTGACTAGAAGCGATAGTGAGATCAATGGCGGTTGTGAGATTAGAATAATGTAATCTGGTATGTTGACCGTTATTCAAAATGTGAAGGGAGTGATCAGAAGTGAAATCCTCAATTATCTCTCCTCTTCGATCGAGGTGTGTACTACCCCAAGTATGAGAGTGAGCGTTAAGATCACCCGTAATTATAAATGGGGGGCGAAGCTGGTTCACTAGTTGATCCAGTTGACCACCAAGTGTAGCCAAGTCAGCATGATGTGGGATGTAACTGCAATTGGGAATTCAGCTAAAATTCCTATTGCTTGCATTGAAGTGTTGAGTTTAAGGAGTTTATGGGGGGACCCGGTTTTAATTGCAATTGCAACCCCGTTTGAAGATGGGGTGGGGCCTTCCTTAAAATATGCTACATAATTTTTCATGTAATCTGATGAAAAATTACCAGGAGTCATTGTTTCCAGTAAGTCTACTACTGAGACCTCTAAAGTTCCATTGGACGGCTAAATTGTTAAAAGTTTTCCAATTATTTTTGGTGGGATTGTTAGCCATTTATGAAGAGTTGTTTCTAGCTGGGGCCGATGTACTGTTACCAGAAGTGGATGATTTTTTTGAATTCGTCATCTGTTTTGTGTTGAGTTAGCCTTAGTTGCGCTACTCCTGCATAGGTGGTTTTACCGCCGTTTGCCATTTTCAAACGAGATCCCCTTGACAAAATGAAGCCGTTGGACTTCATTTTCGTCCTGGTAAAATTGTCATTTTCTGTTGAAAGATCCATGCTCATTGTTTTTGCATCTAAGGCAAAAAACTGGTTTGTCGCATTTGGTATCTTTGACAATTTTGTGCTCTTCGCCACAAGTTCCACAAAGTGGTTCGTTTCTTGGGCAACGCAATTTTGTGTGTCCGATATTCCAGCACTTATAACAGAGCATTGGCTCTGGTATAAAAGGTCTAGTTGCCACTCTTAGTGGACCAAATTTAATAAATTGTGGAGGAACAGTAACCAAAACCGTCAATATTAAAGTAGGAAGAGGAATTACTTCAACATCCTTACCCTTTTTAGTCATACGATTAATTTTCGTTACATTTTGATCGCTTAGTGAAGCCATAAGGTCTTTTTCAGACAATTCTATGACTTCCCAGCAAGTAACGACGTATTTAGAATAATTGCGCGTTGGATGGTAAATGACATTAATTTTTGTACCGTCATTTTATTCCTTCAGAGAGAGAAGGATTTCAACATGTTCGGGATATCTCACCTTCAACACGTATCGGGATCAGTTTTCTTCGGTGTGGGCGTTTTCAATATCACCCTTCACCGCATCTTGGATGGTTTTCCCAATTATAAACGGGTTCTTTGGAAGTTTACAACCTTCCTCTGCCTGGAGCAAAAGGAAATGTGCTTGCCCGAACTCGCCGTTTGGGTCCATAAAAAGTGGAACTGTATAATTATAATTTTTGCGCCTTTTATTTATATCAGGTGATACCGCGCCACCACTGTTTTTATGACGGCTGGGCTAATCGACTCACTGAGTTTTTAATATGGTATTTATTGATGAGGTAAGATGAGAAAAATGGTTTCGCTTACCGCGTACCTGAAGATAACAACCAGTGATTAACCGAGATCTCTGGTTATCGCCGTAAAAAAACATCAATACCACGAAATGAAAAAACAGCCTTCGAAGAGGCCCTCTGGCACTCACTAAACTGGATCACCAATATATTCTCTTCTTTTGGTTTTTTTATAACTTCGCTTATAATTTTATTTTTCTATTCTTTCTTTTTATTTCAAATTCACTGAGTCTTAATACAGACTTTTGCAGCACTTTTTCTCACTCAAACACAGCACCACACAACGCAGCGCAAATTTGGCGGGAAAACGGCTTCTGAAAATAAAAAGGTAAGAAGAAAACGTTAGTGGGTAGAACTTGAATCAAGCAATACCCGTGTCCCCTTCATTGCTCGTCCATAAGTTGCTCGTTATTGATAGCTCTGTTCGGTAAAGCACACAAATGGACAGAACAAATGTATGGGAAAATGGAAACGCCTATAATTTTCATGAATTTTAACCACACCATGGGATTGTAATGTATAGCATATCAAACAAATCTTATAGAATTTCCGATTCATTTGGTATGTAAATCGCCGAAATCCGTTCGCGGCAAAAATAGTTATTAACGTTAACTTTATTTCATTAAAACGTGACCTGTTTTCTGATTTGGCACCCTTAATGAAAGACGTAGTTCTACGTCAAAAACAGGAAGTGGGTTATATCTATGGTATAACCGCAAGGGTGACGTAGGACTATCGTTGATTTAGAGATTATTTGTTTGAAGTTGAATCTGAATTCATTCTGAATGAATGAATATTTGGAGAACTTCGAAAACGAGAGCGTTACGTTGGAGGCACAAGGTTTTATGCATCCAATATTGGATACGATCCTACTGATGGGGAAGAATAATCTTCAGAAGCTATCCTGTTAATTGCGATTGATTGAAAAATCGCAAAACCAAATGTATTTGGTCACAGTGTTACATGGATAGAAAACATTTAAATAAACTCTTTCACATGAATGTAATTTTAAATTCCCAGAGGAACTGGCAGATTATTTTCAGTAACGATTAGATATTTCCACATTATCCTCGATACTGGAAGCCCACCAGTGGTTAATGCTAACTCGATAACCATCTGTTAATAGCACTTGATTGAAACATATTTGGTCACAGTGTTACATGGATAGAAAACATCAAAATAAACTCCTTCACATGAATGTATTTTAAATTCCCAGAGGAACTGGCAGATTATTTTCCGGATCTTTCTCGATGCTGAATGGCATCCAAACGGAAAGAATTCCGCGCGTGTATGTGTGTGTAGCGGCTGCTTCGAGATCTTCTCGGGGAACCGTTTGTGGCATCACTCTCCTCCTGATTGATACCCTTCTGGCCTAAGGTGCACAAACAGGCTCTTGGTGACACCGTTCATCCGCGCTTTCATGATAAATGAAGAACTTCACCACAACAGCGACAACATGCTCCAATCGCTGTTCGATTAGAACTGAGTGGATTTCCGAGCGGCGCTCGTTTATATACCGATTGGTGATTTCAATAGCCTGTTTTGAAAGCAAATTTAAGACTATTGAAACAAGTTTTTGGATCAGAAAGTAACAAGTATAGAACGCGTAGACATTTTATCTTTCGAATGAAGTGTTTATCATA
Source organism: Toxorhynchites rutilus septentrionalis (assembly GCF_029784135.1). Taxonomy (NCBI): domain Eukaryota; kingdom Metazoa; phylum Arthropoda; class Insecta; order Diptera; family Culicidae; genus Toxorhynchites; species Toxorhynchites rutilus. The sequence goes on from NC_073745.1 coordinate 154,890,096, forward strand.
CCATTTCGTTCAGTTGTTTAGGAGCTATTAACACTCAAAATCTCGGTCTCCGGCGTAACGCTTTCGTTTTCGAAACTTTGATTTTACACCCCGGTATAGAAATGAAAGACGTAGTCCTACGTCAAAAGAGTTGACATCCAGTGCTGGAACGAGTATTCAAAGGAAGCACTATCTCATCTTGTTGCTAGAAACCTGGATTTTACAGCAATAACAGACAATCTGGATTGGAAAGCAGCTGTTCTCACTAATATCTTGAAAGTGTGTACCAATAGCTTAGTTACACTTTATTACTCTTGCGTCTCAAACGTAGATGAGATAAAATGTACTCAAAATTTTGTAGAAGTAATATAGAGAACGATTGCAAAAGGCACACCTGCGCGCGGAAAATATATTCACAAGCCTTGAAAAAGACAAGATGTGAATATATACAGAGGAAAATCGATCAACATCAGAATAACAGTTATGGAAAATACTAAAAAGTTTTCTTAACACTAAAAATAGTTTATCGCGGTCCATAACTTTTGAAGGTTCAGAAGAACATTCGGAACAAATCATTGTGGAAAAATTAAACAGTTATTTCGTGAATAGTGTTCAATTGATCAATCAAAGTATTGAATTGGTCAGTGAGCCATACGAAATAATACAGCCGATAAGCAGCAATTGGAGATTAGAATGTTTTCTACCCATCACATTTGCAGAGTTTCGAGATATTTGTTTTTCCTTGCATAATTCGGCTGGTATCGACAATGTCAACGCAATAGTGATACAAGATTGCTTTCATGTTACTGGACACGAATTGCTGGGCCTGATAAATGAATCATTGCAAACTGGACACTTGCCTGAAGTTTGGAAGGAATCTCTTGTGGTTCCCATCCATAAAGTTAATGGGACGAATAAAGCCTAAGAGTTCCGCCCTATTAACTTGTTGCACACATTAGAAAAAAATTTAGAACTTGTTGTGAAAGGCCAGCTGATGAAATTTATTGACAATAACAGTTTGCTGATACCGAAACAGTCGGGATATCGAGAGGGACACTCTTGTGAGACCACACTTAATCTGGTGTTAGTAAAATGGAAAGAGAATATCGAGGCTAAAGAAACTATTTTTGCGGTGTTCTTGGATTTGAAACGCGCCTTTGAAACAATTTCTAGGGCCTTATTGTTGCAAACATTGAAGCGCTTTGGAATTGTAGGGACATCATATAAATGGTTTGAAAGCTACTTGTGTGATAGAACTCAAAAGACTCGTTTCAACGATTTTATTTCTGCTCCCATCAATACCACACTTGGTGAACCACAGGGAAGTGTGTTAGGGCCCATTTTATTCATTTTATATATTAATGATATGCGGCGGGTTTTACGTTATCAAATTACGATATCAACTTGTTCACGGATGACACTGTTCTGTTCATCGCCGCTAAGGAGTTAAATGTAATCGCGGAGCACTTGAACGAAGATCATCATTCTCTCGCTCACTGGTTGAAATTCAAACAATTAAAGTTGAATGTTAATAAGACAAAAAAAACATGATCATTTCTTCAGCAAACTCCAGATATAACGGTAATTTTGAAATCGATGGTGAGACTATTGAACGGGTTAAATAAATCAAATATCTGGGAGTAGTTATTGATGACAGACTAACTTTTAAGTCTCTTTCTCTGAAATGTTATAGGGTCTTCAGTGGAAACCGGATTCCAACCAGGGATAGCCCAGACGGAATACTCGTAAACTATCGTATTAGCAGATGGTTATATCGAGTTTTTTCTGTACCGCGGCAGATCTCAGTGTGAGTCTAGTGGAAACTTGAGGATATCGGGTTCCATTCCCGATCAGTCAAGGATCTTCCCGGGTTGGAAATTTGCTTGACATGCCCTCGGATTATATCTTTATTTTTCGGTTTCCGTCTTTTGTTTAATGTTCTTATGATAGCAATTTATGTCTGTTAGAGTAGGGCAAAGTAGTATCAATCTATAACTCGTTGAACGATCGATTTTATCAGCTCTATTTGAATTCTCTGTTATGAACCTTGATTCGTTTAGAATCCGGAATCACAAAACTAGTTGTAACTCGGGATTGGTTAACACTGGAACTACCGACGTTTGATATATACCTAGTTCTACCGCACCCGTCAAATTGACGGATCTCTGATTAGCGTATTTGTTGTAATTTTGACTTTGTTGATGTTAATCAAAGAATGTGATTTGACAAAAACAACATTTAATGTAACACTTATTATGTTTTTAATAAAGAAATAAACGAAAACGGGTTATATTTACATTCATATGTCTATGCCTATGAGGCACATATCTTACAAGAACATGTTATTCTGGATGAACACTTACCACAAACGTATTTGTTGTATGTCTTTCAAATATACATCGCTCTGTTTTTGTTGCACAATTGTATTTGGCAAGATTTTCGTTCTTGAGGTCTTTTACTTGAGTTTTCTGTAGTACAATCCATTGCTTTGTTTGGTTGTTTTTTGAAGAAAGATTGTTTTCTGCAGCACTTATTCATTGGAAAGTTCTTCTGCCAATTGAAACAAGAATTGTTTCCTGGTTATGTTCTCATCACAAGTCTCTTTGTATAAAATCCACGAATTGAATGCTGTCAAGTCCAAAATATTGTAGAACACTTTCAATGGCCATCTACGAGACCCTGCTTTTACGCTATATTTGCATGCCATCTGGTCCATCTACTCCAAACTTGGTTTTATTGTAAAACGATACAATTTTAGGATTATTTTTTTTCCTATTGGAATCTATTTTTACCGATCTATGCTTAGAGCTAAGAAGCAGTATTTTTTTGCGAGGTTTACTCTTATAAATTGTCAGAATAATATTATCTGATTTGTAGAGTTTTGTAGAGTAAAGAGCCATGTTATTTTTCACCACTTTAGCTGTTCCTGGCAATACTCTTCTATTTGATCGCACAATTCCAACAAGACTTATTTTTTTTTGTAACGTAGTTTTTTTGCGAGTTCCATATTTGTAAAAAAATATCTGTAGTGATATTTCTTCCACAGTTCACATAATTGCTTGCTAGATTCAATACTACGAATTCGCTCAATAATACCCCTGTTGGTTGAAGTTTATCTTTACCTAAGTAGGGGAAGCCATTTATAAAGTAATTACTCTTCACGTCTACAGCTAACCAAAATTTGATTTCGAACTTGTCCGGTTTATTTGGCATATACTGCAGAAATCTGCATTTTGCCTTTGTAGGAAACAGATGCTCGTCTATTGTTATATATTGATCAGGTTTGTAACAAGAATGAAGTTTGTAACATCAATGAAGAACAACATCATTGCAAGAAATAGATCTGCAGAGATACGGCCGGTACACTAATGGAAGAATTTGTGGTTCGTTTCAATGTTCAGAAATCCTTGAGAGTTCTCGAAAAAAAACCAAACAGTTTTGTCGTCAAGAACAAAAGCCTAATTCTACCCACACTTAATTCGTGATTTATAATACTACAAAAAATACAACATTCTTTGTGTTTTTGGGTGTATTTATCCTGACAGATTTAATGGCCCTCTATTACCGATTGGAATAAATTGATGGATCCTAGCTCATGTGCGTTACCTTCAGAATTTCAGGAAAGAGGTTCAGTCATATGAAAAAATATGGATGTTTAACCGAGCAGCACTCTCAGGCAGTTCAGTCTTTTTATTGATGAATACTGAGTACTCAGGGCGGGCGTGAAGCTAAACAAACCGTGCAAAAACAGATCTCATTAAATTTTGACTATGAATGTTTTACTTTAAAAAATACTTAACGTGCCCACGTGGACATTATCAAAACCCCCTCCCCCCTCACCGTGGACAAGCGTGGACATTTTCGAAACACCTACCCCCGTAAGTTGTCCACGTGGTATGTGGACAGCCCCTTATCAAAGTGCAAAAGAATATTTTTTTCTGAAGTGTATTGTTAACACAGTATTTTTATCACTGTCAGTTTTTCGAAAATTGGAAAAAATTGTGTCACCCGAAAAGCAACGTCGTGAATTTATTTTGCGCAAGCACGTGGAATATCCTCAACTCTCTCATCGGGACATCGGAAAATAATTCGGAATCGTGCAGTCAATTGATTAAGCGTTACTACGAAACTCTGAGCATCGAACGGATGTTCTATTAATGATCAGGAGCGTGTCGTGAAAGCGTTTATGCGGAATCCCAATGCTTCAATCAGGGATGTGGTCTAAAAGTTGAATCTGTTCAAGTCTTTCGTTCAGAGAGCCAAGAACTAGGAGGGACTGCATACGTACAAAGTGCAGAAGGCTCCAAATCGCGACGAACGGCAAAATCCGCTGGGAAAGTCACGGGCCCACACCCAAACTAACGTTGTCAGAAAGCATTTCATTTTCGACAGAAAACATGCCGTTTCTTGCCTTGAAGCGTGAAATAGGCAAATAATGTCATGTGTCCTCCAACGCTTTAAAATGTTTATATGTATGGAAGCAGACATCTCTTTCTTTTTTATTTTTTCATCTTTTTTGGAATTGCACCCAAAAAAAAGTCCAAACAACGACAACGGGGATCGAACCAAGGCCGGCTAGAACGCAAGGCTGTATTACACGACCACGTTATCCACATGACTAATGATGCTGTTCAGCAAATGCGTGATAATGGGCTTGATCACGAACATCACTTCACGGTGAAAACGAAGTGAATTGTATACAACCTTATTACGGCTGCCACCGTGTTTGTAGAATCCAGAAGAGTTCATCCGCCGTGACAACTTTGATGAACTCGATGTTATTATGATTACCACGATACTGTCATGTCACGGAGAAAAACAAGTATATGGGCCTGATCACGAACATCACTGTCACAAACGCTTTCACGTCACTTACACTTTACTTAATCTTTTTGTATCTATCATCATTGTCACGGACAGTTGCGTGTAAAAATGAACTCCGTGAAGTGATAGTGTTCATTCTCGTTTCTAAGAGACATGTCGGTTGCATAATTTCGGGCGTTTGAACATTATGTCGGTTGCATAATTTCGGACGTATGAACGTTATGTTGGCCTGATCACGAACATCAATGCCACATACGCTTTCACTTCACTCACGCTTCACTTAATATTTTTGTGTCTATCATCATTGTCACGGACAGTTGCGTGTACAAAAAAACTCCGTGAAGTAAAAGTGTTCATTCCCGTTTATAAGAGACATGTTGGTGGAAGAATATTGGGCATTTGAACGTTATGTCGGTTGCATAATTTCGGACGTTTGAACGTTATGTAGGTAAAATTAATACAGTTTATGAGATCATATTCCATTTAATTAAGCGTATGTTTTAAAATGACAAGTTTGCGATTCTACCTCGATTATTCGGTATTTCAATGTCAACTATTCGGGCACATCCCATGATTTATTTGTTTGGTGCGTTAATATGCTGAATAAAACGCAGGTTAAAAGATGAGGAAGAATACTTGGTTGCTCGTGAATAATGTAGCTGTTGAACATATGGGAATGTAATTTTATTTTCTCTTTCTTGTTTGATAATAGACATCTCGTATATATGTAATGTAATGTATACTCTGATTCTTAGCTCTGTCTTACTCGTTTGAATAGTGAGAAGGATTTAGTATAGGTCAAGATTAGAATCACTTTTTTTAAAAACGTTTCTACAATTTTGTTGAATAATAATAATAACTCATAGAAAACCCGAATTTATCCACCCCACGATCAATATAACCTAAGCTACTCTCATTTGGAATTCTGAATTTCAATCCTTTCATCCTTCCTATCCTCGTGTAATTTGATATACGGGACACGAGGTTTGATTTATTTATTTAAACATAAAATGGTTAACAGCGTCGGTCAGAAGCATAATCTTCATATAAAACATCTGAAACAGGAATTTGCCAAAAGCAGAAAGTGATTCAGACTTTCTTTAGACGGATATCAAAATTTTGGGAAAACAACTAGAGAATAAATTAAAAACAGTATCATAAGAATGACTTTTTTAGTCCTCAATTACATCCCATAGCGCATTTACCGAATCCAAATAAACAAATTTACGTCCTCTGGATATGTTAGGATTTCGTTCTAAAAATGCCACCAGACGGGTAAATTGCTGTTTGTTTACGTTTTCTTTTCTAAAAAGCAAGACAAGATTCAAAATGTTATCAAAAAAGCTAAATGAATACGAAATTAAACTTATTCCATTCCGCGTGACTAGCTTTCACCATCTAAAACACAAGTGACAAATATACTTGTTTTTTCCCCGTGACGTGACAGTATCATGATATTCATAATAACACCGAGTTCATCAAAGTTGTCACAACGGATGAACTCTTCCGGATTGTACACACACGGTGGCAGTCGTAATAACGTTGTATACAATTCACTTCGTTTTCACCGTGAAGTGACGTTCGTGATCAGGCCCAATATCTATTTCAGTCTGTGCCGTGCATGTGGCAAAGTATGCGGAAAGCTTATTTGTCTTTTGTTTCGCTCGCTCGTATTAATATTATATTGCCGTACCATATATATTATACAAATGTCATCGACATTCTCTTTCGTTAATGACTCGGCGATAAAAGTATTTTCTGATGTGTTCGAAGATCAACAGTGCAGAAGGAAGCCTCATTTATCAAACTATGTGGCAAATCTGTCTGCCAGGCCGTGGCTATCGAAAGAGAAAGTAAATGAAAAGAATCGATAAATGTAGACAGGTCGTTTTCAAAAGTTACGCGATAATTGATCTTTACAATCTCAAACAGCAGCATATTTGCACACAGACATTTTCTTCAAAAATTGCGTGTTTTGTTTGTGTGTGTTTGTGTCATATATGCGGATTCGATCCAAGCAATGTTTTCGTCAAATTGTATGGAACTAAAACCTTGTAGCGATTTACGTAACCGAGCTTCACCAGATGCTTATGAACGGTGGTTTTAGACATTTGTAGTGAATCTGCTAATTCACGTGCCGTGTACTGGGTAAAACTCTTGATCAGCGTCTTGAATCAATTATATGGTATCAGAGGCTGGACGAATACGAGCAATTCAATATTGTTTTTTATTTCTCTTTTGGTGGAATCTTTGATCCTTTTTTCTTCAAAAACGCCCAGAACGTAACAGTTAATGATGACTGCCATAGAATCGACTTTGTGGTGTCTTGATGCAGTGTCTTATTAATACTTACCACCAAAATAAAAACGACCGGTAGAATATAGTATTGTATGAATTTTCTTCCATACTTGCCTTTTATCTGATTCACCTTTTTCCAAGCAGACGGTCCTAAACCAACATTGCCCTCCCTTAACGGGCAGCCCTTAACTAATATCCATATTAGTTGCTTATCAAGCGTAGAGTGGGTGATAACTATTATTTGTTATTTCTTCGTCCCTTCGAAGGATTACGCGCGTTGTCTTATCTATTGCTTTATTTCTTACGTTGTTTCAGGGAATCTTTGCTTATCTCAGCTACGCTACGTTATCTCGTAAATCCTGTCTATGAAAATTTGTCCGCAACAAAAGTACTGCTTCGCAATATTGTAAGTTGCAAGAATTTTTTTTAATGCTAAATGCACTGGAAAAATAAGTTTGATTGACTCTGCATGACTTAGGCCATAGCTAGCCGTCAAATCTCGATCGTTTGAATGGTGTCTTCGAACAACACATGCCAACACGTGTCATTTTGTAGGATAAGGAAGAGATTTGGTTTCCTGAATGTGAATGATTTTATATCCATGTGTTTCTAATTCGTTTTTATCCACAGGTGGTCCTGAAACAACATATTCTCTTTTTCTCTATCTTTCCATTCCTCAAACAGAATAGTCCTTTGCTAACTCTTCGCCAACGGAGTGAACATATTTACTTCTTTTATTACCCTCTTGTCTAGCGGTTCTGCAAATCGAGCACCGAGCGTTAGATGAAACAACTGATAGCCATAAAGGATTTCGGTTACGGAATGATGAATAGTTGATTTAAGGGAATCGATTCCTGCACCGGAGATTTTGTTGGACCGCTGATTTGCACAGAAAAGGATCATGCTGGTTGGTACACTTACGTTACCGAACACTTCGAGTGGATCCGTGTGGAAACTTCTATGGATTCGGGAATTTTAGAAACATTGTCTTCATGGCTTATTCTCTTAATATCAGTCAATTATTCATATTTGTAAAACCAACACAATGCGGTGAGATTTTATCAAGAGACTAATTTTAACGTAAAAATCCTCTGCCGGGTGAGGGAAGTGGTGTGACAAACATTTTATTCAAAAAATGAAAGGTCAATAATAATGATAGCATCGCGAATCGAAAGACAGTTTTGAAAACACCAATCAATTCGGTACAACGATAATTTGTTATAGTGACTGACAAAAAAAGGTTTTCAAAACTGCCTTTCGATTTGCGATGTCGTCATTATTTATTGAACAATCAATCATCAAAGACGAAGAGGTTTTTTTCAATCCAACCAAAAATAAACTCTGTATTGAAAGGTCCTACAGGAACGTTATAGGAATCAGATGAAAGCTTATTGATAAGGATAATTGGATTTGGTATTGTGCAATTCCAAGTGAAATCGAACTTAAAATGCAGATTCTCAAAACTTGTATTGTTGATACGAACGAAAGTTTGTATTCCGTTTGGGTTGGAGGAAATATGAGTTTTCTACAGCATATGGGAGTTTGACTCAACTGTAACTTTTGAAAAGGGTGTATTGATTTTAGTAAGAGAAATCTTTGATGATTTATATCTCAAACACTATGAGTCGCACCGAAATAGTGTCTTAGAAAGAGTTATAAAATATTGATGTTAAAATGTGAAAAAATGTACACTGAGGAAAAAAATCAGTACTTTTTTTATTTACAAAAAAACTTTTATTTGCAATATCTAAAATAGATATTTTTAATTTTTCATATGAAATTTCATATAATTTCATAATAACAGAAGTCGTGTAAAAAAAATTAAAAAATGAATCCAAGACTATTTTTGACAAATTTTGTGGAACATTGAATTTTTATGAATTTCCGAATTTTTGTATGTTAACAGTCATTTTTAGCAACCTTCAGAATGCAACTCGGTGCTGATGCGCAACAAGATTTTTGTGCCCAGTTGAGCTCCCACTCCTTGTGCACACATGCGCTCTGGCGAATGAGCACGCTCCGAAACACAAATGAAATGTTTGGTTGTCAGCGCATTCTTACGCAGAGATTTGCGCCCAGTGTTCAGCTGAGTTTTACGCTGAAATTTGCACCGTGTTTGCGCCGTATTTCTATACTGCGCGCTTGAAACTTGCTCTCTCTGTTGAGATATTTTTCTTCACACAAGCGTATACGGTTCAAATGGGGGCACGCTATTTTTTTTATGCTTTGCTTAGAACGAACGAAGACAAAGCGGGCGCTAGAATTTGATGTGTATGTGTGTGTGTGTGTATACAATGAGACGCGCATCACACAAGTGAGAATAAATGGGTCTGATTCACGAATACACTACGAATACACTTCACGGTGGAAACGGTATGAAACGCATTCGCGATGACAACAGTACGGTGTCGACATCTGGATGCGAGATTAGTTTCCCACTAAATTTATCATTATAAAATCAAATTATCTTCAGATTAAATTTTTGTATGAAATTATTATATCACACGAAGAAAACAAAGTTTTCCACTCACATTGAATACCAGTTTGATACGAAGAGGTTAATTTTCATTAATGATTTTTTATTTGAAAAGTTCTCATTCTGCCTGAAAACTCATCATTATCTTCAACACTTCACTAACTCGTAAAACGTAGTTAAATGGCGTGCCGTTTATTTCGTTTTCACCGTGAAGTGTATTCGAGAATCAGGCCCAATGTCTAGTATCTGAGTTCTGCGCCGGTTACATTTTGCGCTGTCGTGCTTATGAATTTTGTGCTTTTCGCACCAAGATAGAATACGAGTTTTCTTTGAGCGCGCGCTGATGAAAATTAAACTCGAGCGCAGCGCTGAGTTTGTTTTCTGAAGATTGATTTTTAGCCACAAATTATTAATCCTGATGTGATATAACATAAAAAAGCTCTTCACCAATTTCCTTCTAAGCCATTCGCGAGGTATTTGAAAAAAACATTTCTAATTTATTGTCTTTTTTGTAGTAAGTAGGCTCTTTTAATATGTTTGTCGTGTTATGCCGCCATGTTCACGAAATTTTATGAATTTACTTATAATTTTCAACCACTTTTCCGAAAACATCATTATGGTAAAATTATATGTTTAGGAGTTACGTTGAAAAACATTATCGCTACGTTTTGTATTAACCAACATGTCTTCAAATGCGATGAATGTTTTGTGGTTTATATTTTTCGTAACATTCATAACATTCATCTTCTTCTTCTTATATGGCACTAACGTTCCTAGAGGAACTCCGCCGTCTCAACGTAATATTACTTGCGTCATTTTCATTAGTACTTAGTTGAGATTTCTATGCCAAATAACACGCCTTGAATGCATTCTGAGTGGCAAGCTCTAGAATACGCGTGACCACAGTGCAAGTCAGAGGAAATTTCTTCGAAGAAAAATTTCCCCGACCAGAACGGGAATCGAACCCGAACCCCCGGCATGCTAGGTTTGACGCTAACCACTCGGCCACGGGAGCACATAACATTCATATGAATTGTAAATTATTTCATTTAACTAAATCGCCTCCATTTTTCGATCCATAGATGTCATCATTTCATGATCTTAGCTTTCAACGACTTAAGTTTGCTGTGAGGTGTTCTATCCCACTCGACGACGCCCCACGCAAAATAATCCAAAGGATTGATATCGGGACTGCTAGGGGGCAAGTTTCCTTCTCCCGAAACTCCGGAACATTTTCACCAAGCCACTTCTGTGTTTTCTTGGCAGCATGAGCAGGTGCTCCGTCTTGTTGAAAGATGAAATGACGTCCAGCAGCAACCTTCAAGTATGCATCGGCTGTCCTTGACCAAAGAAATACGGGGGCATACCATCCCCCTCGCTGGAGACTACGCCTAGAACCATCACATAGGTCGGAAACCTCGTTGACATGACGATATGAACCTGACTACGATCTGGTGCAAGCCACCTCTCATTTTTTCGATTCATCTTTTGATCCTGATTGAAGTTTTTTTCATCAGAGAAAAAGATTACAGGTTTAATATGATGAGAACCTTTAACCGATTCAGGAGTTTTTTAGCTATCTCCAATCGTCGTGATTTGGTCGCAGCGTTGATGAACCGACCTCGACATACGACTTATCGCCAAGGTTTTTAGCCATTACTCGCCGGATTGAGAAGTTCGAATACCCGATTTCCCGATCCATGAACCTCGTTGATCTCGCTGGATTCTTTTTAATAATTTTTTCTACTTTTTTCCCGTTGCTTCGTTTAGCGGTATTGGAACGGCACTTGTACCAAGCCTTCTTTATATTATAAACTGTTCTTTCCGACACTTTTACTGACCGAACTATCCCCTTCACGGATAATTGGGGTTCTACTGATAATGGTAATCCGCCGATGTACTTTCGTTATGTATTAAACTCCATTTTTTTTATATCCGTCAAATCAAGCTGAGGTGCTTACGATCATACAAGATCTTAGCAGTGAAAAGGTTGCGGATCCGATAATATTCCAGTGAATATCATAAAAACGAACGCAGTTGCCTTTTCTAGAATTTGCTCGGAAATGTTCAAGATATTGAAATTGTCTACAGGAAGATACCCAAACTGCCTAAAAATGGCAAGAGTTTTTAGACAGACTATCGACCGATTTCAAGTGTTTAACAAAATATTTGAGAAGCTCATTTTGTGAGATTTCCGGATTTGTTTGAACGAAAATAATCTTTTCTACAAGCTCCAGTATGGACAAGAAGATAGTTGGTGCTCTTTTTCTTGACCTTAATAAGGTCTTCGATACAATTGATCATAATATATTAGTAAAAAACAGAATATGTATGGATGTTGCATAGTTGCATTGAATAATTGCAGAAGTATCCTGCGTCCAATAAGTATTGGGATACTGTACATCAATGATATAAGTAACTTGCCATTAATAGGGACTGCTATACTATTCGGTCGGTGTTACGTCAGACCGAACGAACTATCAGAAACCGTCGTCTAAGATATTGGAAATGATCTAACTATTCTTTGTAATTATTTTCAAGACAATCTTTTGTCAAAACGATCATGGTTTGTCCTGTTTGACCCGACTCAAAAATCGGGGATATTTCGATTGACAAGATGAACCACTTTTACCCTATATAAGTTCGTGGCAACTATATTGCCACCCACGAAAAATATTTTTTCCCTGCATTTGGTATATTATACTTTACCACAAACTTCTTAAGGTATCTGGCAAAACTCCATTTTTTCAGGCTGCTAAACGTGTACGATAATAATTTGAGAGTTAACCCTTTCAGGAGCATAAGGTGTCGAAAACTAAATATGTAAAGTAAGAGAATATCACCAGAAAAACATAGCAGGGTATATGTGTTTTCTATAATTTCATGAGAAATATTTTTTCCTATGGATCATAAAAGTAAATAAACGAAGTGTTAGGTTTATTATATCGGTATTTAATTTATTGCTTTGTAATACAAAAAACATAATAAGAATTATTATAAAAATAAAGTAGATAGTAAGTTATGGTATTCTACGAAAAATTTCGTTTACTTGTGAAGCACAAGTGGACATTGCACATAACACATTTATTATGTGGTCTTTGTTAAGTCAGACCGGATCATGTTTGATAGTTCTTTTTTTATTCGTTCAGAGACACATTTGCTGTCTTAGACATACGTTTTATTTTGACATTCAGAGAACAAAATATCGATTCAACAATAATTGAAGAATCTATAACGATTTTTGTAGAAGGAAAAGATATTTTCCTTTGGCGTGAAAGGGTTAATATTGTACATTTTTAGCAGCCCAACTGAAATTGGAGTATTGCCAGATACTTTTAGAAGGTTTTGGTTAAGTAAAATATTAAAATAATATTCAAAGTGCAGCGAAAAAAAAATTTTTTTTCGTTGGTTACAATATAGTTGTCACGGCCTTACAGTGTGGGACATTAAGACCACTGCTCAAGCCAAAAAAGAAAGTGACAAAACTTTGAGAAAAAATTATCCTGGATTAGTGCTTCAATGCATTTATAATAATGTATTTGCATTGTTCGAAGAAATTTATAACATCTGTACAGTCATTTATTAGAAAAGCGTTTCAGGCATACTTAACAACTAAAACGACGCGACAAAATTTAGGACCAGTTCCTCGTTTCAGCTGTTTCGAGTGTTGTTTCGATCGATTTTTATCACATAAACAAGAAGTATGTAAAGTTTTAATTCTCGAATTCTAGTTGCAGTCAACGAAGAATGGGTCGCGCGCATAATTGCACGGAAACATTTTTTCATTCATTAATATCATTAGGGCGAAATTCCGCCTGTTGATAACGATTAAATAAATAAATAAATAAATAAATAAACACAGCGGATGGTCATCCGCAGGCAGCAGCCAACGCGAAATCACAGAGAACTTGGGACGATCCAAAACCTTCGTGTTCAACGCCCTCCACGACCGCAAAAAAAAATCCGAAACGGCTGGACGCCCAAGGGAAACGACCGCGAAGGATGACTCTGTCATAAAGTGAGCCTCCGAGAAAGATCGCTGCAAGGCCTCGAAAAAGATCCGTGATGAAGTGAGCTTGTCCGTGAGTTCCCGGATAGTTCAACGGCGGCTGGTGGAGCAGGGGCTAGACGGTAAAAACCCCCGGAAGGTAATGCTGACGCCAAAACATCTGAAGGCGCGGCTATAATTCGCGAAAGATCACTTCGATTGGATCGGTCCGGAGAAGGAAAAGCAGTAGCGAAATATACCGCAACAGACGGAGGTAAACCTCATCGTCTCGGACGGAAAAAACCATCATCCAATAGGCTGCGCTTACATGCCACAGTATACAACGTAGACATTCTAACATGGAGGATGGAACATTATGGGGTGCTTATGGGGGTGCTTCTTCTGGTATGGGGTTGACCCCCTGTACTGGGTGGATAAGATCATGGATCAGTACTGCTACGCCAAAATCCTAAGGGATGTTATGCTGCCACACGCCGAGTGGGAGATGCCTTTGAAAAGGCAGTTCTTGCAGGATAACAATCCGAAGCACATCGTTAAGAGTGTCAAAAAGTGGTTCAAGGATAACAAAGTCGATGTCATAGAATGGCCAGCGCAGTCACCGGATCTGAACCCTCTAGAGCAGGGGTTCTCAAACTGTTTCGGGCGAGTGACCCCTTTTCCAGAATGAAGTGTTACCAAAGACCCCCATAGCAAAATTTCTTTAAAAATCTCTAGTTTTTTTTCTTATTCATACATAATACTTACCAATTTAAAAACATTGCGGTTGATGAAATGAGAAAACATAACCTTATTTTCTTATTTAAATTCAATAAAATAAATATATACATGAAATTCAGTAATTATCGAGTGTAACTAATAGTTTTTAAATACACATTACTTACAAATCCTTAAGTAGGTAATTAATTTTTGAAACTAACTTTAAAATCGCAAAGCAAAGATAAAAGTATGTTCCGCAAAAACGTAATCCTGCATCAAAAACTATGGGTGGGTTATACCGAATATACAACCGCAAGGTTGACGTAGGACTACCGTTGGCTTAGTAGACATTTGACTGTATTGATTAAATTATTGATTAAACGAGTGATTAAATGAAACAACTTCCGAATTCAGATGCGAACAAATCCCAATTTAGGTCAATTCATGTGTTGTGAAAAGATTATTTTCTTTGTTGCAAGTCGTATGACATGATGCCTTGTTCATTTCATTCATTTCTCGTGGACTTCCGAAATATGTGAACAAAAAAATGGTTGAACGATCAATGTATTTTACATTTCCCTCTGAATTTATTGCATCTCCCACGTGTACGTACTTCTCGATTTTTTGATTTTTTGAACTTCAAGCACTCAGTTTTGATTTTGACATGTAAGTTGAAAATATGCATTCAACTGACATGTCAAAATAAAAACTGAGTTCAATCGACGTTATTGACGTTATCGCAGCAAATTGTTATCAGAATTTTGCCAAACGGAATACGTAGAAGTTCAATTAGCTGAAGACATCAAGTAATGTCTTCCAATGCAGTCTTGAATAACCGAGCCAAAGCATTGTGTTCATACCGCTTTTGAAGTCTGCACGTATTCCAGAGTGTAAAAATGCATGCGGGTACAAAAAGACCCGCACATTGCATATATTTGAAATGCCGATTTCTCCAGATTTCTTGGTTTTGAAGTCTATGTTGGGGAACTGATTCCGGTCTGCAGAAACGCATGCGAGTACAAAAGTACCTGCATCTTGCATCTATTTCGCAATACCGATTTCCCCAAGCTAATTGAAATCTGTGTTGGGTAAACTCATCAAGTAGTCGCACCTTGCATCAAATTAATGTGGCGAATGAACAGTATTGTATAGAAAATTTGCATTAGGCACCAATCAACGTAAAAACGAAAACCAAGAAAACCGAACATTCATAATTTTCGGTGACAAGTATCCTGAAAGCTGCGCTCTTTCAAATTATTTTTAATCACTTCATTTAAGTTCACTTTCACTGTGTAATCGCGTTGTAATCTCTCAAATTAAATTAGTTGATGAGTGTATTATGATTCAGGGTGGAAACTCAACCAGGAAAACCGGTAAAACCTGAAATTTTAATTCAAAACCAGGAAAAATCGGATGGACTAATGTTTTTAATTGTTATTACAATGTGGTGCTCTTGTATGTTTTATATACATTGATCTTCAATCCGAGAGTCAACGGAGTATTCGTCGACACTTGAAACTCTAGTGCTCTAGTGCTAAGCTCTGTCCACATATGTTTCCGGACAGTGGGATGGTACATCATCATAATCAGCTGCATCAGCTCAGCAGAACTAAAATAAGCTCACATACGGTATTGAGCAATACTTTTTGAACTCTTTTACTCGGAAATTGCAAGGATATCGTTATCGGATTCGACGAAACGTTAAATAAGATTTCACAAAAGCAACAGATGGATGTACCGAAGGGAAAGGTGGAATCCAGGTACATTGGCTCAGCTTTTCTAAGCTCAACGCGTGCACTGGACTCGTTCGACAGATTGAAGAAATATTTTGAAGCTAAACCTAATTTGAAGTGGGTGCACTCAGCATTGACGGTCCCCATGTTAATTGGAAAGTAGTGAAGCATTTGCATGAAGAAATCCGTAGCAGCCAAAACTACGAGCTCACGAATATAGGTAGCTGCAGTTTGCAAGACTGTTTGGGAAATTGATGAATTCCTCCAGTGTTTATACAGACTGTTTGAGAACGTTCCGTTAAGATGTGCGGAGTATTCATGAACTATTGGATCGGCTGAAGTTTTGCGGAGTAAAACCTACGTAGACGCAGTCTAAGCACAAATAGAGCGTAAGTACAAAGATACACATCCAGATTTACATAGGAGCTTTGCTGCTGTTTTCACAGCCAGTACCTTTAGAGAAGTTGAAAAGGTTTTTGAGGATACATTGTTGGGGGCTTTTCTTAACATCAGCTGCTGTAGTTAAACCATTTATGACGAGCTTTCAGAGTGACCAGCATAGATCACCTTTTCTACTCGAACTGACGAACCTTTTTAAACCAGTAATGAATGAATTGATCAAGCCAGCACTTTTGAGAAGGAATCTGAAGTCCCTTATAAACGTAGATCTTTCCGACGGTTCGTTTCTGCTAAGCAGCGGCTAAAATTGAATTAGGATTCGCTGTAAAAGTTGCAATCAACAGTGTTGTGGAAACAATCAAGTTTTTGAGATAATTATCTTGATTTTCGAGAGAACTGTAAAGAGTACTACATTTAATTTGATGAATTCAATGAATTCATCTTATTTTGCAAACAACTTGCACCTAAATGCAAGCTTGTTATGTTTGTTTGGACTTGAATTAGATCATGGCTTCATTCGTTCTATTAAAATATTAGTCATTATTGTAACAAATTTCTTCACGTAATGAGGCTTATACAGTGTCATGAAAGTTTCAAATAAGAACAAGTGGTAATTGATAGGAGTCGATTTTTAGACCTCGTCGACCCTCAAAATCAATTTTCGTTTTTGCCGACCCCTTGGAAACCGAGATAGACCCCAAGGGGTCGATATCGACCACTTTGAGAAACCCTGCTCTAGAGAATCCATGGGTGATCGTGAAAAGGTCAGTGTTCACGGAGAAGTCGAAGAAGGATCCAAGCTTGTTGGTACGCCACCTGGTCACCACGTGCCAGAAGCTGGTGGAATCCATACCGAACCGGGTTCATAAAGTGATGCGTAACAAAAGTTTAACCACCAAGTACTAACCCTAGAAGCTGTTCACGGTATGAATTTTCTTGTTTTTTATTTTTTTGACCATGAATTCAAAACCGGTCCTAATTTTTGTCGCGTCATTTTAGTTGTTAAGTATGCTAAAAACGCATTTTTCAAAGAATACCTATTGTTTGAACTGCAAATGTTATAAATTTCTTCGAACAATGTGAACAAATTATTATAAATGGATTGAAGCACTGGATTGAATTACAGTAGAACCCCATTATCCGTGAGCGGATGATATGCCGGTATGGATTATTCGCGACAGCGAGTTCCATAGGCCTTCCCTGAATTTGTCAATAAGTGGTAGGCTCATGCTCTTTTTTGGTCATCACTTTTACATTATTTGGTCACTGGTGTACACGACCTTATATAGGGTTGGGGAAAAAGAAATGTTGTATTTATGATCGAAATTTTACGCTTTATTTAACCTACTTGAAATTATCCAATTTAAGATAAATATGAGCCGTTTTGTTCGCAAACATGTTGCCATTTAGAAGGCAACTTCATTATCCGCTCCTTATAAACTTCCCCCCCCCCCACCTTATTTGCAAAAAAACTCAGTTTTCGCAAGCCTCTTTTGAGGCCAGCTTAGTATCACCAAGAGCGTTTTGCATGGACCGGACTATACGGTGGGTGCTATAGGACATCCCATCCGAGCTCCCGTAGCTTCTGGCGGGTCATCAAAGATGTGTGAGGCCGAGCGTTGTCCTGGTGGAAAACAACACCATTCCTATTGATCATTTCTGGCCGCTTCTGGTTAATCGCCTGCTTCAAACGGTCAAGCTGCTCACATTAGAGAACCGAGTTGAGGGTCTGGCCATAGTTGAGCAGCTCATAGTGGATGACTCCCTTTCAATCCCACCAAACATACAGCAAAACCTTCCTGGTCGTCAATCCGGGCTTGGCGATGGTTTGGGCCGGCTCACCGCGCTTCGACCACCAATTTTTCGCTTTAGGTTGTCGTACGTGATCCACTTTTTATCACTAGTCACCATCTTCTTCAAAAATGGGTCGAGTTCGTTCCGTTTCAGCAGTGCAGGCGTTGATTCGGTCTAAAAGATCTTTTTGCGTCAACTCGTGTGGCACCCATTATTCAGCTTTTTTTGGAATCCAATCTTCTGCAAATAGTTCCAAACGGTTTTATGGTCTATACCCAGTTCCTGGCCAATCGAGTGAGTGCTCACTTGCCGGTCTACTTGGATGATTTCAACGATTTGATCGGTTTCCACTACGATTGGCCTACCAGTACGGGGTGTACCGTTCTAAATCATATTTCGGACGCTTAAGGGATTTGATGCAGAAAACAGATTTAAACTTTATGCACAAGTACTATTTGTTGGATATTTTTACTAAATTAGTTCAATAAGCTTTTAAGCTTCCTACTTTGGTGCCTATTTGATTAAAAACATCAACAATTATTGAATATAAATGTTTTTCAATTAAAGCGGATAAGAATCAAATTTCGGACAGAGTATCGGTTTTGAAGCAATGGCGTGTCGCAGAACGAATTCCTAAGAATATTTTGAAACTTCAGGATAACACCTAAAGCGTTACATAGGGGTTTTAGAAAATTCGAAAAAAATACAAAATGGCTAAATCGGTCGATTAATTCCTGAGATATCGATACCACCAGCTGAAAAAACATGGTTTGGAGAAAAACGAGTTGAAAAATTCGCACAACAATACTATATCCCTTAAGGTGATCTCATACTTTTGACTGTAACATTCCAACGAAATCGAATATCGAAAAATCTTTTTGGGACAAAATTTTTGAGAGAATAAGTTTCCCAAAAATGCAAAAAAAAAAGGAAA
This sequence comes from Toxorhynchites rutilus septentrionalis, assembly GCF_029784135.1. Lineage (NCBI taxonomy): Eukaryota > Metazoa > Arthropoda > Insecta > Diptera > Culicidae > Toxorhynchites > Toxorhynchites rutilus. Next base: position 154,909,238 of record NC_073745.1, read on the forward strand.
TCCGATTTTTTCGACCTTCCTGACTGGGGTCCCCTCTTAACCGCAGTAGAGCCTGTTTTGATTATCATCTGTTTCGTTCGTCCCTCAAAAAATATATCCTAACACGATGTTTATTGATATTAGTTATAATATTACTAGTACATATTTATATATCTCAGATGCGCTCTCATCCATCCGCTTCCATCCGACCACATCTGCTTTGTATGTTGGCCAATACTGATTCTGAGGATTTCCTGAGGATTTTGGATTTTAGGTTGCAGCAGTACGGATAGATGATCATGCTCAAATGGCTCGAATGACCTTGTTGTATTTACGCTTCGCATCCATGATAAACCTGAAAACACACATTGTAGTATTACCAATTTTATTTGTCCGAAATATGAATCGTAGGAACAAAATTCGAATCAAATTTATAATTTTTTTAAGAAAAAATACAATATGCTACATTATGTTTTATAATCAACTGTGAAACACTTACCAAGCAATAACAGTTAACCGATAACGATGATGATGAGGGATGAAACACGAGAGAAATTGAACTATTAATAAACGGTTATATTCTACCTGCTCACGCTAAGCGAACTTCAATAACAAATAATAATGAGTAGTGCTGATAGATTTTTGCTTACTATGTTATAATTTAAAAGTAAATCTAATATGAGGGGCTTAGAATGAAAGGGGTGTAAGTGATTTGATCGACTTCTCTACATCGACTCTCTCTTTGGTTCATAACTTAACTGCAAGTACATCCCCAGCTGTATTTACCAACGTGGAAAATAGGTCAGAGCCTCATCTATCGGATTCTATAGCAAACTTAAATTGGAAAGAAGAGAAAACGATCAAGTCACTTACACCCCTTGCATTCTGAGCCCCTCATATAAAATGATAGTGAAATCAAGGGGATAATCTAAAGAATCAATTGTGATATTAATTTCACAGTTATATCATCAGGGCATCAAGCATTTCAAGATATTATTACAAAGTGTCCGAAATATGATGCTGTCCGAAATATGATTCAGAACGGTATCTTCGACAGCCACTACACCAGAACGAAATCGATCAAACCAACGCTGTGCTGTGCGTATCGTTACAGTATCGGGTCCATAAACTACACGAATTTTTTCGGTCGCCTTCGTTGCAGTTTTACCTCGCAGGTAGTAAAACTCCATCTTTGACGCGCTATAACTTGAGACTGAAAACACAGCAGTGGAACTCCATACAATTCACTGACTAAAAAGTGTCCACATTTTCATCGCTTGTTTACGTGAAGAATATAATTTTTTCAGGCACACTTGATTTGAGAGTGTATGGATTTCTAGCTGTCTTGACGCAAGGTCTTTAATGAAAAATGAGAAAATGGGAAGGTTTATATAAACATGTTTATAATTACATAAGTTTATTCAAATATTAATATTGCCCTTATTTAACTATTCAGTGCAATTTTATCAAAATTTGAAAGAGAAATTAAAAAAGAAATCAATATTTTTATGAGATTAATCTATTAAAAATCCATGATTACCTTTGCTTTATTATTTACCTCCCATTATTTGTTAATTTTCCCTGCTTTTCGTTCTTTGAGAGCCTATCATTTCTATGACCTATCATTTTGAGAGGTTTGAAATTGCGACAAGATAGAAATTTGGTGTGAAAGAGCGAATTGTAGAAAATTAAGTCGCAAATTCTCTAAACTTTATATTTAAAGTTTTTATGTAGTATTTAATTTTTGAGTTTGTTTGAATGACATATTGAAGTTGATTCATAGAAGAATAAGATTTCATTTGATATTACGATTTTTGAAATCGACTCAATGGTTGTAAAATTATGACGTATTGGAAGAAATCTTACTTATTTAATCAGCAAAAGGCCCACGTGGCATGTGCTGTACACAAAAATCGTCTCCATTCACATGAATTTTTTTTTTTTTTCTAATTGTTAACTTTCATTCTCATATCAAGGATCAACATATCATATCTTTCCATTAATCCGCAAACATGCCTAGTAGTAACTTAAAAAAAACAAACTCATAAACGACAAAAAGAGTCTTCGTATATTTTTTATATATTTTTCACAGTTTTAGAGTAGTTTTATAGCGCTTTTTTAGTTGGAGTGCCTTTTAATTGGCACTTCGCCATCCGTCATAATTGTATGTCAGTTTTACTCAGTTTTTCAATGCCATTTTTATTGAAGAGTCTTTGAACGTTAAAATCAAAAAATTAAGGCACATTATAAAAGTATTTAGTTTTGCAGTTTGACAAATGTATTCGTTTGAAAATATTTATTAATATATATATACATATATAAAGTGGATTATATCACATCCACTATTCAAGGAAGTTAATGATATTTTCTACCATCAATCCAAATGCAGTAATCTTAATTATTATTATGGCCGCATTAAAAGACATGAAAAACAACAAGAAAAACGCGAACTTTGAAATTTGTGAACTATTGCAGTATTACTGCAGTATTATTGCAGCCATTCCATGCCAAACTGATAAAGTGGTTTTCAGATTTTCGTGAAAATTGGTAGCTTGTTTTCGTTATGGTAAAATATTGAACCTGTATTATTTTTTTGTTGGGTCCCAGCAAACATTAAGTCGTATGAATAGCTATAATTGGAGGCGATATACATACAACCAAGACACATTTGTACGATATATGATGCATATAACTAGTATATACACGCAAAAGTGGAGGCTATATACGTATATGCCATATTGTGTACGCATATAAAGCCGTATATAACGATATGCGATGCTTTTTGGACTGATATGCGATTTGATCCGACAATGTTACCACTCAATCCATCGATGACATGGAAAATCGTGTTTTTGCATTTTATTATGAGTTTAGATATACATGATCGATATTTTGATTGATATTTTATGCGATTGTGATTTGATACGAATTTATATGTAACTTATCATATGCAAAGTTATACGATTTAATGTTTGCTGGGGTGATTCGATTTTTTTCACTTTTTCCCAAAAATGACTTTTATCAAAAACTCATAACTTTTGAACCACTAAGCCGATTCAGATTATCGATACATCAAATTGAAGTTAATGAGCTAGTCTTTTTTGAAAAAAATGTCAAACTTGCAAGAAATTTGAATTTTTTTTCTTGTAATTCTTGATTGTATCCGTTTTTATAGTTTACATGGTTTCGGGACCAACGGCGCTATATTTTTCTATATTTTTTCTTGAAAACTGAGGATTTTTAACTCAAAATTATATATGTTCTTTTTTTCTTTTTTGAGTTATAATTTTTTAAAGTTAACCGATAGTTCGGAATATTAATTTCTTCCCCTTTTTCCTATTCTCAAAAATTCATAACATTTGAACTGCTAGAGCGATTCAGATGATAGATATATCAAATTAAAGCCTAGATTTTTTTGGAAAAATATTTCACTTGCGAAAAAAAATAAATTTATTTTCGTGATTAATAATTGTATCTGTTTTTTTTATAAATAATAAAAAAAAATGTTGCAAGTGTGAAATTATTGACTTGAATTAACTATGTCGATTATCTGAATCGGTTCAGTAGATCAAAAGTTATGAATTTTTGAAAAACGTAATTTTTGGAAAAAAGGAGAAACATGATTTTTTGAACCATCGGTTAAATTTGAAAAATCATAATTTAAAAACGAAGAAGGACACATTTTTGGATATGTTGTCTAAAAAATCCTCAGCTTTCGAGAAAAAATATAAAAAAATGTAGCGCCCTTGAATGAAAACTATAAAGAACAATTACGAACAATAATTGGCATGGAATATATATATAGTATATAGTTTGGTGTTAATTTCCCCGGCAGCTAAAAAGCTGTTTACTAAAAACTAATTGACGTTAACGTTTTATTACCTTGTAAATTCTAGATACAATACCAACAGAGGGTATTTAAAAAAATGGCTTTTTACGGGGTGTGTTCGAAACTGAAAAAAAAAGAAATTTATTCAGAAATCATATTTTTAAGTTGTTTTTTAAGCGTACATACATTATTTAGTGGTATAATTATTGTATCATTCATTTTATTCCGATGAGAATGCTTTAAAATATATCAACTGATGCTCTTACCACATTTTAATTTTTTTTTCAATGTTCATTTTCTATGGCGAAGCTTCATTCGTAAATTACACATTTGTCATCATTGGTGGAATACGACCATAAATGTTGTTATGAATAGAACAGCAAGTTATGATTACAATACATATGGGTTTATTTTGATAATGCATTATACATAAGCCGATAAAAATGCATTATAATATTTGTCCACAGCGTTTCAGCGTGTATATGTATATTTTATTCAATTTTCAGTTCATAATTTCTATCCCATTCGCCGTGTTTATCATGATGATGCTAACATTATATACGAACCTCCCACCTTATATATGATGTCTCCCACCCTCTTAGAGACATCTTAACAATATGTTCAATTTTTAGAGCGTAAACCATCTGTAAATTTTTTCACTGTTTACATTTTCTTGCCACAAATCGTTGCCACTTTTTTCTCTCAAGTTCCACTTCTCTTCTCTGCTGAAAAGGACAATCACAACACTGTCAAAACGACACTTGTAGCACAGATTGTCGTCTTTAACCCTCCTGTACTCGCGTGCAAAATCATAACACGTATACTCGCGCACGGTGTCACAGACCGAAAATTAAACATCTCTGTAATGTTGCCATTGTGTATTTTTCAGGCTTTATTGGCATTTATTTGAAGAAGAGGGTATGATAGCATGAAAAAATTCCAAAAAATATGTTTTCTTCGTCTTTATTATGTTTTAATAAAGGGTGTGTCACATCAAATTGCAACACGGAAAAAACGCTGTAGAAATTCGCCCAGTGGACCGATCCTTTTGAAAATTTTAGACAGTAAAATAAAAACTATTAAACAACTTTTGGCATTTTCTTTTTATTCATACTTCGAGCCCAAGCCCGTATGCTCGCACCTTCCTCTTTACCCCGTCCATAAGGTTCTGTACAACGTCAGGTTGTAGTTTTTTTGAACAGAAATCCATTTTCTCTTGAAGTCCGCCTCAGATTTGACAACACCATGTTGCCACACCATGTACTTTTTGGCAAAGTTGGATAGTTTCTGCTTGCGAATCTCCTCCGGAACGCTGAATTTGTCCTCTGCGGAGAAGAACAACAGGCCCGGCAGCTGACGAAAGTCCGCTTTGACGTAGGTTTTGTCGTCCATTACCAGGCAATGCGGCTTCATCAGCATTTCGGTGTACAACTTCCGGGCTCGCGTCTTCCCCACCATGTTTTGCCTTTCGTCACGGTTAGGAGCCTTCTGAACCTTGTATGTACGCAGGCCCTCCCGCTGCTTGGTCCGCTGGACGAATGAACTTGACAAATTCAGCTTATTGGCGACATCCCGGACCGAACTTCTCGGATCACGTCTAAACTGCTTAACTACGCGCTTATGATCTTTTTCACTGACGGAGCATCCATTTTTGCCGTTCTTCACCTTCCGGTCGATGGTTAGGTTCTCGAAGTATCGTTTTAGTACTCTGCTGACCGTGGATTGGACGATTCCCAGCATCTTACCGATGTCCCGATGTGACAACTCCGGATTCTCGAAATGAGTGCACAGGATTAATTCACGAGGCTCTTTTTCGTTCGACGACATTTTTCCAAATTTACGAAAAATTGACAGTGAAGCATGGCCAACGTGATCTATACACTCTTATCTGATTATAAGCGAAAGCTGTAGATATAATTCCTAAAAATTAAATTTCTACAGCGTTTTTTTCCGTGATGCAATTTGATGTGACACACCCTTTAGCGTATCGCATGTGTTGGTACAAAGGGGAGGTGTGCCGCTTTTTAACACTTTCGGTCTGACACACCGACGCGTAGTTAAGCAGTTTAGACGTGATCCGAGAAGTTCGGTTCGGGATGTCGCCAATAAGCTGAATTTGTCAAGTTCATTCGTCCAGCGGACCAAGCAGCGGGAGGGCCTGCGTACATATAAGTTTTAGAAGGCTCCTAACCGCGACGAAAGGCAAAACATGGTGGGAAAGACGCGAGCCCGGAAGCTGTACACCGAAATGCTGGCGAAGCCGCATTGCCTGGTAATGGACGACGAAACCTACGTCAAAGCGGACTTTCGTCAGCTGCCGGGCCTGTTGTTCTTCTCCGCAGAGGACAAATTCAGCGTTCCGGAGGAGATTCGCAAGCAAAAACTATCCAAGTTTGCCAAAAAGTACATGGTGTGGCAAGCGATCTGCTCTTGCGGAAAGCGGAGCGCCCCCTTCGTGATGACCGGCACGGTAAACGGGCAGGTTTACCTTAAGGAGTGCCTACAGAAGCGCCTCGTGCTGCTTCAATAGTGGTAATTGAAGCAGCACGAGGGCCCGACCATCTTCTGGACGGATCTCGCTTCGTGCCACTATTCAAAGGACGTGTTGGAGTGGTACGAAGCCAACGGGGTCACCTTCGTGCCAAAGGAAATGAACCCGCCCAACGCACCGGAGCTTCGCCCAATAGAGAAATATTGGGCGATTATGAAGCAGGCCCTCCGGAAGAACCCAAAAGTTGTCAAATCGGAGGCGGACTTCAAGAGAAAATGGATTTCTGTTCAAAAAAAAAAACTACAACCTGACGTTGTACAGAACCTTATGGACGGGGTAAAGAGGAAGGTGCGAGCATACGGGCTTGGACTCGAAGTATGAATAAAAAGAAAATGCCAAAAGTTGTTTAATAGTTTTTATTTTACTGTCTAAAATTTTCAAAAAGGATCGGTCTACTGGGCGAATTTCTACAGCGTTTTTTCCGTGATGCAATTTGATGTGACACACCCTTTAAATGATGACGAACGACGAATAACGAAGCTAGAGAGAATCGCAAAGTCGTAGTGTTGATATATTCTGAGAAATGAACGAATTATTGATTTCTCGGTCTGACAGACCAATGTGCGAGTATAGGAGTGTTAAATAGGCGTATAGTTTGACCCGATGCGATAAGTACAACACAAGATATGTTTAAGTGATGCCATCTATTGACAATATACGACATTTCTTTTTCCCCAACCCCCAATATATGGATTATTTTATGATTTCTGTATTGATAAAACATAGTTTTCAAGCTGAATCATAATTTTTTGTGTTTGCACCTCATTTATAGTCCTTTATTGCGTTATCCGCGATTTTCGTTATCCGTGGCCCGACTATTTTGCGGATAATCGGGGTTCTACTGTATTTTTCTCACAAAGTTTTGTCACTTCATTTCTTTCGTCTTAATGTTTTGTCCGACACCGTAAGTAATCAGATCGATTGTCACAATTCAGATAACAGCTGTCATGGCTCGAATGAAACCATTTTTCGTGAACTTTGTCCAAAATTCGTTACTACTTTGCTATAAAATACGCAACTTTAGCCTCACCATAAAAAGTTTCCAACTTGACAACATAATGATGCCACCCCTCACGCTGAGGTCGACGAATCGTCTTATGCTCTCTCTTACCCACGTGCGTACTGAAACATTCCATCACATCCGCTTATCAAGAAAGCGTGACTCATGAGAGGAAAACAGCTTTCCACTTGTGCCAGGAATAAATGCGAGAGAGCATTGCAAACATGTATGCACACACAACATTGTGGCGGCGGAGGGAAACCCGTTTATGGAAGGCTGCTCGGGAGCTCCACGAGAAGCAACAGCCAAATATGAGACTCACATGAAAATGGATACTGGAGAACGAGAGATTTTCTCCGTCCATTGGGGGAAATGAGAACAGATCTTGGTACAATTGGGAAATCAGCGAGAGAGAGGACAAGATTGTTTCGTTTATTGTTGTCAAAATTTTTCCTGATGACGTTTTTAGTTTGGATTTTCCGTGCGTTCGATTGTTTGCCTTCGGAAGGTGTCGGGTGTTCGTGTCGATTAAAGTTAGTGATATATGATGAGCTGATTGTTTTTGAATGCTTAGTGTAGACGGATTACACGTTTTCTTTCCAAAGGATTTACGATAGTGCAAAAGTTTGAAGAAAATTATATGTTTTTTTCCCTAATGAGGAAAGGTATCATTCCTGGCAGACTGGAAGAGGATATAAGCCATTAGAGGAAATCAAGAAAACCATAAGAATACAGTCACCTGATGGTGTTGGTGTTATTGTGGGATGTGGTGTGTATAATAGTGACTTTTCATACGGTGACCAGAAAATAGTGTAACCGATTTACAACTGTGGAAAGCATGAATGAGCCATCATATATAACAATATTATTTAAATTTAACATCACAATGAAACAATGAAAATGGACTTACGTGAAAACGTAATGCCCGGTATTACTTTCCATGTTGGATATGCGGTTCAAAGTGGTTTGCTTCAAACATTTACCTACAACGTGCTTTAGGATTAAATCAAATCTTTTTTCATTTTTTCTATTTTGATCTTGCAAAGCCGATTTGACGATTTTGCCGACAATGAGGCTTGAGACAGCATTTGTCGATTGTCTTTTGCTTCATCGATTTGAGAACCGTTTCTGTGCATATATTTAATGTACAAATGAAACCTTACTATCAGAGAAAGAGATTAGTTTTATATTCTGTATTTCCGTGTTGAAAATAGGGATTTGCTTTTCACGGAGTCGTAGTAGTATTCATTCACAGTTTATGGAGCTTGAACTAGGCGAGGATATCGGCTATTTTTCGGGAGCGATTTGACGCTTACAATGTTCTCAGCCAATTTATTGTATTTTTTATGAAACATTTGAGAATAATTGTTTCGAATGTGTTCCTTACTGATTTGTTCATAGCAGCAATTTCATTGTTAAAATGTAAATCTTGAAACTCGAGATGAGATTCTGCATATACTTTTTTAGTTACAGTGAAGAATTTGAATAGACAGTTTCAAGATGCAAAATCACGCACTGATTACCACAGACGCCGATAACCACATGCAGCTGGTCACTCTATCCATCCATTCTTGGAAGCATTATCAATCTGCTCGCGGGTATCCCCATCATCGGTAGTGGTGCGTTGCGAGTGGCACTCGTGAATTCCGGAAGGGAAACTACATGAAAAGCGCCACACTTCTGCTTGTGGTGGTGTATATACACAGCATGGAGTCAAAGGATCTGTGCGAAGTTTGCACTTCTGCCGATTTTCTCGCGATTTTTTCCTGGACTGATCAACGGATGAGAGTATTTGTTGAGAGTGGTTGGGTTGGAAATTTTGAAATAGTATTGTTTGGATGTGTTGGCAGCCGTCCCAAAGCATCATCCAGCATCGTCAGGTGGTGGAGTGTGGGGTCAGGGAAAATAATGAATGAAAATTTCTTAACCGACGGTAGGCTTACTTTCGTGGATGAAAAAAATTGCCTGCTTGCTTAGGAACGGATGCAAAGAAACACGCGTGATGTGTGATGTGACAGTGGAGAATATCAGAGCATATTAATGAAGAAAAAGTGATTTGATTGCTCCTGTATGAGGAGAGGATAAAACATCAACTAGAAGAGAATGATCTACGTCAGTTTGTGGAATCTCATTCACGAGCAACTATGAAAATTTAAATGTGAATCATAATAGTTAAGTGTTCACCAGAGAGTTTCACCCTAACATAACGGATCCAATTTTATAGTGGCTGAATTAAGGCTGTCAACTGTGCAGTACATTTAAACTTGAGAGGTTTTTCGAGGAGAGAAGATAGCCAATTTATTATCAGCAGAGGATTTAAAAAGTGTGATGTTGATGTGTTGACATCAAATTCAAGGTGTGATTGTGAAATTACAAGCGATATTAAAACTGAGTTTCAGCTTATCGCAACAATATTAAGTGACTGTGAAAATGGAACGGGTGTGGAGAAAAGTGAATCAGGGTCTTACAATTAGATCCTCGTCTACGAAGCAACCTCAAACGACGGCCACAAACACAGCAACGACCGGATGCCTTCCGGTGCTCGTACCGGGGCAGCCACATTCAACGGATACGACGAGTTCTGCCGGTTTCGGTGAATCCCAAGTGGTTGCCGTGCAGCAGCGTAGAAGATCTAATCCTACACAAGTTAATACTGCTTCGTCAGAAAAGCGGAGGCGTCGTCGACGCCGCAGTCGTCCCAGCCGAGACGGGTGAGTAAGCAAAAACATTGCACGTTAGCTAATAATGTGTCTGATCACTTAATAGACTATTGTTGAATTGAAAAGCATGGGTTGTTGTACTGTGAATAGAAAGACATTGGTGGTCTTGTAAAAATTGCACAGGTCTTATATTAAGGGGAGTTCGACCTGGAGATCGAAAAATTCGAATTTTTGATTTTACATTTGCGGGTAGCCTACAATATCAAAAAGGTTAACTACTCCAAATAACAGAATGTAACTTATTTGTAAATAATTTGCTTCATTTATTACAACGCTTCGATATGAGGTCAAAACGCATCTTGTTCTATCAACTGATTTATTTCAGGATCTGGTTGATATTTTTTAAGCGTGTAAAAATGTATTTTTATTTAATATAAGCACTAGCTGACCCGGCAAACTTCGTCCCGCCCAAAATTTATTTTTCGTTATCACATCCACGTTTTCTTACTAAGCGCTGTTCATGGGTCCAATCGCAGAATTATTCATTGATTAATCTTCTAATCTACCCTTTAAAATCACCTCTTACTATAAAATTCCTAGTACTTCTACCAAAACTCGGCATTATAATATCAGATTATTTTCAGACACAATTCTCGTTCAAGATTTTTCAACCACTTGCAAATAACATGTTTCTCCGTTACGTTACATGCCAAATTTGGTTTTATTTGCTTGATTAATTCTCGAGTAATGCGGAAATTTGTGTATCATTTGTATGGTTGAAGTGTCACACTACCGTAAAAACATTTATTGCACCCTAGGGCGTCTTCGTAACCTAATTGGTTGCGTGTCCGCTACTAAGCGAACGATCATGAGCTCATAACTCAGGGCCCCTCAACTGACCATCTTTGTGTATTATTCTAGCTACTATGTCCACGCAACAATCATCATGTGAGCGTAATCCCAGTCCCTTACCGCTCACATTTTCGGTAATTGGCACTATGAATAACGCAACAAAGGAAGCCTCATATCAACAGTCCCGCTGTGAACAGCCCATCTGTGAACATTCGAACAATAGCAATATTCTTACGCCGAAAAAGGCGACATGTGTTGTGCATCGATAGAATTAGGAATTCTCTTACGCCTAAACGGCTGCTGTGTTATAGATAAAAGAAATGTTTATCGATAGATAGCGATACTCTTACGCCTCAAAATGGTAACAGTGTAATATACAACAAAAGTTATCTTAAGATAAAAAAATGTACACGAATGAATTCGGCTCTGTTACAGCTGAATTTGCTAAATGAGCCTAATAAAATAAACTGTTGGGATAAAAAAAAATATTGCACCCTGAAACCTCCACATGCCAAATATTTGGTTTTATTTGCTTGCATACATTACATATAATACAACATACATACATAAAAACCAACAATAATCTATAAACAAAAATGAAACAACTTCATGTTACATAGAATATTGAATGCTACTGAAATTGAAAAAAAAAATCATTTTGGCAAATTTTTGAGTTTTTCAAAACTGCAACGTGTTGCTTTGAAAACAGACTATTCAAATCACAAAAATCTTTCATAAGCAGGAGCCAGCTCCTGCGGGAATGGAAGAGTACCTCAATAAAGTCATTTATCCTTTCCGGGCACTGTTCGGTGGGGGTCTATGAGCCTTTGATTTTTGCCATTACAAATCTATACGCGTTACCCCAGGGATTTGCATCAACGTCACGGCAAAGTTCTTTAAAACATCGTCTCTTGTTGAGCCTGATTTCCCGTTTCAAGATTTTGCCGCTCTAAGTACTTCCCTGCGTTCTTCTCTGTCTGCGGGAGACCAAGCCCTCTGCATGCTCCGCCTAGCTCGAAGACAGCTAGCGCGTAAAGAATTAATTTCTTCGCTTCACCAGTAAACTGATTGGCATACGTTTTTTGGTTGTAGCATTCGTGGCATGGCAGTGTCACAGACTCTCGTTACAGTCTGTTCAGTCAGTTCGCTCACATTCATGTTGGGTGGAGTTCGTACACGAAGTGCTTCGATGAAGAGATCTTTGTCAAAACTTTTAATTTTCCACCTCCGTTCTCTAGGCCTTGATCTTTGAGTTGTTGACGGCTTTCGACTGCCAAGATTATATCGAATGGCTTGATGATCATTGTTGGTAATCGTCGCACACTCTCAATCCACATTCATCGCTAGCATCGCACTGCAAAAAGTGATCTGTCATAGATTCTCGACCATTCCTGCGGAAAGTGCTGGTTGTACCTTGATTGGCTTGATTCACTTCTAGTTTCGCAAGAGCATCCATTAGATCAAACCCTCTCGTATTGGTGAGTCTACTCCCCCACTCCACTGCCCAGGCGTTGAAGTCTCCGCCGATGACGAGGGGCTTCCGACCAATGAGCTCTTCGGTTAACTTGTCGAGCATCAGGTCAAATTGTCATTTTGTCCACCTCGGGATGCGTAGCAACTGCACATAAACACTCCGTTGATTTTGGCAATCACGAATCCTTAATGTGCCCTGGACACTGTTTCCTGAATGGGGTATTCTCCCATAGTCATTATAGCTGACCTTCCCGCCTTATTGCCCAACCAGTTTCTGTTATTACGGTGCACCCTGTATGGTTCGGCAATTGTTGTGCCCTGTCACAGTGGTTAAGTTAGATTTGGATTACTTCCATTTTTCTTTTGGCAGCCAATGCTTCTTGGAAGACCGAACATCTTGGGCCTCCAGTAACGTGATCATTCTTTTCTTCAGCTTTGCAGAGCAGACATTTCGATGGTCTGCTACAGTCTTTAGCTAGATGTCCCGTTTCGCTGCATCTTAGGCAAAGCTTCGATCTATCGGAACCATTGCAATTTGTCGCATGATGCTCAAACCACATGCACTTCAAACACCTTACAATTTGTTGTGTAACTTTAAGGGGATATATAGTCCACCCTACTTTCACCTTGCCAACCAACCTCCAACATAATAGTTGCTGCGTTCCTTGGCAGTCTTATCGTGGCTATTTGCGTGCCTCCGAAAGCCTTCCGCAAGTGTATTGATAAGAAAGTGTGTGTACGAGCGTCATCTATAGACGACGTCAGGGTGATACTGCACATCGATCACACCAGCGCGATATGCATACTTTGCAGTGTTCCGTTCAGCGATATCACTCCGCTGTTATAGTGAAAGAGTTAATCGTCGGATCTCTTTTCAACTTGAACAACATTTCACCGTTCTGAACGCGTCTCACTTTAGTCACATTCTCACCAAGGTTTTTTAAGGTGAAGGTGGAAGCTAGCCACAAATGGCTGCCACAATGGCGCTCATTTTTTTCATCTCCCTCCCTCACCCGTCGCCCGAAAATCAATAATTCTGCGAAACAGTGTGAAGAAAATGATCGTTTTCGCACACTTCCCATCTAGTAATATCAACCAAACTCAAATCGATTACTCACAAGATATTAAATTTTCATCTGCTGTCGCACTGTATATCGAAAAACGTCGGAAAACTCGAGCTAGTGCTCTGGAAGTTAAATTTTCATCTTTCAATTTTCGGCAATGGTTTTATTTGTATTGGTGAGGGCATCATTATTTTTTCGACACTGATGCCAGACAACATCATCGAAACAGCTATAAAAACCATTCAATAAAATGTTATTCCTGAGCCATAGCGTTTCCTCTCATGAAAATCAATAGAATAAAATTGTGTTACAATACAATTCAATACAATTCAAAGTCAATACAATTATTATTTTTACGTTTAATGGGTCTATAATGTAACTTTAACATTGGGTGAGAAAATTGTATTGCCGAGCTCGGAACACTGCGACGGCTGCCTATGCTTTCAAAAACAGTAAACAGAAAAGTGTTACAAAATAGATGGCCTCGGCCAACGAAGAGAAGGGTTAAGGCTCTCCAACGTGAATATATGAAAACAATACGATCAACGAAGGAAAATATTAAGGAATTATCAACATCGAGCATATTGTCTGGTCGTGTATCCGGTTCTATGCTGCTCGCTCTCAGCTCTCTAGAGCACTGAGAGCAAAAGGCAGACAATCGGATATCCCCGTCCGGGATATCTTAGGTAGCCGTGATCCTGATCTTCTGCTTCATCTATACCTGTTCCTCAGAAACGCCGATGTCAAAGTTTAATGATGTTTCCTTCGTTGTGTCCCCGTTTCATATCCCTCCTATCCGATCGATAAACTTTTACTTAGTCGCGGCAATACATACACACACTCTTTACAGATACACGGGCCAAAGGTTGTGCAGTCCACTGATGATTCAACAAGAGCCAAAGGTTGTACCGCTCATGACAACTCTACACGAGCTGATGATTGCGCCGGTTAGTGACCATTCTAAATTGGATTCCTCGAGTCGAGAAGACGCACCACGCTAGATATGGGGTACATACTAGGGGGGCGTTGCTGATTAATGGTCAGCTGCATCCAAATAGGAAGTATCCCGTGTCGGGCACACGTACAGAGCATTGGAGACAGCAACATCCCAATTACGAGAACACTTGTAATACTAACCTCGAGCCGACCGCGAGTAATCGGTTACATATTACTAACATAGATAATAAGAAAAACTGTTAAAATATTGAACTCCGGCCCCGTCAGGCTAACGCCATAGGAGCCTTGATAAAAATATATATTTTGGAAAAAAAACATCGAGTTACTATGCGGAAGAACTTGTTAATACCAAAAAAGCCCTAATTCGCATGTGTTATTAATTTGCTCATGTTACGCTCGCGCATAATCAGAATTTTGTTTCATATGCAAATGCACCTTCTATATATTTTTATACAGGGTTTTCCATTTCGGGCTTCCGAAAGTATACAGCCCTGCGCTGACAACCGTTTGACATAGCTGTCAACCAAAGCGTCATATCGTTAGTTGAATGTCTGCCATTTTACAATATGGATCGTTTTAGCATCGCACAACGTGTTAATTTTGTTAAATTATACTATAAAAATGATGAAAAACCGGCAAATGTTTTTCGAGCATTACGGACGGATTTTGGTCGTCATGGACGGCCTACAGAGCACACAATCGCTAATGTAGTGCATAAATTCGAACAAACTGGATCCGCAGCGGATATTGTGAAACCTGTGCATCATCGTAATGTGCGTTCGGCCGAAAATATTGCTGCTGTTGCTGCCAGTGTGGAGGATGACCCGAATGTTCCGATTCCACGGCGTGCTCAGCAATTGGGCTTGTCAAACACATGATTGTGGCGAATTTTGCATTTGGACTTGCACCTACATCCATATAAAGTCCAACTGGTACAAAAATTAGAGCGTGGTGACCATGGAATGTGTCGGGCATACGTCGATTGGGTGAACGAACAACAGCAGGAAAATGCTGAATTTTCGCATCAAATTTTCTTCAGCGATGAGGCACATTTCGAGCTAGATGGCTATGTGAACACCCAAAATTTCCGTATATGGGGCTCAGAAAATCCACACGTGATTGTTGAGAGGCCATTGCATCCGCCAAAAATCACTGTTTGGTGCGCATTATGGTCTGGTGGAGTCATCGGGCCGTATTTCTTTGAAAATGAGGATGGCGAGACGGTAACTGTGAATGGTGAGCGCTATGGCCGCATGTTAACCGATTTTTTTTGCCACAAATTGAAGATATGGATACGGATGACATGTGATTTCAGCAGGACGGCGCCACGTGCCACACAACACGACCGAACATGGCCATATTGCGAACGAAATTTGAGGGACGCATAATTTCGCGTTTTGGTGATGCCAATTGGCCGTCCAGATCATGCGATTTGAACCCGCTAGACTTTTTTTTGTGGGGTAATGCGAAAGACCGTGTCTATGCCAACTCTCCGCAAACTCTTGAACATTTGAAAGACAACATTCGTGAAGTTATGACCGAGATACCGCCCCATATGTGCCGAAAAGTCATCGAAAATTACCTGTTCCGGATCGAGGTGTGCGAGGAAGCCCTAGGTGGACATTTGAATGATGTTGTATTTCACACATAATGGCGACACATAATAATTTGAAATAAAAGTTTCATCGAAATTCGAATTCTAAGTGTGTTTTATTTCAATTTACTTTCGGAATTTAAAGTTGGAAAACCCTGTATATAGAAAACAAATATCGCATTGTTTTTCATTTGTTTGTATATGAATATATTTCTAATTTCTAAAAAGCAAATCGACACTTCAAAGTGCTAGAATATTCCAAATGTTCAAATAATTCCTCTACTTATTAGCAAAGAAACATTCGAAGACCATTTACATTTCATCCCCTGTTATGCAACAGGAACTTGCCCGAGAACAACCCACATGTTCTCCTCCTGTTCGACAACAGGGACAAATCAATAACAAAATCTTTGTTAGACACAATTGACACATATAGCAATATTTAAACAGAAATCTTTTTTTTTCAGAAAAGTTTAACCAACCCAAAATAAAATTGCATACATAATTTTTTCTCGTATTCCTTACATTATGCTTTTAAATTTTTCTGTTGCAATATATCACTAGCATAGTCATTCAAGGGCGCCATTATAAAAAAACGTATTCAAACCGAAAATCATCGCCATATTTGTTGCTCTCAAATTTCAGTCTCAAGCACTTCTATTCGTTTCATGTTTTCACTAAAAACTCATTGCATACCTTCATCGCTCTACCCTCGTCGCCAATTGTAGTATTCGATCAGCAATTGAAACACTTGAGAACTTTTATAAAACCGAGTTATATTTTCCCGACACTTTCCATCCACGTGTGTTCACTCCTCTCCCTGTCTGTCAATCTGCTCTCTTTCTACTTCTGACCTATCAGCATTCTATCCTGTCATACAATGCCACGAGGCGCCCGATACTACAACGGGTATAGTCAGTCAGATAGTCAGCTGACTATCCTCAGATGACCATGACTATGCAGAGCTCTGCTCTGTATTATAGTATGTCTGAAAAAGAACCTGAAACTGTGTCGAGGGATGAATGTTCAAGGGAGTTTTACTAAATACTCTACCATTAACGGAGCCTGTGGACTGTTGTAATTAGAGTTCTATAAAGAGTATACATACGAGACATATCGCCCGGTCGATTGTTTTCAGAGGAATTCTCTCGGCTTATCTTTTAAGGTTTTCCAAAGATAACTCTTCGTCGTCATGGTAAGATTTCTACATTCGCGCGATGCATAACGGAAAATGTTGCCGTGAATAGTGGTTTTAAAGGAGTTCTCTCGATTACCTTCTCAGGTTTCTCACTATTAACACTTAGCCGTCGCGATTGGATTTCGATAGAAAGTACGTGCGATAAATAATAGAATATACAGCTGGTCCAATTAATTGTACAGGGTTTCCTTCTCAAGATACCCAAATATAATCTCGTAATATAAATTCACCCTTTTCTGAACAGTTACAAAAACACATTTCAAAAACAGTTGTCTCCTATGATCAAAGTTTCGTCCGTGCCTAGACAGTCCTCTTCTACGTTTCAATGCATACCTCAGATGAGTCGGTTCCCAACAGACGAATATTAGGATGAATTATCTTAACTTGTAAACTTTCACTCTCATTCTTGTTTACGGTCGTATCTGACTTTCGAACGTGTTAAACCTTTCGCGTACAACATCGAGTCTCACTCGTGGTGTTAGAAAAAATTAAAGGAAATTTGGAAAATCGAAAATCTATTTTCGATGCCAAATGAATTAAAAATTAATAAAACTGGTGTCACTGGTGATCTGGTGTCATATCGAAAAAAAAATTTACCTGAAAATCGACCTTCTGGGACTTGAATAATTGGAATCGAAGCTTTTAGTGCTTTGAGGCACCTTTAAATCATGTCCGATTGAGTTGAAAATTTGCACAAGCCATTTTTTGGGCCAATAAACAAAATTAACATGGTCGGTTCTTTAAATCTGATGATTAATTTTTGTCCATACCTTCATTGCCACTCAGGCTTAGTCCCAGAAGGTCAACTTTCGGACAATTTTTTTTCGAGATGTCCCAGATCTCGAAGTTTTATGCATTTTTAAGTCATTTGGGATCAAAAATAAATTTTCCATTTTCCAAATTTCCTATGAAAGATTTTCAAAGATTTTCTGGACCAACAAAATTTCTTGCTAACCAACTGAACAGTAAATCCAATTAACCTAATTAACCACCTTTCATTTGGTTCCTATAAAGTTCCTGCAGGACCTTCCATACCGTGATATTTCAGTTTGAATGAAAAATTACCCCTTCGTCTTTGAAGACGAATTATTCAATAAGCAATCATTGCACCACAAATAGAAAGCCAGTTTTGAAAACTCCAATAAATTCTGTACAAGGGTAATTTGTTACTTTGACAAAAAAGAATTATTTAAATTTTTTGCATCGATTTCAAAAAAGTTCCAAAAACAGGATTTTTATAGTGCTTGAATTCTGCAAATATCACAGTAAGTTCTAATGTTTGCAGGCAAATTTTTAGCCTGGTGTATTCCCAAAACATCTATGAACGTTTCATATTGATACGTTCAGCCGATTTTTCAAAGTTTGGTGTACATTAAAGGCGCATTTAATTGCGAATCACATCGAACGATTCGTAACTTTCGTTTTCATGCATTTGTAGGTACGAGGATTGCAAGAAGTGATTGTACTCACCCGTACACATACGAATTTCCACACATATACGCACTCCACAAACTCATAAAGACGAAAGTTACGAATCGTTCATTCTGAGAGTCGCGTAGGATTTGGTACTTCTGGTACGATTTGCGATTAAATGCTACTCCAAACTTTGAAAAATCGGCTAGAAAAAACGGCTAAACGTATCAATATGACACGTTCACAGATATTTAGGTAATATAAAAAAACCGATATGGAATGCTTATAAGCATTCCCTTTCGAACAAAAATTATAGGAGGTTGTGTCCAAGATACGACCGCATTGTTGACGTAGAACTACGCTGTTATTTTATATATGTCGCTTGTTTATACCTTCGGATATTATTCTATAATGCTGTGAAATTTTAGAAACAACTGCTTAGTAGAATAATCTCTGAAATGATTTTTTCATTGTAGAATCAGTTGACGATAATTGATTGATGATTCATTCTTGCCCTCGCAAAACAATCGTATGTCGCAATTTATTTCATGTCAATGCATTGAAAATTTACCTCGAACGCTATTCCGGTGGCCTTTTTCGAAATTGACACAGACTTGGCTATAGTCGATTATATACATGTTGCACCAGCACCATTATTCCATATCTCATAACTACATCAATCTCATCACATAACAATAACAGCAATCTCATAACTACATCAATCCCAATAGGAAGTATCCCGTGTCGGGCACAGGTACAGATCATTGAAGACAGCAACATCACAATTACGAAAACACTTGTAATACTAACCTCGAGCCAACCGCGAGTAATCGGTTACATATTACTAACATAGTTATAAGGCAAACATTGTCGAAATATTGAACTCCCGGCCCCGTCAGGTTGACGCCATATGAGCCTTAATAAAAATATATATTTTGGATAAAAAAAAAGACGGGTGGGTAATGTCGGGGACATAACCGGAGTGACGTAGGACTATACAAAGGGAACAGCTTTTGCTAAATGTATATTTTAAATATATTGTCTTATTTTCTTCTCCTACGTGAATACCTACCTATCTACCTGAAATATGGATTAGTTTACTGTTTACTCTTTATGAACATTTTGGGAGTTCTGAAAGAACCTGTGGTGTTGTTTTTGCGTTTTTTTACAAACTTTCTCATTTTTTTCTCACTATCTTATAGTTGATTCTTGATTTTTTTCTGAAGGCTTTGTACTTATTAAATGTTCAACGCCGGGCATCTTTTGGCGTATGCACATGTCGTACTATCAAAATAATGGCTGTGATAGGGAATTCATAGGTGGTCATCAGCTCATCACTATCATATATTTCACCATTGAGCACATTACCGTACCGTACCGTACCGTAAACTGTGGCTTCGGAGACGAATGAATTAGTACATTTTTTTAGTCTCCGCAAACAATGTAAATAAAAATGAAAAAGAACTGAGGTTTTGGAGACGAACTCTACGATCTATCGAGAAATAGACTAGTTATAAGCATTCTTAAAAACCAACAGTAAATACAGGGACGGATGACCTTCGGATTGAAGTCCTTTAAAATAAGAACAGAGCAGCAGGAAATACATAGCTCATCATATTGCTCCTTAGTTATGTTTCTATACAATGCAGATGTAACGTCAGACAATTTTCAACATCAGTTATCAACCAAAGAAAGCAGTTCTTGCTATCGAGAAAATTCGGTAATGCCATCCTGCATACAATGTGCTGTAATTTGAAGCCACTTTTAATTCGGAAACCATATCTGGGTTTGTGAAAACTGAATGATCAATTTAAAAGACCCTAACCGCCAATAAGCTCAAAAACAAGCATAAACAAAATAATTCAGTTCATATTATATGTCATATTATGTCACTTTATAATGTATTGGTATTGTGAATAGCTTTTAATAACTCTTCTTTGAATTGTTTAATGACACTGAAAAGCGCCGTCTTTTACGGTGGCTGGTTTTGCCACCGGCGCTTTTCAGACTGTATAAACAAACTTTTTCCTTCTTCTACCTGATGCCGTTTTGCGATTGCGTTTGCCTCTCGTCTGTTCTGTAGGCGGGTTTTCTTATCGTCGCGAGCAGCTTTGCCAGCTAACTCGATCACTACGGCGGCCGAAACTATATAACGCCGGCTAGGTGGACTGGTGCACTGGTATCAACGCGCTCGGCCTAGCTACCCTTGCGGAGCAATTGGCGTATACACCTACGGGGAACTGCAAGCCAACACGGTTCGAGCGGGATTTTTGGAAACTCCTTTGCCATGTCCAGACATGGCTGCTTGTGTTGGTTTGTTGATGTGATGTGATGCGAAACGATGTGGTGTACGGTTTAGATGAGAATGATCGCTATTTTTAAGCTGACTGGCTGGCTCGAGAATTACGCATGTGTGAGACTGCGACCAATGTTTCGTTCATATTTTTTCTTTTTCCTTTCCAATCGTGCTTCATTGTATTTCGCTGCTGCTCTGGTTGCCCGTTTTGGTCGGTACGATTTGAGGAGCACAAAATGGACCAATCAATAATGGGCACATAGTGCATTTGGACAATGCTTGATATTTCACAATTATTCAATTATTTAGCTCAAGAAAAATGAAATGTTATTCGTTATGATAGATGCGTAGATATATTTCCTATCAATTGATGCAAAAACCTTTGCGATCTATTGAGAAATGCTCGAGTTATAAGCGTTCCAAATCTTGCATTTTTTCCTACTTGTTTAGTGCCTAGATTTTCATTTTACCCCCTATATCTTCCGGTTAGACGTAGTCCTACGTCAAAAAAAAATAACTACATCAATATATCTTTGGCACCGCATGTAAACAACAACAATGACAACACTTGCAAGTATCAAATATCATGCTACATGTTATTTAGTATTGCCTCAAAGGAATCGCACCTCTAGATATCGTTCGTACAAACTAAGCGTAAACCAAGCGCCAAACAAGCGTTCACCATACAGAGCCATACATTGGTGGCTTGAAACTACTAGCAATATAAACATTTCTCATCATTTTGCGCTATTCTCAAAAGAAACGCTTCTGTTAATATCACTGGCCTCGAAAAGAGTTGCATTACTTTCTTATGCTCGAGATAAGCGCAGCTGTCTCCCTTAGTGGAGGAAGTTTGCTACTGGCAAGCAAAACCTAATCACATACAAAATTCCAGAACATTTACTTTCTTGATGACTAAACAAGAGAAATAAACTCTTTTTGTTAATAACAACCTCGAAAACAGTAGCAATGCTTCATTATTATCAATATTAGCGCAAATGCAATCCTAGTTGAAGGCAGTTTTGCGACTGGAACGCGAACCCAAATAACTTATAACATTCCAGTAAGATATTCAAGATGCTTAGTATTCCCAAATAATTTTTTGGTGCACAACCTTAACGTCTGCTTCGCCATAACGTCAGTTTAATGCATTGATGCATTCTCAAAGGCACAAAAAAAGCCCTTATGAAGACGGAAAATAAACAATGTTAACTGCTTGGAAAAAGACCACACAGTTTGTACTCTGCTGTAACACCCATCGATGCGAATTCGCTGATGAGTTTGTCAAGAGCGACCGCCTTCACCACCAGCGGAGGGAGCTTGATTTTGGTTGCTGCATGGGCGCTTACATTTTCGACCGACGCGCCGAAATCGCCTACTTCGCTGTTGTTCGGTGCGGTGTCACATTCGCGAAGGCTCGGTTCAGTGCGAGCGCTTTTCACTGCACCAACACCGCGTGCATCATTAGATGACGCTTACCTCGAAATCGTTCGTTTTTTGCAGGGCTCGAGCCTGCCTTCCTTTTCTTCTTGCTCATCGCACACTACGCGAAGCGTCCAATTTATGACGCGGAAAGAAGAACACACGATACGAATAACGCGAAAAACGAACAGAAAAATTAAACGACGATTTCCAAGTTGGATTACCGCTGCTGGGGTCCAATCTTAGATCGAAGCGCAGCGAAAGCAAAGTGAACTGGATTACTCAACAGTCCGATGAAGAATGAAAGTTTGCCTCAGCGAGATCCACTATTTATACTCTAGGCAAGTATTCCCCTTCATTCTTCTTCTTTTCCTTTGTTCACGGAGACTTTAAATCCTACGATTTCCCCTCCGTTGGTCGTTGATAAGTTGCTCGTTATTGATAGCTCTGTTCGGGAAAGCACTCAAATGGACAGAACAAATGTATAGGAAAATAGAAACACTTAAAGTTTTCATTAATTTAAACCATTTACTAACAAGGGGATTCTAATGTATGGCATATTAAACAAATCTTACGGAATTTCCGATTCGTTTAGTATGTAAATCGCCAAATCCGTTCGCGGCAAAAATAGTTATTAACGTTAACTTTATTTCATAAAAACGTGACCTGTTTTCTGATTTGACACCCTTAATGAAAGACGTAGTTCTACGTCAAAAAAACCCGATATGAAACGATGGCCCTAAAACGTTTAAAAGTTTCCATAGAGTTGCTATAAAACCGTGGCACTCAACGTGTTAATCAACGAAAAGTTATGCGATTGGATCCATGAACGTTTGTTTAGTAAGGAAATGTAAATATTTTAAAGTATTGATAGCAATCCATTTTGAGCGGGACGAAGTTTACCGGATCAGTTAGTAACTGCATAAATTTGGTTACGTTTATCATGGGAACATTTGCTTTTTTTTTTATTCCACAGCAATTCACAAAGCGGAGGTCATTCATCCGGCGGTCATCACAAGAATCACTCATCTTCGTCTCACCGTAGCAACAACAATCAAATGAGCCTAATGACCCAAGCGGGTAACGAACAATCACTCAGACAACGTGCCGTCGCCCGGCTTAAAATGTTCAATTTTAATCTCAACTGGGATCTGCACATGAATCAGTGCAAACCATGCGGGTAGGTTAGAATACATTTCCCTAAGTGCACCCCGATCCCTTCCCACAACCCGTCGCTTTCAAACGGCGATGGCCTAGTTTTTCTTGTCTTGTAATGAAAAATAGGACATATCCTTTACTGAAGGTACGCTTTTTTGTCTTTCGTTTATTTCTATATTTACAGTCCTAAAAGTGGCAACATAATAACCCGACGTCTTTGCCGGAATCGTCGGGGCGAGGACAACGAACTGTACCGTTCCAATAGCTTTAAATTTGAACGTTTCGAACGGAAGGAGCAAGGAGAAATCGGGTCAAGGACGCTCCGAAAACAGGTAAGCGTTGGGTTGTGGATTGTGGGGGAAAAGTACGGAGAGGGGTTCTAATCATAGCAACAAGACGGGTCTATGGTACTAGGTGAGGCGGTTTCGTCACTAAGTTGGTTAGGGGAGCGGTATATGAAAACAATTAGTTTTAGCAAGTTGGCCCACCTTAGGATATACTTCTAGGCGCCTTGCATAGCAATTGGACAAAACGCATTCATTCATACGTTCATTCATTGCAAGTGGGAGGGAAGCGTTCGTAAATTGCTTGATTGCTTTCGAAGCTTTTGTCGTTATGTGGCGAGATTTCTTGGTATCATCACGTACAGATGGCGGTGTGAATATTTGGCGCGAAAGCTCATTCAAGCGGCTCCATCTATGGCGAGTTGGTGATTTTTCATATTCTATACAGTGTGTGGCAAAATTCTAGAAATCGTTCATCGTAAAGTATATTAATTTCGCGTGTGTTCAGCAAACACTATATTTTATCGCTTCTCAGTCGCTAGTTCTTTTCATGACGATTATTACTGTCTTTCGAATCCAATTGTTCCGTGAGAGTGGAAGACTATCCATTCAAATCCAGTGTTAATCGAAATGAATAGTACTTAAGGTACTATGGGGGAAGGGAGAAGTTAAAAACGTTTTTTTTACGAAATTCAATTTAAAAGTTATCTTAAAAATCAAAAACATTACTAAATTTGAATCTGTTTGCAGTATGTACAAGGTATGACAGCTGACTTTCGGTCACACTGAAATAATATTAATTTTCTAATTTTGACGTAGGACTACGTCTTTCATTTCTATATCGGGGTGTAAAAATTTTCGAAAACGAAAGCGTTACGCCGGAGACCGAGATTTTGAGCGTTAATAGCTCCTAAACAACTGAACGAAATGGTATGATGAACACTTCATTCGAAAGATAAAATGTCTACGCGTTCTATACTTGTTACTTTCTGATCCAAAAACTTGTTTCAATAGTCTTAAAATTGCTTTCAAAACAGGCTATTGAAAACACCAATCGGTATATTAGCGAGCGCCGCTCGGAAATCCACTCAGTTCAAATTGAACAGCGATTGGAGCATGTTGTCGCTGTTGTGGTGAAGCTCTTCGTTTATCGTGAAAGCGCGGATGAACGGTGTCACCAAGAGCCTGTTTGTGCACCTTAGGCCAGAAGGGAATCCATCAGGAGGAGAGTGATGCCACAAACGGTTCCCCGGGAAGATCTCGACGCAGCCGCTACACACACACATACACGTGCGGAATTCTTTCCGTTTGGATGCCAAACAGCATCGAGAAAGATCCGGAAAATAATCTGCCAGTTCCTCTGGGAATTTAAAAATACATTCATGTGAAAGAGTTTATTTGAATGTTTTCTATCCATGTAACACTGTGACCAAATATGTTTCAATCAAGTGCTATTAACCCCCCTGTACTCGCGTGCAAAGTCATAACACTTATTTGGAGAAGAGGGTATGATTGAATGAAAAAATTCAACAAACTATGTTTTCTTCGTCTCTATTATGTTTTAAAAGCCATCTAATTCAGCCTTATCAAAACAGAGTAATTTTTGATACTCCAACACAAATAACGAAATTCGAAAAGTAAGCAACTGAATATAATTCATGGAAGTTTAAAGAGCTATAAAATAACATAAAAACGTATTCATCGGTTGTGGTTTCATTGGAGTAAGAATCGGAACATAGCACATATCATAAAGGTTCTGGAATATAAAGTTTGCATATTTCTAATATTCTTTGTATCTGTATTGTTGGTAAACTAAGAATTATTGTCTTTTTTTAGATGGTTTTTAAAATGGTTATAAAAGGTTTTCTAAGACCTTCCTTTTCTTTTGTTTTCTTGTCAATATTGTCCATTATAAAAAAATATTCCCGAAACTGTAACTGTTAAAAGTTTACTGTTTACAATTCTTCCACAAGTGAAATTCTTTCACAAGTGTGTATATGTATGACCATTATATTTAGCGAATAACTATACGAAAGTTAAACATTCATATTTTGCTTTTGAACGTATCTAACGACGAATAGTTAATATATGGATCCGTTCAATCCAGTTACAAAAGGTACTGAAATCAAATATGAATAGTCCGGTAATGATTTCATGCATCATATTCAATAAATATTCCACGCCACTAACATTAATTTATACATTTCATTCAACAATATTCTAGAATATGAAAAATGGCACTTGTCCAAAAAAGTTACTCCTATACACGCGTCGGTGTGTCAGACCGAAAGTGTTAAAAAAGTGGCACTCGTCCCCTTTGTACCAACACATGCGATACGCTAAACGATGACGAACGACGAATAACGAAGCTAGAGACAATCGCAAAGTCGTAGTGTTGATGTTTTCTGAGAAATGAACGAATTATTGATTTCTCGGTCTGACAGACCAATGCGCGAGTATAGGAGTGTTAACAGATGGTTATCGTGTTAGCATTAACCACTGGTGGGCTTCCAGTATCGAGGAAAATGTGGAAATATCTAATCGTTACTGAAAATAATCTGTCAGTTCCTCTGGGAATTTAAAAATGAAGCCATGAAGTCTAAGGAAATCGGCATTGCAAAATAGATGCAAGCTGCGGGTACTTTTCTACTCGTTTGCGTTTCTGGAAATAGGAATGTTTCTCTAACACAGACTTCAAAACCATGGAGCCAGGGGAAATTGGCATAGCAAATTAGATGCAAGCAGTGGATGCTTTTGTACTCGTTTGCGTTTCTGCAAATTGGAATGTTTCTCTAACACAGACTACAAAACCATGAAGCCTGGGGAAATCAACATTGCAAAATATATGCAAACTGCGAATACTTTTGTACTCCCTTGCATTTTTGCAAAACGGAATCTGTTTTCTCAATACAGAATCCGAAACCTAGAAGTTGGGAAAATCAGCATTGCAGATACATTCATGTCGGCAATACTTTTATACCCCCAAGCATTTTTACACTCCGTAATTCGTTTTGCTATCACGGTCCACAAAAGCGGGTACAAATGTAACGCTTTGGCTCGATTATTCAAGACTACATTGGAAGATATCTCTTCATGTCGCCAGCTCACTGATCTTCTACGCATACCGTTTGATGATTAGGTGAAATGTTAATAACTATTTGCTGCGAGAACTACTAAATTGGGATTTGTTTGTAATTGAATTCGTGAATAGTTTCATTCATTCACTAGTTTAATCAATACACACAAAAGATGAGGAACATCCGAGGTGGGATTATTGCTAATTGAAGAAATACAATCGATTACTATGCCAACGGCAGTCCTACGTCAACCTTGCGATTATATCATAGGTATAACCCATCCATAGTTTTTTTTCGTACAGCGGGGTAAGTTGAAACTCTGAACTAACATGAGTATAATGTGCGGTTTTGCTTCTCAAACTATCTACAATTGATTTTTGAAACACTAAATTGAAGGAATTACATATAAACTATTGGAAAAGAGGGTTTTGGTACGCGTGAGATGTGGAGAAGGAGTAGGTTACACACAAAATGGACAGTACATACTAGGGATTAATATATGAACCATTCAAATCACGAATACTATTTTAGGTGCTTGCATGTCAGAGTAGAGCCACTCAAAACGACCTTTAATTAGCTACATGGGGTTATTCATATATTGAAATATTAGGTTGGGGAAAAATTTATCCATTATTTTCTCGTTGGCTGGCTTTAGTGATCAATATCTCGTGTAATATTGATCATACAATATCAAGTTTAGACTCGTTGTAAAGGTGGAATTTCACACATAAAAAAATCTTTTGCTGCAACAGTAAAATACGAGAAATTTAATTTATTGTGTTCCCTCAGTCAACGCAAGGCCACACAATTCCGAGAGCTTGATTGGGGTGTTTTAATGTATCCACCGTATAGTTCGGAACTGGCACTTGAACTGGATTCTCGATCAAGAGAAGATTGTAAAAATCTATTGCTATGGTTTTTCGCTAATATGGTAGCCTCTATGGTAGAGACATTGTGAAGCTACCTCCAGAAAGGCAACACATTTCCCAACAAAATATTTGACCAAAATCGAACATTCCGAGACATATTAAAAATAGTTTTGAATTTCACTCAAAAATAATGGATTACTTTTTCCCCAACCTAATACAGGTCGGACTCGATTATCCGGAGTATTTTATTTTTGATTTTCGGAAATTTAGAATAATTTGTATAATAATTCCATATTGAATAGCTAATATGGGTCTCAAATGAAAGGGCTTGACTAGTAGAACACGGTTATTTATGAAGGGCTTATATATAGTAGATCACATTAGATCATGAAAAATCCAAATCCAAGATGGCCGCAATCACAAAATTGCAAATTACTTTATTAAACAGTTTTATTTAGCTTGAACTGTTCGTATGTATGTTTGTATGTCTGTAAGGTTGTCCCACAGTAATAGAAATTTGACCAATAGAAACTGACCGAATTTATAAAATAATTTTATCTCTGCTGTCATTTTAAAACTGCTTATCTTCTTGGATTTTACAAGATTTGGCCGTCGATACAAAATAGCTGATTCCATATAATCTTAAAAAAAAGGTTTATTGAGATATGTGTATCAAACGAACGAACATGACTTGGAGAACACACTATGTATTTTCTGCAATCTACTAAATGACGATATCAAATGAAATTTTTTGACTGATAGAATACAGTACAATGGTTTTATTGTAGAGAAATATTCTAATGAAACAGATAATGTGAAAAAAACTTTTTAAGTTAATAAACCGTTTAACTTAAAAAGTTTTTGTGATTAAACATAATAGTGTACTAAAAGCTAGAAAATAATTAGGCAAGTAGCAGTTAGCAGTTATCACACCTCTCCTTCATTAGTCTAGGGCATTGATAAGACTAAAATAAAATCGAGGGGCACGTTGGATTTTCATTATCCACATTTAGCGACTTCATCATATGGTGAATGGCGATGGACGGAAGACGCTATTCAACTAGGGGAACATTAAACACTTTCAGGCTCACCGAAACTTACTAGTAAAGAGTGATTTTAGAAATTACTTTGAGTTTATAAATAATTTCCGAAATGGTAAACAACCAAATTAAATGAAACGAGTGCGTATTCCTACGCCCTAAGCAGATGGGTCTTTTCTTTGGTGTTCTATTTTTTGTGTTTTGATTGCTTGAAAAAGTTTTGTAGCTGTTGATCGTTGTGCTGATATTTGACATTTAATAATGAACGCGAAGCTACCTCAACCTAATGCAACCTAAATCTCTTTACCAATTTCTCAAAAGAAATGATATCTCTGTTTGATTCCTTCCATCCTCATCAAACCAAACTACCCCACTCGCTCCATCCTAGTACTAAATCCTAATCCTGTCCAATTAATCTAGTGTTATTGACGTAGGACTACGTCTAACCGGAAGATATAGGGGGTGAAATGGAAATCTAGGCACTGAACAAGTAGGAAAAACGCTTATAACTCGAGCATTTCTCGATAGATCGCAAAGGTTTTTGCATCAATTGATAGGAAATACACCTACGCATCTATCATAACGAATAACATTTCATTTTTCTTGAGATAAATAATTGAATAATTGTGAAATATCAAGCATTGTCCAAATGCACTATGTGCCCATTCTTGATTGGTCCATTTTGTGCTCCTCAAATCGTACCGACCAAAACGGGCAACTAGAGCAGCAGCGAAATAGAATGAAGCACGATTGGAAAGGAAAAAGAAAAAAAAAATAAACGAAACATTGGTCGCAGTCTCACACATGCGTAATTCTCGAACCAGCCAGTCAGCTTAAAAATCCCCGCTCCGCTGCCGTAACGATCATTCTCATTCAAACCGTACACCACATCGATTCGCATCACAACACATCAACAAACCAACCCAAGCAGCCATGTCTGGACATGGCAAAGGAGGAAAAGTGAAGGGAAAGGCAAAATCCCGCTCGAACCGTGTTTAGTTTCGGCCGCCGAAGTGATCGAGTTAGCTAGCAAAGCTGCTTGCGACGATAAGAAAAACTGCATTCGGATCAGAACACATTCGGTGGACATCAAGACAACAGGCAGTTGCAGCGAGTGGCGAGTGGCAAACGCAATCGCAAAACGGCAGCTGGTAGCAGAAGAAAAAAGTTTGTTCTTTATACAATCTGCTTTGGTGGCAAATCCAGAACAAGGCGGCATCGAGGGCGTTCTAAAGGGTTTTTTTTTTCAAAACCACGAGTACAAAGTTTTCTAAATTGGAACCATTCCATAAAACAAGGCGCTTATCAGGACCATTAATCCTTTCAAAAAAGAGTTTAGGAAATACAGTTCAATGCTTTCTAAAATAATATCCAAAATAATAATAAAACACAAATTGACTTTTTCATAATTTGTTTGCCAGGATCTGATGAGTATGTGAATTTGGCAGTTGTTCTGAGCTTATTGATTTTCACCAATTCTTAAATAGCTTCTAGATTGAAAGTACAGTAATTTACACTTATCTCGACATTTAGCTAATTGGACGGACCTGTAATGCGACATATTTAGTTGGACATTTTTGTAAACATAGAGTTCGGGGTCCAAATTATGACCCCACATTGAAAGTCGACACTATACCACTGTCATCGCAAATGTTCAATTACAGGTTAAAATTAACTCCAATCCGACACTGAGTGGTGGTAATGCGACGTGCCATTGAATGTAATTTACTGTAAAATATGTCACAAGCTGGATGGGAAGAAATTTTCCAACTGTGAAAGCTGTGGCGAGTGGCAAACGCAATCGCTAAACAGAAAGGTTTAGCCGAACAAGATGGGGATATCGAGTGATAACAAAACAATAAACTCTTCAGATTGGAGATAATTTTGTGATCCTGAAAAGGACCCTTTTTAGCCTGCATGTGAATCCAACGAGCGAACAAATCGTAATGAATGTTTTTTTTTGCCATCGCTGCCTTTTAACGCTCATTCGTTCGTCTCGTTGGACTCGCCCCTTTGGCTGAGTCTGCCGATTTGTCTCTATCCTGTGAGTGTGTACCGCTAAAGTACAAAACGCGCGGATCCGCTGAAAAATATATCATTCTCTTTCAAACTGTAAATCAGTGTGGTTGTATGGCATCATTTCACATCACATCGCATCAACGGATTGGTGCCGGAGCACCAGTATACCTAATAGCGGTTATGGAATTTCGGCCGCCGGAGTGCTCGAGTTGGCTTGCAAAGCTGCTCACGACAATAAGAAAACCCGCCTACAAAACAAAGCACATTCGGTTCGGAGGCAACAACTAGTTTCAGCGAGTGGCAAACGCAATCGCAAAACGGCAGCAGGTAGATGAAGGAAAAAGTTTGTTTATACAGTCTGCTTTGGTGGCTAAACCAGCCACCGTAAAAAACGGCGCTTTTCAGGGTCATTAAACCATTCAAAGAAGAGTTATTAAAAGTTATTAACAATACCAATACATTCTAAAGTGACATAATATGACATATAATATAAACTGATTTATTTTGTTTATGCTTGTTCTTGAACTTATTGGTGGTTGGGGTCTTTTAAATTGATCATTCAGTTTTCACAAACCCATGCTTGGTTTCAGAATTTAAAGTGGCTTCAAATTACAACACATTGTATGCAGGATGGCATTAACGAATTTTCTCGGTAGCAAGAACTGCTTTCTTTGGTTGATAACTGATGTTGAAAATTGACTGACGTTACATCTGCATTGTATAGACAATTAACTAAGGAGCAACATGATGAGCTATGTATTTCCTGCTGCTCTGTTCTTATTTTAAAGGACTTTAATCCGAAGGTCATCCGTCCCTGTATTTACTGTTGGTTTTTCAGAACGCTTCTAGCTCGTTTATTTCTCGACAGATCGTAGAGTTTGTCTCCAAAACCTCAGTTCTTTTTCATTTTTATTTACTTTGTTTGCGGAGACTACAAATCTTACAATTCATTCGAAACCACAGTTTAAGGTACGGTAATGTGCTCAATAGTGAAATATATAATAGTGAATGAGCTGATGACCACCTATGCATTCCCTATCACAGCCATCATTTTGATTGTAAGATATGTGCATACGCCGAAAGATGCCCGGCGTTGAACATTTAATAAGTACAAAGCCTTCAGAAAAAAAACAGGAAGTGGGTTATATCTATGGTATAACCGCAAGGGTGGCGTAGGACTATCGTTGATTTAGAGATCATTTGTTTGAAGTTGAATCTAAATCCATCCTGAATGAATGAATAAATAAATATTTGGGTGATTTCAAAAACGAGAGTGTTACTTTGAAGACTCAAGGTTTTATGCATCCAATATTGGATACAAAAAACCTTGTTCTGAAGAATAATCTTCAGAAGCTTTCCTGTTAACTGCACTTGATTGACAAATCACAAAACCAAATGTATGTGGTCGCAGTATTATATGGATAGAAAACATTAAAATAAACTCGCTTGAATGTAATTTTCAATTCCAAGGGGAACTGGCAGATTATTTTTCAGCAACGATCATTTCTTTCCAGGTTTCCTCTCGATAACCAGCAAACGAAAAGAGTTGCGCGCGTGTATGTGTGTGTGTGGCGGCTGCTTCTATGTCTTCCCGAGGAACCGTATTTCGATGCTGATACTCTCTTGGTCACCTTCTCTTCTCCTTCTGATCGATCGGCTTTTCTGCGCTCCCTCACAGTTAAAACAAACTGATTGCATTTCAGGTCAGGTCAAGCCAGGTAATGAATACCTCGATCCCTCGCCGTTCAGCTCGTTCAGTAACGATGTTGTCTTGTCGATGTCCTCAGGCGTCGTGCACAAATTACGTAACGCAAAAATCCGGATTTTGAACCTCCCCCCCCTTTCGTAACGCAATTTCCTATCTCTAATAAACAGAAAGTAACGCAACATCTAACCCCTCCCCCCTTATCGCGTTACGTAATTTGTGCACGACGCCTCACGAAAAATGAATGGGTTTCACCACCAGAATATCATTTCAGTATGCTTTTCGTGCGTGATTGAATCGAGAGAAGGTGTAGTTTACGATGGCAATTTGGAAGGCAAACTAGAGGAGAATGAACTCTCTGAGTATGAAAATTTCGGCGACTGAGCAATAATCAATTGAAAATTATATAATTTTGGCGATACGAAACATTTTCCGTTTTTCATGTTATGCATCCATTATTGGATACGAAAATATCCTATTGATGGGAAAGAATAATCTTCAGAAGCTTTCCAGCTAATTACACTTGATTGAAAAATTACGAAATCAAATGTATTTGGTCGCTGTGTTCGCCATATAATTAGAAAACATTAAAATAAACTCTTTCGCATGGATGTATTCTTCAATTCCCAGGGAACTGGCAGATTATTTTTCAGCAACGATTAGATCTTTCCGGAATTTTCTCGATGCTGTATGGCATCCACACGAAATTTCTCATTTCAGTTTGGCCTGCAAAAAACTTTTCTGAACTCTAATCCATCAAATTTGGAGCCCTGAAAAGGGCCGTTGATTATGTGCTAAGCTAATATAGCACCCTCTCCTTGGATTCGACGGGCCAGCTGAATGTCCTTGGGCATGATGTGACGCGTTTTACGTGGATAGCACACAAATTTGTATCTTCGAATAAGCCTCCTGCAGCGTCATAACCGCGGAACTTTGGAAGCGCAAGTCGGTTTTGAAGTCCTGAGCAATTCCACGAACCAAAAGCTGCAAAGGTAGCTTGCGGATCAGCAATTTGGCCGACTTCCGATAGCGATGAATTTCACGCAAAGTTCCCGGTCGATAGCGATGTGGCTTCTTCACCTATCCTGCGGCTGGTGCGCTTCGTGTGCCTTACCACTGAAAGACTAACCTGCTATCTGCTTGGTCCCAAACAAACGAGTCGTCACGGTGCGAGAGTAGAGTAAGAAATGAACGAAAGCAAAGGAAGCGTCATTTTATAACCTGTTTTCGAAGCTATCATTAAGCTATTGAAACAATTTTCCGACTCAATAAATAGCAATCATATAACTCTTGGACATTTTATCTTTTGTATGAAATGATTATCACTGTTCCGTTGATCCGAAGCAGAATGAATCACGCTTAAAGAAGGAATGGATTTTTTCTTGGAATTTACTCAGCAAAAATAATGCCCTTTCCCAACACTTAAAAACGACAAACGGTAAACAGTTTCATCAAAGTGATTTCTTCGATATGGGGATATATTCACTACATCATGTCATGTATTTCATATTCTTCATTATAAAATCCATATCCATGGCACCTATCGGTATCGAATTATCATCGACACCGCGATTTTCGCTAAATGCTCCTTTCAGTTCGGCCTGTAAAAAACTTTTCTGAACTCTAATCCATCAAATTTGGAGCCCTGAAAAGGGCTGTTGATTATATGCTAAGCTAATATAGCACGCTCTCCTCGGATACGATGGGCCAGCTGGATGTCCTTGGGCATGATGTGACGCGTTTTGCATGGATAGCACACAAATTGGTATCTTCGAATAAGCCTCCTGCAGCGTCATAACCGCGGAACTTTGGAAGCGCAAGTCGGTTTTGAAGACCTGAGCAATTCCACGAACCAAATGCTGCAAAGGTAGCTTGCGGATCAGCAATTCGGTCGACTTCTGATAGCGACGAATTTCATGCGAAGTTCCCGGTCGATAGCGATGTGGCTTCTCCACCTATCCTGCTACTGGTGCGCTTATCCGAGCTGCTTTCGTGGTGCCTTACCACCGAAGGACTAACGAGCTGTCTGCTTAGTCCCGATGAAACGAGTCCTCACGGTGCGAGAGTAGAGTAAGAAATGAACGAAATGATGATGATGTTGAATTAAAGAGGCTTTAAACTTTTCAGTTCATTCGCCTCTAAGCAAATGAACGAAAGCAAGGGAAGTGTCATTTTATAAAACATAAAAGAATCGAATGTAACGGTAACGGTATTGAATCAAAGAGACTTTAAACTCAGAGAGTTCATTCGTCTCTTCGAATGTAAACCCCACCCTCTTTATTATATAAGCTTACTGTATACTCACGAATATAATAAGGGTGGGATTTAAATTCTATACTTTTATGGTTTATAAAATGACGCTTCCTTTGCTTTCGTTCATTTCTTACTCTACTCTCGCACCGTGAGGACTCGAGCTCGTTAGTCTTTCGCAGACAGCTCGTTAGTCATTCGGTGGTAGGGCACACGAAGTCAGCTCGGATAAGCGCACCAGTAGCAGGATAGGTGGAGAAGCCACATCGCTATCGACCGGGAACTTTGCGTGAAATTCATCGCTATCAGAAGTCGACCGAATTGCTGATCCGCAGCTACCTTTGCAGCATTTGGATCGTGGAATTGCTCAGGACTTCAAAACCGACTTGCGCTTCCAAAGTTCCGCGGCTATGACGCTGCAGGAGGCTTATTCGAAGATACCAATTTGTGTGCTATCCATGCAAAACGCGTCACATCATGCCCAAGGACATCCAGCTGGCCCATCGTATCCGAGGAGAGCGTGCTATATTAGCTTAGCATATAATCAACGGCTCTTTTCAGGGCTCCAAATTTGATGGATTAGAGTACAGAAAAGTTTTTTACAGGCCGAACTGAAAGGAGCATTTAGCGAAAATCGTGGTTTCGATAATAATTCGTTACCGATAGGTGCCATGGATATGGATTTCTTAATGAAGAATATGAAATACATGACATGATGTAGTGAATATATTCGAAGAAATCACTTTGGTGAAACTGCATTATAAAATTATTTGTGTACGAATGCCGCAATCGATAGTCGACTCTAATTTGCGCTGGGTAATTTCCTTGGAGGACTCGATTCCTCCTTTGAACATTAATAATCTCTTTCTGGCAAAACGATGTGGTATGAATCACATTATTTGAATGATAGAATGAAGAAGTTTTCTGCCAATTTCCTTCAACCTCCAAACGTACCTTTCTCCCGTTTGTCGTTTTCGCGTTCGCTAATCCTTTCTCACAACACCCATTTCTCGTTTGAGAAATTGTTGAGTAAACATTGTTTGCCAGTGCGCGTAGAGCGGGAATTCCTAAAGATTCATTGCACCTCTAATAAATTGCCGAAAGACATGGTCTTACGTTGATCGCACTTGATTGAAAAAATCCAAAACGAAATGTATTTGGTCGCAGCATTATATGAGTAGAAAGCAAATAATCGCTCGAAAATGACTTGATTTTTGCGATGTGAAACATTTTCCGTTTTTCTTGTTATGCATCCAATATTGGATACGATAATTTCCACTGATGGGGAAAAAAATATTCAGAAGCTTTCCTGTTAATTGCGATTGATTGAAAAATAACAAAACCAAATGTATTTGGTTGCAGTGTTATATGGATAGAAAACATTAAAATAAACTCTTTCGCATGAATGTATTTTTCAATTCCCAGGGGAACTGGCAGATTATTTTTCAGCAACGATGATAGCAACGAGAATTCCGCGCGTGTATGTGTGTGTGTGTGGCGGCTGCTCCGATGTTTCAAGCGGAACCGTGGAATCACTCTCCTCCTGATGGATTCCCTTTTGGCCTTAGGTGCACAAACAGGCTCTTGGTGACACCGTTCATCAGCGCTTTCATGATAAACGAAATTAGCTTCACAACAACAGCGACAACATGCTCCAATCGCTGTTCAATCATAACTGAGTGGGTTTACGAGCGGCGCTCGCTTATATACCGATTGGTGATTTCAATAGCCTGTTTTGAAAGCAATTTTAAGACTATTGAAACAAGTTTTTGGATCAAAAAGTAACAAGTATATGACGCGTAGACATTTTATCTTTCAAATGAAATGTTTATCATACCATTTCGTTCAGTTGTTTAAGAGCTATTAACGCTCAAAATCTCGGTCTCCAGCGTAACGCTTTCGTTCTCGAAACTTTGGTTTTACACCCCGGTATAGAAATGAAAGACGTAGTCCTACGTCAAAACAAGAATCAAGTTTGTAAAAAAAACGCAAGAACACAACACCAAAGGTTCTTTTCAGAACCTCCAACATGTTCATGAAGAGTAGACAGTAAACTAATCCATTTTTCAGGTAGATAGGTAGGTATTCACGTAGGAGAAGAAAATAAAAAAAAAATATTCGAAATATATATTTAGCAAAAGCTGTCCCCTTTGTATAGTCCTACGTCACTCCGGTTATGTCGCCGACATTACCCACCCGTCTTTTTATATTTAGTTTTACTGAATTGTTAGTCTTAATTATAAAAAAATAAGTTATATTTTAAGGTAAAATTTGACTCTGTAAACGTTAGATAATAAGTAATTGAGTCTGATTCATAAACGTTTTTGGAAAAAAATGCACGCGAAGCTATTGACAATGGTAGAGTCATATTCACACATCCAATAACATAATTGTTTTAAATATCAAACCTTTGAAACTTTCTTCATTTGTAAACAGAACACTTTTTAGCGGATATATAGCGGATATTCATTCAACGTTTCTTTTCCTGTGTACACCGCCACGAACTCTCATTACAACTTTCTTCAAAAAGCTTTGAGTTAATCCCTCCTGTCATTAAAACGCAACCTCTTAAGCTGAAACTAAAAGCAATAACACTTCAATTTGTTTCCTCAAATAACAGCTAACAGTCGCTCGTTCTGCGATTCGTGCAAAGTTTTTCTTTCTTCGCTCACAGGGCGAAGTTTTTCCTTCCATGCCACAACATATCCAGGAAAGATGAATGTCCACTCGTCATACACGGTTGAGCGTTTTCCTCCGTCCACACGTGGAGCCGTGCTAAGGGGAGCTAAAATGATGTAGTGCCATCAAATAGAAAACAAAAAACATATTTCATCTTCAGATGGGAATTCTCCCTTCCTCCCTAGGTTGGATGATCAAGATTCTTGAGATCGGCCGTCGAGTCGCGGAATGTGCATAGGTACATGAAGGAATCCTTCTGACAAACGTACGATTCGTTCGCCCGCTCGCTCGGTAATCAGTAGCAAAGTTGTCTCTCTATAAATAATAATAACAATAATTTCTCGAGAGATTTTGTGCAGACAGAGTGTATGTTTTTTCGAAGCGCGTCTGAGATGTGGGGGGAAAACATCCTCCGAATCCACGTGGTTGGAAGGAAGAAAGCACATAAATAATGCACATGTGCTCACTGTTCAGATGAAAAAATAAACCTGTTTAGATCTGAAAATTGTTTCCACTTACTCCCCCACTTATCTCAAATGTTTGAGCTCATTGTCGCGAAGTGACACCTTTTTTTCGTATTCACTTGTTAGACGATTGATACTTGATTGATAGAGCATAAGGTTTTGAGTTTGAATCAAGTTTTTTTTCTATCAATAGTTTTCTCGTGTATTAGCTCTTGTGCGTGATTTTTATGCAATTTAAGTAATTTTTTATTGCCTCCGAATTTTGATCTCAATTCAGGTAGAGAATAGATTTTACAAATATTGTCTAAAAAAATAAATGAGTAGGGGTATAAAACTTTTTGAAGTAGTTATTATTACTATTATTTATTTCATCTGACCATGTATTGTCATTTGTGACTTAGTGTGTGTCAGTTGCGGAAATGACCACTGTTATTTAACCCAAAAAACCAGGCAAACCATGGGCCTTTTTTAGGGCCACGACAACTGTCCAGTAAAGAATTAATTCTAAAATGTTGACTAAAATATTGAATAACATCCAAAGTGATAAACAAGCGATTTGAATAAAATAATTTCGTGGGCGTACGTCAACAATGGGGTCGAGTCATGTTGACAAAATCCTATATTTTTTGTTATAGTTCATTGTTCAAAATTTGGTTGAAGTATACTCAAAGGAAGAAACGACCTGAACAAAGTCATGGTATTAAAAGCGACGAATCGACTTCCGAAACCGGCGATATAAGGGTCGACTATTCGTCTCAACGAGACAACATGTTGCAATTTGTTTCGAACAAGTTTCGACAATAATCCACTAAACCTGCAGACCAATTCCGCTGAAAACCATCGACAGAAGGAATTGTATGTCCACACACATGTTTACGAGGGGACTGAGATCTGTTGCGCCGTTTGAATTCGAGATGAACATCAAACATTTGCCCGTTCACTTCTGTCCGGATTCGTATTTCATTTCCGAAACCAAAAGTGGGGAAATATGCTTAAGCCCAGGAATGATTTGCTTTTGTTACTTCATTTTCGTCACACATTACGGACAGTTATTGTGCGGGTGTGAGGATGGGCCAGGTTTTAGTGTTGGCCATCCGCAGCAGCAGTTGACACATGTGGTCATACGAGAACATTTCACGCCAAAGGGGTAGCGCTGTCTTCTCTAACCATCGTTTTTTACACCCTTTGCCGGACCATGGATTCTGCGGAACAAAAACCACACTCAGACGGGAGGAAAAATATTCGAATACATTTTTCTTTTTCGCTCACAGAAGCTTCGAAAATGCTAAACACATGGTAATGATCTGGTCCGACTTCCCGGTGGCGCATTTTAGCGAGTGGAGATGACAGGAGGGTTTATTTGGCGTTCGGTTTGAAGCCGCATTCTGTATGCAGAGTGCTTTAATAGTGATGTGCTGGTGGTTTGCGTATATGCATCTACTCATGTAAAGATCCCACAGGATGGGTTCAAAAGTGGAGGATAAATAAAATAAATAAAATTATTATGCGGAAGAATATTTGATGCTTCCGTCGAAAGAGCGGCGGACGACGAAAAATGGGTGAGATGTCGTTTGGTTTTGAATATAAAACGGTATGTTGTTTTTTTTTGTATCCCTCTGTCAAACAGAGGAATTTGCTAGCGATGCTAGGATCTTGTTTTGCATATTTGTTTTTCGTCTTTGACATGTAACAACTTCGTGAGGGTTAGAAGGAGACCTGACACAATGTGGCTCTCGAGAGAGTGAAATCGAACGATAAAGGTTTAAATCTGCAGGATTCGTTTAAACGATTCGAGACGATTAGACTTTAAGATGGTCATGGTATGGTCATAATTTTGACGAATTTCTGAGTAGTTGGATGATTTTTTTTCTTTTGTATACTGCATCTAAAGAGAGCAATCGACAATGGTCGGTTTATACTACCTATTTATGTATTCCAATTTGGAATATATATTACGGT
Organism: Toxorhynchites rutilus septentrionalis; assembly: GCF_029784135.1. Lineage (NCBI taxonomy): Eukaryota > Metazoa > Arthropoda > Insecta > Diptera > Culicidae > Toxorhynchites > Toxorhynchites rutilus. Next base: position 154,949,030 of record NC_073745.1, read on the forward strand.
GCCAATGAAAAATGTTAAAAAAGTTATCCCATAAAAATGTTCGCCATCTTGGAAAAACACCCTATGTAATATATACGGTGCAAAATATTAGCTTAATCGGACTTCATTTACTAGTTTCGCAAAAGTTAAAATTTTTAAAACCGAAAAATCACCGGAAATCGAGGTTGAAGTTTAGACATCCATGAATATGCCTAAGGAAGGATTTTTCGAAATTCTCGTTATTTACTGAGCTGCAGCCATTTTCATGACGTGGTATCTAATCTGACATCTCCTGACTCGAAACTTAAAACGCGTTTCTCTCGAAACTACTTTGTGTTCAAACTGCCGTACAAGATATCTTAGGTTTTACTGAATCGATTTATTTCAAATTTGATATGAATATTTTTTTTATACATTTCTATTCTGCCGTTCTACGCATAGTTGTCCCATGTTCCAAAATCAGCAACTGAGAAAAGCGCAATCAAAGTTTTCTAGCATATTTGTCTACCAGAAGTTTTAAGCATTGCAGTTTAGCAATACATCGGGTATTTATGAGCAGTAAACTATTGTTTAATGAAATGTGAAAAGTTCCTCTCATTTGAATCAATCAAGCTTTATTATAAGTTTAAAAATTTATGTTGAGACAGTTATGTCTAGAGGTCTTTCGTCAACAGCAAGAGAATGGAAGAAGGATTGCCCATAAACATGTTTTTGGTAAACCGCTCGGCTAACACTGCAATCGAGAAATGCAGTCTTTTCGCTGCCCACTTCAAGCATTCAATGACAGTACGTCCTCCGAAATGCAAGTTGCTACTGCCGTTAGAGACACTCGACTCAACGCATTGAATTTCGACATCTTCCGAGTTAGCAGTGAGGTTGTGGAGGCAGCGATCCGTAAATTAAAGTATTCTACGACCCCCGGGCCGGACGGTATTCCTTCTTGTGTGCTGAAAAAATGCGCTTCGTGCCTTGCGTACCCTTTATCGGTCCTCTTCGACACCTCTCTACAAAAGAGCACGTTTCCTTCGGTATGGAAGCAGTCAATAATGTTCCCAGTGCACAAGAAAGGAGATAAACGGAACATAGAAAACTACCGAGGAATCACATCACTTTGCGCCTGCTCGAAAGTTTTCGAAATCATCGCCAATGATGCTGTGTTTTCCTGTTGCAAGAACTATCTATCACAAGATCAGCATGGATTCTTCCCAAAAAGGTCAGTCGCTACCAATTTGGTCGACTTTGTTTCTTTCTGTCTGCGCAGCATGGAGCAAGGCACTCAGGTGGCCGCAGTGTACACAGACCTTAAGGCTGCTTTCGACCGTGTCGATCACAAAATCCTGATAGCAAGGCTGAACAAACTAGGCATTTCCTCGAGATTCATGATATGGTTGAACTCTTATCTAACAGATCGGTGGATGTGTGTCAAAATTGGATCTGCGCAATCTGCGAGTTTCTCCAATCTTTCGGGAGTGCCTCAAGGAAGCAACCTAGGCCCACTGTTGTTCTCATTGTTCATCAATGAAGTTTCCTTACTACTTCCATCTGGCTGCCGCTTATTTTACGCCGATGATGTGAAAATATATATGGTTATCAGGAACGCTCTTGATTGCTTTAGACTTCAGATCATGGTCGACTGTTTTGAAGAATGGTGCTCAAGAAATCACGAAATGCAGTACCATTTCGTTCCATCGTAAGCTAAAGCCAATTGTGTTTGGCTACTCCATCTGTGGCCAAGTTCTGTCGCGAGTAAGCCATATCCGAGACCTTGGAGTGACACTCGAGAATGCACTCAGCTTTCGACTACACTTCAGTGAAATAATCGCTAAAGCCAACCGGCAGTTAGGATTCATCCTTAAAATTACAAGGGAATTCCGTGATCCACACTGTCTCCGATCTCTCTACTGCTCCCTAGTTCGATCCATACTGGAGTTTAGCGCAGTTGTATGGTGCCCATTTCAAGCAAATTGGATTTCAAGGATTGAGTCTGTTCAACGGAAATTCGTACGACATGCTCTCTGGAACCTTCCGTGGCGGGATCCTCTAAACTTGCCACCATACGAGGCGCGTTGTCAACTTTTGGGACTGGAGACGCTGGAAAGAAGGCGTTTCAACGCTCAAGCTATGTTTGTCGCTAAACTTTTGACCGGAGGAATCGACTGCCCTGCACTGTTGACACAAATCAATATTTATGCGCCTGAACGTACTCTTCGTGTCAGAAACTTCCTGTATCTCGAAGGACGCAGTATGAACTATGCGTTGCATAATCCTGTCCGTTTCATGTCAGTCCGTTTCAACGACGTTTTCGACTTATTTGACTTCAATATCTCATCGGACACCTTTTATAGACGACTCATTCATAGATGACTTATTGTGTATTTTGAATCGTTTTTATTTCGTATGACCAAAGCTTTGATGTAGTTGTGACGTTTAGTTTTAAATAATCATTTAGACCAAATGTGAGTCAGATGAGTCAAATAAATAAATAAATAAATAAATAAATAAAAAGAATCAACATGGGACAATTGAACTTGATGTTGTTTTGAAATACTGAGAACAAAAAATAAGTTTTTTTTAGTTTTTCCGAAAGATTATCCATAAATACATCGTTTCATGAAGATAGGAGTAATCTGCAACACCTTACCGGAATATAAATCCCATTATTATTAGGTATTCGCTAACAAGGTGTACACTTGTTCTGTAAAACTTTTTTTCATATGTTTGAGAAATAGTTCGTTCTTCCAAACCAGAAATGAGTGTAATAGTCCTGCTGAAAGCGTGGCAAAATTCTTGTACTTGAGCCGAATAATTTAATATGGATCTACAAAAATACACGGCGGGATGTGTTTCATGGGACAATTGAGTTTGATGTTTTTTTTCAAAAGCTGTGAACAGACAATGTTGTCCAAAAGTAACATGGGACAACTATGCTTGGAACGGCAGTTATTGCTCATATAACACATATGTATGTTCCAGCATCATCTAAAAACGAATCGTCCGATTCGAGATGTCTATTTTGTTGTATTATTAGTCCAATTTAAATTCGCGTTGAACCATTTAGCTTCGTGTCTCATTGGTTTGAAACTAAAATGCTAAATTGTTCGTCTGGAGAATGGAGAAACTATTTATTCACCCTCCATATATATCGCATAAACTTTTACATTGTTTTGTCAATACATACCACATGAACCATCTCGTATGGGGTCACAGAGACCAGTTTTCAGTACATCTCATTCCACTTCGGTATCTTTCATCGCGATATGCCCCATCTAGTAACATTCCTTCTGCTGACATCGCTCGATTGTACCACTGGTAGAGTGAACAAGAAATACCTAACATAATCCTACGTCATATGCGGTCGTGTCTAAGACACAACCTTCCTGTTTCTTTTTTTAAATTGTTTTAAAATTGGAATCGGAAATCGGAAGATTGGAATAAAAAACGTGCTAGAAAAACAATTGATTTTCAATTGCGGTAAACTTTACAAAAATATGATATATGTCTGCCATATAAAGAAAAAGGAAAAGGAAAAATAATTGGAAAAGGAAAAGGGAAAAAATGCTCAACGGACAACGGTCAACACGAAAACACGAATGTTCCCCCGATGGTGAGCGTCGCTCGGTGAGTCAGGCTTGTGCGAGCCATTTGTTGGTAAGTATCTCTGATATGTGCTTATTATTAAAGTGTCTCTCATTTTGCTCTCTTTCATTGCTTTTATCTTGCTATGGCATAAATATATTCCAGTATGAGTGGATAGCATGTTTTTTTTTGTTATTTTTAAGTTCATTCAATGTAATGAGGATGTCAAAAATGTATATGATTGAATCATCGAGTGGAAATGGGGGGAATTTGGACCCCCTAAGCAAATCGCCTAATTTCCAAATCAATACGGTCTAAATAAAAAAAAGTCACATTGAACACTGAGCTACACTTGTTTTCTCTCAATCAATAATGTTTAATCATTATGAAAAGCTTCAAACTACCAAATATATCATAATCTGTCTGATTTCAATAAAAAATATGATATGGTAGGCACAAAAACTTTAAATGTGGTTCAATGGAATGTAAGAGGAACAAACGATTTCGAAAAATTTAATGAAGTTATACAGGGTTTTCCAACTTTAAATTCCGAAAGTAAATTGAAATAAAACACACTTAGAATTCGAATTTCGGCGAAACTTTTATTTCAAATTAAAGTTAACATATTAATTAATTAACACTAACATTCAACTGACGATATGACGCTTTGGTTGACAGCTATGTCAAACGGTTGTCAGCGCAGAGCTGTTGTGGGAAAGTGTCGTTGATTGCAGTAAGTTAAATGTAATTGCTGGTGATTTTAACATTGACTGGCTTAATGTGCATAATTCGAATCAATTGAAACAATTATCACAATATTTTAACCTGAAACAATCTGTTTCCGAAGTTACTAGAATTTCTAAAAATAGTAGAACTCTTATTGATCACATGTTTTCAAATTTCTCTACTGTTCATTCTACTATAGAGGCCAAATTCAAAATAACTGATCATGAGACAATTTTTGTTCACATTAAGAATGAACAGAATAACCGTGATGGAAATAGAACAAAGATCAAATCCTGGAATAGATAGTCAAAAGAAGCCGTGTCTCAACTTGTTTCGACAAGCCTGGATTTTACAGCTATGACGGGACATCTGAATGACAAAGCAGCTGTTCTGACTAATATTTTGAAAGAGTGTACCAATAAATTAGTGGTTGAAAAATATATTGATTTAAGTAATTCGAGCAGCTGGTACTCTTTTGATCTGCTGCGTCTCAAACGCAAAAGAGATAAAAAGTACAAAAGGTTCATAAGAACAAATTTAGAAAATGATTGGAATAGATACACCTTCGCGCGGAATATATATTCACAGACATTGAAAAAGACTAGATGTGAATATATACAGAGGAAAATCGATGAACATCAAAATAATAGTAAAGGACTATGGAAAATATTGAAAACCTTATTAAATTCTAAAAATAGTATACCGCGGTCCATAGTTTTCAGGGGGTCAGAAGAGCAATCAGACCAAATTATAGCAAATAAATTTAACAGTTATTTCGTTAATAGTGTTCTGCTGATCAACCAAAGTATTGACTGGGTCAATTTTTTTTTATCCAAAATATATATTTTTATTAAGGCTCATATGGCGTCAACCTGACGGGGCCGGGAGTTCAATATTTCGACAATGTTTGCCTTATAACTATGTTAGTAATATGAACCGATTACTCGCGGTTGGCTCGAGGTTAGTATTACAAGTGTTTTCGTAATTGTGATGTTGCTGTCTTCAATGATCTGTACCTGTGCCCGACACGGGATACTTCCTATTGGGATGCAGCTGACCATTAATCAGCAACGCCCCCCTAGTCTGTACCTCATATCTAGCGTGGTGCGTCTTCTCGAGGAATCCAGGATAGAATGGTCACTAGCCGGCGCAATCATCAGCTCGTGTAGAGTTGTCATGAGCGGTACAACCTTTGGCTTTTGTTGAATCATCAGTGGACTGCACAACCTTTGGCCCGTGTATCTGTAAAGAGTGTGTGTATGTATTGCCGCGACTAAGTAAAAGTTTATAGATCGGATAGGAGGGATACGAAACAGGGACACAACGAAGGAAACGTTGACATCGGCGTTTCTGAGGAACAGGTATAGATGAAGCAGAAGATCAGGATCACGGCTACCTAAGATATCCCGGACGGGGATATCCGATTGTCTGCCTTTTGCTCTCAGTGCTCTAGAGAGCTGAGAGCGAGCAGCATGAAACCGGATACACGACCAGACAACATGCTCGATGTCGTGGTAGCCATCGCCACAATCACAAAGATTGTTTGCTGCGAGCCCAATGCGATAGAGATGCGCGTTTAGGTTGTAGTGATTGGACATAAGCCGAGATATCACGCGAATGTAATCACGACCGAGATTCAATCCCTTAAACCAAGCTTTCGTCGAAACCTTAGGGATAATCGTGTGTAACCAACGACCGAACTCATCTTCACTCCACATGCGCTGCCAACTAACGAGTGTGTCCTGACGAGGAATGTGAAAAATTTCGTTATAAGCAATTTGCCTTTCAAAAAGTGTGCCTTCTAAAGCGCCCACCTTAGCTAGCGAGTCCGCTTTCTCATTCCCCGGAATCGAGCAATGAGAGGGAACCCATGCTAAGGTAATCTTGAATAACTTTTCGACCAAAACACTCAATAGATGTCTTATTCTTGTTAGGAAATAAGATGAGCGTTTATCAACTTTCATTGAACGGATTGCCTCTATTGAGCTGAGACTGTCTGAAAAAATAAAATAATGGTCGATGGGCAATGTTTCAATGATCCCTAAAGCGTAGTATATCGCACCCAGTTCAGCGACATACACGGAACAAGGATCTTTGAGTTTGAAAGAGGCACGGGAATTTTCATTGAAGATGCCGAAGCCAGTGGACCCGTTTATGCATGAACCGTCAGTAAAGAACATTTTATCAGATCAAACTTTCCCATATTCTGCCGAAAATATCTCCGGAATATAATCGGAGCGTAGATGATCTGGGATTCCATGGATCTTTTGTCGCATGGACAGATCAAAAATGACAGAGGAATTGCAAAAGTATGGGAAGCAAACTTGGTTGGAGATGCCCGGTGAAGGGAGCACTTCATGGGTAAGGTACTCATGGTATAAAGACATAAAACTTGACTGAGGAGTCAGTTGGAGTAGATTTTCGAAGTTATCAATCACCATTGGATTCATGATCTTGCAACGGATGAGAAATCTGTATAATCTGGATAATTCTGTGAACCGAAGAGTAAGCGGGGGTACTCCTGCCAAAACTTCGAGACTCATCGTATGTGTCGAATGCAAACACCCCATGGCTATACGCAAGCAACGATATTGTATTCTCTCCAGCTTGAGAATATGAATCCTGGCAGCTGATCGGAAGCAAAAACTGCCATATTCTAACACTGATAATATCGTTGTTTTGTACAACTGAATGAGGTCTCCTGGATGGGCGCCTCACCATGTTCCGGTTATTGTTTGGAGAAAATTGATTATTTGCTGGCATTTCTGTTTCAAATACGCAATGTGTATTCCCCAGGTACATTTAGAGTCAAAATATACTCCAAGGTATTTGAAAAACATCGAGTGCCTGATCGCTTTGCCGGATAGGTGAAGCTGGAATTGGGCGGGTTCGTGCTTCCTAGAAAAAACGACCATTTCGGTTTTCTCCGTAGATAATTCGTAGAGTTCAGGGTATCTTGCAAGGATTTTTGCAGAACGGCGGGATTAGTACCCGTGATGGAAATAACTCCATCGTCTGCAAGTTGTCTCAACGTGCAATCTCTAGTTAGACAATCATCTATATCATTGACGTAAAAACTGTACAAGAGGGGGCTTAGGCAGGAGCCTTGTGGCAGGCCCATAAAACTGTATCGAGAAGATTTCAAGCTGCCATGATTGAAAAACATGTGCTTTTCTGAGAGTAAATTGTACAGGAAATTATTCAGAATTGGCGAAAGTCTACGATTATGAAGTTTCTCTGAGAGAATTTCCATGGAAACTGAATCAAATGCCCCTTTGATATCGAGAAAAACGGAAGCCATTTGTTCTTTGCGAATAATGCGATTTGGATTTCAGAAGATAGCAGCGCGCCCCCTCAGACTGGGTCAATGAACCTAACGAGATAATACAGCCGATAAGTATCAATTGCAGACTAGATTGTTTTTCACCCATCACTTTTGCAGAGTTGAAAGGTATTTGTTTTTCATTGAAAAAATCGGCTGGTATCGATAATGTCAACGCAAAAGTGATACAAGATTGCTTTCATGTCATTGGACACGGTCTGCTGAACCTAATTAATGAATCTCTGCGAACTGGGCACGTGCCACAGGTTTGTAAGGAATCACTTGTGATTCCAATCCCTAAAGTTAATGGGACGGATAAAGCCGAAGAGTACCGTCCTATTAACATGCTGCACATATTAGAGAAAATTTTAGAACTCGTTGTAAAAGGTTAGCTGATACATTTTATTGATAACAACAATTTGCTAATACCCGAACAGTCGGGATACCGAGATTGACACTCTTGTGAAACCGCACTGAATCTGGTATTAGCAAAATGGAAAGAAAATATCGAGGCGAAAGAGGCTATTTTTGCGGTATTTCTGGATCTTAAACGCGCTTTTGAAACAATTTGTAGGCCCTTATTGTTACAAACAATGAAGCGCATTGGAATTGTAAGGATGGCGTATAAATGGTTTGAAAGCTATTTGTGCGACAGAACTCAAAAGACTCGTTTCAACGATTCTGTTTCCAGTCCCATCGGCAACTCACTCGGGGTGCCGCAGGGAAGTGTCTTAGGGCCCATTTTATTTATTCTGTACATAAATGATCTGCGACGGGTTTTACGATACTGTGACATTAATTTGTTCGCGGACGATACTGTCCTGTTCATCGCAGCTAAGGATATAAAAGAAATCGCGGAGCACATAGACGAAGATTTGCATTCTCTGGCTCAGTGGCTTAAATTTAAACAATTGAAATTAAATGTTGGCAAAACAAAATACATGTTAATTTCTTCAGCAAACTCCAGTCTTGGCGTAAATTTTGCAATAGATGGTGAGACATTAGAACGCGTGAAAGAAATCAAGTATTTAGGAGTTATCATTGATGACAATTTAACTTTTAAGTCTCACATCAATAATGTTATCAAGAAGATTGCACAAAAGTACGGCGTTTTGTGTCGTTTGAAGAAAGAGTTGACAATAAATAGTAAAATTAAATTATATAAGTCGTTGATCTCACCACACATAGACTTTTGCTCGTCGATCCTGTTCCTTGCAAACAATACACAAATAACGAGATTGCAGCGTTTACAAAATAAGGTTATGCGTTTGATTTTAAGATGTAGTAGATACACTTCCTCTAATTTGATGTTGGACGCGCTACAGTGGTTATCTGTGAAGCAAAGAATTTATTACTTGACAATGGTGTTCATCTTTAAAATTTTAAACGGTATGCTGCCTCGATATTTGTGTGATAGAATTGAAAGAGGAAGTGATGTTCATAGATACAATACAAGAATCGCGAACGATGCTACGACACCAAACTTTATGTTTACTAGGTCGCAGAACTCATTGTTACATAAAGGGATAAATTTTTACAATTCGATGTCCAGAGAAATAAAACGTGCGGCAACAATGGCAGAGTTTAAGAAAATGTGTATTTCACACGTGAAATCTGTTCTGTGAACAGGTTTTTTATTTTGAAGAAAATTTTTCGTTAAATTATTTACTTATGTTTCCAATTGATTGAAATTACAAAATTTATTCACAGGTGTCATAAACTGCCATGTTCGTACTGATGATGATGATGTTTTTCTTTTCAATTTTTTATTGCGTATTTCAAGAAAAAAAAATAATAAGAGTTGTCTACGAAAGTTTGAGCCTCGCGCGCGTTTGGTGGGCCTGGACTATATTAATAATGAACACTGGCAGAAAACTGATACACAATAAATTTGTTGTAGGGTCTGTAGTGGAAGCTGGAATGGGGATAGCTCATTCAGGATTCTTGAAAACTGTCTTTTTATCAGATAGTTATATCAAGTATTTCTGAATTGTGGCAGATCTCTTGTATGTTCTAAGCAGAAACTATCAGACATTGGGTTCAATTCCCAATCAGTCAAGGATCTTCCCGGGTTGGAAATTTTCTTGACATGCCTTGAAAAATTTTGGGTCTGAAGTTGAGATTATATCGAAACGAACTGGAACATTGTTTGTTTTTATTTTACAGTTTTTGCCTATTTATAATGTTCAATTAATAGAAATTTATGCCTGCAACAGAGCCAGTTCGCTTTGATTGTTTTTTAACACTGGTTTCTTTAATGTTTCAAACATAAATATTATCTATTAGATAAATCGGCCTGTTCAGACCTTTGTAGGGGTATGAGGTGGGCCGTCATCATCATTATCATTTTATACTTTCGGAAGCCCGAAATGGAAAACCCTGTACTAACGCTACAGAGCAACCTGGTGATTACGTCTAGCTATGCGGACAAATGTTCATTGAAACGATTGATTGTCCGCATAAATAGACGCAAGCGCTTTCCAAATGGAAAAAAATATATTAGAATCCGCAAAATCACCTAGGCCCTCTTTTTGCCGATACAATCCTGGATAGATCATTTCATCGGAAATTTGCATGGTTATGCTTGTAGGCCAAAAAACAACAAAAATGCGTTTTCCCAACACTAATGGTGTTGTAGATTACGTCTCCTATGCAATCATGGGCAGCGCAGGGGGCTTCGACAAGGTGATGGTCTCTCTTGCCTACTGTTCAACATTGCGCTAGAAGGTGTTATGAGACGAGCGGCGTTTAACTTGCGTGGTACGATTTTCAATAGTTCCAGTCAATTCATCTGCTTCGCTGATGACGTAGACATTGTCGGCAGAACATTTGAGACGGTAGCTGAACATAACACCAGACTTAAGCACGAAGCAGAGAGAATTGGGCTGGAAATCAATATGTCTGAAACCAAATACATGCTGGCTTCCGGATCCGAGCACGGCAGGACCCGATTAGGTAGTAGTATAACGATCGACGGCGATGAGTTCGAGGTAGTGGACCAATTTGTCTACCTTGGCTCAATGGTAACGTCTGACACTATGGTCTCCACAAACAGACTTAGCAGTCGTGCGATATGTTCCCTGTATAAGACGCTAATAAGACCGGTTGTCCACTACGGGCACGAAAATTGGACAATACTCGAAGACAGTGCTGAAAATATTCACGTTCACGACATTCAAATTCGGCGAATTTCTGCCTTCCTTGTATTGATAACCTACTGCTCAAGCGAGAATCGATAAATATGAAACAACACTATCAATGAACCCCAGTGGAATGAACATCAACATCAGCTTTCCATGAAGTTAATTTTTCGTTTGCATCTTCCTTTCCGTCATGGTATTCGTAAGGTCGAAAATGAAGATCATTGCGTGTTAGTGAAAATCAAAGCATAAAATTCAGCGTTACCAATTGAGAGTGAAATCGATTGATGGTAAAGGATGGCAATTCATCACACAAAATTCTTGTTTTTGGCGACTTCGGCAATGGAATGAATAGAATAACTCTTGCTACGTCTTATGAATCTACTCACGATTGCCCGGAAATGGCCACCATTTATATGCGCAATGGGTGACACGTTTTCAATAAAAAATCACTGCAAGTGATGAAGATCAAGTTAACGTTCGTGAAAAAATCGAATTCCTTCACTCGTGAATAAATTTTGATAATTTGTGGCACTGCTCGAAGAGGACCTGCGAGCACTTGGAGTCTTTGAACGACGGGTGTTACGAATCACCTTCGGCGGTGTACAGGAGGACGGCGTATGGAGGCGAAGGATGAACCACGAGCTCACGCGACTCACCGGCGAACCCAGTATTCAGAAAGTAATCAAAGCTGGAAGGATACGCTGGGCAGGACATGTTGCAAGAATTTCGGATAACTATCCTGCAAAAATGATGTTCATCGGGAATCCGGCTGGTACGAGACGACGAGGAGCGCAACGAGCAAGGTGGTGAGACCAAGTAGAGCAAGACATGGTGAGCACGAGGTGCCCGCGGAATTGGAGAGATATAGCCGCAAACCGAGTTAGTTGGAGAAAAATTGTGAATCAGGCCATGTTGTGAAAGACGTTAAGCCAAAATAAATAAATAAATAAAATAATTCTAGATTGAGGAACAAACAATATATAAAATCTTATTCTAGTGACTTTGAATTCACTTTTTTTTCTTCTTTTGGGCAATTTTACACTCTGAAACGAATTTCTACATTAATTACTACTATAATCTACTTACTCACTTACTAAGGCAATGTAATTTCTCAAATTTTATTTCGTTATAATTAAAATAATTTCGTTTTGAAAAGTGAGAAAACATTTACAGCTATGTAACAGGTGAATTTATCTTAATTAAGCATTATACAAGTGCGGATCGGAATAGCTATTATGACAGTTTTTATATCCAACCACGAAAACTTTGGCAAGAATTTCAGTATATTTATTGCAGATAATTTTTATTATTGTTAAATACAAAATACCAAAATCAGGGAAAATCAGGATCATTTGTCGGGATATCAGGGAGCGTGCTAAAAAGTGTGGCGAATCCTGAAAAATCTGGAAGGTTGGCATCTCTGGTTGAAGGAGACAAATGGTTTATTGTTGTGATAGCTGTTCAAATAGTGTGGAAATGTCTTCCGGGGTACCTCAGGGCTTAGTTTTCGGTTTCGTGCTTCTATGCTGTCATAACAACGATCTATCGACGGTGTAGAAATACTGCCCTGACGATATGAAACTATACGTTGACAGACTTGTACTATGTATCCGTGATTTAGTTAGGATGGAGAATTCTGATCTTGAACCTGTATCAAATAGGTCGCAATTGGCTACGTGTCGTACTAAACTGCTTTGTCAGTTATGAACATGGACTGAGCTGCATTTTTCACATGAATCACCTGCAACGGAACATTATTGGGTGTTCTCTGCAAAGCTACAACATTCTGAGAGTTAAATAACTGATGTGCGCCTGACAAAAGTATGCTTTTTAACTAAACTAAGGTCATGGTTAGACATGGGATTACTCTAGCGTCGTCGTTGCCACGTTCTAGTGCGCCGACAGTTGGATTTGGTAAGAAACCCGACCAAGATGCATTGGAAGACGAATATGTAAATTATAATAATCTAATAATTTGTTGCCTATATGATAACGTAAATCTTTTATTTTTATTTTTAATTTTTACTTTCTACGAAAAAGGAAAATTTGTATATATAGTAAAAATAGTGTCTCAAAACATCTGCTCGTGAACAGAACCAGCAAGCATGAACCTTTTCTGTAATGCTATGCAAAAAATCAATAGTTTAAAGTTCAGATGCTCCCTTACATAACATCCATCGAGAAGGAAAAAAAAAAGAAACGCATCGTACGCGTTTTCTTATCACATTTTCCACAGCACCCGAGTGACACTGTTTCTGCCTTATCTTTTATCAGAAGAACACTTCCAATAGACTTCTGATTGCAATTTAATGGCCAATTTCTATCACCCAAAATTCAGTCGCTGTCGGGGCAAATATGTCGGTGTATGCAGTCTGCGAGAACGAACAGGACCATTCCTGCACGGGAAGGGTGGGAGGAAAACCCGAAATGGTTTCCACCTGATACAACAGCATTCCATTTTTTCAGAGTCATTCGCGCTTCCCCGATTTTTCGTTTCGCCTTCTTTGCGGATGGATATGGGGATTGCAAGCCAAATCAAAGGTTCCGATTCCGTAAATAAGGGTAGATTGATAATTTGAGAATAGTCTCTTTACGATTCTCCATCGTAATCAGGAAAGATAAAAAGGGAATACACACCGGCAAACGTTTCCCAGCTTCATTGAAAATTTACATTTTTATGAACTTTTTTTGGGCGTGATTTGCGTGCGATTTGGGAGTCTAAATTTTCGATCACATTGCTTTCGTCAGAACAAACCACCGGCGGATGTACTAATTTTCCAACAATTTGAATCCTCTGATAGCCTTTGTTTCATTGGCCCGAGAAGGAAACTGGTAGAGATAATGGAATGGTTAAATACAATAATTGATTGGATCCATTTCATAACGAGATTCGGACGCAGAAGCATGCGAAAAAAAAAATAACAGACATGGCGGGAATTGAAAACCAAATTGAGCAAATAAAAAAATATATTGGAGGTGGAAAATTCAATTTATTCATTGCTAATCTATGAGTCACATGGAGGGGTTTGGTGCGGGATATTTGCATAGATAGGGATTAAAGTTTTTTCCAATCTTTGGTTGGGATAATTCAAATATAGTAATATTCAATTATTTTCTACGTCTCCCTCTCCATTTGTTTGGGGTGTACTGAATATGTTGATTATTATTTCAGACGATTTTAATCTGTAGATCAATTATTTGGAAGATACTTGTTTGGTTGTGTGTGATAGTTTGATAGAAACAATTTCAATATTTTCGGAGTAAAATTATTTTATGTGATAAATGTGTTCTAATTAATTCTAACATTTTTTCCTGAATTGACGTTCTATTTGATGTGCATCAAACTTGCGTTATTCCATTGTTATTATTTTGAGTGACTCACTTTTCTTTATTTTTGAATCAAGTACGAGAACGTGAATCGCACCCGAGCCCCCGCCATGATAATGTGTGTTGCTAACCACTCGGCCACGGGAGAACCGTAATTGCAATTCAATTCTTCGAATTTTCCGACATTCCTTCAGAGTTTTCGGAGAATTTTCTCTCCATATTATTGATCTACAGACAGAGACGAATAGAACAAAATAAAGACGGTCTTCCGACGATTCCTTCCTCTGGTTTCGCACTTAGCAACACATTTGGTGACCCATTTTTATTTATATAGATAGATTTTTATTTATATAGATATGTCATAGCAATATAAGAGCAATATGAGAGAGAGAGAGCAACAAAAGACACATTGCAAATAAGCACACATTAAACCTTTTCGCCTACTTTTCCACTAACACGGTCCCGGCCGAAAAGAACAGTTTCCCGTTTTTCAATAAATAGGACATAAAAAGGAAGGAAGTAAAAATAAAACCAAGGTAACATGACGAAGACGAACTGAGGAATAAATGAGGATGGATAGTTCTGGAATAACGGAATAATAATGAGTCCATCTTATCTTGCATAATCGGTTATGTTAAAATACTACGTGGTAATGAATCTAACGGACATGGTCATTCTGTAGCTGCAAAAAGACTTGTGGTCGCTTTGACTAACGGGTGTAGAGATGTATCATCTGCTCATGAGCTGTTAATCCGACTCGCTTCATCATAGTGAGCGGATTCGGATCGGCTCGCAATAAAAAGAACGCAGCTCTTCAGCTCACATCTGAACTGGTGGGCTGCTGAGCTGAAGAGCTGGGGAGCTGTGGAGCGGCAGAGCTGCAGAGAGTGTGATATAATTATCTGTCTCCCGCTATTGGTTATATGGCGCCAGTTTGTTTTCGTTTGTCCCTTTGTATGGGGCTGCCATACAAATGAAACACAAATTTCTGCAATACTCGAGAATTAATCAAGCAAACGAAACCAAATTTGGCATGAGAAGGTTTTAGGGTACAATAAATGTTTTTTTTACGTTGGTTAGATACTCCTCCCCCTTCTCTTAGAGGGTAGGGGGGGGGGGATCTGCCATACAAATGAAACACAAATTTTTCCATTACTCGAGAATCAATCAAGCAAATGAAACCTCTCTCTCTAAGGGAGAGGGGGCTGCCATACAAATGAAACACAAATTTCTGCATTACTCGAGAATTAATCAAGCAAATGAAACAAAATTTGGCATGTGGAGGTTTTAGGGTGCAATAAATGATTTTATGGTGGTTAGGTACTCCTCCCTCCTCTCTTAGGGGGGCTGCCATACGAATGAAACACAAATTTCTACATTACTCGAGAATTAATCAAGCCAATGAAACCAAATTAAGCATGTGGAGGTTTTATGGGGAAGAAACATTTCTAAGGTGGTTCGACACTCCTCCCCCTCTCTAAGGGTGGGCTGTCATACAAATAAAAAACAATTTTCTGTATAACTCGAAAACTAATCAAGCAAATGGAGCCAAATTTGGCATGTGAAGATTTTAGGGGGCACGAAACGTTTCTATGGTGAATAGAGACTCCTCCCCCCTCTCTGAGGGGTGAAGAGGGGAGGCGTCTGTCTTTATTCTATCATATTTTCTGTATCAAACATTTATTCCATGGCTGAGAGCAGACAATGGTTTCAGTTAAGTTTTTTTTCATTTATTTATCCACATACTTCTGAGGGGAGGCCCTAAAAATATATGAATGTTGGTTTACATACTCTGGTATTCCTATAGTTCTCATTATTAGCACCTTAGAGAGTAGTGCTACGATGTAATATGCGAAGTAGTTTAATTTTTTCATTTATCTATTATATCTTGATCTGTAATTTGATGCTGTTGTGGGGGTGGAGGTGGTTGTTGATTTTATATTGTTGTGTTTTTGTATTGTTTTTATTTTTATTATTATTTTTTGTGGATTGCATATGTACCCGCTGGGTTCTTGACGTGAGTTTGGTTTTGGTTGTGTGTTTGTCGGTGATGTGGAGTTCGAGGGTTCGATTGACGATACGGATAATCATATTTCGTTGATCATCGAGCGTGTTGTTTGTCGAACTCGCGGATTCTATGCTACTGACGGACACATGGCTGAAGTTGATCTCACGTGGGGCTCCCGGTGGGTGTATGTGTGATCCACCGAGGGAGTTGAATGAAGATAATACGGAAATATAGTGTTACAAAGTGTATTCCCATAGCAGCATGAAAAATGGATAGTCCGATTGATTTTGGAGGAGTTCTATTGGTTACCTTCTCAGGTTTCCCAAACAAAACTCTCAGCCGTCGCGAATCAAGCCTGAAACAGAGTATGTGTGATAAATAACGGAACATACCGCCGGTCCGGTTGGTTTTAGATAATTTCTCTCGGATACCTTCTCAGGTTCTCCACAGTTAAGTAGGTACGATAAATATTATAATATATAGCCAGTTCAATTAATTTTACAGGGTTTTCTTATCAGGATACCTTAATATAATCTTTGCAGCGTGTGGTGACACATGAAAATGTAATTTTCGTTCCGTCGAGCGCTCGACAGCCCGTGTTTACAAAATCACATCACTTACCTCAGTGAATCCTGATTCATACCTCTTCCCACTAACAATTATCCCTCCCATGATATTCTCTAGGGAACCACGCTATAGAGGCGACCCTTCTGGCCTTCGGGCGGCGAATATCATACTAACATTCCTTCCCTTCCCCTGGTGACTGTAAGGACGTGGCCGGCGTCGTTATTGACCATTTAAAGCTCGAATCGCCGAAAACTGCACAACGAGAATGATTTGCTAGTCCCAAGCGTCATTCTGTGTGTTCTTCGTGCAGTTTGGTTGGTTCAGGTCAATCACGGAGAGCAACTACGAATTGTACAGTCTGCGATTGGACTCATGAACTTGCGCTTAGTAAGAAAACGTGAATGTTTGAAGGTATTGATAACAAAAAAACAAATTTTGGCGGGACGAAGTTTGCCGGGTTAGCTAGTATATTATATTGTATTTAAACATGATTGTTGAGACACATGAATTTATTTCCGCGTGCTCAATCAAAACAATTGAAAAATCACCGGGCATCAATACTGATTGGTAATGGATTGACAAGGGTAACGGACTTCCTTGCGGAACAAAAAGACTTTTAGAATGAAACAAATACTACTATCTTCGAATTTGCTAATCTGATAGAGGGTGGCTGTCTCTTTGTGACATTTTTTTTTTTTTTTTTTTCCAAAATATATATTTTTATCAAGGCTCATATGGCGTTAGCCTCACGGGGCCGGGAGTTCAATACTTTGACAATTTTTCTTATTATCTATGTTAGTAATATGTAACCGATTACTCGCGGTTGGCTCGAGGTTAGTATTACAAGTGTTTTCGTAATTCGGATGTTGCTGTCTCCAATGCTCTGTACGTGTGCCCGACTCGGGATACTTCCTATTGGGATGCAGCTGACCCTTGATCAGCAACGCCCCCCTAGTCTGTACCTCATATCTAGCGTGGTGCGTCTTTCTCGACTCGAGGAATCCAGGATAGAATGGTCACTAACCGGCGCAATCATTTGTGACATTTGTCATAGCGAATAATTATTTCGCGTTGCGCCTATTAGTGGAAACATTTTTATATCATCCTTGCGAGTGTTGATGCAAAAAAAAGTTTCTCTGGGTAGTTTTATCCAAAAACGTTGTTTCGGGCTGAAGGATAGAAACAAAGTAGTATAGAAAAAATGAAATATTAGAAAGACGATCATGAGTAAAACCACAAATCTTGAACGTTTTCGTTTGCCTACTCCTGGATGGATTTTTGCATTCAGAATTTGTTACATATTATATTATTAGAATTCGTATCAGTTTTAGTTTGATTATAGTTACAAATACAATTCGTTATTTTTTTCCTTTCAGTTCATTAAGAAAACATACGCAGTGACGTTTCAGATACAATTGTGTGAACAACCGTAAAATTCAACTGAGCTGAAGAGCTTTTCCAAATGAACAGCTCACTTGTATAAGCTGAACGGCTCAGAGCCGCTCACCAAAATGAGCTGATTTGCCCTCCCTGTTCCTGCTAGTATTTTTGGTCCTGTTTATGCTTACCCAGTTTTGCTCTAAATGACATCGAAACAAAGTTCTACGAACTGCACAGAAATCTCGGCAAAAAGTATACGGTACAACATTTTAACACGTTCGTCGCTCAACGCCACGTTTTTGGGTTTCTTGGAGGGCCCAACTTGCGGATAAATTATGAAATGAAGACATAGTTTGTAGAAAACTTTTACATGATCTAGAAATATTTTTTTTCCTAATTTGAAGACTAATTGACAACAATAACACATGCCAAAGACATATTACGAGGGTCGTTCAAAAAATAAGTTTCAATGCCTCAGAAATCGCGGAAAAGTTAAGTTAGGACACAAAACCAAGGTGATTTTCGTAACCTACGTTTTATTTTCTATTTTTCTACATAATCGCCGTAACGTTCGAGGCATTTTTCATAGCGTGGCACGAGTTTTTCTATTACGAGCGCGAAGTGCGTAGCGTCCAACTTTTTGAAGTACGATGTAACGGCGTCACGAATTTCTTCAGTGTTATCGAATCGTTGACCACCGAACGCCTGTTTCATCACCGGGAATAAGTGATCGTAACTAGGGGCGAGGTCTGGGGAGTATGGAGGATGCTCGAATACAGTCCATTTGAATTTTTCAATTGCTCTTGAGTTGCGCGAGCAGAATGGGGTCGCGCATTACACTCCTTTCGTCAATAAACCTGGCCTTTTGGTCTTAATCGCGGTTCTCAATCGGTCCAAAACTTCACAATAGTACGGTGATGAAACAGTCGTTCGGCGGTCAACGATTCGATAACACTGAAGAAATTCGTGACGCAGTTACATCGTACTTCGAAAAGTGGGACGATACGCACTTCGCGCTCGTAATAGAAAAACTCGTGCCACGCTATGAAAAATGCCTCGAACGTTATGGAGATTATGTAGAAAAATAGAAATTGAAACTTAGATTACGAAAATCACCTTGTTTTTTTGTCCTAACTTTATTTTTCCGCGGCACTGACACTTATTTTTTGAACGACTATGGTATATGGGATTGGCAAAAAACTGCAGTACAAACCATCTATATTATAAATAAAAAAAGTATAGTATAGACGTTATAATAATATGGTTATGATTTTATTATTTTACTAGCTGACCAGGCAAACGTTGTTCTGCCAAATAAATTATTTCTAGTGAATATTTTGGGTGTTGAATAAAACACACTAATGTATTGTATGTGTGTTTGAATATTTTAACGATTTTTAAAATAAACCAAATGTGACCGATAAAAAAACCAATTAAATGATTTGAACGAAAGGTTATATGATGTTCTTGGTGTATTTCATTAACGTAACTGACATGTTTGATCTCTTAAAAGTTAAACGTCAACTGAAAAAAGTAATATAAGTTTGTCGTAAAGTAGAAAAAATGAAATATAAAAAATCAATATTTATTGCTGTCTCCTTGTTAGAAAATACGTGCATGTGATTTTCAACATGGCTTAGTTTAAAACAGCTTGGTCTCGTTCATAAATTGGAAAACAGCGATACGCCAGCTAACTTCAATGGAGCTGATTAATCGGCCTGTTTGGAATCGCGTTATTTTATCTTTGTCATTCAATCGAGGAGTATTCACATCGGTAATCTAAGTTTGAAACACACCCAAATTGCTTCCTTTATTCATGGATGTTTTTATTACTCTTCACCGATTTGTAGAACTCAATATTCATATATGCATATGAGTGATCGGATTTTACAATTCGATCGAAATCGACTTTTACACTCTTAAATTCGTTCGCCTTGTCGCGAAACAATGGTCAAAATAAGTCATCCGTATTTGTGGTTCAATTTACTCTCTATCTGATCGGCATAATTCCGGAAATAATTCTAAATTGTTGAAATTTGAATGAAAATTATTATTCGATTTCGTTTGGATGCTAAATTTGTTTTGAATGTGTTTGAATGCTACATTTTGCGTGTTTATTCCACCCGAAAAACCATTACTATTTTTGCTTCATAGAAATGGAACATGGAGACCAATGTTGTTTACGTCGAATTGCGTGGCAAGGTTGTCACATTTGCTCAACTCGATTGGACTTGAGCTTAAACAGAATGCAAAATTACGCTTTTTTTATTCAACAGAATACAACCAACAATATGTGGGGACGAATACGATCGAACTTCATTCTGTGTTTGAACACACGCGCAATGTCATGACAATGCATTGCGCTTTGGCCTGGCTATAACTAAAGCTGTGTCGGCGTTGCTCATGATAGTGTCTCGCAAGTGAATGTATTATTCCTCGCACCGCTTTTGTTGATTGTGTAGTAAGAATTGCAGTCGTTCAATCTCTACCTTCGCGTATATGTCGACCATAAATTGTTTGCACAGCTTACGATATCTTGAATTGGCGTTTCTTGACCATGTCAAATCACCATATGATAAACATAAAAATCCTTCGAGCGCGCCCTCTGTTTGTTTCGTCGCATGTTCATAAATATTAAATCAAAATGAGAAATGATGTTCATAATGAATTAAGTATCTGTAACGGGGTCTCGTTGGTCTAATGTTTATGCAAGAGATTTTTCGTTAAAGAAACCCTTCTGACTTGCAGTGTAGTCACGCGTATTCTTGAGCTTGCCACTCCAGAATACATTCAAGGCGTATTGTTTGTCATCGAAATCTCAACTATTTACTAATAAAAATGACGCAAGTAGTACTACGTTGAGAAGGCAAACCTTGGGAACGTTAGTACCATTGAAGAAGAACATAGCGAGGGTCGTATGAACGGTGTGTGTGTCAACGATGAATTCCAGATTATTGTTTTTTTTCGCATTAAATTTCTTGTGTCACCGTGCTATCATGATTCCAGCAGCGCTTGTGCTTTGGATCTACACACGTGGTCTCCAGCTGATGTTTTATCAGGGTTGATGGCAATAGCGTGATTGTCATTTTGTAATCCGAGCAAATGTGATTTGAAGAATTTCGATAACTCAATGTGCTCATTCAAAAAGGCTTCCAGCTCGTCGGAGATGCTCCCTGCTTTAGATGAATTGATGTTACTTGTGTATTTGTAGATGGATGTTCAATGAAGCGGGCGTTACGCCATCAGTCATTGAACAACTTAAATGAATTCGTTCTGTTGAAAAAACGAACAACGGTTAAATTATTAGAATATTTTTGACACAAAAAAAATAAAATCGCAATTAAAAATAGGGAAAATTTTTGAAAAAAAAAATATCCAGATCTTTTTTTCTGCATAGAGCCACCCTATTTGGTATTAAATGTATGGTTATCAGTATCCTACCGGTATCATATATAGTTTACAACCTATTCTCATACCTACCAAGTATTTTGAGTATAATTTCATCAAAATCGGTCGAGCCGTTTCGGAGGAGTTCGGTAACAAACACCGTGACGCGAGATTTATATATATATATATATATATATATATATATATATATATATATATATATATATATATATATATATATATATATATAGATTAGTTACATTTAGGTGCCTATTCTATCAAAGTCCTTTGAAAAATCTTATTCAATTTAAACGAGGAAAGTGTCACCCATATCTGGGTGACGGGGCGACAAATGTGTTAAAAGCGAAAATGCTGCGGCTTCGGTTGTTCACCCTATCCTGAGATCCCCAACAACTACTCGCAAGCAAGGTAGTGGAAGACCATTATAGACGCAAAAGGACTTCGGTCTCTTTCTCATACCTTCTTTCGACGCTGAAATCCCAATGCCGCTGATTGAGATAAAATATTTCCGGAAAATTTTCGTCGTCCAAAATTACTTCCCTGTTTCGTTTGCGAGAAAGCCATGGTTTAAGCTCTCTGGTTTGGCTATCAATCAAGGTGTACACCAGACCGAATGTTTGAAGAAAAATGTGATCTCGTTTCAACGAAAACATCAAGCAGTTGGACAATACGTGTTTTGACCGGACAAAGCGTTATCGGATTACACCAATAAAAAAACACATTCGTTTCTGAACACCCATTCGATCCCATTTGTACCCAAAAACCGCAACCCGACATATATGCTCCAGTGTCGCCCAATCGAAGATTTTTTTTTCGGGATTTTAAGTTCCTTTGCATACAAAAACAACTGTAGAGCCACGAATTATAAACAGTTGGTTGGTAGAATAAAGAGATGCATTCGCCAGTTAACATGAAGGCCATACAACGCCCCTGTTCTGACATCAAAGGATGTTTCACTTTCGTTATCGGACCGTTTTCAAATGTTCACTAATTTCTTTTCTACGATGGACAATTTATCTTCAATTTCAATAAATCAGATCTTCTTCAAGTAGGTTTGTCTTTTTTTACAGTTCTAGAAAGAAATTCCATTCTAAAGTTTATCTTGCCGCAATTATTTCGAGCTTCACTGTAACTACTTAACTAACTGAATATTTCCAAAAGTTTTCCTAATCATGTTGGACATCGATCACCCAAAAGTACTGACAAACTCCTTGAAATCGTTCAGTACTCGCAGTTTATTTTGTATGGAACAACTGTTCTCAATACAAATTATTCGAAGAAGTGGCGTAGTAATTCTTATCTCAAACTTGTAACCGAGCTGTTTTGCGTGATTACAGCTAATCTATAACTAACAACCATGCACAGTCTGCAGCACGGAAGAGAAAGTCTCACGCTATTCAACGTAACAACTTTTTTCCTAACTCTCGGACAGCTACTTGTATAAAAAAGGCAAGCCTCTCGAACGATTCTAGGTTATAACTCAAGGAGGGGTGGAAATTAGAAATTATCTACATCTTCCTGTATGGAATCTAATGCAAAATTGACGTGCTCAAGTGGTAGGTGTCCAGCACCACATGCTAGAGTGGGAAAGTAATCTGGATGATGTGAAAAAATATTTGTGATGGATTTATTATGTACTGCAGTGGTCGTGTTTCGCATAGATCACAAAACCCAGAGGCAAGGCAATAGATGTATTCGGATTCTTTACAGAATGATTTTTGCCTGTTATTCCTAATTTCGAAACAAAGCGCAACCCCAAAAAGGGTGCTTCATATTCGAATATGGGCATTCACATTTGATAGTTAAAAATACATCCACTTTCCTCTGTTAATCACAATTCACATCGAGCACCCCCACTGCGTGTGCGAGAATCTGTAATCCATGATATGCACCACCAGCCACGAAACCACGTTCCCAAATGGGGACGGTCGGTGGTTAACCAACCAGCTGTGAGAATAGACGAAACAATACTTCTTCCGGGCCAAAGGAACATGTTACGAATGGATAGAGAAAAAACTTGACATGATTTATGTTATCTCAGTTTTTCTCCTCAGTTCTCCATCGGCAAGAAGTTGTTCTCTTTTCCATTACTTGATATTAGTCGCTGAGCCGTTTATTCTTAGGCGTTGTGTGCGCTTCTCGGTGGGTGGCGGGGCGTCAAACCCTCCAGTGGCTCCTGGCAACAACAGATAAAGACAAAAAAAAGTTTACTCTTTAGATGATTATGAGAAGTAGCGAAACATGTAATGAAATAAAAATAATGTGGAAGCGGAAATAGTCTTCAATGCGAGCAAAAGATGCCCCCTGGAGGAAACAAAGGTGAACGAAATGAAGCTCGTGCCACTCTGTGTGTGGGGCTTTCTTGACTTTCTTGGCTCTGGAGAGCAGACACTAATGTTAGAACGATGTAAATGATAGAATTAGATGTTTGTACTAATCGCTATTGTTATGACCTGTACACTCGGAAAAAGTTAATTACATTGCGCTATTTGAACCCATAATCGAAACAGCTTCTGTTTGGTTCGCATAACATGGCATGCCAGCAAATTGCAATGCAAAAGCTAAACACGATTGAATTAATTTATTTATAGAACACAATCAACCGAAACGTTTTTAACAGAAATCGTTGCTCTGGTGAATTCATGAGTAGAATTCTCAAAGCAAGCCCTCAATACAAAAAAATCATGGTTTTCACCTGGTGAAGCCAGCCCATCCACTGCAAAACCAAATCGTTTCGGTTGAAAATAGATGCTCAATAGGCCGTATGAATAAAAACAAAATTCATCTTTACTTTACTTCATTCGAGCAGTCGAGCAGTGAGATTAAGTTTTTACTACGTTTGGTATGAATAAAAGAAACAACAAAGTATTTACTTTTCGAAAATGGATGTTTAGCTGATTTCGTATGAATAAAACAACATTCATCAAGTATTTACATCGTTATTATCAAGTATGCTCATGAGCATACTTTGGATCTGAAAACACTATCATTCGTTTTGATGTCATATCCGATTTATGTTTAATGCTGCTATCTTGCGCTTGAAGTTAAACAAGTTAACAATCCGCATTGATGGCATTGAGCTTCGTTTACTAGTTCAGGGGAGCGTAAAAAAATTGATTGATTTTCAGGCGGAATGAACACGTTTTTAAAATTTAAATTATGAATGAAAAATAACCTTTCCGATAGATGTTTGACAAAGTAAAAACTATGTTCGAATTTGAAAATCAAATTAGTAAAGTAAACTTTTATTCATACGGATTCAAGTAAATACGAGGAAAGTTTACTTTACTTGGAAACGGGAGGAATAAGTAAATACTTTGTTTTATTCATACGACCTAATGTATGGTTGGACCAAGAGAGTATGGTGTATTATGAGATACCATGAGATACTAAAGTGGAAAGATGAATACAGATCGCTACCAACAATAAACGATATACCGTCGACGGGGGTTAAAATGGGTTATGAGGGTGAAATTGGGTCGAAAATGGAGAAAGCTACTATTAGTAATATCTTGACAAATATTTTTGAAAGCTGTGAGCCGTTTAATAGGAGACATATTTCCACAACTTCCAATGCATAATACTTAACTGTAGTGCAAATAGTTATTATTTAATAATTCATCAAAGTTTGATGTGTTAATTACTACTAGAATAATAAATATTGGATAGAATTATTGTTTAAAGTCTTGCCGATGAGCCATTACTGATTTTGAACATCAATTTTTTTTCCATTCGAATTTCGACATTTTCGAAATAATCTCTTATTTACACTGAGTGGGGGTGAGAATGGGTCAAGCACAAAATAGAATTCTATGTCAAACCGATATAGTGATTGTCAGATTTTCATGAAAATTGGTAGTTTTATTCTTCATCGTAAAATATTAGACCCGTATGTTTAATTTTTTTCATCAGGGTGGCGATTTCCATTCCATTGTGGTCCGAAAAATCAAATTTTCTCCCACATTTTTTCCAAAAATTACCTTTTTAAATAATTCATAACTTTTGAACTACTGGACCGATTTAGATGATCGATATATCAAATTAAATCCAAAGCTAGTTTTGTTTGAAAAACATTACATTTGAAAAAAAAACAGATTTTGTTTTGGTAATTATTGATTGTAATTGTTTTTCATAGCTTACATGGTTTCGGAACTAAGGTCACCATATTTTTTATATTTTTTTCTTGAAAGCTGAGGTTTTTTTACATAACATATCCGAATTACAGTTTTATTTCGTTTCCGAGTGATTTTGTAAAGTTAACATGTTTTCAGTTTCGGTTCAATATTCCTATGCGACTAGAATCCAATTTTTATGCATATAAGGTATTTCATGTGGCTTCAAATTGGTATATCGATCATCTGAATCGGCCCGGTAGTTTAAAAGTTATGAATTTGAAAAAAAGTCATTTTTGGGAAAAAGGGAGAAATGATTTTTCGGGCCATCGGTTAATTTTGAAAAATCATAACTCAACACCACAAAATAACGCATCTCTGAATTTTCTATATGTTATCTGAAAAATCTTAGCTTTCAAGAAAAATATAAAAAATATAGCACCCTTGGTCCCGAGAGAGTGTAAACTATAAAAAAATACAATCAATAATTATAAGACCAAAGTCCAAAATTTCTGCAAGTATAATATTTTTCGAAAAGAGCTAATTGGCTTTAATTTGATATGTCGATCATCTGAATCGGTGCAGTAGTTCAAAAGTTATGAGATTTTAAAACACGTAATGTTTAGAAAAAAATGAGAAAAAAAAATTATCTTTCAGGATGGAAATGGTCACCTATTTAATTTGATATGTAGATCATCCGAGTGCTCCCTTGGCCGAATGGTTAGCGTCATAACTAACATGCCGGGTGTTCGGGTTCGATTCCCGTTCTGGTCGGGGGAATTTTTCGTCAAAGAAATTTCCTCCGACTTGCACTGTGATCACGCGTATTCTAGAGCTTGCCACTCAGAATACATTCAAGGCGTGTTATTTGGCATATAAATCTCAACTAAGTACTAATAAAAATAACGCAAGTAATACTACGTTGAGACGGCGAAGTTCCTCTAGGAACGTTAGTGCCATTAAAGAAGAAGAAGAAGATCATCCGAATCGGTACAGTAGTTCAAAAGTTATGAATTTAAAAAAAAGTCATTTTTGGAAAAAATGGGAAAAAATTATTTTTGGGCAACCCTAAAATGGAAATGATCACCCTAATGATACCACTTTTCACGAAAATCTCAAAACCGTAATATTGGTTCGACATAGAATGGCTGGTGGATTGACTCTATTTTCGCAAACGAAATAATCATTCAAGACACTTACTGCCGTTCTACGCATAGTTGTCCCATGTTACTTTTTGACTATTTTCACTTTTCTTCATAAAACGTTGTTTTTATGCATAATCTTACGAAAAACACAAAAAAAACATATAGTTTGTTCCCAGATTTAAAAAAAACAACATCAAGCTCAATTGTCCCATGTTGATATTCTATTCATAACTATCCACCATGTATTTTTTGTAGATTTATTCGATATGGTTCAAGTACAAGAATTTCATGTCACACTTTCAGCAGGGCTAATGCACTCATCTCTGGTTTGGAAGAACGAATTAATTCTCAAACAAATAAGAAAAAGTTCAATAGAATACGTGTACACCTTGTTAGCGAATGCCTAATAACAATGGGATTTATATTCTGCGAAAGTGTTGCAGATCACTCATTTCTTCATTAAACGATGTTTCTAACATTAAAAAATATTGTATATCAAAAAACAACATCAAGTTCAATTGTCCCATGTTGATATTCTAGGCATAACAGTCCCACCATGAATTTTTAAACCCGTAATCAAGCATGATCTCATCATATTTCATTAAACAATAGTATAGTGCTTATAAAAAACCCGGTGTACTGCTAAATTGAAATGCTTAAAGCTATTGGTAGACAAATATGCGAGAAAACTTTGATTGCGTTTTTCTCAGTTGCTGATTTTGGAACATGGGACAAATATGCGTAGAACGGCAGCTTACATGTTGTTAAATTATCTGGAAATATTCACTACTTTTGACCCATTTTTTTATCCCTTTTGTTTATTTTAAGCTCATTAGCATTTTAGCTGTAACAGAGCCGAATTTTAATCGTGTACATGTCACATGTTTATCATATCTATAATAAGCACATTACACAGTTGCCATTTTTCGGCGTTAGAGTATTCCCTTCTATACCATTGCATATGGTACACATTTACACAGTAGCCATTTGGGCGTAAGAGTTTTCTATCTGTTCTTCCATTATCCAGTTAGACCGGACAGCGGAGACAGTTGATATTGGTCATTGTTGGGTTATTAATAGTACAGCAGCCCGATGTTTTGAAAATGTTCTAAAATAAGCATTATTTTTGTTTTTTAAAAATAAAAATCGGTTCACCTTTGTAGAAGTTATTAAAATTTGTATACTAATGATGCGATCATTTTCCCCACTGATCGGAAGGCAATAAAAATAACTGAATATTCGAGGGAAATCTACAATTTGTGAATAATCTGAGAAGACATGTAAGCTTATATCCTGCAAAGTAAAATGAGGTAATTTATTACTTACAAGTTTGCATCAAACTTATGTCATCAATATGAAAAAGGAACAAAAATCGCAACCTATGTAAAAAGTTTCCCACTATCAAAACTTTTTCAATTCACTTTTTGAACCGACCTGCCGTATAATCCGATTTGGCACCACAATAACTTATAACACCACACATTCCGTGGCACTTGATCCTTCTTCTCCCGGCTAAAAGAGTGCAGCATCTGGTGGTTGTTTTTATTTGGCCACTCCTGCTGCATCCGCGCTTCATGTTTACAACCACACGTCGTGTATATGTGGCCTTTTGACAGCGCTCCAATCTCGTCCCATCAGAGAAGAGGGTAGAGTGGCAATAACTTTGGAGGGTCATAAATTCACTTCGAAACTATTTGCCAGCACAACTTACCGTCAAGACAAATGCACATATTCTATGGGTTTTCTTTTTGACGTCTGCAAGGTGGGTGGTTCGGAGAAATGTGTGCCGTTTTATTTTGACCTCAGCAAGCCAACCGAACCCACCTAAACGGAAATGTATTTGTGGTAAAGATTAACGAGCGCAGATGTAATGAGGTGAATTGTATTTGCCAAATTTTTAATATGTGTCATCTGAACATGGTATACGATATACGGGAAGTCATTTACAGGAGAACCATTGGGAAGAGATTTAGAATGGATATTGGTTCAATGTTTACGGATTCATAAAACTGCGCGTTTTTGTTTTCACTGCCCGACCGGATGTTAATCATCGCAAGCGAAAAAATAAATAAAACGTTGAATGATTTTTACACAGACACAATTCCAATTTTAGCAACATGGTCGTAATAATCAGCGTGTTTTGCTCTGTTTGTCCTTCCAATTAATGTGACACGATGTGGTCTGTTGTCAGAATGGAGAAGCAATTGTTTTGTGGATGGGCTGACGGTAATATGCGTGTGCCATTGGCACGGCACGTACCATGGCACGACAACATTCTGTACCATTTGGTACGGCACAAGGCTGTGCCATGGTACACTTGGCACGGTTGGCACGGTTGGCACACATTGGCACAGATGGCACAAATGGCACAAATGGAAAGAATGACACAAGTGGCACAAATGCACAAATGGCACAAATGGTACAAATGGCACAAATGGCACATTTGAAATGGTATGTTTCAGTGCACAGATTCAAATCCCTATTTCTTCTTCTTCTTCTTCAATGGCACTAACGTTCCTAGAGGAACTTCGCCGTCTCAACGTAGTATTACTTGCGTCATTTTTATTAGTACTTAGTTGAGATTTCTATGCCAAATAACACGCCTTGAATGCATTCTGAGTGGCAAGCTCTAGAATACGCGTGATCACAGTGCAAGTCGGAGGAAATTTCTTTGACGAAAAATTCCCCCGACCAGAACGGGAATCGAACCCGAACACCCGGCATGTTAGTTATGACGCTAACAACTCGGCCAAGGGAGCACACAATCCCTATTTCTACTAAACGGTTCTGTTGCTTGCCCAGTTTGTATGTTTGTATGCAGGGGATCGATTCAGTGCTGTTTTTTCAAAAATAATCATTGTTTCCCGTTTATTTCTCTGGTTACTAGCGTACCGACATACTTTTTGGGCATCGCAAGAAAAACGTCCGAATCGCGTTAGGCGACGAACTTAATAATAGAAATGTTACCCCCTTCTTGTCAACACAACTTTATCTCTGCTATCATTATAAAACTGCGTATTTCATTGTCTTGAGAACCCAAAAAATGGCGGACTGCATATTTTCTCAAAATCTCATCAATATGGGTATCAAATGAAAGGACTTGACTAGTAGAACACAGTTATTTATGAAGAATGCAAATCTGAAACGGCCGCGCCCACAAAATGGCGCCATATATATTTTTTTCGAAATCCCATCAATATTGCTATCAAATGAAAGGGCTTGACTAGCAGCTATTTATGAAGAAATGCAAATTCAAAATGTCCGCCACCACAAAATGGCGCCATAAATATATTTTTTAAAACCCCATCAAGTATAAAATGGAAGTCTTCGAATATACAGTATATACAGACACTGGAACACCTCCGATGTCGAGTTTGTCTTGATAGAGGTAACCTGGCGCCAATAATAAAGGGTGTGTCACATCAAATTGCATCACGGAAAAAACGCTGCAGAAATTTAATTTTTAAGAATTATATCTTCAGCTCTCGCTTATAATCAGATAAGAGTGTATAGATCACGTTGGCCATGCCTCACTGTCAATTTTTCGTAAATTTGGAAAAATGTCGTCGAACGAAAAAGAACGTCGTGAATTAATCCTGCGCACTAATTTCGAGAATCCGGAGTTGTCACATCGGGACATCGGTAAGATGCTGGGAATCGTCCAATCCACGGTAGCAGAATACTAAAACGATACTTCGAGAACCTAACCATCGACCGGAAGGTGAAGAACGGCAAAAATGGATGCTCCGTCAGTGAAAAAGATCACAAGCGCGTAGTTAAGCAGTTTAGACGTGATCCGAGAAGTTCGGTCCGGGATGTCGCCAATAAGCTGAATTTGTCAAGTTCATTCGTCCAGCGGACCAAGCAGCGGGAGGGCCTGCGTACATACAAGGTTCAGAAGGCTCCTAACCGCGACGAAAGGCAAAACATTGTAACGCCCGAGCGGTCTGGGGCACTTTTCTTTTTTGTTCTATCGAGAGAAACATTGTTCTTCTCGATGTTCAACTATCAACTCCTTTATTTTTTCTCTCTAATCCTCGATCCCTCTGTGAGGATGTACAGAACTCTAAACACGATAGAACTAACTTACTGGCTACCTGCTATGTATAGGGAATTTTCAACTTGCACAGTATGGAAAATTCCATCGTTCCTGTTGGAAAATCCTTGGTTGGATTCTCCCCTATCTTCAGTAGGAATCTTTCTTATTGTAAATACTTATTCATATTGAAATTATCTGAGATGTTCTATTCGTGGGAGAGGGTCACTGCAACATGGTGGGGAAGACGCGAGCCCGGAAGCTGTACACCGAAATGCTGACGAAGCCGCATTGCCTGGTAATGGACGACGAAATCCACGTCAAAGCGGACTTTCGTCAGCTGCCGGGCCTGTTGTTCTTCTACGCAGAGGACAAATTCAGCGTTCCGGAGGATATTCGCAAGCAGAAACTATCCAAGTTTGACAAAAAGTACATGGTGTGGCAAGCGATTTGCTCTTGCGGAAAGCGGAGCGCCCCCTTCGTGATGACCGGCACGGTAAACGGGCAGGTTTACCTTAAGAAGTGCCTACAGAAGCGCTTACTACCACTATTGAAGCAGCACGAGGGCCCGACCATCTTCTGGCCGGATCTCGCTTCGTGCCACTATTCAAAGGACGTGTTGGAGTGGTACGAAGCCAACGGGGTCACCTTCGTGCCAAAAGAAATGAACCCGCCCAACGCGCCGGAGCTTCGCTCAATAGAGAAATATTGGGCGATTATGAAGCAGGCCCTCCGGAAGAACCCAAAAGTTGTCAAATCGGAGGCGGACTTCAAGAGAAAATGGATTTCTGTTCAAAAAAAACTACAACCTGACGTTGTACAGAACCTTATGGACGGGGTAAAGAGGAAGGTGCGAGCATACGGGCTTGGGCTCGAAGTATGAATAAAAAGAAAATGCCAAAAGTTGTTTAATAGTATTTATTTTACTGTCTGAAATTTTCAAAAGGATCGGTCTACTGGGTGAATTTCTACAGCGTTTTTTCCGTGATGCAATTTGATGTGACACACCCTTTATTGCAACAAGACAACGCTCGTTCATACTTCGCGTGCAACTGAGACTCTGAAAAACCCGAAATTTGAATTAATTCCACCAATTCCCCGTATTCTCCCGACCTTGTGTCTTGCGATTTTTTTTCCTCTACTAGAGAGAAACCATAAGAATAATCATTACAGCTCTGATAATGAGGTGATAGTAACTATCCCGTTCTGGATTCCAGAAAAGTCGGATGGATTTATCAGTGATGGTATGAAAAAACTTGTTACACGTTGGGAGAAATGTGTACTGCTTAAAGGGTGACTATGTCAAAAATTAATACATGTTTTGAAGGTTAAAATTTGTTTTTACCCAACCTTCATATTTGTACAATCGTGCATGTGCATTATTTATCAGCCTACACCCGTATGTTATTGATAAAATCCTCTTTCACATATGGGCGAATTTCAACAATGATGGAGTTATTATAAAACTATATATAAACAATTTTCCTAACTCTATGATTAGTAACAGTCCGGCTGAAAAGATCATAAGGTTGACGTCTAGATGGCACCTCTTGCAAAAATCTACTTGACTATCACAAAGCATCATCTTTCAATGGATACGCGTCAAAATTTGACAGCAATCGGTCGATTGGTTCGTGAGTTACAGCATTGAGAGTGAAGCAACTTTTGTTATTGTGAAAAAAATTGAAAAATACAAATTTCGTGTGTAAGTACATTAATTGGGCTTCGAATTGCTTCCGCATCTACCGTATTCTCAAAATCTGGCCCCCAGCGACTATTCTCTCTTCGCAGACCTGAATACTCGCTGGCAAGAAATTTATAACCGATCATGAAGTGATTACCGAAACTGAGACCTATTTTGATGAAAACCGGAAAGAGAATTATGAAAATGATATCGAAAAGTTACAAGATCGCTATAAACGCTGTATCGCCCTCGAAGGCAATTATGTTGAATAATAAAATTGAATTTTGCGAAAAAATAGATTTACTGTGTTATCTTATAATTTTTTTAGCCGAACTGTTAAGGTGGAAAACCGAACTCGGGGACTCGAGTTTAGAAGGGTGACATGTTATTTGGGGAAAAGAAAGGGATATAAGGGAATTGTTACAATGTTGAGAACACACACAATTCTTAAATCTATTCGTATATCTATTGTATATTTACATTTCAACTTATTTGACTGTTTATAGCAAGGGGACCAATTGCTCGCAATGGAAGAGAAGGAGGGTATAAGGATATAGGGACAATTACACACGAAGATCGATAGCTTTAAGGAAAACATATACAGGGTAACTGCGATATAATGTACATTTCACTTTCAAAATTGTACGTTATATCGTATTGTACGTTATATCGAAGCATAATAAAGAACTCAGAAACGTAGCTTGTATTACTCTATTGTGTTGTAGTTTGGGTAATGTTGATGAATAAATTCAACTAAAAGACGAAGCTAACCTTTCTCATGATGTTTTCTTTCGTACTGTTGATTAAAGCTTGATTAATTTATAATCCGGAATCACAAAACCAGTTGTATTTGTATTTTGAAAATGTGTACGTTATATCGAGGTAAAATATATCTTATACCCAGTGACGTTGAATCAAAGGCACGTTATAACGAGGGTACTTTATATCGAAGTTTCCCTGTATTTGGGATATGTAATCAAGGTCTAACCGAGCCAACACATCTCTCACCGACATATTGGGCTGTCTTCCTCGGGCGCGAAGAGTTTTCTAAATTCGATCTGGCGACAAGATACACAAGTTGTTTTAAAAACTCGTTAATTGAAGAGCTTGTGAAGATTCTGGATGTTAGACAACTGCATTCAGCATCTTTGGAAGACAATAAAACAGTTTATAAACCCTCACACTCTTTTCGAGTGACTTTCGCCGTTTCTGTTCTTCCAAACTACGTGAAAGTAGAAAATGTTTTTTTGTGCACCTGTTTGTACCGCGGGTTTACCATTGTACCAATTGCAAAAAAAACATGGACATTCTTTCACCCATTGTGGTAACAAGTTTCGTTGTGGAAGATACACCTCGCACGAATAAACAACGGCCACAAACGCAGAAACAAGGCAAAATACACATGATTACTTATATCAACCAAATTAATGCCGTTTAACCGCTCTACAATTTGTTCTTAGACACCCAACTCCTATCTTTTGAAAATTTCTCTATAATATGTTTTCAAACAAATCCAGGCGATATCTAGTGAAGGATAATTAATCTTAGAATTTGAAGTATCTGAAAAACAAACAAAGAAGAGAAAGAAATTAGAAAGACAATTTTCTTGAAGGGAAAATATTATACAAAATGTATTAAGAAGGGACCCCTGTCTGGAAGGTCGAAAAAAATGAATTTTTGTGATTTTTTTTCCAGATGTTAGGAATAAAGTCAAGTGTTCGGGTATTTTGGTTATTGTTAAAGTTATATTTGTAGATGTATTTATCATTTTTCGAGTTTACGAATAATGTTTATTACGCTGTTGACAGCTGGATATCTTACTGGTGGTTTCGGTTCTGAAGCAACCGGGTGCCGCAGAACGATGAATATTTTGAAACTTTACGACAATACCTAAAGCATTACATAGAGGTTTTTGAAGATTCCGAAAATTGCCAGAATGGCGACCATTTTTGCTAAACATGAGTTATTTTTCATGACAAATCGCAGTTCAGAAGCTAAGAAAAAATCGAAAAAATGAGATATCAAAGCGGCTATGTAAGGATTTAAATAATTCATTTTTACATGCTGATAAAAAAAAACTCAGCCAAATCGGTCGAGTAGATCCTGAGATATCGATACCACCAGCTGAAAAAACATGGTTTCGAGAAAAACACGTTCAAAAATTCGTACAGTAATACTTAATATATCCCTTGAGGTGACCTCATACTTTCGGCTGTAACTTTCCAACGAAATCAAATATTGATCAATTCAAATCAAAAAATCAAAATCAAAAAACATTTCTGACATAAGCTTCCCAAAAATGCAAAAAAATCGATTTTTTCGAGGGTCACCCCTTAAAGTATGGATGTCCATTGTGCCATGTCCCGTACCATGGCACGCCATTTCTGTGTCATTTTTGTTTGGCACGGCACGGTCCCTGTGCCAAATCGCACGCACTCTAGCTGACGGACATGTTTACATTCACGAGGTGTAGAGAGTGCATGTTATTTATCTCTGGAACAACATTTCAACTGCATATAAATTCTTTTTTCGCTATTTCCCTCGATGACAGCTTCTAGTTCCGCGTGAGAAAACCCACTAGTTTCGCAATGGTCAGATTTACCCGAACTGTTTGAAAATCGCAGAATGATCTAATTTTGCGTCAATAAATTCAGCCATTCCATGCCAAAACGATATAGTGGTTCTCAGATTTTTGTCAAAAGTGGAAATTTTGTTTTTTATCGCAACACATTAGAGTCGTATTTATTTTATTTTATCATTAGGGTGCCCATTTCCATTTTAGGATGGTCCGAAAAATCGATTTTTCCGACTTTTTTCTTTCTTTCCAAAAATGACTTTTTTCAAAAACTCATAACTTTTGAATCACCAAACTCATAGCCGATTTAGATGATCGACATATTAATTTGAAGTCAATGATCTAGCCTTCTATTAGAAAATACTGCGAAAGAAATGGATTTTATTCCCGTAATTATTGATTGTAGTCGTTTTATATTGTTTTCATGACTTTGGTCTAGAGGGCGCTATTTTTTTAGATTTTTTCTTGAAAGCTGAGGATTTTTTTTTTCGTTTTTGATATATGATTCTTCATAGCTAACCAGTGGTTCGAAAAATCAGTTTCTCATTTTCTCCCCTTTATCCAAAAATGACTTTTTGCAAAAAATCAAAACATTTGAACTACTGAACCGGTTCAAATGTTATGAATTTTTGAAAAAAATCATTTTCGGGAAAAGGTAAAAAATTAATGATTTTTTGGACCACCCTAAAATGGAAATGGGCACCCTAATAAAAAAGTAAAAAAAAATACGGATCTAATGTTTTGCAATAATGAACAAAACTACCACTTTTGACGAAAATCTGAGAACCATTATATCGGTTTGGCATGGAATGGCTGAATTATTATCTGTCCAAACGCCATTATAATTCAGACTAGCACGAAAGAGTAGCTCTCATCATTCTATCAAGCTCCAAGCCAATGTGAAACAGGCACCCTTCGAAAAATTTTGACGCCAATAAGCAAGATTTGCTCTAAAAAAACGCCATCATTTACGAGCCAATTTGCATACGGATAGAGCGCCGATACGTTGAATGAAATATGTTCATCAGCAATGTTTTGTGGAATCATACGTGCGATAAATCAACACAAGAATTATAATTATCTTAATTTATGTCGTTAACAATTTATGGCATTTGCAACTGTCACACAGCGGTACCGTTGGAGGGGCTGATGGATGGTGGGACGACTTTGTATGGCTGCATCGATGCCATACACATGGTTTGCGTGTATAGAATACATGTTCATATGCTTTTTGTAGCCATATCTAAGTCATGCGAAATCGCTTTAGTTTAGTTCATTCGGTGCACAATTGAGTACACAATTATTTAGCTGTTACATACCATTCCGCAATGGATAATAACCCACTTAA
This sequence comes from Toxorhynchites rutilus septentrionalis, assembly GCF_029784135.1. Lineage (NCBI taxonomy): Eukaryota > Metazoa > Arthropoda > Insecta > Diptera > Culicidae > Toxorhynchites > Toxorhynchites rutilus. Next base: position 154,985,366 of record NC_073745.1, read on the forward strand.
TATCGCCAAATGCTAAATTAATATCGACATAACGTGATTTTTGCCAAATAATATATAATTAAAAGGAACATTTGACGCAAGGAAAAAAAATAGACGTCTTTCGAAAAAGTATTGGTTAATCAGGTTTAGTGCTTTATCTATTATAATTCAAATCATCTCCTAATATTATCATTCAATGTTTTATCTGATCGTGGACATAATTTTTCTTCTAAATTCAAATCTGCCGAATTCGTCTGAGTCTGAGCCACGAATATGATGAAAACGGGACTGCGTATAATTCATCTTAACGAATCGTTCGACGTGACTGCAATTGGGAAATCGTCCACTCCTAATTGAATTGATTTGCTTCATTCAAGCCAGCACTGTTTGGCACAAACCACTCCTTTTTTTTGCGTTACTTATCTTCGGACACGATTTTCGGCAAAAAGCTTCCATCTTGCAAAAATAATGAGCAACGAAAAATGTTCAATTTTCGTGACTGATTGCCGGGAAAGTTTTTGGCGAAGCAGACAATATTAATATGCAGAACCTATCGACGGTATTCTTGTTTTTTTTTGTTCGGAGAAGAGTTTACTTGGTGACCACAACTTGCCGTTGAAACAGCGTTTAGACATTGTCAACAGAAAACAAGTTCCGGTTCGGTGCACCTAGACGATTCATCGGAAATTACCGTTGGGATTAAACCATAAAAAAGCACCAGTTGAGTGATGATGGAAAGAAAATAGCTCGTATGGACGTCACAACATGAATATGTAATACACGAAAGGCAGAGACCACAAAAGAAGCAATATAGAAGCTGTGTGATGCGACATTCTGGGCAAGGTTTATATTTATGCACTTTGCGTCCTGGGGAATGTTCGAAATCATGCTTTACCATTTAAACAAAAACCTCATTTGTGAAAACCACACTGAACGTTTGAACTTCAAAAGGTGTTATTATGGTTTAGAAATTCGAGTTAACCCGCTCTTCCACACTTAGTTTTTGCTCGCGTGATGTAAACATTGAAAAATAGATTAATTTCGGATGTTGATGAAAAAAAAAAACAATATGAATAGTTATGGAAAAATTCGAACAATTTTTCTTTAACCCTTCTATACTTGCGCATCGGTCTCACACACAGAAAAATCAATAATTTGTTGATTTCTCAGAAAACATCATCATTACGATTTTCTCTAGCTTCCTCATTGTTGTTTACCGTATCGCGAGTTTACGCGAGTATAAGAGTAATTTCTTTTGGACAAGTGACTTTTTTCATATTTTAAAATATTGTTAATGAAATGTATGAATTAATTTCTGTGGTGTAGAATGATTATTTATTAAGTATAATGCATAGCATTATTAGAGGACTTTTCTTATCGGATTTTGATCCTCTTGGCACCGGAATGAACGGAGAAGGAATAAGGACATCGTTAGATATGAACTCATGCAAAAGCAAAAAACAAATGTTTGACTTTCGTATAGAGGAGGTGTGTCTAAAACGCGCCTACCGGGCAATTTGACCCGCCTGATTTTTTCGTAAACCAGCAAGAATAGAAATGCAATGGATACAGGCAATCGTGCTATTCAATGATAGAATCCCACCAAGAAAGTTTTACATTTGCTTTAAAAAAATTAGAAAAATAATTTTCTTTGGAAGCGATTTTCGATGTAACTTTCTACATCATTTCTATAAGGTTTTTGTTGCTTGAATCGATTCAGAGGCGATAACTTTGGGTCATATTTATTGAGTCGAGTTCCCAGTGAATATCTTAGATGAAGAAAATGGAAAGAAAGGATTCATTTCCTTCTCATTTCGATATTTTCCGCATCAGCTTATCATTGGGCAGTATGGCATAAACTCGATCGGGGCAATATGCTCGCTTTCGGCCGGACAACATTCTCACGATAGAAATAGCTTGGATGTGAGGGATGCCAGATGATTTTTTTTAAATATCTTTGCACGGCACGAATAAATATCTTCAAATGTAATCATAATGAACAACCATCACGATATTTCTAAATCATGTTCGAATAATTGTTTTCACATACTTTGAAATTATCTCACAAAATTAAATGTCTTCAAAACGAAAACATGTCTTCACATCTGGCATCTATATTATGTGCTCAGAGAATGCAGGAAAACAAGAGCGCGGACTGAAGAATTAATACACGAATACTGGGAGAACACGCTCACCGGAGAAACGGTTTCTTCTCTTCGCTGGTGGGAATGAAGGGAATAGATTGATGGAATCTCTCATTCATACAAGCTGTTTCTCTGAGCGTTATAGTCTCTGAGAGAAACAACTCATGGGCATATTATACTTCTGCTGGGCCATTTAAGGCAAGGCGCAAATTGAGACGCATATAGCGCGAGTAACTTGGCGCGATATAGCGCCTATTTTTGTGGATAATGAAAACAGATAGAACGGCGCAAATTGGCCAGATGACGCGAGATGGTGGAGCGCTCGTGAGACACGACTCGCGCGACGCTGTGGCTGAACCACAGTTTCTCGTGCTGGTCATGCCGGTTGTGGTAGTTGTGTTGGTGAACAATCATATAACGCCGTGGGTTTGACACTGTATGGCTGTACTGGTCGGGTGATTGTGTTAGTAAATAAATATATCGCGCAACTCTGTGTTAATCAGTAGTTGTATGCGAGTGGCATGTTATTTACACCAAACTGCGACTCAATATGCGCTCCACCACGCTACGTTTGTGGCACGTATGAGTCGTGTTGGTAGTTTCGCGTTCGCTTACGAGCGCTATACGCTTCTCAATTTGCGCCTAGCCTAACATCGTATGATTGGGTATTTAGAATTTGCGCGCCTTACAAAATAAAATTCGTAGCACTTTTGTTATTCACTATCTAAAATACAGAACGATTGCAGATGACTGAGGGTTAACTAATCTACGTACTGACGTAGTTGTTATCTTAAATTTTAAGAGCACAGTCAAGATAAATCCATTCTCGCTTAGGGGGTGCGTATTACATACTTCTCCTATACTTGCTAAATACAATGGTCACGCATATACAAACTTGTGCGAGAATCCCACTTGTGGAAGAACTGTAAACTGTAAATGCGCTAGGGAAACTAATCAGTAGCTGATTGTTATTTTTTACAGTCTTATGAACGTTTCGGGGCCATTTTTCAAAATAATATATAGGCTACACAATATCGTTAAGAAAACAAGTCCTAGAAATTCCTGGAAATCCTTTTATATCGTCTAAATGTAAAAATTGTGCCCAGTGTTGCCACATTTCCATCTGAACTGGAAAGGTAAAAAACCTCTCTTACCCATACCTTTTTTTTTTAAAAAAAACTGTACCATTAAAATGTTTATTACAAAGAAAAAAACTGTTGTATTGCATAACATATATTACTTAAGCCTCAATTTACTCATCTGTTTGATGATACTTATACATACTCGGTTGTGTAACATTTACCCAAATACCATTCACCCGAAACACGTTTACCTGAAGCACATTTACCCGAATGTAAAAAATACCCGAATGACATTCATCCGAATGTAATAAATACCTGAATTATCCTTATTAATCCGAATGCGACAAATACCCAATGCGACATTTACCCGAATGCAACGTTCCAAAAAAAATCCGACAAATCAGGTTATGAGTTTTGTCGAATCTCCTGATAAAAAATTATATTTAATCAATACAACATTGAGCAGTCTTTAGAATGCAACGCGGTCCTGATGTGTAATAAGCTTTTTGTACTCAGTTGAGTCTTTGTATACACATGCGCCCTGGCGAATAAGCTCGCTCCGAGACACAGATCAAATGTTTTGTTGTAAGCACCGTTTTTGAAACAAGTTCTGCGCCGTGTTTTTCGCTGTGATTTGCACGTTATTTCGTTTCCTGATTTACACCGTGCTTGAATCAGGTCTGTTTTCTCTGTTGAATTATTTTTCTTCGCCCATACGGTTGGTGTGGAGGCGCGCTGTTGTTCTTATGCTTCGCTTGGAACGAGCGAGGACGAAACGGGCGCTAGAATTTGATATGTGTGTATGAAATGAGGCGCGCGCCACACAAGAGAGAAGCGATGTTTAGTATCTGAATTCTGCGTTGTGTTCATTCGGTGCTCTCATGTTTATGAATTTTGAGCACTTCGTACCGAGAGAGAATACGTATTTGTTATGAACGCGCGCTGATGAAAACTAAACTCAAGTGCAGCGCAGCGTATGTTTTCTGAAGACTGAACATGAGAGAGCAACAAAAAAAAGCAGTAAAATAAAAAATTGTAATGCGGAAATTAGAAAATTATGCGGAAAACTTCGCTTATTCATTTTTAAAAATTAGTATAAGCACAATTAAAATGCTGTCTTCGTTTTCCGTTTTGCTCTTTAAGGCTAACAAATCTTTTATAAATGAACATGGGCTTTGGAATAATTTTTCGAAAACTTAGCAGGTGCTTTTAACATGAAAAATATAAAGCATAAACGTCTTAGAATGTCAAAAGAATTAGTAAGAAAATAATGGTAGGGGAAGTGGTGGTAATACGGACATGTTAAGAAGAACTTCAATAATATCGTTGGAAATTCATGCTTTATAAAACTCAAACGCAGTTTCTTACAATTTACAAAACTTACAAAAAAACAATACATTTGTTTTTCGAATTTATCGACCAAATGTTTTACACAAAAGTGTTTTTCAATGTTTTTACTGCAATTAAAATAGACCGAAAAGTAGAACATTTTTGTCGAAGCGGGTATAATGGACATATAGTGGATGGAAATATGGAAGTTAGTAATATATGAAGCGTAGAGGTTTATTGCTTCTTTTTCTTGCATGGCACTAACGTTCCCAGTGGAACTTTTGCCTTCTCAACATAGGTATTATTTGCGTCATTTTTGTTAGTAGTACCTAGTTGAGATTTCTATGCCTGATAACACGCCTTGAATGTATTCTAGAGTGGCAAGCTCTAGAATACGCGTGGTCACAGTGCAAGTCGGAAGAAATTTCTTTGACGAAAAATCCCCCGACCAGAACGGGAATCGAACCCGAACCCCGGCATGAGAATGTTTATCGCACGCGAGAGGAATAATTTCGCTCTCTCTCATCGTTTGTTTGTCCAGCAACTGATATAGACTGACAACAACTGACTGAACAGAGAAAACGAGCGGAAAAAGGGTTGAATATTTTTTCCATCACTTTCCATCATGTGTAGGATGTGATCTCAACACATCACTGTCCATTTCGCCCCACCAGTACAATTTTTTTTTAATAATTTAAATTTTCCACTCCCAAATGAATATACTTTGCCATACATACCAAATATCGCTTCTCTGTTAACTTGCAAACTGCACTATAACCACCAGTGAATGGAATTTTTATATTAAACCACTCAAAATGCTTAATATCGAAGCCGCTAGAATTACATCCACACGCGGAATCATGTATGATTTTCAGTTTTTGCTTACTTTTTTCTACTTTTGATCAGTACTCATTGTCTTAGGGTGGTTTAAATATTATAGAATAACATGTAGAACATGTTCTCATTACCGGGAATTTGCAATTCAAAATGTAACTGTACAAATCAACCATCTGTCCATATTACCCCCACTGTCCGTATTACCCGCTGTTCCCCTACTTACGTATTAACATCACCGCAGCGCAATTGTTATTATGATTTATTTTTCCGCAATGAAATTTATACTGTGGTCAATGTAATGGGGGCTAAGTTCCCGTCTAACGAGGATAAGGAACCGAGGCGGCCTCAATCCGCCAAGTTGACGGAATCAAAGTCGCAAGCAAACCTGTGTTCCGTCGATTGCCCGGTTAGTTTGAAATATGGGAGACGATCTATACGTTTGCCTGGTGTATTACGTTCGCCCGGTATGAATTTTATAGAGACTGCTTGAAATTGACAGCATTCTTCTACATTTTAATCGAACTGAAAAGTTCATCTTTTGAACAGAATAAATAATTTCATTAATAAAAAAGTGAAACTATATACCTTTTTTTGACGTAGGACTACGTCTAACCGGAAGATATAGGGGGTGAAATGGAAATCTAGGCACTGAACAAGTAGGAAAAAATGCAAGATTTGGAACGCTTATAACTCGAGCATTTCTCAATAGATCGCGAAGGTTTTTGCATCAATTGATAGAAAACATATCTACGCATCTATCATAACGAATAACATTTCATTTTTCTTGAGATAAATAATTGAATAATTGTGAAATATCAAGTATTGTCAAAATGCACTATGTGCCCATTTTTGATTGGTCCATTTTGTGCTCCTCAAATCGTACCGACCAAAACGGGCAACCAGCGGCAGCAGCGAAATAGAATGAAGCACGCTTGGAAAGGAAAAAGAAAAAAATGAACGAAACATTGGTCGCAGTCTCACACATGCGTAATTCTCGAGCCAGCCAGTCAGCATAAAAATCCCCGCTCCGCTGCCGTAACGATCATTCTCGTTCAAACCGTACACCACATCGGTTCGCATCACAACACATCAACAAACCAACCCAAGCAGCCATGTCTGGACATGGTAAAGGGGGAAAAGTTAAGGGATAGGCAAAATCCCGCTCGAACCGTGTTGATCTGGAGTTCCCCGCAAGGGTAGCTGGGCCGAGCGCGTTAGTACCAGTGCATCAGTCCACCTAGCCGGCGTTATATAGTTTCGGCCGCCGAAGTGATCGAGTTAGCAAAGCTGCTCGTGACGATAAGAAAACCCGCATTCGGAACAGAACACATTCGGTTCGGTGAACATCAAGACAACAGGCAGTTGCAGCGAGTGGCGAGTGGCAAACGCAATCGCAAAACGGCATCAGGTAGCAGAAGAAAAAAGTTTGTTCTTTATACAAACTGCTTTGGTGGCAAATCCAGAACAAGGCGGCATCGAGGGCGTTCGAAATGGTTTTTTTTAAAAACCACGAGTACTAAGTTTTCTAAATTGGAATCATTCCATAAAACAAGGCGCTTTTCAGGGCCATTAAACCTTCCAAAAAAGAGTTTAGGAAATACAGTTCAATGCTTTCTAAAACAATATCCAAAATAATAATAAAACACAAATTGATTTTTTCATAATTTGTTTGCCAGGATATGATGAATATGTGAATTTGGCAGTTGTTCTGAGCTTATTGATTTTCACCAATTCTTAAATTGCTTCCAGATTGAAAGTACATTAATTCACACTTATCTCGACATTTAGCTAATTGGACGGACCTGTAATGCGACATATTTAGTTGGACATTTTTGTAAACATAGAGTTCGGGGTCCAAATTATGACCCCACATTGAAAGTCGACATTGTACCACTGTCATCGCAAATGTTCAATTACAGGTTAAAATTACCTCCAATCCGATACTGAGTGGTGGTAATACGACGTGCCATTGAATGTAATTTACTGTAAAATATGTCACAAGCTGGATGGGAAGAAATTTTCCAACTGTGAAAGCTGTGGCGAGTGGCAAATGCAATCGCTAAACAGAAAGGTTTAGCCGAACAAGATGGGGATATCGAGTGATAACAAAACAATAAACTCTTTAGATTGAAGATAATTTTGTGATCCTGAAAAGGACCCTTTTTAGCCTGCATATGAATCCAACGAGCGAACAAATCGTAATGAATGTATTTTTTTGCCATCGCTCCCTTTTAACGCTCATTCGTTCGTCTCGTTGGACTCGCCCCTCTGGCTGAGTCTGCCGATTTGTCTCTATCCTGTGAGTGTGTACCGCTAGAGTATAAAACACGCGGACCTCAAAAAAATATCTTATTTTCTTTCAAACCGTAAACCCGTGTGGTTGTACGGCATCGGCATCGTGGACGTAACAAAGGAGGACAAGTTAAGGGAAAGGCAAAGTCTCACTCGAACCGTGCAGGTCTTCAGTTCCCTATTGGTCGCATTCACTGATTGCTCCGCAAGGGTAACTAGGCCGAACGGATTGGTGCCGGAGCACCAGTATACCTAACAGCGATTATAGAGTTTCGGCCGTCGGAGTGCTCGAGTTGGCTTGCAAAGCTGCTCACGACAATCAGAAAACCCGCATCAAGAACAGAGCAGCTTCGGTTCGGCGCTCATCAAGGCAACAATTAGTTTCAGTGAGTGGCAAAGTGTTTCTCCGGCACGTCGCATTAAATGTAATTTACTGAACAACATGTCACAAGCTGGATGGGAAGAAATTTTCCAACTGTGAAAGCTGTGGCGAGTGGCAAACGCAATAGCTAAACAGGAAGGTTTAACCGATCAAGATGGGAATATCGAGTGATAACAAAAACACAACACCAAAGGTTCTTTTCAGAACCATCAACATATTCATAAAGAGTAAACAGTAAACTAATCCATTTTCAGGTAGATTTTCAGGTTCACGTAGGAGAAGAAAATAAAACAACATATTTAAAAAATTTTTTAAAAATTTAAAAAAAAGAAATATATCCGTAAATAGTACATTTAGGTATTTGTTATATTCGGGTGATTGGAATTCGGGTAACTGTCTTTCGGGCATATCTATTAGACAACTAATAGTTAAAAATTCGAGCTTCCCCATGAATACTTACATTACATTCATCGTGCCGCTGCTTAAGGGGGTATTCTAGTGTAGAGACACGAATTTCGGACGTTTTTTCGAACTCCGTAAAAATAAAACAAAGAATATTTTTACCATCCATTATATCATTATTCGTTTATCTATCTTTCAACAATAAAACAAAAATAGGACGGAAAAAAAATATTCATAATTAGAATAGTTACATGCTGGTGAAGTGAGGGTGTTCAAAAAAAAGTTGTGCCATGGCGTACACGATTCCAGTCCTTCTGGTTATCTGAAACAAAAAAATCGAACAGATTCTGAATCAGTAAAGATGTCGCTATGGCATGAACCTCGGACAAGTCAAAAACATGGGTTTTAACAAAATGGCGGCCGTTTGAAAACAAAAATGCTGTTTAAAACGTTTTTTTTTGCGTTTACCGATTTTTTAAAAATAGTAAAATTAAAAAGTTATAATTTTTTATTGGTTCATGCGATAGAGAGATGTATGCAGATTATTTTCATATAAATTTGACATAAATCGGTTCAGTAGAACTTGAGATATCGTGTACGCCAGTTAGAAAAAAACTAGTTCCGAGAGAAACGCGTTTGAAGTTCATTGTGATGGCCGTAACAGGTTAGATACCACATCACTAAGATGGCTCTAACTAGGTAAATAATAGGATTTTCGATAAGTCCTTTCTAGAGTATATTCTTGAATGCCTAAACTACAGAAATATGGTAAAAAAAAAATTCGAATTTTTCAGATTTCTAGACTAGAATACCCCCTTAATCTATTAAGAAACTTAGTTTTGTTGTTGTTATAATCGGAAAAAGTTCGCGATCATCATGGAATGATTTCTTGAGTGGCGCTAACGTTCCTAGAGGAACTTTTTTTTCTTCTTTTTATTAGTACTACTTAGTTGAGATTTCTATGACAAAAAACGTGCCTTGAATGTATTCTGGAGTGGTGAGCTCTAGAATACGCTTGTCCTCAGTGCAAGTCGGAAGAAATTCCTTTGACGAACAAAACCACGGCCAGAATGCAAACGTTTCGTGAAGCAATAAAACCCCGGTTTGGCCAGATTGTTGAATCAATTTTCTGCATTAACATGTTGATTGCTCGGTGTCTAGATCGACACGGAATCGCTGGATTTATTGAATATCCAAGTAATTTTCCAGTATCTCTGAGCAATATAACATCTCGAGCGCTCCCAAAAGTAACGAAACAATTTTCAACTCTTTTTCCATCAGATAATACAATTCTCACCGCTGAAAAATATCTTATTCATATACGGCGTGAAATGCGCTGCCCTTTGATACCACTCTTAATCCGGAAACGAAGCTCGAATTTACGAAAATTGATTGATCGATCGGAAAAAAAAGTCATCAATAAGTCATTCACTTATTGTTTAATTTATCATTCATTTATCTGTCACCCATCTTGTGACCAGACAGTGGCGGCAGCAAGCCTTTCCAAATTGCCTCAAGGCCGAGTGTTCAAAAAATTAAGCAAAACATTATAAGAATCATTTCGAATTTTTTTTTTATGTATCGTAATTTCAAAAACAGTGGTTTTGTGCTTTGTCGTGGTTCATTCTTGTGCGCTCAGTATGCATCGCGAACATTATGACTGAAACTATTGCTATTGAAACATGTTTCGGTTCAGCGAGTAACAAACATTTACTCATATCTTTCCAAAGAAGTGATTGTCATACTCACTATGGTCTCACTATCTACCAGGCAGCATAAACATCGACGAGGTGCTTTGGCCGAACAAAATTGCACCACTGTGTGTAATATCTTCCATTCTTTCTTTGTATCGAGCAATATCACTGTGTTTGACATCAACTTTTAGAGCGGCTACTGCTTGCTAGGTGGAGCGAGACTGTGAGACTGATCAAGTTTTGAAGGCCAATTTGCAAAAAAAAACTAGACCCAAACTATTGGCCTTGAGTGAGGCCATTTGGGATGCCTAGCTGCCGTCTGACCATAACTAATATAGGACTGATGACTCGTGAATGTTGTGATTTGAAATTGCGAATTGCTTGTTTATACTTAATAAAATGAAAACAGCGGAGCTTAAGTTGTAATATTTTCTATATCCAACTTGTCCGTAGAACGAACGCTTCATTTGTTATCTCTATTTCATAAAAACGTGCCCTACTCTTTGATTTGGTCTCATTACTGAAATATGTTATCCTGCGTCAAAGATATAGATAATAATTTCTTAAGTTTTTGTTATACATACAAAACGGTTAAAAATATAGTATCACCAGATACTTCAGGTTCTAGAAGCTTATTATACATTATGCTGCTCGAAAAAAAAACCGAAAAACATGTTACAACTGCATGAAATGTAAAAATATGTTTGTCACGAGCATGTAGTTATGAAATGCTGTGGTGGTTACACCAATGAAACCTCAATCGATTAATACGTTTTCATGTTATCTCATAGCCCTTTATGCTTTCATAAATAATGTTCAGTTGCTTACTTTTAGTTAATAACAAGAAAATCGAATCGAATTTCGTTTTTTTGTTGGAATACCAAAAATTACACTATTTTGAGGAGGCTGAATTAGAGTTAACTGAATGAAGTTGACGAAAAAATATTTCCTGGAGTTTTTTCATCCAATTATATCCTCTTTTTCAAGATAAAAAAACAATAACGCCCAAAGAGTAAACAATTGAAGTATTACAGAGACGTTGAACTTTCGGTCAGTTACACCATGTGCCGTATACAGGAGGGTTAGATCCTACGTTTATTAAACCTTCTACAAAATCCGGAATCCTGGCTCCGGCCGCTCAACGGTGTTGTGCGACCGTCAAGTGCAGCAGAATCTGGATAGGAGGACCGACAGCAAGGTGGTCTCATCGTTCTACACCTTGGGGCCAGGCTTCGGAGCAATTACATCTATAAAATACTTGAGTTTCCCTTTATCTACAGCTATAGTGGAGAAAATGTAAAAATACGGCGGTTGTTGAACATTTCAGCAGATTACTTACTTGTTTTAATTGTATTTTACTATACGTTGCTTATGTTGCTTATAGTTATTCTGTAACCCATTTCAAAGTCACAATTTTTTGTTATAGAAATTTGCTCTGAAAGAAAACTAGATTTCGTAGGAGATTTGAGAGTTTATGATTGCGTGCATGTTTCGGAAACCAGAGCATTGCGAGGACTTCCAATGCAATCATTCATTTCTGATACACTGGGAGGACTGTGTGACAATGCAACGCAGGAGGAGCAGCAAATTTGAATGCAACCTAGAAACAGAACGAGCGTCGCGAGAGCCAGGGAACGCAACCTTGCGGCGGCATGACGCCAAACAGATGTTTCATTTCATTGACTTCGCTTTTATTGGTTTCATCTCAGCGTGTTTACAAATTGCTTGCTTGTCGGTAAGAGAAATAATATTAAACATGTTACGTTCCTATCATTATAGCGATTGTACAGCATCAGTGGTTGGTACCAGCGGTATTCTTTGTCCTATTGTTCATTCTTTGCGTTGATGCGTTTCGGTGATTCGGAGGAGCTTTCCACCTGGTGGTGCCTTTGCGGCTAATTTACGGTGCCGATAACGCATCACCACCGTTGCAAATTGCTCTATTGTATGCCGTGTGTTCCAGTTTTGCGGTTTGGTCACCTCGATAGATTTTCTTCTTCTTTTGTTTTATGGCGCTTCGAGGTCGGTTCTGAGGTACGTGATGAGAGGGGCAGTTAGGTTATTGAGGGAAGATTAATATCGGTATCCGGATTGGGAGTCATAGCTTTGCTGTCGGCTGGTGGGTGGCAGATATTGGGTTGTCGGGGCAGATGGGTAACGTGCGCCGGCTGTAGCACTGTGGAACTGTGGATTAGCCGTTTGGGGCTGGCCTTGCGATGGGTAACGTGCAATAGAGGTGGCACTTTGGAATTGTGGGTTTGCTGTTTGAGGTTGGCCCTGTGATGGGTAGCGGGCGATCGAAGTTGCACTCTTGAACTGAGGATTAGCTGTTTGGGGTAGACCCTGCGATTGGAAGGACTGCTGGTACTGGGGCTGTGGTGCTCCGTATTGCTGTCCTGGCTGCTGCTGGCTGTAGGTTTGAGGTCCCTGGTAGGCTGGATCAATTGGACGGGAGGCAGCTTCGGCAAACAGTTTTGCGTGCAATTGTGTTGCTCTGGTGACCGAAAAATAGATTGATAGTTTTCGAAGCTTTAACGATATTGTCTTGTGGTACTTACTCCTGCACTTCCAATGGCTGGGGTGGCGGTGTTGGCAAATGTTCTCCTACGGGTTGGAAGCCTCCAGCATCTGCTTTGTACTGAACATTGTATTGTCTGCCATCTGGTCCGGTGTACGAGTAACCTCCAGAAACAATTTGTTCACCCAATTCGGGGGCAATCTTGCGGTTGTAGCCCTCCTCCTGATGCTGGATTCCATTACCGGTTGCGTAGCTGAAAGATATTGTGACCAGAGTAAGTATTACAGCATCTGTGTCTCGTGGTTACCCGCACTTCATTGTCAATAACGAAGCTACTATTAACAGAAAACTATGCACTGATAACCGTCATATTTGAATGACGGATGACGATACTAAGTGCAGCGATGATGATTCATTGGTCTAGGTTAAGGTCAAACGGGGTTGTGCTTGTGCGCTCAGTGGGTGGTTAGCAGCAGCTCGAGACTGAGATGCGCGCGAGTGCCCCGCTCAAAGACCGAAGCGGAGTCTCATTCGGCGCGAGTTATGTGCAGAATCGCGCGCAAGTAGCTCCAGAGCTTTTGCCAGCAATACGGATACAATCGTTTGAATAATTACCCGGCTATAATTATATGTTTCTTGAGTTGTTTTTCACGAGTCTTTGTCATTATGATGTCGGAATCGGAAAATCATCTCCAGCGTAGGTTCAATTAATCATTGATGGTTGAATTGCCGGCGGTGTTTGTGTGAACACTTGGATACGAGGAAACGAATTTCTGATGGACATTTCTTTTGTGTTTATGTATGACATGCCAATATCATAAGTGGTCGATCGCGAATTTAAATATGCAAAACTATCGATCCGCGATTTCCACGGTGAATACATTTATGTAAAGCGAAAAAACATAAATAATCAAACTTACTTGGTACCTTCATGTGTGATAGGTTCAATTTATTGGCAGCGTATTTAATAAACCTCAGAAATCGCGCTCTATTTTAAACAGATTGGAGAACTCTCAGTCGGAAGACAGTTGAAAATGCTGGAGACAATTTTGATCAATTCAGTTGAAATTTGACTTAAACAAAACTTTTTTTTTCAAAATATAATCGAATTTTGCTAAAAAAAAGTCAAATGCGTTTGAAATATGGAATTAAGTCTACAGGAATTTTATGTAAGTATCAAGCTGAAATTTCACTGAAATGTAGTGGAATCCTTATTGGAAAATGGTACAGTTCTTTTAAAGGTAGATATTAATTTGATAGAATGAAATTTATTATCCTCAAATTTTGTTAGATTATTTTACTAAAGTTGATCTTTATCGAAAGTTTCATCGTTAAACTTCTTCGTTGATTTATATTAAATTCACTAGCCTTCGAATTTACTCAAGGCTCTAATTTGGCTGAAGTTTCATTACCTTTAAACTTAAAAAAATTGTAATGGACTTTATTTAAATTTTTCATGGACTTCAACACTCCGCAAAAAAACGATCTCAAAACGTAATGAAGTAGTTCGTCCGCACATATTCTAAAATTTGGGGAAGTCAAATTTCTGAAGATTATTTAATAGATGAAAAGTTCAAGTTTAAAAGAAGAAAAGTTCAAAAATTGCCGCTGTTCACAAATATATTGCTTCGTGCCGCTGTTCATAGATGGCAGACTTTTGGTCGTTATGCTTATGAGTTTTTGATTTGGTTCTATAATTTGCATTATTCCAAATAATGGATGGATTTTAGTATTGAAAATTATTTTATCTCGTTCATTCTCGTTTTAACTGCATAATACAAGAAGGAGTATCTGAATTATTTCGAAAATTGTAAAAAATAAAACAAAAAATTTGTTTGATTGTGTTATTATATTATAAAGAGGAGTTTTAGTGAAAATATAAGTAAATGTATCGATAAATGGTTAAGTGAGAGCCAGGATGCCGTATTTCATGTAATCAACCAACATGCAGTGAAAATTTTCATTCAAAATTTGAACAATTTGAAACTATTTTCGGGCTTATTGATCTGATAGATAAAAATTTGCCTCCCTAAACGGATATCGTCACTAGACTTCTGTCATAGCGAATAACTTTGTAAACAATAATATTGGATTAGAAATACTTCAGAGTCCTTGGTTCGACAATAAAAATGTCTCGAAAACATGAAATCACCTGTCATTCTTAACAGTTCGGCTGAAAAGTTTATAAGGTAACACAGTAAAACAATTTTTTTTTTGAAAAATTCAATTTTATTATTCAACGTAATTGCTTTCGAGGGCGATACAGCGATTTTAGCGATCTTGCAACTTTTCGATATAATTTTTATAGTACTCTTTCGGTTTTTCCAAAATAGGCCTCAATTTCGGTAATCACTTCATCATCGGTCTTAAATTTCTTGCCAGCAAGCCTTCTCTTCAGGTCTGCGAACAGAAAATAGTTCGCAGTTCGCATAGTTCGAAAATGGAGAATACGGTGGATGCGGAAGCAATTCGAAGTCCAATTCATGCAGTTACACACGAAATCCGGATTTTTTCATTTTTTTCACAATAACAAAAGTTGCCTTACTCTCAATGCAGTAACTCACGAACCAATCGACCGATTGCTGTCAAATTTTGACACGTATCCATTGAAAGATGGTGCTTTGTGATAGTAAAGTAGATTTTTGCAAGAGGCCGTACTGTTAGTTGGCAGAAAACATATAGGAAGCAACAGGTATATGCAGTGAATCAAGATTTTTCTGAAAGAAATGCTTCGAAGTTGTTTGAGTTTTTGACCTGTTTTTGTGGTACGTTTTGGACACGCTATATGTATCTAGTCCTGTCTAATTAAGAATTTTAATATGCTGAAGTTTGGAATTCTCGTTACTTTGTTTTTTCCTATTCCCAATCGTTGATATGATTACAAAGAAGAAAGACGTGGCTACGATGCGAAAAAACGTTGAAATTTGCAGTAAAAATTCATTCTTCAATGTGTTATGCTTAAGATGAGCGTCTTATCCCTCATTTCCCCTAAGCAGGTTATATCACTGCCACTATTTGTTCTGATTATTGAGAGATGAGAGATTAGCAAAACCAAATTGCAAATAAAAAACGAAAGAATTTTATTTTCAATCTCTAACGATGGGATTTATGACGATGGCCTAATCATAAGCATGTGTATTGTATACAGAGCGTCGTAAATTTTAGAAAAGCTCGAAGAAAATATCGACAACGTTTTTATCGGGGTTTTTTTGTGTCGTAGTGTTAGTGTATTTGAACCACGATCACGAGAACCATACAAGTTGTACTCACACATACAGCGTTTTGGCATTCGTTTATCCGAGGCACGCAAAAAAGCCAGGCTTCCGTAAAGTTACCGTGGTTTTTGAGGTGGTTTACGCAACATATCGTCTGAACAACAATTCATCTACAAGGTGCGCCAATAACGGTGGTTTTAATTCCGGTTAATTGATGATGAACGATAAAGTTCCAAGAATGACGAAAGGGTAATCAGCTGACGGAGGAAGAACGAAAAATTATTGCAAAACATATGGGAATCCATTTTTTTCCTATCTTTTCCTTCCTTCAGAATTTTCCGATTTTTCTTTCCGCTATATTGATTTACGGGAAGAGACGAGTACAACAAAATAAAGACGGCTCAAATCGGACTATTCCTTCCACGGGTTTAGCGCTTACCAACACATTTGGCCTTCGATTTTTATTTATATTTGATTCTTTGTTTTTGAGAGGCTTTAAACTTTGCAGTTCATTCGCCTCTAATATTTATATGGTCAAAAAAAGGATGCACGGAGAATAAACGCAAACAAAATGAACAACATTAAAATCCAACAAACTGTATGCTACATTAAAACGTCTAAAAATAGAATTGATATGATTGTGTGATCCATACCGTGTATGCCTCCGTGTATTTTGAATTAGTTACCTAGATCGCTGAACTCGTTCAATTACAGCATGTCGAATCTGAAGGGGTTCAATTATGCGTTCTACCATAGTTAATTTGTGACTGAAAGGCCAAATAAACAATGAAACTACGCACGGAACCAACTGTCCTGCTCTCAGATAAAGGAAAAGCTGGATATTCCGGTGACCTCCAGACAGATTGCTCGTGTTTGAATGAACTTCAAGGAAAAGCGAAGCTAATAAGCAGAATCGGCTCAAGTTCACACGAAAATAAACGGAGTGTAAGGCAGAATAGTGCAATGTTGTGTTTCCATTGAGAACGACGCTATTGAGGACATTTGTGATATTATTTTCTCAGCAGAACAACGCATCTATCCACGTCTTCCAGCATTCGGATGTTTGGTTTGCTGAGAAAATAATATCACTACTGGACTGATTAGTCTGCAGTCCAGATTGTAATCTCATTGAAAACCTCTAGAGGATCTTAACAAGTATGGTTTATGTAAACAGATGTCAATTTGACAGAATTTCCAGCCTTAAGGCAGCTACCCAAAAGTGTTAGGTCAAAATCGATATGGCAACACTGCTGATTCGATTGCGAATCGTTATTATGAAGTGATTAGAAACGATGGCGGCCACACCCGATATGCGAGTCAATACCACAAGTTGAATTAATATTAGCTATGTGATAGCAGTGAAAATGGTATGAATCCTACTGGATTGAGAACGCTAATCAGCGCTTGCATCTATTTTCCTAGGCCCCAACTAGTTGGCAGAAAAGTAGTTTTTTATTGTGTTGAAGTGTCAAATGCACAAATAAAAGCATCTGTTTTTAAGAGTGTTGAAATGTCTCTATGTATGGAGAAGAGAACGAGAAACGTTCTCTCAGACTGAATGTCAGCTTGGATTTGTTCCCAAAATAAAAAGCTAAGCAGAATTGTACCAAGGCCAACTGGCTGGGTTGTGAGCCACGTTATTCCTATAACCACAGATGCCGTCATACCAATGCATGAGAATATTACAACACATCAAAAAATGAAATTGGATCTTATAAGTATACTCAGAAAATGATGTTTAATTTTCATATTTCGTGCTCATATCCAATAAGATGCATTATAGGTCTATAAATTTTACATTAATGGTGAGATATTTCCAAAAATATCCGCCAGCTATCCTCGCGATAAACATTTTCTCATATTCGGTCACAATGCAATGTATATTTTTGCCCCGAAAATAGAACATCCGTCATAAAGTGTGAGCGAGGAAAACAGATGGTTGTAAAAGTTTATACTGCAAACCGATTGTTTTGCTAGATAACCGACGTCATAACACCGTGGATTTGTTTGTAAACATGATGTAGCATTCATTTAAGTTTCAGTATTTGATGCGATGAAACAGTATTACGACATTCCCAATTATCTAACGCGGATTTGATTCTAAAAGATTAGAACGGGAGATTTTTTGTTCGAAAACGCTTGAGTTATTCCACAAGCTCCATCATTGTAGAGCATTACATTTGTGTTGTGATTGAAGCATTGTCAACATGTCAGTTTCACTTGATATTGCTCATGTTTACACGTGTCACTCATTGGAATATTCATATTTTACACCATCGTTTCACTAGCCCACGAAAAAACTGCACTCAATAATAACGAATAAATCTTGTGTGTTACATCTAATCTCATCGATACTCACTCAAAGCGATAGCTTCCGTCACCATTGTTCACATTCTCGTACTTCAAAATCGGAATTTGAGGTGTTCTTGGCTGTTGGAATCCTCCAGCACCTCCACTGCTGCCGCTGTATTGAGCACCGGCTCCGAACTGACTTCCACCGGCACTATACTGACCTGCACCAGCTCCAAATTGACCTGCACTTGCTCCAAACTGACTTCCACCATGACCTTGGGGCTGCTGCCGTTGAGCGTTGTATCCAAACTGCCCTTGGCTACCGCCAAGTGGTCCTACCGAGGCATATCCGCCCTGTCCACCAGTCTGGGCAGTGGGAGGCAGATACTGGTTCACGGGTGCTCCACCGGAGTGGGGAGCATTCAGGACGCTAGAGTCGCCTCCACTGCCCCGACCGGCAGCAGCCGGCGCCGGTGCTCCATATAGATTATCCAGCCGAGCCGACAACACACAACTCACAACAGTACACCACAGAATCTAACGTAGTTTCAGAAATGATATTTTAAAATTAGGAAGATTGATGTCAAAAAAACATAAATTCTTAAACGCACCACTTTGCCTATCATTGTTGGCCAATTGTCACACTCTTCTATGCAAAATGAAAATGTCCCAAATTTTCTAACCAATTTTGGTTACAACAAGATCAAAGAATTTTGCGTTGTCTGACGCAACACGGACAGTTTTGGATGGGAGCCTGTGTGATGAGGATGAGATGATCGAAGCAACTAATGCTGGGAAAAGATGAGTCTGCGATTTTATACAAACACACGATCGCGGTTCTAGCACCCGGATGACGACCGTTCCGAGATTCGCGCGCGCGCTATTTTTTTTCTTTCAAGAAAACAAGAAGCGCCCTCCGACAAAAACTTTTCTCAGCCGTTCACCAGCAGCAGCAGCAAGTCCCAAGGTGTAGGTACCCGTGGAGGAGCGCAACAAATTACATCGAACTCATCGCACAATCACCAGTCGTCGCGCATCATCATCATCGACATCATCATCCTCACCGTCACAGTCGTCCACGATGTCTTCACCGAGCTCTTCGCTGGGTGATAGTAGGTAGCAGGTTGAGGATGATAGAATGGATCAGTCGAGCGCGAGCGTGATCTCAGTTGAGCCACCTACAGTTGCGGGTGTGGGTGGTGGGCGGTTCAATTCGGGTGACTGGTTGGTGGCTAATAATAGTGCCTCGCGAGCTTTATGCATAAATACGCGACGCTCAAATTATGTGACCTGCTGGCTGTTGCCTGATGCTGATCCATTGATGATGATGATTAACTTCATAAATATCGTCCGTTTAAAGCGATGCCGCTGCCGCTGCCGCCGGTCGAAAGCATTGCTAGTGTAATTAATAGAGCAAATCCAAGATCGATAGCGTGCACAGAATTTGTGCGCACTTGTGTGTGCGTGGGTTTGTGTGAATGAGTGTTTGAGTGGCATTGGTTGGCTGACTGGGCTGATCGATGGATTTGGACGTTTGAAGTCATTTTGAACCTGAATTGGCGCATTGATGGGCAGTTCCGCCGAGCGGCACTTAGCCTTTTTCGGCGATATTTGCATTGTGAAAACGAACGGATGGCGTGTGAAGCAATAAGTGTTCAGCCGGTAATAGGTCGAATAAATCCACATAAATGGTGCAAATGTACACTTGCCTATGCAATTGGTAAGTGGAAACTATTAAGAGGTTAGTAAATCTCGGCTTGAATTAATGTCTAATGAATATCATACAAAAAAGCCGTGCGAGGATACTTCTGACATTTTAAAATACTCACTTTAAGATTTCGCAACTGTGGATTTCAAATGTTTTTACGGATATTTAACGTCCTGCACATGGACGTTAAATATCCGTTCACGTGACAATGCAAAGTATGTTGTATTGAATTGAATGAAAAATGAAATTTGTTCGTATTGATTAAACTGTTGTGCTAGAAAAAAATGGATCATTTCAGATAGCTACTGATGCTTTTCACAATTTTTGTGCACTTACAAATAATGAACTTCATTTAATAACAGAGATAGAAAACGAAACGAATTAATTCGTAGATCATCTCTACAAAGCGGCTATTTTTGGAATTCTTTCTCGTTTGGTCTAAGATAGTTCACGTTTAGGAATTTTATCCGACGAAACACCTTTCTTCGGACTTATGAATTATATTTCGTTTGATTTTATTGAGGTTGTTCACTATTATTACTGTTATGATGTTGTTTTAGTAATTGGCGATTTTGCAAACAAGTCAATTCTTAGGGTTGTGTTACATTTACCCGAATACCATTCACCCGAATGCGACCGATATCCAAATGCGACAATTACTCGAGTGCAACATTTACTCGAATGTAACGTTAACCCGGATGAAAGAGGAAAAAATTCGGCAAATCAGGTTACTAGTTTTGTCGAATCTCCTGATAATAAATAAAATTGAATCAATAGAGGAACTGGGGGTAAGCCCGGTCCTATAAGAGAAAGTATCGTTTTATGAGGTCTGAGGGCATATATTGTTATGTATCATAAAATCATTGTCTAGATTATTTTCCATGAAATATAAGCAATATCAGTGCTTTTCAATGGTATTTTGGCAAGAAACAGTCAACTTTTAAAACTAACATAAAAATGGAGTTCACCAACCAGTGCGGCTGAAACCGGCACCCCATGGGGATTACACCGTCATCTCAATTTGTCACTAAATATACTTGACAACAGCTGAACCAGTTCGAATGTGGCAACCGCCGGATAGAAGGTATTCTAATTATCGCTGTCGAATATGGTTCGAATCGCGGTTCCGGAAATATGGTCGGAACAAGCTCAAGTGAACATGGAACATGGAAAAGAAAGGAAATTGAAATTAGGCAAATCTATCATGCGACACCTCATACCACACCACAATTTTGATGGAACTAGTTTGATGGAATTTAGAACCACATTGGACACTTCCGGGAAAGTTCCGGATACCCTCAGGCGGTCATTTTTTCACTTAAATCAATATCCGTCATACGACGCCTTTAATTACACTAGGATTCGACCTCGAATCACAGAAATGATTGAGTTTATGACCGTAGGTAAATTTATTCAGGTTTTTGTGATTATGATAACAATAAAACTAATCAAATTCTTTTCGCTGGTAATTAGTTTATTATTCTTGTTAAGACCAACAAATCGCGTGTCTTCGTAACCACATTGGTTGCGCGTTCGCTTAGTAAGGGGGATCGATCGAGTTCAAAACTCAGGGCCCTCATTGACCATCTTTGTGTTGTTACAGAATAACTACGTCCACGCAACAATCATCAGCAATGGAGATCGATCCATGGTCGAATGAAGATCGATTCATCCATACAACTGCTCTGCTCTGCAAGAAACATCGGGCTCCTGTTCTATTAATAACACAACAACGATCATATTAACTGCCTTCGCTGTCCGGTCTAACTGGACAATGGAAGAACAGAAGAAATACTCTTACGCCTGAATGGCTACTCTGTAATGTGCTATTTATAGACATGATAAACACGTGACATGTACACGATTAAAATTCTGCTCTGTTACAGCAAAAATGCTAATGAGGCTAGAAATAAACAAATGGGATAAAAACGACCATCAAATGGGCATCATTTTTCTAGATTATTCTAATCAAACAATTTAAATCCAACATTAAATTCACATTAGCTCAATAGTTCAATAGTTCAATAGTTCAAACAACTTGAGATTAATAAATGCATATGAGTTAATCAGTTCAATTAGTCTCAATGAACAACTTAAGAACAATTAATGCACGTCATATTGAAATCCGTGCAGCGTGTCTCATGAACCCATTTCTTGCACCCAATACACGTATTCCATTCTTGGCCGTCCCGGGAATCTGAGAAACAGCTGCAAGGTATCTGAAATATATGAAAAACTAGCTGACCCGGCAAACTTCGCCCCGCCCAAAATTTGTTTTTTGTTATCAATACCTTCAAAAATTCACGTTTTCTTATTATGAGCAAGTTCATGGGTCCAATCGCAGAACTGTTCATTGATTGATCTTCTATTCGCCCCCTAGAATTTACTTTTTACTATAAAATTCTTAGTATTTATAACAAAACTTATCATTATAATATCAGATTATTTTCAAACACAATTCTTGTTCAAGATTTTTCAACTACTTGCAAATAACATGTATATTTCGTTTGATTTTATTGAGGTTGTTCACTATTATTACTGTTATGATGTTGTTTTAGTAATTGGCGATTTTGCAAACAAGTCAATTCTTAGGGTTGTGTTACATTTACCCGAATACCATTCACCCGAATGCGACCGATATCCAAATGCGACAATTACTCGAGTGCAACATTTACTCGAATGTAACGTTAACCCGGATGAAAGAGGAAAAAATTCGGCAAATCAGGTTACTAGTTTTGTCGAATCTCCTGATAATAAATAAAATTGAATCAATAGAGGAACTGGGGGTAAGCCCGGTCCTATAAGAGAAAGTATCGTTTTATGAGGTCTGAGGGCATATATTGTTATGTATCATAAAATCATTGTCTAGATTATTTTCCATGAAATATAAGCAATATCAGTGCTTTTCAATGGTATTTTGGCAAGAAACAGTCAACTTTTAAAACTAACATAAAAATGGAGTTCACCAACCAGTGCGGCTGAAACCGGCACCCCATGGGGATTACACCGTCATCTCAATTTGTCACTAAATATACTTGACAACAGCTGAACCAGTTCGAATGTGGCAACCGCCGAATAGAAGGTATTCTAATTATCGCTGTCGAATATGGTTCGAGTCGCGGTTCCGGAAATATGGTCGGAACAAGCTCAAGTGAACATGGAACATGGAAAAGAAAGGAAATTGAAATTAGGCAAATCTATCATGCGACACCTCATACCACACCACAATTTTGATGGAACTAGTTTGATGGAATTTAGAACCACATTGGACACTTCCGGGAAAGTTCCGGATACCCTCAGGCGGTCATTTTTTCACTTAAATCAATATCCGTCATACGACGCCTTTAATTACACTAGGATTCGACCTCGAATCACAGAAATGATTGAGTTTATGACCGTAGGTAAATTTATTCAGGTTTTTGTGATTATGATAACAATAAAACTAATCAAATTCTTTTCGCTGGTAATTAGTTTATTATTCTTGTTAAGACCAACAAATCGCGTGTCTTCGTAACCACATTGGTTGCGCGTTCGCTTAGTAAGGGGGATCGATCGAGTTCAAAACTCAGGGCCCTCATTGACCATCTTTGTGTTGTTACAGAATAACTACGTCCACGCAACAATCATCAGCAATGGAGATCGATCCATGGTCGAATGAAGATCGATTCATCCATACAACTGCTCTGCTCTGCAAGAAACATCGGGCTCCTGTTCTATTAATAACACAACAACGATCATATTAACTGCCTTCGCTGTCCGGTCTAACTGGACAATGGAAGAACAGAAGAAATACTCTTACGCCTGAATGGCTACTCTGTAATGTGCTATTTATAGACATGATAAACACGTGACATGTACACGATTAAAATTCTGCTCTGTTACAGCAAAAATGCTAATGAGGCTAGAAATAAACAAATGGGATAAAAACGACCATCAAATGGGCATCATTTTTCTAGATTATTCTAATCAAACAATTTAAATCCAACATTAAATTCACATTAGCTCAATAGTTCAATAGTTCAATAGTTCAAACAACTTGAGATTAATAAATGCATATGAGTTAATCAGTTCAATTAGTCTCAATGAACAACTTAAGAACAATTAATGCACGTCATATTGAAATCCGTGCAGCGTGTCTCATGAACCCATTTCTTGCACCCAATACACGTATTCCATTCTTGGCCGTCCCGGGAATCTGAGAAACAGCTGCAAGGTATCTGAAATATATGAAAAACTAGCTGACCCGGCAAACTTCGCCCCGCCCAAAATTTGTTTTTTGTTATCAATACCTTCAAAAATTCACGTTTTCTTATTATGAGCAAGTTCATGGGTCCAATCGCAGAACTGTTCATTGATTGATCTTCTATTCGCCCCCTAGAATTTACTTTTTACTATAAAATTCTTAGTATTTATAACAAAACTTATCATTATAATATCAGATTATTTTCAAAAACAATTCTTGTTCAAGATTTTTCAACTACTTGCAAATAACATGTTTCTCCGTTACATGGAATAAATGTTTTATACAAAAATTTGATAGAATAAAGACAGCCCTAAATCGAACAATTCCTTCCTCGAGTTCTGCTCATATCAACACATCCGGCTATCCTTTTTTTTGGTTTAGATAGAAGAAGATTTAAGAGTGCGTTTAATCACATTAAAATCCATTTCCAGTTTCGAACAAAAATCAATTTCGCTAGCGCAAACATCAAATGGACTAACAACACTTGTCACTATGTAATTGTAGAACATATGGGAATTTAATTTTCAGGATTTTCTCTTTTTCCTTCAGAGTTTTCCGAAAATTTTCAATTGTCATGTTTGGTTGGAATATTTTTGGTTGAAATATGTGTAATATTATATATTTATGGGACCCCCACTCCAGAGAAGGGAGGGGTGTCATACAATCATAGAAAAATTTCTCATACCCAAAAACCCTCACATCCCAAATTGTGCTTGATTAGTTTTCGAGTTATGCAGAAATTTGTGTTTCATTTGTATGACAGCCCACCCTTAGAGAGCGGGAGAAGTGTCTAACCACCATAGAACTATTTATTGCACCCTAAATCCTTTATATGCCTAATTTGGTTTCATTTGCTTGAATAATTCTCGAGTAATGCAAAAATTGGTCTATCATTTGTATGGCAGCCCCCTCTTAGAGAGGGGGGGGGGGTGTGGATAGTCTAACCATCATAGAAACATTTATTACACCCTAAAACCTCAATATGCCTAATTTGGTTTCATTTGCTTGAATAATTCTCGAGTAATGCAGAAATTTGTGTTTCATTTGTATGGCAGGCCCCCTTAGAGAGGGAGGGATGGAGAGTCTAACTACCATAGAAACATTTATTGCATCCTAGAACCTCAATATGCCTGATTTGGTTTCATTCGCTTGTATAATTCTCGAGTAATTGAAAATTTGTCTTTCATTTGTATGGCAGCTCAGAGAGGGGGAAGGGGTCTCAAACTATCACGAGAACTTTCCCCGGCCCCAAAAACCCCTACATACCAATTTTCATGTTGATCGGCTCAGTACTTTCCGAGTCCATAAGAATCAGACAGACAGAAATCCATATATATATATATATATATATATATATATATATATATATATATATATATATATATATATATATATATATATGTGATGGAGCATTATCATGCAACAAATCCCCTTTGTGTTGCCTTCTTTGGTATTTTGGTCGGCTTTCACCCAAGGCTCGACTCAACTTGATCGTTTGCTGTCGGTAGCGTTCAGTATTTACGGTTTTGACAGGTTTGAGTAACTAAAAGCAGGTCAAACGCCTCGGGTTTCCTGCTGTCTTTCGTTCAGCTCATGTGGGACCATTTTTCCGATCTTCTGGATCTTTCCCATGGTCTGTATACGTATGGTGATGGCTACTTCAGTTACATTCAATTGATTCAAGAGTTGTTATGTTTGAGTGTCAAAATCTGCTTTCGATAAATCACTAAATATAAAATCTCTTTCTCTATCTAACTCAATGTGACCGATCAGAGATGAACCAGCCTGAAAAACTCTCTAATAAAAAAAAAGAAAAAAAAATACCGATTTGTTAACCTCAGGGTCGGCTCTAATGCCTATACACGAAATGAACCGACGAATACTACGGCAAATTATGAACCTTGAATTTGATTGTAATAAGAACAAGATGGTAAGATTTTCTTATTATACACTAGCGGCCCAATTTCATGTTTCAATAAGTTTACCGCAAAGTCATTGGAATAGCATTGCTGTTGCACTCGAACAGACTCTCGTAACTTTTTTTCTTTTCATTTATTCAATGTTTCTTTTTCAGTCCAAATGTTTCTATGTCTAAAACTTCTACTCTTTCTCTGCGATCAATTGTTGCTCTTTCAATTTTACTTTAACTTTCAACTCTTTACTTTTCATTTCCTACTATCTACTCTATACTTTGTTCCCTCTTCTCTCTACTCTCTGCTTTTCACTTTAAATTCTCTACTCTCCACTCTCTGCTTTTTACTCTCTACTCTCAACTTTCTACTCTCTACTCTCCCTACTCTCTCTTCTCTTTCTACTCTCTACTCTCTACTCTCCACTCTCTCTACTCTCTCTACTCTCTACTCTGTACTCTCTCAACTCTCTACTCTTTCTACTCTCTGCTCTCTCTACTCTCCTTGCTCTGTCTACTCTCTCTCTACTCTCTACTCTCTCTACTCTCTACTCTCTACTCTCTACTCTCTCCTCTCGCTACTCTCTCCTCTCGCTACTCTCTACTCTCTCTGCTCTGTCTACTCTCTACTATCAACTACCTGCTTCCTATCCTCTACTCTCTCTACTCTCTACTCTCTTTGCTCTCTGCTCTCTCTATTCTCTACTCTCTACTCTCTACTCGCTACTCGCTACTCTCTACTCTCTACTCTCTACTCTCTACTCTCTACTTTCTACTCTCTACTCTCTACTCTCTACTCTCTACTCTCTACTCTTTGTACTCTGTACTCTGTACTCTCTCAACTCTCTACTATACTCAAACACATACACGCACGCAGACGCGCACACTCTCTCACACAAAAAACACAACGCAGCTGCTCACTCTCTCACTCTATTTGTGTTTACGTCGAGAATACGACCGTTTACGACTGTTCACGACGACCGCGCTTTATTTTTTAGCGATTTTATTTATAGTAAGATTTTTCCTTTCTTTTTCAGGTTAGTACGCTAGTGGATGTTGCGTTCGAGCATGAACAGATTGAATCCAGGTAACTAATTTGGTGGTAGGAAAGGAGCGGGTTTCCGAAAGAAAATCTTCTCATTCACGGTTCCTGAACACGAGGTTGTTATCATCACTCTAAGTGACGATGAGCGGGGGCTAGGCTCGACCAGAGCCCACCGCATTGCGACCTCCGAAGCCTTCGATCGATTCACTCGCATACGTATGAAGCAGCGATAACGTTGGGGCTCGCTGACCACTGACCTTTGCTTTGAGGTACCTCTTTCGTCGTTTGACTTCTACGAGGAGGATGAATGTCGTCCGGCGTGATATGTAGCAAATGAGAGGCAAAGAAGACTATAAACTTTCGGCACCGAGAACGATAATGATGAAAATGACTTCTGCAAGATCATATTTGAACAAACGGAAGTGAGCTATTCAGTAAACCGTTCAATTGGCAAACATTGCTTAGGATCAAAGATATTACCACCAGCCGTAAGGAATCATTGTAAATATGGTTAAATTTTACAATGATTCTATTTTCAACACTTTAAGGACCGGGAAGAAATCTGTAAGACATACGCCTGGGACCGCACGCTTTGACTTGTGCGAAGTTGCTTGCTTTGCTTGCAAGTTTTTGGGAGGCTTTAAAGTTTTCAGTTCATTCGCCTCTATGTGTGAAGTTATCGGATGAAAGTTCAGCGGATAAAAGTTTTTGTTGTGTGCAAGTTTCTGTTCAACGTCTTGCTGGATTCAATGAATAATGAATTACTTCAGTTGAAATAAATTGGTTGTTTATCAAATAACAACTTTCACAATCATGCTCATTAGATAGAGAATTGAATCATTCATCTTTCCACATAGTTAATTTTTTTCTTGATCGTGACAGAGAAAAGTTATAGACTAAAACGTGAGCGGTCAATATAAGAAAATATTCAGAATTTGGAAAATCAAAAAAAGTTGTTCGAATATCGAAGTTATTCGATGGATAAATATTTTACCTATCTTCCAGTCACAATTTATTAATCGGAAAAAAGTCTGAGAAAAGTTATAGCCCAAGTTGTATGGCAGAAATTAACTATTTAAAGAAAATTGAAAAAAGATATTTAAAAGGACCCAAAACACACTCTCGAGAAAGTACTAATTCGATGAAAAATATTTTTTCATTTATTTTTACCCAATTTATTGGTCGGAGAAGTTAAAAAAAGTTATTTGAAAGGACCCAAAACACATTTTCGAGATAACACTCATTCGATAGAGAATATTTTTATTTATCTTTATCCAAATTTTGATTGGTCGAAAAATGCTCTAAGAAAAGTTATAGGCCAAAACCTGTACAACTTGTATAGGTGAAATAAATTGATTTGAAGAAAATTGAAAAAAGTTATTTGATAGGACCCAAAACACATTTTCGAGATAGTACTCATTCGAAAAAGATATTTTTATTTATCTTTAGCCAAATTTTCATTGGTCCGAAAAGGGTATGAGAAAAGTTATCGGCCAAAACGTTGCCGAGTTGTACGGGGGAAAGGGTATGGCTGGGTAAGGAAGTAAAAAGTAAAACGGAAGTAAAATTTCTATTGTATAAAAATTTTGACTATTTTTCGAATCCCTATGTAATGTACAATAGGATCTAAATTCATAAAAAAAATCTTGAAAATTTGGTTTTTTTTTGAGGATTTAGAGATTTAGTATTACTATAATTCGTATTTAAATGTGTTCCTACGCCTTTTATAGATATGTGTGATTTTTTCAGTAAATAGTAAGATAATTCTCCTATGTGGTTTACTATAAGAGCTATAGTGAAAAAATGAGTTTTTCTTTTTTCCCCATTCTCGATAGGCTTGGAAATGAAAATTTGAGAAAATACTCAAAGTACATCTACTATGGTGTACCGCGACAAATTATAACAAAATTCAATCCCCCGCGTAAGAAAATCCTGGGTGTATAGAATTTATTAGAGTTTTCAAAACGGTTTTTCGATGATTATTCATTGAACTATTTATTATCAAATACGAATTCGAAATTTTTCGTTCATACAATAATATCTCAGTACTGAATAGAAATCGAATGAAAGATATATGATAATGTTAATTGAATTTTCTATCTTTGAAAAAACAGAAAGAAATCGATTTCTCATTTCTTCCCAATATTTTTGTCCACTACTTCTACATACATCGAAATACAAATTTCTCTGTAAAATATTCCGTGTAAATCCACGTAAATTATGCTTTAAAGTAATTTATATCTCATCTTCATGCGTTGATATTTAACGATTTTGAAGCATTTCAAAAATTGCCTAAAAATTTCGACTTCGCACTCTGTTCAATTTTTTTTTCGAGTGTGAAAAAGTTCTATTTCCATTTTTGTTAAATTTATTAATTTCCCCCCCCCCCCACAACTTGTATACATTTTGGCCCATACCTTTTCTCAGACTCTTTTTCGGCCAATGAAATTTGGCTGAAAATGAATAAAAGTATTCCCTATCCAATGAGTATTATCTCAAAAATGTGTTTTGGGTCCTTTAAAATAACTTTTTTTAGTTTTCTTTAAATTAATTAGTTTCCCCCAAACAAGTTGTATAGGTATTGGGCTATAACTTTTCTTAGACCCTATTCCGACCAATGGAAATTTTGCTAAAGATAGAAAAAACTATTCTATATCGAATAAGTACTATCTCGAGAATGTGTTTCGAGTCCATTCAAATATTTTTTTTTCTTTTGTTTAAAATAATTAATTTTTTTTTGTTTTTTGTCTATAATAGATTTTCAACTCATTTGGCTGGTTCGTCACTTTTACTTCCATTTTTGGAAGATTGTCGGGAGTGAGAATTGAACTCGTGACCTTTAGCGTGAGAGGCATGGATGTTACTACTACGCCAGATCGCCTCCTCAAAATAATTAATTTCTTCCATACAACTTGGACCTATAACTTTTCTAATATCATTTTTCGATTAATAAAATTGTAGCTGGAAAAAGGTAAAAGATTTCTAAAAGACATCGATAACTCTATTCGAACAACTTTTTTTGATTTTCAAAATTCTGTATATTTTCCTATATTGACCCATGCTCACGTTTCAGTCTATAACTTTTCTCTGTCACGATTATGAAAAAAATGAATTATGTGGAAATATGATAAACAATCGATTTATCCGAACTGAAATAATTCATTATTCATTAAATCCAGCAAGACGTTGAACAGAAACTTGCAAGCAACAAAAATTTTCATCCGTTGATTTCACACAAGTCCGTGAAGAAGGAACACAAAAACGAGAAATCTCGTGAGCCGTCCGCAAAGTGTAAATATGCTTTGACAACGTGCAATGCCTAACAGTTAGGTAGTCATGGGATTAGGTATTGGTCAAATCGTTGAATTTAAATATACTCTTCGATTCGACTACAAAATGCAACAAATTGAACAAATCGATCCGGAGCACTTTTCCCAAACATTTCATGAAATTTCTTTCAAATCTATTTGTTTTTATTCGACAATCACTTAAGCTATGCGAACAAATATGTTTCATTTCACAAAAAGTGCTAGGCCATCATTTTACTGATAATATTCTTAAACTGGACAGATTAGTTAATTGGAAATGTGTTTGATTATGCTTTTAGGTCATAAAACAACAAACGTCCGTTTCTATGCAAACATGGGCTGTACAGGATCTACGGTTTTTTTTCATTGATGCGGATTATTATTTTATTTTCAACCGTAACAGGGCTCAGAAATGCATTTTGTTTTCCATAGTTCAGGTTACAGTTTACTTACATGGTCCATCATCTTTCGCACGAACCCTGCTCCCACTAGTTGTCTACAAAACTCCATTTAAGAAATTCGAATGATGTGCTCCCGTGGCCGATTGGTTAGCGTCAAACCTAACATGCCGGGAGTTCGGGCTCGATTCCCGTTCTGGTCTATTCCTTTCTGTTATTTGACATCGAAATCTCAACTAAGTACTAATAAAAATGACGCAAGTAATACTACGTTGAGACGGCGAAGTTCCTCCAGAAACGTTAGTGCCATTTAAGAAGAAGAGTTTCGAATCCTTCAGTTCAATTACAGTTCCACCTTTCCTCCAGTATGTGTTTTGATATTGACCCGTTTCCCCCAATTGGTCCACCGGACTATGAGCCGAGTTCATCTTCTTGGAAGTCACTATAGATCCATCTCCACTTTACCACTGCTTGTTGGCATTTGAGTAGTGGTAGGTTGTCGGGTCAGAATTGGCAATCTACCGCTATTGCTCCAGAAAAGACAGCCATTATTTTACGTAGGTACTTCTCCTCGTCGATTTGTTAGCTTATGGTCCCAGAAGTAACGAAAGCTTCCCTTTGTATCTGTTTGGAGAATTCCAACTTTATCATCATTTTACATGCTTTTGGACAGCCATGACCGGATCCGAATGGCTTTTCGTTTAACACCTGGAATCATATTTTGTATATCCATTTAATCCATTTTGCGTTCTGCTCCTAGTTTCTAGCAGTATTTCGATCTTCTTCAGATTTCGCTTGACGATAGCTCAATATTTTTAGATTAGACAGAGCTCTGACGTGATGAAAGGGTTTTAGGCACGTAGGCACCACTTGTGTGTGTTTTTGGCAACATACTACTCTATGGCCGTTGGTCCAACGGATCAATCGTGTTGTTTCTGAAAAGACAGCAGATATTTTCCCAGAAACCCGTTCAATCCAGATATTACTGTAGCCTCTCAGCTTGTTTGCGACATCTCTGGAAGAGAGGTTGAGGTTTTGCTTAAAAGCGCTTGCCAATCTATCGCGGTCTTTTTCGATTCCTGTTCTCTATTCTCTCTCGATTCATCTCGTCCTGTCTGTCTAGAACAGTCTTCAGAATGGAACGAGGTGCTGATGTGTAACAAGTTTTTTGTACTGTGTTCAGCTCTCACTCCTTGTATACACATGCGCTCTGGCGAATGAGCACGCACGCGCACAAATCAAATATTTTGTTGTCAGCACCGCTTTTGCACCGTATTTCTATACCTGTTTTACACCACGCTTAAATTTTTGGTTTGCTTTCTCTGTTGAGTTATTTTTCTTCATACCAGCGTCAACGGTTGGTATGGAGGCGCTTCACTTAGAACGATCGAAAACATAACGGAGTGCTAGAATTTGATATGTGTGTGTAAAATGAGAAGCGATGTTTCGTATCTGAATCCTGTGTCGTGTTCATTCTGCGCTCTCGTGTTTATTAAGTTTCGTACACTTCGTTCCACGTGAAAACTCACGTTTGTTATGAACGCGCGCTGATGAAAATTAAACTCGAGTGCAGCGCAGTGTATGTTTTCTGAATACTGGTCGACACAAGTTCCCCGAGCCTTTTTACTACGATGGTTACAGATGATTTTGTTAAAATTTCGATGCGTTGCTCCTTTTGCTTGGACATTATTTTGATAACTGGAGAACCAATATTGGAATTAATATAGTGGCGTCATTCTGCAAGCATACACTTCCAAATTAAGGGTGTGTAGATTTTTTGAATGCACGATATAAACCTAAACCTAAAGTTCAAATCACTAGCTTGAGTGGTTGCTTATATCGATGACTGGTTTGGATGCACTATCAATGTTGAATGTTGAATGTTGTTGCCCCTTTGCACATATCGATTGGATTTGAATCTCAGATGAATTGTAAAATATAGTACGAGTTCATTCAGGTGGTAGAATGTAAAAGTCGATCTCGAGCGGATTGTGAAGTTTCAAATCCAATCGGGTTCCAGAATATGGGTGGTTGTAAAGGGGAATTTGTTCGAATCAGTGTAGGAACGCTCTCTCCGACCTTCATATGTTCCCAACCCTCAAACAAATGTTATGTGGAAAGCGTTTTTTTATCAAATGGGGAGGCTTTTGCAGTAGAAGACTGATATTTTGAAGGTTTCCTGATTCCCGGCAGAAGTGCATCGAACTAAAGAGAAAATATATAAAATATAAAAAAATATATATGTAGAATAATTTGAGCCATACACTTTTTTTCATTTCGTCTCATTAAAGGGTGTGTCACATCAAATTGCATCACGGAAAAAACACTGTAGAAATTCGCCCAGTAGACCGATCCTTTTGAAAATTTTAGACAGTAAAATAAAAACTATTAAACAACTTTTGGCATTTTCTTTTCATTCATACTTCGAGCCCAAGCCCGTATGCTCGCACCTTCCTCTTTACCCCGTCCATAAGGTTCTGTACAACGTCAGGTTGTAGTTTTTTTTAAACAGAAATCCATTTTCTCTGGAAGTCCGCCTCCGATTTGACAACTTTTGGGTTCTTCCGGAGGGCCTGCTTCATAATCGCCCAATATTTCTCTATTGGGCGAAGCTCCGGCGCGTTGGGCGGGTTCATTTTCTTTGGCACGAAGGTGACCCCGTTGGCTTCGTACCACTCCAACACGTCCTTTGAATAGTGGCACGAAGCGAGATCCGGCCAGAAGATGGTCGGGCCCTCGTGCTGCTTCAATAGTGGTAGTAAGCGCTTCTGTAGGCACTTCTTAAGGTAAACCTGCCCGTTTACCTTGCCGGTCATCACGAAGGGGGCGCTCCGCTTTCCGCAAGAGCAGATCGCTTGCCACACCATGTACTTTTTGGAAAACTTGGATAGTTTCTGCTTGCGAATCTCCTCCGGAACGCTGAATTTGTCCTCTGCGGAGAAGAACAACAGGCCCGGCAGCTGACGAAAGTCCGCTTTGACGTAGGTTTCGTCGTCCATTACCAGGCAATGCGGCTTCGTCAGCATTTCGGTGTACAACTTCCGGGCTCGCGTCTTCCCCACCATGTTTTGCCTTTCGTCGCGGTTAGGAGCCTTCTGAACCTTGTATGTACGCAGGCCCTCCCGCTGCTTGGTCCGCTGGACGAATGAACTTGACAAATTCAGCTTATTGGCGACATCCCGGACCGAACTTCTCGGATCACGTCTAAACTGCTTAACTACGCGCTTGTGATCTTTTTCACTGACGGAGCATCCATTTTTGCCGTTCTTCACCTACCGGTCGATGGTTAGGTTCTCGAAGTATCGTTTTAGTACTCTGCTGACCGTGGATTGGATGATTCCCAGCATCTTACCGATGTCCCGACTTGACAACTCCGGATTCTCGAAATGAGTGCACAGGATTAATTCACGACGCTCTTTTTCGTTCGACGACATTTTTCCAAATTTACGAAAAATTGACAGTGAAGCCAACGTGATTTATACACTCTTATCTGATTGTAAGCGAAAGCTGAAGATATAATTCCTAAAAATTAAATTTCTACAGCGTTTTTTCCGTGATGCAATTTGATGTGACACACCCTTTAGAACTTTTCAAACAAAACTAGTGCAATGAACATTTAAACGATTATTATGACAAAAATACTCGTTTCCATCAATGAATTCAAATCCCAATATTTTATTTAACACATTGACTGCCACTATTGAATTTTCGTAGGTTTTCCACAGGCTTCTGAGTTCACCGGTGGCAGTCAATGTGTTAAGGGGAAATAGGCATGATTTTTTGACGACTTGTCGAACACTAAAACAAATAAAACAACATATATTTCAAATGTCCATTTTTTTCAAATAAATCTTTTGAGAATACAAAGATAATTAAACGAAAAACAATATTCATAATAGAAAAGTAACAATAGTTACAAGCGTGAAAATTCAATATATTCTCATCAGCAGAGATGCATCGGAATGAACCTTGGCCAAGGAAAAAAAAAGTTTTTAGGCAAAATAGAGGCAGTTTGAAAATAACGTTTTCTGTGCAAAAAATAAAATAGTAAAACTAAAAAACAAATGTTTAAGAGATGTTCAAAGAATGTTCAAACCAAATTTGGAATAAATCAGTAGATTGAGATATCGCCAGTTCGGAAAAAGTAGTTCCAAGAAAAATGTGTTAAAAGTTCTATATCGGGATGTACTAGTTAGATTTTTCGGCACTAAAATGGCTATAGCTCGGTGTATAATGAGTATTTCGAAAAACTCTTCTAAGGCCAAATACTTAAATGTCCAAACTTCCGAAGTATGAAGAAAGAAACATTTCAAATTTTAAAATTTCTAGACTAAAATACCCCTAAGTGAACCAGGAGCTTTCGAACATTCGATTAATCCACTTTGAGATTTAAAAAATGTGTCTCCCCGACAGCTCGACAGGGAAACGGAGGGTGACAGGCGCGAATGTTGACCACCTTACAATCTAGGATATGTGGTTTTCTATGACATCAATGGTATCCAGTTGTTTTGATTATAGTATTAAGCTAACCTTTGTTAGTCTATCATATTTGTCAAGAGTATAGTGTGAATATGTTTAACAATTGTTTCAACATTTTTTTGTTTAATTAAGGTACACCGGGGTAAGTTGGAACGCTTTTTTCGAAGTTCAACTTGAAAGCTATTTTCAAAAATGACTAAATCAATAAATTCAAATCTGTTTGCGGCATACACAAGGTCTGACAGATGACTTTCGATAAAAAAAATTGAGATTCACTCTGGATGTTTATAAATATAAATTTTCAAAATGTTTAGCTATCATATACATTGTATCAACTTGTCACGTAGAGCGGGGTAAGTCGGAACGCGGAACTATCATGAGTTTGTTGTGCGGTTTTGCTTCTCGAACTATCTACTACTTATTTATGAAAAACTAAATTGATAGAATTACATATAAACATTTGGAAAAAAAAGGATTTTACTACACGTGAGATGTGGGGGAGTAGTCCGATACACACAAAAAGGGACACTTCTTCTTCTTCTTCTTCAATGGCACTAACGTTCCTAGAGGAACTTCGCCGTCTCAACGTAGTATTACTTGCATTATTTTTATTAGTACTTAGTTGAGATTTCTATGCCAAATAACACGCCTTGAATGCATTCTGAGTGGCAAGCTCTAGAATACGCGTGATCACAGTGCAAGTCGGAGGAAATTTCTTTGACGAAAAATTCCCCCGACCAGAACGGGAATCGAACCCGAACACCCGGCATGTTAGTTATGAGGCTAACCACTCGGCCACGGGTGCACAGGGACACTACATACTAGAATTAATATTCGAAACAATATCATCAGGAATACTATTTTAGATGCTTTGATGTCAGAGTAGAGTTACTAGAAACGAAAACTAATGAGGTTTACGGAATCAAATAGTATTCAAATATTACGTAACGTACTCAGGAAGTGAGGGGGAATGCCTAGTGGAAACTTGTTTAGAAATTAATCCAACTAAATTTAAACATTTTTATACAAATGACCATTTGTTACATTTAGAGAAGAGGGAATCAAAAATAGTAAACAAACTACGATACATAATATTTGAACGACCCCTGATTGCAAAATTAACAATTTGGCTTGTATCATGCCTGTATTCATAATTTATGTAGAACATACTAAGGAACGAAATATAAATGATTCTTATTTTTTAAATTTATCATCATTCATTCATATAGCAATCATCGACAAATGACGTCCAGCATCTGCAGCAATGTTTAAAAAATAGTCGATTTTTACTGGTTTCAACTTACCCCAGGGTTGAAAAAAACATGAGGTGAGTTTAAATGGTCGGAGCTATACGGATAACGATTTTTCAGTTTAGTTTTCAACACTACTACAATTGATCATCCCTATTTGATTACATGACGTGCGAATCAGGCGATATTTTTGAAAAAAATCAGTGTTTTCGGACCGAGTGAGTCAGCGCACAAAAAATGTTTGTTTTGATTTCACGGAACAAGGAAAAGTAAACAAAGGCGCGGATTGCGTTAAGGAATTCCAATATTCTGGTAATGGTCGTCATAAGGTGGGTTGAAAGATAATGTTTACTGTATGTATTTCTATCACGGCAATCATCCATTCGTGGTAAAAGTTATGGTTTCCGTTTTAATTTACCCCGAATTTCAACTTGCCCCGGAGTACCTTACATGACAGTAGATTATGCTTTGAATTATTTGTTATTATATTACTTTATAATTATCGTTTCAACAGTATTTTTCGCCAGGGAGAACATATTTTAATATGCCTAACACATGTTTTTTTGTTATTCTTGAGCACAACGTGATGATTGTTTGATGTCCAAAGATTGTGACTCGGTGTGTGGACTGCCGTGTGGAACAAATATCGAGTTCAAAAATATTATATTTCAGGGGCACTGAATAAAATTACTTCGTCGTTCAACAAATACACACCGCTAAATTATGATGCCACTACATAAAATATAAAATTACTTTCACTACTTCGAAGGCAACGACGGGTCGTGATTAATGTATTGACAAGATTTCACCGATAACGAGGGCCACCGAAAGCCAGAAGGATATAATTATCTGGCTGCGAAAGGCATTTGTTACCGCCTTCCAAACGGTCGCGTGGAACATGCCATTGAATCAATCACCTGAGTAGGCAATACCCGGTGACAGGACTTAATCAATGAATTAATCCTGACTTATCACAGCATCGCCGACAGCGTCCGACACATTGACGTTCGCGTCGAATTATTTCGTAATCGATAGAGCTGATGGCGTCGCAGGGAATCATGTGTTTAGTTACGTTCGAAAGGATCAGATATTAATTTTCAATGTCAGCTTAGGATGGGTGGAATGCAGTTTGAGTTGTAGATTGACTGAATGACGCTTTGTTGAAATAGAAGTACTTGCCTCACCTGCAAGAGTTTTTGAAATTGGCGACGCTCGAATTGATGCATATGAGTTTCTTATGAAGCATTTGGGTTGGTCAAACCACAATGTTTGAATGAAATGATGACTTAGCCCACTGTGCACCACTGGTCATGTATCGCATCGGCAGGCATAATGCACTTCAGTGTCAAATTCCGCTTCGGGCGTACGAATCTCACGCTGCAGCTGATCGATGACAGTGCGCCAAGTTGTACAGAGAGGGCGCAGAGATGGAAATCGTGTCCGTCCACCTTCATGTTGTGAATGAATTCTTGAACGGATGGTAGCCCCTCACCCGGTGGACGGCTACTCATCGTCAGACAGTCCAATCTCCTTTCGTCATAATGGCGTTGTAATCAATCAGCCGTTCACGCGAACTTATTTTGGAGAGGTCTAATGGTGCCTGCAGTTGAATTTCGATATAATAGAATCAAGGCGACGGTGGCAGACAAACGAAAGCATTGTGTTCTGCCTTCATGGTCCTTTTAATTCAAGGGTGATGGGGGCATGACTTAAATCGTGCCCGAACTGTATCATCTTTCAAAATGGAGCGACGAACCGATGAACGTTTTTTGTTGTTGCTTCAAAATGTTATTTAACTGATGTGACGATTAAAACGATTAAATGAGTATATTACTCATATTAGGTTGGGGAAAAAGTTATCCATTATTTTCTCGATAGTTGGCTTTAGTGATCAATATGTCGCGTAATATCGAACATACAATTTCAGGTATAGGCTCGCTGTAAAGGTGACATTTCACACTAAAAAAATCTTTCGCTGTTTTTTTTTTGTTCCATTCAGTTGTGAGTTACAGGGTGTTAACAATGGAGGCCAACAAAGAGAAAAATATGTACATTTTACACTTTTGCTTTTATAAATGCTATAATGCAAGTCAGGCCGCTGAAATTGCGATTGGTGTGTATGATATCGATACTGCAACAGTGAAATACGTGCAACTTAATTCACTTTTAAATTTTTTTATTTTTTCTAATTTTTAATTTTTTTTTTCGTATTTATTTTAGTACATTATACTAAATTGAGACCTCTACTGTCAACAAACGGACCGTTTGAAGCTAGCGATTGACCAGAAACATTCAAAACTGGCTAACAGAAGAGGTTTTATGTTTCATCAGGACAACGCATGGCCACAGATTTCCGAGAGCTTGATTGGGATGTTTTCATGCATCCACCATATAGTTTGGAATCGGCACCAAGCAATTACCACCTTTTCCACGCATTGCAAAATTTTCAGAATGATAAGAAATTGGGATGAAGAGAAGATTGTAAAAATCTATTGCTGGAGTTTATCGCCAATTAGGACCAAGACCATTATGAAACTGCCTTTAGAATAGCAACACATTTTGCAACAAAACGGTGCATATTTGACCCAAATCGGACAATCCGAAGCATATTAAAAATAGTTTTGAATTTCACCCAAAAATATTGGATTACTTTTTTTCCAACGTAATATTAAATAGTTAGGATGTATATTCAAATTGTAAGCAAATATAGAGATATTCCCCTTTATTCCGCACGGCGAATAATGTGATATACCAAAGTTTCTCGGTTTATTGCGGAAGCCACCTTACTTTTCAGTTCCTATTTGATATCCGAGTCGATAACATATGAGAACACGGCTTCAAATCTCACCTAAGTGACAAACTATAGTCACGCCAATTGCCTGCAGGAACACCATGACTTGAGTCACCTCACGTCATTCGCCGCGCGGAATAAAGGGGATTGTTTGCTTAGTTTGTATTTTTAATAGGTTGGAGAAAATTCATGTATGATAGAACCTTTTTCATCCACGGAATTGGGTGGAAAACCCACCGCGGAATAAAAGGCTAAAAATGATGTTCAAAATCGAAAAAAATTATTTCAGCATGAAAATTATGTTCTTTCAATACAGAAGTGATTAAGTTCAAGAAGTTCGCGGATAATCTGGGTTCAAACGTATATGTTGAACAAAGTAAGTAATCTTACAATTTACAATCTCAAGACGAAGTAAAATATATACTAGCTGAGCCGGCAAGCGTTGTTCTGCCATATTTTTTTTTTTTTTTTTTCGCTTATTTTTCGTCGGCCTATTTCCGCCACTTTAGTGCCAATCACCGACATCAGGGAGGCGACTCCACCTGTTCCTACCTATCAGACTCAACAACTCATGAGCCGGGCCAACTTC
The DNA here is from genome assembly GCF_029784135.1 of Toxorhynchites rutilus septentrionalis. NCBI lineage: Eukaryota > Metazoa > Arthropoda > Insecta > Diptera > Culicidae > Toxorhynchites > Toxorhynchites rutilus. The sequence goes on from NC_073745.1 coordinate 155,025,252, forward strand.
TTTTACTTCCGCTCCGAAGGAAGACGTAACCAGAGATTTTTCGCCTCAGAAAATCCCAACGACGCCAGCTGGGATTGAACCCAGGATTGTCGGATTGTGAAGCTGTTACGCTAACCATACAACCACTGGCGCCGTCATGTTCTGCCATATATTATTAATTATCTCTAGTGAATATGTTGGTTGTTAATTAAAAAAACAAACGTATTGTAAGTTCAAATGTTTTAACGTCCGATACAATAGAACGAATGGAACAACTTGAATTAAAGCATACACTTCAATATGCTGCCGGAAATTACAGTGCGCATTGTCATTCAATATACGAACTTGAAACGTTCGTAACCAGGGTCTTGGCAACCCTATCCCAACCAACAAAAATTGAGCGTAGGCACTATATAGCTAGGCTCATGCAACTGCAACTGTCAAGTTTATTGTTAACGGTACGACCGTCGACAAAAATAAAAAAAACTAAAACCGTTCCTTTTCTCAACTCTATGTATTTCATTTACGTACGGCTATATTTAAAAACTTCTAGTTTCCGTTCATGAATTGGAAAACCAAAGATAAACCAGACAACTTCATTTATGCGGATGTGCCGGTCAATTTGGTAGCGCATTATTTCAGCGTTGTCATTCAATTGAGGAGTATTCACACCGGTATCCTGAATTTAAAACATAGCTATATTGGTTCCCAGGGTTGCCATAAAAAATCTGTGTTTTTGGTCTCAAAAAAATCTTTTTATCTGAGTTTTTCCTCAGAAAATCTGTATCAAAATCTGTATTAAATTTATAAGTTCAATTTTTGTAGCGTTATCTTACGTTTAGTATCATTGATTGGCATAGTTATCATGAATTGGAGAATGTTGATGGTATCCAGGTAAAAATTCGCATTCACTGTGCTTTAGTAGGAAAAAGATAAACTGTATTAGTTGTTTATTGTAAAGCTAATCGATAACAGAAACTTTTGTATGTTTTCGCCTCAGATTGAACAAGAGAAAGCAGTACTACACGCTACATATGAATTCCAAAATGACTCTGATTCAGACTGATTCGGATGCTATATGAATAAAATTGGTGGGTTGGGGAAAATATTATTGAGATCAAGTCATAATTAATATTGGATCGTTATTTTGAAAAATCAGTAAATCTGTATGAAAACCAAAAAATCTGTAATCTGTATCTGCAAATTCTTGGTTCCAAAAAGTCTGAAAAATCTTTATTTATACAAATTATTGTGAAGATATGGTAACCCTGACGGTCACCCATATTCCGAAATCCGATTGATTTAATACTTGATCGGTCCTCACGGCACGATCGAAATCGACTTTTGCATTCTGAAATTCGATTGACTTATTCTCATTCAGGCTATGGAATGTGGCAATCTTGCCTTGACGCAAAATAAACGTCGGAATAATTCATCTGTATTTGTGAAGTAAAATACTCTCTATCACATTAGCAGACCCGAAATTAAAGTTATTACTCGATGTTGTTAAAATACTTAGAAGACTGAAGAGCTCAATGTCGTCTTTATCAAATTGCGTGACAATGTGGTCACATTTGCACAAGGCTTTTGGACATGATAGGACAGGAAACCGAATACGTATAATGTTGTAAGCTACTTGGAAACTTCAATTTAATTTTTTTGTTTGAACATACGTGCTGCATTGCCATGACAATGCATGCGTTTTGCTTGAGCAATAGCAAAGATTGTGTCGGTGTTGCTCATCCCCAAGTGAATTTATCTTTGCTCACGCTGCTTCTGTTGATTGCAGAATTATGACATCGACTTCTTAAGTCGAAATTTATGTGAGACTTTACTCCTTTTAACAAATGATATAAGGAATTGTTCCGGATGTTTGTTTCAATACAAAAAAGCGCGAAATATGGCAGCTGCAAAAATGAGAAAATAAATACCGGTGATCTTCGCTTAGTTTCCCACCTCTCACCTTGGAATTTCGATTCCAAATCAGTGAAGGCAAGCGTACCTCAAAACTGGACCTATGACATGAAACTTCAGAAATATGTTAGTGTAATTCTGCAAAACACGAAGTAAATTCGTTGTTCATCGTATTAAAAATGTAAAGTTTCGTTCTAAATAAGGATGATTTGGAGCAATCGCTTTTTTGTTGATTAATTCGTTGAAAAAAGCGGTCGAAGCACATCGTTTGCTTGTTATAACGTTATTTCAAGAACCATAAGCGAAAAAAAATCATGTCTTTCTCCAAAAATCATGAGAAAACCAAATCGTTTCAGACGATGCTCTGTATGTGGTGAAACCTGGAGACCAGATTTTTTTTTACCCCATCAGTTTTATTTTATGAGACTCATTTAGCAATTCAGCTGTAACAGAGCCGAATTCATTCGTGTACATTTTTTTATCTTAAGATCAATTTTGTTGTATATTACACTGTTACCATTTTTAGGCGTAAGAGAATTCCTACCCATCGATAAACATTTGTTTTATCTATTACACAGTAACCGTTCAGGCGTAATAGTATTCGATACACAACACATGTCGCCTTTTTCGGCGTAAGGATATTCCTATTATTCGAATGTTCACTGTGGGACTGTTTATATGAGGCTTCCATTTTTGTGTTATGAATAGTGCCAATAACCGATGCAGCAGATTGAAAATGTGAGCGGTAAGGGGCTGGGATTACCGTCACATGATTATTGTTGAGTAGACATAGTAGCTAGAATAACACACAAAGATGGTCAGTTGAGCGGCCTTGAGTTATGAGCTCATGAAGTTATCCATTATTTTCTCGATAGTTGGCTTTAGTGATCAATATCTCGCGTAATATCGATCATACAATTTCAGGTATAGGCTCTTTGTAAAGGTGACATTTCACACTAAAAATATTTTGCTGTTTTTTGTTCGTTCCATTCAGTTGTGAGTTACACGGTGTTAACAATGGAGGCCAACAAAGAGCAAAATCGGTACATTTTACACTTTTGCTTTTATAAATGCTAAAATGCAAGCCAGGCCGTTGAAATTGCGATTGGTGTGTATGGTGTCGATACTGCAACAGTAAAATACGTGCAGATTAATTCACTTTTCACTTTTTAAAATATACTAAATTGAGACATCTACTGTCAACAAATGAACAGTTTGAAACGTTCAAAACTGGCTAACAGAAGAGGTTTTGTGTTTCATCAGGACAACGCATGGCCACAGATTTACGAGAGCTTGATTGGGATGTTTTTATGCATCCACCATATAGTCCGGACCCGGCACCAAGCGATTACCACCTTTTGAACGAATTACAAAATTTCCAGAGTGATAAGAAATTGGGACTGTAAAAATCTATTGCTAGAGTTTATCGCCAATAAGGACCAAGACCTCTATGATAGAGACATTATGAAGCTACTTTTAGAATGGTAACGATTTTTTTAACAAAACGGTGCATATTTGACTCAAATCGGACAATATGAAGCATATTAAAAATAGTTTTGAATTTCACCCAAAAGTAATGGATTATTTTTTCCCCAACCTAATATTTTCTGTGCTTTATAATTCAATCAAACGTCTGCGTTCAGAGTTATGATTTTTCGCTAAGAAGGTCCTTATTGAAAATCAGTCGCTATTAAAATTGATTCTCAGATAATATAAGGAAAATTTCGATTTTGGAAGTTACTTCTTCTTCTTCTTCTTCTTCAATGGCACTAACGTTCCTAGAGGAACTTCGCCGTCTCAACGTAGTATTACTTGCGTCATTTTTTATTAGTACTTAGTTGAGATTTCTATGCCAAATAACACGCCTTGAATGCATTCTGAGTGGCAACCTCTAGAATACGCGTGATCACAGTGCAAGTCGGAGGAAATTTCTTTGACTAAAAATTCCCCCAACCAGAACGGGAATCGAACCCGAACACCCGGCATGTTAGTTATGACGCTAACCACTCGGCCACGGGAGCACTAAAAGCTACTACCTTATGTAAAATGTTTTAAAAAATCGGAGAGGGTCAAGTCGAAATCGGCTGTTTTTCGGCAGATTTGGCATGAAATTGCTCTATATCCAAATCTCCGTGAAGAAATCGACTCTTTCTTTCTTGAACTGAGATTCGGTACAAATTTTGGACTCTGTTTGTGATGAGACCAGAAGGGTATGGCGTACAATGAGCTATTAAATCCTGCTGAAAAGGTGAAAACAGATCGCTACCGACAACAAATAATACATACAAACTTTGGAAATAAGACCGGATTGGGTCCGAAGACATCATAACGTGATACAGGTCGGACTCGATTATCCGGAGTATTGATTTTTTTTTTCACTTCGGATAATCGAATCCTCCGGATAATCGGGTCATAAAAAAAACGAATTTTCTCTCGGTAAACGTAATATAATTATGATTTGCACTTATTTATGGAACGGTTTTATCAAGGTTGACACGTTTGTATGTTTGTGACTTTGTAACTTTGTCTGTAGCGCTGTACCACATTAATGGAAATTTAACCCCCTTCCTGTTGACCGATTGATCTGAAATTTGGAACACATCTTTATCTCTGGTGTCATTATGAAACTGCGTATTCCATGATCTTGAAAATCCGAGATGGCGGCCACTACAAAATGGCGGATTACGTACATATTTTCTCAAAATCTTATCAATATGGGTTTTCCCAAAACCCCATCAATATGGGTATCGATTGAAAGGGCTTGACCAGTAGAACACAATTATTTATGGAAAATATTATGTAAAAATGTAAATGTATATCCGCCATCTTGGATTTGCATTTTATATAAATAACTGTGTTCTACTAGTCAAGCCTTTCCTTTGATACCCATATTGATGGGGTTCTGAGAAAATATGAAATCCACCATTTTGTAGTGACCGCAATCTTGAATTGGCATTTTTCATAAATAACTGTATTCTACTAGTCAAGCTTTGATTGATGGGGTTCTGAGAAAATATGTAATCCGCCATTTTGTAGTAGCCGCCATATTGGATTTGCATTTTTCATAAATAACTGTGTTCTACTAGTCAAGCCCTTTCATTTGATACCCATATTAGCTATTCAATATGGACTTATTATACAAATTATTCAAATTTTCCGAAAATCAAAAATAAAATACTCCGGATAATCGAGTCTAAAATTCCGGATAATCGAATCCCGGATAATCGAGTCCGACCAGTATTCCAAGATGATAACGCATCGGCGCATATCGCTGAAGCCATGAAGGGTGCAATAAAAGCCCTTAACATAATTTTATTATGAAGAAATCCACAATTTGCCTGAGAGATGGGCGAAATGTGTAGAATCAAACCTTTGAGGATTACTTCGAATAGAAATGTTTTGAGGTTCCCCTGAAAATTGTGTGTTCATCGAAACACAGGATAATTTCAACTTGCACACCTGGTAGAGTATTATTAGAGCTACATTGAGACAATTACCCTTTTTCCGGGAGTTGGAAAAAGGTCGATAGAAACGGTTACCCAGTGAATATATATTCTTATTTTGTTAGTTTACACAAAGGACGTAATAAAATGATAGAAAATTAGATATTTTAAATGAATTGGAAACCATACCCGTATTTATGGTATACAATTTCAAATTTCTAATAAATTCAGAAAATACCAGAATAAATCATAACTATTATTCTTTTAATTAACTAGAACGATTAAAAACTTCAAGTTGATTTGAATTAAGTAACAAAAAAGTTTAGTTTGGGCCGTCCCATGATGTGCCAATGATATGCGAAAGTACTGAAGTCAATACATGTTACAAACAAGAAACAAAATGTGTCACTCAATTATTATTCTGGACCCTTCTCTGGTAGCATGTCGTTGTTTGTTATCAAAACACCAATCCCAATCTCAATCCCGTAATGTAAGCAAATCTGTTCGATGACCCGAACGAAAAACTAGGGTAAAACTTTATCGTTTGAGTTCGGAAGCAAAGGGCTTACCGCCGTTCGTGATATAGGTATGAAATGAACAAACTTTGCGCTGCGATAGTTTATCATCATCGAGCCAAGCGTTTACTTTGGTCAATTTATTCTGCTCGCTTTGGAATGCAAATTTTTGGATGGTACTTTAAGCGGACGAAGTCATCCGAATCAAATCTTGGTCAGTTTACGAGCTGTCGTTGCAACTCCCCCAAAAATGGGAGACGCCCATTACTTCTTATTGGTGACAATATTGTGTCAGGCCGAGGATGAAATTGAAAACTTAGAGTGGTTCAATACTGCCGTTCTACGCATAGTTGTCCCATGTTCCAAAATCAGCAACCGAGAAAAACGCAATCAAAGTTTTCTAGCATATTTGTCTACCAGAAGCTTTAAGCATTTCAGTTTAGCAATACATCGGTTTTTTTATAAAAAGTAACCTATTGTCTAATGAAATGTGAAAAGTTCCCCTCACTTAAATCAATCAAACTTGATTACGGGCTTAAAAATCATGGTGGGCCAGTTATGCATAGAATGTCAACATGGGACTATTGAACTTGATGTTGTTTTTCTATATACTGGGAACGAACAATAAGTCTTTTTGTGTTTTTCCGAAAGATTATGCATAAAACCAACGTTTTATAAAAAGGGAGAGATACGAATGTCGAATATAAATTTCATTGATATTCGACATTCGCTATCAAGGAGTACACGTGTTCTGTTAAACTTGTTTTTATTTGTTTGAGAATTAGTTCGTTTTTCCAAAGCAGAAATGAGTCCATTAGCCCTGCTGAGAGCGTGACATAAAGTTCTTGTACTCGAACCGATTAATTTATTCCGGATCTACAAAAACTACATGGATGGATTTCTGCATAATTCAAGAACTTATCAAGCAAACGGAACTAAATTTGGCATGTGGAGGTTTTATGGGGAAGAAACATTTCTCGAGAATTAATCAAGCAAATGAAATCGAACTAGGCATATGGAGGTTTTAGGATGCAATAAATGTTTCTATGATGGTTCGACACTCCTTCCCTCTCTCTTAGGGTGGGCTGTCATACAAATGAAAAACAAATTTCTACATAACTCGAAAACTAATCAAGCAAATGAAGCCAAATTTGGCATGTGAAGATTTGAGGGGGCAAGACACGTTTCTTTGGTGAATGGACACTCCTGATGATTTTTTTATGTTTTCAATCAAATAGGTATCAAAGCAGAAAGCTTAAAATCATATTGAATTAATTTATTAAAAATATCAACCAAATAATACCTGTACATAAAGTTGAGATCTGTTTTCTGCATCATATGCCTTAAGCGTCCGAAATATGATTCAGAATGTTATGTCTCAGTAAAAAAAAACCAAGAGAGGGGTAAACACTGAAAAATACATTCGATGTATGGTTTAGGAAATGTAATGTAGGCAAATGATGCAAGAAAACATTGACTAAAGGTTTAAAATGGGTCATTTGACCCCTCGTGGTAGGTTTAGTGTTAAAAGCTGGGAACAAACAATAACCTGATTTGTGTTTTTCCGGAAGATTAGACATAGAAACATCGTTCTATGAAGAAAAGGGAAAATTGTCAAAATGTAACATGGGACAGCTATGCGTAGAAGGGCAGAATAGTGGCATTTAAAAACGCTCCCTGAAAATAAATTTAGAAAATAGAAGCTTTATTACTGCTTGATGTAGGGAAATAGGCTTCATATTCCAGATGAATCATCTTATTGGAAATATCATGACTAGTCTGGCTGAATCATATCGTTCGATTAAAATCATAATAGAGCAGTGACTTCACCAGTCTTAGTTCGGAAGGAGTGCTCTGAATTCCGGCTCTGATTGCTGAGGGTCATCGACAAAAGGCAAATAATATTGTGTTGCAATTAACTCATATTCAAATAAAATGACTCAAGCGTTTTTAAATGACAATATGGAGCACAGAATGAATTTCGTGGAAGTTCGTCTATTATCCCCCAAATAATAAGCGCTAATTGAAATCTTGAATTCACTGTCGTGTCCAGCTTCGTATGTATGAATATGTGTTCTGTAACCTTGACATTTGCTGGTTTTTGCCCTAGAAATATTTTAAATCAACCAACTGCATTCTAAAATGTTCCAATCTCGGGAGTGAATCAAAGATAATGCGTTCACGTTCCTTTCACCTGCGGCAATTAGATGCACGCAGCGATATAATTCACGCTATTTAACGAAAAACAAAAATACAAGCAGCATTTCAGATGAACCATGCATTTGTTCGGCTCTAGTCTTTGAATATTTGATATTCCACTGGACTAGAGAGAAGTTTCTCTAATATTCTTTCACAATTATTTGTGTAAAATGGGGCTACAGTCTTCTAGACTAGATTTCAATCAACATGAGTCATGTGCTGCACAGCGCAATTAAAATTGGACTATTATTTCACACCACATTGCTATCGAAAATGCATCTCAGACGAACCTTGCCGAGGAATGGGTTACATTTACTTTCATTTTTAATGTACATACCGCGAAAAACGAGTTTATAGATGTCATAAATGGCATCGAGCGCTTCATGGGCGATGGAAGGAAACACGTTCCGACCTCAGCATCGTTGGCGCTGGTCAGAGGAAATGTAGAAAACGATGATTAGAATGTGAATCTGAAGCGTCTCGCCGGTTGATCGGATAGGAGTTTGTGTGGATATGGCGCTAATCTGGAGCTAGCCCGGAGGCAATCTGTTCGCTACATTAAGGTTATTAAAAAAACATCGCCTTTTAAGCAGCACCCACCATCTAGCCACTTACCCGGTGCTGATGGCACTTGGTACTGCAAAGGTTGTTGATCAACCGCCGCGATCGCGGGTTTTACAATAAATTGTAAACCTATAATTTAGCTCTCGCACGTATCGGCAGCTTCACAGGCGTAGATGCTCTCAGAAGAGAATGTAATGAAGTCAATGGAGATAATGGTAATCTCGTGCACTGGATGTACGATCTGAATATTTTCGTAAGAATGCCTCGGTACAAAATGGGGCTGAATCGAGTCGAATAGAATTATTGTTTACGAAGTTACGTATTGTTTACGAAGAGTCAGAACAACAACTCTATTATTGAGGGTTACTTCCGAATCACAGGCTAATTAATCTAGATCTTCAAAAACTAGACACGATCTGCATTGAAACAGATGATGTTATTATGAATTATGCCTTCCCGCCAAGGAACAACTCATTCAACTATTAGAAGATCTATATTTTTCTCCATTGAGTATTGCTGATCTGGTTAAGAGCGTGTTTGAAGTCAATATGCAACCCGGACATACTTGGCAGGTCACGATTTTTTATATCGATCGGATAAAGAAAAAGCATTCCGTCATGGTCTGATATTTCTCAATTATTGCGTGCAAGAATCTAACTAATTTACAAAACACCGTCTCAAAACCCGATGGTATGTGTTTCTGCAAATTTTGACGTAGAACTACGTCTTTCATTAAGGGTGCCAAATCAGAAAACTGGTCACGTTTTTATGAAATAAAGTGAACGTGAATAATTATTTTTGCCGCGAATAGATATAGGCGATTTACATATCAAACGAATCTGAAATTCCCTAAGATTTGTTTTTTATGTTATATTACAATCCTCTGATGTGTAAACGGTTCAAATTGATGAAAACTAGAAGCATTTCCATTTTTCCATACATTTGTTCTGCTAATTTGTGAGCTTCCCTACCCATGGTGTCAATAACCAGCCACTCATCGGCGATCAACGAAGGGGATTGATCTAAAGTCACTGTGAACAAAGAAAAGAAAAAGAAGTAGAACGAAGGGGAATATTCGCCTGGAGCATAAATATTGAATGTCGCTGAGGAAAACTTTCAGTATTGTTCTAGATACGAACCAATGAACATCGCTTGTTCTTCTTTGTTTTGCGTCATCACATGTCTTCGTTTCGGATTGAGCTGTCGACGCGACCAAATTACTTACACGTTGATGTCTCTAGCATTGCAATCATTACATCAAACTGACGCCATTCCATTAAGGTTCTGAACTACACAATTGTATGGGGAATCATAAAACTATGCTAACATCGGCTCACCAAGAAAATCATTGTTCAATAATTTTGTGTGATTTGGTTTCGCATGACAGTAGGAAAACTATTTCCACCAAGGATGACAGCAAAACTAATCGAGACCGGAAATATTGATAGAACGGGTTCCTGTTGTGAAGAGCGCATAGCGAAGATGAGTGTGTGTGTATAAAATAATATCCGAAGTTACTAACAAGCGACTTGAACAAAATAACAGCGTATTTCTACGTCAACAATGTGGTCGTGTCTTGGACACAACCTTCTATAATTTTTTTCGTTGATTAGAAATGAAGGTAAGATGGGGTAATGTGTCAGGTTCCCACGCAGATGACTAATGCAATCCCATTGAAAAGTCATCCTCTTTGAATTAAAGTGACATCGTGTAGGACACACAAATAGGGTAACAAAATATTGAATGTTGACGAAGTCTGGACCAATTACATTTATTTTGAGAGATCATGTGATTAATATGTGGGTCCCTAAATAAAATCTCTCTTCATGACCTCCTGTATGAGATTCTAGGACTAACAAATACATTGTTAGTCCAAGTCTGGCACGTTCCGTTTCTGAAAATATGAAAAATTTAGCACAGTGCCAAAATCGAACAGTGCAATTCGTCCATTCTGAGTATTCAAACGTATAGGACAGACGTGTTATCACATGTTCGAAGATTGGGCAAACCTCCTAGCATAAGCCCATAATGAAAATGTAAACACTGAACATGTAGGAAAAAGAGGAAGATTCAGATCGCATCTATCAGAATAAACCAAATTATATTATTTTTGATAAACAACTGAATAATTGTAAGATATAAAGCATTACGTAAACGCGCTGGATCCCACGTTTTGATTGGCTCAATTTGTGCTGCTCGAATGATGATAACCAAAAGGAGAAAATAGAATAACAGCGGGAAACAATTTGAATACATCAATACTACGGCGAAAACAAACGTAGCTATCCACCGTGTATATAATTGAAAAGAAGCGAAACATTGCGTCGCAAGCCCTGTGCGACTCTCCAGTCAGCCAATACGGATAAATTTCATTGCTTCGCTTCGAAGCGGACATTTATCTAACCGGGAAGTAGTTCACATCAGAAGGAACGGTAGCTTAGCAGCAACATCAACAGCCACAAGCTTAACAGAAGTATCACCAATATTCAGTAACAAAGTGTTTCAATTCCTCTGCACAATCTGAATCGTTTGCTTCGCTTCTGTCACAACATATCATCAAGATTTCCGTAGCCATCCAGCTAGCAACCAGACGACGGTGGTATCTAGGGCGTCCAAAAGTTGCATTTTCCAAGGCCGTAAGCTTAGAAAAAGTTTTTTAAATTTGCCTTTTTCCAGACTAGATACGAAGTTCTAAGCGGGAACCAGTGTACATCAGTGACAGAGCGATATCCTTTGCTAGCAACAGCATAGATCAAAACAGTCAGCAGCAGTAGTAACAGCAGTAAACGAGTTTCAATTTTCCTGGCATCCAGAGGAGAACCGGGTCCCGTCGGTTCCGTGTTTATCGATCGTGGCTGTATTCAGTGTGTCTAGAATAGGGGACGCATTTCATACATTGGCAATAAGGATACAAATTTCGACATAAGGCCAGCTTGTTCCCACGAGAACAAGAATGAATCCATGATTCAGCCATCGTCACCTGCTTCCATAAAACTACGGCGCTTTTCAGGGCTACCGAACTTTTCACTAAAGAGTTACAGTCAACTCTCCCTAACTCGATGTTCTGTATCTCGTATTTTCCCTAACTCGATGGATTTCATGGCACCTTTGATGGTCCCTTGGATATCGAGTTAGGGAGAGTTGACTGTATTTCTATACAATTCAATGCAACAGATAGAATACTAAAGTGATATCTGTAATAATAAAAAGCAATTTGATTTTCTATATTTTGTTTGTCAGGACAGAGATTGTGTGAATTTGGTAGTGTTTTTGTCTTATTGGTGGTTAGGTGAATTACCGGTAAATCATTTAATTTTTACAAATTTGGGCATTGTTCCCGTATTAAAAGTGGCGCCAAAGTACAACAAAAAGATAGGAAGATTTTTTTTTTCTAACAGTGAGAGCAGTGTTCATCGGTTGAAGAGTGAAGGTGAAAATTCTTTCCATTGCGATTGCTATAGTTGCCGTCAACATAGTCGGGTTTTCTGCTGCCGTTCTGCGAAAGGTGCAGCATAATATAATTTGTGTATCATTTTTTTTGTCAATGATGTTTTTGGAAAAGTTGTAGATGTAACAGATACAAAAGAACAACGTGGTTATACGATAAATTATTCTAATTGACAGCTTAAATTACAGGTCTTACGTGTCTACGTGTCTCTGGTGATGTCACGGCCATAATGCTCCAATTAACAATTTAGGATCGAATACGATGTTTTTGAAAATCAACTTCACCAAAACTAAAAATGGGAGCATTATTTTTAGTAATCAAAACAATGAAATAAATGATGGTTTTTTTGAAGAAAAATGAAAGAGTAGTCAAAGTCATTGATGTTAAGATTTAGTTATATGTTCGAAGCTCTTAAAGCATGTTTAGGGTTTCTTCGAAGATTTATTTGAAAATTGTTGGGACTAAAAATATTTCTTATAAAGGCACTGGTAGCACTGCGCATAGGTGCCTTCTAAAAGTCGGTATCTCGCTGGTGAATCGTTCATCTCGGGAACTATGCGGCCGATTCAGTTAAAAGACTTGAATAAAAATGTAAATGTAAGAGTGTATTCTCCAACGCAAGTAACGCAAGATTTTGAACGCAAGCAGACAGAAATGTCACACGGAAAAGGCAACTGGGTAGGGGTGGCAAGCATCTTCAACACAATAAAATTATTCAAGCCGATGATTTTGAATCAAGTCCAAGAACTAAGTCGACGAGGCCGTTGTACAAAATATCTGGCATTGCTCCTCTTGTTTGGATGCCATTTTGAGTCTTTGGTTCTCAAAATCAATATTGAAAAAAAAAAATAATGTAGGTATTCAGGTTATTTGAATCCATACCCAAAAGAATTAAATTAAATTTAAGTTGTCCAAATTTTTATCGTTCCACCCTTTAATCGCTGTATGTTTTTAGTAAGAACAAGAGACAAACAAAGCCTGAAATTGAAAATTTCAATGGCTCTGTAAGGATTACTAGGTGAATTAAAGTTCGTTGTCAGAGCCGGGTCTATAATCGGTTCAGTTTACGTAGAAGTTCGTATATAAATACAGACTTCTATATAGACAGACCCGATTATATATGATTTGATTTATTTTAATTTCAAATGTGACGTTTTTAAAGAAAAAAAAAACAAATGTTAAGGTGAAAAATAGCTTTTTTTGTAAACACATTTGAGTTAAAACCGTGGTTTTTCAGAATTCTAACTGAATACTCATCGGAATTCAACAACAGAACAGAATTTGAAAAATAACATATGAGTTGGGTGTCAAAGAACGGTTCGTGAAGCTTTAAAAGGGTCGATAGAAACATTCATGTTTATAATGCATTTTTTGGAGAAAATCAATGAAAACGCCTACACATTACTACAAATTAATATATGGCACATCTTTTGACATCCTCATACACAACTTTAAATTAGTATTCTGAAAAGTGATACTGGTACGGCATTTACTCAAGCGAGAGGTGAGTTGTGTATAACATATACGCTCTGTCCAACTTCTATAAGGCCACCCTGATTCTATTTCGTTGCAACACAAACAGTTAGAATTTCAACAAGATACATTCACACACTGTAGACTGCTAAGAATGAAGTATATTTCCGTTCAAAAGAGTTGTTTGTTTATTTATTGTGCTTAAATATGATAATTTCAGCTGTCCAGTTTCTATAAGACCACTTCAAAATTCAAGTAGTATCAATGAAAAATTCAAAACTATCGGCTGATTTACATGTCAATAATTGGTAACCTTGCCATTTCGGCTAACAACCTTGAAAATTCGTGTTGGAATACTATTTACCAAATTCTGCTGAACGGATTTCTCGATTTTTTTCCATTTTTCCGAAATTGCGACCTAGAGTTCTTCAAATGAGTGCACCGATTTCCCTCAGTGTAGATTCTGCGGACCAGAATCCCTCCTAAGATTTTCAACAGGATTCAAGTGTGGAGAGCGAGCCGGCCAGTCCAAAAAATAGGTATTTGGTTCTTAATCCATTGCTTAGTTTACTTGCTGGTATGAATAGAAGCATTGTTTTGCTGGAATGTGATTTTTTTGTGACGGTATCCACGCAAAAACGGCAGAACATGTGTGAAAGCTATTTAGATTCCGGTTGCACAGAATCCCGCCCAAATCATACACGAGCCTCCTTCAAAATTCCTGGTTGAAAAATACTGTTCCTACTTCCGTAAATCACACCAGTACCCGTTGAAACCATCAGGACCATCCAAATTGAACTTGTTTTCGTCAGTGGAGATAACCTATACATTGAAGAACTCTTGGTTATTGTATATAGCAAAATGTATTTTTTGGAAACATTTTTTGTCACAACATACCATGTGTCACTGTCGGTTCATGTGAGCTTTGTTAAAACTCAGACGTCTTCCGAGGTGAGATGGTGTTAGATGAGGAGTTTTAACCTTTTAAGCGCACTTTTTGTGCGAATTTTTTACCAAAATTTGATGAATTGTCACCCGAGCCGTAGAGTAGTTGAAATATTGCTTTATTTTCACATGCAATTGTGAGGTATTCGAACCTGTTCTAGCTATTTCCCGCTTATTCCGGTCAGAGCGTCAATTTACGTATTGCTCTCTTCTTCTTACCGTATCCTTGAGGATTCGCCAAATAATTGAGCACTACTTGATTAGATCGTCCAATCCGACGAGAAATTTCTTTGATACCAACATTTTCTTGGTGAAATCCATCGGTTTGTCCCTCTTCTCTCTCCGTGAGGACTTTTCCCTTCGGCATTTTCTAGATTCAATTGATCAAAACAACTAAAACTGCGGAAAATGTAACTGGTGTTATAGAAACTTGACAGTTGAAAATACGAAAACATTCGTTTACGCTCAGCGCTTGCACACATATATGAAAATCATGCAGTATATAGTAGTCACCAATACCTACACACTAGAATATAAATCGAAGCATTGTTTGTTCACAATGACACAAAGCAGAAAGATCATCACCTAGTCTTAAGGTGAAGGTGGAAGCTAGCCACAAATGGCTGCCACAATGGCGCTCATTTCATTCATCTCCCTCCCTCACCTCTCACCCGAAAATCAATAATTTTGCGAAACAGTGTGAAGAAAATGATCGTTTTCGCACACTTCCCATCAAATAATATCAACCAAATTCTAATCGATTACTTACAAGATGTTGAATTTTCATCTGCTGTCGCACTGTATAGTGAAAAACGTCGGAAAACTCTATCAAGTGCTCTGAAAGTTAAATTTTCGTTTTTCAATCTTCGGCATTGGTTTTGTTTGTATTGATGAAAGCATCGTTATTTTTTCGACACTGATGCCAGACAACATCATCGAAACAGCTATAAAAACCACTCAATAAAATGTTATTTGTGAGTCATAGCGTTTCATGTCATGAAAATCAATAGAATGAAATTGTGTTGATATCAATACAATTATTATTTTTACGTTTAATGGGTCTATAATGTATGTTTTAGCAACTTTAACATTGGGTAAGAAAATTGTATCGCAGAGCTCGGAACACTGCCACGGCTGCCTATGCTCTCAAAAACAGTAAACGGAAAAGTATTACATTCAATCAAAATTAAGGCTCTCCAACGTGAATATGTGAAAACAATACGATCAACGAAGGAAAATATTAAGGAATTATCAACATCGAGTTACTATGCGGAAGAACCAAATTAATACCAAAAGACCCCCAATTCGAATGTGTTATAAATTTGCTCATGTTACGCTCGCGTATAATCAGAATTTTGCTTCATATGCAAATGCACCTTCTATATATATTTATATTTGCAATTGTTCATCGGAACATATCGTTCATACATTTAACTTTAGTATTGAATTGTTATTTTTTTCAAATGTATTCAAAGACTCGTGTCAATGAAGCGCCACACAGTCTGATAAGTAAATTGATCTATTTACGTGTGCTTTGCTCTTCTCTCACAAACACTATTACCCCATTTTTACTCGTGGGTTTACCTATACTACTACAATGGCTAGCTTCCACCTTCACCTTAAGCGGCCCTTACACCATCAGTAGCATTGATATTATCAGTAATGGCAATACTAGCAAGACACACTCCATTCGGCATCATCATTATTCTTCAACCCTACACGATAATTTTATTGCTTCGAGGAATGCAACAACTCTAGCCTTCATAGTCGTAAGAGAAATATACACTTTCTCGAAATGAAAATCAATTTTATTGTATTAAATAAACATCCACATCAATAATTTGAAAGGTTATCTGCAAACAATGAAAAAATCTAGAACGAAAGTTGTTCCTAATAATGGTTTCTAATTATAGTTTCAACAATTTGATCTGTTAATATAATGTCTTTCAGTGATGGATGAAGAAGATTCAAAACAATATGTTATCAGCATTCGAAAACCATTTTGAAATTCTTTTCATTGATCTATTCACAATTTAAAACTGTATTTTTCAATAGTAATCTCAATAGCTTATGCTTGATTCATTACCATTTAATACCTTTGTAGATGTCGACACCGTATCTTACCTGTATGGGCAAAAGATGTCGACACTGCACCGTCGATATCGCGAATTACCATTTTAAGCTTCGTGCTCCATCGTTGTGAAGCGAAAATGATAACGAGTTTTCAGGTAGAAGAAACAAACTTTTAAAATCGAAAAGTATAAATGAAAACCATTTTTTGTTCGCATCAAATATGTTTCTCTATGTATAGAGCAACAGGTTTTCTGTAAATGGTGAAAAAATTTTGAGCTAAAACTAATTCTGGTGGTAATTTTATTTTATACTAATGAGTTTTAGTAGGGATTTCAGAAAAATTATAGAAAATTGATCAAGTAAGGTTCAGTGCTACGTGTTTTATGCATTCAAGTATCAGCAAATAATAACTTTCATTCAAATTTTAGAAAGTTTAAATTGCTTTGGGCCCACTAATCTGATAGAGAGTAAATTGGCTCACAAACATAGATTTTGACACAGTATCCTAGACACCTCGAATGATAGTGTCCCTGCACTATTACAGTAATGATGGAGCGAGATCAGAAAATCCGGATTTGCATCATTATTGCCCTTCATATCAATTTTGTCAACCTTACACGATCATAGTTATTGTCATTCTGATGAAGTAATGTCATTATTATTTATCGTGTAAGGGGCCCTTTATACAAGTTGGACGGAGTGTATGTCATAGCAATATAAGACCAAAATAAGAGCAAAATATGAGACAGTTTGCAAATAAGCACGGATAGAAGGTAACAAAATGGTAAAATGGCCGAGTGGTTAGCGTCAAAACCTAACATGCCGGGTGTTCGGGTTCGATTCCCGTTCTGGTCGGGGGAATTTTTCGTCAAAGAAATTTCCTCCGACTTGCACTGTGATCACGCGTATTCTAGAGTTTGCCACTCAGAATGCATTCAAGGCGTGTTATTTGGCATAGAAATCTCAACTAAGTACTAATAAAAATGACGCAAGTAATACTACGTTGAGACGGCGGAGTTCCTCTAGGAAAGTTAGTGCCATATAAGAAGAAGAAGAAGAAGGTAACAAAAGTTATTCAAGCTTTCCATTTCACTTTCAGCAAAAATAATTCTTTTCTCCGTGTATACTTATAAGATCGAATTTAATTTTATAATGTGGTGTAATATTTTTACAACCCAGCCGGCTTTGGTTCAATCCTATCTATTAAAAACAAGTGCTTTTATTTATGCATTTAATCCTGTAATACAAGAAAAAGCATCTTTTCTGTCAACGCTAGTTTGTGTGTATGAAAACATTAACTTCCAAGTTATTTTATTCTAAACTTACTTCATTTCACTTTCACTCCCATTTTCTCATCTCTCAAATCGAAACAACAAAATCGTTCTAACTAGCGTTTTTAAAAATTGAATCCAGTTTATGAGAAATGGAGTCCAAAACAAGAAAAAATCAATAACTGCAAACGATAAAAAATGAGAGGAACAGAGCGTGATGTCGGAATTTTTAGGTGATTTTTGAAACGTTGTAACTTCTTGATAAATCAACTCATGAAGATGGGATACCCATCGTTTTGAAGCTTCATCTTTCAAGGAATATACATACGAACACATTTTCATCTTGATGTGTATAGATTAGAGTGCCATTGGGAAATATATGGGAAAAAAGTGACGTTCGAATTTTCAAACGGGGCTTGATTAAAAATATTGACTCGCACGAAAAACTATCCTATGCAAAATATCAGCTCAATCGGACTTCATTTACTAGTGTCTAACCTTGAACGAATTCCAGGATGCAGTGCAAGTTCCCCGAATTCTCCACAACGTATTGGAGCCACAACATTCTGTGACTGGCAGTTCATACCATAGTTCCGTGAGTAATAGATAATCAGGAAAAAAAAGTTGATGGGTCTGAGCCTAGGGGCACGGACGGGATCTTGACATAGGACTGTGATTGTGTGTAGTAATTGCAATTAAATTGAGTTTTTTATTGTTTCCTGTATGTACTTGTATCATTCGAACGGGTTAGATGTCATAACGTGGTAGAATTCGGTACCGCATTATGTTCAAAAATGTACACAAAAATACCATTAAAGCCATTACTACCCTTTTCTTCTGTTTATTCAATCATGCAGAAGAAGACAAAGAGTCCTCATGTATCATTTTTAAACACATGTCTAAAAGTTAAAACCTACATAAATATAAGCCTGAATCAAATCAATCTATGATTACAACAATATATTATAGATAAAAATAGCATTATCTCCTTCGTTACCATGTTGTCCGGAGCATTGTTTGCAATAACTTCATAGCCCTTTAAAATCGCGACTACTCAAGCTATCATAATCTGATTTACGTGGGTATACAGATTGGAACGCAGAAAAGTTGACAGATCTACTGGTGAGAGCATGCGACACTACCATGCCGAGGAAAGTTGTACCAAAAAATGGAAGACGCCCAGCTTACTGGTGGAACGACTCTCTTCGCAACCTTCGCGCTAGCTGTCTTCAAGCCAGAAGACGCGTTCAGAGAGCACGAAATAGCGCTGATAGAGAGGAACGAAATACGGTGTACCGAGCAGCTAGAGCCGTTCATGTTCCAAGCTAAAAAAATTCTGGATAAATTTCCTGTCTAATGATATATAATACAACCTATGTCGCAATAACCATTTTGAGTAATATGCGTTTGAGAACTCTTAATAAATCGTTATATTATTCGTAGAACGACCCCCCTATATATAAATCAAAGACATAGTCCTATGACAAAATACATTCAACCTATAAACCAGAAATGTCTTCCTTTCCCTCTCTGGATTGCCTCATTGTGGGCAGGAACGCCCCCATAAAATAAACCCGTATGGAAGAGGGTGCTTGATACCCGTGAACAGTCCGCCCTGCAGGTCTCTAGTCGGACCTCTGTTTGGTAACAGCCTTCCTCGACGTTAGGGGCTGATCAAGGTATAGAAACTGTTCTTTCAAAGATTTGAAGTGGACCAGCACAATTTTCTCATCAACCAACTTTCATTTGATCCCTGAAACGTTCCTGGCCTTTCAAAACAGATATATTCACTTAGACTTAGTGTATCAGAGTCAGTGCTTGGAAATATCTGTATCACATCAATCTTTTCAGCTAAATTTCCGACCACATTCGATCATTATACCATTGCATTCGGGATACCGAAAATGAACCAACGCCGAACCTCACAATCACAACAAGCCCCTCACAGTTGATTCATCCAGTTTTTTTCATTCTCTTTTTCTTTCTGTTCTGCGTTCACGGAATGTGAGCAAAAGAAAATATCCCTAGTTTTGTCATTCATTGATATTAATGTACCAGTTCATTCACAATCAGCATCGTTCTCGGACACTGACAAAACGGAGAAATTCGTTGAGGAAGATAACGAAGTACAGAATGCTCATAATAGTGACAAGAAATTAAATTGTTCAAGCATGCAAGGTTTCCATCTAAGTTAAAATGCTTCCATTTTACATGGTGAATATGCAATTCCAATTCCACTTGTCAGAAATGCTTCAAAAGACTCCAATTCCGATGTAAAAAAAAAACACCGTCTTGACTCAAATTCCAAACATTTGTTTTTTGACTCAAATTCCGTACTTACGAACATCAAATGGTGGTGTCCAAGAAACGACCGCAATGGGAATATTTCGAGCTTCCTTTTGCAAACGGATTAAACTATGCTATAGAATTAGCCGTTGAAATTGCCAACATCCAGCTTTGGCTGACACGGCTGCATTCGCTACTCGGGTCTATTCTGCAGAATGCCTCCTCGCCGTCCAAACCTATGCAATCCTTAGCTGTGTGTGTGCATGCAGATCTTGCTCTTTTGTTGGCATTTCCGCTTGCACCACCGATTTGCGTTGCCCTTTCGGAGTAACAAGCAAGGCAGAAAATCACATATCAGGATATTGAACATGAACAGTCACAACATTCCTGAAAATTCAATGGCAATGAATAAATGTGAATGAATTCTCATGACTCGAGCTTTGAGGAAAGCTCAGATAGCACAGAATGAATATGAATGAACAGTTGTAAATTTTTTTGCCGTCGAATGAATGACAGCAGCATCGACAAGCAAAATAAACGCGTTACACTGATAAAAATATATTTTCAATATTACTTAACAAGCTCAATATTTCCAAGCCCTGATCAGAGTTATAATGCACACAAAAAATTATATAAATATTAATTAATATTTTTATATTAATATTAATATAAAAAAATTATACAGTTTTACGTCACTATATAAGTCACTATATAAGTGTCTGTTATGAACAAGAACAATAATGAGTGTCAGTGTAAAAAAAACAGATTGTTTCCTCGTGTCGCACTTTGCGGTCAAAAAATGACTGCTTCAAGAGCTTTGTTGGATAAGCCCACATCAAATGTTCGCCGACTGCAAAGCAATTTCGTTCTCGTATAACTCGTAAACGTACAGTTCTCAGACGCACAAATGCAACAATCTCCACTCGTCTACCACTGCAGGAAAAATGCTTTCCACGGTTTATGAATTCATAACTCATACATAAATTATCACTTTCTTCATCTGGCGAAGAGTAATGCCACAACCACCGTTTTTTGTTATTGCTGTAATTTGGAATACAAGATAAGGATGAGTTCTTTTCTTGTCGGGGAAATACTTGGCTCCCACGTGGTTTCATGTCTCACGTACAACCGCTCAAAAAATGTTGAGGCACTAGGTATTTGAAGTTTTTATTTCGAACATAGATTTTTGGACACTGACTCATCAATGTGTAGTTTTGGTATACAAATACTCCATTTAATTGTTTGCGTGTATTAAATACACATAAATAAATCGATATAATATATCTTTTACAAACTTGCAACAAGAGTTGGCGTCCACAAGGCGACGATTGACATTAAAATATAGAGAAACGAATGTTTAGAAATGTTTGCAAGATTGATTTCCGTAGCTCAGATCATTGAACTTTTCCAGGATGAAGTTAATTTTTTTCACTTGAATTATTGTTACTAGTTTTAACGACATTTAAAGTTTGTATTTTATTAAATCTTAAACATCTTAAATTTGAAGAATTCAAATTAATTTTTAATTTAAGTTAAGGGATTTTTTTTCGACTTATTGCGTTAATGTAATCATATATATATATATATATATATATATATATATATATATATATATATATATATATATATATATATATATATTAATTTTCATCTGCACTTAAACCCATGATTTGAGGAAAATAAATAATTGAGAGATCAGGTTACCTTGTGTATAATTATAGAAGCTGACGAAACAACAAAATTATGTATGTTGAGAGAAATAGCAGATGAAATGTTCATGAACTCATATCCTAGTCAGAAAGATATTTTTTCCTCCCAGTCCAAGTTTCCTGTGTTAATTGTTCGTTGTGAAAATTCAAAAGATTCATGAATATTGTGACAAATTATAGCATTGAGTATTAACTATAAATTCAACAGTATTAATTCCACTCAATAATATGGATGCTTTTCGAATCTCGAACTATTCTATTGAATGTTCAAACACAAGTGTATGATGTGTTTAAATAGATTTATTGTCATGCCGAGTTTCATTATTTCTGCGATCCACTGTGAATTGTCAGTGAGGTGGTTACATGAAATCGCTTAATCCGAGAAACAGCGCTCACACATCAAAATAAATGTGGAAGCACACCTACGGTACCACATTTTAATGCATTTCACGCGATAGGAAATCATTGGCACTGGTGGACAGTGGTCGAAAAGGTGAGTTTATGGTCAACAAACAAGTAGTGATGGAATATTTCTGAGCCTTCAACAGTTCCTAGCGTGAACAACGTATACCTTTGTTCTTTCGTTCTAAATGACACCGTCATACTTGGGATAAATTCTTTCTCGTAAAAAACATTCAAAAACATTCAGCATTGAATGCAGAACAACTTTCCCACAGTTGGTTGCAGATGTTGTTTCAAATCGCGAAAACGCTACAATATATAAATCGCTTCCCGATGGAAGCATGAGGAATTGGCACGACATGGGTAGCATAACTAACAGACGGAAGATTTCTCCTTTTTCATCAGTGGATTTTTTCTTGCTTCGGCTCGCAGTTTGCACTCAACACTTTTCACTGGTGAGAAAACGTGTGCAGGAGCATTTCTATAAATATTTATTGACGTTTCGCTGTATGTCGAGAAATAACGTCGGGAATAGGGAATTTATGATTTTTCCTTTCAAATTGTGCGACCACTTGTTCAAAAAAGATTTGATATTCATCCAATGGTAAACCGTGAAGGAGTGTGTACTTATCGTCGGATATCACTCTTTACATTCAATTTATTCCTGTTACGAGATTTGTTTCGTTTGTGTTCTACGTCGTATGGCAAGGGAAGAATTTTCATTTATGGTGATTTTGCACTGAGAGGAGGTAATTTTGAATCTATTGAATAATAATCAGTTCACAATTTTGATGAATGTTTCAAAATTACAAAGTGAAGTATATATTTTTTATTTCTTTTAGTTGTGTAAATTCCTTGTAAAACTATAAAGATTATAACAATAACAATAATTGATTGAACCTTTCCATGTGTAAACTTTGGTATAGTTTTTTTTCTCTCGAAATTACACTTCCATTTGACTAGTAGCAGTGAAACGTTGTGGGTGTAGAAATATTGGTCATTTAACACGTTGAGTGCCACGGTTTTATAGCGACTCTATGGAAGTTTTTTAACGTATTAGGGCCATCGTTTCTTATCGTAGTGGAAGGTATTTTTGTTCGAAAGGGAATGCTCATAAGCTTATATCTTCTTCTTCTTCTTCAATGGCACTAACGTTCCTAGAGGAACTTCGCCGTCTCAACGTAGTATTACTTGCGTCATTTTTATTAGTACTTAGTTGAGATTTCTATGCCAAATAACACGCCTTGAATGCATTCTGAGTGGCAAACTCTAGAATACGCGTGATCACAGTGCAAGTCGGAGGAAATTTCTTTGACGAAAAATTCCCCCGACCAGAACGGGAATCGAACCCGAACACCCGGCATGTTAGTTATGACGCTAACCACTCGGCCACGGGAGCACCAAGCTTATATGCTTATATTAATTACCGTCGAAGGGGGGTGAAAGTGGGTCATGAGGGTGAGATTGGGTCAAAAACAGAGAAAGTTACTGTAAGTAATATCGTGACTAATATTGCGAATATTTTGTAAAGCTGTGGGCCGTTTAATAGGAGACATATTTTCGTTACCTTAGCGACAACTTTGCAGAAGCCACATTTTCCACATTTGCTGAAGCCGCTAATTGAAAGCCTTAAGGACAACCAAAAGAGCAACTTGGGACATTTATCAGATTACTGTGAAGTTGCTACTAAAGAGCATCTCACATGTTACAAGTTCACCAGAAAAAAATGGGGACACTTTTTAAGACAGTTTGAGAACAACAAAATGAATTCCTCAGTTAGATACGAGAGATAGTTAATGAGAGCGGCACACGGAAATGACTATTTATTTATTTTGGTTTAACGTTTTTACAACCTGACTTGATTCACAATGTCTTGTGTGCGACCAACCGCACCATCTCGTAGGATGACCATTGTAATACTGCAGTTTTACGTCCCGAACACCACCTGGACTGGGCAAAGACGCCTAAAGCGGCGTTCATTCGCAGTCTCCGAGTTTTTGTAGCTTTTTTTGGAGACTGGCAATGGCCATTTGCTCTTAATATTGTATAGGGTACTAATTAAGACTATTTTTTTGAACCCTTATGAGGTTCAACAAGGGATCGATGGTGTCGGTCGCTTCAAGAACTCCTCACTTAAAAGTGTGAAGATTCTTGCATGCGATCGACTGAAATCTGTGTCACTTAAAAATGACAAAAGAGTTCTCAATCGGACAAACTCTTTTCGTGTGACATTTGAGGGTTCCGCCCTTCCAAACTACGTTGCAATAGGTGCACTTCGTTTACCTGTTCGGTTGTTTGTACCCCGGGTATAATGAAATGCAACAAATGTATGCAACTCGGTAACATGGCCGCCTATTGTTGCAATAAAAAACGTTGCGCAGATTGTGGAGAGAGCCATGATGAGAATCCTTGCCCGAAAGAGCGCAAGTGTCTTCATTGCGGCGGGACTCCTCATGATCTTACTCAATGCCCGGTGTACATACAACGAGGGGAAAAAATTAAGCGTTCCTTAAAAGAACGTTCCAAGCGGACTTATGCAGAAATGCTTAAGAATCCCGTTCCAACGACTCAGGACAATCCCTACTCCATTCTGCAGAACGACGAGCCTGTTGTTGACGCTCCCAATGCAGGAAGTTCCGGTACATCGCATGGTGCCATCAGGAAAAGAAAAAATACTTCTTTTCCATCACTCCCCAGAAAGAAAACCGAAACTGCCCAAGTTGGAATGAAAACTCGAATCGAACGTGCTGAGAATAGACCGAAGCAAGTACCTCCTGGTTTAAGCGGTTCTTCTACGCACCAGGGGTCCTCAGCACTTCCCGGAGCAGCACCCAACACGTCTGCTCCTTTTTCGCGGTCGAGGCAACAGCCACAATCTGGTTTGCTTGCGCTTTCTGACCTGGTGGACAACATTTTAAATGCTTTAAATATAAATGACCCTCTTAAAAGCATAGTATTATGTTTGCTTCCGATTGTGAGAACATTTTTGAAAGAAAAATGTGGTTTTTTGGCAGCGTTCAATTCCCTCGATGCCTGATTCAGTGCAAGAGGTCATGGATTTGACCACTGTAATACAGTGGAATTGCAGAAGCATCATTCCTAAACTAGATCAGTTTAAATTTTTAGTTCACAGCTCTAACTGTGATGTATTTTCTCTCTGTGAAACATGGCTTTCTTCAGCCGATGAGCTGAATTTCCACGATTTCAACATTATTCGCCTCGACCGAAATGACTCGTTTGGTGGCGTACTATTCGGGATTAAAAAATGTCACTCCTTCTATAGAGTCACTCTCCCATCGATGACAGACATTGAAGTTGTTGCTTGCTAGACACAAATTAATGGCAAAGACCTCTGCATTGCTTCGATATATATCCCTCCCAGAACTACGGTAGGCCGCCATCAGTTCTTTGATACTATCGAGGCAATGCCGGAGCCGCGGTTAATCTTAGGTGATTTCAACTCCCATGGAACAGCATGGGGATCACTCTACGATGACAACCGTGCCACTTTGATTTATGATCTGTGCGACAACTTCAAATTGACAGTTTTGAATACTGGGGAAGCAACCAGAATAGCCAACCCTCCTGCAC
Source organism: Toxorhynchites rutilus septentrionalis (assembly GCF_029784135.1). Taxonomy (NCBI): domain Eukaryota; kingdom Metazoa; phylum Arthropoda; class Insecta; order Diptera; family Culicidae; genus Toxorhynchites; species Toxorhynchites rutilus. The sequence goes on from NC_073745.1 coordinate 155,051,064, forward strand.
GGGCAAGCATGCTAGACATATCTCTATGCTCTTCTTCGTTATCCCTGGATTGCATGTGGAAGGTAATCCAAGATCCCCACGGTAGTGATCACCTACTAATAATTTTATCGATCGCTAATGAATCAAGCTCTCGTGAGTCAGTCAATATTTCGTATGACCTCACGAAGAATATTGACTGGAGAACATTTGCGGAAATAATATCTGAAGCAATTGTTTCAATGCATGAACTTCCTCCACTCGAAGAGTATAACTTTATATCGAGTTTGATTTACGAAAGCGCACTTCAAGCTCAAAAGAAACGTGTACCGGCTACCACTTTCCGACGTCGTCCTCCATCACTTTGGTGGGACAAGGAATGTTCAAAGGTCTACATTGAAAAATCATCCGCTTTCAAAAAATTCAGGAAAACTGGTTTAGTGGAATGGTTGCTAAAGTACCAAGTACTCTAGAAGCCAAACTAAAAGGTTTGATTAAAGCAAAAAAGCGTGGATATTGGCGGAAGTTCGTCAATGGTTTGTCAAGGGAGACCGCTATGAGCACTCTTTGGAATACGGCTAGGAAAATGCGTGGCTGGAACCATACAAACGAAAGTGAGGAATACTCTGACCGTTGGATTTTTAACATTGCAAGGAAGGTTTGCCCCGACACCGTTCCTGCACAAAACGTCGTACGCGACATTCCACTTCAAAGCGATTATGAGAATTTTTCGATGGTGGAATTCTCAATTGCCCTTCTCTCATGTAACAATTCAGCTCGGGGTTGGACAAGATTAAATTCAACTTGTTGAAGAATCTTCCCGACTTGGCAAAACAGCGTTTGCTGAACTTGTTCAACAAGTTTCTGAAGCTGAATATTGTCCCGCATGATTGGAGACAAGTGAGAGTGATAGCCATACGGAAACCCAACAAGCCGGCTAGCGATCACAACTCGTATAGGCCGATTGCAATGTTATCCTGTATTCGTAAATTGTTAGAGAAAATGATTCTACTTCGTTTGGACAAGTGGGTCGAAACGAACAATTTGCTGTCAAATACGCAGTTTGGCTTCCGCCGAGGTAAAGGGACAAATGATTGTCTCGCGCTGCCATCTTCTGACATCCAAATCGCATTTGCTCGCAAAGAACAAATGGCTTCCGTTTTTCTCGATATCAAAGGGGCATTTGATTCAGTTTCCATGGAAATTCTCTCAGAGAAGCTTCATAATCGTGGACTTTCACCAATTCTCAATAATTTCCTGTACAATTTACTGTCAGAAAAGCACATGATTTTCTCTCATGGCAACTCGAAATCTTCTCGTTACAGTTTTATGGACCTACCACAAGGCTCCTGCCTAAGCCCCCTCTTGTACAGTTTTTACGTCAATGATATGGATAATTGTCTAACTAGAGACTGCACGCTGAGATAACTTGCAGACGATGGAGTTATTTCCATCATGGGTACTAATCCCGTCGTTCTGCAAGATACCCTGAACAATCACGTGGGCCCTCAAGCTGGGTATTGAATTATCTACGGAGAAAACTGAAATGGTCGTTTTTTTCTAGGAAGCACGAACCCGCCCAATTCCAGCTTCACCTATCCGGCAAAACGATCCAACACTCTATGTTTTTCAAATACCTGGGTGTATATTTTGATTCTAAGTGTACCTGGGGGAGACACATTGCGTATTTGAAACAGAAATGCCAGCAAAGAATCAATTTTCTCCAAACAATAACCGGAACATGGTGGGGTGCCCATCCAGGAGACCTCATTCAGTTGTACAAAACAACGATATTATCAGTGTTAGAATATGGCAGTTTTTGCTTCCGATCAGCTGCCAGGATTCATATTCTCAAGCTGGAGAGAAGACAATATCGTTGCTTGCGTATAGCCATGGGGTGTTTGCATTCGACACATACGATGAGTCTCGAAGTTTTGGCAGGAGTACCCCCGCTTACTCTTCGGTTTACAGAATTATCCTACAGATTTCTCATCCGTTGCAAGATCATGAATCCATTGGTGATTGATAACTTCGAAAATCTACTCCAACTGACTCCTCAGTCAAGTTTTATGTCTTTATACCATGAGTACCTTACCCACGACGTGCACCCTTCACCAGGCATCTCCAACCAAGTTTGCTTCCCATACTTTTGCAATTCCTCTGTCATTTTTGATCTGTCCATGCGACAAAAAATCCATGGAATACCAGATCACCTGCGCTCCAATGTTATTCCGTCGATATTTTCGGAAAAATATGGGAAAGTTGGATCTGATAAAATGTTCTTTACTGACGGTTCATACATAAACGGGTCCACTTGCTTCGGCATCTTCAATGAAAATTCCAGTGCCTCTTTCAAACTCAAAGATCCTTGTTCCGTGTATGTCGCTGAACTGAGTGCGATATATTACGCATTAGGGATCATTGAAACATTGCCCATCGACCACTATTTTATTTTTTCAGACAGTCTCAGCTCAATAGAGGCAATCCGCTCAATGAAAGTTGATAAATGCTCATCTTATTTCCTAACAAGAATAAGACAACTATTGAGTGTTTTGATCGAAAAATTATTCAAGATTACCTTAGCATGGGTTCCCTCTCATTGCTCGATTCCGGGAATGAGAAAGCGGACTCGCTAGCTAAGGTGGGTGCATCAGAAGGCACACTTTTTGAAAGGCAAATTGCTTATAATGAATTTTTCCACATTCCTCGTCAGAACACGCTCATAAGTTGGCAGCGGATGTGGAGTGAAGATAAGTTCGGTCGTTGGTTACACACGATTATCCCTAAGGTCACGACTAGTGCATGGTTCAAGGGGTTGAATGTAGGTCGTGATTTCATTCGCGTGATATCTCGGCTTATGTCCAATCACTACAACCTAAACGCGCATCTCTATTGCATTGGGCTCGCAGCAAACAATCTTTGTGATTGTGGCGATGGCTACCACGATATCGAGCATATTGTCTGGTCGTGTATCCGGTTCCATGCTGCTCGCTCTCAGCTCTCTAGAGCACTGAGAGCAAAAGGCAGACAATCGGATATATCCGTCCGGGATATCTTAGGTAGCCGTGATCCTGATCTTCTGCTTCATCTATACCTGTTCCTCAGAAACGCCGATGTCAACGTTTCCTTCGTTGTGTCCCTGTTTCGTATCCCTCCTATCCGATCTATAAACTTTTACTTAGTCGCGGCAATACATACACACACTCTTTACAGATACACGGGCCAAAGGTTGTGCAGTCCACTGATGATTCAACAAAAGCCAAAGGTTGTACCGCTCATGACAACTCTACACGAGCTGATGATTGCGCCGGCTAGTGACCATTCTATCCTGGATTCCTCGAGTCGAGAAAGACGCACCACGCTAGATATGGGGTACAGACTAGGGGGGCGTTGCTGATTAATGGTCAGTTGCATCCCGTGTCGGGCACACGTACAGAGCATCGAAGACTGCAACATACCAATTATGAGAACACTTGTAATACTAACCTCGAGCCAACCCCGAGTAATCGGTTACATATTACTAACATAGTTGTAAGCAAACATTGTCGATATATTGAACTCCCGGCCCCGTTAGGCTGACGCCATATGAGCCTTAATAAAAATATATATTTTGGAAAAAAAGGGATCTATGGTAAAAACGTACTTTTCAATTGTTTGCACGCCCTTCTCGATAGCTTTGAGATAAAATTTGAAAAAAATACTGAAAGTGCATCTTATGATGGTGTATTGAGAAATATTATAAAAAAATTCATCAAAAATTTAAGTACTACAAATTTTTTTGAAATATTTTGGGGATTTAGAGATTCACTACTACTCTAGTTCGTATCTAAATTTGATTCTGCACCTTTTCTAGATATGTGTGATTTTTTTTTGGGAATTTTAACAGTGTTGTGCGGTACAAAAAATATATTTCTAAATTTTGTTTTTTTTTAGAATTTTGAGACCCATTTCAGGTTCAGTCAATATTTAGCCATTCCATGCTAAACCGATATAGTAGTTCTCAGATTTTCGTCAAAAGTGGCAATTTTGTTCTTTATCGCAAAACATTAGACCCGTATTTTTTAAATTTTTCATTAGGGTGCCCATTTCCATTTTTGGGTGGTCCGAAAAAAATCCATTTTTTCGCATTGTTGCAAAAAAATGACTTTTTTTTTCAAAAATTAATAACTTTCAAACCACTGGACCGACTCAGATCATCGACATATAAAATTAAATCACCTAGAAAAATACTATACCTTGCAGAAAACTCGAATTCTGCTCTCGTTATTATTGATTGTATTCATTTTCTATTGTTTTCATAGTCTCGGGACCAAAGGCGCTATATTTTTTTCTGAAGAGCTAAGGATTTTATACATAACATATGTCGATGCTCCAAAAAATCATGTCTCCCTTTTTCCCAAAAATGCTTTTTTTCAAAAATTTATTACTTTTGAACTACTGGACCGATTTAAATGATCGACATATTAAATTAAAGCTTACTAGCTAGCATTTTGAAAAATTAACACACTTGCCAATTAATTAAATTATAGTCAAATACATCCAGTCTAGTCGTATAGAAACATTGAACGAAAACTAAAAAACATTACTCGAGAATTAATCAAGCAAATGCAACCAAATTCAGCATCGGGAGGTTTTAGGGTACAATGAATGATTCTATGGTGGTTAGACACTCCACTCCCCTCTCTTAAGGGGGGCTGCCATACAAATTAAACACAAATTTCTGCATGACTCGAAAACTAATCAAGAAAATACCAAATTTGGCATGCCAAGGGTTCAGGGGACACAAAACGTTTCTATGGCGAATAGACACTCCTCCCGTCTCTCTGAGGGTGGAGAGGGGCTGCCATACAAATTAAGCATATATTTCCGCATAATTCAAGAACTAATCAAGCAAACGGAACTAAATTTGGCATGTAGAGGTTTTACGGGGAAGAATTCCTAAGATCTATTATTGTACTGTTAAGTGTATTCCCCAAATGTTATCACCAGCGCTATGAAAAGTATTGTTGAAATTAAAAAATTAGATAATTCTTCTGAATCCCACTATAAGAGCTATGGCTAAAAACGTAGTTTTTTTCACGACACTGGAATATTTTCATTTCCAAAAATACAATTGGTTGAGTTGTATAAGGTTCGATCACAGTGCTATTCTGAAGCGCCCGAGCGGTCCAAGGCACTTTCCTTAAGAAATAAATACAACTTTTTACTTCAAGCTGTGAGTTTAGACTCTCCTTTATTTATCCAATTCGCTTAACGAAACATTCTTAATCTAAATTCCTACCGACTGCACTCTACATGCGGAGTTTGTTTATTCTTACCTACTCTCTGTTTATCTCTCTACCGCTCTATCTCTGATTTATGGAATTTTCCATGTGTATGGAAAATTCCGATATTCTTATTCGAAAATCATGTATGAATCCACTCTAAGTTCTAGTTGGGACAGATATCTTATTAATCTTATTAAGGGGCGCTACATCTCCCCCCACTCAATGAGTTTTAGGGGAAACTAGAAGAGTTTTCCCTAAAATTGGTTCGTAAGGCTAGTTTTCCTTTATAACTGACTATATATTATTTTAATTTTTGAAATGTTACAAATTGTATAATGCAATAGCTTTTTTTTATATGAATGGATATAATTGTTTAAAAATGTGTGGCTTTAATATCTGCATATATATCTTAATATCTTAATGTATAATGTTTTTGATAAATTGATAAAATTGTATGTATGTGTATATCGGTATTTGTTCTATTTTTATATTGTATGTTAAAGGTTGGCGATTTTCCAAAACAATAATCTAACATCAAAAGTAATGTTGCTGCCTGATAACCAAAGCTAAATTCCTTCAACTCTGTAACACCGCTATTCTATATTGAAACTAAAATGGTCATATCTCCTTAAAGCTTCCCAAAAAGGCTTATCGATTATCATTGCTAAGCGTTTAAAGCTTCATTAAAAAAATTCTTGGTGCAATATGTTTATGTTCATCATTCTTGCTGAATATATATTTCCCCCTTTAATTCATTGTTTAATCTTTAATCTTTAATCTTCTTTAACATCCTTAATCTTCTTTATTCTTTAATTTCATTTATTTGAATTTTTGAATATTGGAGGTTGTGAATTCCTCTCCCATGATCCTTCTTCGCTTTTATAGCGCTACTTCATTTTGGTTTATTTTTATTATTTGATAATATCATATCCTACATTTTTAGTTTCTCCTGAACATTCAGGTATGTATTGGGACATACATGCCCTTACAGGAATGCATTCCTGGCTTTCGGTACATTCAAAAGCTATGATTGCGATTGATGGACACATTCTTGTTAAATTGGCTGTAGACATATATGGCTGAATCTATCACTTTTTCTAAAAATCCCACTTTAAAGTGTGTTTGTGAAATTTGAAACCAAACCTGTTTAAATTATCGATAAGTACATTTCCCCATCTTTCCCTGTTCATACAATTGAAGTATGGGAGATATGATTGTGTTTTCAAAACAGAATAAACAGTTCTTACAGAATTGAATAACCCTAGTTTTTTTCCTCGCATCTGCTGAATGCATCGTTTCAAATGCATCAGCGATTTCTCGTATTTTTTTAATAGTATACTTTTATCATTTTTTACATATATTTTTTTAATAAAATTGTTTAACTATCTTAATTAGGTGCCACTTAGCTTTATTAACGTTTTCCTCCAACCAGAATCCTGCTAGAAGTTCCCCTTCTCATAATACTGGCATCATGATCCAATGTCACTTGATCTGCTGTCAATTACGATCACTACTTAATTTTTTAACTTTTGTTCCACAATGTTTCTGATACTTTTTTTTTCATTGATTATATTTTTGATTCGATTCTCGATTCGAATTTTCTTCTCACACTTTCGATTGAAATTGTTCCGTCACAAAAACAAAAGATCCTTCTTGATTCGACAATAAAATGCGCCGCGCACACTGAAATTGGTTGTCGATAACGCACTCGCGCTAGCATCCAAATAATCACTTAATGGGTGGGCTGCTGTCCTCACTTGGACAGCATCCCACCGCTGTCACCAAATGTAACGCCCGAGCGGTCCAAGGCACTTTCCTTAAGAAATAAATACAACTTTTTACTTCAATCTGTGAGTTCAGACTCTCCTTTATTTATCCAATTCGCTTAACGAAACATTCTTAATCTAAATTCCTACCGACTGCACTCTACATGCGGAGTTTGTTTATTCTTACCTACTCTCTGTTTATCTCTCTACCGCTCTATCTCTGATTTATGGAATTTTCCATGTGTATGGAAAATTCCGATATTCTTATTCGAAAATCATGTATGAATCCACTCTAAGTTCTAGTTGGGACAGATATCTTATTAATCTTATTAAGTGGCGCTACAATTCCCTTCTGTTGATAACGCTATAAGACAATTTATACATATGCCCGACTCGCAGATGATACCTCTCCTCCCACTATCCACAAACGACCTGAAACCATCCGTGAACTACCGGACAATTCCTGCGCCACATTATGATATTACATCATGCGTGTTATGAATATCAATTGGCAAAGGACCACTCCGCATTTATAGCTGAGACGTATATCTTTTGTTTGTGTTGGCCTTTCACAAGCCCTTTTCGCTGCTGCTCTTTTGGCGCGAGCGAATACATACTAATTGTTTCATGAAATATTAATTGCACAACAATTAGTCGGTTACCACACACACACACACACACACTTTGGATGATAAAATATTTTCCACATACGGTTCTTCTATGACAGTATCGATGGTCGTTTTGCTGCGGAACTGTGCTCCCCATGTCTTGGTTTATGACCAGCTTCGTGTTTTCCTCAAGCCAAACATTGCGCGAGCGGATTGGGGCGCGGGAGGCTAATTGTTTCGTTTGTTCCTATTTTTTCCAACCCCGTAACTCCACGTCACATTCAATTGAAGAGATCCGCCATCGGATCCGCGGTCAGTCGTGCAATGTATGCGATTGTAATGCAAATCGTTTTCGTAATTAAAGCTGGCTGGCGAACTTGTGTCAGCATTTGCGGCAGTTGCGGTAGCTAGGAAGCAGTTCAGATCGCACTCGATGCTCCGACGTCTCGCAAATTTATTAATTAATAAATCATTCTTGGTGGGACATTACTGCTTTACGATGCACCGTGTGGGTGAGCTGTTTTTTTTTATGTGGTACTGTTTGTTTTGGTAATAAATGAACGATGATGACAGTTATTTCCTCTTTTCGTGGGTTGATCCGAGAGTGTGATGGTATCGGCAGGTGTTTCAAACAATGTTACTGTAATGAGTTTAATTGAATGTACATTTTACGCAGTATGCAGGATTTTCACAATGCATGGTTTGATATAATATCGATATGCTTTGGACTTATGGACTTACATTATTCAATTTGGGAATGAATAATTTACCTTTTTTTCCTTATGATATCATAATGAAACTGCACTTTTTGCAGCCTCTACTAAGAAAATGTTATTACCTACAGACAACGACATTGTTAAGAATTATTATATACCCGGATCTAATCGAAGAGACTGAGAAAACGCGAGATGACATGCAGCTTAGAAGTCACTTTACAATACCAACCTTATCATTCTGTTGCAAAGGAATACGAACGTTTTTGGGGTCAATTTTTTTTTGAATTTAGCGCCATTATAACAATTTAATTATTGTATGTAACCTGTGTAAGGATTCGCTCGATATTGAATACGTAGGATAGTTTAGATATTACTTGTTCAAATCATACTTTCGTCCATTACGTTCATTTTCATTCCCAGTTCGAATGTCATACAGGCAGTACTTTCTTCGTGCATTTCTGGATTATTCTCAGGTTTTTGGGGCGTTTTGAAACGGTTTCCCCAATTAAAAAAGGATAGTGCTAATCTTTCTTGATAGTGATTGAGCAATTCAAATCAAATCAAGTCATTTCTGCATACACTCCACCTGGAATTGTGCTAAAAAAAACAAAACTCTGGATGTTTCTCAATTTATTTTTGATCTTACGATTGTTAATCAAATTTCATGTCAAAATGAATAATCAATTCACATCGTATCTTTAAAATTAACTTGCCCAAAATATTATTCTCAATTAAAAAAAATCTGAAGTGATCTAATGTAAACAACATCACTGTTGAGATTGGTCGATAATACTGTTACGATTATATCCACCTTGGATATTGGAGCTGGTCTCCAGCGATTTCTTTCTTTTCCTGATAGATTCCCTCAAATTAGCAAAGTTGCACAAATAACATAGCATTTTTTCGACGCTTGGGGGACCAAAATATCTGTTCAATAATGAAAGCAAGCTCTAAGCGGATCGTGCATCATTCTATTCAACGGTAAAAATACAAAAAAGCAACACTATAAAGCTGGGAACCTCTGGTTTCCCAGGTGTGGACAAAAAAAACTGATTTTGGGGTCACGAGGTCTAAACATCGACACAATTTCTTATTTGAAATTTTTGAGATACTGCATGTGTTACGTGAACCAACTTATTATAAGAATAAATAATGTTCTAGTAGAACGTATTAATGTTGTAAGTTGTATTAAGGGGGTATTCTAGTGCAGAGACACGAATTTCGGACGTTTTTCCGTAAAAATAAAACAAAGAATATTTTTACTATCCATTACATCAATATTTGTTCACATATCTTTTAACAATAAAACAAAAATTGAACGTAGAAAAAATATTCATAACTAGAATGTTTAAAAGCTTCTGAAGTGAGAGGACTAAAAAAAAGTTGTGCCATGGCGTACACGATTCTAGTCCTTCTGGTTATCTGAAACAGAAAATCGAACAGATTTTGAATCAGTAAAGATGCCGCTATCGCATGAACCTCGGACAAATCAAAAACATGTGTTCTGACAAAATGGCGGCCGTTTGAAAAACAAAATGCGGCGTAAAACGCTTTTTCTTACATCTCCCGTTTTTTTAAATAGTGAAATTGAAAAATATAATTTTTTAGAGGTTCATGCGATAGAGAGAGGCCTGCATATTATATCCATAAAGATTTGACATGAATCGGTTCAGTAGAACTAGAGATATCGTGTACGCCAGTTTGAAAAAACTAGTTTCGAGAAAAACGCTTTTGAAGTTTATTATTATGGCCGTACCAGGTTAGGTACCGCATGGCTCTAACTTGGTAAATAATAGGATTTACGATAAGTCCTTTCTAGGGTATTTTCTTGAATACCTAAACTACAGAAATATGAAGGAAAAAAATTAGATTTTTTTCAAATTTCTAAACTAGAATATTGCCTCAATTAATTACACTTAATGTCTACTGAATTTTGTGTCTTTTAATGAGAATATGATGTATTGATGATGATTTACTCTCTTAACCAACCGCCATACTTCTTGGCAATTTTCTTGATGACATTGTCAATGTGAGTGTTGAACTTGAGTTTGTCATCAATAATCACGCCAAGATATTTAATTTCCCGAACGTGATCAATAGTCTCATCATCAATAACAATAGAGACGTTTTCATTTGAACGATTTCGCGAGATTACCATGTATTTCGTTTTACTTATGTTCAATTTTAATTGCTTATACTTCAACCATCTACTTAAAGAATGCAAATTTCCATTTAAATGTGACGCGACCTGGTTTAAATCATTAGCTGCAATGAATAATACAGTATCATCTGCAAAAAGATTGATATCACAAAATCGTAAAACTCGTCGCATGTCATTAATGTACATAATAAATAAAATGGGCCCTAATACACTTCCCTGAGGTACTCCAAGATTATTCCCTACGGGGCTGGAAATGAAATCCTTAAAAATAGTCCGTTGAGTTCTGTCATACAAATAACTTTCAAACCATTTATATGCAGTACTTGTAATTCCAAAGCGCTTAATCGTGTTCAACAACAAGGGCCTAGAAATTGTCTCGAAAGCGCGTTTTAGATCCAAGAAAACAGCAATGATGGTCTCTTTACATTCTAAATTATCTTTCCATTTTGCTAACACCAAGTTCAATGCGGTTTCACAGGAATGACCTTCCCGATATCCCGTTTGTTCTGGTATTAGCAAAGTGTTATGATTTAAATATTCCAACAGCTGGCCTTTAACAACTAATTCCAATATTTTCTCTAATGTGTGCAACATGTTGAAGGGACGAAACTCTTCGGCTTTAATCGTTCCAGCAACCTTTTGTATAGGGACTATCAGGGATTCTTTCCACACCTGAGGTACATGCCCAGTTAGTAAAGATTTATTGATAAGGTCCAGCAAGATGTAGTCAATAACATGAAAGCAATCTTGAATAACTCTAGCATTAACACTATCTACTCCAGCCGTTTTTCCTAAAGAAAAGCAAATAGTTCTAAGTTCATTTAATGTAATTGGGTGAAAACTTTCAAAACTACAATTACTATTAATCGGCTGTTTTATTTCATCAGCTTCATCGACCAATTCAATAGATTGATTGATCAATGAAACACTATTGACAAAATAATCGTTAAATTTAGAAGCTATTATCTGTTCAGACTGTTCAAGTGTGCCATTAAAAGTTATGGATCGCGGTTTGCTATTATTAGGTTTCAAAAGGGATTTCAAAATTTTCCATAACTCTTTGCTGTTGCTTTGATGCTGATCAATCTTCCTCTGAATATATTCACAACGAGTTTTCTTAACAGATTGTGAATATCTATTGCGCGCGTTCGTGTACATATTCCAATGATTTTCATTATTAGTTCTACGAAATTTATTGTACCACCTGTCTCTCTTACGTTTGAGACGCAAAAGATCCAAATTGTACCAGCTGTTCGAGTTTTTCACACATACAAACTTTTGCGTAACTAATCGATTGGTACACGTTTTCAAGACATCAGTTAGAACAGCTGCTGATTCATCTAAATCACTCGTTCCGAATGGAAAATCCAAGCTTCTCAACACAAGATTCGAGACGGCATGTTTCGAATATTTCCTCCAGCACTTTAATTTCACAAAATCATCGTTATTAACGAAATTATCTACTACATTAATAACTAAGGTCTCATGATCGGTTATTTTTAAATTTGTATCAGTGATAGAGCAAACAGTATCAAAATTGGAATAAACATGATCAATTAAAGTTTCACTGTGCCTGGAAATACGCGTAAAATCATTTACTGTTTGTTTTCAATTGAAAAAATCTGCTAAACGCTTTAAATGGTTTGAATTATGGTTATCTCGCCAATTGATATTGAAATCACCAGCCAATATATTTAATATGCTGGAATCAAGGAACATTTCTAGCCAATTTTCTAAAATTTCAACAAAACGTTGATCACTTGAGCTTGGAGAGTGATACAAAACACCATAGTTACCCATCTTCATGCCACGTTCAACTGTAATGCCCAAAAACCAGTTTCCATCAATAACTTCGTTGAGGCGAATATTGAATTGAACTGATTCTCTGACATAAATAGCAACACCGCCAGTATGTCTAGAATGTGATAGACAAGCAGCAACATTATATCCCGGAATACTATACTGATCAAACGATTCTATTTCAACGATGTGTGTTTCCGACAAGAGGACCAAAAGTGGACGCTTTTCTTCAACAATCTGACGTAAAGCTACGTAGTTTGTTGACAGTCCCGCAATATTCAAATACAAAATATAATATTGGTTCACAATTCTTCTGGAACATGGTTGCTATTTATTGAAATGCAAGCTGCTTTTTTTTCAAATCAAAAAGTCTTTGATAGACTGAACATTCTGAGCTAAATGCGGCATGATTGACGTCCAAATTCATTTTCCGTTCTCTATTTATTTTCAAACAATTAACGCATTTCAATACAGTTGACCTGCACTCAGATGTCTTGTGTTTCTGACTACACCTAGAGCACGTTTCACAATTTTGTTTGCAATCCGTGCTCTTGTGTTCAAATTCTCCGCATTTGAAGCATCGCAACACATTTATCGCGGGGACTACGGAGCACCGATCAAACCCGACATTTACTTTTTTCGCATTCAATAAACTATTGTATGTGTCGACATCTATTTCAATTACAGTACTGAACTTGTTATATGTGAAGCGTGGATTTTCGTACACTTTTAAAACTTTTACGTCTTTTATTGCAATGTCTTCATTTTGACTTTTGAGATAATCAATGAAGACATCGGAGGAATGCTGATCGCTCATACCCACAATTTTTAATCTGGGCACCGATGTGGGAACAACAGCACTGTATTTTTCACCCAAATTGCTTTCGATATCATTTTTTACATCGTTTAAATTGGCTCCAGTAGCACACTCAACAATGATGGAGCCATCTCTACCATTCCTAAAATTATTAATTTTGTGTGTTCTTGGATCAAGTTTCGTTTTCAAATGCTTTCGAGTATCCTCGCAAGCTTGTTTGGACTCTTTAGGTTTTATAACAATGACTGGATGAGCCTTACGATTCTTTTGCTTGACACTAATATCCGTTGTCTTATTTTCATTAACAATGTTAGAACTTCTTACAACATCCGCGAAACTTATCTTATTTTGATGAACATTATCATCATCATTATTATGACATTTACGTTTCTTCCGTTTCGGATTATTCTGGTTCGATTCTGTAAGAATTGTACCAGGTTCACCAAGCGAATCATTATTCATTGCAGCAAATTTATTTTGCGCATTAATTGATAAAACTGAACTTGTCATTGAATCCAATTTCTCACGTATTAATTTATCAAGAGACCCATTTACATCTTGTCTCAATTCTTCCATACCGCACTTTAACGCACTGTCTATCTGAGCAGTGATCTGATCTCGCATGCCTGTAAGCGAGTCAGAGAGTGAAGATAATTTCATCACCTCTTTCTCTATCTTACGCACATCCGAGATAATGTCACTCTGCTCACCACAACCCTGGTCTGATAAACAGTCATTGCATTTAAAAAAAACATTCACATTCTCCGTGATAAGCTTTGCCGTTGCTTTAGTCAGAGGAGTACAGCGGTAGTGGAATACACCGCTACACTTACCTATACAGCAAACCGGCAGATCACTCACCACTATCCCCAGTTTACACACAGAATATTCCATTGCCAATTCCTCCAATACAAATTAAAGCGGACGCTATTAGACACAACAAACACCATACAGAGAAGTAAAAACAATTGAATCGCCACAGCTGCTATACAAGAAAAGTAGCACGCTGGGGCGATCGAGAAAAATATAAATAAACAAGAATCAGTTGTTGTTGCAGCCGTTCCTCTACTTAGCCTGATATTAATGCACAATGGGCATGCGAATGAAGTAATCTTTCGCTGCAGTAAAACAATATTTCACACGTAATTTTTTTAATTATCACAGCACTAAACACACTAGTATGTCCACCATGATTTTATAAATTAAATTTTCACAATTTTTGATTGTAGCCGTGCACCCATGGCCGAGTGGTTAGCGTCTCACATTATCATGCCGGGTGTTCGGGTTCAATTCCCGTTCTGGCCGGAGGATTTTTCATCAGAGAAATTTCCTTCGACTTGCACTGTGGTCACGCGTATTCTAGAGCTTGCCACTCGGAATACATTCAAGGTGTGTTATTTGGGTTAAGAAATCTCAACTTAGTATTAATAAATGACGCTAGTTAATGTAAACGTTAAGACGGCAAAAGTTCCACAGGGAACGTTAATGCCATTCAAGAAGAAGATTGTAGTTGTTTGTACAGTGGCTTTAGACTAGATGGCACTATATTTTTTTCATATTTTTTCTTGATAGCTGAGGATTTTTGCATAACATATCTCGATACAGAGATGCTATTTTTTCGTTTTTGAGATATGATTTTTCAAAGTTAACCGATGGTTCGAAAATACAACTTTTCCTTCTCTTTTCCACTGCAAAAATCACACGTTCTTGTAGCTATTCAGTCGCTTCTTGATGTTTTACGACTGCATGTACAAATGTTCGATTTCTGATAGGTGGCATAGTGACTTCCGAATACTTAATGTCCAATATCAAAGAATTTAAATTATAATCCTCGAAGTAATATCATTTAATCCACGAATTTACATAGAATTGAATCCCTGGTTTCGGATAATCTTAACGGGTTCGCCGTAATTTACGTAAATTTTAGATTTTTCTCTAAATCCACTTTAGAGAAACCATCATTATTTCACAAATTACGGTAAAAACTAATGTTTGATGAACAAATGCAGAGCCATCTATGAGAAATAGCCCCCAACGCTTGCAAGGGAATTTCCGACAGTCAAGCGAAACCATAAAACCAAAATCAAGAAAATAAAAAAAACTAGTTGACTTCCGGCAATGGACATCTATAAAAAGGCATTAGATCGAATGCAGCGCTCTCTTTTTTACCTTTCGGTGTTTTGATGGAGACGGCCTGCTAGATGACGTGACACAGTTATATTTATTTGTTGAAATAGTTATTAAAAGAAATTTACCTGGAATAATGAATAGGAGTTAAAATGTAGTGAATTACCTGAAAATTAAATATAAAATGTAGTGAATTGAACCTGGAAAGAAATGAAGAAATAAATTAGTTAGACTTACCTGCAATGAAAAATAAATAGAATAAAAGTGTGTACACTTACCTGGATCGAAGAACTCTTATCTACTGCGTCGCCTTTTCGGAGAGTGTTACCGGCGAAGAAAACTTACCTATGTACTGCATACTTACCCTGAAGTGGTTACTCAGTGATCCCGCTCTTTTTTTCTGTCGACAACTAATGTTGAAAGATATTTTTGATGCAATTTTTTTCGTCAAAGAAATTTCTTCCAACTTGCACTGTGATCATGGAATTTCTAGAGGCAAGCTGGGTGGCAAGCCAGAATTACATTAAATGAGCTTAAAAAAACAGAAAATGCGCTACTCCTGGTATATACTGGTATATCATTTGTATAATATATATGCTATAGCAATATAAGATCAATATGAGCGAGCGAAACAGGAGACACATTAGGGGGAAGGGGGGCACTTTCGGACGGGGGCAGTTTCGGACAACGCTTGTAAAAATTAGGTGGTACAATTTTCAACCAAATTAAAAACATAAGTAAGTTAACAGCCCTTCCACCAGCATCTGTCATATAGATTGACATCTCCTGGTCGTTTATTACTTACGAAAACAACACAGTGCCCTTTTTCATACAAGTTTTGAAACTTTTGAGCTTGAAGTTGTAAGTATTTCCCTAATTCCTCTGTGAACGATTTAGAAATTTAAGTACACCACCTCAGTTAGTAACTAATATGAAAGTGCATACAACTGGGAAATAAAGGTCTATTTATTGGATAAAATTATTATTTGTCTTCGGATGGTGGTGGGGCACATTCGGACATTGTTCACGGGGCACATTCGGACATTGCTTAATACCTCATAAAATTTGTGTCTGATTGTTGTTCACTAAAAAACATCAATTTAGTCTGATTATCAGACATAATGATGGTCCGAAACTACAAAACGAAAACCGATAGAACCACCATCAACGAAGATGAGATGGAAAGAGCTATCGAACTAGTTTCGAATAGAACGTTTTCATGATTCCACAGATGGTCCAACTAGGTCCATTGTCTTTGCTAATTTCCCAACTAACGGTTGCATAACGAGAACTCTGTTTCTCAATGTTCTGGAACATTTGAAAAGGGTAGCAAAAAGCAACGTAAACGAATCAATTTCAAAAATAAAAAAAAAACAATCAAAAAGTCATTGCACTTTGGAAACAATTAAATATTGTCGAGAAAATTGCACAATTCATGTATCTTTTTCACCTTATGTCACAAATCGCTTACAACCGCTGGATGTTTCAGTTATGGGCCCTTTCAAGCAAAAGCTCTCAGTGTTCAGTCTCTAAAGGATGGCTACTCAACCATCCTGGAAAAACTATTTCTATTCACGACCCTTCAGGTATAGTTGCATCGGCTTATAAAGTTTCTTTCAATCTGAGTAATATCCTAGCTGGATTCAAAATGACAGGTTGCTATCCATTCTCAAGAAAGGTTTTTTTCGAACAAGGATTTTGAATGCTCAAATAATTTCACCTACTGGAGCGGAGGTAGCAACTGAATAATCGGGTAGTACAACAATGCTGCAAAACATTGCGTCTACAGCACAGATAGATTTTACTTTAGCAACTTTGTCCCCGGAAAATGTTGAACCTTTTCCAAAAACTTCACCGCGGAAAACCTCCACTCGAATACGGAAGAAAGCAAAATCACGAATTTTTACTGACTCTCATAGCAAGCAGTTTCCTTTCATAAAAATACTGATAAACAGAAAAACCCCAGGACTGTCCGAAACTGCCCCACACATGGAGCACATTCGGACAAAAAAGCAATTTTTAAAAATTCGAATAAACCATTCGTAATTGCATCAACGCACACATCTGACACGCTCATATGATACATTGATGTCCAAATGACAACCAGGATGAATTCAGGATTTTTTTAAATTTACAAAAAATATCAAGGAAAAAAAGTGTCCGAATGTGCCCCCCTCTCCCCTACAAATAAGCACACATTAAAGATTTTCGCATAGTTTGCCAAATACACAGCCCAGACCAAGAAAGATATAGATTAACGTTTATCCTCTTCTTTTTCCTCTTAGAAAACACTATCAAACTTCATTTTATAATCAGGTATAATATTATCATGCCTTTATACAACAGCATCAGTAGGTATGTGGATAGTGTGATCATGTAAAATAGCCTTGTAATCCATCCGGTTTTGGTTCGGTCCCCGTTGACATCGTTTGGACTTTTTTTTCAGGTACAATCCCAAGTCTGAGAGAGAATCACATTTCGGACACTCTTTAAAAATAACATGAAATGTTTAATGCCCTCATGTTAAAAAGTATTTTCGCCGTCTCGACGAGGTCTACCTTTGTTATTTTTATTCGGCGCATAGTTTTTAAAAGCAAATAGCACATTTCGATCATATTATCGATAACAAGATTCAGAACACGCTGTATGTATTATTGCGAATCGGGAGAACTTTCTTCGAACATCTTGGAGTGCTTCAATTGTTGTTTGCGGAGATACTTTGATCGTCGCGCGTTGGGCAAACACTTTTCCTCGAAGAAGTTGTTGAGGCGATTTGGCTAAAGGTCGCGAGTTCAATTCTCACTTCCGACATACTTCCGATATGGAAGTAAAGTGATAAACCAGCCAAATGTGCTGAAATACAGAAAAGAAACGAAAAGACTAAAGAATTGAGAAACAAATTGTTGAATAAGAAAAAGAAAGATTAGGACGACCTAGGCTTCGTGTTGAAGGATGTCCCCACGCTATGGAATTCGTTTTTCTTCACGTCTGCCACAATTTGCCGCTATTCTTTTATTTTTTAGAGCACATATTTGAATTCTGTAAATATTGTTTCCAATTTTTAATAACATGTATTGCATTATTATGCATTATTATTATGATTATTAGACGAACATTGAAAAAATATTCTCGTAACATTTTAATCAATGAATGAAGGATTATACTTGTAATGATTTAGTAAATGAATCATGTTTTGTCTGAACAACATTTTGAAGCTATATCCCAACGCAACATGGATCTACCTACCCTCAAAAAAGAGGTGAACATAACAACGAAAACAAGTGCCATTTTCTGTCGAGCTTATCCTATTCCGCGGGGGGTAGAGCTAATGCCACGCTTCGCATCACTCGTTCTTCCGTTTCGGATCCGCGTGAGTTTGTTGCGATAAAAATAGATTGAACAAATCATTGTTGGGGCGGCTTAGGCGTGTAAGTTCGAAAATATAACTGAATACCACGTGAAGATGAACCATAGTCGGAATTTCTGTGCGATCCTAAATTATCCTTATACTCCGACTGGCAACAGAGAATAACAGAAAAAAATCGCAAGCTGGGCCAGAGCAAAATACGTTGATTAATTGAAGATGAAACCCAACGCCATTCGTTCGGTAGACGGAACGGAGTAGAAAACGAGCAAAATGCAGCGAGAAGAAGATGCTCAATGAGTTGCGATGATTTACGCAAACGGTGATCATCCGAAATGAACAATTGACTAGAATTTTATCTCGGCGATTGACGGGAGAGGGAGGATATCAAGAGTTTAAAGGGTTACGAATGAGAAAAGTGAAACTAGATAAATGAACAAACATGATTAAGCAACAATCGTGGGCTTCAGTAAGCAAGGAAGGAAGAAGAGGAAACATCAGGGTTGCGGTACTCTTTCCATATTCTGTTCTTTAACGTGATTTGCACTCTTTTTACCGATTTTGAAGATGTCTAAATTGTCAGCTAACTCTTATTAATAGGTGAGTGAGCAGTTTATTTTAGGTGCGTTGTTTGTGTCTTTTTCTCGTTCCCAAAATTAGTAAAATTGAGTTAGAACCGCCAACGCAAAAATACTCTATGGCAATTGTTTCTTTTTGTTTGATAGGTGGCGCCACAATTTCATCTCGTTTTTACGTATCATGCAGCTGTTGTTCTCGGTCTGTTAAAATATAGCTGCTGCGTTCCACGTGGTACCGCAGAGACAACGATAAAAAGTAAATTGTGTATGACATATAGAAGGAGGAAGGAAACGCATTTTCCACTCAAAACACTTCGGTAGGCTTGTTGGTTTCGTGTAAGCAAGAGATGGAGAGCGTATTAGTATCAAGTAACAGACAAGAAACGCCTTATCAAATACATCGCTCCATACACCGGATGAGCAGCAGAAGATGATTTTAAATCAAATTAATTTGAGAAAAGGGACATATACTCTCATTTAGAGTAAGTGGCAATGATTGTTTTATTTGACTTTTTTAAAAGGTGGCAACATCAGTGCAAACATTACTTTTTTCTTTCGTACTTGGATTTAAATGCGAGACGGAAGAAGAGGTTAGCACAGAATTGCATATAGCGGAAATTATTCATAAAAATAAATGTGATAACTGCAGACAATGACTCGCTGTTGCTTCATTACTTCGAAGGAGGCAAAACGGAATTAAAGTAATAATAACGCTGCGTTTCGAGCCGGATTTTATTGCTACATTTGCGCCTTGTGCCGCATCTCGTAGCCGTTCAACTCTCAACTGTTAACGAACTTAGCAGTACGAATCGTGAGAATCAGATCCGTGTTTTCATTTTGTTATTTGCGTCCATACAGCGTGGTACCGGACGGACTTGGATGGGGCTTTCCAGTGGATGATACAGTTTTGTGGATTTCTTCAAGTCATTCGATTAACCTTGGAACAGGATGTGAGTGAGAACATTTTTGGCAGCTCGTTGTTCTTTTACTTTCAAGTCTTTCCCAATACGATACAATCGCTGATGAATGAATGGAATTGAAACGTGACTCGATGGGGTCTGTCCATTTGATGTCATTGGAATCGAGTACCCCAACTTATTCCCATAGTTTGCGAATGCGTTTTCGATGATAGAACTATGTTTACAGGGTGGAGAGTTAACATTGGATTCTGTTCAAGCTCAGTTCAAAGTTGTTTACTGACGCATGTATTCTAAAAATGTCTACTTTTGTGCCGACGAAATATATTTGAAAGAAGTCATGCTTGTTCGTTTAAATTTGTAGAAAAGTGCAATCTCTAAAAATTAAATTTTCTCAAAAAAGGTTGTTTTCATATGTTTCTGCGGTTTCAGTTCATTGCACAGTACACTAAAATGGAAAAGTAATGAACATAAGAGTTATAATTAAAAATATGGAATGTTGGAATGTTTCTTAAAATTGTTTTTAGACCCGATTTCATAAAGTATGCATAAGGGTGTACCGCAGAGTTTTGCTAAATGCACCCGCTCCTGAGATATAGTTATTTTAAAATAAAATATACTGAAAATTATCAACTTTCGGTCGTTTCGAATGCTTTTCGAGTCTTTTTAACCTAGAAGCAAATTTTCCAAAAAAAGTAGATAATTATCGCCTACAATGCTTGGATTAATTAAGTGATGTGATTTGTTTTTATGGTATAAAGTTGTGTAAAAAATCATAACAAATCTTTCTCAAAATATAATAATCTGATGTTTTAATTGTTTTGGATGTTGCAACGCATAACATATATTACTTATCGCAAAGTGTATCAAAATGAAAAAACTGTTGGATAAAAATATTTTAAATTCACTAGCTGACCCGGCAAACGTTGTACTACCATTATTTCTAGTGAATATTTTCGTTCAATAAAATTACTGATGTATTTTAAGCGTGTCTCGATGTTTTAACAATCTATACATTGAACACATATTTGATACGGTAGAGAAAAATTCCATTTTTATATTTTGTTCCAAAAGCGTTTTTATTCCACCCGAAAATCCATTCCATTTTTCACTTCAGAGAAATGGAACATGAAGCTCAATGTCGTCTACGTGGAGTTGCGTGGCAAGGTTGCCACATTTGCGCAACTCGATAAGACAAATTACAGAATGTAAGATTGCGTTCCGTTCGGGTAATTCTGAATCGATCGAATTTGAGAATACGAGTGAGCAGTTAATCAGTAGACAGATTTCCTATGAGCGTATTTTGTCGACTGACCAATCTAAAAAAGAATTAATTGAATTGATGCAACGTGTGAGACCGAAGACGTGTACACTCAAGTTTTTTTTACGCGGGGGATACTTACCTCTTAAAAAAACCGCGTAAATTAGAAAATCCGCGTAAAAAATCGCGTTAATTGAAAAATCCGCGTAAAAAAAAACCATTTCACCTAATGATAGATATCAAATGGGACTATCTTACGTAGAACGGAAGTAAAAAAGTTGAGTGTTGCTCGCTTACGAAAACCCGTAGTTTTTTCCTGCAATTTCGTTGGTTACTGGTAGCTATAGTTCGGTTTTCCTCACGAATGAGATCGTCTGCTGTTGTTAGAAGATTTCCTTGTGATTTGTACACTTTGCTGCCGATGCACGTGCAGTACCACTGTTGGACCGTTCAGAGCAGAGTAAACAGGGAAATCCATTCACGAATCGCTGCCCGTAAAAACCCCGTCCCGTTGTACCGCCCGGTGAGCTACCCGTTACCCAACACCTAGAATCCACGTAAGAATCGTGATAAGGTGCGGTACCGAATTCCTTCATAAGCGCTAAGCTCCGTTACAAGCACTAATTACCGTAATATGCTCTGAGGGAACATAAGAGAAAAATGTGATCCAAGGGGGGAGATATTATAATGCACTGGTCTTTTTTTTACCGTAACTGGTCGGGTACCGCGTAAAAAAAAAACCGCGTAATTGGAAAATCTCCGCAACCTCGTAAAAAACCGCAAAAAAAAACGCGCAAAAAAAGTCACAGGAGGGTTGTGACGAGACACGACCGCATAGTTGACGTAGGATTCCGTTGGGATATCTGTTGTTTTAGATATGTTTGAAGAATTACATTGTTAAACTCTTCGATAATGATTTGGTGGCCCGGAATATGGCCGTTTTGTCTTGTTGTTAGGCATTTTTTGTTCACAACCGAGTGATGGTGATAGTAGGATGGCGATTAGTCATTGGATGGTGCGTATCAAGATAGAAGATGCCAAAGTTTTTCCTCCTCAATTTTTCTCACCAGTAAAAAAAAGTGTTACTTTATTATAGAGAAAATATATATCTGAAATGGAAAAGGTAATTTAATTTATAATTTTTACTTTCTGAGTGTTTTTTCAACTCATCTTCATTTTCGTTTCAAACCCAACGGAACACGGGACTCCTTCATTTTTCCAATTTTTCACGTTGCATGAACTTTCCTTGGCAGAAAAAAATCGTTTCATATACAATTTTACACTTACACTTGTGCTAAAAGTTTTACAATGCATTTTCATTGATATGAAATTTCACGAAGCAAACAACATAAAAGTTCTTAATCCATCCATCGAAAGCACGTATGCAATCAACAATGTCCACGCTAGTCACAATGAGCACTATCCATTCGTTCGCATCGTTTGTTAAACTTTCGACCACGAGGGTATTCATATGCTGATTTCCCTCAGAAACCTTGAGTTTGAAATCTCTGGTAGTGAATACATGTCGGTGGAAACAAAAGCTTCCCCTGCTTTCATGTATTTGCAATGCTGATTTCCCCCAGGCAGCTTGGTTTTGATGTCTCTGTTAGGGAATATATTCGATAGCAACAAAAGCTCCCCCTACTTTCATGTGTTGCAATGCCGATTTCCTTCAGGCAGCTTGATTTTAATGTCTCTATTAGGGAACACACTCCGGTGGGAACAAAAGTTCTCTTTAACTTGATGTATTTGCAATGTTGATTTCTCCGTATCTTCAATTTCGACCAATCAGAACGAGGTATGTATTTCCGTTTGGAGATTTTTCGATTGTTTGATAGTTAATTTCATATGATATATTATTTCATCCATTGTGATGAATTGTGAAATCATGAAATGACTGAGCAATACCCTTTGAAATTGGACAATTTTCACGATGTGCTCGATTTTCGATTTTCAATTTGTACCCCCATATGTTCCCGAAAGACGTAATCCTTCGTCAAAACCTGGGTGTAATGTTGTAATGGAGCTCATTAAGAACTACACGTTTGAACACACGCACATTACGTTTTGGCCTGGCAATAGCAAAGGCTGTGTTGGCTTTGCTCATGATAGCGTCTCGCAAGTGCTTTTGTTGATTGTGTCGTAGAAATCGCAGTCGTTCGCTCTCTACCTTCGCGTACATGTCGATCATAAATTGTTGGCACAGCTCACGACGTCGTGAAATGGCGTTGTTCTGACCATGTCGATTCAACATATGATACACATAAAAATCCATGAAGCGCACTCTTTTGTGTGGTTCGTCTCCTCTAACCGTCGTTCATAAATATTAATATAACATGAGGAATGAAAAATGAGTTCATTAGAAATGAAGTACCTGTGGCGAGGGCTCGTTGTTTAATGTATATGCAATATTCGTTTTGTCCCTTCAGTACGGCTGGGAAATTTTTCGCCAAAGAAACCCTTCTGACTTGCGCTGTCATCACACTTATTCCAGAGCTTGTTTCTCAGAATATAGTCGAGGCTTAGCGTAGAAATCACAACTAAGTACTAATTAAAATGACTTACTTGCGCCATTTACTACCAATACTACGTTGAGAAGGCGAACGTTGGGGTGAATATTCGAAGTGATAAACAAGTGGATTGTATAATATAATTGCGTTGTTCTACGTCGAAAATATGCGGTCGTGTCCTAGATGCAACCCCTTACAATTTTTTTCGAATCACATTTTCTCGCGTCATTGTGCAGTCGTCTACAATGATTCTAGCAATGCTTGTGCATTGAATCTATACACATGCTCTCCTGCTGGTGTTTCATCAGAATTGATGACAATAGCGTGATTGCCATTTTGTAATCCGAGCAAGTGTGATTTGAACAATTTTCAATAATTCATTGTGTTTATTAATAAGATTTCCAGCTCGCTTTTTTTCGCATAGGGATAATGAAATATGTTCAGATCGCAAATAATTACTTGATTAGCAGAGGAGTAACATTCCCCAGTTGTCTAACACAAACATGTTTTCCAAGTACAGGAAACACTTGATTATATACAGTCTCGGATTTCTTTTCACAGTATATAATCGAATCCTGTATATAATAGAGTCAAAAAAAAAATGTTTTTATTCGTTTTTATGCATATATATTTCATTTTTTAATTTAAGTACAGGAAACACTCGATTATATACAGTCTCGGATTTCTTTTCACAGTATATAATCGAATCCTGTATATAATAGAGTCAAAAAGAAATGTTTTTTATTCGTTTTTATGCATATATATTTAATTTTTTAATTTAAAAGAAGAATTTATTTTTTGATTCATCCCTTTGAGGTCAGAAAACACCTTTCTCACATGAAAAAAAACAAAATATCCAGAATGTCCCAGGAGGTGAACCCTTCTTGGCATATGTTCGAATTTCAACAATGGCAAAGTTGTAAAACTTTTTTTCTGTTTCGAACTCTGTTTGAATTTTTCGACCTTTTCATTTTTTTAGAGTTTTCCGAAAATTTTCAATTGTCATGTTTGGCTGAAATATGTGTATTATTTTTGTGGGAGCCCCTCTCCATTCCAGAGGAGGGAGGGGTGTCATACCTTCATAGAAACATTTCTCGTACCCAAAATCCTCACATCCCAAATTTTGCTCAATTTGCTTGATTATTTCTCGAGTTATGCAGAAGTTTGTGTTTTATTTGTTTGGCAGACACCCCTTAGAGAGAGGGGAGGAGTATCTATCCACCATAGAAACATTTCCTGCCCCTAAAACCTTCACATGTCAAATTTGGCTCCAACTAGTCAAGTAGATTAATTTTCGAATTATACAGAAATTTGTGTTTCATTTGTATGGCAGCCCCCCCTTGAAGAGGGGGGGGAGGAGTGTCTATCTACTATATAAACATTTATTGCTCCCTAAAACCCTAACATGCTAACTTTGGTTCTGTTTGCTTGATTAGTTCTTGAGTTATGCAGATATTTATGCTTCATTAGTTTGGCAGACCACCTCCCCCTTTGAGAGGGGGGAGAAGTGTCTCACCACCATAGAAACATTTATTGCACCCTAAAACCTTCACATGCCTACTTTAGTTTCGTTTGCTTCACTAATTTCCGAGTAATGCTGAAATTTATGTTTCATTTGTATGGCAGCCTCACCCCTTAGAGAGGGGGAGGAGTGTCTAACCACCATAGAAACATTTATTGCCCCCTAAAACATCCACATGCGAAATCTGGTTTCGTTTGTTTGATTAATTGCCGAGTAATGCAGAAATTTGTGTTTCATTTGTATGGCAGCCCCCCCCCCCCTTAGAGAGGGGGGGAGAGGTCTCGAACTATCATAAGAATCTTCCCCGACCCCAAAAACCCGTACATACCAATTTTCATGTCGATCGGTTCAGCAGTTTCCGAGTCCATAAGAATCAGACAGACAGAAAGACAGAAAGACAGACAGACATCACCCCATTTATATATATATATATATATATATATATATATATATATATATATATATATATATATATATATATAAGAAAAATGACTTGCGGGAAGCAGACTTTGTAGCTATACGTAAATTTTCAGAAAATTGCACTTTTGTACTAAAGGATGAAGCTAAGGATCCATTTGCGTTATATTAAAAAGAAAAAAAAACATGATCAATCATTTGAGTTTTGTGGCAATTTCCGAAGATTTCATGGTTCTATATCCGTTAACTTATTTATCTCAAAAATGATTGATTTTATACGTTAAGATAAGCACAAACAAATTTTTTTTTTTTTTAACAAAATTCATGTCATGTCCAATGGGGCTGCATCACAATTTAAAAATAGAAAGTCTTTACAGTCTTTGCCATTTTAAGAATAACTGTGATATAGTTGCCGAATAGCATTTTTGCAACATCGCATGGTAGAGGAACCTGCGAAGCCTTAGGAGGAACAATAAAACGCGTGGCTACAAAGGCTAGTTTAGCTAAAGAACGTGAACATCCCATCAAAAATGCAAAGTTACTGTTCGATTGGGATCAAAAGTGAAAGGAGGAGCAACTAACTCAAATTCACTTCTCCTATGCAACTACAACTACAATATCAAGCAACAGCTTAATGAACAAAATTCTGAAGCGATTACTGTTCAAGGAACACAAAAATACCGTTTATTCATTCCAGTTTCCGTACATAAAATAGAAGTTAGACAATTTTCAAACTGTAATGATAGTAAGAAAAATGTAGGCATCATGAAAAAATAATAAATCTGTGATAAAATGCGACTCTTTATCTCTATATATATATGTTCGTTTGTGTACGCGTCAAAAACTCGAAAAGTGCGGAACCGATTGAGCTCAAAGTTAGACACAATATACAATCCACTTCAAGGAGTGTTGTTACGGCATAAAAATTTGGAATTTTTTTTTTATATATGACCAGAGTGCGTTTCTGAAATTGAGCTTCTAATGAAAATCGGCTATTCTGTAATAAATATGTGTTCTATGTGAAGGAAACATTTTTTTTCCACGTGTTTGGCAAAATCGTGAACTGAAATTGTGTTTCGAAGTGATTTAAAATTTATCGATTCCCCTCATCTATCTATATATATATATATATAAATTTTCTGGTCGTTTGTGTGCGCGTTAATAACTCGAAAAGTACGGAGCCGACTAAGCTCAAATAATGATACAATATACAAAACAACCAAACACATCTAGGATTGTTGTTACAACATAAAAAAATGAAAAATTCAACTCAACCATGCAACCACAATGTGCCACAGCAAAGCGTGGCAGGGTACAGCTAGTCATTGTATAAAAACTTGAAATGAAATACTTTCAGAAAACTAATTTTCTTATTTGAATAAACTCGAAAAACATCCAAAAACGATCGAAAGTTGGTGATTTTCAGTTTATTTCACTTTAAAATCACTGTATCTCGGGAACGGTAGCGAATCATGCATATTTTATAAAATTGGGTCAAAAACTTTTATAAGAATCATTTCATTACAGTTTTTTTAATGATTATTTTTTTATATTACAACTTTTTTGTCATTTATTGTTCCATTTTGGTTCACTGTGCAATAAACTTCATTAGTTGTTCGCAGCAACATATAAAAATAAATTAAAATTAAATAGTAGACAACAATAACATACATTATATTACAATTACAATATACTTAATGAATAATTTATAGATATATTTATGAAAACCAATTATTAGAGGTATCATGTATTTTGTATTGATATTGAATTACGAAATGCAACGAAGCAAACATATATGACAAAACTGTAATTCTTAATTTAAAGTGTTATTTTCGAAATAAAATTTAAAATGAAACATTTTTTTAAAAGTGCATACAGCTCTATGTTATGACTTTGCGGGAGACACCGAATCAATGGGATCAACCGCTTCTGAGTTATTTTTTTTTTTGAAAAAGTTCATGCAATATCTGTTTATGCCCTTCTCAAAAGTAAGGCTAGAGTCAAAATGAAAAACCGATGACACAAATTGTCCTTTTTGGTCATAAAGAATGCGTTTGCAAAATTTTAACCCATGGTGCGAATCGAAGTTCGATCGGATATCTCCGCGAGGTATATTTTGTAGCTTCGACCAATCTTACAAATCCCCCAAAAAGATTGGACTATGGTTGCTTATGTTCCATAATCACTCACGGACATTCCCAATAAGTTCAGCTGCCCGTCGGCAGGTAACAGTTTACCGATCATGCAAAAATCATCATTTTCTACATTAATTGAACTACCCTCGTGGCGATAATAATAGATTTGAGGCATCGATGTTTGCCTTTCTGTCGAGCATGAGCAATTTGTCGGGCGCTGAGGAACTTCTGATGCTACGTGCACGAACAGAGGCACATTGCAGCATCCAGCGGTAACTAGCCCATAACCGTCTTGCAAACCACACATCGATACGATAAAGTGGTTACAAACATCTAATTTACCATCAGATATGGTTATCTTACATTGGGCTTCTGTCGATTATGATTTGCATGAGGATTATGATTGGTGATTTAAATGATGTCGCAATGTTAGTAGTAATTGGTATTCTTCACAGATCTGTTGCAACGAACGTTTCAACACTTGCTGTTTGCATTGGGAGATATGTCTTGGCATAATTGAATTGTTGTGATATTACCAGCAAAACATTCAAAATTTAATTTCAGGAAGGACATCTACAGTATATCCAGTCTTCACCCTTTCACCCAGTTTTGAAATCTTGTTGGCAAAAAGCAGAGTCAACAAATCATTAACACCCAACATGCTCTGCTGAATATCCCAAACAGAATCTCACCCCGTCACACAGACCAAAGGAAGAGCTTCAAACAAACGGAAACGAAACGAATATGGTGCAAATTTATACATATCCACCAGGGCTAGCATTTTCAGCGGGGAAAACTTTTTCCACCCCAATTCTCAATCCATGGTCTCTACAGTTTTCCGTGTTTTTGTTTCGGTTAGTTTCACTTTCTTTTTCGCATCGTGGTGTCTCTGTAGGCTTCGGCAAGGATGCAATCATACTCGTGTGCTAAATTATTCAGTGTAAGCAAATAAATTTAGTGTAAATATTTGATAAGAGATAAGCTGAATAATGCGTTTGTGGGAGTCGTCGGCAGAGAATGGAATGGAGAAATTGTAAACGAAGGAAGAAAGTTATCTAATTTTCATACACGCACAAAACCTGTGTTGTCTTGGGCACGGAAATTAAGCAATACGCTAACAGCAGTTGGCTAGCAAGCTGAAAAAGGAACTCGGGAAAATATAATCTCAGACGTTCCCTTGGTCGATGAATATAGACAGTAAGGTGGAAGGACATTCTACAGGGGGAAAAGGGGAAGCCGTCGGCATCAGGTTGGACATCAGTGCCATTAAAAACAGAATATGAAATCCGAAATGGCAATGAAAGTCCTCTTATTGTGTATTTCCTTATCTTCTTCCTATGGGTTCTTAGGGCACCGGCAGACAGCTATGCAAAACCAGGCTGGAAAATATTTCCTATATTTCACGAACCGAGACAAGCGAAGGGGATGGAACAGTTGATCTGAACCATTTCTGCTTTTTTCCTCAATGGAAAAGGATGTGAAAATACACCAGCGGTCGGAATTAGAAGCAGCTATCGAAGTGGGATCAAAGGAGAATGAGTACTTGTTGCTTCAGGGCTAGCGACTTCTTTTCGTATTTCCAGTATTGTTCAGCGTAGCGAAATTTGAAATGTTGACATGTCATTCAATTCGTCATGTATATTACTTTAACATGTTGTGTTTTCGTCAGTTTCCGAAAGTAACCGTTTAGCAGTAGATGGGATATGACGAGTTGCATAGGTTTAACAAAATAATGTAAACATTAAATTCTCATTGGATGTGATACACATTGTTGGCATTTGCTTTGGGTAAGAATCGAAAATTTAGTGGTTCAAAAATTCGAAAAACTTTACGAAAATAATAACAATGATAATGCAATAAAATAGAGAGTGAACATGTGAAAATTAGGACACGAAAACCTTGTTGGGGTTTGAAAATGTATTCTATTTATTTTCCATAGTTCAATGTAACAGGTATATATTAACCCCTGCGGTCGTATTAAATTTGGTCATGGGTACTGGTCGGAATTATTTTTCCTTGGAAAAGCAGTAATACATGCAAGATTATGAAAAATAAACATTTTTGTGAACTATATGAGTATATTAATTAACAATGTGTTTTAATGTTATGTTTTATATAAAAATTCTATTTTATATTTTGTCTTCGTGTGAAAGCTTTCGAAACAGTCTCCAAGAGTAAATCATATGAAGTATAATCAATACATTATTTTATTTTTATTATCCGTTGAATATTTGCCATTGAACACTTTTGCCATTGATGCAATAAATGTGTAATTAATGTTAGCAATTTGTATCCGAAAAGATCAACACTTTTCACTTTTAACAAACGAAATTTCATTACATGAAATTGTTCAGATGGTATATGACACTTATGCAACATTGGAGGCGATCTGGCGTAGTGGTAACATCCATGCCTCTCACGCTAGAGGTCACGAGTTCAATTCTCACTCCCGACATTCTTCCAAAAATGGAAGTAAAAAGTGACGAACCAGCCAAATGAGTTGAAAATCACTATAATACAGATAAAAAAATGAAAAAAAAACTTGTGCAACCAATTCTTGTGCTTTTTGAAAACAACTACTTCAACAAAATTTAAACCAGTAATTATTTAAAAAAATGTATCTGCGTATCTGAAATGTTCAGAACTTTTCACTTTAGATGAACAAAGATTTTGTCGCTTGAGACACTTATGCGATTATTCGAACATCATGAGACATTTATGCAAACAGTATATCTGACACTTATAAACAATCTTTTCGATCACACCAAAGTGTTACAATGGCTGTTATAGTTGTCCCATGTTCAAAAATCAGCAACTGAGAAAAACGCTTTCAAAGTTTTCTAGCAAATTTGTCTTCCAAAAGCTTTAGGCATTCCGGTTTAGCAGTACACTGGGTTTTTTATAAGCAGAGAACTATTTTTTAATGAAATGTGAAAAGATCCCCTCATTTGAATCAATCAACTTGTTGTTGCCAAATTCCATTTTCACTTGACATTCGACGTCCTTAACACTTGACAGTTGCGACCTTTTTCTTCAGTATACCTCATGTTTTCTATGTAGACCATTACATTTAAAAAAAAAGACGGGTGGGTAATGTCGGGGACATAACCGGAGTGACGTAGGACTATACAAAGGGGACAGCTTTTGTTAAATATATATTTTAAATATATTGTTTTATTTTGAATTCGTGAATACCTACCTGTCTACCTGAAAAATGGATTAGTTTACTGTTTACTCTTTATGAATATGTTGATGGTTCTGAAAAGAACCTTTGGTGTTGTGTTTTTGTTATCACTCGATATTCCCATCTTGTTCGGTTAAACCTTCCTGTTTAGCTATTGCGTATGCCACTCGCCACAGCTTTCACAGTTGGAAAATTTCTTCCCATCCAGCTTGTGACATGTTGTTCAGTAAATTACATTTAATGCGACGTGCCGGAGAAACACTTTGCCACTCACTGAAACTAATTGTTGCCTTGATGAGCGCCGAACCGCTCTGCTCTGTTCTTGATGCGGGTTTTCTGATTGTCGTGAGCAGCTTTGCAAGCCAACTCGAGCACTCCGACGGCCGAAACTCTATAATCGCTGTTAGGTATACTGGTGCTCCGGCACCAATCCGTTCGGCCTAGTTACCCTTGCGGAGCAATCAGTGAATGCGACCAACAGGGAACTGGAGACCTGCACGGTTCGAGTGAGACTTTGCCTTTCCCTTAACTTGTCCTCCTTTGTTACGTCCACGATGCCGATGCCGTACAACCACACGGGTTTACGGTTTGAAAGAAAATAAGATATTTTTTTGGGGTCCGCGTGTTTTATACTCTAGCGGTACACACTCACAGGATAGAGACAAATCGGCAGACTCAGCCAGAGGGGCGAGTCCAACGAGACGAACGAATGAGCGTTAAAAGGGAGCGATGGCAAAAAATACATTCATTACGATTTGTTCGCTCGTTGGATTCACATGCAGGCTAAAAAGGGTCCTTTTCAGGATCACAAAATTATCTTCAATCTAAAGAGTTTATTGTTTTGTTATCACTCGATATCCCCATCTTGTTCGGCTAAACCTTTCTGTTTAGCGATTGCATTTGCCACTCGCCACAGCTTTCACAGTTGGAAAATTTCTTCCCATCCAGCTTGTGACATATTTTACAGTAAATTACATTCAATGCGACGTGCCGAAGCGCCACTCAGTGTCGCATTGGAGGCGATTTCAACCTGTAATTGAACATTTACGATGACAGTGGTACAGTGTCGACTTTCAATGTGGGGTCATAATTTGGATCTCTATGTTTACAAAAATGTCCAGCTAAATAAGTCCGTCCAATTAGCTAAATGTCGAACTAATTGTAAATTACTGTACTTTCAATCTGGAAACAATTTAAGAATTGGTGAAAATTGAATAATCAGGAAAGTCCCCAACTATCAATAAGCTCAGAACAACTGCCAAATTCACATACTCATCAGATCCTGGGAAACAAATTATGAAAAAATCAATTTGTGTTTTATTATTATTTTGGATAATGTTTTAGAAAGCATTGAACTGTATCTCCTAAACTCTTTTTTGGAAGGTTTAATGGCCCTGAAAAGCGTCTTGTTTTATGGAATGGCTCCAATTTAGAAAACTTAGTACTCGTGGTTTTGAAAAAAAACCATTTCGAACGCCCTCGATGCCGCCTTGTTCTGGATTTGCCACCAAAGCAGTTTGTATAAAGAACAAACTTTTTTCTTCTGCTACCTGATGCCGTTTTGCCATTGCGTTTGCCACTCGCCACTCGCTGCAACTGCCTGTTGTTGTCTTGATGTGTTCTGTTCTGAATGCGGTTTTTCTTATCGTCGCGAGCAGCTCTACCAGCCAACTCGATCACTTCGGCGGCCGAAACTATATAACGCCGGCTAGGTGGACTGGTGCACTGGTACTAACGCACTCGGCCTAGCTACCCTTGCGAGGAACTCCAGATCAACACGGTTCGAGCGGGATTTTGCCTTTCCCTTCACTTTTCTGCTTGGGTTGGTTTGTTGATGTGTTGTGATGCGAACCGATGTGGTGTACGGTTTGAATGAGAATGATCGTTACGGCAGCGGAGCGGGGATTTTTAAGCTGACTGGCTGGCTCGAGAATTACGCATGTGTGAGACTGCGACCAATGTTTCGTTCATTTTTTTCTTTTTCCTTTCCAATCGTGCTTCATTCTATTTCGCTGCTGTTCTGGTTGCCCGTTTTGGTCGGTACGATTTGAGGAGCACAAAATGGACCAATCAAAAATGGGCACATAGTGCATTTTGACAAGGCTTGATATTTCACAATTATTTAATTATTTATCTCAAGAAAAATGAAATGTTATTCGTTATGATAGATGCGTAGATATATTTCCTATCAATTGATGCAAAAACCTTTGCGATCTATTGAGAAATGCTCTAGTTATAAGCGTTCCAAATCTTGCATTTTTTCCTACTTGTTCAGTGCCTGGATTTCCATTTCACTCCCTATATCTTCCGGTTAGACGTAGTCCTACGTCAAAAATCAATCAGACATGTAGTTTTTTTTTTATCCAAAATATATATTTTATTAAGGCTCATATGGCGTCAGCCTAACGGGGCCGAGAGTTCAATATTTTGACAATGTTTGCTTAGACTATGTTAGTAATATGTAACCGATTACTCGCGGTTGACTCGAGGTTAGTATTACAAGTGTTCTCATAATTGGTATGTCGCAGTCTTCGATGCTCTGTACGTGTGCCCGACACGGGATACTTCCTATTGGGATGCAGCTGACCATTAATCAGCAACGCCCCCCTAGTCTGTACCCCATATCTAGCGTGGTGCGTCTTTCTCGACTCGAGGAATCCAGGATAGAATGGTCACTAGCCGGCGCAATCATCAGCTCGTGTAGAGTTGTCATGAGCGGTACAACCTTTGGCTCTTGTTGAATGATCAGTGAAGAGTGTGTGTATGTATTGCCGCGACTAAGTAAAAGTTTATCGATCGGATAGGAGGGATATGAAACGGGGACACAACGAAGGAAACATCATTAAACGTTGACATCGGCGTTTCTGAGGAACAGGTATAGATGAAGCAGAAGATCAGGATCCCGGCTACCTAAGATATCCCGGACGGGGATATCCGATTGTCTGCCTTGTGCTCTCAGTGCTCTAGAGAGCTGAGAGCGAGCAGCATGGAACCGGATACACGACCAGACAATATGCTCGATGTCGTGGTAGCCATCGCCACAATCACAAAGATTGTTTGCTGCGAGCCCAATGCGATAGAGATGCGCGTTTAGGTTGTAGTGATTGGACATAAGCCGAGATATCACGCGAATGAAATCACGACCTACATTCAATCCCTGGAACCATGTACTCGTCGAGACCTTAGGGATAATCGTGTGTAACCAACGACCGAACTCATCTTCACTCCACATGCGCTGCCAACTTACGAGCGTATACTGACGAGGAATGTGGAAAAATTCATTATAAGCAATTTGCCTTTCAAAAAGTGTGCCTTCTAAAGCGCCCACCTTAGCTAGCGAGTCCGCTTTCTCATTCCCCGGAATCGAGCAATGAGAGGGAAACCATGCTAAGGTAATCTTGAATAATTTTTCGACCAAAACACTCAATAGATGTCTTATTCTTGTTAGGAAAAAAGATGAGCGTTTATCAACTTTCATTGATCGGATTGCCTCTATTGAGCTGAGACTGTCTGAAAAAATAAAATAATGGTCGATGGGCAGTGTTTCAATGATCCCTAGAGCATAGTGTATCGCACCCATTTCTGCGACATACACGGAACAAGGATCTTTGAGTTTGAAAGAGGCACTGGAATTTTCATTGAAGATGCCGAAGCCAGTGGACCCGTTTATGTATGAACCGTCAGTAAAGAACATTTTATCAGATCCAACTTTCCCATATTTTTCCGAAAATATCGACGGAATAACATTGGAGCGCAGGTGATCTGGTATTCCATGGATTTTTTGTCGCATGGACAGATCAAAAATGACAGAGGAATTGCAAAAAGTATGGGAAGCAAACTTGGTTGGAGATGCCTGGTGAAGGGTGCACGTCGTGGGTAAGGTACTCATGGTATAAAGACATAAAACTTGACTGAGGAGTCAGCTGGAGTAGATTTTCGAAGTTATCAATCACCAATGGATTCATGATCTTGCAACGGATGAGAAATCTGTAGGATAATTCTGTAAACCGAAGAGTAAGCGGGGGTACTCCTGCCAAAACTTCGAGACTCATCGTATGTGTCGAATGCAAACACCCCATGGCTATACGCAAGCAACGATATTGTATCCTCTCCAGCTTGAGAATATGAATCCTGGCAGCTGATCGGAAGCAAAAACTGCCATATTCTAACACTGACAATATCGTTGTTTTGTACAACTGAATGAGGTCTCCTGGATGGGCACCCCACCATGTTCCGGTTATTGTTTGGAGGAAATTGATTCTTTGCTGGCATTTCTGTTTCAAATACGCAATGTGTCTCCCCCAGGTACACTTAGAATAGAAATATACACCCAGGTATTTGAAAAACATAGAGTGTTGGATCGTTTTGCCGGATAGGTGAAGCTGGAATTGGGCGGGTTCGTGCTTCCTAGAAAAAACGACCATTTCAGTTTTCTCCGTAGATAATTCGATACCCAGCTTGAGGGCCCACGTGAACAGATTGTTCAGGGTATCTTGCAACGACTTTTGCAGAACGACGGGATTAGTACCCGTGATGGAAATAACTTCATCGTCTGCAAGTTGTCTCAGCGTGCAGTCTCTAGTTAGACAATCATCCATATCATTGACGTAAAAACTGTACAAGAGGGGGCTTAGGCAGGAGCCTTGTGGTAGGCCCATAAAACTGTAACGAGAAGATTTCGAGCTGCCATGAGAGAAAATCATGTGCTTTTCTGACAGTAAATTGTACAGGAAATTGTTAAGAATTGGTGAAAGTCCACGATTATGAAGCTTCTCTGAGAGAATTTCCATGGAAACTGAATCAAATGCCCCTTTGATATCGAGAAAAACGGAAGCCATTTGTTCTTTGCGAGCAAATGCGATTTGGATTTCAGAAGATAGCAGCGCGAGACAATCATTTGTCCCTCTACCTCGGCGGAAGCCAAACTGCGTATTTGACAGCAAATTGTTCGTTTCGACCCACTTGTCCAAACGAAGTAGAATCATTTTCTCTAACAATTTACGAATACAGGATAACATTGCAATCGGCCTATACGAGTTGTGATCGCAAGCCGGCTTGTTGGGTTTCCGTATGGCTATCACTCTCACTTGTCTCCAGTCATGCGGGACAATATTCAGCTTCAGAAACTTGTTGAACAAGTTCAGCAAACGCTGTTTTGCCAAGTCGGGAAGATTCTTCAAAAAGTTGAATTTAATCTTGTCCAACCCCGAGCTGAATTGTTACATGAGAGAAGGGCAATTGAGAATTCCACCATCGAAAAATTCTCATAATCGCTTTGAAGTGGAATGTCGCGTACGACGTTTTGTGCAGGAACGGTGTCGGGGCAAACCTTCCTTGCAAAGTTAAAAATCCAACGGTCAGAGTATTCCTCACTTTCGTTTGTATGGTTCCAGCCACGCATTTTCCTAGCCGTATTCCAAAGAGTGCTCATAGCGGTCTCCCTTGACAAACCATTGACGAACTTCCGCCAATATCCACGCTTTTTTGCTTTAATCAAACCTTTTAGTTTGGTTTCTAGAGCTTGGTACTTTAGAAACCATTCCACTAATCCAGTTTTCCTGAATTTTTTGAAAGCGGATGATTTTTCAAGGTAGACCTTTGAACACTCCTTGTCCCACCAAAGTGATGGAGGACGACGTCGGAAAGTGGTAGCCGGTACACGTTTCTTTTGAGCTTGAAGTGCGCTTTCGTGAATCAAACTCGATATAAAGTTATACTCTTCGAGTGGAGGAAGTTCATGCATTGAAACAATTGCTTCAGATATTATTTCCGCAAATGTTCTCCAGTCAATATTCTTCGTGAGGTCATACGAAATATTGACTGACTCACGAGAGCTTGATTCATTAGCGATCGATAACATTATTGGTAGGTGATCACTACCATGGGGATCTTGGATTACCTTCCACATGCAATCCAGGGATAACGAAGAAGAGCATAGAGATATGTCTAGCATGCTTGCCCGTGCAGGAGGGTTGGCTATTCTGGTTGCTTCCCCAGTATTCAAAACTGTCAATTTGAAGTTGTCGCACAGATCATAAATCAAAGTGGCACGGTTGTCATCGTAGAGTGATCCCCATGCTGTTCCATGGGAGTTAAAATCACCTAAGATTACCCGCGGCTCCGGCATTGCCTCGATAGTATCAAAGAACTGATGGCGGCCTACCGTAGTTCTGGGAGGGATATATATCGAAGCAATGCAGAGGTCTTTGCCATTGATTTGTGTCTGGCAAGCAACAACTTCAATGCCTGTCATCGATGGGAGAGTGACTCTATAGAAGGAGTGACATTTTTTAATCCCCAATAGTACGCCACCAAACGAGTCATTTCGATCGAGGCGAATAATGTTGAAATCGTGGAAATTCAGCTCATCGGCTGAAGAAAGCCATGTTTCACAGAGAGAAAATACATCACAGTTAGAGCTTTGAACTAAAAATTTAAACTGATCTAGTTTAGGAATAATGCTTCTGCAATTCCACTGTATTACAGTGGTCAAATCCTTGACCTCTTGCACTGAATCAGGCATCGAGGGAAATGAACGCTGCCAAAAAACCACATTTTTCTTTCAAAAATGTTCTCACAATCGGAAGCAAACATAATACTATGCTTTTAAGAGGGTCGTTTATATTTAAAGCATTTAAAATGTTGTCCACCAGGTCAGAAAGCGCAAGCAAGCCAGATTGTGGCTGTTGCCTCGACCGCGAAAAAGGAGCAGACGTGTTGGGTGCTGCTCCGGGAAGTGCTGAGGACCCCTGGTGCGTAGAACAACCGCTTAAACCAGGAGGTACTTGCTTCGGTCTATTCTCAGCACGTTCGATTCGAGTTTTCATTCCAACTTGGGAAGTTTCGGTTTTCTTTCTGGGGAGTGATGGAAAATTTTCTTTTCCTGATGGCACCCTGCGATGTACCGGAACTTCCTGCATTGGGGGCGTCAGCAACAGGCTCGTCGTTCTGCAGAATGGAGTAGGGATTGTCCTGAGTCGTTGGAACGGGACTCTTAAGCATTCCTGCATAAGTCCGCTTGGAACGTTCTTTTAAGGAACGCTTGATTTTTTCCCCTCGTTGTATGTACACCGGGCATTGAGTAAGATCATGAGGAGTCCCGCCGCAATGAAGACACTTGCGCTCTTTCGGGCAAGGATTCTCATCATGGCTCTCTCCACAATCTGCGCAACGTTTTTTGTTGCAACAATAGGCGGCCGTGTGACCGAGTTGCATACATTTGTTGCATTTCATTACCCGGGGTACAAACAACCGAACAGGTAAACGAAGTGCACCTATTGCAACGTAGTTAGGAAGGGCGGAACCCTCAAATGTCACACGAAAAGAGTTTGTCCCATTGAGGACTCGTTTGTCATTTTTAAGTGACACAGATTTCAGTCGATCGCATGCAAGAATCTTCACACTTTTAAGTGAAGAGTTCTTGAAGCGACCGACACCATCGAGTATATCTTTTCGAGTCAAACCCTTTTCGTTTATTACACCGTCTATTTCAACGTTGCAACAGGGTACGTATACGCGATACTCGATCGCAAAGAGATCACAGCGCGTTATTTCATTCGCTTGGGTTCTGCTGGAGACGACAACTCGTAATTTGTCTGGCCCCATCCGAGTAATCTCGGTAATTTCGGAAAATTTCTGTGTCAACTCTTTTGAGATGCGAATGACGTTAAGAGGTTTGGATTTTCGTCTAAAGTATACGATAAATGGGCCTTTGGCGCCATCGGGGTATTCTTTTAGACGAAAATCCTGCTTCTCGTCTTTTTCCTCATCTTCAGAGCTTTCTATCTCGTAAACAGAATTTTCCTCCTCATCTTCTGTTTCATCCTCCTGCTCTTCAGGAGGAGGTTCATTATCTGATATAGTCTTTGGCGTGGATGGGGGATCCTCCCCGCCCTCTGCCATATTAATAAAAACGAAGAAGTAGACAACTGTTCGATATGAACAGAATATAATAATTTGGAAAATATAAATTAGTAAAAGAAATTATATTTCTATATTAGTTATTGTTGAAAATTTTATTTATTTCAATTTTTGTTATTATGTGTAATTTGAAAATGAAAAAAGTTCCAATAATAGTTCAACAGTGATGTATCAAAATGGACACCCCTAATGCCAACGCTTGCCGATTTGGTAAACACAAAGTTTAAACAATGGTGTAAATCGTGCACAGAAGCTATACAGAATGATGGAAGAATAAAGAGGAAAATAAACTTCTACTTGCCGCCGCTGTGTAGCGTGTGTGATGATGTGTCTTGCTGCCGGATTGTCTCGATAGCGCACCACTTTTTATGAGCTTTACTTCGCTCGCAGCGCACCAGATGAAAAAATACACACTAGAAACGGATGTAAAAAAAACACCTATATCGGATCAAATATAGGTTCGACCGATCTGCTTGCGAGTTGTCGAAGCAGTTCAACATGTAGTTATCAAGTTATGATTTTTGATAATCTTGGTGTGGACATACTATAGCTTAGACTATTGCAGATATCAGAATATAAAATGTGACCAGAGGCCAGAAAAACGACATCATCAGGGTTGTCATAGCTATGTATTGTGGTTGGAATGAAGTATTTTCCATTTACTGGATATATTTACAGAAGTGCTCCCGTGGCCGAGTGGTTAGCGTCATAACTAACATGCCGGGTGTTCGGGTTCGATTCCCGTTCTGGTCGGGGGAATTTTTCGTCAAAGAAATTTCCTCCGACTTGCACTGTGATCACGCGTATTCTAGAGCTTGCCACTCAGAATGCATTCAAGGCGTGTTATTTGGCATAGAAATCTCAACTAAGTACTAATAAAAATGACGCAAGTAATACTACGTTGAGACGGCGAAGTTCCTCTAGGAACGTTAGTGCCATTGAAGAAGAAGAAGAAGATATATTTACAGACCCTTTCTGGTGATCTGTTTAATTTTCCATATGATTTTTTTTAAAGATGTAGAGGAAAAGGGGGGAATTTGGACCACCTAAGCAAACCAAACCAATACGGTCTAAATAAAAAATGTAACAGCATATACTAAGCTACACTTGTTTTCTCTCAATTAAAAATGTTTAATCATTTTAAACTACCAAATATATCATAAAATAAAAAAGATGATTTTTGGACGTTAAAATTTGATGCGGGGTGATTTGGTCCAGTGTGTGTTTCATCGAAAAACCTTCTTATGTTTATGTAAAGTATTTTGGAATAATGATACAACCAGTAACAGTGTTCTGGGATCGATACCAGAAAAATTGGATTGAGACCATCTCGAATTCTGTATGGATTTTTTCACTGTTGTTCGAGCATTTTCAAACACTTTCGATGCTTGGTCAAAGAAAATCCGTTCTTGATGGCCTGCGTTGCTCTTTCATGCTCCTCCTTCTTCCAAAGTTGTCTGCTCATCCTCTTTTTGTAATTCAGCGACATCTGGAATCAATTAGACCAAAGAAAAACCTCCAATCTGTAGGACCAATTCACCCCACAAAAACGTGTCCATGTCACCCCACACAACATGCAAAAATTAAAATGTAATTAATTTGATTCATTGTTATCAAACTTACAGTTTCGCTGCATCAAATTGTTCCTCTTCTGTAGGCGAACAGAACTTTACTACACAATACACGAAAAGTTTGTTTAACCAGCGGGAAAACCCTTAAAGCCACGATCGAAAAATTCACATTTTTTGACAATCAAAGTGCTTGCTGTGTTCATGCTACCATTTCCCTCCACCTGTCGAATTTTACCGAAGTTTTTTCACGTTAGTTACATACGGTTCATTAATAAAAGAAGATGACATTATAAAAATTAAGGGGTCTCCGTAGCCACGTTGGTTGCGCGTTCGCTTAGTAAGCGATCGATCGTGAGTTCAAAACTCAGGGCCCTCATTGGTCATCTTTGTGTTGTTACAGAATAACTACGTCCACGCAACAATCATCAGCGATGGAGATCGATCCATGGTCGAAATAAGATCGATTCATCCATACAACTACTCTGCTCTGCAAGAAACATCGGGCTGCTGTTCTATAAATAACTCAACAATGATCAATCAACTGTCTCCGCTGTCCGGTCTAACTGGATAATGGAAGAACAGAACGAAAACTCTTACGCCTATATGGTAACTGTGTAAATGTGTACCATATGCAATGGTATAGAAGGGAATACTCTAACGCCGAAAACATGGCAACTGTGTAATGTGCTAATTATAGATATGATAAACATGTGACATGTACACGATTGAAATTCGGCTCGGTTACAGCTAAAGCTAATGAGCCTAAAATAAACAAAAGGGATAAAAAAATTTATAAAAAATCCAAGTTGAACCGTACTTTTTGAGATAATGGGGTGGTCCAAATCACCCCGTATGGCCAACTCACCCCGTGTTACCCTACTTATTCTTTAGTGGCAATAACGTTCTTAGAGGAACTTCTGCCTTTTCAACGTAGGTATTACCGACG
The DNA here is from genome assembly GCF_029784135.1 of Toxorhynchites rutilus septentrionalis. Taxonomy (NCBI): domain Eukaryota; kingdom Metazoa; phylum Arthropoda; class Insecta; order Diptera; family Culicidae; genus Toxorhynchites; species Toxorhynchites rutilus. The sequence goes on from NC_073745.1 coordinate 155,092,627, forward strand.
TCATTTTTATTAGTACTTAGCTGAGATTTCTTATGCTTAATATTACACGCCTTGAATGTAGCTCCAAAATACGAGTGACTAGAGTGCAAGTATTTGATTCTTTAGTAGATTTTTTGGTGGATCTGATGCGTGATTTCATTACAATCTCAAAAACAGACTCTAACTTTCGTAGTGAGTCTCAGTCTCAGCATCTGACGTTGGCTGATCGCTGTTTAGAGTAAAACTAAAAAAAAAGAAAATCAATGAGTAAAATAATTTATACCTCTCGGCTGATGCAATGTTACATGCTTTTCAACTTACCAACATTCACTTCATAGATGCTTCAAATATAAAAGTTCACATCGTGACATACGCGGAATATAAGCTGAATCAAGCAACAAACGCATTATTTTCAGAAAAATACTAGAGGGGGGTTATATTGGTGATATAACCGCAATCAGAGATGAAACAAAGTGTCAGTCACCGATGACTGACATGGTGTTAAATAAACATTTCCATCGAGTAAATTCTAATTTGCCAATATTGTGCTTCGCATTTGCTGAACATGATACCGGCACGCGCGGCCTGACCGGAAAGTCGCTATAAAATCGCGTGGAACTCAACGTGTTAATAAAGAAAAAAAGAACAACCGCAAGGTCTACCGTTGGCTAAGTAATCATTTGTGTGTAGTTGCATCTGATTCAATTCACAATGAATAAATGGATATTTTGAGAATTTGCTGAACGTTCTTCTTGTAAGTATGAGAGTGGATGAGTATAAGTGTTGAATTATAATTTAAAAGGGAAGGACATACAATTCGATTCTTTTGAACTGATCGGTAGTCCTGTAATATATCGATGGTGGGCTTTGTAGAAGCAACTGAAGATAGTTGTAACATGATTATTTTTTCTCTTGAGATGTATTATTATATAATATATAGGATATATGTTCTCACTGTCAGTATGTATCTCTTCTTATAGAAGTTTACTGCCTTCACACACTATTTTATATTTGTTCTACGACCACCATTGTAAACCTTTGTCAACGTATAAAATCAACAACCATTGCGTGCAATTCAGTACACAAACTCGCTGTTCTTAATGATATGAAAACCAATGATGTACTGAACCCATGAGAGCCTCCGCACCAATCTACTTAAGGCTTTCGAGACAATTCAACAACGACACTGTTGCTTTTATCAAACAATACGGTCTCTTCGATATGGTTGTTCGCGATATATATCGATTTATCATTGATAGTTCGTTTTTCACCAGAGGTTCCGATTAGATCGACAGTAGAAAAGAAACGGGAAATTGTGCTTTGGTGAGCGAGCGCGAATATTCTACACCAGCTTCACAATTATAACTAAATGGGTTTTCAGTTCAGTTCTTGTTTTAAATTGACCCTAACCCAAAGGTCATTCGTCCATGAAATAGATTTCCTAACGGGAACTCGCTTATGTACAGTTTTGTGTGTTTTCAATAGTCTTCGTTGAGCAGGAAAAGAATAATTAATACTCAAAGCAGGAATCGATTTCACCTCACAAATACCCAACGCAAATAATATCCCCTTCCCGTCAATTAGAATGATCAATCGATTTCAGCATTCGGGTACATTTGATATTATAATGGCTTGGTATGGTGAAAAATTCTCTATTCATATGATATATTTCGTATTCTCCGATATCGAGTTCATAGCCATTGGCACCATATGTTCTTAATCTGTATCGAATTATCATCGAAACTTCATTTTTCGCTAAAATCTTCGTTCAGTTCGGCAGCAGAAACGAAATCGGATTAGGAGAGAAGAGTATACTGCATTGGTGTGTGAGCGAGAACATCCTACACCCACTTCACAATCGGAACTAAATAGATTTCCGAGCGGGCATCGGATTTTATATAAATTTGTGTGATTTCAAAAGCCTGCTTCCGAAGCTATTTATATTCTATTGAAACATTTTTTCGGGTCAAAAAGTAGCAATAAAACTTGACATTTTATCTTTTGTATAAAATGATTATCATACTTTTTCGTTGAGCCGGGACAGAATTTTTGCGTTTCTGAATGTTTACCGACTTCTTTGGTAAAATCTCGGATAAAATGTAGGACACAAATGAATCAAAAGATTTATAGTCTCCGTTAACAAACAAACGAAGAAGTTGAAACGCACACTTCAGGCACGATTCATCAGTAATCCAGCTAGTGAACAGACGGCAGCAGTAGCGAAAGCGAGACTCTAAAATGGCTTCTCTCAAGGCCGATATTCAAGAGTTTAGTTTTAGTTTTCTCAATTCGCAAACCAACCAATCGCTAAAGTCATAAGGAACCGTTATTTTATTCAACCAACGCATCATTTATTACATAGAATGATTGCACTGAGCTACGTGAATGATCGGCAAAGCAGTAATATTTTCAAATTAACTCTCAACTCTAACATATGATGTTGGCTGATCGCTATCTAGAGAGTCACTAGCTGAAAAAATCACAGCTACGTAGTTTATATGTCCGTTCAATGCAACGTGACATGTTGCATCATTATCGTCATTTTTTACAGCACAACTGAGAGAGCATTCAGCCGATCAAAGCGCGAAATATTCATTTAAATAATTTTTTACATTTTACAGTTGTTCAATAGTTAGCTCGAATGTATAGAATATACACTTTTGTTTATTGTAAAAGGTACGTAGACATATTTCTCATCGATTGATGTAAATATTTATGCGATCTATGGAGAAACGACGGTGCTTAGTTCGCAATATTTCCTCTTTACTTCCTCATTGTCCGTAGAACGAACGCTGCATTTGATTTATGTATCACTTATATATCAGCGTCCTTTGGGAGGCAATTAGCACCGTTATTAGGACGTAAAAATGATTTCGAGAAAACTCGGTAAATCCTGATGCAACGACAAGAAAATAAATGCACTGATTCTACCGAACAAAATAGCACTGCTATTCGCATTATCTTCCATTGTTTCTATTCTTGTATTGAGTTTTCTTTATATGTGTGTGATATCAGCATTAGGGATGAATGTTATCTGTTCGCTGGATTGATACATATTCATCTGTATATTTGTTTCTACCTGTTTTAATCTTATTTGGTATAAATAAGCCATCCGTGATTTGAAATTAGAGTCTCAATCAGTGATGTCACAAATATATATTCATCTAGAAAAGTACAGATTGTTCCGTTTATTTTGATCCAGATTACAGATTTTCAACAAAAAATACAGATCGGTAAGGATTTTTTTTGCGCGTAGAATTTATAATACTATTTCCATTGTTTCGAAGAAAAATTGAGAAAAAATCCTCCATGAATCATCAGTTGGAGAAAATTTTATAGTTAAATTCGCTTGTTTCTAGTCAAATACCTAAGTGACGTGTCAACACCTGACTTTTTGCAGATTCCGACTCATGAACATTAGTGCTAAATTTTCAGTTCCGTTTAAAAACTTTTAAATGGATCTTCTTCTCTGCTTTGTCAACAGATTAAGAAGAATTGAAAATACATGCTGCAAAACTGGGACATGATAGATTAAGAAGAACCTCGATTGCAATCTTTTACTTTCCAAAGCAGATATGCATTTTTGCAGTACAATATACTGTTTTTGGTGAATTTATATCGCTGTTTCGATATTCACTTATTTACCAAAATACAGCAACCATCAATTCAAATTATACCGTTAAAAATGCTTACAGGTTGTGTTCATATTTTCGAGTTTTGATGTGTTTTTTGTTATATGGTTGATATACCATACAACAGTAAACTATTTAAATCAACCGCTCGACAATCTTATCCTCGCCTTACTCACAGTTCCTCTAAAATTTTTTGACTGGCGAATAATGTAGAACTTTCAGTGCGATCCAGAATCATTAGTTATTGAAATTTTTTTTTTTCATTTAAAAATTTGAACATTTTCAAAAGATGTAAGAAATTGCATTATTTCCCATTTATAAGTTTTTATAATTTATAATTTATAATTTATAAGTTCTTTAAATTCGAATAAGTTTGAAAATATCATTTATTTGCAATAAAATTCATGGAAGTATTCTCCATTATTTTTTACAACATTATCATATCGATGAAACCCGAGACTCTCCAAATTTGATTTCATACCAAACTGTGAAATGCGGACAGGATGCATAAAATTTTGAAAACACACATTCTTTTCAATCAGTTCTAGTGTATTTTAAGTATTTTTTGCAACAATACTTAAAATACACTCCTACTGTGTGTATTTGCGGTAGACTGTCATAAACATTCGTTTAGCCGAATTTTAGAAAAGTTCGAAAAAATATCAAAAACTTTTTTTAAGCGGAGTTTCTTTTATGGTAGTGGTAGTATGCCTGAACCAAGTACGCGAGAACAGTACAGGTTGTACTCACACATATTGTAGTTTTTGTAGGAAAGGTGGTCGAGTTTTTGTTTCTTAATGTGACATGGGGGGGAGGGGTGTAGCCGTGATCCTTGCGTAACAAAACTCCAATCTTATTGCTAAAAAATTCACGCGTCGGTATATGCTGGACCATTTCGGTTTTGGGACCGAATGAGGTGTTGAGCCAAAACGATACAGCATGTGTTGTAATGAGCTTAACAGCAGCCAGTGAGCACCGATTAATACGTCTCGAATATCGCCATAATCTACCGGATATTTTTTTTCATGGCTGCTAAACATAAGTTTATTCCGTCTGTTCAGAGAATGTATGATGAAGCTAGGGTTCCTGGTCATGCTGAAGCAGTTGAATACAGTGTTCCAATGTACGTTGCAGTTCGCACTGTTCTTCGAACGTATTTCCTCATGAGCTTGATAAAAAGGGTGTGCGAGTTGCCTGAATTCGAGATAATTCAGTATCAAGGAACAATCAAACTTGGATGAAAAACTTGAAACAAGGGACCCGAAACTGGAAACGAAAGATTTTGAGTATCAAGGGGAATCGTTATCCGGTGAGTGGAATAACCTAGCTATCGATGGATATCCTGTCAAAACAGAATGTATCAGGTCCGCAAACTCGATAAAGTGGAATTAGCACGATATTAAGCCGAGTGGTTTGCTCGTCACGTAAGGATATCCTAGTGCCATTTTCAAGTAGTGAAATGTAACGACAGGAACTGCTGCATTTATACTAGCCCATGTTCCTCTCAGCTAAACACAAGATGTTATGAAAGCACCAATCTCAACAGATGTGAGCAATAATCTCGGTCCCTGTTTGTTCGAAATTCTATGAACTTGTAGAAAGTTCTTCCGAAATCACTACCTGCATATAAGGAACTTCCGTATGAACATTTGATTCCGATCTGGGCGGATGTCTGATTTGTTTCGTTTATATTTTCATTACTTAAATAAAGCTAAAGTATTACAAAAGTTTTTTCAAACGACTTTGATTTTGTTTACAGATTATGATAGCGTTAACTTATGGGGAGGGGGGTTGGTCTTGCATTAATTATTGTTACATGTGGGGCGAAGAACTGCATTTTAGCGTTACGTAATTTGTGTACCATGCCTTATCAAAGGCGCACTAAGGTTTCTTTGAGGCTGAAGGGCCAAATAAAATATGGAGCTACGCGGTACCGACTTTCAGACTATCAGACAAAGGAAAAAGTGGTGTTCTGTTTGTCCCCAGACAAATGCCCAAATTTTGAAAGAGTCACAGAAAAACAAAGTAGAATTGGCTCAAATCGCATGGAAATGCATAGAAACAGTCAGAAAATAAAGTAATATTGTGTTTTCTGACGGGAAAAATAATTTGGACGGACCGAACTGTTATAATTTCTAATGGCAAGCTTTGAGTAAATTTGGCTTTGGGGGTGGAAGTTTGATGATGTGGGATGTCTTCTCTTATCATGCAAAACTTCCGATTCATTTCATCTCAACCCGATTGAATATGAAACTTCAGGAAGACGTACTGATCGGTCACATTGAATACAATCCTTACGAAAGAAAACAATCCTTAGAACATAAATTTTCAACAGGACAATGCATTTATTCCCGTCTTCAGGCTTTTTGCAGTGAAAAATATCCCGCTACTTAACTGGCCAGCATTTAATCCAGATTAAAATCCCATTGAGAACATCTGGGAGTTTGACAACATTTTCAGCCCCAAGTCTAATTGACGTGTATTGTGCCAAAACCGATACGGCAACACATACCAATTGTTGGTTATGGATTCTCTCTCTTCAAATTCTGCAAGCTTTTTGTTAGAATTTGACAATTCGGATGAACGGATCTCTAACAATTTTTCACATTTTTCCCTATTTTGGTACAAAATGACCTTGCCACCCTATTCCGCGGATAAATCACATGCCAAAATCAATTAATATTCGAATTTGCAATGATGCTTTTTTGTCATGCAGAAACCTTTAGGAATTTAATAATAGAATTTCCATCTGTTGGTCGCAGTCAACTTTTATTGAAATTAAAATTTCTGATTGTTTTATCAAATTTGGGAAAACAAATATATTATCAAAATATGCTTATTAACGGGTTTTGGCACCCTGTATTAACAGCTTGGAAACAGTAGCTGTGCTGTCATGATGCGTCAAATCGCACGTTTCCTTTCCATCATGAAAGTGCCAGCACCTGTGGGAACCCCAAAAAGGGAAAACAACAACGACTGATGCTGTGAAGCTGTCTCAATGGCGCTTGGTTTGGAAAACGTCACATGAGCCTCTTCTACGTACAGCATCAGTCCATCCGTTCAAGATTCTAGCAAAACGTGGCAACACAGCAGGACTCGATTGGGAGGGCTGAGGCGCGTGCGCCTCCAATCTGCCAGCCTAAACATTGGCGGAAAACATCGTCACCACCATATTTTCCTTGCTCGAAGAGAGCACTAGACAGCCGAAGAGGAACTGTTGTTGAGCTGAAAGGGTTTCTGGCGCTCTCGTTTTTTCCAGACCGGGAAGTTCCGATGGAAACCTACCATCCGCTTTTCCGCTTGGGAAACTCTCTCCCCTAGGTTTGCTCTCGCTGAAAGACTGCTGGTTTTATTTTTAAAAAGTCCGGTCGATCCTATGACATCATTCAGTTGTCCGCAGTGCTCTCACAACATCAGGTCGAACTCCCAACAACCCGGCGTGGCACAAGGATTGTGATGCGAAATTTCTTCCGCCCATCGTCTTACATCAGAAGTGTGCAATGGCGTAGTTTTTAAGTTTTCCGATGAGTGTTCGATTCAAGCAATGAGATTTTATGTACATGGTGAAAAGCGATGTGAACTACCATTTTTCAAAGGACTGTAAGGATTCTGAGTGAAATTTTTGAAACCGACGACAAAACTGTGAAAATTTTCAAGGGTGAAAAACAGGCAGGAAAAACAAACGGGAAATCATTCGTCAATCCGCGCTCTCAGATTGTGTGTGATACGTTTTCTCTTGGAATCTCTCAATGCTGATTATATTCCAGCATGTATTTTGCAGCAGTGTGAGTGCGAACAAATTTCGGGGATTTCCTTCATTATGTGACGTTGTGATTTGGCCCGTGGATGAGTCATCCTTTCGGTTATAAACATAGCTATACGTATACAGAGCGTGAGAGTGCAAAAGGATCGAACGAACAGTGGCTGGAAAATAGAAAATATCATAACAGTGGTGCATAAATAGACAACGTATTGCATTCCCTCTCGATTGTGAACCGTTTTTATCGCGTGTGTAATTTGCCTGACAATTTCAATCAATTCGATTGTGCTAATTTGATAATTTAAACAAAATAGGAAGCGAGAAAAACAGGTACGTGGGTGAATTTTCCGTATTTGCGGGTACAAATTGAGAGTTTTACGTTCCATGCGTTTGACCTCGAGATGATGCGAGAGAATCGGTGTGGGTGTAGTTGTTGGCCCCATCATCATCGTCATCGTGAGCAAAACAAGTCCCGCATTGGAGCCACCCGAGGAGTGTTAAGGAATGTCTCATACGTAAACATATGTGCATATATATGATAGCGATGTATTATTATATGTGGTTGGCTGCTTTCGTAACACTTTTCACGACTTTGAGAAATGTCAAAATTCTTGCTTCCGGTATTAAGAGGGCTATTTTGTGACGATCTTATCTTTATGTTTCGAAGGTAAACAATCCTTATCTCTGTCAATGGTCGGCGGAGTAGAAGATGAATGGAAAAAGTGTATCGCATTCTCTATTGTTCACCGGTGACATACAAATCGTGTGGCACTATTGGATTAGTTTTTTCGGAGCTATATTAAGTGTCAGGTTGATGTCATAACAAAAGCTATGCTTGGTGATCTTCAGACCAGCATACAATGACTTGGTAGTAAGACTGTTTGCTGTCGAAGAGGAATGTAATTTTTTGGTGTTGAATTCCAAATACATCAATGAAATATTATTCAAATTAGATGAAAAATATTAAAGCAAAAATCTCTTTTTATTGGTATTGATAAAAAATTAGATAAAAATTTAGACATTTTATTCATTTCTTAAAAATAAGTTCACTATATTATATGCTTGTTGATTTAGATACCCATTGTTAATTGATCAATCAGAGAAAAATGATGTGAGTTATTTTAATGGTGAGTATTTTTACATTTTCATTATAGATGTTCTTCCAATCTATGTAAGGGTCAGAGGCTAATGAACTCTCTTAAAAATGTTTTATTTGACTTTGAGAACAGAAAAAAAAGTCACAGTAGGATTGTGTCCGAGACACGACCGCATAGTTGACGTAGGATTCCGTTAGGCTATCTGTTGATTTTGGATATGTTGGAAAAATTACATTGGTAAACTCTTTGGTAATGATTTGGTGGCCCTAAAAAGGGCCGTTTTGTTTAGTTGTGCGGTATTGTTTGTTCACTCCACTAGTGTTTACCGAGTGATGTTGATAGAAAGATGGTAAACAGTCGTTGGATGGTGCGTATCAGATAAAAGATGCCGAAGTGGAACGAGATATGATGGAAACCGTCCTCTGTGATCCTTGACGAGATGCCTCCTGTGTTACGTATGGATGAAATAAAGAAGAAAAAACTCACTGACTAATTACCAATACAGAACACAATTATCAATTTTTCTCGTCAGTAAAAACTTGTTACTTTAATATAAAGAAAACATATTTGAAATGGAAAAGGTAATTTTCTTTTATAATTTTTACTTTCTGAGTGTTTTTTAGACAGCTCAAACCGAATGACCCGTTCTCGAGCAGGAACACACCTAGGTTTTCATTTATGAAAATTGAAATAAATCGTTTCATATATCAAGTCATTTTTAACACATCTTCTACCATATACGATTTTACACCTACACTTGTGCTAAATTTTTCACAATACACGATCGGTCATTGATATAAAATTTCACGAAGCACCCAACATTAAAGTTCCAAATTTAAATTTTATTTGCTAAAATTAATCGTTTCACTCACCTTACTTGCAATGTGAAAATGCCTCCGACTTGCATATTAGGCTGTCAAAAAAGTCCTGCGGTATTTTTTTTGAATTTTCATTTGTTCATAAAATTAGTTACAATCATCTGTTTTAAGTCAAATATGCGCCGTTTTGTTCGATGACTTGTTCCCAACGATATGCCAACTTCATAATACCCCTGTTATAGAAGCTCGCTTCCTTATTGGCAAAAAACTCGGATAGCCAATTTTCACAGGCCTCTTTTGTGGCTAACTTCTGACTACCTAGCTCGTTCGCCATGGACAAAAACAGGTGGTAGTCACTTGGTGCAAGGTCCGGACTTTACGGCGGATGCAAAAGAACCTCCCATCCGAGCTCCCGGAGCTTCTGGCGCGTCACCAAAGAAGTGTGTGGCCTGGCGTTGTCCTGATGGAAGACAATGCGGCCTCTGTTTATCAAAGATGGCCTCTTCTTCATGAGTGCTACCTTCAAGCGGTCCAGTTGTTGGCAGTACAGGTCCGAATTGAGCGTTTGGCTATAGGGAAGCAGCTCATAATAGATTATTCCTTGACAATCCCACCAAACACACAGCAGAACCTTCCTGGCCGTTAATGAGGGCTTGGCCACCGTCTGAGCCGCTTCAGCGGGCTTCGACCACGACCGTTTGCGCTTCACGTTGTCGTAAGTGACCCACTTTTCATCGCCAGTCACCATCCGCTTCAGAAACGGGTCGATTTTGTTGCGATTCAGCAGCGATTCACATGCGTCGATACGGTCAAAGATGTTTTTTTGCGTCAACGTGTGTGGCACCCATACATCGAGCTTCTTTGTGAATCCAAGCTTCTTCAAATGGTTAATAACGGTTTGATGACTTATTCCCAGCTCTTGGCCGATGCTACGGCTACTACTATGCCGGTCTTTCTCGGCTAATTCAGCTATTTTGTCGCAATTTTCGACGACAGGCCTTCCGGAGCGTGGCGCATCTTCGACGACCTCTACACCAGAACGAAAACATTGAAACTATCGTTGTGCGGTGGAAATGGAAACTGTATCGGGTCCATAAACTGCACAAATTTTATTATCAGCTTGAGAGGCATTTTTGCCTTTGTCATAGTAGTACTGTAAAATATGTCGGATTTTCTCTTTATTTTGCTTCATATTTGCGACACTATAACTCACGAACGACTTAACCAAACAAAACACTGTCAAGGACTATATTATAGCGCGCAAAAATACATTTCCAACAAGCTATAGTATGACTCGATACAATGAATACAACTAGAACTACGCGCTTACAACGACATCTCGCGGAAATACCGCAGGACTTTTTTGACAGCCTAATGTAATCGGGTCCGACCTGTATAGTAATGTTTCGTACTTGAGTTTTGACAATTATCCATTCATGGCTTCAACTTAATTTAATGTTGCACATTCGACACAAAAATGAGTTTTCGCATCGAATATATTATCAAAACACAGTCTCTTCCGGTGGTAATTCGTAATCACAACTCTCGTTGAAATTCGCTCCTCTCACAATTTACCTCGTTCCGCTAATATTGAGGCATTCCATGGTCCAGATTTCATTAGCAGCCTCAAGCTTTAAGTCGCCTCTTTGTTTATTTTTTTGTCTTACGAAAGACTTCTCGGCACTAGTAAATAATTGGCCAAAGGATCCCTATCTCCTGGGTGAGACTGCAATCTTGATTTCTGGGTCGAAAAAATAGCAACTCTCATTCGCCAACTGGATGTCTGATAGAAACTATTTTCAATTACACCTCTTGGTGGTCTCAGTATACATTTAGATTACCTGAGCAGAACTGATTTCTGAACTGAATTCCTGATCAAAAAATCAAAACTTTGAGCGCTTTGTGGCACCCCTAAATCATGTCTGATTGAGCTGAAATTTTACATAGGTCATTTTTTTCGGCCAATAAAGGGTGTGTCACATCAAATTGCATCACGGAAAAAACGCTGTAGAAATTCAATTTTTAGGAATTATATCTTCAGCTTTCGCTTATAATCAGATAAGAGTGTATAGATCACGTTGGCCATGCTTCACTGTAAATTTTTCGTAAATTTGGAAAAATGTCGTCGAACGAAAAAGAGCGTCGTGAATTAATCCTGCGCACTCATTTCGAGAATCCGGAGTTGTCACATCGGGACATCGGTAAGATGCTGGGAATCGTCCAATCCACGGTCAGCAGAGTACTAAAACGATATTTCGAGAACCTAACCATCGACCGGAAGGTGAAGAACGGCAAAAATGGATGCTCCGTCAGTGAAAAAGATCACAAGCGCGTAGTTAAGCAGTTTAGACGTGATCCGAGAAGTTCGGTCCGGGATGTCGCCAATAAGCTGAATTTGTCAAGTTCATTCGTCCAGTGGACCAAGCAGCGGGAGGGCCTGCGTACATACAAGGTTCAGAAGGCTCCTAACCGCGACGAAAGGCAAAACATGGTGGGGAAGACGCGAGCCCGGAAGCTGTACACCGAAATGCTGATGAAGCCGAATTGCCTGGTAATAGACGACGAAACCTACGTCAAAGCGGACTTTCGTCAGCTGCCGGGCCTGTTGTTCTCTCCGCAGAGGTCAAATTCAGCGTTCCGGAGGAGATTAGCAAGCAGAAACTATCCAAGTTTGCCAAAAAGTACATGGTGTGGCAAGCGATCTGCTCTTGCGGAAAGCGGAGCGCCCCCTTCGTGATGACCGGCACAGTAAACGGGCAGGTTTACCTTAAGGAGTGCCTACAGAAGCGTTTACTACCACTATTGAAGCAGCACGAGGGCCCGACCATCTTCTGGCTGGATCTCGCTTCGTCCCCCTATTCAAAGGACGTGTTGGAGTGGTACGAAGCCAACGGAGTCACCTTCGTGCCAAAGGAAATGAACCCGCCCAACGCGCCGGAGCTTCGCCCAATAGAGAAATATTGAATTATATATCGATTATGAAGCAGGCCCTCCGGAAGAACCCAAAAGTTGTCAAATCGGAGGCGGACTTCAAGAGAAAATGGATTTCTGTTCAAAAAAAACTACAACCTGACGTTGTACAGAACCTTATGGACGGAGTAAAGAGGAAGGTGCGAGCATACGGGCTTGGGCTCGAAGTATGAATAAAAACAAAATTCCAAATGTTGTTTAATAGTTTTTATTTTACTGTCTAAAATTTTCAAAAGGATCGGTCTACTGGGCGAATTTGTACAGCGTTTTTTCCGTGATGCAATTTGATGTGACACACCCTTTAAACAAAATGTACATGGTCGGTTCTTTTAATTCAATGGTGATTCTTATTCCATACATCCATTGCCACCCTAATATACACTCAATAAGGAAATCAGAGGAAGAGGTTGCAGTACCGAAAATTTACACCGACTCTTTAAAAAGGAGTAAGTTTGTGATAATTGGACAACTGAAAATAAACTATACATCACCTTAACTCTACAGTGTTGTTCCTAGTTTTGTCTTCTAGTCTCCCAGTTGCATATTTTTGGTTTGATGTGCATATGTACACATCACATTGTTTAGTGTACAAAAATATAATCTATTCTTGATTTTCAATAAGGACGAAAAAAATTCGATTTTTTTTGTAAAAGCAATATATCGACTTTTTAGTGATGCAAGTTTTAACTAAAACTAAGACTATAAATAATCAAAGACAGAAGAATGATATTCTGCTCAATCAAAGATATATATGTAGTTGAAAGTCACACTGGAACCTAATAAGAAGGGAATGAAAGCTGAACGATTTGTTGATAATTGGATTGTCTACAACGAAAATGTTTTAGTCTGAAAAAGGCTTTACAAAACAGAAAAAAATCTATTTTTATCCGATGTATTTGTTTATTAACCTTGAACGAACGAGCGCATTTCTCTAGAACGATGACCAGTTGGTCGACGGGTTTTTAAGAAATGAAGTGCTTTATTTCCAGAGCGAGAAAAGGTGCATAATTAATATCACTTTATTGGATTTTCTGGGAACTTTCAGTGATAATAGGTAGTATATGAACAGGTATGTCCATACAAAAGGATAATGAAATGAAAATTTCAGAAAAATAATGAGAGTTGAAATAAAGGAATAGATGTGAAATAGATGACGCAATGCCGCATTCGATTTTTTGAGAATATTTGCAATGTCTCGAGTATGGCGGCATTCGTTCGCTAAGAATTAAGCAAAGACACTGCTAATCAAAACTTTTAAAATATGGAATTTAAAAACTTATGGTTTTGAAATTTTTGATCTATAGGTGTCCATTTATTAGGAAGTTGTAGCATTTCCAAATTACGAACAAGCTTGCCAACAAGTACCAACAAACAATAGATTTAATGCACAAGAAGTGTTATCAACTTTTTAGGGTGTTGAAAATTTTGAATATAATACCAATCAAGCGAGTATTAGCAAGAAATTTTTCTTCACAATTTTGTTCCAAAAATTTTTAATTTAGGTCCACAGAAATCTGGTTGAGCCTTATGGCGACCCTGCTCTATTGGAAACAACATGCAAACATTGGTTTAATAGCTGGTTTAGACAAAAGTCATTTTACCAGCATGGAATTTAAACAGTGTGTGGGACTGAAGGAATAACATGTTTTGTTTAATCGAGCAATCATTTCCATGAAACAAATTTTGTAAACCTTACATTCATTTTCATTTAGTATCGATTGAACATAAAAAAATTAAGAAGAATTTCGTGTTCTTCTTCAAGTCAAGTGAGATATTATTGATGATTTGGGGTGAAATGCTAAAAAAGTGTATTCATTTTAGCCGTTCGGATAGGAGATATGATTACAGAGAGGAGTAAGTCGGGGGCAACTATGCTCACTGAATCGTAAGCAACAGAGCTGACGCTTAACTAAAAATAAGTTTATACCACCTATATATAATTCTAGTGTTGAAACATACATCAACAAATCGGTCAAAATTCAGTGCTTAGCTCTCGATTACTTTTTCGATTCGCAACACGCTGTATGTTCACAGCATGGGTAATTTTACTTATGTTTTATTTGGAGTATATCATACTTATAAATGACTCCACTAGAGCTGACATTTCTCATTATTTTTTGTCGATTTTACAAATTCTTATCATTTCTGAATCAAAATCCGGTAAAAATGATCATATTTAAGATCGTTTTTCCATCGTGTTCAAGTAATGTATTTTATTTCAGTCAAAAATAATGACTGAAATAAAATACAAAAATTTAACTATTCATTTGATTGTTTTACCTTCTAACTTTTTTCCTTTTTCTAACTCTTATCCTAAAAATACATTTATGCTGAGGAGAGAGAAAAAATTAGCAAAATATTCTTCATGCGCATTTTTTGAAACCGATTTCAGTTGACGTCGCAAATTTTCTTATATGTCCTCTATCGTCTGAATACTTGTACATTAAACTATGAATTAAAGTATTGAACACTGCAAAGAAAGCCGAATCCTTTCGAATGGGTGAAGTGATATATTTAAAGTACATTCTGTGAAAAAAATACCGGGAACTGATCAATGATATTCAAAATATTTTTTATTCAATAGATTGTTTCATCATCAGGGACATCAGGAACTCTCCTAATAATACACTAATGAAAATGAATAATTCAAATCAATAACTTTTTTTTCAATTACATAATACGGAATATATGAACTGGAAAATTCGACAATGTGAACAAATTAAAAGATAGATCACGCTCTAAATCCGTATCAGTAAAGAAGACAGTTGTTCCAACTTAGCGACAGAAAAATAACACTACCTTAAGCGGATTTTTTAAACGAACATTCCCAGTTTTGTACAGAATAAATGCGCGAATTAATATTCAGCCATTCCATGCCAAACCAATATAGTGCTTGTAAGATTTTCGCGAAAAGTGGTTGTTTTGATGTTTATCGCAAAACATTGAACTCGTATTTTTTACCTTTTTTCCATTTTAGGGTGGTCTGGAAAATCAAATTTTTCTTCTTTTACCAAGAATTACTTTTTTTTCAAATTTGAACTTTTGAACCGATTTTGACGACCAATATATGAAATTGAAGCCAATTGAACTATTCCTCTCTGAGAAAACACCACACTTCCTGAAAAAATTGATGTTGTATCCGTATTTATTGTTGTATTTGTTTTTCATAGTTTACATGGTTTCGGGACCAAGAGCGCTATATTTTAAATATTTTTTCTTGAAAGCTGAGGATTTTTCACAAAGAGTAATAGTTCATTGGCTTCAACTTGATATATTGGGCGTCAAAATCGGCCCACTAGTTCAAAAGTTATGAATTTAAAAAAAAGTGATTTTCGGAAAAAAGAGGAAAACATTTGATATTTGGACCATCCAAAAATGGTTCAATACTTTGCGATGAGGAACAAAACTAACGCTTTTCATGGAAATCTGAGATTCACTATATCGGTTTTTCATGGAATGGCTGTATTACAATGTTTCATCATCTGCTGTCATAGATACGTATTCCGTTATCACGAAAACATACATTTTCCAAATTAAACTATGAATAAAGATTGTTTTTAGAGGCATACAACATTCACTGTTGGACAATGAATTGTAGGACGTATATTAGTGATAACGTGGCGTATGGTGTTTTCCAAGGAGTCAATCGTTTGCGGCATTTCGGCGTAGACTAGAATTCGTACGGTTCGCATAGCTCCACAAAGATAATCCAAAGACGTTGAATTGATCTATCTTAGGGACCTATTTATGGGTCTATTATGTCAAGTTCGGCGATCGTTTCTTTTAATAAATCAATTCAATTGATTCATCACGCATTGTGCATTCACGAGGCATATTGCAGCGTCGTGTTGAAACCACAGCTCCTTCATATTAGGGGCACTCAATTGTGATACAAAAAAGTCGGCGATCATGACCTTGTAGCGGTCAACGAATAACTGTGAGGTTCTAGTCGACACCAAATTCATCAAAATAAACAAAATAAAAATTCTAGTTCTATTATATCTTTATACAAACGCCTATTTCGTTTGGAATTCATCGGCCATAACAACACTCCGCTCATTTAATGCTTGCACCATAGATCAGGGTTGCCATAATAAAATCTGTATTTTAGGTCTAAAAATCTTTTTATCTTAGTTTTTCGCAGAAAATCTGTATCGAAATCTGTATTAAAATCAATTTTGAGGCATAATCATAATTTTAAGCTTTAGTATCATTGATTGGTATAGTTATTAAGAATTTGATGATATTGATGGTATCCACGTAGAAATTCGCATTCACTGTGCTTTAGTAGGAAAAAGATAAACTGTGTTATTTATTCATTGTAAAGCTAGCCTTAGATTGCCAAAATGAATCTCATTCACACTGATTCAAATGCTATATGAATTAAATTGGTGAGATATTATTGAGATCAAGCCATAGCTAATGTTAGATCGTTAATTTGAAAAATCTGTAAATCTGTATGAAAACCCAAAAAAAAAATCGGAAATCTGTAGTTACAGATTCTTGGTTTTAAAAAGTCTGAAAAATCTGTATGAATATGGATTATTTAATAGATACGGTAACCCTGCCATAGATCGGGATAACATAGAGGAATCATAAAAAGACTAATGATCAAGCAAACAAGCCGGGTGGCTACTGAATTGTTGACTTAAATCACCAATTTGGCTCGGAATGAGACTGATGTCTCCGTTCCTACAAAGGGGTAAGCGATATGGAAACGCGTTTCACGGGAAACCTTGTCATTATTCTTCTGATGCTAGAATGCAACTAATTCGAATTAGTTGAGTAACCTAGGTGTGATGTAATCCTATATTTTATTCTACAATAGCATTGGATTGACGACTGGCCTAATGTGGAAAAGGAAAACAATCCCGAAAATCATAAGTGATTCTGTGTGCAGATATGATTTGTATAGCTCCTACATTGACCATTTTAAGTGGCTTGATATCATAATTGAATACGCTGGTGGTTATATTCTGGTACATATGTAACATCAAGGCGATTTTGGGTATGTATCCAAAAATAAATTAATTTGTGAGAGAAAATTTTAATTTTTAAAATTTTTATTGATCGACTGAAGAAGATCAGCACAGTCGATTTTCGAGGAAATCAGATCTGATATGTAAGGTGCCTTCGCTACATCTCTACGTAAGCTGAGCAAATCGAGTACAAGGTATTTGAAAGAGCATATTTGATTCTACTTAAAAAAATTGAGAACACTTCTTCGTGAAATCTTTGAATGATTTATTTGAAAAATAGTATATTGAACTGCAAGAAATAGCATTAAAGATATTGGAAACATATGTTTTCAAACATGCAATTGAGGTTGTTCTTTACCTGTCTATCTTACACTCACTCCCTCTACTTCTATCTTTGAATAAGCGTGAAGTTTCGTGAAGATGTGATGACTCATTCGTATGCGTACTATTCGTATTCGTATTATGGAAATAAAATCCCCGAATATGGACTGTCCAGCAGCTGACTTCAGCTAGAAACAAGACAGTTGAGGCCATATTCGCTTATGCTGCTAAAAAGTCACAGGAGGGTTGTGTCCGAGACACGACCGCATAGCTGACGTAGGATTCCGTTAGGCTATCTGTTACATGCTGATTTTGGATATGTTTGAAGAATTACATTGTTAAACTCTTCGATAGTAATTTGGTGGCCCTGAAAAGCACCGTTTTGTCTGGTTGTTAGGTATTGTTTGTTCACTCCACCAATGTTCATAACCGAGTGATAATGATAGAAAGATGGTGATGAGTCATTTGATGGTGCGTATCACGATGAAAGATGCCTAAGTGGAATTAGATATGATGAAAGCCGCCCTCTGTGGCCCTGGACGAGCTGGCTCTGTTATGGATGGATGCATTATGTATGGATGAAATAAATAAAAAAAACTCATCAATGTAATATAAGATAATAATCATTATCGAATACAATTATCAAGTTTTGTCACCAGAAAAAAGTGTTACTTTATGATAGAGAAAATATATTTGAAATGGAAAAGGTAATTTCATTTATAATTTTTACTTTCTGAGTGTTTACTTAACCCTTTCCATTTTCATTTTGAACCCAACGGAACACGATGCTACATGCCTCAATGCGAATTTCAATTGGACATTTATAACGGTCATTGATATGAAATTTCACGATGCAACCAACATAAAAATTCCAAATTTAAATGTTATTTATATTCTATCAAACATAAGTTCTATTCAGTTCATTGAAATATCATTCTTCAATTAATCCATCGAATGATTCTTATTGGAAGGAAAATAAAAAAAACATTCATTTATCGCTCCCTATTTGCCAACACGTGTGCAATCAGCAATGCCCACGCTAGTCACAATATGCATTATCCATTTGTGCGCGTCGTTAGTTAAATAATCGACCAGGAGGGTATTTACATGCTGATTTCCCCCAGACACCTTGGATTTGAAATCTCTGTTAGGGTAAACTGACCAGACGTCCCGCGTTACGCGGGACAGTCCCGCATTTCAACAAAATTTCCCGCGTAAGATTCCGTCCCGCGAAACGTCCCGCATTTGGCAAAAGAAACGAAAATGTCCCGCGATATCAATATACTGTAACCGTTCGCTTACTGATCCTGGTTTAACTGGGCGAACGATAACTGGCCTTGGACCAGTTAAAAAGCAGAATTTCGTAAACAATCGACGCCATATTCAAATGGAAGATTTGCTATGAGGGGCATTCGAATGTAATTTGAAATGATATGAAAATTGACATTATTTTTGCATGACAAAAACATTGATTAAATTACAGAAAAACAATTTCCTCAAATTATATTCCATATCTGTTGTCGCACTTAATGCGAAACGTCCATTGGAATCCTTATGTTTATCCAATTTCATGATCAACGCGAATCAAACAATTCAATGAAGTTCCCCTCTGGAAGCGACAGCAACAAAATTGGAAAATGATTTTTATAAAGGTCCCCTATCGATCCGCAGGAACCAACGTGAGTTAGACGAAAAGTTCGTTTTTGGTCCCCTAGATCGGTCAGGGCTTAACGTTTTAAATAAGCCGGAAGAACTAGTGTATACTCGACAGGAAGAGGCAGAGTTGTTTGATGAAGTATCGTTAATGATGCGCTGGGCGGTCTTACGGAAGTTGGCCGGAACCTGAACCATGTCCGATGAATAGATGTATATTGGCATGTTATTTTACCTTTTCGTGTCTGTCTCGCTATTTTGGCCATTCGCCCAAAAGTTTTATATCGGGCGCAGCTGGGGAATGTTGAGAAGGTTGGTGGTCTTCGCGATAGTGTTTATCTCCAGCCGATTCATCCTCCAGTGATCTTTTGGTATAACGGGCTGAACCCCGTTTCGGCATAAAGACCACATCACCTTCGCAAGTTTCGGCAAGCACTTCGTACTCGTTCCCCGTTCACCATATGACTCGAAAGAGGAGAGGCTTGGACATTCCCTTCACGCCTGTCAGAGAAGGACCTTCTTCGAAAACTTGATGTGAATGATATATTCGAGGTCATCGCTTATCTGGGGAACATAAAGTACCCGGTCCAAGTATCAAGTACGTCTCGTCTGTCATTATGAGTGCGAAAAGAAGTTTTACACTTCTTTCGCCGGAATGAAGTTTTTCACCAGCACCTCAAGCTACTCCTCCTGCTTCTCAGATACGGCCGGTCTCGTCTGACGCTTCCGCATAAAAATGTCCATTTTGGCCAGATTCTTCTCCACCGTTTGGTCGGTTGCTTCGATCTCCCGGCTTAAGGAGCGACAAAGAGATGATAATGTAAATACCAGATCGGCTATATATGGCGGACACAAAGTGCCTCACGATGTCCAACTCCTTCGTTGTGGGGTGGAGCTTGCAGTATGGAAAAATCAGCAAGTTGCTTGACAGTGCTGCTGCTGCGAATCAACAGCCTTGAATCATTTTTGTTGTACACTTAATAAACGTGAGATTTGAAGAACATTTGTTCCTATAATTATCGCCATCCGAAATTAGTCCATTTTTTTGAATGCCTACGTTAACACTAAAATCGATGAAAAATGAATTGGAATTTTCGAGCATTTCGAGCAAAGTTCCCTCTACTTTGATATGCCGATTTCTCCGTATCTTCAATTTCGACCAATCAGAACGAGGTATTTCCGTTTGGAGATTTTATTATATTGTTTGCTAGTTAGTTTCATGTGATATATAATTTTATCAATTGTAATGAATTGTTATGGAGCGCTCAGATCGATTGAAGCAAATATCACGTAAATTAATCAGAAAATAAGTTACCAATAATTGTAAGTACCAGAGCCGCCGCATGTGTCGTCAATTTCGACCAATCAGAAGTGGGTATTTCCGTTAGGATAGGGGTTTAAATTTTCCAATTATTCGATAGTTAATTTCATTACATATATTATTTTATTCAATGTAAAATATTGTTATGGAGAGCCGAAATTGATTGACGCAAAAATCTCATCAATCCATAATGAAATGACTGAGCAATAAGCGTTTGGAATTGGACAATTTTCATGATGTGCTTGATTTTCGATTTTCAATTTGTACCCCAATATGTTCCCGAGAGAAGTAATCCTACGTCAAAAGCACGATATTACTCCTAGGTTGATTTCGTTTCTCATCATTTATTGGACATTCGAAATGATATTAGAAATAATAATTTCATTGATGCATGTTAGAAGTGTACATAGTGATTCAGATTTCCACCGATTTCCAAAGTGGATAAAATGGGTAAAATCTCGACTTAAGCGGTCCGTTAGAACCCCACATACCGTGAAAAAAGTTAAACAACAGACTTGTCGAAATCCTCAATCAATTAGGACCATAGAAAAATGGATTGGTGAATTAAATCGTGACCACACCAGCTATCTACGCGAGATCTGCGAGAATGCGACTTATTAAAAATGTGTATCAATATTAGAAAACTATAGCAAAAATATTGTATTGTAGGAATTAAATATAGTTCATCGATTTACTGAGAGATATTTAACAGAAGCCCTAAATTCTAATTGTTTTTATCTCCAAAATCTAAGTGTGAGCTATGTTTTGACTGAAAATTTAGGTTCATGAAAGCTAGGTGCACGAAAGCACAGCTTTTCTAACAATGGAACAACAAAACATATTCTAATGCGAAAAACTTGAACCATTTTGAAGAGACAAAAAATAGTTTATGCAAAATATGATCACTATACACTAACATGGAATTTTCCCCTGTTTAAATTGAAACAAGGACTTAAAGGGTGTTGTGAACCGCATACTTCAGGTCTCGAGAGTGTTGAAATTCGGAAATAGGCCAACAAGGTGTAAGCATGAGTTTTTGGGAATAACAAAGGAATTGAAACTGTTATAAACTCTGATTGTTGCTGTTAGCAGGCCTGCTGGATGCAAAAATGAAACAATGGATGTTGGAAATAGTCTCATTTATAGAGGAGAAAATATATTTCATCGATACAATGAACCACGCGACTCGAGAAAAAACTATTCGAAAATCAGTTTCTATCCATTTCTGACTGTTTTTACATCTACAAAATAATCGTGCTTTGGAAATAATTTCCATTTAACAGATGTAGTAGCAGCCGTGGAAAAGTCTTTAAGATTAACACATCAGAAGATAGTTGAAACAAGTGTATTGAAGTTGAAGAACAATCAATCGAACAAGAAAATGCATTTCAAACCAAAAAAAGAAAACGTGTTTTTCTCATCAGAAGATTTATTTTATCGTACAATTAGATACAACAATAGGATCGTCACCATTAGTTTTGGATGTATCCTTCTGTCATATGAATTTCAGTATCTGAGCTGCATTGCATGGCAAGAAAATCATTTTGGTGGCCGAAGTGTTTCCATTCCTGCTTGACTCCCCCACGAAATAGGACCCTTAATGCAACTCATTTGCTTTATCATGTACGCGTTTTGAGCCTTATAGCGTTCATGAAAAATAATACCCTCTATTTACCGAAAACACAAAAATATCCCGTTTCATTCGATTATCGCTCGCTCCATTCCGTTTGAGTAGTCTTTGGTTCTGACAGAGCATGATATCGCCGACAAACTAGTTGAAGTCATCGGCCAACCAACCAATGATGGCCTCGTTCCGCAGCGAGAATAAGTTAGCCCAACCAATTTCCCGTACACATTCTAATCCTTCTACGGAGAACGACAAAAGAACCTTCCAGCACAACATCGACCGGCCGTTTCTCAAACATGTGCATCGATTTTTGTTCCACTGCCAACCATCCGACGATAATCACGTTGTTTCAACATCCACTATCTTCTCGGTCATCCCCAACGAAGTGCAGCACCTGGGAGAACCGACGACACATGTGATCCTTTCTCCTTAACACTAATTGGAAGTAAAATAAAACAAAATGCTTATACGATGTTGATGATGCTGCTGCTGCCGCTGCCGCTGCTGCTTGGAGAAAGCGACCTTTTCATTCAAGGACTAACCGGAAAAACCAACAGGATAGTGCTCGGATGGCACCGCAGTTGCTGATGAGAAGTGTATAAAAATGTTCGTGCAATAATGTAATGAACGTTCACGGCGTCACTTCATTAAGGTGGAAAATGAACATAATTATAGGATGTGACGACATTAGGGAAGCGCACAGGTTTATCATAATCACGTGTGCGTGTTTTTCGGTGTAAGATTTTACTTGCACCAAAATGGATTGGATCTAATGTTGATATAATAGCGACGCAATCAAAATTGATGTTCTGAAGGTCTAATAAAATGTACGAACCACTAAAATAATTGTTTCACAGCTAATGGGTGGTGTAACTAATTCTCAATTCTCATCCTTGGAGCGTTTTCAGCCCCACACTGCACTCGTCTCGGCAGAGAACCGGAAGTATGTACATTATATGTCATGCATAGTTAGCACTTTACCGCTCCCAAACATGAAGTCCAAAAATTTATAACCCTTTATTTATAGTTACCATCCATCCAAATGCCTCCCGAGCAGTTTATGGCTGGGCGAATATTGTGCACGAAACCGCTGTCTGCACTAAACCATGATGAATTCTTCACTTTCAGTACTGCAGCAGTGCTCAATCATCGTGTTCGCTACATTGTTGAAACGAGTTCATTCGGCCGGTTTGTATCATTCCAAAATGTTGGCTGCAAACAACAAATTTGCTATCGCCAATGGAAAGTACCTCGAGGAGACTGTCGGTTACATGTGTTACAAGCCTTTTTCCGCCACACTGCCACCCCTTGCCATCGAGCAAACGGTCCGGTGACTCATTATTGACACTCCGTATAAAAGTAACAAAGCATAATTAAGCATTCATAAATCGATATTTACCAGCATTGGCATCATCATCGTCATCGTCATCGTCAACAAAGGGAAAATACTGGGTGGGTGTTTCTGTGTTGGTAATGAGTGTACTCGGGAAAGCTTGTTACGTAATCTAATATTTTGGTATCGATCTTTCGAGAGTGATTATATTCCCAGTCGAGTAGATATGCAGCTTTGAGAAGTACACTTGTTGTATGCTCAGTCGAGGTATTGCACAGTTTTAGAGAATTTTCGACCAGGAATAATACATCCAAGAACATAAATTTGAATTAGGACTGCGAATCGTATCAAGAAATAGTTTGTTCTGTATGATGATTTGAAGTTCTAGACTATTAAACATTTATGGAATACTAATAGCAAAATGGTGTTATTTATTTTCCCATTTCCTCAGCTGCGATGATATACGATTCATGTTTTCTAAAAATTGCCACAAAACACCAAGTTGTTAAGCAATAGTTACGAAAACAACAAA
Source organism: Toxorhynchites rutilus septentrionalis (assembly GCF_029784135.1). Taxonomy (NCBI): domain Eukaryota; kingdom Metazoa; phylum Arthropoda; class Insecta; order Diptera; family Culicidae; genus Toxorhynchites; species Toxorhynchites rutilus. The sequence continues at coordinate 155,116,649 of NC_073745.1, forward strand.
TTCTAAAACACTTCATAGTAAAAACTAGTAGGGTCTGAGCCTAGGGGCACGGACGGAAGTTTGACGTAGGACTGTGATTGTTCAGAACACTTGGTTGTTTTAAATGTAATTCTTTTCATTGTTTAGAAATCTGTTAGTTTAACTCTTTTGAAACTCTAAATAAAGGGTGTGTCACATCAAATTGCATCACGGAAAAAACGCTGTAGAAATTCGCCCAGTAGACCGATCCTTTTGAAAATTTTAGACAGTAAAATAAAAACTATTAAACAACTTTTGGCATTTTGTTTTTATTCATACTTCGAGCCCAAGCCCGTATGCTCGTACCTTCCTCTTTACCCCGTCCATAATGTTCTGTACAACGTCAGGTTGTAGTTTTTTTTGAACAGAAATCCATTTTCTCTTGAAGTCCGCCTCCGATTTGACAACTTTTGGGTTCTTCCGGAGGGCCTGCTTCATAATCGATATATAATTCAATATTTCTCTATTGGGCGAAGCTCCGGCGCGTTGGGTGGGTTCATTTCCTTTGGCACGAAGGTGACCCCGTTGGCTTCGTACCACTCCAACACGTCCTTTGAATAGTGGCGCGAAGCGAGATCCGGCCAGAAGATGGTCGGGCCCTCGTGCTGCTTCAATAGTGGTAGTAAGCGCTTCTGTAGGCACTCCTTAAGGTAAACCTGCCCGTTTACCGTGCCGGTCATCACGAAGGGGGCGCTCCGCTTTCCGCAAGAGCAGATCGCTTGCCACACCATGTACTTTTTGGCAAACTTGGATAGTTTCTGCTTGCGAATCTCCTCCGGAACGCTGAATTTGTCCTCTGCGGAGAAGAACAACAGGCCCGGCAGCTGACGAAAGTCCGCTTTGACGTAGGTTTCGTCGTCCATTACCAGGCAATGCGGCTTCGTCAGCATTTCGGTGTACAGCTTCCGGGCTCGCGTCTTCCCCACCATGTTTTGCCTTTCGTCGCGGTTAGGAGCCTTCTGAACCTTGTATGTACGCAGGCCCTCCCGCTGCTTGGTCCACTGGACGAATGAACTTGACAAATTCAGCTTATTGGCGACATCCCGGACCGAACTTCTCGGATCACGTCTAAACTGCTTAACTACGCGCTTGTGATCTTTTTCACTGACGGAGCATCCATTTTTGCCGTTCTTCACCTTCCGGTCGATGGTTAGGTTCTCGAAGTATCGTTTTAGTACTCTGCTGACCGTGGATTGGACGATTCCCAGCATCTTACCGATGTCCCGATGTGACAACTCCGGATTCTCGAAATGAGTGCGCAGGATTAATTCACGACGCTCTTTTTCGTTCGACGACATTTTTCCAAATTTACGAAAAATTGACAGTGAAGCATGGCCAACGTGATCTATACACTCTTATCTGATTATAAGCGAAAGCTGAAGATATAATTCCTAAAAATTAAATTTCTACAGCGTTTTTTCCGTGATGCAATTTGATGTGACACACTCTTTAGTAGCCCTAAAAAGGACCGTTTGTCGTATGTATTCACAACCTTCAAACGGTTTGTAACGAACACAGAAAGACGACAACCTTATGGCAGGAAGTTCAACTGTTTAACTGAAAATGATTAAGGAATATCAGTGGGACACATAACAGGGTGGAATATGAAAATTATGGAGAAGAAACGAAAAAACAAGTTGAAAATACTCACGATTTCGTGATATTTTGAGGTAAAATACACATGAAATCATGAAGTTGCTTTATTTTTAATGGATAGCTATGGTATTGTGATTTCATACATGATTTACCATCGCATCCGCTCGCAAAACATACCTCTTTTTTGTGTTAAATTGCTCACTTGTTTTATTATATCCACTGTTGATGGCAAAAAAAAAGCTGGATAAACTTGCCGTCTAATGGCATATACTATAACATATATCGTAAGAACGATTCTACGTAATAGGCATTTGAAAACTCTTAATAAACGTTACGTTTTTCGTAGAGTGACCCCCCTACATAGAAATCAAAGACGTAGTCCTACGTCAAAATTAAGAGTTCAGGGTTAATTATTCAAAAAGTTAGTGTTCATCGAACGAGTATTTCAATGTAGGTGATAACAATTGTTGAGAACAGCTCCAGATCCTGAAAATAAAAATATAAAATAATTAAATACGAAAAATAAATCAAACACAAATAACTCACGAATAGTACTTACCTTTATTTACTTACCTTTTATAAAACGCAATCATCACAGAAAACGCAAACGTCACACAAAAACATAGAACGGAAACGATTATTGTCATAAATAACATTGAACAATCACCACAAAAGTCAGACCAATAAAAACCGTCAACGAGTGAAGTGCGCAGTTGAAATCGTTTTTCTTTTATAATCCGAAGTGGATAAAAATTCCGAGTAGCGATTGAGACGGTCGATGTATTCAAAGTGTCGGAAAGTGACTTTTTCTGTTCCGAGTCCGCCAGGCAGCAAATATTCTCCCGTAACATTGGTGCCGAATCCCGGGACTATAGTTGCAGAACGGAGGAGCTAACCTCATTCCCACGTGGTTGGAAAGCTCCAGTTGGCAGTTGTCCTACCTCAGCGGATCGGAACTGGCCGTTTCGCCCGACAAGTAGTGGCAGAAGCTTCTTCCCGCAAAAGCTTCTTCCAGTCGCAACTTTTTATGGCCTCATTGGTTCGGATCTGACCATTTAGTTGGACAGACAGGCGCAGACCGACAGACATCATCGTCGCAGACCGACCAAAGCAGTTGCAGGAACTGTACCCTTCGCTGGCAACTGTAAACTGTACCCTTCGCTGGCAAAACATTAAGCGGAAGCATCTTCCCGCTGTCATCATCGTCGCAGACTGGTCAAAACAGTTATCGTCTTCTTCGTAGTCATCGTCTTATAACCTCATCACCACGTGAATTACAGAGTTCCAGTCATCATTTCGTCGGACAGACAGCAGCAGAAACATCTTCCTGTTGTCGTCATCATCGTCGCAGAGTATCGTCGACATCGTATCATACTCTCACCATCATGAGTTAAAGGTTTCAGTCGCCAGTGTTCTTGTCTCGGTGGTTCGAATCCGGTCAATTCGCTGTACAAACAGTAACAGATAGATGCTTTAAACGATATCGTCGTCGTCATCGTCTCATAATAGTTCAGTCTCAATAGGCCATAGTTCCAGTCGTCAGGGTTATCGTCTCAGTGGTTCGAATCCAGTCATCTCACTGGACACACGGCCACAGAAACATCATCTCGTCGTCGTCATCGCCAATCAAAATCGGCCAGTAGCAGCAAATTCAGTGGAACTATCTTCATCGTCATCGTTATCGTCGAGCAGTAGAAAAATCATCAAAGTCGTCGTAGCCAACAATTGTTCGCAATCTACACAGCCAAGCCCTATTGGGGTTGATGAAGAATTCATCATCATTCGTCGGTAAATATCAATAGCAGCGTTTGGATCGTGGACCCCGTCATTGCCCGCACAACGGAAAACAAAACCCAGAGCAGGCTAATGGAGGTCAGGGAAAGGTTGTAAGAAGTAGCAGAAAACACAGAAGGCAGCAAAACAAACGAAATTGAAAATTCTGTCTCATCGGCGGACGATTATTTTTGATTCCGTACATATCATAAAAACATTTGACGACAATTCAAATCCAACAAAACTTGTCCAAGTGCCTATACACATTCAACATTCAACATGCGTTATGGCGAGAATTTGATGGAACTCAAGATGAAATTGAGTTCGAAGATAAAGATGCAGATTTCGCTGAAGAAAGACAAGACTTTCAAGCCCTTCATTATGAATTGAAGACATCGTTTTACAGTAAAATCTCTGTGAAACCACCCGTACCACCACCCGCTCCTGTACAACCAATCTCGTCTGCTATTGCTATCTTATCAAGCGTTCGTCTGTCGGAAACAAAGTTGAAGGAGTTTTCTGGGAATCTCGAAGATAGGATTTCTTTTCGTGATCTGTATGTCAGGCTAATTCATTCGAGCATACAATTTACAATGGTGCAGAAAATGCATTATTTGCGAGTTAATCTTTCTGACGAAGCAGCTCGCATTATTTCTTCTCTCGAGTTTTCTGACAACTATCTCGTAGCGTGCAAGTTACTGAAGGATCGTTTTGAAAACCCAAATTTGTTAGTGAAGCGGCATGTTTCTCTCCTACTCACGATTCCTTCGCTGAAAAAAGATTCTACAGAGAGACTTGCAGATCTTGCTGACGAATTCGATCATCACGAACTGCTCATGGATAAGCTCCTAAGAACTAAGAACCACGGGAATGCATTTTTCGTTGAACGATTAAGCCAATGTCTTGATACCGTTTCACTCCGTGAGTAGGAGGCACATATTTCCAAAGTCGAGGATCATCCGAAATACCAAGAACTACTCGATTTTATTCACCGAGGATCGCAAGATACTTTTCGGAGTTCATTCGGATGAAAATGAAACAAATGGGAAGTTTGCTGTGATAGGAAACGGCTCCCCACACTGTCAAACTTCCGCCCCCTCTGTCGATGAAGAGATTTTCCAAGCAAGAGAATTTTCGAGAACACTATATGTTTCTTGACCCTGAGTCTATTTTGAATAAAAATAATAATCGAAAGTATCAGAATTCTACAGTAGTTACAATCAATTCGACCAGTTGTCTTGTGCATCAAATCTTATCTGTTTAGAAATCCAATCTTCCTGGTGTGATAGTTCGAAGTCTAGTTCTGTATACAAGAAAAATACGATAACAGAAGAAATCGACAAATCTTCTATAGTATAGACTGAAATAGACAGACCGAGACGTATGTTTCTGTTCTCAGTAGAACTCGAAGAATTTTTAAGGGAACTCCACCATCGTTGATCCCCCGTCCTGCGACTATCATGCAAATTGTAGTAACGACGAAAGAAACGGTATACAAAACATAATTTTCTTTCGTATTATTCGGCGGAAGTAGAATTTGTATGTAAATTCTGTTCACCCATTCTGTTTGTTTAATGTCTTCCGCGCTTGTTCTCCGGTTTAATGGAGCAAATACCCATATGTACAAGGATAACTCTGTTGTTCGGAGAATACCTTTTCCTACCTGAACAACGCGTATCATTATATTTGGCTGAGCCCAACATTTCCTGGAACAAATGGAAAGTAAGAGTGTTGTCTACAGTTGACTGAAGCGTCTCAACGATGTTTGGCGCCCCTAATAGGAATTTTAACTATTTCAGCGAATAATAATTAATTAACTTCTGTGAAAATAACTACCAGGAACCAGCATCTTAAAGATGGTGGATTATTTTTTCAATTTACAAAGAAGAGACTATTCTCCCGGAGGCACCAGCACTGGTGGAATCCCCTAGGGGAAACATGCACTCGCATAATCCGACTCGAACGGCTCTGTCAGCTTCGCTCCTGCTTCTGACAAGGAGCTTACTATTCATTGCACCGCAGGCTGCTTTCTTCGTTCTAATTATAGCGAGGCTGAATCTCCCAGCGATAAGAGTTTGACAATCCCAAACGGCTTTTCCCAGGCGTCTTGAGGAAGTGATTCCTGAAAAACAGCGAGCCGAGTGTACTTTGTATAATGGAGTGGAAATTTTACAATCGCACAGACGCCGTGGAATATCCCAGGATCGGAAGTGGGCTTATAAATAATCGGGGATAAGTGTTATGTTCCACCTGTGTGTTTGTGGTCATTGTAATACTGTGCGTAATTTAACAAATCAGCTTTCTGTTCTTAACAGACATACGACATAGGCATTGCTCATGGGAAGAATATGGATTTTTGAGGTTGCAGCTTTGTTTCATCAGTACATAAATTCAATTCTGCATGTGAATGACACATTGCGAAGAACCACCACGCTGTTGTTGCCTCATCTGACTGATTATGCTACAATTTGACAACTTAACTTACTGCTCTATTCTAAGTTGATATTGCTCGACAGCTGAGGAAAATGCTCGTCATTCGTTTTGATTATGTTACAATAAATTATGTAAATTTATTATGCTCACACCCCTATGCTTCGCTTCCGCTCCCATCGGAACTGCCTTGACCCTTTTGTTTTTCTTCATTCTGTTTTATCTCTTGCTCCCCCAGGAAAACAGTCCTGGTAGACAAAGTCGATTGAAGTGTCAAAGGATTAATTTTTCATACTCTAATTTTGTGCGAACCAAATGTCGAAAGAGCAAGTGTGGTGGCAATCCCATCCGAAATTGATTACTCAACGGAGGAGTATCCAGATGGTGGTTAGCCAACAGAGAGAAAACAAAATTTAAAAAAATCTTGTTTTCGGAGAACAAAATCTGCCGCCTCGTTGCGGTGAATGCGATTTTTTTACAAACATCGAGGCATCTGGATAACCCGTAAACTTAACCAGAGGCACGTCCCTTTGCGTGTAGATCTCCTACGGCATCAATTTCAATTATAGACACCACCTCCAAGTCGACACCTTCCTGGGAGATAATCCTTTTTAACGTCACCGGATACTAACTTTCGATTTAGGCAATGCTCTCCTGGTAATTTGAAATTGGCAGGGTCGAGGTTAAAGTATAAAGTATCCATTGTGGCTTCAAATTGAATTCAACTGAGGCCATGAGTTTTTACCTGTGGGCGTGTGGGTCGAGGAGAGTCATTTCCGTTTCGGATCTACATTTTGGCCGCACCAGAAGGGATTTTTCATACGTGACGGGGTAAAAACTAGGGAACCCTTCACTTGTCAAGATGCTAATTAAATACGATATTTACAAATTGTTGTTGACCTGAGAGAGGTTCCATGGACCACGGAGTTTAGGGTGCATATAGTGAGATGAGAGGTGTTCATGTAGCCAGTTTTGGAAAAGTTTGTCTTGTTTTTCCATTTCCGGTTGTACTCTGGGGAAAAATTGTAACTTTTCCATTGATGTAAGAATGGAACCGAGCTGGTGTCGAGTGTAGGACAGTCTGAGTGGCGAATGCCGGAGTAAGAACGCCTGAAACGGGTTTATGATTTATTCTCAGTTATGCAAATTAGGCTGTACCGTGGGTTATAAGAATTCTATTAGGTTTAACATATAGCGATTCAAGTTAGAAATAATTGAAATAAGAAATACAAAATATCATTATAATCCTTATTTTTAAATATGATTGAGGGTATTGTAATTGATGGCATAACCTTCTATACATAAAAAAAAATCATGGTAATAGATCGTAAAGTATGTATCATACCGCTAGGCAGGGCCCGAAATCTTCGAAGGTGAAAAATGAAGACCGACTCTACTCCCAGTGGCATCGCTTCGACTAGAACTGCTTCGGCAGTCGCCGCCAACAAAAAATGACTTGACTAGAAAATGAATTGACTAGCGCTGACTAGCGAGGATGACTGGTGAACTAGTCCATTCAGTGGTTAACTGACTCGACTAATGAATACAAATCTGTCTCTTCATTCAACTGACTTCAATCCATATTTCCATTTCCCCCTGATATCAATTTTGTACACGCGTACGCACGTCCTTATAAAGAGGTACGAAAACTTGATTCCTGATGCAAAAAAGTAGTTACCCCATCAATGGACGGTTTTTTTTCTACCCATCGTGAACTCAAACCAACGAACTTAGACATTCATCAAGTATGCTATAAAGGTCCTCGCGTTAGTATTAGTTAGTATTAGGCTTGCAAAATAGCGCACACATACTGCACGCTATTTTATACGTGTGAGTAGTTTTCGTGTACACTACAAAAAAAATCTAGCTCACCTGTAGCGTTTGTCAAACCACGGTGAACTCAAACATCGATGCGTGCAAACATGCATGGGAGAGAGAGAGGAACGAATTCGTTTTGGGGGAAGTTACTTCAAAATGCAATGAGGACAATTTGAAGGAAGGAAGGTCTTGTATTATAGAGACTTTAAACTTTTGCAGTTCATTCGTCTCTAGCCTTGAGAAAGGCCCTTTGAAAACTCTACTCTACTCTACTCCAGCGCTACCACCTCCGCCCTCTTGCCTTGAGAAAGGCACTCGATCCCTCGCCGTCCAGCTCGTCCAGCAACGATGTTGTCCAGTCGGTGTCCACACAAAGAATGGACAATTTGACTGGGAAGAATGGAATTATATAGTCGAGTCGGTAGAGGGAGATAGCGACTAAACGCCCGACTGACAGTTCAGTCGTTTTGGCGGAGAAACTGCGTGAAGAGCCAGAAGACATTTACCGACTGACTATGGATTTAGTCAGTCAGTTAGTCAGCCCACTATCCTCAGTTGACTATGACTATGCTGAGCTCTGCCGCTAGGATACCGATTACTGTATATTTAATACCCATTAGGGTACCCTATGCAGGAAAAAAAAAATTTTCTGATTTTTTTTTTTGATATTGTACTATATTATATTTTTTGTTTTTTTTTAAATTTGGTCTCCAAACTTATACGAAAATAAAAAAATAAATATACAAATACGATTGAAAAACAGGGTATGGGGGTAAGAGGGTGAAAATTTGGGGTGATCTCCAATTTTTTTCGTAATGACAATCACTTAATCACCCACACCAATTCGGATAAAACATCAACTGGAGAGCAGAAAATTCGTTCAATAACATCTCATTCACAGATAAAACTCACCCTTCTATTGTCCGTTTATGCCTCACTTTATTTGAGACAGAAAACATTCACCTATCATCTTCGCAAAGTTTATTCTCGAGTTGAACGAAAAAATACTGTTTCGATTTCGCTCATCTATTCTCAGAGAATTTTGCATTCCCTCATTTGCTTCTCGGAATGACGTTAGATGGTGAGAGGATCAAATTGGAAACTTTTGCTTGAACCAGCGAGTGTCTCTGTAAGATGATTCGTTTTTCACTCAAATAGCAATCTTTGAAGCATCGATCGCGGTAGTAAAATATAGGTAGATAGTTGAAATTGAGTTGTTTTCTGTACACTACTGCAATGACATTTTCTTGTTTCTAGTATGAAACGATCTAAGTCAACGCAAAAGAAGGTAGATTCATGTGCATTGCCGATCACAAATTCACTTGAATGTTGATTAGGAAAAGAGAACAAGGGAAAATAAAATCATACATACACGCAGATTGAATCTATTTTGACTCACTCGTTATTTTGTTTCGTGCGATCCTTCCAAAGGAGTATTCATGCATTGAATGTTGTTTTCCACTCTTTGTTTTGTTATGTTCACTCTCAGTCCCGAATGAAAATGGTCGGAGAGTGAAAAATGATTCATCGTGCAATCTCACGAATGCTTGCTGCATTCTTCTCGTCATGATTATTCCAAGCAGATACAAGAGTAGTTTGTAATTAGGTGTGGCGAATGAACTTTTCCATACTTGCTGGAGAGCACGCGTGTTGATTCAATGCGCATGTTGATGAACACGTTGCTGGAATGATGGTAGGCGACTGTACAGCGACACGAAAAATTGTGATTTGAAGGAGAAACAATAATCTAGAGATCATTGTCGACACACACTGTTCATACGACGCTCTCCTTCGCTTCAATGGCACTAACGTTCCTAACGTTCACTTTCTCAACATAATATTGCAGCGTCATTTTTTGTAGAACTTAGTTGAGATTTCTATGGAAAGCAACACATCTTGATTGTATTCTGTGTGACAAGCTGTATATGTATGAGCAAAATACAAGTCAAGAGTAATATCTTTGACGAAAAATTGCCGGCCCTTTTGCCGGGATAAGACGGATATTGCCTAAACATCATACAACGAGATCCCGCCATGGGTACATCATTCATCATGAACGTAAATTATCATTTTAAATTGATATCCAGGACAACATAATTCTACTAGAGGCGAACCAGCTCAGCAAGCTGAAAACCTCTTGAATAATGAATTAAAAAACGTCATTCTATGATAGCGTGGGCTGTCCCAACAATTCATGGTCGACAATTACGCGAAGGTAGAGAGCGAACTACTGCGATTCCTACTACACAATAAACAGGAGTGGTGTGAGGAAGAATGCATTCACTTGCGAGACGCTATCATGGGCAACACCGACACAGCTTTTGCTATTGTCAGGCCAAAACGCAATGCATTGTCATGAAATTACAGCACGTGTGTTCAATGCATTGTCATGATGTCTACAATGAGGTTTATTATACACACATTTTTAGTATGGTTAGTGAACAAAATACGGTGTGAGGAAATCAATAGTGTAATTTTTTTGGAAATTCCAGATCTCTTTACTTATCAGCTACTCACCCGTATTCTGATATAGACGACAAGAATTTCAGTAAAGAATTTTTGTGAGAGTGGTGATGGATTTTCGGGTGTAATAAACACGCTTTTAAAACAAAAAGCAGAAGGGCCTAAGCCTAGAGGCACAAACTGAAACTTGACGTAGGACATTGAGGTGATTTTGTAACTGTTCAGAAATCCGTAAATTTATCTCATTCACAACCCCAAATAATAGCTCTAGAACAGGGGTTTTCAGATTTACTCATGGCAGAGGAGTTATAGAAACAATATATGAATAAAGTATTTTCCTGTTTCCCTTGACTTTACTCAACTGGGAACAACTCTATTTCGGTTGCGCGTCGCAGTTACAGGACATCTGACCCGGAGTGAAAAAGGTAAATTTGCTATCCCAGTGATATTAAATCAGAAATGTTTTTTTCAATGTGGGTTTCCAAGTGGGAACCTTTGCTATAACTTCGCGAGCAGCCATTTCCCGCGAAGCACTATTTGAAAATCCCTGCTCTAGGACAACCATTTGTTATATGAACTGAACTTTGAACTGAACTTCACAAGAATTGTAAGAGTTGTAATAGTAGAAAGAATCCGGAATCATTGATTATTGATACATTTAATTTTCAATAGTAAACTATTGGAAAAAAGTCAGATAAATATACCAACATTAACAACAAATTCGGCATTCTCAGGTTTTGTTGTATCGATGTTAATCTCCTTTTTTTTTAATTAATTTCATTTATACGGATAAAATAAGAAGTTACCGTCTTACAGTGCATTCTAGAACTTGAGGGTATTAGACTAGTGGGTTTGAGGAAGTGTACACTCTGTCCAACTTCTATAAGACCACCCTGATTCTATTTCGTTGCAACACAAACAGTTAGAATTTCAACAAGATACATTCATACATGGTTGAATGCTTAGAATAAAGTATATTTAAAGTAAATTTCGTTCAAAAGAGTTGTTTGTTTATTTATTGTTCTTAAATATGATAATTTCAACTGTCCAGTTTCTATAAGATCATTTCAAAATTCAAAGGTATTATCTACGAAAAATTCAAAACGGTCGGCTGATTTACATGTCAATAATAGGTAACCTTGCCATTTCGGCTAATGAGTTGGAAAATTCGTGTTGGAATACCATTTACCAAATTCTGCTGAACGGATTTTTCGATATATTTCCATGTTTCCGAAATTACGACCTTGAGCTCTTCAATCGTGGTGTATCGTTTTTCCTCAGTGTATATTCTGCGTACAAGGATCCTCCTAAGATTTTCAACACGATTCAAGTCTATAGAGCAAGCCGGCCAGTCAAAAAAAAAAGTTTTTGATCCTAAATTCTTTGTTTAGTTCCCTAGCTGGTATGAATATCAGCATTGTTTTGCTGGAATGTGAATTTTTGTGACGATATCCACGCAAAAATGGTAGAAGAAAGAATTTCAGAACATGTATGTAATCCTCGAATGGTGTAAAAGCTATTTTGAGCTTCCCGGTTGCACAGAATCCCGCCCAAACCATGAACGGGTCTCCAACAAAACTCCTGGTTGAAAAATACTGTTCCTTCTTCCGTAAATCACGCCAGTACCTGTTAAAACCATCAGAACTTTTTGTTATGGTATATAGCAAATGTATTCTTTTGGAAACATTCTTTGTCACAACATACCATGTCCCACTGTCGGTTCAAGTAAGTTTTGGCAAAACTCAGACATCTTTCGATGTGAGATGGTGTAAGATGAGGAGCTTTAACCTTTTAAGCTCTCTTTATGTGAGAATTTTGGTAAAAAATTGACGAAATGTCACTCGAGTAACATTTAAATTGAAATATTGCTTTATTTGCATAAGCGATGTTGAGTTGTTCGAAGCTGTTCTAGCTTCCCCCTCCCCCTTTATCACGATCAAAGATCTTCGATTTACGTGGATCTCTCTCCTTCTTACCGTATCCTTGAAGATTCGCCAAACAATTGAGTATTACTTGATGGGATCGTCCAATCCGACGAGCAATCTCTCTGATACCAACATTTTCTTGATGAAATGCATCGATTTGTCTTTCTTCTCTCTCCGTGAGCACTTTTCCCTTAGGCATTTTCCAGATTTATTGATCAAAACAAATAAAACAACGGAAAATATAACTGGTCTTACAGAAACTTGACACTTGAAAAATACAAAAACATTCGTTTACGCTCAGCGCTTGCACACACACACACTTATGAAAATCATGCAGTGTATGGTAGTCACCAATACCTACACACTAGAATATAAATTGAAGCATTGTTTGTTCGCAATTACACAAAGCAGCAAGATCATCACCTGGTCTTCTAGAAGTTGAACAGAGTGTAGTTGCCTAAATAAAACCATTAGTATTTTTTGATGAGACATCGCGACGTGGACCCTCTCTCAATCGTCTGCCAGTTTAGTTCTTTCATTGCTAAATTTTCGACACTCTCAACGTACTCAATATCATATCCTACATGATAGAGATGTGCCTTGAGCACGATATGATTGGCCACCTTTGGAAATAATAGTTTCGCCGTCTTCCGAGTCGTCTCCTCTCCTTTGATTCTGATAATTGCTTGCTATCGACAGAAGTAGAATTATTCTTAATATGTATCGACTCACCCTGTTCGTCACGAAAACGTGGGAGATCAAATAAGGGAACCAGACCATGGAGTAGAAATGGGCAAAGCAGTTCACTTTGATGAACGGCTAATTTGCTAACCTAAGTGAAGCAGATTTTTTATCGTGATTTTGTTCTTTCGTTCATCCCTGCCAATACCGGTATCAAGAACAGCATTGAATGTTAGCTGGAACCAACAAACGAAGGCAGCTTCACAGCTATTCTTTTCCTGGCATACTATCGTTAGATTAAATTTTTTCTAGTTTGTATTATTGTATTTTTTTACTGGGGAAATGAACGGGTGCTTCTTCTTAAAAGTCGCAAATTATTTGTAAAAATCTGTTATGTAATAAGTTCATTCGCCCAATTTTTCATATTTTCTATTGGGACTCAACCTAGTTCCCATCAATGAACATATTTAATAATAGTTCAATCAGAACGACATTTTACGATTTTCCCAAACAATCCGGTGATGGTTATCATGATAACACGTACACGCAATAGGCCAAATAATGGATTGAAAGCAACGTAAAAACATTGTTTCAATCTGCTTTCCCAATATAACATTTTTTGTTTATCCAATTCATGAATTCTTACATCACAAAATCGAGATAAATGTTTTAAATATGAAATTTGCCGTGTTGTAGAAAGCTATAAAGTAATGTTTACGTTATTTCTTTCATGAATTCTTCTCACTTTCCGCTGAGATTTTATTTTCCCTTTCAAGGACCCAACCAAAAATTTCACAAACTGAAATTTTTTTTTGAGCCTTACCTTATGGAATGTGTCACTAGTTCTTTCATACCGTTCGTGAACGATTTGCCCATCTCTACCATGAAGGCTAACGCCCGAATTGTATGCAAACATGTATTTATTGCAATTAACCCCTCTCCCCCGCCGTTGCAAACAACGAGTAAGATCTAAAAAAAATGCATTATTCGTTGAATTGTTTACTTGTATCAATATTTTCACTTTTCGGGACACGATAAAAAAAAACCTGAATAAATTTCCTATCTAATGGCATATAATAAAACAGATATCGCAATTACATTTTTGTGTAATATGCATTTGAAATCTGTTAATTTTTCGTTTCATTTTTCGGAGAGTGACCTCCCCAATATAGAAATCAAAGACGTAGTCCTACGTCAAAGATGAAAATTAGTTCTCTCGTATCAAATATGTGTTCTACGTAACAGATTAACATATTTTTTGCAAGCGGGGAAATATCTTGAGCGAAAGTGGTGTCTGATAATTACGAGACGCCATCATGAGCAACACCGACACAGCCTTTGTTATTGCCAGGCTTGCAACACAATGCATTGTCATGGAAACCGATAGTGTTATTTTCTAAGAAATTCCAGGTTCCAGTAGTAAGTCAGCGGTCAGCCGAAATATTCAATGCTCATATTAATGTTGAGATTCGCAGTTCAGTGAAGAGCAATAACTTCTTTTACAAGTCCGCGAATCAGGGAAGCAATGTGGCTATGATTCAAATTCAGAATTCCCATGTGAATACTCCTCGATTGTATGACAATGACGAAATAATACGCTACCAAATTGGCCGGCATCAGCTCCAGCAGTTATTTGTTGTATCTTCGGTTTCCCAATCCATGAATGAGACCCAACTATCATAAATTTGGCCGTTCATTCAGAAAAAGGCAAGCGTTTCTACTTTAAGACAAAAAAATATTACTTTCTTTGTTGTCAGCGGGAATCGTCTATAGCACTCAATTCCTCAGTATGTCATAGATCCTATCGCCAATTATTCACTAGAAATACTTTATTTGGCAATACAACGTTTGTCGGGTCTACTAGTAACATCTAGGTAAGTTACATTCTATATGGAAACTGTGTATTTTCGTTGAGCAATATTTTATGTGATCAATGTTACCAAAATATCGTTCCAACATTTGTTGGTTGTAGGCAAGTTTATTGAGGCTTGCAGAATGGTTATAGGAACAAATTCCATTTTCCACATTCCACTTTTTGGTAGAAAGATAGTTCATCTTTAATCATCTATCCGAGCAAGAATTCAATTGTTCCAACATCCGTCCGCGCTGGAACTCTTCCGTATACGTTCCAATTTCCGAACAAATTAACAGTCCTCATGAAGATTTATAGCCATCGCTCGTTGCTCAGCGAAGACCACATCGTAGCGATAATTATTGCTACAATAGCACTTCTTGGCTCCACTCGCTCTGTCGCTCTTTTGAACAACGCATTGCAGAGAAACGCCTAAACCTTGCTAAATTTCTCGAAGAAGGAAAGAAGAATGTTTTCGCTCGATAGGATATCTGTTGCAGCCGGAAGGGTGTGGGCGCAGATATTTTCTGCCAACAGTAAAGGGTGTGTCACATCAAATTGCATCACGGAAAAAACGCTGTAGAAATTTAATTTTTAGGAATTATATCTTCAGCTTTCGCTTTAAAATCAGATAAGAGTGTATAGATCACGTTGGCCATGCTTCACTGTCAATTTTTGGTAAATTTGGAAAAATGTCGTCGAACGAAAAAGAGCGTCGTGAATTAATCCTGTGCACTCATTTCGCGAATCCGGAGTTGTCACATCGGGACATCGGTAAGATGCTGGGAATCGTCCAATCCACGGTCAGCAGAGTACTAAAACGATACTTCGAGAACCTAACCATCGACCGGAAGGTGAAGAACGGCAAAAATGGATGCTCCGTCAGTGAAAAAGATCACAAGCGCGTAGTTAAGCAGTTTAGACGTGATCCGAGAAGTTCAGTCCGGGATGTCGCCAATAAGCTGAATTTGTCAAGTTCATTCGTCCAGCGGACCAAGCAGCGGGAGGGCCTGCGTACATACAAGGTTCAGAAGGCACCTAACCGCGACGAAAGGCAAAACATGGTGGGGAAGACGCGAGCCCGGAAGCTGTACACCGAAATGCTGACGAAGCCGCATTGCCTGGTAATGGACGACGAAACCTACGTCAAAGCGGACTTTCGTCAGCTGCCGGGCCTGTTGTTCTTCTCCGCAGAGGACAAATTCAGCGTTCCGGAGGAGATTCGCAAGCAGAAACTATCCAAGTTTGCCAAAAAGTACATGGTGTGGCAAGCGATCTGCTCTTGCGGAAAGCGGAGCGCCCCCTTCGTGATGACCGGCACGGTAAACGGGCAGGTTTACCTTAAGGAGTGCCTACAGAAGCGCTTACTACCACTATTGAAGCAGCACGAGGGCCCGACCATCTTCTGGCCGGATCTCGCTTCGTGCCACTATTCCAAGGACGTGTTGGAGTGGTACGAAGCCAACGGGGTCACCTTCGTGCCAAAGGAAATGAACCCGCCCAACGCGCCTGAGCTTCACCCAATAGAGAAATATTGGGCGATTATGAAGCAGGCCCTCCGGAAGAACCCAAAAGTTGTCAAATCGGAGGCGGACTTCAAGAGAAAATGGATTTCTGTTCAAAAAAACTACAACCTGACGTTGTACAGAACCTTATGGACGGGGTAAAGAGGAAGGTACGAGCATACGGGCTTGGGCTCGAAGTATGAAAAATGGAAAATGCCAAAAGTTGTTTAATAGTTTTTATTTTACTGTCTAAAATTTTCAAAAGGATCGGTCTACTGGGCGAATTTCTACAGCGTTTTTTCCGTGATGCAATTTGATGTGACACACCCTTTATTCGATTGTTGCGGCTGCTGGATTGGAACTCTGAGAGACAAACAGAAACCAAATCTAATCCAATTTCTCCACCCCTCGTTTGCCAGTACAAATAAGCTATAATGAACTCTCGAAAACAGATGACTTGTCCTCTAGCATCAACGACTTTTTTTCGGGCCGAACGACGTTCCGATCCCACCCACGTGTTTGCATCTTCGTCGATATTTTATTTTACGCAATTCCGCATCGCACTCTTCCAGTGTGCTTCACCCAACAAACCTGGATCATTAAGGGCTAATCTTCTGATCAATGATGATCCACTTAATTGAATGTTCTCGTTACTGAGATTCATCAGCCTCATTTTTCTTTTACAAATTTCCAATGATGTTCAAACATTAACCAGTGCAAAGGTTTTGTCTCTCAAAACTTTTTGAATGCGCTTTACATGGGGCATGGTGATTTCTTCAGTCATTTCTCTAATGGCGATTATGTGGTATGCTTCACGCTGACGAAGATGAGTGCCATGACTCATCTATTGTATTGGACAAAACATGGTTGCTGTTAAGCAATTTTGGCCACTCTCACGGACCGACAGCAAAGTGAATGACAATAGCAAAAATTATGCTTCCAGGTCAATTTCCTAGAGATGTTGATAGAGTGATGGAGTGCGGAACAATATGGAAACGGAAACACTCCGTCTCCCATCCGGTGACAAATTGGAAACGACTATTTGGGATAAAAAACGACCTTCCAATGTTTCAATGTTATTCTAGTGAGGTTTGTTCTGCACGGAGAATGGAAATCATTTGGTTCAGTCGTTTGAGGCAACATTATACAGTTTATTGAATTTCCTGTTTTTGCAGGAAAGCAGACATACAGATAATGACTGTATTTTTCTCTCTTTATTTTAGGTATGAACTGAAATTGCGCAAAAAGATGGAACTACACGTGTGAGGCTATCGGCATATAATTGGTAATTTTACTAAAACAAAATTTGGGTAATAATGATCAAACTCTAATTTGAAATAAAGCTCATGAAGTACATGAAGGCCCTTGAAAGTTCGCCGGGCTTCAAACAAGCACAGTATAGCTGAACTCGTACGGACGGCTGCAGAGATCATTGGTTAATTGATTTTCTTCCCTCATACCTTCATCGTACCGTTTCCGCGCAGCTCTCGTAAATTCAACCGTCGGTCGAGGGCTTCTCAAGATTAGTTACGATTAATTTATCCGTGTAGAAATTATTCACCAGCTCACATCACTGCTGGCGGTTAGGAAAACCGGCTATGGTATTGAAATTCCTCCATGCAGCATAGTTTTGCAAAAAAAAAGTTTATCGATTTACTTTACCTGATCTTCTTCTGCCGCAATGACTGGCAATTATCGGTATGGCGAGACGTACACGTGGCCTAGCGGGAGTGTTCATCCCGAGCAGAAATTTAAAATAATGAATTGCTGTAAAAATCATATCGATTTCTCAACAGATGTGATAAGCGGTGTTCTATTCAGGTGGGAATATGAAAACCAAAAATTCAAATCAGCAGCTGTTACCTAGTGTTTTAAGTATCTCATTGGAATATCACCCGGCGCTCTGCGTTGATCTATGAAATATACACTCTGTCCATCTTCTATAAGACCACCCTGATTTTATTTCGTTGCAATACAAACAGAATTTCAACAAGATACATTCATACATTGTTGAATGCTTAGAATAAAGTATATTTAACGTCAATTTCATTCAAAAGAGTTGTTATTTATTGTGCTTGAATATGATAATGTAAGCTGTCCAGTTTCTATAAGACCATTTCAACATTCATAAATATTATCAATGAAAAATTCAAAACGATCGGCTGATTTAAATGTCAATAATTGGCAACCATTCCATTTCGGCTAATAACCTTGAAAATTAGTGTTGGAATACTATTTACCCAATTCTGCTGAACGGATTTCTCGATATATTTCTATGTTTCCAAAAGTGCGACCTTGAGCTCTTCAATCGTGGTGTATCATTTTCCCTCAGTGTAGATTCTGCGTACAAGGATCCGCTTAAGATTTTCAACAGGATTGAAGTCTGGAGAGCGAGCCGGCCAGTCCAAAAAATTAAGTTTATGGTCCTTAATCTATTGCTTAGTTTACTTGCTGGTATGAATAGTAGCATTGTTTTGTTGGAATGTGAATTTTTTGTGACAATATTCACGCAAAAACGGTAGGAGAAAGGATTCCAGAACATGTTTGTAATCCTTGAATGATGTGAAAGCTATCTTGAGCTTTCCGGTTGCACAGGATCCCGCCAAAACCATGCATGAGCCTCCACAGAAATTCCTGGTTGAAAAACACTGTTCCTTCTTCCGTAAATCACGCCAGTACCCGTTGAAACCATCAGGATCATCCAAATGGAACTTTCTTTCGTCAGTAAATATAACCTATACATTGAAGAACTTTTCGTTATGGTATATAGCAAAATGTATTCTTTTGGAAACATTCTTTGTTACAACATACCATGTCCCACTGTCGGTTCATGTGAGCTTTGGCAAAACTCAACCTTTTAAGCCCTCTTTATGTGAGTATTTTTACCAAAATTTGACGAATTGTCACCCGAGTAACATTTAAATTGATATATTGCTTTATTTGCATAAGCGGTTGTCTCAACTAATGGTGGTTTAATTGGAAAACAAATTGGCAGCACTTATGTACGAAAGTGCACACAAATACATGTTGATACAAACCCCAGAATGATAATTGCGTGATGTCATTTGTATCGGTTTTGTCAATAAACACTGCATTCTATCAGTGTATAAGTGCAAACGAATGCAGTGATAGAATGCAAACGAATCGTTCACCATAATGAACGATTCCGATTAATCTTTCTTGCTTTACTCTACGAAAATAATCACTTTATTCTAATTTTTTTATTCGTATTTCATGCCAACTCGTTATAGGAGTTGGCAGCACCATCTCATACCTACACCATTTTGAATAAATAATGAAATACAGGAAATTGTTTAAATTTTCATAGAATTACAAAAACTATTTTGTTTTAAAATTACACTGAAAAAAAAATATTAAAAAAATGAAATCAATTTCTCTCAAAAAAAATACTTTTTCAAGATTCTCCGAAAAAAAAAATATACAGGAATGGTCCTTACAATTTCCAACGAGTCATTCATACGTTGGAAGTCGAGTACTTTTACAGGAAAAATGATTTTCTAGCAAAAAATTTTCCATGTTTCCATATTCTAATTATAGGGGGTCTTCGTAGCCACTTGGTTACCCGTTCGCTTACTAAGCGATCGATCGTGAGTTTAAACTCCGGGCCCTCAATTGACCATCTTTGTGTTGTTATAGAATAACTACGTCCACGCAATTTGGGAGGCGATCTGGCGTAGTGGTAACATCCATACCTCTCACGCAGAGATCACGAGTTCAATTCTCACTCCCGACATTCTTCCAAAAATGGAAATAAAAGTGACGAACCAGCCGAAATGTGTTGAAAGTCACTATAATAAAGAAAAAAAAAAAAAAAAAAAACGTCCATGCAACCATCATCAGCTATGGAGATCGATCCACGGTGGAACAAAGATCGATTCATCCATACAACTGCTCTGCTCTGCAAGAAACATCGGGCTGCTGTTCTATAAATAGCCCAACAATGATCAATATCAACGGTCTCCGCTGTCCGGTCTGCTGAACAATGGAAGAACAGATAGAATACCCTTATGCCTAAATGGCTACTACAGACGAATTTACCATAATGTAATGGAACAGAAAAATCTAACGCCTAAATGGCTACTATTACTACTGTGTAATTTACAATTTATAGAAACATATACATATGTACAGGTACACGATAAAAAAAACCCGGCTCTGTTACAGATAAAATGCTAATGAGCTTGAGAAATAAATAAATGGGATAAAAAATAAATATTCCAATTATTTCTAATTTTCTTCAAAGTTACGATGGCGATATAGTGTATTCGACGATGTTTTAGATCTTATTAATATATGAACTTTTGTCGAAGACGTTAACTTCCTATGTTTCATAGTTTCTGGCATGTATGGCATTTTTGTATTTTTTATTTTGACTCCTGAAAAAAATCCTTTTAACATTTTTGTCTGTAAATTCTCGCGTTTGACATATTCTTGAAATGTTGCTGAACAGAGAAAAAATTGCAGAATATATTTAGTTACAAGCTGAACTTTAACAGTAATTTTTCAAATAAAATAGGAAAAAGTTGTTTCTCTGTAAAAGAAGTCATCTTCCATTCTATATTTTATCCAGAATTAAAAAAAAAACATGTTTGAGAAAAATGGATTTTAATTTTAAAACTTTTTTTCAATAGATTTTTTTAGAAATTCTTCGATATCTAAAAAAAAATGCAAACTTTTTTTCATTCAGCAACACTTCAAGAACATGCCAAACGTGAGAATTTACACACAAAAATGCTACGAGACGTTTTTCAAGAGTGTCCTTACAAAAATGCCATATATTCCAGAAACTATAAAATATAGAAAGTAAACATCATCAACAGCAGTTCATATCTGAATAACATCTAAACTCTGTCGAATACACTATATCGCATTTTTATTAGAAAATCCATACAATTTAACAAATTTTGACAACTACTTGTGCAAGGTCGGACTCACTAAAATGAAAATATGAACTTTAAAAACATTATTAACACTAAACCTACCATGGTAGGGTCAAATGATCACTTTTAAAATTTTGTCAGAAAAGCTCTACAAGTAACATTATCGCATCGTCATTTGCTTTTACGTCATCGTCATTTAATTCATCGTCATTTAATCAGCCAAAGGTTGTACCGCTCATGACAACTCTACACGAACTGATGATTGCGCCGGCTAGTGACCATTCTATCCTGGATTCCTCGAGTCGAGAAAGACGCACCACGCTAGATATGGGGTACAGACTAGGGAGCGTTGCTGATTAATGGTCAGCTGCATCCCAATAGGAAGTAGCCCGTGTCGGGCACACGTATAGAGCATCGAAGACTTCGAAAATGACGAAGAAGACCATTCGTCATCAATTAAAACTTTGCTCGATCGTACTCGTACTCAAACGTAAAGCTTTCCCTTCTCATTCGAATAATATGAACGTATTAAGTCGGATAAACATAAATTATATTCATTCTCACGATTCTGGCTTTCCGCAGTGAAGCACCATTTCCTTCCTTTCTTGTTTGGTTTATAGAGACTTTAAACTTTTGCAGTTCTTTCGTCTCTATTCCTGAGAAGGGCACTTGTGGAAAGAAAACTACTCCATAACTCCTCGATCACCTGTCTTAAGAAAGACAATCCATTCATGCTGCTCCGATGACCACCAAAAGAGAAGTGTAGCACCATTTCAGTTTATTCACTGTCATATATGCAAGTCATGAACAGAGCAGGTGATGGGAGAGCAATGTCCCCTTATTTAATGTCGCACTCTCATAGCTAGAAGTTTAAGAATGAAAGAAACAAAAAAAATCACTCTCATTAAACCTGATGTGAATGAAACATGCCCATTCGTCAAATCAGTTTATGAGCTCGCGATATTCGTGTGAATAGAAATTTTTTATTTTTTTTTTGTCTTCATTTAGGAGACTTTCAGTCGTAGGCTGGTTCGTCTTTGTGTGAATAGAAATGCTTTCAATCATGACTGATTGCAATTATTCGTTCGATATCAAATGAATGATTTGTTACTGATTGTAACATTATCCCGAAATACTTTACATAAACATAAGTATGTTTTTTTCGATGAAACACACACTGGACCACATCACCCCACAGACGGTACAAATCACACCGCATCAAATTTTGATGTCCAAAAATTCTCTCTTCTAATTTATGATTAAGTTTTGAATTTGAATTTGAAGCTTGATACAGGGAAACTTCGATATAACGTACCCTCGATATAACGTCACTTAATATTACGTACATTTTACCTCGATATAACGTACACATTTTCAAAGTCCAAAGGAATATTGAATATTGTTTTTAGGAAAGAACAATAAATTGTCTGTATTTTGATACAAAAGCTTGAATTGTACTGTTAACCAATCCCGAAGCACAACTGTTTTGTGATTCCCGATTTTAATCAACAGTACGAAGGGAAACATCATGAGAAAGGTTGGTTTCGTCTTTTTTTTTTTTTTTAATTCGTTTATTTTTACAGGCTCAGTTACTTAAGTTTAAAGGAGCCGAATTCTTAAATATAATTTTAAAACTATATATATAAACAATTTTCTTACATCTATGGTTAGTAAGGTGGAAAACCGATTACTCGCGGTGTACTCGAGTTTAGGAGGGTGACATATTTTTAGGAGAAGGATGGGATATAAGGAAATTGTAACAATGTTGATGAACACTCAATTTATAAATCTATTCGTATATCTATAGTGTATTTACATTTCAACTTATTCTACTATTTATAGCAAGGGGACGAATTACCCGCAAAGGAAGGAAAAGAGGGTATAAGGATGTAGGGGCAATCACACACGAAGATCTATAGCTTTAAGGAAAACATATATATGGGACATGTAATCAAGGTCTAACCGAGCCAACACATCTCTCACCGGCACATTGGGCTGTCTTCCTCGGGCCCGAAGGGAGTTTTTTAAATTCGATCTGGCGACCAGATACACCTCGCACGACCAAACAATGTGCTCGATGTCGTGATAACCTTGGCCACAAACGCAGAGATCGCTGCTGGCAAGATTGAAACGGAAGAGTAGTGCATCGAACAGTGATTGGACATGAGTCGGGAGAAGGTGCGAATAAAGTCCCGACTCAAGTCCAGACTTTTGAACCACGGTTTGAGGCTAACCTTAGGGATAATCGAGTGAAACCACCGGCCCAATTCATCTTCATTCCACTTGCGTTGCCAGTTAGCGATGGTATTTTTGCGGACTAAAGAATAAAATTCATTGAAGGCGATTTGACGCTGATAAATATCGCCTTCAATTGCACCTACCTTTGCTAATGAGTCAGCCCTCTCATTACCCGGAATGGAGCAATGTGAAGGGACCCAGATAAAGGTAATGACATAACAGCGTCTGGATAAAGCACTCAAAATTTCTCGTATTCTCTCAAGGAAGTACGGCGAGTGCTTTTCCGGCCTCACTGAACGGATAGCTTCGACAGAGCTAAGACTATCCGTTACAATGTAATAGTGTTCAACAGGTCGTGAGGCGACGCTGTCCAGCGCCCAATGAATTGCTGCCAATTCAGCAATATACACTGAGCAAGGATTCTGAAGACTGTGTGAGGTGCTAAAAAATTCGTTGAACACTCCAAATCCTGTGGACTCGTTTATAGTGGACCCATCAGTAAAGTACATATTATCGCAATTGATACCCCCATACTTTTCATCGAAGATCGTTGGAGCGATCCTCGATCGTTGGTAATCTGAATATCCATGGATATCTTGCTTCATGGACAGATCAAAATGCACAGAGGAATTGATGTAGTCAGGGAAACAAACACGGTTGGGAATATACGAAGAAGGATCAACCTGCATGGAGATGAATTCATGATATGAACTCATGAATCCGGAGTGAAAATTTAGCTCGATCAGCTGCTCAAAATTTCCGATCACCAATGGGTTCATGACCTTACACCGGATGAAGAACCGAAGAGATAATAAATTGAAGCGATCTTTTAGTGGGAGTAGGCCTGCCAAAACCTCGAGGCTCATGGTATGCGTTGAGGGCATACATCCCAACGCGATACGGAGACAAAGATACTGAATTCGCTCGAGTTTAATGAGGTGTGTTTTGGCAGCTGATTGAAAACAGAAACTGCCATACTCCATCACTGAGAGAATAGTTGTTCGATACAACATTATAAGATCTTCTGGGTGGGCTCCCCACCAGGTGCCGGTAATTGTACGGAGAAAGTTTATTCTTTGTTGGCATTTTTTACTCAGATACCTAATATGGGCCCCCCAAGTACATTTGGAGTCGAACCAGACCCCAAGATACTTGAAAGACATAGCATGAGTGATCGGTTTACCCAAAAGTTGAAGCTTTGGTTTTGCTGGTCTATGCTTCCTAGAAAAAACCACCATCTCTGTTTTCTCCGTGGAGAATTCGATCCCTAGCCCAATGGCCCAGGTTGAAAAATTGTTCAAAGTATCTTGTAAGGGTCCTTGCAGGTCGGATTCGTTTGGTCCTACGACAGACACCACTCCATCATCTGCAAGTTGTCTTAGGCTGCAATTTTGTGTAAGGCAATTGTCGATGTCGCTTACATAGAAGTTGTACAAAAGGGGGCTTAAACATGAGCCCTGGGGGAGGCCCATGTAAGAGACCCGACTTACTGCCGAATCTCCGTGAGAAAAGTTTCTCACAAAGCAAGTTATATAACATATTATTCAATAGAGGCGGCAGACCCCGAGAGTGTAATTTGTCCGACAAAACCTCTATTGAAACAGAATCGAAGACCCCCTTTATGTCCAAGAATACTGAAGCCATTTGTTTTTTTTCGGCATAAGCCATTTGAATTTCTGAAGAAAGCAACGCAAGACAATCATTCGTCCCCTTGCCCCTGCGGAACCCATATTGTGTATCTGAGAGTAGGCCATTCGTTTCAACCCATCGATCAAGGCGAAACAAGATCATTTTCTCCAACAATTTCCGTATACAAGACAGCATTGCTATTGGGCGGTACGAATTGAAGTCGGACGTGGGTTTTCCAGGTTTTTGAATAGCTATAACTCGTACTTGTCTCCAATCATCTGGAACAATATTATTCTCCAGAAACCGATTGAATAAATTCAACAAGCGATGTTTCGCCACATCAGGGAGGTTTTTCAGCAAGTTGAACTTAATTCTATCCGATCCCGGAGCAGAATTGTTACATGAGAGCAGAGCAAGAGAGAATTCTACCATCGAAAACTCAGAATCAAGATCGCACCTACCTTGTGGTATATCTCGAACAATTTTTTGCACAGGAGCGGAATCAGGACAAACCTTCCGTGCAAAATTAAAAATCCATCGATGTGAATATTCTTCGCTTTCATTCGTTGAAGAGCGATTTCTCATGTTTCGAGCCACTTTCCATAATTTTTTCATTGACGTTTCTCGTGACAAACCTCCCACGAAATTTCGCCAATAAGCACGTTTTTTCCCTTTGATTAAGTTTTTAAATTGATCTTCAAGGGCTAAATACGTTTGAAAATTTTCAGGGGTTCCACGTTTCCGAAAAGCTTTAAATGCATTCGATTTTTCTTCATAAAGCTTGGAACATTGGCTATCCCACCATAGATTGGGAGGCCTTCGGGAAATGGTGGAACCTGGGTGTCACAACCGTGACGAACCTCCGATAGGGCAAGCCGCATTCACCCCTAGATGTGTACATCTTGACGAATAATGACGGAGTATTTCGAGTCGCTGCCATTGGTAAACAAATAAACAAAAGGGATTGCTGCCATTGGTAAACAGATCAAACAAAAGGTACTGAGAGTAAAAGTTGTAGTTCAATGTTTAGAAAATATTACAGTTAAATTTAATTTGATTTTATTAAATTAAAAATAAGAGCGATCAGATAGATAAAGCAGATAGATAAAAATTACTGGAGAAGATTAAACGTGAGTGTTTACTTTGAACAATTGCTAAATTCAATAGGGTTTCTATAGGACCTGAAAAGAAAGTATAGATTAGTAACTAAAATCAATTAAATACTTACCGTTTATATGTTTATGTTTGTAATACTTACCATGTTGATGTTACTAGTTTTAAAACCAAAATTTGTCATTCTTGTCATTCAAAGGAATTTTTTAACAACCAAATAAAAACGTTATTAAATCGGAAGACTGCAGTAATTTTTTTCAACATTTTAAAAAATTCGTTTATGCGATCGGGTGGCAAAATGTCTAAGAGTGTCGGTCAGAAGAAGATAGTCGTTTCCCCAACTAAGGAGGCAAGTTGTGCGCTATGTCAATCACCAGATAGCAGCCGGATGGTAGCATGCGATGTTTGTGGGCTATGGTATCACTTCAAATGTGTAGGTGTGAATGAAAGTATCCAGAACCGCGATTGGAGTTGTGAGCAATGTTCCAGCGCCAGAGCTCAGGTCCCGGTCGGATTTTCTACACCACTCGCAGAAGGGACTATTGGTCAAAGTAAACAGCAAGATCAGCCGGATCGTCAGCTTTATAGACAGATGGAGTTGTTGCAGCGGAGATTAGACGAGCAGCAGAAGGCGTTCGAGCAGTTGTTGCGTGAAAAAGACGAGGAGTTGAAGGCACTGAAAAATCTGAGAGAACCAGCTTCGTATTCTCACGTTCCAGATCACCTAACGGGAGAGCAGTCTCGTGCATCGAAGTCAACCGGTGCCGTTCCTAAGGCATGTTCGACTACAATCGGGGCAGCGATAAATGATGTAGGAGTAAGCGCGTCAAGTCGATTAGAATTGGAACTAGAGCTTCTCGAGCAGAAACATGCGTTGGAGAAGAAGCAATTGGCAGAACGTTTCGCCGTGTTACAACGTTTTGGTGATCATGTTGAGGAGCCTATCATGAGCAGGCCATTCGAATCGAGATCTAATGTTATAAATAGCGTGTTCGTATGCGATAGAGATGTCGGAAATAATGTCACTCAGTCGGTAGCAGGTTCTAGTCATGAGCTTAGTAGGAGCCAGTTAGCAGCCAGGCAAGCTGTAGCGCGAGACTTACCCGTATTTTCTGGCAACCCTGAGGAGTGGCCGTTGTTCATATCGAGTTACGAAAGTTCAACGAGAATTTGTGGGTTTAGCGATGAAGAAAATCTGCTTCGTCTTCAAAGAAGTTTAAAGGGGAAAGCACTAGATTCCGTTCGTAGTCGTCTCTTGCATCCATCGTGTTTAGCGGGAGTAATCTCAACGTTGCGAGTTCTGTTCGGACGTCCCGAAATTATTGTCCACTCACTGATTAAACGTATTCGAGAATTACCTGCACCGAAAGCGGAGAAACTCAATACATTGATTGATTTTGGAGTAACGGTCCAGAATATGTGTGCAACGATCAAGGCGTGTGGGCTCGACGAATATCTCTGCAATGTCGCGTTGCTTCAAGAGCTAGTGGACAGACTACCCGCAACGATTAAACTAAACTGGGCGATGCATCGACAGCGTCTTGCAAGAGTTACCTTGTCGGATTTTGGCGACTGGTTAGGCGAGTTAGTAGAAGCTGCATGTGTAGTCACGATTCCATCTCCGAATTATGCGACCAAAACTGAAAGAAGAGGTCGCCGAGACGATAACTTCATCAATTTACATTGCGATGCTGAATCAGAGTTGCCATTGTCAGAAGGAAAATACACGCATGTAGTGTCACGATCACAGAAGGAATGTTTTGCCTGCAAGCTTCATTGTAACTCTCTAGAATCTTGTAAAACATTTCAATCCATGGATATTAACTCACGTTGGACATTTTTGAAAGAACATAAGCTTTGCAGAAAGTGTCTTCGAAAGCATTTCGGATCATGTTTTGTAAAAACGCCCTGTGGAAGAAACGGATGCACGTTTATGCACAATAAATTGTTGCATGATGATTCGAGATATACGCCATCAACGTCGAATGACCAAGAATTGTCTCCCCAGAGCTGCAATACGCATCTGGCAATGAAAGGTAGAATGTTGTTCAAGTATATTCCGGTGACTCTTCATGGTAATGGTGCTTCGGTGAATACCTTCGCGTTTCTTGACGATGGTTCGTCTGCAACGTTTATGGAACATGACTTGTTGGAGGAATTGAGAATAAAAGGAACACCTCATCCACTTTGCTTAAACTGGACATCTGGTCAGCAACGTGATGAAAATGACTCTGTCAAACTCTCCGTGAAAATTTCTGCCGTTGCCAACCAAAGCAAAATCTTTGTACTTCCAAAAGTACACACCGTCCGTAGCCTGTCCTTACCACCCCAATCCGTTTCAATGTCTCAGCTATCGTCTCGCTATAAGCATCTCGTAGGGCTTCCGATTGAATCATATGACTCCGTTTCTCCGAGAATCTTGATCGGCATCGACAACTGGAAGCTAAGCCAAGCAGTAGACTACAGAGAAGGGAAAGACGACCAGCCGGCTGCAGCGAAAACGCGACTTGGATGGATCGTGTATGGACCGTGTTCAGAATCATTCCCGATAAAAAACCTTAACTATCACAGCTTTCACATTTGTGCATGTCAGAATGATACGGATTCCGTGTTGAATGCGGCTTTGAAGGAATATTTTTCCGTTGAGAATATGGGCGTGTATAAGTCAAGCAAGCAACGACTTTCGACAGATGACGAACGAGCGCTAGAACTGTTATCGTCTTTGACTAGACCTAAAGGTAATCGCTATGAGACCGGCCTATTGTGGCGTCACGATGATGTGAAACTTCCTGATAGCCGAATAATGGCAGAAAAAAGACTGGGTTGTTTGGAAAAGAAAATGCTTCGATACCCTGAGCTTGCTAATACGTTGAAGGACAAAATAAATGAGTATAAACTGAAAGGATATATAAGAAAACTGAGTGTAGATGAGATCAATGTTGCCAATCCGAGGATATGGTATCTACCAATATTTCCCGTTGTCAATCCGAACAAGCCAGGAAAGGTACGCATTGTTTGGGATGCAGCTGCGACCTCAGCTGGTGTTTCACTAAATTCTTACCTGTTAACTGGACCCGATCACTTGATGTCACTCATAACAGTTTTGTACAAGTTCCGTGAGTTTCGTTTTGCAATAACTGGGGACATAAGAGAGATGTATCACCAAGTTTTAGTAAGAGAAGAAGATCAGCAAAGTCAGAGGTTTTTGTGGAGAGACGGCGATTCTACTAGACAGCCAGATGTGTACGTCATGAACGTTATGACATTCGGAGCAACATGTTCGCCAAGTTGTGCGTTGTACGTGAAGGATCGCAACGCTGAACAGTTTCGACAACAATTTCCTCGGGCGGTGGAGTGCATTCAACGCGAACATTATGTGGATGACATGTTATCCAGTGAAGAGTCCGAAGAAGAAGCAGCAATTCTTGCGACCAATGTACGATTTATCCATTCCAAAGCAGGATTCGAAATACGAAATTGGCTTTCGAACTCCAAGACAATTTTATCAAAGCTACAAGAAACTAATTCAACGGAGAGAAGCATGAGTCTCGGTAATGAACTGTCGACCGAGAAGGTGCTTGGTATGTGGTGGTGTACAGCGTCAGACACGTTTACGTTCAAACTATCCGCTCGACACGACCAGGGGCTACTTTCAGGGGACCGAGTCCCAACGAAGCGAGAGGTATTACGAACTTTGATGACCGTTTACGATCCCCTCGGGCTATTGGCACATTTCTTGATGTACCTAAAAGTCCTTCTTCAGGAAATATGGCGAAGCCAAACAGCCTGGGACGAAGAAATTCCAGAAAATCTCGATACCAAATGGAGGTTATGGCTTCAGGTCTTGCCACAGGTTGAAGAAGTGCGAGTACCCAGATGTTATCGTCAAACAACCACTGCTAATATTACCACAAGTATTCAGTTACATGTCTTTGTAGACGCCAGCGAGAAAGGATTTGCTGCAGTAGCCTACCTGCGATACTGTGAAAGAGGCAAAGTTGAATGTGCATTAGTAGGGGCGAAAACTCGCGTAGCTCCGCTGAAGTACCTCTCTATTCCCCGTTTGGAACTGCAGGCAGCAGTGATCGGAGCACGCCTGGCAAAAAATATCGTGGAGTCACATCGAATAACAATCTCCAAAAAAATCTTCTGGACAGATTCGCGGAACGTACTCTGCTGGCTGAGATCAGACCACAGACGATATAGTCAATATGTGGCGTACAGGGTAAGCGAGATACTAGACTCGACCGAAATCGGCGAATGGAGATGGTTGTCAACGAAAGAGAATATTGCAGATGAAGGCACGAAGTGGCAGAAGCTGCCAGATTTACGGCCCCAGAGTCGTTGGTTCCGCGGTCCAGAGTTCTTAAGAAAAGAGGAACATGAATGGCCGGAAAGCGAGAAAGATCTTGGTCAAACCACCGAAGAAATTAGAACGAATATTCTACATCACTCTATCTATGAACCTCTGTTTGCGATGGAGAACTTTTCCTCGTGGAAACGACTAGTAAGAACGGTAGCATATGTTCAACGTTTTCCGATGAACATTCGAAATAAAATTAGTAATGATCCTATTATCACCGGACCTCTGCAGCAAAAAGAATTGCTCAATGCAGAATATACTATATATCGCCAAGTGCAGCGGCAAACATACACGAATGATGTTAGAATTCTTGAAAGCAATAAAGAGTGCAGTGAAAAATTCTGCTGTGTCGTTCCGAAAAGCAGTGTGCTGTATAAATTATCTCCCTTCGTCGATAGCGAAGGAGTTCTGCGCGTGCGTGGACGAATTGATGCTTGTGAGTATGCCGAGCAATCTACGAAACGCCCGATCATTCTACCCAGAGATCATCATGTGACAAAGTTAATTATCGCTGAATACCACGAAAAATTTAGGCACCTAAATCATCAAACGGTTTTGAACGAGATTCGGAAGAAATATTATGTACCACGACTACAAGCAACGTTCGGTAAGATTCGCCGTGATTGTCAACGATGCAAAATTTTAAAAGCAGTTCCTCGTGCTCCAATCATGGGAGATCTACCGGAGTCGCGATTGGCGGCCTTCACTCGTCCATTCTCGTACACCGGCATTGACTACTTTGGACCTATGCATGTTGTAGTCGGAAGAAGGGTCGAGAAAAGATGGGGTGTCCTTCTAACCTGTATGACGATCCGGGCTATTCATATCGAGATAGCGCATTCACTCACGACAGACTCATGCATTCTTGCTCTCCGAAACTTTATCGCACGTCGCGGAACACCCTTAGAAATCTTCAGCGACTGCGGTACGAATTTTGTAGGTGCCAGTCGAGAACTACGAAATTCTAAGGAAAAGATTGACCAAGTTAAGATGATGGAATTCTTCGAAAGCTCGGATACGAAATGGACATTCAATCCACCTGCTGCACCGCATTTCGGTGGTTGTTGGGAGCGCCTGATACAGTCAGTGAAAAGAACGTTAATGCAGATAAAGACGAAACGACTTCCAACAGACGAAATCCTCAGAAATATGCTCCTAGAAACAGAAATGATCATAAATTCCCGACCGCTCACTCAAGTTCCTTTACAAGACGAAAATTCCACTCCAATTACACCCAACCATTTTCTATTGGGTTCTTCTAATGGTTCTAAGCCCCCGATCGCATTCAACGATTCGCCGGTTATGCTTCGACATTCCTGGAAGATGTCCCAAGCCTTCGCAGATGAGTTTTGGAAGAAATGGGTCAACGAATATCTTCCAACGCTAACACGTCGAACGAAGTGGTTCCAGCCGGTGAAGCCCATTGAAACTGGAGATATAGTGCTAGTGGTGGACAATACATTGCCACGGAACTGCTGGCCTAGGGGTCGCGTCATCAGCGTGGTTCACTCCAAGGATGGACAAGTTCGCAGGGGAGTTGTGCAAACCATGCATGGATTACTAGAGAGACCAGTGGTGAAGCTGGCGTTTCTGGACGTCGGTTCTAATCCTAGTAAGCCGAGTCAATGACTACGACGTACTGGGGGGGAGTGTCACAACCGTGACGAACCTCCGATAGGGCAAGCCGCATTCACCCCTAGATGTGTACATCTTGACGAATAATGACGGAGTATTTCGAGTCGCTGCCATTGGTAAACAAATAAACAAAAGGGATTGCTGCCATTGGTAAACAGATCAAACGAAAGGTACTGAGAGTAAAAGTTGTAGTTCAATGTTTAGAAAATATTACAGTTAAATTTAATTTGATTTTATTAAATTAAAAATAAGAGCGATCAGATAGATAAAGCAGATAGATAAAAATTACTGGAGAAGATTAAACGTGAGTGTTTACTTTGAACAATTGCTAAATTCAATAGGGTTTCTATAGGACCTGAAAAGAAAGTATAGATTAGTAACTAAAATCAATTAAATACTTACCGTTTATATGTTTATGTTTGTAATACTTACCATGTTGATGTTACTAGTTTTAAAACCAAAATTTGTCATTCTTGTCATTCAAAGGAATTTTTTAACAACCAAATAAAAACGTTATTAAATCGGAAGACTGCAGTAATTTTTTTCAACACTGGGATGGGTTTCGTTTGAGCGCGAACCGCGCTGTCATAGATCAAACGAGAAAGGAAGTTATACTCCTCCAATGGAGGTAAACCATCTCTGGAATTGATGGCTAGAGCAATCGCGTCCGCATATTTTTTCCAGTCAATGTGTCTTGTGAGGTCATATGTCATGTTTATAGATTCAGAAGAATTCAACCCAATGGTGATGGAAATTTTGATTGGCAAGTGATCACTACCGTTGGGGTTCTGGATTACATTCCACTTGCAATCTAACGATAGTGAATTCGAGCAAAGCGAGAGGTCAAGAGCACTTGGGTTAGCAGGAGGTTTAGGTACACGTGTTGTTTCCCCAGTGTTCAAAACGGTCATATTGAAGCTGTTACAAAGGTTACATATATCAACAATGAACGATTGTCGTCGTACTGTTCGCCCCAGGCAGTTCCGTGAGAGTTGAAGTCTCCCAAGATCAATCGTGGCTCAGGAAGGAGTGAGCACATGTCATCAAGTTGTTTGCGGCTAACCGCAGCTCTCGGAGGCCAATACAAGCTGACAATACAGAGGTCTTTGCCTCTGATGTTTGCATGACAAGCAACAGCTTCGATCCCTCCAATAGGTGGAAGGTCAATTCTATAAAATGAGTGGCACTTATTGATCCCCAAAAGCACCCCTCCGTATCTATCATCACGGTCCAAGCGTATAATATTAAAATCGTGGAAAGAGATATCATCTCGCGAAGAAAGCCAAGTTTCGGACAGAGCAAAAACATCACAATTGTAGTTATGAATTAAAATTTTGAATGTATCCAATTTAGGGATGAGACTCAGACAATTCCACTGTAAAACAGTGATATCTCCGACCTCTCTATTTGAATTAGACATCAAGAGAGATAATCATTGCAAGGAGGGGCCATGTTTGCATCAATTGTTGCAAAATTGTCTTTAATACTGGAAGCATTGAGATGACAAGGGTTCTGATGGAGTCAGAAACATTAAAACACTTGAAGATTTGGTCCAAAAGGTCAGACAACTTTATAAATCCCGATTGGGAAGTTGAACTGGACGGAATAACAGGGACAGTTGGGGTTTTTGATGTCCCCTCGAGTGCTGGGCCATTCGAAGGTGAATTATTCCCACGGAAACCAGGAGGAACCTGATTTTGCTTGTCCGCTGCTCTCGATTTTTTAGGCATGCTAACAGGGGGTATCTCCGGAGGGGCTTGTCCTTGAACTTTGGGAGTAGTCACATTTTTGCGCCGGGGATTCCCTTGGAAAATGAACGGTGTGCCCCCGTTAGCTGTGTCCGCTTCTATTTCGTCAACGGGCAACGTGGCGAAGACATTTTGTGTGTTGATTGGTTGTTGTTGTTGGGCCAGTGGAGAAGCGCCCTTTAAAATATCCGCAAAAGTGCGTTTCGAGCGTTCCTTCAAAGAGCGCTTCTGTTTCTCCCAGCGACTCTTGTAATTTTCACAAACTGAGAGCTCGTGTGGGGATCCCCCGCAATATGGACATTTATGCTCAGTCGCACTGCAGGATTTCCCCTCATGTTGCTCTCCGCAAGTGGCACAGCGCTCCTTGTTGGCACAATAATCCGAAGTGTGACCAACTGACTTGCATTTGTTGCAAGTCATGGGCTTTGGCACGAAGAGTCGCACAGGTAGTCTCAATTTGTCCACCATAACGTAGTCAGGGAGGGCGGCACCAGCAAAGGTGACTCGAAACGAGTCGGACGGCGTTAATTTAGTTTGGTCCCCATCATGGGAAAGTTTCCCGAGTTGGCGACAGTCCAAGATTTTCACTTCCATTGAGGGGAGCTTCTTGAACTTGCCTTTTCCTTCTGCTTTTATTTGTTCGCTCGTCAGACCCGTTTCAGTTATCACCCCCTCAATTTCTACGTTATGGGAGGGTATAAATGTTCGATATTCGAGAGTGAAATGTTGATCAGCAACAATCTCGTTTGCGTGTTTCCGTTCATTCACGACAACTCGCAATTTGTTCGGTCTAACCCTGCGAATTTCAGATACAGAAGTGTATCTGGCCAGATCTTTCATGATCTGAATCACGTTAAGGTTTTTTCCTTTCGGTTTTGGCCGAAGGAAAACAACCCAAGGGCCAGTTCCAGGTGCATCTTCTGGATAAACTCTGACACGTGGAGCGGAGACAACAGAGGGGGAAGACGAGCACGAGGACGAGGATGAGGATGAGGACGAGGACGAGGATTGGGTTGGATCGGAAGCATCAGAAGGGGGAAGCGAAATCGATGATGGGAGAGGGGGAGTGGAAGTAACAGTGGGTTGAGAAGGGAGGCTTGCAATTTTCTTAGAGGGGGGCTTGGTAGGATGAGCGGATTCGTCCCCAGAAGAATTATCTTCCTTATGAGGGACTCGTTTATGTTTTTTCCCAGATCTTATATGAGATTCATTATCGGAGATCTTCATCTCTGGAGATCCTCCACTATTCTCCATTTTACAAAAATTTCTGTCTTATTTCTAAATTATTATTGATTTTAACAATAATCTTAAAACAAAAAATAGCAAAAAAAAAATTATGATAATAATATCAAACAATGAACAAATGAATTGAATAATAATATTAATAATAAATATGTGTACCTTAATATATAAGTTGTTCCAATAATGCGCTCTACTGCCCTAATCAGGGAGAGACAGAGGCTACGCGCTACGGAGACAACACAATAGCGCAAGAATAGCTTACGCAGCCACGTGATGATGAATCCCGTTTGCGACAGTCACGCGATGGCGATCCCGTTATGCCGAATCAGTTCAACAGCCGCAATCCGGCTCGCTGCAAGAGCGCTGCTTCCTTTGTTCCTTCGTTCCACTTCACAAAAGGTCAGGTCGAAAGCGGACATCAATGACCTTCACTCGTACCAATAGCACAATAGCAAAAGTGGCAACGCACAATACCGACACTGAACTTTACTCGTCAAGAGTTTGATAGCGAATGATTGGTTTCGTCTTCTAGTTGAATTTATTCATTAACCTTACTCTAACAGCAACACAATAAAGTAATATAATCTACGTTTCTGAGTTCGTTATTATGCTTCGATATAACGTACAATTCGATACAACGTACAATTTTGAAAGCAAAATGTACGTTATATCGAAGATACCCTGTATAATGATTAAACATTAAGGATTGAGAGAAAACAAGTGTAGCTCAGTATACAATGTGTCATTATTTATTTAGAGCGTATTGGTTGAGAAATATTAGGCGATTTGCTTAGGTGGTCCAAATACCCCCCATTTCCACTACATGGATCTAAATCGCACTCTGTGCCTCAAGAAGACAATTTGAATATTTTAAAGTTGACTCACAACCTTAAGAAACGCTGTTGATTACTTGCTGGTTGTAGTGAGACTAGAGCAGAAATCGCAAATTGCATCTCTCTACACCTACGCCCGGTACAATTTGTTTTCGCAAGGATGGAATTTAATTTGCAATCGCTTTCCTTCTGCTTGATGCTCTTATATTCGTGCAATCTCTAAGTATTCGTTCCTAAACAAATGATTGTGATTTCCGTTTGGGTATGATGATGATAGTGCTTAACGGAACTGCTGGGAGAAAGATTCATTTGATCTGCCATGCATATGAAACACAAATTTTTGTGTTACTCGAGAACTAATCAAGTAAATGAAACGAAATTTGGCATGTGATGGTTTTAGGGTGCAATAAATGATTCTATGGTGGTTAGATACTCCTCCCCTCTCTCTTAGTCGGGCTGTCATACAAATGAAACACAAATTTCTGCATTATTCGAGAATTAATCAAGCAAATGAAACGAAATTTGGCATCTGGTGGTTATAGGGTGCAATAAATGTTTCTATGGTGGTTCGACACTCCTCCCTTCTCTCTGAGGGGTGGACAGAAGAGGGGTCCGTCTTCATTCTAACTTTTTTTTTATCAAATATTTATTCCATGTTACGGAGTAACATGTTATTTGCAAGTGGTTGAACAATCTTGAACGAGAATTGTTTCTGGAAATAATCTGATATTATAATGATGAGTTTGGTAGAAGTACTAGGAATATTATAGTAAAAGGTAAATCCAACATGGTCGATTAGAGGATCAATTAACGAACAGTTCTGTGATTGGACTCATGAACTTGCGCTTAGTAAGAAAACGTGAATGTTTGAAGTTCTGTGATTTCTGTGATTTTTATTGATAAAAAAAACAAATTTTGGGCGGGACGAAGTTTGCCGGGTCAGCTAGTGTATTATAAAACTGACGATAAGAGGAGTGTTTATATAAAGAGTGGTAAAATCAGAATTCTAGTTTTTGAAATAAAAAAATAGTGTTTGTGTTGGTGCTATTTTGGTTCGTTGAATGTATTACTTGTGTGATTTTCATCAGCTTGGTTTTCGGGGGTATAACCCAAAGCTCTCATCATGTAACGCCTACCACTCGGTCATAAGCCACAATGCATCCGTAACGTGTAGTGAGATGTTTATGGGCTATATGCTCATATATCTAAATTTAATTGTCCTTCCGGCCACGTGCTTGGCATTCTTCTTTTTCAGCGCAAAATGATCCTGGAGGTGCATTTAAGTGGTAATTAGCATTTATAGCTTGACAGTTATTCTCTGGGCAAAAACTGTCTTATATTTTTTATTTCATTGATAATTTTGGTCACCCTATGTCTGACAACATAAAAATGAGCGCCCTATCATATGTAAAAACGTTGTCGAAGACAGTTTTTGTCTAGAGAACAAATATCTCCCAAAAAGTTGGTTTTAGCGCTTTCTATCTAAGTTGCATTAGGGTAACCATGAAAAACAGTTGTTTTTACTCTAACTTTTATATTTAAAATTCTACATCAAAACTGTCTTGGTATGACTTTTAGAACTTATCAAGACCAACATTTTGCGATGCAAAACTTGTCAATATCTTAATCCTGCTCAAAGTTATTGATGGGTTTTTACCCAAAAATTCATGAGTTCGGTTTTTTTTTTCATGTGACCCTAAGGCAACCTAGAAAAAATGCACTATATCAGTTATTTCAAGAGATAGAAAAAAAACGTTGTTCTACAGAGATGTCTCAAATAACTGGGGCTACAACATTGTCAAATTACATTTACCTCTATCAATAAAGATAAAAAAGTAAAAATAAGCGCTCTATCATATGTAACAGCTTTGTCGAAGACAGTTTTTGTCTTGAGAATAACTGTCGAGCTCAAATGCTAATTTCCACTCGAATGCCCCTACTGGTATACCGTTCTGAATCATATTTCGGACATTTTGTTCTAATATCTTGAAATTCTTAATGCACTGATGATATAACTATAAAATCATATCACAATTGCTTCTTTAGAGTAATCCCTTGGTTTCACTATCATTTCATATGAGAAATACATTTGAATTATAACATAATCGGCAAAATCTGACAACACTACCCTTTTTCGTTTGTGTTTGACGTTTGCTTAGCGTGAGCACGTAGAATTTACCCGTTCATAAATCTTTGCATTTCTCCCGTGTTTCATAAGTTCTCATCACCGTTAAGAGTTTACGGTGATTGGTTGGTAAGTGTTTCGCAGTTGATTATAAAATATAATCAAGTGTAATGTTATTTTCGTCCAAAAAAATACAAAATTAAGGGTCCGAAATTTGAATTCAATCTGTCCGAAATTTGATTTAGTGTCCGAAGTTTGATCTTATTCGCTTCATTTGAAAAGCATTTCATTCGATGATTTTTTTTTATGTTTTCAATCAAATCGGTACCAAAGTAGAAAGCTTAAAAGCACATTGAACTAATTTATCGAAAATATCAACCAAATAATACCTGTGCATAAAGTTTAGATCTGTTTTCTGCAGCATATGCCTTAAGTGTCCGAAATATGATTCAGAACGGTACACGTTGTGCAGTATAGTATACTAATTCATCTTCACCTCCAATGTTTTGAACAATTATCCTTTGCTACTAGAACATGTTTTTATTTGATTTCAGATTTCTGATTTTACTCGTCTTCGCTTTTTTCTGCAATATGTTACAAAAAACGTAATTTCCTGAGCCCCAAAGGTATTGCCATTAATCATCCCGGAGAGGTTGTGTGCCCGCGCGACCTCTTGGTAGCCGACGACGATTAATGTTGATTCCCTTCTGATTCAAGGATTCCTTGATTCTAAATTTCTTCCGAACGCGCCAGCGCGGCACGAAATGCTCTGGTTATTGTAACCACTCGAGCAAAGGTTGTAGCACTTTTTGTATCAACACATTATTCAAACAAATGAGATTATGATGAATGACTTCGTAATAGGTCGGATGGTGATGTCAGTTTTTCGCGCTATTTTGTGTACAACTTTGTGTCTCGGCGCTGCAATTACTCGTCTTCGCCAAGGATAAGGGACTGGGACATCGAAAAGCCTGTCACGCTTTACCGTTAATGGTGGTACTGATGACGATGAGGATGCCGAGAGATGAGAGTGGGGACGAAGATGATGGGGGATGCTGGCTGGTGGCATCGATGCGTTGGTCTTGCTGTTTGTGGTCGCAGATCTATTAGCTGATAGCTTGGATTTGTTGTGTGATTAATTGCCATTGTGTTCTTGGCAAGGATTTTTTACACACGGTTCAGGAATGCCTATGTTTGAAGCGTTCCGAGCATTTTTTCTTCATTACTCAGAGGTTAGTAAAACGTTTCGCTCTGCTTTCAGTCGTCTGGTCTCGATGGTTGCTCAGGTTATTGCCATTGGCCTTGCGCTACACGCGATGACATTAAAATGGGTTATATTGAATTCTACATTTAGACATTCTAATTCAATACCATGTCAAGCACGTTGTGTGATGCGTTCAAAGGATATAAATAATTTGAGAGCAGCATAAGAAATGGACAAGTTTATAAAACAAAACCGTAAATACGTTCACTACCAAATCACTCGAGAGAATACTTAAGCTTCATTTGTGGCTCTTTGAAACTTTGAAACGGGTCGGAGGACCAGTAACCTGTTACGCTCCATCCGGTAGCTGGCCTGCGCCTGCAGGCATTGATTTCAGCTCAATCATCCCCCGGGGAATCAAGCTCTGCATTGCTGCCCTATCTCATCTATCCTCCTCGTAGAACAAACCTGCAAATGCACGTGCCGCAGATCAGCAGAGGAGTTTTTTCCTTCGCTCTCATCGGTATGGTAAATGTGCTTTGCCAACAATATTTGCCACTAAAAGTGGGTGTATTGCGGGGACTAATAGAAAAATTCGTCTTCTGGAGGGGGAAGCAATAACCCAAGCCACAGCGGATTTGGAAAGGGGTCATTTCTCCCTTACATTAAAACAGTGAGTTTTTTTTCTCTCTCTCGTTTCGAGTCTCCATTGGCTGTGGCTTGCTGTTATTTCAATATTTAATCAGTCCTTCGGCAAATCGGATGCGTACGTGGAAAAACGGCTGACTGTAAATACTTCCAGAGGGAAAACGCAACGAACTCACATGCAGTGCCTCATCTGTCGTAAACTTCTGGTCTCAATGGAAAACTGGTTTCCTTTTACACGTTCGTAGCACTCGCTGCCAAGACGGATACGATTTTAATTACAA
The DNA here is from genome assembly GCF_029784135.1 of Toxorhynchites rutilus septentrionalis. Taxonomy (NCBI): domain Eukaryota; kingdom Metazoa; phylum Arthropoda; class Insecta; order Diptera; family Culicidae; genus Toxorhynchites; species Toxorhynchites rutilus. The sequence continues at coordinate 155,156,670 of NC_073745.1, forward strand.
GCCAATATTTGCTTTTGTTTTCTCGGAAAATTTATTTTCTTTTCGCCTTGCGAACGTTGACTACCTTTCATGTGTTATTTTTTATGTGTATAGCTGGGGGGTTGATAAGCGTCATCGGGGAGAGCTTTGATTTATGCCTGCGATGCTGCCGCTTCCGGCTAAGCCACACCATCGCCCCGGTCCGGGGAGGATTTATCCTCGCTCTTAGGTGACGAAGGTACTGTACAAAAGTGGATTATTTACTGCCGTTTTCATCATCGCACTTGTCTTCAATGACTGCTTTATTGGGGTGGACAGGAACTGCCCCCGACAAGCCACAAACTGGCCTCAGCAAATTAAGACGATAATAAAAACAATCGTTTTTACAGCTGCTGGTTACTGCCGACTTATTTGATAGTGGGAATCAAGTAAACAGTGAAGACAATAATAAAGCAATTCTCCAAACGGAAGTGTGCGGTGAGAGATGAAACATACGGAAAGCTAACATCGGAAAGGCGGAAAATGTTTTATGTAGAGTCAATAAATCAAACAAAGAAAAGTGGACAGTAGACTGAGAACTCGCATGGAAACAAGACGGATTGGGACAGCAGAAAGGGGTTATCTACCGTTGGGTGAAATGTAATTCGTGTTGACTATCAATTGGGTTGGGAAAGATAATCTTTTTTGCATTGATTGGCAGAATCTTCTGTGAGAATAGACATGATTGATTGATTGTATTTACTGCCGGAGAAGTGAGAAGTGTGTCAGTTGAATTATCTGCCTTAGCTGTATTTAATTTGACATATGCGGTTAAGGACAGGCAATTTATGTATCATTGTTTTTTTTATAAACTGTGGCTTTTTGTTTCTAGTATGTATTTAAAACGAGCTGACCTTTCGAACTTCGTCCTGCCCGATTTTTTTTGTATAAACAAAATCAAATATTCACGTTCGTAGGCCGAATCGCAGAACTCTTCATTAATTAATAACCCGTTGACCCTTTACAATTTCCTTTCACTATGAATTTCCTAGCACTTCCACCAACATGTGTCATTATAATATAAAATTATTTTCAAACCAAATTCTCGTTCAAGATTCTTCAATCACTTGTGAATAACATGTTTCTGCGTTGCATGGCGTACATTTTTGATACAGAGAATATTATAAAATAAGCACAGCTCGAATCGGAATATTCCTTTCTCGAGTTTTGCGCTTATCTCATTACCCCATTTGACCTTCCATTTTTATTTATATAAATAGGAAATACAGGAAAGTGTTATTTCACCTGAAAATTTATTTCCACATTCGAACAAAGATCAATTTCATTAGCGCAAACATCAAATGGACTAACAACAATTTTCACGATGTAATTGTAGAACATATGGGAACTCCATTTTCCGACCTTCCTTCTGGGTATTCCGAAAATTTTCCAAATTTGGGTACAAATCGGGCCATATTTTTCTTTGGATTTCCGCTTACCAAAACATTTGGCCTTTCATTTTTATTTATAAAGATTTTTCGTGTTCTTCGAAGGAACTTAGTTGTTGCTCGAACCTTGATGAAAAAATGAACAAAATAAAATAGAAAATGTCCAGTTATTTGGGGCTTTTTCCGTTACGCGTGTTGAGATATACGGTAGAGGGAATGAACTATATCGTTTATTTTAGAAGAATTATTTAATTTTTTTTAAGTTGATATAAATTATCATTTTTACGCACATTTATTCTAGCAGAGCTCCCTCGTTTGCATTCTGATCATACCCAGGGGTATTTTTTTTTTCTAAAATATATATTTTTATCAAGGCTCATATGGCGTTAGCCTCACGGGGCCGGGAGTTCAATACTTTGACAATGTTTCTTATTATCTATGTTAGTAATATGTAACCGATTACTCGCGGTTGGCTCGAGGTTAGTATTACAAGTGTTTTCGTAATTCGGATGTTGCTGTCTCCAATGCTCTGTACGTGTGCCTGACACGGGATACTTCCTATTGGGATGCAGCTGACCATTAATCAGCAACGCCCCCCTTGTGTGTACCCCATATCTAGCGTGGTGCGTCTTTCTCGACTCGAGGAATCCAGGATAGAATGGTGACTAGCCGGCGCAATCATCAGCTCGTGTAGAGTTGTCATGAGCGGTACAATCTTTGACTCTTGTTGAATGATCAGTGGACTGCACAACCTTTGGCCCGTGTATCTGTAAAGAGTGTGTGTATGTATGTATTGCCGCGACTAAGTAAAAGTTTATCGATCGGATAGGAGGGATATAAAACGGGGACACAACGAAGGAAACATCATTAAACGTTGACATCGGCGTTTCTGAGGAACAGGTATAGATGAAGCAGAAGATCAGGATCACGGCTACCTAAGATATCCCGGACGGGGATCTCCGATTGTCTGCCTTGTGCTCTCAGTGCTCTAGAGAGCTGAGAGCGAGCAGTATGGAACCGGATACACTACCAGACAACATGCTCGATGTCGTGGTAGCCATCGCCACAATCACAAAGATTGTTTGCTGCGAGCCCAATGCGATAGAGATGCGCGTTTAGGTTGTAGTGATTGGACATAAGCCGAGATATCACGCGAATGAAATCACGACCTACATTCAATCCCTTGAACCATGCACTCGTCGAGACCTTAGGGATAATCGTGTGTAACCAACGACCGAACTCATCTCCACTCCACATGCGCTGCCAACTTACGAGCGTATACTGACGAGGAATGTGGAAAAATTCATTATAAGCAATTTGCCTTTCAGAAAGTGTGCCTTCTAAAGCGCCCACCTTAGCTAGCGAGTCCGCTTTCTCATTCCCCGGAATCGAACAATGAGAGGGAACCCATGCTAAGGTAATCTTGAATAATTTTTCGACCAAAACACTCAATAGTTGTCTTATTCTTGTTAGGAAATAAGATGAGCATTTATCAACTTTCATTGAGCGGATTGCCTCTATTGAGCTGAGACTGTCTGAAAAAATAAAATAATGGTCGATGGGCAATGTTTCAATGATCCCTAATGCGTAATATATCGCACTCAGTTCAGCGACATACACGGAACAAGGATCTTTGAGTTTGAAAGAGGCACTGGAATTTTCATTGAAGATGCCGAAGCCAGTGGACCCGTTTATGAATGAACCGTCAGTAAAGAACATTTTATCAGATCTAACTTTCCCATATTCTGCCGAAAATATCGGCGGAATATAATCGGAGCGTAGATGATCTGGGATTCCATGGATTTTTTGTTGAATGGACAGATCAAAAATGACAGAGGAATTGCAAAAGTATGTGAAGCAAACTTGGTTAGAGATGCCTGGTGAAGGGTGCACGTCGTGGGTAAGGTACTCATGGTATAAAGACATAAAACTTGACTGAGGAGTCAGTTGGAGTAGATTTTCGAAGTTATCAATCACCAATGGATTCATGATCTTGCAACGGATGAGAAATCTGTAGGATAATTCTGTGAACCGAAGAGTAAGCGGGGGTACTCCTGCCAAAACTTCGAGACTCATCGTATGTGTCGAATGCAAACACCCCATGGCTATACGCAGGCAACGATATTGTATTCTCTCCAGCTTGAGAATATGAATCCTGGCAGCTGATCGGAAGCAAAAACTGCCATATTCTAACACTGATAATATCGTTGTTTTGTATAACTGAATGAGGTCTCCTGGATGGGCACCCCACCATGTTCCGGTTATTGTTTGGAGAAAATTGATTCTTTGCTGGCATTTCTGTTTCAAATACGCAATGTGTATTCCCCAGGTACATTTAGAGTCAAAATATACTCCAAGGTATTTGAAAAACATTGAGTGCTTGATCGTTTTGCCGGATAGGTGAAGCTGGAATTGGGCGGGTTCGTGCTTCCTAGAAAAAACGACCATTTCAGTTTTCTCCGTAGAGAATTCGATACCCAGCTTGAGGGCCCACGTGAACAGATTGTTCAGGGTATCTTGCATCGACTTTTGCAGAACGACGGGATTAGTACCCGTGATGGAAATAACTTCATCGTCTGCAAGTTGTCTCAGCGTGCAGTCTCTAGTTAGATAATCATCTATATCATTGATGTAAAAACTGTACAAGAGGGGGCTTAGGCAGGAGCCCTGTGGTAGGCCCATAAAACTGTATCGAGAAGATTTCAAGCTGCCATGATTGAAAAACATGTGCTTTTCTGACAGTAAATTGTACAGGAAATTATTCAGAATTGGTGAAAGTCCACGATTATGAAGTTTCTCTGAGAGAATTTCCATGGAAATGCCCCTTTGATATCGAGGAAAACGGAAGCCATTTGTTCTTTGCGAGCAAATGCGATTTGGATTTCAGAAGATAGCAGCGCCAGACAATCGTTCGTCCCTTTACCTCGGCGGAAGCCAAACTGCGTATTTGACAGCAAATTGTTCGCTTCAACCCACTTGTCCAAACGAAGTAGAATCATTTTCTCTAACAATTTACGAATACAGGATAACATTGCAATCGGCCTATACGAGTTGTGATCGCAAGCCGGCTTGTTGGGTTTTCGTATGGCTATCACTCTCACTTGCCTCAAGTCATGTGGGACAATATTCAGCTCCAGAAACTTGTTGAACAAGTTCAGCAAACGCTGTTTCGCCAAGTCGGGAAGATTCTTCAACAAGTTGAATTTAATCTTGTCCGACCCAGGAGCTGAATTGTTACATGAGAGGAGGGCAATTGAGAATTCTACCATCGAAAAATTCTCATAGTCGCATTGGAGCGGAATGTCGCGTACGACGCTTTGTGCAGGAACGGAATCGGGACAAACCTTTCTTGCAAATTTGAAAATCCAACGGTCAGAGTATTCCTCACTTTCATTTGTATGGTTCCAGCCACGCATTCTCCTAGCCGTATTCCAAAGAGTGCTCATAGCGGTCTCCCTTGACAAACCATTGACGAACTTTCGCCAATATCCACGCTTTTTTGCTTTAATCAGACCTTTTAGTTTGGCTTCTAGAGCTTGGTACTTTCGAAACCATTCCACTAATCCAGTTTTCCTGAATTTTTTGAAAGCGGATGATTTTTCAAGGTAGACCTTTGAACACTCCTTGTCCCACCAAAGTGATGGAGGACGACGTCGGAAAGTGGTAGCAGGAACACGTTTCTTTTGAGCTTGAAGTGCGCTTTCGTAAATCAAACTCGATATAAAGTTATACTCTTCGAGTGGAGGAAGTTCATGCATTGAAACAAGTGCTTCAGATATTATTTCTGCAAATTTTCTCCAGTCAATATTTTTCGTGAGGTCATAAGCAATATCGACTGACTCACGAGAACCTGATTCATTGGCGATCGTTAAAATTATTGGCAGGTGGTCACTACCGTGGGGATCTTGGATTACCTTCCACGTGCAATCCAGGGATAACGAAGAAGAGCAAAGTGATATGTCTAGCATACTTGCCCGTGCAGGAGGGTTGGCATACCCAGGGGTATGATTATCATGATTTTGTTCTATGAACGGTTGAAAATCCACGTTTACGTTATTTTATACAGTAGAACCCCGATTATCCGCTGAAGCGAGATCTATAGTAATTCTATAAACTCTATATTATAGAGCTTTCCAAAATTTGGTAACCAGTAAGTGATGTGCTCTTAATTTTTTGTTTTGGTCATGTCTTTCACATTGTCTGTCCTCTGGTATACACGACCATGCAGATGGATAGTTCAATGATTTCTGTATTGATAAAAAATGCTGAAATATCTTTTTTTGCGTTGGCACTTTTTTCCAGTCCTCTATTGCGTTATCCGCGATTTTCGTTATCCAAGGTAAGGTTGCCAGACTATTTCACGGATAATCGGTCTGTTCTACTGTACAGTACAACACCGAATATCCATGAGCGATGATCCACGGTACGGATTATTCGCGAAAGCAAGTTCCATAGTAAATCTATAGGCCTTTCAGAAATTTGTCAATGAGTGGTAGATTTATGCTCCTTTATTTTGGTTTTATCATTATCCTTAATTTTGTTATCCACGATTTTTGTTATTTGCAGTGACCTTGCCAGACAATTCCGCGGATAATCGGCGTTCTACTGTAACTTATTGCAGTGTAGATTAATTTTTCATTTCATCTCACTACATATTAACCTTCCCATGAAATCCAGGTTACAGAGACAGAAACCCCTCTGTTCATGTAACCGGGATATCATGGAAACTAGGCATAAATTTTTTTCCACCAGTAACAAAAAAATTGCTGTATGAAACTGATATTTTTAATTGGGTTTCGTTGACAGCTGTCAAAAACAAGAAAAAATTATGATTGATATGTCATTAAAAAGCATACATCAGTATATGAAACTATCTTCTCTTCTCTGTATATATATGAATCTCGTGTCACGATGTTCGTGGTCGAACTCGACACAATCAACAGAAGGGACATGAGAAATAATATATTCATCTGCGAGACGCTATCATGAGCAACACCGACACAACCTTCACTACTGCCAGACTAAAACGCATGCAATGTCATGACATTACAGCACATGTGTTCGAACAAAACTTAATTCTTTAATGGGCTCCATTACGCATACGTATTCAGTCCAACACATTGCTAGATATATTCGGTTGAATGGAAACCAGAGATCGAAATTCTCGCTGCGCGATAAATATTCAGTCAATCAATCTAGTTTTCGATGAACCGTGTATTGTTGATATTTTCGTGTCTTCCTTTTCACCGAAAATTCTTTTTCAGAGAGGAAGAGATGTGGAAAATCTCTATCCGGAAGTTCAACGAAAATGCTTTTTCGTCTCGTCATTTGGTACTGAAAATATGGAGCGAAAAATCAAAGCAAACTTTACCAACATTAGTCTGTTAGAGCAGCGTCCAAACGATCTGCATTTGGACAGCATCTGAATTGTACAGATATTACTCCATCTCAAGTTCACTTCACGATGAAACCCAATATTGCCGCCTGTTTTCAGCTGTACTGAAGAAGTGAAAAACCATTATCGGCATCAAGGAGTCACTGAAAACGAAACCATTTTCGGCAATCATATCTCACCGAAAAATAAAAATCGGCTTTGCGTTTCTCGCGAGAATCGAAGTGAGAGTATAACATTCTCTCGCCTCCTATATTCTCAGCTATTTTTCCCTCTGGGTGAAAATGAATGTTTTTCGTCTCAAATCGGCGAGCATTTCGATCTCTGATGGCAACTGTATTACTTCATACGCACAGTTTTAGTTTGATTAATCGACTAAATACGCCTTGAGGAAATCGATAGTGTAATTTTCTCGGAATTTCCATATCCATCTACTGATCAACTACTCTTCTATATGCTAAATTCTGCTCGAGTCAGAATTACCCGAACGGATCGCAATATTGCATTCTGTAATCCGTTCGACTCAAGTCCAATCGGGTTGTGCAAATATGCCACACAATTCGACACAGATGTCATTGAATTTCGTGTTCCAAAGAAACACGCTGAAATAATTGAAATAGACTCATAGACTATATGTTCTGTGTAATGTGGGGAAAAATCTTGAACAAGAATTGTCTCTGATAATGTTTTTATATTAGGGATAAAGTTTTGGCGGAAATGCAAAAAGGATTAATAGAGAAATAGTTAAGTTAGGATTAGGACTAAGTCACCAAGGTATTGAAAGGTATTTGAGGAATAATTTTCATTGAAATTTTAACAATGTAAAATTGCTTTCGGTTCTGCTAAGTAGTTTTCACCAACGAGAATACGAAATTAACGAAATTAACGAAAATAACGAAATTAATATAGATTTTCTTTATTTCAGTTTTCTACTTTGCTACAAACTGTTAAACAGTCATACACATTTACACTTATGCTTTAGTTATTGTTCATCTAACGACCAAAATATTCACTAGAAAAATAACGATTAAAATATGTTTACTAGATTTAATATATATGGCAGAACAACGCTTGCCGGGTCAGCTAGTTAATGTATGAATTTCGGCTTCATATGCGTCATCTACAATTTTCAAAATCACCATGTAACAAATATCATAGCATCAACCATGCAGTTGACTGTCGGACACTACCCGCCAAATGTTTCATTACTTGCTCGCTACTCTATTACAGAAAATATATATTTAATACGAAAAAGTTTGTTTTCATTCATATTGTGTATATTTCAACTGGATCCCATCACCATTTCCGTTTCACATCGACGAAACACAAATCTCTATAACGTCAATGCGAATCATTAGAATCGGTTCATCGAAAATTGTGAACAAATTCTGGGTTTTTTTCTGGGCAGTGTTATATCGATTTCCAATGCAGGCTCTGAGATCGGAGCGTTTATCAGACTAAAAACACCTACTACGATTTCTCCGCAGAGCATCCAGGAAATAGATGTTTAAGAATTCTACTATTTCATTAAATTTTTTTCCATTTCTTTGCTCTAAAATGGTCTTTGGTGACAGTACAGACCCATATTGAGAGTTTGACCGAAGAAGCGGTTCATATTAGATTATTTCATGCCAATCACACCAATCTAACACAGAAAACCTAATTTACTGTTAATTATGGCATGACTACCATTCACGTCGACTTACCTCATTTTGACCATTATCATTTTCACCTGCTGTTGTCGTAAACGGATCGTTTTTACGTGAGACAACGTCTTATATAAAGAATTTTAGGGATGCAGAATGAACTGAATTTATATGAATAAATTGGATAAATATGATTGATTCCTCTACTGGCGGGGGTGTGGGGGAGTTACTCTTCCACCCTGCGTGCGACTGTTTCGATTTTTCTGCCTCAGGGATGAACCAGCTTTCGGCTGAAAATCTCTTTAATAAGGAAAGAAAAAAGATTTTTCTGCGTCTGCATTTATTGCATTTTAAGTTCCACCCATCTTCAACTTATTACACCGGACGAGAGTATGAAGGATGTCCTTTGCGATTTATATTACAGTTCCGTTCAAGCCAGCAAACAGTCAATAGCCGATATTTAGGTTAAGAGATGGGTCTTATCAATCAAATGGTTATGCGTCTGCTTACTAAGCGAGCGATGTTCTATCCATGGACCTTCCAGTGATCAGTCTCTTGAATCAAAATCCGGCGAGCCGATTTTGAAGTTTTGCATTTCAATCGAATCGCAATTTCCTTGCGATTTATTTGATCGTTTTTAAACTAAGATACTCTCATTATTGAATAGTTTGAATTGCTAGAAATTGGATGCATTAACTTTTTTTCATATATTTAGTTCATCCCAGGATGTAAGATGAAGTTTTTGTTTCTACTTGGACTCAAGTCCGACATTATATAAATAGGTGGGGTTTGCGTGTCGATGAATCTCAGATAAAAATTCCATGAGGTTTTCTGCGTCAGGTTGTATAGACAACATACAATGAACTTCTTGAAGTTGTTTGAAGTAACTTGGGTTGGGTTTAATAATAATGGCTTAAAACAACTTTGTTATCGACATTTCCTACATTTGATTAGGCACCTTTCACATTCAAATTACCGAAACAGAGTCGACGAAAACTAAATAATCTGGTTTGACTCCTTTATATAGAGGATAAACAGAAATAATAAATCTAACATAATTTTACCAGTGTTTGTTGTTCTCGAAACTAAGGTATGAAAAGCAGTTCTTCTTCTATCAAAGTTGTTATTTGTTCAAATTTTCGGATGAAGCATTCAATAAAAGGCGAAAGTAATTTCACCAAAATGGATTGTCCTATACCATCTTCCAACAAAATAACAATGAGATTATAAGCATGTATAAGTATTAAATGTATCATCAGGGTACTTTTGTTCAGGCCGGTTGGTATTATAATAAAAATGAAAAATACATATGAGGGCACAGCAGCTACGCTTATCATAATATCATCGGCAAAAGGTTGCTTACATTTGTTCAAGTAAGTACGCTTTGAACACAACTAAGAAACTTTCATTTGAATATAAACTCCTCGAATAAATGAATGACTAGATGAATTTCCTCGTCAAATGTAACCATTTGCACCAGATTCAATAATGTTTTTCGAAGAGTTATGAATAGTTCAACATTGGAAAAAAAATTAGTCTCATTCTCATTGTTTATTCTTTGTGAATGATAGAGTATAAATAATTATCTTCTAGACCATGTGTTTTCAACTCGTACTCTGCGAAGTTATAGCAAGTGCTCCCTCTTGGAAACCCACATTGGATATTTATCTTTATTAAATTTCACTGGGTAAATTTACCATTCCGGGTCGTGTAATTGCGATGCGCAACCGATAAAGAACTGTTCCAATTTGGGTAACGTCAATGCAAGCAGGATTTGTTTGATTGATTAATAATGTCAAATATTTTTACTATACAAAGTGCTCGGCTGAAAAAAAGATCTGAAAACTTCTTTTCTAGACAATTCGCCTGGTTTGAATCTTTTCTGGTGTAGGTGATGGGATTAATCTTCATAATCATGCAAACCGCAAAATTGAGAACTTTCGAAGGAAATAATTTCACAAACATAGTTTTATTCTATTCCTATATTATTCATTTGCCCCCATTGAAGTAAAGTAAAATTATGTTTTTCATTGCTTTGTAAATATTAATTTTTTTTTCAAAAATAATGTATCAGACTCCTTTGGAGTTCTTGAAGTTCTTCGGTAACTTCTCCCATTTTTAACAACTGCTCGTGGTTTGATTCCGGACCACATTGTTGAGTCTACGTTTCATCAACGCGACAATATTTGTGCAATTATTTCCTAATGCACAGGTTCATGAATTCTTGTATAGTCTCAAAACGTCTTTGCTTGTCAAGTCACCATATCAATCATATGTAAGTGGTTGTACAGAATGTCTCCTGTTCATTTTTAATAATCTCTTCTTCTCTCCGTCGTTTTTTATCCGACAACTCTACAAGGATGACAAGGGCCTGGTGACAGGTGTGTTTCGGGGTTTGGATTCCTCGGCAAAATCAACCATCATAAACAAAATCCATATTTCTCATGCATAGAAAACATTTGCTCTTCTAATTCTACATGTTGGTGCTGTTCACGTTTCCATCACACAAGACGTAATGAAGCTAATGATGTATGGCTGTGTAGTGGATAGTTGTCGTTTAACTCATGAACGCTATCCTCGGACGAGTAATTGGCAAAACCGCAAGTATCTCGGATTCAGAACTTTTTATCCATCTTTCGTACCTAGAAGTTATTTTTTAAGCAGAATTTGTCGCTATGGAGGCAATCGAATCCGAGTGGTGCAATTTTGTTCAAACAATCAAAACAGTCAATCTATTATAGGTACTGTATAAAGTAGCTTCAAGTGACATAATTTTACTATCCGTTGATGGTACACTTATTTATTACTCGATTGTGATTATTGCGGGAAACTTTTGGCCGAACAATTTCAATATAAAAAAAGTTATTTGTAGCAAACTTTTAACGCCCACCCCAATTCCGTAAATACTCCCCCGCGCATGCTGCGGATGTATTCGTTAATGGGAAAAGAAATAAAACTCATTCCTGTTGATGACGTGAAGGCGGCGAAGGCACATTCATGTCCTGCAGCATCCAACTACATCCCAAAAGGCCCACGAAGGCGGCCGCAGTGGGAGTGGAGAAAGGCATGCAAATTAGTTGGTAAAAAGTCGAGGATAAGTGAGGACAAAAGAATTTTACATCCTCCTTTCCTCTACGTCTCTTGAAAGTGTCAAAAAAAAGAAAACTCAATGTACACACCATTGTCTTAAGTAGCGGAGCGTCTGTTGATGTTCTCAGAAAAACTTTGCCATCCAAGTAATTTCGTAATAAATAATAATGCCTCCACTCCGCCGAGTTTGGAATGTCTCTGGTGAGCTTTGGCTAGAGCGAAGGCTGCCAACAAATTAGAGAACATGCGTCTAGTACCGTTCCGTTGCCGGCTTCGAGAGATGAAGTCTCAAGTGGGAAGGATGAAAATTAGTTCCGTTTTGCAGATGCAAATTCACCTAGCGACTGAGGGATGGGACTGCTCAGGATTTACAGAACGTTTAGGCTTATGCCGCGAAGTAGGACTAAACGAAGCATCGGCTCGGCTGTGTGGCAGTGACACGATAAAGTTGCACGCTTAACCGACACTTAACACCTTTTGCGACGACGGCGGAATTTAACTTTGTGCGTGTTTACTTTGGGTTGATGTCATATTTACAGTTCACGGATGAGGATTTAGGGAGAACGGATATCAGCAACATTGCAAACCAAAATGATAACATGTATACCCTCTAATTTGTTCTTTTAATTCTATACTACGTTTCATGAAGAAATTTTGCTTTTTTAACGTAACTTGGTTCATTTCTGAAAGATTGCTAACCATTCGAAAATATTTTCACACTATTGGAAACAAGCACATAGCATATTCACTTCCTTTAATATCACAGTCATTTATCAAATCATGATTATCAACCAAATTATTATTCCACCAGCCCATTGTTCGTCGGAACTTTTCCTTTTGCCAGCGAGAAAAGGGATCTGACGTGAGCATGAAATGAAAGTTATAATTTATTTCAAGAACCTTTCGTTTGAACCTCTTCCCCGAAGCGATTTTTCCACGAAGTCCAATGGAAACTTAAGGCCGACACTCTGTTTACTCTCTTGTTGTTGGCTGGATACGACATGGAGGAAGGAAGATGAGAACCGCCATCATCACCATTGTCATTATCGTCAGCCGTAAGCCTAAAACGTTTTACTTGGAGAAGAATTTCCGCTCCGTATCCAAAAGTCGCTGGGATAAAAGAAATTAAAAGGTTATCTCTTCTTCGCTGGGCTTGTGGGCAACGGTGCGGTAGATATCCGGTACCGAAAGGTAATACACAAGGTTGACAGCTTTTGGCCACAGCAATGTTTGGAAAGTGGTGGCAAGTGGAGTGGGCGAAAGGATGAAGGGATCTCGATTTATGACGTCGAGTTGCGATGATTTGTGGCAGTAAAACTGTAAGCTGTGAGAAATTTCATCCATCATTGTCATTCTTGTCTCCGAACAGGTTTAGCCAGCTTGTAGTTTTACTAATTTTTAACATGGAAGAAAAATACACATAAAAGTTTATTCTTGATTGAGGAATGCTTGGAACTCGGTGCTAATGTGAAGATATAGAAGAACAGCTATGATGTGTAAGCTATCACCCTTATTCCACGCGGCGAGTGACGTGAGATAGCAAAGTTTCTCGCTTCATTGTGGAAGCTACATTACTTTTCAACTTATTCTTCATACCCGAATCGATAACATTTGAAGACACGACTTCAAATCTCATTTAGTGACAAACTATAATCACGCCATCTCACCTCACTCGCCGCGCGGAATAAAGGGATATGTCTTGAATGTGAGGGCATGCGCTTTCGTTCCATGCTTCGAGTCAACTGCTATGAAAATTGAAAAGTGAATTCCTAACTTAAATTCTTGAATGGCGTTAACGTTCCCTGTGGAACTTTTGCCGTCTCAACGTATGTTTTAACTAGCGTCATTTATCAATGCTTAGTTGAGATTTCGTAAGCCAAATAACACGCCTTGAATGTTTTCCGAGGGGCAAGCTCTTGAATACGCGTCGAAGGAAATTTCTTTGACGAAAAATCCCCCGGTCAGAACGGGAATCGAACCCGAACACCCGGCATGATAATGTGAGACGCTAACTACTCGGCCACGGGTGCACACGAATTCCTAACTAAAGATTCTGAAAATCAAACGTATTTTTTATTTTTTTTATGTATTTCTGGCTTGACAAGGAATCCTCTCCTCAGAAACTGTAGGGTGCGTGTGATTCAAACATACACAAGCGCTTCCCACCAGATGGTGTGAAAACTGACACTTGGTATAATTTCAACAGATTCACTGCTAGCAAGACTGTGTAATAGAATATGAAAATCTAAATCCAGTAAATCTGGCCGTACCAATAAGCTGCCATCGGGCGGAGCTTAAATTGCAAAATATGCTCTCTCCACAGTGTCCGTTTACATGTGGCAGTGTTTGTTCTCTGTATATGCATTTTGAGCGATCGATTTACACGTAGCGGTGTATACGTACTGTGCCTCGCTGATACATTAGTTGCTCGTTATTGACAGCACGGATATGATAATGTATTAACAGAACAATTTTTTGGAGAAATGGGAATGTTTACGAATTCCTTTAATTTAATCCATTTACCAGTTAAAGAATTGTAATGTATAGCATATCAAAACAAATCTTAGAGAACGTGATCTGTAACGTTTGCTTACTGAAATACGTAGTCATTTGTTAAAAATCACCAAAACGTAAAACAAAAACAAACAAAACTTCACAAAGAGCGTATGAATTCTGGTTTGTAAACGGCGCTCCATATTGGACATTAGCGACACTTATTCTTACTCGACAATACAGTTTTTAACTCTATATCAGAACAGGAGAACCGACGACAGAATAAAATTGTTAAAATTTGAATGAAAATTATTACTTATTATTACTATATTATTAAGACAACCAGACCGTTATTGAATCATGTTTCTATAAATTATCTATCATTTTCACCGAATCTTATCACTATAATACAAAAACCATTATAATGCATAACGGGCTTTAGTAAAAAACGGGCTATACATATTTGATTAGAGAAAGTTAGTTTTCACAATTCATCCAAACATTTTTGTTTGATTTTGTGTACATTCACTTTCATAGGAACAAACAAATTTTCATTATTTCAGCGATACCATGATGATATTTTCAAGGCTCACAGTATCAGTGTGCGAGGCATGGGAAAATAGTCTGAAAACAAGTTAGATTTAACTGATAAAGATACCACTTCTGAAAATTAGCATTGACATCGCTGTTTAGCCCATTTGGCTACTTCATCTTCATCTATGTTTATAAAAATGGATTTCTGTCTGTCTGTCTGATTCTTATGGATTCGGAAATTACTGAACCGATCAACATGAAAATCGGTATGTAGGAGTTTTTGGGGCCGGATTTTTCAGAATTTAAATATTTTTTTTAGTACTAAAATTTTTGATGAAATTTTTTTTGATAATTTTTCTTGATACACCGTGGTAAGATGTACATTCAGTATTTTTTTCAAATTTTTATCGCGGATCTATTGAGGATGGCGTGAAATAAACGAAAAAGTACGTTTTTCACTATAGATCCTACGTCAAACCACATAGGGGCTCAAATAAATCACCAACATTTCTTATTTTATATCCGTTACAATATTTGCCATACAGTTAGTGATTTGGTTTTGGGGCACTTTTTACTCCCTTACCTAACCACTCTTTGGAAATATAAAAAAAATATTTTTTGATACCGCGCAACACTGAAAAAAAATCTGAAAAAAATCACACATATCTAGAAAAGCCGTAGAAACACATTTAAATATGAATTAGAGTAGTACTGAATCTCTAAATCTCAAAAAAAACAATTTCAAAATTTCAATATTTTTTTTGGTACTAAAATTTTTGATGAAATTTTTTTTGATAATTTTTCTTGATACACCGTAGTAAGATGCACATTCAGTATTTTTTTCAAATTTTTATCTCGGATCTTTTGAGGATGGCGTGAAATAAACGAAAAAGTACGTTTTTCACTATAGATTCTACGTCAAACCACATAGGGGTTCAAGTAAACCGCCATAATGTATTATTTAATATCCTTTACAATATTTGCCATACAGCTAGTGATTTGGTTTGGGGGCACTTTTTACTCCCTTACCCGGCCCTTTCGGCATGACTCGAAAACTAATCAACAAAATACCAAATTTGGCATGCGAAGGTTTTAGGGGACACAAAACGTTTCTATGGCGAATAGACACTCCTCCCGTGTCTCTGAGGGGGAGAGGGGCTACCATACAAATGAAACAATCAAGCAAACGGAACTAAATTCAAGCAAACGGAACTAAATTTGGCATGTGGAGGTTTTATGGGGAAGAAACATTTCTAAGATGGTTCGACACTCCTCCCCCCTCTCTAAGGGGGTCTCCCATACAAATGAAACACAAATTTCTGCATAACTCGCGAACTAATCAAGCAAACGATACCATATTTGGCATGTGGAGGTTTTAGGATGCAATAAATGTTTCTATGGTGGCTAGACACTCCTCCCCCTTCTCTTATGATGGGCTGTCATACAAAGGAAAGACGAATTTCTGCATAACTCGAAAACTATTCAAGAAAATGGAGCCAAATTTGGTATGTGAAGATTTCAGTGGGCACGAAACGTTTCTATGGTGAATAGACATTCCTCCTCCTCTCTAAGGGGAAAAAAGGGGAGGGGTCTGTCTTTATTCTATCATATTTTCTGTATCAAACATTTATTCCATGTAACGGAGAAACATGTTATTTGCAAGTGGTTGATAAATCTTGAACGAGAATTGTGTCTGAAAATAATCTGATATTATAATGATGAGTTTTGGTAGAAGTACTAGGAATTTTATTGTAAAAGGTAAATTCAACGGGGTCGATTAGAAGATCAATCAATAAACAGTTTTGCGATTGGACTTATGAACTTGCGCTTAGTAAGAAAACGTGAATGTTTGAAGGTATTGATTATAAAAAACATTTTTTGGGCGGGACGAAGTTTGCCGGGTCAGCTAGTTATTGATAAAAATAAGTCACAATATAATTTTCATTCATTGAAAATTAATCCACTTTATGACTTCAAAAGCATCAAGAACTTTTTATTTTAAAATGTATTTACTCCACAAGATAATCCATTATCATTTTCGCTTCACAATAATGGAACAGAAAAATCAGGAAATGAGTCCCAATTGGATAGTATTTTAAATGTAATGCATAGAACAAAAATTATTCACATAAATAAGATAGTGTGCAGAATTGCGATGTTTTTTTTTGCAGAATTTTTAACAATTTTGTGAATTTTGTAAATTCGAACACGTTTTTCCGTCTGTGAGTTCTTATTGTTCCAAAATTGGAGTGAGTGAAGAAAATATCTAAAGAGGTTTATTTTAATAAAAAAAAAAACTACAATAATGATGGCTTGAGCTGGACGAGTTATATTGAAAATACTTAAATATTATGATTTTCTGAACCAGCGCGCATTTCTTCTATGGTATGCCAAGAAAATTTCCAACCCGAAAAAATCCTTGACGATCGGGAATTGGCCCCCATGTCGGTATTAGACGTCTTCCCGCTTTACTAGATCAACGATAACGCTTTGCTGAGGCGATCGTTCTTGGGTCCAGACAGCAGAGCAAACCCAAGCCTAATTCTAGCCAACACTTCAGGGCCTTCATAATCGAGGTATGAACATGTATACTGGAGCTCGCAAGCTCGCCATAACCCAGAAAAAATATCGGTATAATAATCTACTTAACAGATAAGTTTACGAGTATAACGGTTGGGTTATCTCTAGCACCATTCCAGTTTCTTCATTAGACCCTTAGAAAGAGTTATATTAACACGTTAGGTTTTCCATTAATAAGCGACAAACTCCATTAAAATGAGCTGAGCCGAACACAATGAAATAAAGACAGCTCAAATCTGATCCGTTCTCTTGTGAGATGAGTTACACATACGAACCGGATTTTTGTTTTATATTTATAATCTCTCAGGATCAGAAGTTTTCTAATTTTGTATCATGAATATCTAGTAACATTTTTTTCACGTGACTGTTCCTCACTTACCAATGCTTCTGCATATTAACTATACTTACATTGACAATAATCCCGATTAAAGCCCGTAATTTACCTTTTTCCACAATTATAATTTATGGCATTTTATCTTCTGTTTTCTTTTATTATTCCACTAGCTGACCCAGCGAATTTTGTCCCGTTTGTCCCGACGTTTTCTTGTTAAGCCAACGTTCATGGGTTCAATCCCCGAACAATTCGTTAATTGATCTTCAAATAGGTATTTTTCAAACTTTGAACTTTGCAGTTTACAGCCTCTGTTATAGGAGAAAATCAATATCAATACCGTGGTGTGAAGCAATTAACTCCACCCTCTAATTTACTTCATGTTATTGAGTGCCCTTAACACTTTAAAACACGCCTTATCTTGCTTATTTCCGCCTTCGAATGAAGATCAATTTCGATGGAGCAAACATCGAATGGACAAACAAAGCTTATCATGATGTAATTGTAAAACTTATGGGAATTCAATTTTCCGAATTTTCTGACCTTTCTTTACAGAAAATTTACCGATTTTTCTTTGCTTAATAATAATCTACGGGAATAGACGGCTCAAATCGGATGATTCTTTTCTCGGGTTTTGTGCATACCAACGCATACCATAATACCATACCAAGATTATTCTATTACTCTGGATTCTTTTTTGCGCGAGAACGTTCATGAGTATGGTTGTGACGAACGCGTGCCGGTATTTACGTGTTTTTTTAGAAATTATGCGATTTTTATTTACGCATTTACGCGATTTTTTGAGCGATTTTAATTTTTGCGCGTGGATATTGGTCGCGTAAAAAGATTTCAATGTATTCTATTTGTTATTAGGAACTTGTGCCCTGGTGGCATTCAACCATACACTAAAACATATTTTTTAATCGAATGTCTAATTTATCTGTGACATCATACCAATATTTTGGAACTTCCGGAAAGTTTCGTTTTGTTTTTAATAATTCTCATTATTCATTTCTTTCGTTTCAAAAGTTAAGGGATGGTCTGTTAAAAACTTCTCCGGCTAATTTTCCAGAGCATTTTGTTTTCAACTCAGTAATAAAATTATCTTGTCAGCATCAAACATCAACTTTCAATTCCAAATTATGTTCACTTCTGAGCGAATTTCCTTCAATCTAAAGATTTGACAAAACGAGAAAAATCCACTTCCCCTCGCTAAATCGATTCATTTCATTTTTTTCGCTCCCTCACTTCGGCCAGGCTTGAAACGAAATAGATCCGCATGCTGGCCACGACGGATTTTGTCTGAGTCTCAAGTTTGACGGAGTGATGTGTAACCTTCCGAACCCGGCTGAGCATCTGATCTTCTCAGCGCATGGTGCATGTTTTCATTATTCATTCATCACCCCTCGAGCCTTTCGGCGTGTTTTTCGCCTGAGTGTCCCCTGCAGTCACCCCCTTTAGGGGTTGCTTCTTCCCCCTCGGATGGTCTCTGGATGCCGTTTACCCTTCATCAAAGAACTTCTCGGCATGCCTTTATTTATGATAACTTATAAATTGCATATAAATATTGAATAAGACAGCCGCACTAGGCCCACCACCATCACGAAGGCAAAGTGCCATAAAAGACACCATTATCTTGCCGTCCGTCCTCACCCCTTCCGTTGACGAAAATGGTTTAACTCTCTCTCTCTCTCCCTCTCCTCTGATTTTTGTGGATCAAGCAGCGCCTCGACACATTTCCCCCGCACACTATTTGCGGTTTCCGGGAACAGAGACGAGGGCATTCAGTTTATGAGTTTGCGGAAAAAATAATTTTCCTCCGCTTTGCCCCATGAGTAGTCCCGGCCGGTCTTTACACCACTGTGTACTCCGTGGGCAATAAAAGGAAATCCTGGAATGCGAAAACCGAAAAAAATGGATCCAAGTGAATACAGGTATCCATTCATGAACTCAGGTTAGGAGCATCCGAACGCATAACCGTAAAGCTGCTACCCTTCGGGAGATCATTATATGTATGGCCACAGGAAACATGTGTATGTGGCTTTTCGGGGGCTTTGGATTGAAGAAGCTCACGTAGATTTGATTTCCGAATTTATGGCGTGGATGAGGTCTGGTAGATCCGGTAGGCGTCTGGGCCGCATCGTAACTCACCTAGCATCATCCAGCAAAGCTTGGGTTGGATTTAATGTTTGATTTAATCTTAGCAACCCACTGTTCGATAACTGTTACATAAACAGTGAGAGTATTATTATTCCGTTCAACAATTTTGTTCACTTTGGTAGAATAACGTTAGTTGCGACGGGAAAAGGGTTAGATCAATATTTTATCAATAAATAACTTGAACTATCTTGTACTCCCGCGGCCGAGTGGTTAGCGTATTCTAGAGCTTGCCACTCAGAATACATTCAAGATAGTTATTTGACATACGAAAATCTCAACTGAATATTCATAAAAATAACGCTACTTAATACCTACGTTGAGACGGCAAATGTTCCACAAGGAACATCAGTGCTATTCAGGAAAGTTGAACTCTATAATTTCATATGAGAATACAATGAAGACATTTGATTTCAGTGCTACACAACAGTGACGAACAAAATAAGACCCTTGCTTACTGAAACAGGTCCAATTGTTAGGCTTACTGCAATGTATCTGAAATAAAGATCAGACCATTACACCCAGGTTTTTTTTACGCGGGGGATACGTACCTCGTAAAAAAACCGCGTTAATTGGAAAATCCGCATAAAAAAACCTCGTTAATTCGAAAATCCGCGTAAAAAAACCCGCGTTAGTTGGAAAATCTGCGTAAAAAAACCATGTCACCTAATGATAGATATCAAATGGGACTAACTTTACGTAGAACGGAAGTAAAAAGTTGAGTGTTGCTCGCTTCCGAAAACCCGTAATTTTTTCCTGCAATTTCATTGGTTACTGGTAGCTATAGTTCGGTTTTCATTACGAAAGAGGTCATCTGCTGTTGCTATAATTCCCTAGTAATTTGTACACTCTTCTACCGATGCACGTGAAGTAACACTATTGGACCGTCCAAAGCTAAGTAGACAGGGAAAGACATTCACGAATCGCTGCCCGTAAACACCCTGTCCCGTTGTACCGCCCGGCGAGCTCCCCGTTACCCAACACCTAAAATTCACGTAAGAATCGTGATAAGGTGCGGCACTAAGCGCTAAGCTCCGTTACAAGCACTAATTACCGTAATTTGCTACGAGGAACATGACAGAAAAATGTGAGCTGAGGGGGAGATGTGATATTGCACTGCGGGTACCGCGTTAATTGGAAAATCCGTGTAAAAAAACCGCGCGAAAAGAACCGCGTAAAAAAATTATTTTTTTTCAGAAAAATATTGTTTGCTTTAACCATAAATATTTGGTGGCACAACCATTTCAGCGCATATTTGAAATTTACTGCAGCATGTAGTTTTTATGTTTTGTCCATCACTGTTTAAGGTGAAGTAAAAAATGCATAAATTCACAAAAAAGCCCTAGTCACTGGTGTCTTGCATTGTTCGAATGCAATCGGATTACGCTAGATGACAGTAGAAAAGTACTAGGTATCAATTATGTACTAGGAATCAATCCTCAAAATGATCAGTAAATAGAAGTTTTCTTTTAACTGGATATTAAGGATTTATTTTATGATAACGTAAAAACTCGCAGCTTTCTAGAAGAAAGATGCTCGATTTATAACCAAGCGAAAGCACACGATGCTACACGGTGAAAAGCTGTGTTTGATGTTTTGTCACTCACAAACAAGGAAACGGTTGAATTGAAATTGTTTGGCTGATCGATTTAGGTTTATTCGCATCTAACCTTGGAATAGTTCAATCAAAAGATCAATCAATGGTGGATACTGGCGTTAAACTCACGATTGTTCTCTTAGCTCGCGCGTGCGCAGCCGTTTGACTACGGAGACTGTTAATAACTTTTTTTTTGTATCGAACGGATTTAGATTATTTGTATTCCAATCTAATCGAAAATTCTCTAAGTTTTGTTAAATATGCTATACATTACGATTCCCTAATCCGTAGATGATTAAATCTAACAAAAATTGGAATCATTCTCATTTTCCCATACATTTGTTCTGCACAATCAGAAATGCCAACTTTCCTGATTTTTCAGGCTTTTCTCAGACTTTTTAGCATGTTTTCTGATATCCTGACAAATACTCAAATCTTCAATACTCTTATTCACACATATTCAAAATTTGAATTGCAGACATTAGAAAAAATATGGCGTTCCTGCACAATCTTCCTCGAAGTTTAATCCATTATTCTCGAACCATAGGAGTTCTTCCAACTCACTCGCTTTCGGAGGAAAAGTCGATTCTGATAAAGAAATGACACAAGAAAGTGACACAATTTAACCAAAAAACCTTGCTGTTTTGCAACATATCATGTAAGTGATGAAAATGGATCATTTACAACAATGTACTAAGGAAACATTAAATCGTATAACTAGAGTATATACATCATCATATACCCCATACTGTGGGTGGTAATTGATGCGCTTAACAGACATGGCAAATGCTTGCGAATTGGTATAGATACACATAATATTTATGTTTTCATCTTATACAACTATTGTCATACGAATATACGATTTATTATAGACATACAAAAAACAAACAAATGTCGGAAAATATTTGTGAGCTTTATAATCTCACGAATCACCAATTCTATATATGAGAATATGTAAGGTAAATTATTTTAGTTTGTCCAGTCGAAAATATGATAATGGTTTGTCCACTTTTTTAATGCTCTAGTTCAGCGCACCTGTGTCAAATCAGGTATTCGAATGTTTCAAAACATATAAATAAAATTGTCTTTTTCATAATTTGCAGTAGTTTTATATAGTATATACATAGTATATTTTTACGGATTCACATGTTTTAATGGATTATAAAATGCACTTTCTATTGTTGTCAATGCGTCCCACATTTAAGCTAACTTTCAATCAATCACCAGATGTTTAATTGGCTCGCATTCAGACCTTTTCTGGATTATAACACTTACAAATATTGTAAACATCGTGCACATCATTTGTATCAGATTTACATAGCTAAACCATGTAAATTACGCATTTCGATGATCTGAATTCTGATAATGACAAAACGGACAAAACAACTATTGTCCGCATGATTTCTATGGCAACCGCTTGGGGTGCTGCAGTTTGTTTTTTGTGTCCTTCGCGCATAGCAAAAATAAGGTTTCTCTGTGTTGAGGTGAACCCAAGCCCAAGGTGCCCAAGAAAAGGCAATATTCTGAAGAAAGTCTTAATTGGATCGATATGATGACAGTAAACTGAAGCAATGAGAAATGCAATATCTACTTTAAAATTCGATTTTTTTCATTCAAAAATAGTGATTTATAAAACTAGACAAACCATGATCTGAGGTGGACAAACCATGATTATAATTTTTCTTTGAGGAAAATAGTTTAAAAAACATAAATATTTGAATAATTTCAACGCCTTATGGTAGTATTAGAAATAAGAGGCTTAGGGCTTCTTGACAAACCCAAACTCGTCATGATTATATGTGATTTGCATGAAGAAAAATCGATTTGCATTCACTAGGTGCGTGAAAACACCCTAAATCGAACAAACCAAACTCATTTACCCTATGTTTGTAGAAATAGAAACTTTTCAATTGGCTTTCAAATGGAGTGAATGAGTGGTGGCGATAGTTAAGAAAATTGCTCCAATGGGATTCGATCTCCGATGGTTTGGATTATCAAGCAGCAGCTATCTCGCACGGCTATCTGAAATATATGGTTTGAAAAACAATGCAATCGGAGACGTCATTCCTGGTTGCCGGTTTTGATTATTTATGTGTGTCCTAAGGAAAATGAAGTCGTTTCGTTTATCACAATTTGTTTTCTCAATTAATTCAGAATATAGGTTGACTCAATTGAATACTATTTGTAAACCAACTTGGCATTCCCATCATTCCTGGTCGTCTATTGTATTTTAGTGGAAATGTCATGAAATTTATATAGAAATGGTCAAGTAAGGTTCAGTGCTACGTGTTTTAAGTAGTCATAATATGATGAAATATGGCCTCAATTATGATCTAATACGATTCACTTTTGAACGGTTTTTCATGCGACTCACAAACTGCACCAGCATGATATGCATATATGATTTCGTATATATCGATTTTACGATGGTGTATATCATAAAACCAATTAGCGTTACACCGAATCGAGACTTAATCTTCAGTGATAAATAAAATCGAGGTTTTCGCATTTTATACGATTTCGAATGTACACAACGTATCTATTGATCATTATATATGATTTTGATTCAATCCCACTTTATATGCGACTTAGGATATGCCAAGTTATGCGAATTAATGGTTGCTGGGCGATAAGTTTAATTTTACGATGGTGTATATCATAAAACCGAAGTTTGTTATGCCCAATTATGACTTGATATGTCGTGATGGATAAAATTGATCGACATTATATACGATTGTGATTCGATCCAGCTTTCTATACAACTTAAAATATGACAAGTTATACAATTTTCTGATCGCTGGATTGAGCGCAAAAAGAGCGAAATGAATCACCATTAACTAACTCCAAATTCGGTACTCACTTGTAGATTGTCACACGGTGTGTCTGGTGGAATAGGAGAGGATATCTGTATTTTGAGCATCCACCAACAAATCGATAAATTCCCATAAGGACTGCTCGGTACTGGACAAATTAATGGCAGCGATCTATGACAAATTTCATGTCGTGTTCTATCAGGGCAGCGCCAAACTTCATGTCTTTTTGATAACACGGAAAATTATTTTGCAGTCTGGCGTGGATGTGCTATCCTACCAGCTTATCTAAGCGGATATTGCACTTCAAGAACTTTTACTTCATGGACAGCATTAAAAATATCTTGAATAGTTTTCAGCGAGTAAGCAAACATATTCTGGGAGGATACAATTTTTAAGCTGCGAGAAAGATGACGAAAAATTGTCGGACGAAAATTGAATAAATGAATGTTTGCTTATTATGGTGCTTTTGTTTTCCTAAAAATCGGCACGAACTTTCCGGACAACCCAATGTGAGGTATCCTGATTTTTGAAAATTGTAGTTGGCTGTGCACAATTGTTTGAAAATTTACCCGTCCTGTCAATTAAGTTCTACTCATGCATCTATGATTTACAATATTCATATTCAATTGCGAACCACATGCAGCGTTCGAACTTTAGACACAGTTAAGAGAGGAAATATTGCGACTTAATATTGATTTTTTAAGCCAAAACTTTCGTCTATAAAAGTAACACAAATGGCTGAGAGAGAGGGACTTTAGCGAATAGACGGTTCTCTGCCTCCTCGGAACGATGTCACAATAAAGCAACTACCATTATAATTGTCTACTTCTGGTCACCTGTTCGGTTTACAACTTACAGTGAACAAATTTTGATGACTTGCATACCAATTCTGGAATAGTCCAAACTGATACAGCAGCCAAGCACAATTGAAATACCACTGCGAATAAGGCACATCTTAATCGAATGCTCAAAATTCAAATGCAATGTTTGTTCTACAGGCACTGGAGAGAGGAAATATTGCATTTCAAGCTTTGCCCGATGACAACATGCTTACACGCTCATTATTTTTCTATTGAATAGTAACTATGTTCAACACGTCAAACTATACCTCTAAAATACTCGTATGTCTGTACTTGAGTTTACAAGTCAGTTTTGAGATTACATGCAGCTTACAAACTGAGAAAATACATTTTGTGAAGAGATGATGATCTGCTTTATACTATAACAACATAAAGACTTTCTGATAATATCTACATTGTGACAAAGATCCTACATCAATTCGAGATAGATAAATATAGTTTTTTTCCTAAGTTTTTTTTTTCTTTGCTTTATTAGCCAACTCTGATCTCTATCTTCAGTCGTGATAGATAACTATTGAATGATTGCGAAACCACCAGCATCGCATACCTCAAACACACCAGTCACTTATTTGTCGACAGGTAATCAAAAAACAAAACCATGATCAGGATCATACCAATAACAGTGCTGTTTCTCACCACCCGAAGGTGGTATGGGGACAACTTTCTCTCGAAATTGTGACCAGATAAAGCCAACTGTTCCCGCTTCATCCTGCTATCGTTTCCACACGATTGTGTAGCTGTTGAAAATACCATCGGATGTAATAATCCGGAGTTGCTTTTTCACTCTACCGTTATCCACTTTGAAGCAGCGAAATAGAGTACACAAAGCACGAAACGGCGAATGACAACCGAGTATTTTGCAGCAAAATATCCATGATGAAGAGATGCAGGATAGTGCCCGCGAAATCGTGGGAAACAAAGTTTATAAATAAAACATAAATTTATAATCCCATAAAGCTTCACGCTCAACTTGAACGTTGAAGAGAATTGCACTTGGATTGCTTGCAATGGCTTATTCAGACCCTGGAACTACAGCTGCAACTTCGGCTACCTTTTTTTCGCAGATTCAGTTGAGGGAGGTCTGGCTTCATGGTTGAAGTTTTTTTGTGGCTGTAGCTAAAATACGACGGTTGCGGTTGAGAACTTCATTGAATTCCAAAATGGTGAGTGCTCACCTTTAAACTGCATCAGATAGTCACTAACCTTAAGACAGGGATGAATCCAGCGAACGCCAAGAAGACAATCAAAATATCCTACACCAAACAAAGAATGGTTGAAGTTCCCAAAAGGGATAGCGATTTCTTGTCCGAAAGTGAGTGTCCATTATCCGACGATTACGTTTTATCGAATCAGATTTATATATCAAAGGAAATCCCGTTATTTTATAAATGAAAGTTTATTCCAACCACATGTTCTCCCGAGGCGGAAAGCGAGAGGGACCGAAAAACCGGCAGTCCCACAAAGTAATGATGCGCATGAAATGATAGCATGAGAACGCACAAAAAAGAAAAACCAGGAAGATCAAAATAAGTATTGGAACAAACGAAACACAATTTGGCTACTATACCTTTTTTTACGTAACAAGAATTTATACAAGGGATTGTTTCCCTTTCCCTAGTCGAACAGCGGAATGAGAGGAGAGAAGGGAAAAATCTGTGCTTCCTTACTGATTGTAATATAATATCCTTTACTTTGCTGCGGATTTAGCTTGAAAAATTTGGTCTGCTGTCAAAAGGAATCCGTGTGTACTGAATAAAGTTGAAAATATTGCTTTTTCTGGTCCGGCCGAGTTTAAAATCTTATACCAAATTAATTTTGACAAATTGTATCAAATTATTTTGGCTGCTTCCGTTATGGCGCAGCATCATAACGCAAAAAGGAGGAAAACTGTTTGGTACGATCTGGTTTTGGCACAAACGTTTTGTCATTAGGGAAAAAAAGGTCAGAGCGTGCAGTCGGGGTGAAAAATGTTGCCATCAGCAATTTGTCGTCTGAATGATTGGAACGATTTACCTCATGCTGATAGACGGACTTAGAAGTTATATAAGTGCTTTGCGAGTGTTATGGAATGAGTGTGACGGACTGCGGAGAGACAAGAATTTGAATTTCGCCATTCAATCATCATAGATTTGGTTAGTAGAACAGTACTCCGGAATCAGAACGGTGATCCTGACTAATATTTTTATACGTCAATCTCATATTCGGTGACAATGGTTCCCCTTTATGTAATTTGCTAAGAATTGTTCATTATGCAACAAGCATCTGGTAAAGGAAACGAACTAAAACTATGTTGCATACGGAGCATAGATGTTAACATAAAAAAATTGAAATAGTAGCGGAGAATTGACAGACAGGAAGCATGATGGGAAAAGAATTGATAACCATGAAGTAGAAAGTATAAATAAGAATGTTTACAGAAAATATTGAGTTTCATGAATCTGTGCAAAAGAAAAACTTGGAATAGATAAGGAAATTTTAGAACCGGTAATATCTCAAAAACCTGCGAATAATACCGAATGTAAGATGCACTACTTACAAATCGTTAGTATTATTTACATTAGGTAATTCAAAGTGTTCGCGGCTTGTTGTTAATCTTTTTATTATTGAAAATCATTTTTAATCAAGGCTATTTATTTTTGGCCATTTCTCATATACAATTCCATCCATGTAGAGCTTCTGTAGTTTGGCGACAAAAAACTTTTTCAAACGATTTTCGAGAAACAAAAATCTGATCTCATAACAAAACCACAAAGCTCAAGAAAAGTTACCATGCAGTTTCACTTGACAGCACAAATATAAATAAAACTAGACACTCACAAGGGAGTTCCATTAATACCACGATCAGTTTATTTTCTTCAAAGAGGAATAATGAAAAAAAATACAGCTTCGCTATGAGTAAGAAATTTTATTCTACTATTCTAAACATAATAGAAGACACCTTTTTGAAGAAGGTCGATTTAGTTCATATCATATTAAAAATAATATTGCTAATACGATTACGACTAACATTTGTCTCCAGATTGTAGAATTTATGTTATAATATTTGACCAATTTTCAAATAATTCAAATAAGATCAATGTTTCTCATCCATGGTCTCTATAATCGGCTGCATCAAACTGCTACTGACAAGGCGGCATCAGAATAAGAAATTTGGTTTCTGGTCACAGGTTAATTTATATACCAATAAAGTAAGCCTTTAATTGCAGACTTCACCGACACTCATTTCTATGGTGCTGGCACTCGATTGTCTGTAATAATTTATTTCACTCCCAAAAACGTTTCACGCTCTCACGAAGAAGATGATAGTGTGCCTTATAGCTCCATTAAGGAAATCATTCGAGCTCAGCGGGGTTTCGGCGGCAATTCGGGCTGCAGATTTTACCCCAAAGGACATTTCTTCGGTGGAGGCACCGAGCGACCTAGATGCTATAAATAATCGACATCAGGTCGACGCAAAGGTGGTGAATCTTTATTTCCTTTTTCCCCTTGAATCTCCGTTCACACTCCAAGCAACAGAAATACAATGGTTTGCTGGCTAATTAAGATAGAAAGAGTGTCCGCAAAATCCGGAACACTTGGCGCGCCTGTTTCGTGGAAGACAGCATAGCCGAGTTAAACTCATTGACTTACTGGCCTCCGGCAGTCGTTCAAGAGCTAGTGCAATTTCTCCTGGTAATCGGTTCAGTCATGCAATGTCACAAGTAGTATTTGGGGGGCGCAGAAGTAATGTCCTTCTTGCGTGACAAACTGGTTCTTTCGTAAGATTCAGAGATTAGCAGGAAGGTCAGTGTAGTGATTTGAAGAAAAGGCCTTGACAAGACAAGATTCCTCGACATTGTTACAAATTGGTAGCGTAAAACCGAATGCACGATTTGACGAATGTCTTGATATACATTTTATTATCGTCCCGTCAACGGCAACCTACAATTATTTTGGCATCAATTAATCAAATCTTTCATTCATTCTATTGTTACACTTTTCCCCTAATCCCTACAATAATATCAGTGCCACCATCCCCCTTCAGTCGGTTTTGGCAGCCGGGTTCCCTCGAGATCCCAAACGCAATAATCCACACAAATGAATGCAATTATCTAAATAGAAGATAATCAAATGGGCCGCGCACTAATTCATGACACATGCGAGCCATTCTTTTCTTTTACACTACCGATGGCGCTGGTTGTCCCCTTATGTTGATTACCGGAAGCCAGACACCCACCCATCAACCCGAACAGAAGGCATTCTTTTGATAACGCTCAATCCCATTTTCCCCCTTTTCGAACTGTTCACACACAAACACAATGTCGCTGTGCATTCTGCTATCGAGTGAGCATCATCTCTGTTTCTTTGTCCATCACATTTCTTGGAAGATACGGGATGGCGGTGCCTTCGGCTGTTGATAAGCACTGTAATCACCCTACGCGATGTGCGAATTTGAATTATTTCTGAAAAATCTCAATGTCCTACATTCCTTTCATACATCTATAACATCTATAAACTCATTTATTATGGTTGAAAGTTCAATTCGCATTGCGGGAGAGTAATGAATGATTATAATGATATTAATTTCTATTAATTTAAATATTGGAATAAGAATTTTATTAGTTTCGAATTTATAGAAAACGTGAAAATATGATGTTGACAGTTTTCATTCAATTGCTTTTAGAGTAGAATTCTAAAGAAAATACCTTAACACTAATGGAGAGAGGAAATATTGCAACTTAAGCTCCTTCCGTTGAAAACTTTTTTGGTATAAAAGGAACGATTCGCGATTTTTAATACATAATCTTAATCCAGTCAGCGCTTAGTCAACAGCTTTCATCAATGGCATTCCCTCATGCATTTGTTTTGTGCATTTCATCTTCATATCACTGCGCGAATCAGCAACGTGTAAATCACTTGCTACACAAGTAATGATTCCTTCACACATACTGAGAAGAAAACAAATACAGGATGAACTCGAACAGTCGAACAGTCTTCAATTTCTTTTCACTGTATATAATCGAGTAATTTTTTTTTTTAAATTTGTTTTACATACATATATTTTCTCTGGAATAAAAAAGAAAAATTTATGTTTTGATTCATCCTCTTAAAGTCAGAAAACACCTTTCTCACATAAAGAACTACATTTATCATGAATTATTCAGAATGTGATAAAGGGTCATATTTTATGGAGAAAAATCCTTCTACACATGTGTTCGAATTGCAACAACGACAGAGTTATTGAACTTCTTTTTCGTTTCGAGCTCTGTTGGATTAAACTGGCTGTACTTCAAAAAATACGCTACGTAAGCGGATTCTGTTGAATCCATTTGAAAGATGAGGAAATTTAGTACAGGATATAGTTGTGAATCATCCAAATAAGTGGATTTAAATAACATATATAATACTTTGATGCCAAATGTCTAAACATTGCATGAAATGTCGATTGTTATCTCACTTTTTTTTGTCTAAAAATAACTTTTCGACGCTTGGTCTTTTCTCGACGTTCCATGCAATTGAAGAAATTCGACATCAAACTTTTTTTTTTTGAAAATCCCGATTCCATGTACTCTCTTCTTGAGTGTTCTCATGGTTTTCAAAAAAAAACTCAACTTATGACGTCTGCGACACTAGTAAATGAAGTCCGATTGAGCTAAAATTTTGCATATGGTATGCAAATCTATATTTCGCAGGAACTCCAGTATGAAAAATCGAAATGGCCATTTTCATTGTCACTCTAAACCGCACATTGTATTCCGAAAAAAATTAAGTTCAAGAGAGTCGATTTTTGACAAAAAATCGAGATGATAGTAGATCTCGACGTTTCATTCAATTTGAAATCATTTGTCATCAAAATTTTTTTTTTGAAAACCTGGATTTAATTTGCGTTTGAAATATCTTAAACTTTCGTTACATGTCTCATTTTCAACATTTTAAAGTTATCCCTAAAATGGAAACAAAGAAGAAGTCGCATATCAAATAACCCAAGAACAGACGTTTGAGAATATCTGAACGAGACGTGGTTTAAGCCTCCACATGTTGTATAAAGTTATGTATCATATAGATCCCGTAGAGTCTTGATCGACGTCCTTGTTTTCAATATCGAGATAATTACTTTTGAAGGATTTGAGCTGGTATTTTGTCAGATCGTTGGTGCATGTGAACTGTAGACCTATCCAAGCAAATTATGTGCTTCAGCTGCACTTGTTTTTCAAATGAAAACCGAACAACAAATCTTTCTGCAAACACATATGCATTTGTACAAAACACGATATCTTCACCTGTCGAACAAATATTTATGCATTGGAATTACAAATCGTTTTCATTGACAGGTGTAAACATAACTGTATGAACCTTTAGCTCCACGCACATGTGAATCCCGAAACATGATCACGCAAATGGTAGAAGTATGAGGTTTAAGTTGAAGTAAATCATAAATCATTTCAGCAGGTTTTAACACACAATCCATTGGAATTATTTGATTAATTTGATAAAGTTTTGAATAAAAAAGATAAAATATTGATAGACAGACATCTCAGGTTAATCAATGTGATTCTTATTTATGATATTTGCTTGCGGATTCTGTAAGGGAAATGGACTCTATTTATTTGGAGCTCCAGCCTATTTTTCATTACCCTGGAAAAAGACAAATGTAATATTTCTTTTTTCATCAATCCGTGTTCTACTAGAATAAGAGATGGTTTCAAGGATCCTTGTTCGGAAACATTCTCGGAAGGCATTCTTTTGAAACACTCAATCTCATTTTCCCCTTTTTCGAACTGTTCACACACAGACACAATGTCGCTGTTGCATTCTGCTATCGAGTGAGCATCATCTCTGTTTCTTTGTCCGTCACATTTCTTGAGAGATACGGGACGGCGGTACCTTTGGCTGTTGATAAGCACTGTACTTATTCTACGCGATGCGTAAATTTCAATTATTTCTGAAAAAATCAATGTCCGATATTCCATTCATACATCTATAATATCTATAAACCCGTTTATTATGGTTGAAAGTTTTATGTGAATTACGGGAGAGTAATAAATGGGTGTCATGATAGTTTTAATCAATTTTAATATTGAAATAAGAATTATCTTAGTTTCGAATTTATGAAAAACGTGAAAATATGATGTTGACTGTTTTCATTCAATTGTTTTTAGAGTAGAATTGTAAAGAAAATACCTTAACACTAATGGAGAGAGGAAATATTGCAACTTAAGCTCCTTCCGTTGAACTTTTTTGGTATAAAAGGAACGAAATACTACTGTTGGAGAGTTATCATCCACCCAACACTACATCCCTGGATTGATGAAACCATAACCGCTCAGAGAATAACAGAAAACATAAGAGCTACAACGATATGGAAACAACAGCAATACAACAACGAGAGTGCGCTCGATCGAGAACGACAGTGAGTGCCGTGAATGTGTGTGATGTTTTGTTTTGGTTTTCGTCAAGTGGATAAAATAGGATGTAAGGAGAGATAGATTGTAGAGTAGAAGAATAGATGTATAGTACCGTAGAATAGTCGTTGAGTGTAGTTCATCTAAAATTCATATATTGTATATGCTGTAAAAATAAATGTAAATAGTCCTGTGAAAGAAAATATATGTTGTTTCGTGCTGAATGTCGAGTGCGTGAAATTTAATTAATTGAATTGTGTGATTTATCGCACACCCAATACGAGTGTTCGTCCACCCACCGCCCGTTGGAATACGGCACAATTGGAAGGATTCTGGGTGGAATTGAACAACTACTTCATCAATAAGTGTTCTACTAGAATAAGAGATGGTTTCAAGGATCCTCGTTCGGAAAACATGATAGAAGAAGTGCAACGTGCGTATTAACACGATTCCAAATTACTTTGCCTTTGAGTAAATTCATTATCATTGACTGGCAATGTAACAATTTTTCCATATTTGAGTACTAAACTGTTTAAACGCAGTATTATTCTTTCCCAGAGCGATCCGGCTATACTCTACACAGCAAATCGTCCAACCATCCGAAACGCCGTGCACATTATATGGCGACCGTGACTCTTCGCCCGCGACGTAATAAAAAATGATCAGAGATTAGTTAAATCAATCGAAACATTATACTCTACAACGGAAGAATATTCAGATGCAAAATTATGATTTTGATTTTTGGAAATTTCATAATAAAATTTGTGATTTTTCCAAATTCTGCTTTGCATTCTGTTCCGACACAAAACTTGTTAATCTAGGCCCTTTTTCGCTTTTTTGACGTAGGATTGCAAAACATTTGCCTTTCTCGCAGCTTCTCTCGATAATACAGGGTTTTCCATTTCGGGCTTCCGAAAGTATACAGCCCTGCGCTGACAACCGTTTGACATAGCTGTCAACCAAAGCGTCATATCGTTAGTTGAATGTCTGCCATTTTACAATATGGATCTTTTTAGCATCGCACAACGTGTTAATTTTGTTAAATTATACTATAAAAATGATGAAAAACCGGCAAATGTTTTTCGAGCATTACGGACGAATTTCGGTCGTCATGGACGGCCTACAGAGCACACAATCGCTAATGTAGTGCGTAAATTCGAACAAACTGGATCCATAGCGGATATTGTGAGACCTGTGCATCATCGTAATGTGCGTTTGGCCGAAAATATTGCTGCTGTTGCTGCCAGTGTGGAGGATGACCCGAATGTTTCGATTCCACGGCGTGCTCAGCAATTGGGATTGTCAAACACATCATTGTGGCGAATTTTGCATTTGGACTTGCACCTACATCCATATAAAGTCCAACTGGTACAAAAATTAGAGCGTGGTGACCATGGAATGCGTCGGGCATACGTCGATTGGGTGAACGAACAACAGCAGCAAAATGCTGAATTTTCGCATCAAATTTTCTTCAGCGATGAGGCACATTTCGAGCTCGGTGGCTATGTGAACACCCAAAATTTCCATATATGGGGCTCAGTAAATCCACACGTGATTGTTGAGAGGCCATTGTATCCGCCAAAAGTCACTGTTTGGTGCGCATTATGGTCTGGTGGAGTCATCGGGCCGTATTTCTTTGAAAATGAGGACGGCGAGACGGTAACTGTGAATGGTGAGTGCTATGGCCGCATGTTAACCGATTTTTTTTTTGCCACAAATTGAAGATATGGATACGGATGACATTTGGTTTCAGCAGGACGGCGCCACGTGCCACACAACACGACCGAACATGGCCATATTGCGAACGAAATTTGAGGGACGCATAATTTCGCGTTTTGTTGATGCCAATTGGCTGTCCAGATCATGCGATTTGAACCCGCTAGACTTTTTTTTGTGGGGTTATGCGAAAGACCGTGTCTATGCCAACTCTCCACAAACTCTTGAACGTTTGAAAGACAACATTCGTGAAGTTATGACCGAGATACCGCCCCATATGTGCCGAAAAGTCATCGAAAATTACCTGTTCCGAATCAAGGTGTGCGAGGAAGCCCTAGGTGGACATTTGAATGATGTTGTATTTCACACATAATGGCATAAACCAAACTTTAATTTGAAATAAAGGTTTCATCGAAATTCGAATTCTAAGTGTGTTTTATTTCAATTTACTTTCGGAATTTAAAGTTGGAAAACCCTGTAGTATATGGTTTCGCTTGAAAATATTCACTACAGAAGCATGTGTTTTGAGATCCGGTGGCTTTGCCGGTCTGTCAATTCCGAGTTGCAGGCGTTGGGCATTGGTTCTTTCTCCGAACCGTCTCTGAACGTCATACATGGTGGATTTTGGAAATTGCCTTTTTATTTCATTTGAAGTAATTATACTTTTGATACCAGTACTAGTCAAAAATACATCTCCTCTTTTATGTTGAAGAATTTTAATAAAATAAGTAAAGAAGGAACATACATCATCGTAGATCACTAACCGAGCTCAGGTAAAAAGCAATAAAAATGTGAGACAAGGATTCTCTCTCTCTCTCTCTGTAGTACAAGACTTTTTCTCATGGAAATAACAGGAACGCAATCCGTCAAAAAATCCTCCGGATAAGAAATCCAAGAAAAAGTAATAGTGTGTTACCATGCTAAAGCAATTTAGCATATTGTTCACCGACGAAATAATAAAAACTCTTCAATTGTTCTACACGAACACATAATTGGCAGATAAACTCTACCTCAGCGAATACAATAAGTGAAATTGAAATTTAAGTTCAAATCAAATATTCAGTCAAAGAAATTTATGGAAAACTATTCCAGAGAAATTAATATGTTTTCTTTATAATTAAATACGGTATAGCTTATAAGAAGCGGGACAATAAAAAATGGTAAAAAAACGGTACCACCCCATTCAAAACAGCACGTTTGGTTAGCCTACCCTTTGTTCTGAGCTCTGAGTAATATACACGCAACGAATTAGGCTACAAATACCCTTTAATTTGCTCCAAGTTGTGAACCCTGAGTTGAGTTTAATTCATTCAAATTCACACTCAAAAGAATTACGTCAAATTTTAGTTGATCCCCCATCCATTACTTTAACACATTCTACCAGATTTCGTGCTTCCATCCGACTAGATATCCATGCTACAATGCGTTAAAAGATAGTGTGACCAACCTAATGAGGCATATAGAGATGTGTTCCCTCGTGTTTTTCATACAATTCTAATAGGTTCAGAGTCGAGCATGATGGGATAAAATATTATTTACTGATTAATTTTTATTCGCCATTTGCCTCGTAAAAAGGCCAAATAGAACATCAATTAAGGATCACAATCAGGGTTACCAAAACTATAGATTAACCTGTACTTCGCAAACTTGAACTCATAATTTGTATACTGATATCAATTTATCAAATTGACAGTTATACAATTTTTGGATTGTATTCGAGTTGCTGAAGATGGCTGTGACAGAGGCATCTTATTTCTGATGGGACTTCTTTGGAGGTAACCAGACGAATAATGACAGCTGAATGAGCATAAAAAATATAACTCTCAACTGGAACTAAAAATATCAACATTGGACGTTTTAACATTTGAACCTTATTCCATTTCCATGCAAAATTCCTTAAGATGGAATGATGACTGATGATAATTACGACTGTTTTTGCAGCGGTATGGATATGTGATTTGGTGTTACATTACATGTTCCTTTTAGGCGGCAAAACTTGGGGAACAAAAATTGAGCCAATCAAAACGCGGGATTTCGACCGTTCGGATAGTGCTTGAAATTTTACAATTATTCAATAGATTGTTTAAAAGTGTACTATTTTTTTTTTCATTTTGAATTGATGCGTAGAAATTTTTTATTATACCCTTATATACTCATGTTTGAAAGATTTTGACGAATTAGCGGCGAATGAACAGAAAAATGAAAACCCTCTATATATCGATACGTCATCATCATGATCACCAGATAAAATAAGAGCAATTCATTCAAAAAGAGTAACGAGTTTTTGCAAATTAAAGAAAAAATATTTGAACACATACAATTTAGAGCAATAGCCATATCTTTCCATATAAAAGATTGAAATAACACCCTCTTTTCAGTACACCGAACGATTTCGTTCCAGATTTAAATATTTTAAAAACTGTGCATACTGCATTCGGTGCGGTACTGTTGGCTGTAATACTACACATCGCGGAAGAAATGCTTTGCAATGCTTTTCCCAGAATTAAACTTTCTACTGATGCTGTCGATGGTAATGGAAGGATAGCAAGGGTGGGCGAGAGCGATGATCATGACGTTTCGCTGCTGCCGTCAACGTTGGCAGAAAACCATTTCGTTGTTGGAGGCAAACAAACCCGGGAGGAGGGAAGGATCTATCATTACGGAATGGGTGTACGATTATTGCACACTCTAATACCAGTGCTGAATATGAATTGAAGGCGTCGTATTCCCATCATTAGACTTTGTTGGATAGTGTCGATTGTGTGTAGGGGAAAACCCGAGAGGGGGCGCACAAGGAATAAAACTATTACAAGAAATTATTTTAAGGATTTTGGATGCTCGCTCGCTTCGGCACACACACACACACACTTGCCAACCCGACAATGGAGCGGTTTTTTGGATGAGATGGTATGAAAGAACAGGAATGGGAAATTGTCGATTTGTAGCTTATGGTAGGCGGAGGAGGGTGATTTTTGATGGGGGGCGACGGGGAAAGTAGACAAATAAGCAGACTAATAAATAATATTTCTTATTGCTTGCGTTTCTAGACATATGAGAATGGCACGCTGTAACATGCTGCAAGTGGTAATACGACATGATCGTATTTCTCTGGTGTAATTTTTGTCCGCATCTATGGCAGCTTTATGCGACATTACGTTAGATTGCGACCGCATATTCCCGACCGAATCTTTCGAGTGACGTTTCTCAAAATTATGGGAAATCATTATTTTTTTCTGCAAACTTGATATTTTTGGAAATTCAACATTTTCAATCAGATGAAAACCAAAATTGCTAAATCTTGGGATTAGATCAGCTTTGATAAGATGACAAAAGATTAACTCTGGAAATGGCTTCACCAATCGGGAATAAAATTGTCCTAAAAGCAGTACAAGACACAAAAACTGATTTTCCGGCGTGTTTGCGAAGAGACGAAAAACGACAACAAAAACATTCTAATAATGTGATTGACTTCGCTCAGCACGAGCTTGGTGAGGGAGGAGGGCGCAAATGGGAGGGTGTTTTTCTTGGGCTAACTGCGTGGAAAGGAATGAACCAACGCCCGGTGCCTTGGTATGCTCACTCTGCGATGGGCCTCTTGAGACGATGGCTGATGATAAGTTATTGCTGACATTTTCAACGCCTGTCGGTTTCTGCTCGATGGCCGACAGTCCGGTCGTGGCGGGAAACAAAGTGTTGTTATTGAATTAAATAAATGATTTTGGGACTGTTTTTCTAGATGATTACAGCTCAGTGAGCGGATTACAGGTTAGGGGGCAATTAGGCGGGAACGTGATTTTGTTGTCTTCTAGGTTAATGCTGGTATTTTTACTGATTATCCAGACTGCTTCATTATTTTGGACTCCAATTTGACTAGACTTACGATATAGTCATAGATTAAGTAATTTGTGAGATGTTCGCCGTAGTTTTAAAGAAGAGTTGCAAAGTATTACCCTTCTCAAGCGTAGTGGCGGCATTCGGGTGACATTATCTTTAAAAAGTACATGAAAGACACATATTCATCGGTTCAAGTAACATTTTCATACACTTCCTTTAAGCAATTTATGTTTGTTTTGTTTTAAAATAGGAAACAATCCTCCTAAAAAATCACCTCTTCGAGGATTGAAACGGTATATTGACTTTAGTTTATTTTATTCTCGAACTTGCTTTAAATTTTACAGAATAATACAATTTACTGAAAGGCAAGAGGGGCGACCATGAAGTGCGTGCAATCGTTTAAATGGGCTTTCCACCAGGACCTCCGGTGCCCTTCGGTTGTCGTCCGCAACAATCCACTTCTTTAAAAGTCCCCACACACCGTTTTGTGATTGACAACGGTGGTGAAGGTAATGGCTAAAATTGAAAACTTTGCCACGAATCTTCACTTTGTGCTCCTCCGCGTCAGGGTTGTGGTAATTAAACCGAACGACGACGTCACCGCTGAAATATGGACTATAATTTTCGCAGCTAATGGTGGTAAGCAACAAGCATCGCGACTCAACCCTGGTTTAAAGGATTTTCAGCGGCGAGTCGAAACGACCTTCCGCTCTCGTGAAGGGCTTTCTTGGTAATAATTTCTGAATTATTAATTTTAATCATAATTATCGTTATTTACTTGGGCAGTCCAGTCCGCAGTTCCGGTAGCAGCTGCGTGAATTGTTCCGATATAGATTGAAGTAGCAGAGATACGTCGGACCTGCTTTTATGACACTGTGTAATGGCTGATTTAAGCCGGATGAGATTATTTATAACCCCCGTTTGATGATGTACTATGGCGGAGCACTTTTACGACGTTAAATGTTTTAACGAGTTGCTATAATGGCCGGTGTAAGAAAATTGCTTGTCGGAAGTGTTCGAGTCAACAGGTGTGTTTTATCACGGTGCTTAGTGTCTGATAAAAATCTGGTTAAAGAATCATCGGAACGAAAATATTGCTAGGATGAATTATGTGACTTGGAAAATAAGACTGTGAATATCCTGTGCGCAAACATTCATCATCATTATCGATAGAGGAACAAAGAGCAGACTGAACTGTCCCAAAGTACATTTCCTTGTTTCTTCTTCTTAGACTTGAATCAATATTTCCCCATCTGCTCATTCCGAAGAAGGATTCCAGTGCCTTTTGACACTGCTTTTCCATTTTTTTCGTAATCCCTTCACGAGCATTCTTCGGATCGAACGTCTAGGATCGTACCAGTGTGATTATTATTTTCATCTCATTTATTTATTCATCCCAAAAATCATATTTCAATAACCTGCGCGTGGAAACTCCGTCGCAGGGAATCCAACTTTGGATAAGCGAATACCGGGGTGGAGCAAAAAGCGATGGAGCAGAAATCCGCTTTATTAGCATCCTTCTCATCTCAGTCCCTCTACCACTGGATCGCGTGTATCGCATATTGCGGAACGGGCTGTTTACATAATATCTTCCATTCATTTATCTTCTATCACTCCTTGAGAATCCTAATGATGATGCCCGGGATTTGACGCGTAGGCACGGGTACTGTGTCAAACACTTCTGAATCGCTACTATGTTTGCACAGATGATGATGGGAAGTTACTTGCAACATTATCTCGTCCCCAACCCCAAACGGAATATGTTGACAGAGGAGGGTGGAAGAGGAGTCATCTTTCTGTTGACGACGTGAGGTCAAAATCTGTTGCCTGTCACCACCAGATGCCACATGACTATGAGCAATATTGGAAGATACCGTATTCCCAGAAATGATTGATGTACTTTGTGTGACGATAGTCAAACGTGTGACTCTTCAATCTGACCTTATTGATGGCACCGTGGGGGTACTGAAGGCAAAGTATTTGATGAAACAAATGAGTACTGCTGGAGAAAGTTACATTGTCATTAATCTCGATTTTGGAACGCAACACATCCGATTAATGGACGTTTTTGTTTTTATCTCTTTCAGGTTCGTATGCATGGTTGGTGGCGTGGAAGATTAGTAAACTGATGCAGTAGATACGAGGTACTATAATGTCGAATGAAAAACATAAAATATCCTTATCATGTATCTTGCATGGTATTTGTAAAATTGGGTAGTCTCAAAATTAAGTATGTTAAGCTCAGTAAGCTTGGCTTCTAAACAGTTATGAATGGTATCAGGCATTCAAAGACGGCCGAGAAGAGATGAACGATTTGCCACGTCAACGACGATCATCCTCCTCAACATCTCTCGCGAGGCCTTTCGTCATATTAGGTTGATGTTTTGGGTATGAGAAAAGTCGAAGCACAGCTAGTGCCAAAAGAGCTCAATTTTGTCCAAAACTTTCATCACAATTAAGCGGTTGAAGACATGCGATCAAATTCTAATCCCGTGTTCATCAAATGCATAATAAATATGCATATAAATAAAAATGTAAGGCAAAATCTGTTGGTAAGCGGAAAACCCGAAAAAGGGATGGTCTGATTTTAGCCTTCTTTATTTTGTTGTATTCGTCTCTTCCCGTAGATCAATATAGTGAAGAGAAAAATCGGAAAATTTTCGGAAAACTCCGAAGGAAGGTCGGAGAATTCGAAAAAATTGAATTCCCACATGTTCGAAATTACATTATAATAAGCGTTGTTAGCCCATTCGATGTTTGCGCTATCGAAATTGATCTTTGTTCGTAAGTGGAAATGGATTTTCAGGCGAAATAACGCATTTCCATATCATATATCTATATAAATAAAAATGTAAGGCAAAATCTGTTGGTAAGCGGAAAATCCGAAGAAGGGATGGTCCGATTTTAGCCCTTTTTATTTTGTCGTATTCGTCTCTTCCCGTAGGTCAATATAGTAGAGAAAAAAACCAGAAAATTTTCGGAACACTCTGTGACAATTTGTGACAATGGATGAAACGTGGATCCATTATCACAGTCCTGAGTCCAATAGGCTGTCTGTGGTGTGGCACTGAGGCATATTTCGAAGACTCAGACGTTTCATACTACAGGAAGGGAATTGAAATGTTGGAGACTCGCTATACCAAGTGTTTTGCCCTCTCCATACACA
Organism: Toxorhynchites rutilus septentrionalis; assembly: GCF_029784135.1. NCBI lineage: Eukaryota > Metazoa > Arthropoda > Insecta > Diptera > Culicidae > Toxorhynchites > Toxorhynchites rutilus. The sequence goes on from NC_073745.1 coordinate 155,197,667, forward strand.
TCTAACACCAGCCGCGTGTAGTGACAGGATGCCATATCCAGCTAAAACAGCGTCTTGCCTCCGTGAGGCCGCAGGAAGGTAGCCGGCGCTTGTGAAGGTTCTTACCTGGTAGATTTGCCCATTGCTGATAACTGTCGTGGTGTTAATCCATGTTTCCGCTCCGCTTTGATGTAAGTCTAAAGACGCGTCCACATTACGCCAATCGGCCCTGGCCGCCCGGTAAAGCCGACTAAATTTGGACGTACCGCCCGGGCTTGCCGACGTGCCGACGTGCCGAAAACCAACTCGAATCAAACCGAACCCAACCCGAATCAAGTGGGTCCGGTTCGAGAAAGGCGAACCAAAACAAAACGAAGTAAATTAGCGTTGACGACATTGAGCTTCGTGTGTTCGTGACGGCTTCGTGCATCCGATGGGACTTCGGCTTTGTGCACCCGATGGGGTGTCCACATTACATAACGAACCGAATATACCGCCTGGTACAGGCCACATCATTCGGCATAATGTGGAAGAGCCCCGCAGACTGCAGACTTTTGTCGGCCGATAGATTGTTCGGACGACTTAATCAGTATGGAGCAATACACATATGCGCACACTACACCGATTCAGTACCGGCCGATAAAAAAAGTTTGATAGGTTTCCCGATTGCATTCAAACTATTCGTTCGGTCAACTATCGGCCGTCCGTTTAATCAGTACTGGCTAGCATCGATCTACGCACACACGACGATTGTTTATCGGTCAATAGTTCAATTTGCTCTCAATTTTGGCATTCGACATACGTGCCGTACCACTGAGAATGGGATGCGTGCCGTACCACTGAGAATGGGATGCACCCAATGCTCTCTGAATCTCTCTTTGATTGTCCTTCACCGTTCTTTTCGTCGTTGTCAAATTAAACACAGTCTTTCGAGAATATTCGGTCGACAGTTGGCTAGTGTGCGCACTCTTTACCAATCTGTTTGGTTGACTCGGTGTGCGCACTAGCAACCCAACCCGATCAAAGTATCGGATGAAAAAAAGTCTGCAGTGTGCGGGGACTCTAAAGACGCGTACACATTACGCCGAGCGGCCTTGGCCGCCCAGTAAAGCCGACTGAATCTGGACGTACCGCCCGGGCTTGCCGAAGTGCCGAAACCGGCTCGAAACAAACCGAATCCAACCCGAAACAAGTGGGTCCGGTTCGAGAAAGTCGAATCGAAACAAAATGAAGTAAATTAGCGTTGACGACATTGTGCTTCGTGTGTTCGTGACGGCTTCGTACATCCGATGGGGCTTCGGCTACGTGCACCCGATGTGGCGTCCACATTACATAACGAACCGACGCGCCTTAAAGGCTCCACATTATGCCGGATGATGTCGATCGGCCTGTACCAGGCGGCATATTCGGTTCTTTATGTGAATGTGGGCGCCTCATCTGGTGCACGCAGCCGTCACGAACTCACGAAGCACAATGACGTCAAAGTGAATTTACTTTGTTTTGTTTTAGTTCGACTTTCGTTGATCCGACTTGTTTCGGGTTGATTCGAATCGGTTTTCGCCACGTCGGCAAGCCAGGTTTACACTTATTAGGCTTTACCGGGCGGCCAATGCCGATTGGCGTAGTGTGGACGCGTGTTAATCGTCCATCACAGCGAACAACGGTTTCGTCAGCTCTCGATTATTTTTCGGATTTTGACCAGTTTGTTATGTTTGTCGTTCCAGTTCGGTGCATTCCAGATCTTGTGAACGTTGATGCCGGCACGTTCCATAACATTTGGACAATATAGATGGAAACATCCGCATTCTTCGCCGCATCGGGAATCGAAAGATTCAGCCGATGCTTTAACGAATTTAACACCTTCCTAGCCTTCACCAGGTCAGATGACTTCGAATTTCTGTCGTTTTCTGGCTCCTTGGCTCTCTTTGACCTTGACTTTGACCTCGCCACCCGGTGACAGATTGTACTGAAATTCTGCCAATGTAAACATTACATTTTTAGGTAGTTTCAGTCATTATTTGATAAATTGTTATCCACGCGTTATACAAACTAATCATAGGATCCAACTATTTTCGAGTACAGTCTTTAGTATTCGGAATCTGCGAAAAAGCGTGAAGGCCATTCACTGAGAAATTTGATCTTTTGTTAATAACATTCGCTTTGCTGTTATTTCTTTCGTTCCTTCAATTGTTAATTGTCAATTATTGAATTTTCTGAATGTATAGCATAATAACTTTTTGATGATAAGCGATATCCATATAACACAGGGAGTTTGAGGTTCGATACCCGTTCTAGTTCCAGGGAGCTAATTCGTACACATTGATTGTCTTCCATGCGATTCGGAGAGGTTGATTTTCCTCTCGCCCGTTCATAGATCTTAGTTCCAGAAGCCTACTGGGCCTACTTACATATATCTTAGCAAGCTCTAGTTGTTTCGTCATATTTCGTCATATTCGTACTTCTACATTACATTGTGTATTGCCATGTATCGCTTCCACACATACTGTAAACTTTTTTAGTTCAGTTGCACTTTTTGGGCATCTTTTTTCACATTTTGTAATTTTCTATCTATTATGACGACACAGGACGGCTTTAACGCATAATTCCTGAGTCGTTATTTTGTTTCGGCTATTAGGCACCGAAACTAAACCAATAACAGTTCTCAACAGTTTTATTCACTAAATAAAAAAATCATTTAATATTCTCACTTTTTTTTGTTTAATCTTTCATTAAATGGACCAATTCATATGATGTCCCGCAAAGTAAACAAAGTAGCAATCGTTTGTTTGTTAGATTTGAATAATTAATTCTTTTAATCGTTCGTGAACAGTATCCCATCCCCACAGCATCCTATTGTCGGGCGTCGCATCATTCTTTGCATGGCACACAGTATCTCTTACCGAAAACGGTAGCGAAAAACGATTAAAAAATCATGCACAGTGGTGACCATCAGGGCTAATGTTAATTTGGGGAGGATTCTGCAGAACAATCGACATTTTTCGACGTAACCTTTTCATGTGTCTGATCACAACAAAAGGTTAATGGACAGCACACGATGGTGATCGGTCATTAAGATTGATTGAGCGCGTTAATCAGAAAACAATGCGGGCCAAAAATTACACAGTTGCATGTCATCCATTGCTCGAGCGATCGGGGAAAAAGCTGCTCGAATTGAACCGAGAAGTGATTCATAGTGCCGAATTCTTGACAGGATAATGTGGCTGGGTTGATGATGCAAGGTTATCGCCGCTGGAATCTAAGATAATTGCTTTAATTTTGACCACCAGGATGTCTTATATTAGTTCCGCGCAGTGATGAACTGCAAAACATCCACGATTTTTTTAATTAGTCCTATACATATTTTGCCCGGACGACACATTTAAGTCTCATCTGTTTTTTTTTTTTATTTTTTTATTAATCCGATTATTTTTACAGGCTCAGTTACATAAGTTTAATGGAGCCAAACTCTTAACTATATTTCAACTAGCATATATCAACATGTTGTTTCCCTAATTCTATGGTTAATGAAATAGGAAACCGATTACTCGCGGTCGACTCGAGTTTAGAAGGGTGACACATTTTCATTAGGAAAAGGATGGGATGTAAGGAGATGTGTGTTTACACTCGCACTCACATTCACATTCACATTCACATTCTCATTCACACTGACACTTCACACTCAATTCTTAAAACTATCCTTACATCTAATATGTGTTTACAATTTAACTTACTCTAATGTTAGTAGGAAGGGAACCGATAGCTCGCGAAGGACGAAAAGGAGGGGAAAAGGATGTATGAACAATCACACTCGAAGATCGATAGCTTTAAGGAAAACATATATTTGGGACATGTAATCAAGGTCTAACCGAGCCAACACATCTCTCACCGGTACATTGGACTGCTTTCCACCGGTCCGAAGGGAGTCTTCTAAATTCGATCTGGCGACAAGATACAACTCGCACGACCAAACAACGTGTTCGATGTCGTGGTAACCATGGCCACAACCGCAGAGATTGCTGTCGGCAAGATTAAAACGAAAAAGCAGCGCGTCTAACGAACAGTGATTGGACATGAGTCGGGAGAAGGTGCGAATAAAGTCCCTACTCAAGTCCAGACTTTTGAACCACGGATTGAGGCTAACCTTAGGGATAATTGAGAGGAGCCACCGGCCCAATTCATCTTCGTTCCATTTGCGTTGCCAGTTAACGATGGTATTTTTACGAACTAAAGAATAAAATTCATTGAAGGCGATTTGACGCTGATAAATTTCGCCTTCAATTGCACCTACCTTTGTTAATGAGTCAGCCCTCTCATTACCCGGAATTGAGCAATGTGAAGGGACCCAGACAAAGGTAATGACATAACAGCGTCTGGATAAAGCACTCAAAATTTCTCGTATTCTCTCAAGGAAGTACGGCGAGTGCTTTTCCGGCCTCACTAAACGGATAGCTTCGACAGAGCTCAGACTATCCGTTACAATGTAATAGTGTTCAACAGGTCGTGAGGCGACGCTGTCCAGCGCCCAGTGTATTGCTGCCAATTCAGCAATATACACAGAGCAAGGATTCTGAAGACTGTGGGAGGTGCTAAAAATTTCGTTGAACACTCCAAATCCTGTGGACTCATTCATAGAGGACCCATCAGTAAAGTACATATTATCACAATTGACACGCCCATACTTTGCATTGAAGATCATAGGAACGATCCCCGATCGATGATAATCTGGAATTCCATGGATTTTCTCCTTCATGAACAGATCAAAATGTACAGAGGAATTGATGTAGTCAGGAAAACAAACACGGTTGGGAATATACGAAGAAGGATCAACCTGCATGGAGATGAATTCATGATATGAGTTCATGAATCCAGAATGAAAATTTAGCTCGATCAGCTGCTCAAAATTTCCGATCACCATGGGTTCATAACCTTACACCGGATGAGGAACCGAAGAGATAATAAATTGAAGCGATCTTTTAGTGGTAGTACGCCTGCCAAAACCTCGAGACTCATGGTATGCGTTGAGGGCATACATCCCAACGCAATACGGAGACAAAGATACTGAATTCGCTCGAGTTTAATGAGGTGTGTTTTGGCAGCTGATTGAAAACAGAAACTGCCATACTCCATCACTGAGAGAATAGTTGTTCGATACAACATTATAAGATCTTCGGGATGGGCTCCCCACCAGGTGCCGGTAATTGTACGGAGAAAGTTTGTTCTTTGTTGACATTTTTTACTCAGATACCTAATATGGGCCCCCCAAGTACATTTGGAGTCGAACCAGACCCCAAGATATTTGAATGACATAGCATGAGTGATCGGTTTACCCAAAAGTTGAAGCTTTGGTTTTGCTGGTCTATGCTTCCTAGAAAAAAACACCATCTCTGTTTTCTCCGTGGAGAATTCGATCTCTAGCCCAATGGCCCAGGTTGAAAAATTGTTCAAAGTATCTTGTAAGGGCCCTTGCAGGTCGGATTCGTTTGATCCTACGACAGACACCACTCCATCATCTGCAAGTTGTCTTAGGCTGCAATTTTGTGTAAGGCAATTGTCGATGTCGCTTACATAGAAGTTGTACAAAAGGGGGCTTAAACATGAGCCCTGGGGGAGTCCCATGTAGGAGACCCGACTTACTGTCGAATCCCCGTGAGAAAAATTCAAATGTTTCTCACAAAGCAAGTTATATAACATATTATTCAATAGAGGCGGCAGACCCCGAGAGTGTAATTTGTCTGACAGGACCTCTATTGAAACTGAATCAAAGGCCCCCTTTATGTCCAAGAATACTGAAGCCATTTGTTTTTTTTCGGCGTAAGCCATTTGAATTTCTGAAGAAAGCAACGCAAGACAATCATTCGTCCCCTTGCCCCTGCGGAACCCATATTGTGTATCTGAGAGTAGGCCATTCGTTTCAACCCATCGATCAAGGCGAAACAAGATCATTTTCTCCAACAATTTCCGTATACAAGACAGCATTGCTATTGGGCGGTACGAATTGAAGTCGGACGCGGGTTTTCCGGGTTTTTGAATAGCTAAAACTCGTACTTGTCTCCAATCATCTGGAACAATATTATGTTCCAGAAACCGATTGAATAAATTCAACAAGCGATGTTTCGCCACATCAGGGAGATTTTTCAACAAGTTGAACTTAATTCGATCCGATCCCGGAGCAGAATTGTTACATGAAAGGAGAACAAGAGAGAAATCTACCATCGAAAACTCAGAATCAAGATCGCACCTATCTTGTGGTATATCTCGAACAATCTTTTGCACAGGAGCGGAATCAGGACAAACCTTCCGTGCAAAATTAAAAATCCATCGATGTGAATATTCTTCGCTTTCATTCGTTGAAGAGCAATTTCTCATGTTTCGAGCCACTTTCCATAATTTTTTCATTGACGTTTCTCGAGACAAACCTCCCACGAAATTTCGCCAATAAGCACGTTTTTTCCCTTTGATCAAATTTTTGAACTGATTCTCAAGGGCTAAATACGTTTGAAAATTTTCAGGAGTTCCACGTTTCCGAAAAGCTTTAAATGCATTCGATTTTTCTATATAAAGCTTGGAACATTCGCTATCCCACCATAGATTGGGAGGCCTTCGGGAAATGGTGGAACCTGGAATGGGTTTCGTTTGAGCGCGAACTGCGCTGTCATAGATCAAACGAGAAAGGAAGTTATACTCCTCCAATGGAGGTAAACCATCTCTGGAATTGATGGCTAGAGCAATCGCGTCCATGTCTTGTGAGGTCATATGCCATGTTTATAGATTCAGAAGAATTCGACCCAATGGTGATGGAAATTTTGATTGGCAAGTGATCACTACCGTTGGGGTCCTGGATTACATTCCACTTGCAATCTAACGATAGTGAATTCGAGCAAAGCGAGAGGTCAAGAGCACTTGGGTTAGCAGGAGGTTTAGGTACACGTGTTGTTTCCCCAGTGTTCAAAAGTGTCATATTGAAGCTGTTACAATAGTCATATATCATCGATGAACGATTGTCGTCGTACTGTTCCCCCCAGGCAGTTCCGTGAGAATTGAAGTCTCCCAAGATCAATCGTGGCTCAGGAAGGAGTGAGCACATGTCAACAAGTTGCTTGCGGCTAACCGCAGCTCTCGGAGGCCAATACAAGCTGACAATACAGAGGTCTTTGCCTCTGATGTTTGCATGACAAGCAACAGCTTCAATCCCTCCAATAGGTGGAAGGTCAATTCGAAAAAATGAGTGGCACTTATTGATCCCTAATAGCACCCCTCCGTATCTGTCATCACGGTCCAAGCGTATAATATTGAAATCATGGAAAGAGAGATCATCTCGCGAAGAAAGCCAAGTTTCGGACAGAGCAAAAACATCACAATTGAATTTATGAATTAAAAATTTGAATGTATCCAATTTAGGGATGAGACTACGACAATTCCACTGTAAAACAGTGATATCTCCGACCTCTCTATTTAAATTAGACATCAAGAGAGATAATCATTGCAAGGAGGGGCCATGTTTGCATCAATTGTTGCAAAATTGTCTTTAATACTGGAAGCATTGAGATGACAATGGTTCTGGTGGAGTCGGAAACATTAAAACACTTGAAGATTTGATCCAGAAGGTCAGACAACTTTATAAATCCCGATTGGGAAGTTGAACTGGACGAAAAAATAGGGACAGTTGGGGTTTTTGATGTCCCCTCGAGTGCTGGGTCGTTCGAAGGTGAACTATTCCCACGGAAGCCAGGAGGAACCTGATTTTGCTTATCCGCGGCACTCGATTTTTTAGGCAAGCTAACAGGGGGTATCACCGGGGGGACTTGTTCTAGAACTTTGGGAGTGGTCACATTCTTGCGCCGGGGATTCCCTTTGGAAATAAACGGTGTGTCCCCGCTAGCTGTGTCCGCTTCCATTTCATCAACTGGCAACGAGGAAAAAGTATTGTGTGTTGAGATTGGTTGTTGTTGTTGTTGGGTCAGTGGAGAAGCGCCCTTTAAAATTTCCGCAAATGTGCACTTCGAGCGTTCCTTTAAAGAGCGCTTCTGTTTCTCCCAGCGACTCTTATAAGTTTCACAAGCTGAGAGCGCGTGTGGAGTTCCCCCGCAATATGGACATTTATGCTCAGTCGCATTACAGGATTCCCCCACATGTTGCTCTCCGCAAGTTGCACAGCGCTCCTTGTTGGCACAATAATCTGAAGTGTGACCAACTGACTTGCATTTGTTGCAAGTCATGGGCTTTGGCACAAAGAGTCGCACCGGCAGTCTCAATTTGTCCACCATAACGTAGTCAGGGAGAGCGGAACCAGCAAATGTTACTCGAAACGAGTCGGACGGCGTGAATTTAGTTTCTCCCCCTTCCTGGGAGACTTTGCCTAATTGGCGACAGTCCAAAATCTCGACTTCCATCGAGGGGAGCTTCTTGAACTTTCCATTTCCTGTTTTAATAAATTCACACGTCAGACCCGTTTCTGTAATCACTCCCGCAATTTCTACGTTATGGCAGGGCACGTATGCGCGATATTCTAAAATGAACCGCTTGTCGACAACAATAGCGTTAGCTTGCTTCCGATCAGCCACGACAACACGCAGTTTGTTCGGGCGAACCTTGGAAATTTCGACCACGGAGGAATAATTTTTTGTCAAATCTTTCATGATCTGAATGACATTCAGAGATTTTCCTTTAGGTTTAGGTCGGAAGAAAACAACCCATGGGCCAGTTCCAGTTGCATTTTCTGGATAAACCTTGACACGGGGTGGAGACACAACAGGAGAGGAAAGCGGGGTCGATTGTTGAGCGGAAGCGGAAACAGCAGGGTTGGATGGCGTGATCGGGAGTTCAGCGGGAGCGAGAGGGTGAGCGAGAACGGGAGTGGGAGCGAGAGGGAGAGCGAGAGGAGGAACGGGAGCAGGAGATTGAGGGGGTGAAGAGGAGAGGTTTGCAAATTTTCTTGAGGGGGGCTTGTTTAGGTGGGTTAATTCCTCCCCCGAAAAGATTTCTTCTGAAGGGGGGACGCGTTTAAGCGACTTCCCACCTCCCGTAGGTGTGGAGGGATAGACAGTGGATTCAATCTCCATGTCAACGGGTTCTCCGCATTCTGCCATATAAAGTGGCAGATGTACAATTTTTCAGTGATTTCTCAATCTTTTTTCTGATTATTTCTTAAACTAAAAACCCTAATCTAATAAAAAATATACTTATATCGCACACCCGTGCGGTTGAATTAGAACGGTTCCCAGCGAACCGCGTGTCGATCGTACAGCACAGCTGCAACGGTGTATGGCTCCACAGTGCGATGATGATTTCGATGACGATGATATGGCGATAAACACGCCAGCACACAGCGCCCGCGATGCAGGTCTTCTTCCTTCCGCTTTGTTTGCTTCACACAATTGCAGTCCAAAAATCCCGTTTGGGTGAAACAATTATTTCACCAGCAGCGAAAGTAACGGTATCACAACAGTATCACAAGATAACGGTATCACCAGACGGGAGAAAATACACCCGGCGGCCTCGACTTCACGAAGACGAATGAGCTGATGAGGTCTCATCTGTTTTTTTTTTTTTTTTTATCTTCGCTTATTTTTCGTCGGCCTATTTCCGCCACTTTAGTGCCAATCACCGACAACAGGGAGGCGACTCCACCTGTTCCTACCTATCAGACTCAACAACTCATGAGCCGGGCCAACTTCTTTTACTTCCCCTCTGAAGGAAGACGTAACCAGAGATTTTTCGCCTCAGAAAATCCCAACGACGCCAGCTGGGATTGAACCCAGGCCGATCGGATTGTGAAGCTGTTACGCTAACCACACAACCACTGGCGCCGTCTGGTCTCATCTGTTCTTTTGTATTATTTATTTCAGTTCAATTGTTATCTATCATTGAAATGACTAGCTGATACTCAGAAAGTTTTCACGCGGAATTATACGATTATAGTTTTCCATTGATTTAGTTTGGCAGTTAGAGCAGTTTTATCGTCGTGACCATTGAAAAGATTCTAACTATCGGAGGGGAATACAATCACATCATTTATGAATGCTATAAACAGTCAATTATGAGCTCTTTGACTCATTCCGTAGATACAAAGGGTAATGCGTTTGTCGGAAAGTCATTAAATTCATAAACCGTACATGGCTGCGAATGGGATAATAAATCGTTCATCTTTCCCGTCATGTTACTATCTGCATTATTCAATTTCCTGTATTAATTGTTTGGATTTGCGAAATGAGTTTAATAACTGGCCACATTTTGCCATCCATTTGTTCCCCTTTTGCATGCTTCCTTCCTGTCTGAGTTCAGAAACATTGAAAGGGCTGCGATTGTTTACGACACATCGATGGATTAATTAAATTATGATCCATTTTATCGTTTATTCTCCCACACCTATGTAGCCACAAACAAACACGTGCCGCACGCTGCGTGCTGCAAAGCAAACATTGAATATCTATGCAAATGCACTCTTAATGCAGTCCCGCCCTCACCTAGATTTATGAATGTTTTCAATTTTTTCTCTACTGAGCCCCGAATTGGTTGAATTTTACGATGTCAATCTAGCACAGCTCTAAATTCCCAACGGTCGTAAAAAGTTATGAATTCCGCGCGACGTATCGGAGCGGCATCTACGAAGACCGTTCGCACGAAATTGCGTAAATATTCAATTTTGCAGATGGCAATGGTGTAAACAAGCGACCATAGATATGCGCACTTCGAAAAGCCATAAATGTTGCTTTTGCACATGAAGCATCCGGAAGTTCGATGAAAAGCGACGTTACTCCGAGAAGCTCGATTAAATATTGATCGTCGAATCCGCTGGCTGATCATATTTGTGTTTATTTGAAGTGGTTTTGTGATAATTCGAGTAGCATTTTTACACTAAGTAACAGTTCAAGCAGATTTGAAGTGTCCTTGTTTCATGCGAAAAAAAAACGTAACAGATGACATGTTCTATACTTCATTGTTCTTCCTACATGACATTTCAATGTTTTTCTTCCACTGCGCGCTCTCGATTTATGGCCAAACAACAGATGACCTAATTTCGATCGAAGAAGTACGTCATCACATAACGATCCGCTGCGTATTGAAACAAGCAGAGAGATGCGAAACGGTTGAATAACAAAAAGAGATAACTTCTCACTCTTGGTTAATGAAAAACTGATATTACTACAGATCTGTATGGAATGAAAATACAAAACGGTCGATTAAATTAGTGTGAATGTATTATAATAAAAATCAACGTTACGTTTTGATTTAAAACTCAGATTTATGAAGAAGGTTTGAACACTGATATATAGTGTAAGAACTAATTGAAGTCGTTGGTTTATTGTTCAGAAAATGAACGATAAATGAACAGCAATTAATGTTTGACACCAGCCAAATGTGTTAGATCTGATATAAAATCGTATATCTACATTCATAAACTATGATTAAAAAACTATCCTTTCGAATTTCATAACATTATCCTTAATCGTGCCCAACACCCTTAAACCTGTCGGGCCAAGAGGTTGTCTTGACAACAGCGAGGGAAGAAAAATTATGAAACTTACAACGAGAAGCTTTGAAATATTGTTTTCAGCAACAACATTTTCTTGAATGGCCCTAAAATTCCCAGTCGAACTTTCACCGTCTCAACGCAGTGTTACTTGCGTCATATTTCATTTGTAGTAGAACAATTCCACTCCAAATAACCAAAAAACAGCCGATTTTGACGCGACACTCTCCGATTTTTTTAAATCATTGTACATAAGTTAACAGATACCCCAAATCACAATTTTCATGATCAATTTAAAATACGACAGATTTATTAATTTTTGACCGCGTAATCGGCGTAATCATTGACCTTTTTTCAAAAAAAAATCGAAAGGCAACCTTTTTTTTAATTAGTTTATCATTTCGGATATTATTTGCGAATAGGTCGAAATTTCATGAATAAATCTTTAGTAAAAAGTTCCTGACAAGGTTTAATGGCTTGCGTGGTTTTGTAGGATCATTTCGAGAAGCAACGATTCTCCCTTGCCTTTGCGAGAACAATACACTAATTGGTCATATGTCGCAATTTGTTTCTTTATACCAATGCACGCATTGCACTGAGTATTTAACGAGAGGTATCTTCCGTACATCGCCATTCAACAAGCATCAAACACGCGTCTAAATGAAAAATCGACTCTCGATCAAAACCGTCAACAAAGCTAGGAGCTTGTAGCATCAGAACAGAGCCGATGCGAACGAGAGCAAATACGAATGGCTACTAAAAGTATCGAAGGTGTGCTATTCACATGTACAGGAAATGAACAAGTTCTAAGTTTCGCGCAATGAAAACAAGCAACAAACTCAAAGCCGACTCAAAGTGTTCACAGCTCGAGGGAAAACATAAAATACAGAACGAGCAGAATAAGCGACCTTAAGCGGCTGCATAAGTTGCCCGTTATGGACAGCTTTGTTCGGGATAGTACACAAATGGACTGAACAAATGTATGGGGAAATTGGAATGCTTTCAATTTTCATCAATTTAAACCATATACAGACTTTGGGATTGTAATGTATAGTATATCAAACGAATCTAAAAAAAAATCCGATTCGATTGGTATGCAAATCGTTGAAATACGTTCGCAGCAAAAATAGTTATTAACGTTAACTTTATTTCATTATAACGTAACCTGTTTTCTGATTTGGCACCCTTAATGTAAGACATAGTCCTACGTCAAAAAAAAATCCGAAAACTAGACGTATGATTGAAATATAATATATATCGAAACCGTCCAACGTCCCCTCCAACGTGTTAGAAGTTTTTTCATACCGTCACTAAAAAATTCTTCCGACTTTTGTCAAGCCCAGAACGTGATAGTCGCCTTCGCACAGTGGTACGAAACTGAGAAAATTGGAAAAAAGACTTTTTCTAAATGTAGTGGTACTATCCAACTATCACTAGAAACTGATTTTATAGTACCTTATAAAAATACATATTGGAGTTAAAATTACGAATATTTTCATACTAAATTCGTTATTCATAAAGTTAAAGTTAACTTTTGTTGAGTTTTATTGTTGTTTTTTAATACGAATAAATTACTCATGAAATATTCCTCCTATTTCATATTAGTTTTATTCTTTAACACAGTTTAAAATCAAATCAACTTTTTGAACTTTTCAGGACACACCATGTTTCGACGAAGTATTTTTGAGAAATCATCAATTTCGCCTCGTTTTGACTACTTCTTGCCACTATGCAACCTAGCGGTAAAATTGTGAATTAAAATATTGTCATCCACATATGATCAGGGTCCAATAGGATCAACTTTGGATTTTTTTTATTTCTCCCGACAACTGTGTGCTCTAGCGGTGATATTATGAACTGAACCATATCCATTCCGCTATAGCCAGTGAATATAAGATCAACTTTGCTAAAGACAACATGTTACTAGAAAGCATAAGCATAATTTTGAATCAGTATCATCACTGTGTGCTGGATCGTTTACATGAAGGCGATGGGTGACGGTTGTCCGTTGGATGGCAAGAAAATTAAAACTCGATGGCCGCTGCTACTGCTACCCGCTGTTGATGATGATATTCCTGGTTATGCTGGAACGGTGGCCTTAGCGTTAAGATCTGCTTCGCGGTGAGAAAATGAATGATCTTTTCGGAAAGTAACTGCAAAATTTATTCTATTTGACTGGCGCTAGGATCACAAAGGAGGAGGCTGACGATGCAATGTTTCGTTTGTATTCAAATCATATTCCGCTGTTACTCTAATCACTCCTTTTAGTCGGTACTATTTGAGGAGGATCAGTCAAAACGTGGCGCTTAGCGCGTTCAGACGATGCTTAGCATTACACAAATATTCAAATGTTTATATAAAGATAAATAAAATGTTCATTTTATTGTAATAGATGCGTAGAAATATTTCCTATTAATTTATGCAACCATCATTGCAATATAATTACCAATAAACGATCAAACTGTAACTTTTTTTCTGAAGCTATCGGGGTAATTTTGACGTTACAGACACCCGAATTTTTAATTTTTATTTTTTCCGTTCTTCCTTTTTGCGGAAAATTATAAAAATTGGAAAATCGCCAAATAGTTTTTGTTGGTCAAAACCTACATTTTGGTTCTTGTAGGAGGTTTGATACAATGGTTTTTTCCACACATCATAATATGTGTTCTATTATCAAAGTAATGTAGAAAAGTTTACATATTTTTGCATTTTATGTTACAGCTAAAATGCTAATGAGCCTAATCAAATAAACAAATGGGATAAAAAAATACTTACAAGTATCAAAATGAACAATAACTAATCCATGTTCGGAAACAAAAATACGAAACATGGAAGTTCGAAATTAAATAATTAACATCCAAGATTTTGGCCAATACAAGTATATCTGTATGGTGAAATTCTAGAAACTTCCAAACCTCATCCAGGAAAATTTACAAGAACGATATCGAGAAATTGAGATTTCAATAGAAATCAATGTTGGTAAACTGATTATTCATCCCTAAATTGTCCACTTGAGAAACAGTAGCAGTACACTTTAAAATTGAATGAAACTCACTCTTTTCAAGCTAGCGTCTGTGAAGAACAATATGAAAGTAACAACCCTTCCAAACAAATCAGTTCCAAAAGTTTTCGTCAAAAACAGGATTATGGATACAACTCAACTTTTAATAGGGAGATGAAAAGTTTTCGCAACACCTCTTTCCGCCGCTCTGAAAAAATGAACTTTTCACCATTCGAGGAGCTACTGAAAATACGTTGTACCAAACAAACACTCACATTCATATGTTGAAAAAGTTGTAATCACTGCTGTTGAATCTCTGTATGCTGTAGTCAAAACTTCACAGCTGAGAAACTAATGGAAATAATCGTTTTAATTTAGCCAAACACATCCCTTCCGCCGCACTCAAACATTCCTAGAACATGTCCTGTCCCGATTGCTGTATAAAAGTTAATTGAAATGTTAAAATCTCTTAAATGTTTGTGGTTTTTTTTCAGCCCGTCGTTGAAGTGGGAGATGCTCATGTGAGATTTCGCACACATACACAAATGATTTTTTCCATCCTATAATTGAAATTTGATTCCTGTGGAAAAATAGAAAACGTCTATTTGTTCAAAGCATTATCTGTTTCAAACCAGGTAAAAAACGAGGACCAAACCGTCATTCCAAAATCCTTCCTACTTCATAACAAGAAACTTCAATGGATTAAAGGCTCACCGTCATTGTGGAAAAAGTTTCTATTTTCCATATTTTCCACTTGTTCCTAAGTCTCCCTCCCTTTGACTTTTCCAAAAGACTCCCAGCAGATAATCAAGTCCTATTTTTTTATTCATAATTTGATGAAAAATAATTAAAGCGAGTGTATCCCTACTCATTGGTCACAAACAGAAAAAGGAGAAGAAAAAAAACTTCCGCACCCTCCTTCTTTTTATCATCTCGTTAACTGTCTCTTGAATTAAAAGAAAGCATTTTTCATACTGCTCGACGAAGGAAGGATATTCAAAAAAAAAAAACCAGAGAAAAATGCGAGGCTACTTGGAACCGTAGAGCAAACGGACCCAAATGTCGGTTACTAATAATAAAAAAAATACTTCTCAGGCTCTGCGAATTGTTTTTATTCGAAAAGTTTTCACTTTCGATTTTTCCCCTCCCCGAAGTTTGGGTGGGTGAGTGTGTGTGTGCCGTCCAAGGGAGCAGTAATTTTCGTGAAAGTATTTTGTGATGAGTTGTGTTTGGAAACATCAAAAATTCAATTGTCTTTGTTTTACACGACCGTAGGGAGCAGGAAAATTGTCTCCATGTTTGTTTTGCAAAGGTGACATTCCTTTTTTGGTTGGAACGGTTTCAATATGAGGATTAATCTTCATAAAATTATCGACAGTTGCCGTTCTACGCATAGTTGTCCCATGTTCCAAAATCAACAAATGAGACCAGAAGCCATAACCAACCAGAAGCTCTAGGCATTTCGGTTTAGCAATACACTGGGTTTTTAATAAGCAGAAAACTATTTTTTAATGAAATGAGAACAGATCCCCTCATTTGAATCAATCATTCTTGGTTACGGACTCAAAAATTCATGGTGAGACAGTTATGCCTAGAATATGAACATGGGACAATTGAACTTGATGTTGTTTTTTGAAATACTGGGAACAAACAATAAGTTTTTTGGTGTTTTCTGAAAGATTATGCATGAGAACATCAGTTTATGAAGAAGGGAGTGATCTGCAACACTTTTGCAGAATATAAATCATTGTTATTGGGCATTCGCAAACAAGGTGTACACGTGTTCTTTTAAACTTTTTTTTATTTGTTTGAGAATTAGTTAGTTTTCCAAACCAGTAATGAGTCTATTAGCCTTGCTGAAAGCTTGCACTTCTTGCACTTAAACCGATTTATTTGATATGAATCTACAAAAAAAATACATGGTGGGACAGTTATGAATAGAATATCAACATGGGACAATTGAGCTTGATGTTGTTTTTTAAAAGCTGGGAACAAACAATAACTTTTTTTTGTGTTTTTCCGTAAGATTAGGCATAAAAACATCGTTTTATGAAGAAAAGTAAAAATTGACAAAAAGTAACATGGGACAACTATGCGTAGAACGGCAGTATAGTGGCCAAGGAAAATGGGTGACATGATAAACTATAAACTATAAACTATGGGTGACACTATAAAATATGATGAAGCCATGGTACAATCTCTATGTGTATTTTACAAAGAACATAATGTAGTGAACATAACGATGATTTCAATGCATTAGCAGTTCTTGCAATGGCCATGGATGCTCATTCACTAACATTGCGAGAATCATTCTTTACAGAGCATAAATTTTTATATCAAACTAGCTGACTCGGCAAACTAGACAAATTTTTATTTATATAGATAGAAGACGATATAGGAGTGCGTTTTATCACATTAAAATCCATTTCCACTTTCGGACGAAGATAAATTTTGTTACCGCAAACATCAAATGGACTAACAACGCTTGTCAATATGTAATTGTAGAGTTTTTCGAAAAGTTTAAGTTGTCATGTTTGGTTGGAATATGTGTATTATTTTTATGGAACCCCCTCTCCATTCCAGAGAAGGGAGGGGTGTCATACCATCATAGAAACATTTCTCGTACCCAAAAACCCTCACATCCCAAATTTGGCTCCATTTGTTGAATAGTTCTCGGGTTATGCTGAAATTTGTGTTTCATGTGTATGGCAGCCCCCCCTTAGAGAGAGGGGTTAAGTGTCTAACCACCATTGAAACATTTATTGCATCCTAAAAACTCCATATGACAAATTTGGTTTTATTTGATTGATTAATTCTCGAATAATGCAGAAATTTGAGTTTCATTTCTATGGCAGCCCCCCCTAAGAGAGGGGGAAGGAGAATCTAACCACCCTAGAATAATTTATTGCATCCTATAACCCCCACATTTCTAATTTCGTTTCATTTGCTTGATCAGTTCTCGAGTAATGCAGAAATTTGTGTTTCATTTGTATGACAGCTCCCCCTCAGAAAGGGGGGTGGAGTGTCTAACCACCGTAAAAACATTTATTGTACCCTAAAAGCTCCACATGCCAAATTTGGTTTCATTAGCTTGATTAACTCTCGAGTAATGCGAAAATTTGTGATTCATTTGTATTGCAACCACCACCCCTCCCTAGAGGATTTATTTTCACATGCCAAATTTCGTTTCTTTTGCTTGATTAATTCTCGAGTATTGCAGAAATTTGTGTTTCATTTGTATGGCAGCCTCCCCTTAGAGAGGTGGGAGGGGTCTCGAACTATCATAACAACCTTCCCCGCCCTCAAAAATCCCTACATACCAATTTCATGTCGATCGGTTCAGTAGTTTCCGAGTCCATAAGAATCAGACAGACAGAAATCCATTTTGATATACAGCCATTCCATGGTATACCGATATAGTGGTTCTCAGATTTTCGTCAAAAGTGGTTGTTTTGTTCCTTACCGCAAATTATGAGACCCGTATTTTTTTTTTATTTTTTGTTAGGGTGACCATTTCCATTCCAAAAAAAAACATTTTTTCGCATTTTTGCCAAAAATGACTTTTTTCAAAAATTCATAACTTTTGAACTACTAGACCGATTCAGATGATCGACATATCAAATTAAAGTCAATCACCTTCACCTTCACCACCCAATCACCTTTTTGAAAAAATACTACATCTGCAGAAAATTTGAATTCTGCTCTCGTTATAATTGATTGTACTTTTTTTTATTGTTTTCATAGTCTCGGGACCAAAGGCGCTATATTTTTTTATATTTTTTCTGGAAAGCTGAGGATTTTTCTCACAACATATCTCGAAACATTTTTATCATACAACATAAAAAGGGAAGCGTTTTTTTAGTTTTTGAGTTATGATTTTTCAAAGTTAACCAAAGTTAATATTGTTTTTTTGGACCACCCTAAAATGGAAATGGTCACCCTAACAAAAAAATAAAAAATACGGGTCTCATAATTTGCGATAAAGAACAAAACTACCACTTCTGACGAAAATCTAAGAACCACTATATCGGTTTGGCATGGAATGGCTGTATTTATAGATTCAATGATTTGTAACCGAGCTGTTTGTATGTTTGAGAAATGAAGCTTCAAAAAAATCTTCATATTTTCAAACTTGCAACATTCTTCCAGGTGAAACATTCTAGTAGCTCAGTTTCAAATCAGTTCAAATAATATACTAACTTTTCAAACATTCTGGTACAATAAATTCTTTAGAAATTCTGGGCATAATATCAAAATGCGTATGCATAATATATCTGCTCTTATTCTCCTTGGTTGGATCAAATTTTCTTAGATGAAATTCGTCTTTTCAGCGTTACTTATGACCGTTTTCAACTTGAACAACATACCTTTAATGTACTTTTTATAACAGGTTCAATGTTATTTTTTTTTTATTTTATTTTATTTATACTTCAGTAACATAAGAATTGCTGTCTTTTTTGGTTACGAACGAAAAAAATAAGAATACATGAAGTGCGCCACGAGTTATTAAAAAAAAAACTAAACTAGTACAAAAATAACAAACTAATACAAAAAATTACAAACTAGAAAATTTCGCGACACCTTTTAATGAATGCTGCCTTATTAGATATATTGGATACATCCTGGGGAAGTTCATTCCAGTGAACAACTCCTCTTACGAAAAATGATCTACCGTATTGTGCAGTTTCGTATCGAGGTATAATGAATTTACGTAATCGAGCGCTTTGAAATGGACACAGCTTGTTATATAAATATTCAGGTTTGTGAGTAGTAATGAGCTGATGAATGAATATGGCTGCCCTAGCTTTTGGGAAATTGTAAAAACAGTATCCCAACAAGTTCTTTTGCAGATGAGTGAAAAGTGTGGGAACAGAGCATTGGTTTTGGAGGCATAGATCTGCATTACATTTGCTTTAGACCAGTTTGCTATATTCTGTAGTTCTTCGTTGAGTGTAACATTTATTTGTTCGATACTGAATTTGGTGCAGTCGAAATATAGTTGCACATCATCAGCAAACGTGTGTATATAGCAGTATTTCAATATTGAAGGTAAATCATTCACATAAAGCGAAAAAAGAATAGGCCCCAGTACTGACGCTTGTGGTACACTGCTTGTTGACGACCTTTCAAATACGAATTTATCAAAGAGACTGCTTCAGTACGAAAGCCAAAATTATGACTTAATTTTCTACATAAACAAGCATGCGATATTGTGTCAAATGCTTTTGAATAGTCTAACAAAATCAGAACTACCGAATCACTTTTGTCTAACACAACAGCAATATCATCAATTACTTTTAGCATGGCTGTTTTGGTACTATAGCCAGCACGATAACCTGATTAATATGGTGAAAGTAGGTTTTCATTATTGATATATGAGCAAATTTGCTTTTTGATAATTCGTTCAAAGGCTTTCGATAAAGCACAAAGGATTGAGATGGGAAGTAGATTTGAAAGTGAGTTTGCATTTGATTTCTTTTTTATTGGAATGATTTTTGCATATTCCCATTCATTTGGAAATTTACACCATCGCACTATGGAGTTGAATAGATGAGTTATTAGTTGTAGTAATATTGGCAGAATTAGTTTTATAAATTTAATGGGAATCCCATCCAATCCTATGGCATTTGAATGAATTTCGTAAATTGCGTTTACTACATCATACTCGTGAATTGAACTAAACAGAAAAGTAGATTGAACTCTGTCATCTACATTAAAATTAAAATTTGTGGTAGGAACGGAACTTGAAAAATTTGTTGAAAAATACTTATTTATGTCATTGGCCGAAAAATCATCCACATAGCTCTTTGTTGACTTAATTAATCCCACGCTCTTAATCTTCGTCCAAAACTCTCCGCTACTCATGTTCGAAGTAAAAATTTGATTAAAATAATTCTTCCTAGCATTTTTTAAAATTAAGCTTACTCTGTTTCGCATTCTTCTGAAGCTTGCTAAGTCTTGATCGACCCTTGACTGTTTCCATGTACGATGCATTAGATCACGATCTATTATCGCTCGTTGAATATCAGCATTAAACCACGGGTCGTATGGCTTTTTTGAACGCCAGGCTTTAAGTGGTACGCATGTATCGTACAAAAAAATAATATTTTCATTGAATGATTCTAAAAGAACATCAGGATCATCAGAACTAAAAAAGATATCCCAAGAGATATTGTTAAATTGTTCAAGAACATATTGCGGTTTCACACGTTTGTAACCTCTATAAGAACTGATATTGTTTGGAGCCGCAGTATTATAATCAAATGATGTAAATACCAAGTCGTGATTGGACATACCCGGAACACCTACTTGGTTAAAGCGAATCAGTTTGGACGGTCTATTGGTCATTACCAAATCTAATTGCGAAGAACCATGAGCATAAAAATAAGTTGGTTCAATACCAGCCCTGATTAGACCGAGACTGTTCAGAACATTATTGAATTCACATACTTTATTTGTGTGATCCAACAGATTTGTATTGAAGTCACCGTCACCGATGTTACGCGTGATAAGATTTATTTCTGACGGTATGCTACACTTTCAGTGATTGTCATGTGAATGAATGAAAATAAAATAATTCTGCTCATTGGAACCAACATCTCTTCTAGTAAGAAGCAAAGCAGAGAACCATTCAAACAGCACACAAATTTTTCACTTGATACTCCGATTTTTAACCATCTGCTACGAACCATATGGCATAACTTTTACATTTGCGAAACAACTTCACCATGTCGATGCGGAAAAGTTTTACGAAAATCTATGAAGTCTGTCTAAAACCGAAAACAGAAATCTTTTTCGAGGACATTCGCTTCATCCATCTCCCAGCCGTCACTGTTTGTTTTCCCACTCATTACACCCCCTCTTGATTCGAGTATGATGTTCAAAATCCACCCTTCTTGTGTACGTGTGCCCATGGTAACTCAATCAAGGCAAATTTTATTATTTTGATAGTATATAAAGCTCATTCTCTTTGCTGCTGTTCAGCGTATCTTCCGACGTACATCTGGCCGATATTGCCCCGACTGATGATGATGTTGGGTGTCTTCCCTCGCAACTCGCAACTCGCCCTCGCACAAATCGCTCAAAGCGTTTTTCCAGATTTTCAAATGAGAATTTATTCACCGTTCGACACTCTTCGGTGGGGAATCTTCTCTGCCGGATGCTGGAAGCAGTAACGCATCATCACCACATAACCATTTGTTCAATCGGCGCGATTTTTACTGCGTAATTGACATACGACGAGAGGCGACGATGATCGCTGCGGATAAAACTCCCGCTTCCTCGTGACAGACAATCAACGGATGATCGGTTTACACAGGCATGCATGCAGAGCTGTGTGGAGAACGAGTAACACACATCCTGGCTGAGACCGTCAGGTGAAAACGGATTTCTTTGGAAATTTGATTTGAACCCTTTCTTGTTGGGGGATGCTTACCAGCTCCTGGTTGAGGCGGGAGGAGTTGAGACAATAAGCGGTTTCCTGTTGGAATTTTACTTCTCTGACTGCTATGAACGATATACTGAGGCAAGAAGGAATACGCATCCATACAGAGGACTACGGCGGAAAAACTTTGGAAACTTTGATTTTTAGTCTTTACGCCAGGCATCCACAAATCGCTCCCCTGCAGGTTCTGCTTCGTTAGGGACGGAAATGTAGCAAGGAAGGCAAACCCGCTCTCCAATATACGCCAGAATCGCTGCGGGATAGGTAGCTCGTAAGGAATCACGCTTACACGGTGAAGGTACATTTGCATACATCAGATATTTTCGATGTACCGATCCATAGCGAATACTAACTGGAAGTGATTCAATCTATTCGATGTTAATGTATATACCAAAAAATAATGAAACTTAAAGCTAAAGCAGAATTTCTCATCAAATAATGTTCAGCCTTCGCCTGCATATCTCCAATTGCTTAGAGGTTCCCCTCATTACAATTGGTTATACTTATTCACACCCCATCATTTTACTACATTTGAAATTCATAAAACTATCAGTACATTTATTAAGTGTGTGAATAGAGATCTGTCGTTTTTTATGTCAACAATTTAGATCCTCAGTTTTTAGAATGCGATACCACCATTTTTTTTCTAAAAGATACTTCATCGATTAGTTAAAGCAAATGCTTGATTTTATGGTTTTAATTGGCATGGCGAATGAATATAAATTTGCTTCTTCATTCAATTTGACTATTACTCCACTTCGACATGTACTCCGTTACCCGTGTATATAATTTCATTTAAACGTCCATATAAAGTGAAACGGAAACTGAATTTCTACAAAAAGTAGTTGCACCATTGATGGATGGCTCCATTGTGTACCTGCTGTGAACTCATCTACAATTTGTAAATGAGAGAGAGAAACTAATCCAGTCTGAGAGGGGGCTCAGTTCAATATGCTGTGATTTTTTTTATTTTTCACGAATTGGACACGGGCGAAGTCAAAGCACAAAGCAACGAAAGCGCCCCAATGATTTTTCATTTATGTTGACAGAGAAACTGCTAGGGGAAGCAATAACACATTTCCAATTGAATGCAACGGTTGATGGTTTGAAAGGTCATTGGTGATTTTCAGTAGAATATGGCTTTGCCGAGTCCTGGTCAGAAGGGCAACATGGGACTTTCTAATGGAGTGTTTCCAAGTAAGTTAACGACTTGGACATGTGGCCGAGCTTTGTCCTGCAGCAAAACCCTCTAAGCTCATATGGCGACCGTTTCGCTTCAATGCTTCACTCAATTTCCCATTCACAATTACCTAACCTTACATTGGGTCAGTTTTGATGCGATCTTTAAATCATGCATAATAATGATGGGCTGAAAAGTCCCGGGATTTTTCAACAGATAGCACTACTAAATAATGAACGAGATTCATTTCGAGAGGTTCATTTGTTTATTTGTGAAGTTTCATGACATTTTGTTTATTTATTCTCAAACTACGGTTGTTTAAGTTTCACTACAAGAGCATTCGTATAGTAAATGGAAAAGAGGAATATCGTATTTCGATCAAACATTGTTTTGATGAAAAAAAAACTCCTGTACAATCAATGCAGTGGTTGACAAAATGTTATTCCACTTCTGTTCCTTCGAGAACAACAGTTTATCGGAGGTTTAGTGAATTTATAATGGGCCGTACAAGCATCGCAGATATACCTCGCTCGGGAAAGCCAAAAACGGCTACAAATCCAGAAATCATAAAACAAGTACATCGACTCGGTTTGAACGATCGTGAAGTTACACAAGTTAGCTGAGGTTGGAGGCTTTTTTTAAAAAAAAAGTGGGATACATTTTACACGACATTTTGAACAGTAAAAAGCTATCCGCACGATGGGTGCCGCGTAAGAATCAAGATTCACTGTCGTGAGTGATGTGATTATATTATATAAACGCGGACTATCAACCACTGCCATACAGAAATCTGAAAACCCCTGGTATAATGTATTATTTGTAAAGCTAACAAATAAAACCCTAAAAACATATTGTTAAATCAAGTTCTATTCTTCATAGGAATTCTCAAACAAATATGTTGCAGGAAGCGTCTGTTCACTAAATAATTCAATCAATCCTAAAGACTGAAGCTATCGACCAAAGTTTGATTGTTTCATCTCCGGTAAATATTTCACATCGAGCATCCGCTACAATATCAAACGGTGCTCGAATTCCTTAAAGTAGATCATGGCAATCAGGTCCAATATTGGTGCTAAAGTATCGTTAAGCAACAACACCGAATTTAAAAATTCATACTCAATAAGCAACCTTCGGTTCGCTTCTTTTTTGCCGAACCGCCAAAGAATGGATCGAACTTTGTATCCACATGTCGTTAGATTAAAGCTCCATCCCACCGAACATGGCTATCTTTCCCTAAACAACATTGGTAAATCGGCGGACGTTTGGGGGCATACGGTTCGCGACATGCCTGTCGCAAAAAGGTGGGATGTTTGTGTGTATGTCCTCAGTATACCAGCAAAAAAAAAACAGAGAAGCATTCCACATTAATGAATTTTCCTCTTCCGCCGCAAGTTACCGGGCGATCCGTGTAGTCGATGCGTGGCAGAAGTCCAACTCGGTTGCAATATCGCAACAAAAAAAGTACAACCAAAGGGAGATACTGAACATGAAAAAGCAAAAGGGAAGCTACGTGCTATTAGAGATAGTAAAATTAAAGTGTGTACGTGTAATAAAAATATTGTTTTATAACTTTACGCCTTCTGGGCTTCTCGGAGCGTTTTTGGCACGTGCAATAGTAGTGAAGGTACAATTTTACAATGTATCGGAAGGTTTTTTGCAGTGTGCGGACCTTTGCGCAATAGATACGACCCATTCTGTGTATCATTGGGTTTTGATGCTCAATGGTACAGAACGTTACGATTGGCTTCAATTCTGGAAGCTTAGAACAGTTTCACTAGGTTTATGATAAATGAACATTTACGATAATGAATTGATCTCTTACCCCTAAGGGGTTCAGGAACAATACATATATCATAGAATTTTACGCAGAGTGTATGTTTTCTGAACACAGATTTATGTTTATTTGCCCAAATCGCGACCAAATGAACTTGAAGTTTAATCCTCCTCCCATAAACGCACAGCAGCAAAGAGGATCAAGGGTACATTGTCGCCAAGTTTGCCACTTTATTCTGAATGAACTTGTAGTAATGGTCATATTTCATCATTATAAGGTTCACGCTCGGTTTCACAGGTATGACCCCACACCATTTACTGAAAGAACAACTGCGTCCCGTCCATTTTTTGACGGTTGGAAGCTCATGAAAAGATGGAAACGCGTGCCCATCGCTGAATTACCTCACGCCTTGGTTCAGACCGCAGCTGCGTCACGAAATTTAATGTGCTTTTGCATTATCCCACGAAGAAGAAACACAGACACTTGACACTCTGGTAACACTCTTTGTCCTTATTTTGATACCTTGACAACTCTGTTGGAACAAATAAGTGGATTTGAAAATATTTACTTAATACGTATTGACGATTCGTCGAAACGCTTCGAGAGGCATCGAATCGAAGTGTGAACACCAACCAAACAGAAGCAAGCGAAGTCGTTATGAAAAGATCAGCACATTGTTGAACAACAGCCTTTTGCTTAAATCCTCTTTCAATTTTCTCTCTGTCTCGTCAGCACGTGTTTGTTCTTTTGTCGCCAATGCGGAATTGCTTCGGGCGAGGGAAAAAGTCCCCACCTTCATCAAGGTTGTTCTTTGCCACAGTATCCAGATATAGCGAAAAATAATGCCGCATCCCGCGTGATCGCCCACCCATTAAAAGAAAAACATTCGCGACGAAAATACACATTGTAGCAAAGTCGATGATTTGCTGCGAATTTTTCGTGCTACCCTTAACAACAAAAAACTGCTTTTCCACATCGCCGTTGGAAAAAGCGATTGTGTAAAGTTTCTTTCGAAAGTATCTTCCTGTGTAGACGCAAGAATCATACCCTCCGCGTTTTGAAAACTGAGGGGGAAAAGTGGTTTGTTGCTGCCGTGAACCTATTCATGTGCACTCTCGTATAAATTAATATTGAACGCGTCATAAACGTTGAGACACATGTGGAAAATGTCGCACCTGTGAAATGGCTCAGTAATAGATTTAAATCGCACTGTTCGCGAATGGAATGATGGACTGCGGGAAAAAAGAATCTACGCTTCGACAACGTTTCTTCTGTTGGCAAATACTATCCACAATTCATCGGGCGGTTCAAAACTTTGCTCTTATTTTGAATTTTATCACACTGGAGATATTTATACCTCAAAAAAAAAATGTAAGTAATCCGAATTTGTTTCAAACAACTTCTGTGGATGGATTGGATTGTCAAACGATGATGAGTTCAAATTTGATGATCCTCAATTGGCCATATGTATTTATTCTTATAGAATAACTACGACCACGCAGATGCTTCCGTGGCTAAGCCTCGAAAATTGTTATGCGAGGGTTTTTAGCCAATGGAATTTCAGGCACTGTGGTTACGCATATCCTTGAGCTTGCCACTCAGATTACTTTCAAAGCGTGTCATTTTGCATAAGAAATCTTAACTAAGCTGTTATTTCTATTCGTTGTATAATATAAATTGAACTATTAAAGGAAAAATCTGTTGATTTTTTAAATTAAAAAATTAACCATGCTACACGCATTTTTCTCTGGCTACGTTTTGAACGTTCCACCATTTAGATGCTTGCGAAGATAATACATTGTGTAACATTTAACCGAAAGACATTCACACGAATGTAACAAATACCCGATTGCAATATTTACCCCACATTACATTAAAATTAAATGTTATGAGTGAAACATTTATTTATGTATGTTTACTATGCACATCTTTTATATGGGAAGGTATTCCAATTGTGAATTTTCATAAGCGTTATTAAAGTAATCACATTTCTACATCCACTAAATTTCAAAAACATTTCTATATTAATTAATTTAGTTAATTTAGTTTATATAAACAATAGACTTTCAAATCCAATTTTACACAATTCATTTTGGTAATGTTGCCCATACATGTAGTCAATTTGAAATGGTGCCTATTAGTTTCAAGAGGAATACATTGTTGAGTTAAGTAAGTAATTAGTGTACTTAATAGACAACGGGTGAGTGACACTTGAATTTAACACGAGATTAATTGCCGTTCAACCCTGCGACGGCAGTTCGAAACAGGCTATACGTCCATCTCGCTTGTTTACATCAAAAAGAAATTCACCAATGCAACATCATCTTCTGTTAGGCCACCAATGTTAGAAATAATAAACATAAACAGAAATTGCTCATTCGGTAGATATTCGGATTTAGTTTTGTGCGCATTTAACGTATTTAAGGAATTTACCATGAAATTTAATTTATTCGGCCTCACATTTTCGACAAATCATCAGTTTGGAAGTTTATTCATATGTTCTACACCCAAACTAGCATTGGTAGAAACGATATAATCCTTGGCAGAAAAGATGCTTTTTATTGTGTTACAGGGTCAGATGTACAAATTAAAGCACCTGTTTTTAAGAGTGTTGAAATATGGAGCATGGAGCAGACCTCTCAGCTTGGAATTGTACTAAAATAAAACTTAAGCGATTCCAAAGTGGGACTGATCCAAGGCCGACTTGGTTGTAAGGCTCTTCCACACAACCACTGGTGCTGTCATATCAATGCACGAGAATATATATTTTTTTTTATACCCTCCACTTACCCCACATCAAAAGGCTCATAAGTAACCAGGTAGTGGCCACTTAATAACATAAATTTAAAAAACCACACAAATTAAAGAAAAAGTAGTAAACTAATAACATAGTTTATTAAAGGGATTCACTCAAAATAGAAAAACAAAAAATAAATAAATAAAACAAAAACAATGTTAACATTTATGACTTTGGAAAATATTTCAAACTGATGTACAATATAAGAATACAGGAAAAAAGTTAATGAATAAATAAAATGAACCGAATGATCTACAAATTTAACAATAAAAAAAATCAAAATGATAACAGTCTATATTGATTTAAATTGTTTGGCACATTCTAATAAAATACTCGTTTACGTTCCAGATTGTATGTTTTTTCAACCATCTGCTTAATCTTTACACATTTCTCAAAAGAAATGATATCTCAGTTTGATTCCTTCCCTCCTCATGAAACCAAACTACCCCACTCGCTCCATCCTAATCCTAAATCCTAATCCTGTCCAATTAATCTAGTGTTAGATTTAGTTATTATTAAATTGTTAGTCTTAAGTATATAGAAAAAAGTTATATTTTCAGGTGAAATTTGACGCTGTAAACGTTAGATAATAAGTAATTGAGTCTGATTAATAAGGTAAATTATTTTGGTTTGTCCAGTCGAAAATACGATCATGGTTTGTCCACTGTTTTGAATGCTCTAATTCAACACACCTTTGTCAAATCAGGTATTCGAATGTTTCAAAACATATAAATAGAATAGGATGATGAAATACACTTTCTATTGATGTCAATGTGCCCCACGTTTGAGCTAACTTTTAATCACTCACCAGATGATTATTTGGCACGTATTCTGACCTTTTCTGGATTATAACACTAACAAATATTGTAAACATCATGCTTGCACACCATTTGTATCAGATTTTCATTGCTAAACTATTTAATTAACGCATTTCGATGACCTCAATTCTGATCATGAGTTGTCTAATTAATTAATGTTGTTTTGTCCATATGATTTCCATGGCAACCGCTTGGCGCGCTGCAGTTTGTTTATTGTGTCCTTCGCACATAGCAGAAATAAAGTATCTCTATGTCAAATGTGTTGAGGTGAACACTTTTAAAATGCCCAATAAAAGGCAATATTCTGAAGAAAGCCTAAATTATGAATGGATCAATATGATGACAGTAAACTAAAACAATGACAACTACTTGAAAATTCGAGTTTTTCATTCAAAAATAGTGTTTTCTAAAACCTGACAAACAATGATAATTTTTTGGACAAACTATGATCAGAGGTGATCAAACCATGATCATAATTTCTCTTTGAGGAAAATCGTTAGAAAAAAACATTCAAATTTGCATAATTTGAACGCCTTATTCACATAATTTGAACGCCTATCCAACTAGAGACTTGGGGCTTTTCAGCAAACCCAAACTCGTATCGATTATATGTGATCTACATGAAGAAAAATCGATTTGTATTTACTAGTTGCGTAAAAACATCCTAAATTGGACAAACCAAGATCAACTACCCTAAACGTTTTTGAAAAATATATATGATTTTATTTTTTATTTTTTTTTGTCTCATTTTTTGTCTTTCTTCAGCTCATAATACGCTTGAAATCTAATTTTGCATATGACGAATTTCATTCCAACTCCTCTTAGGAGTTGGCAGCACTATCTCAGATAGCAGCGAAACGTTGTGGGTATAAACACATGGGTCTTTTAACCATTTTTGCACACTTGAAATATTAAAAAAAAAAATTAGACTACTTTTTTAAAACATTATTTTTTTAAAATGGCCATTTTTTTTTATTTAAAAAAAATATAACTCAAAAACTATAATGTCTTCAAAATTCGGGTCAAAGAATGAAATGTAGGAAATTGTTCAAATTTTCATAGAAAATATCATATTTTTTTTGAGAGAGTCGTCCATACATTTGAAGATGGGCACTTTTACAGGGAAAAAATTTTTCTTACAACAACTTTTTCATATTTCTTTGAAAAAATTACAACTAATCCTAATTTTTTTCTAAGTCAAGATAGCAATATAGTGTATTCAATAAAGTTTTAGATTTTATTAAAATATGAACTTTCGTCGAAAACATCAACTTATAGGGCATTTTGTATGGAGACTTCTAAAAAAAAAATGTTTAACTTGTTACTTTTTTGTGTGAATTCTCGCGTTTGACATCTTGTTGAAATATTTCTGAATAGAAAAAAAGTTTGCAGAGGATGTAAATCGCGATAATTTATACATACAAATGTTACGAATTAAACATTAATAGTAAATTTTCAAAGAAAACATGAAAAAGTTGTTGTTCGAAAAACTTTATCCCTGTAAAAGTGCCCATCTTTCGATGTATGGGTGACTTATTGGTAAATTGGTAAATATGAAAATTTATAACTTAAAACCGAAAAAAATCACATCTCTGATTTTTGGATATGTTATGTAAAAAAACCAGCTTTCAGCTTTCAAGAAAAATATAAAAAAAATATAGCGCTCTCTAGTCCTCAGCCATGAAAACAACGAAAAACAAATACAATCAATAATTACGAAAACAAAGTTCAACTTTTTGGCAAGCACAATATTTTTCCAGAAAGACTAAGTAATTGGCTTTAATTTGATATATCGCTCATCTGAATCGGTCTAGTAGTAAAAAGTTATGAACTTTCAAAAAAAGTTTTTGGGAAAAAGGTGAAAAAATGGATTTTTTGGACCATCCTAAAATGGAATAAAAATATTTGAAAAAAAAATCATTTCTCTCGAAAACATGTTTTTTTTTTAATTTTGAAAAACCCATACACCGAAAGATGGGCACTTTTACAGGGATAAAGTTTTTCGAACAACAACTTTTTCATGTTTTCTTTGAAAAATTACTATTGATGTTTAATTCGTAACATTTGTATGTATAAATTATCGTGATTTACATTTTTTTTTATTTAGAAATATTTCAAGAACATGTCAAACGCGAGAATACACACAAAGAAGTGTTACGAGTTAAACATAATTTTTTTCAGAAGTCTCCATACAAAAATGCCCTATATTTCGGAAACTATAAAAGGTAGAAAGTTGATGTTTTCGACGAAAGTTCATATTTTGATAAAATCTTAAACTTTATCGAATACACTATATTACTATCTAGACATTTAAAAAATAGGGTTAGTTGTAACTTTTTCAAAGTAATATGAAAAAGTTGTTGTTAGAAACCCTTTTTCCCTGTGAAAGTGCCCTCGAAATGAAAATGTATGGACGACTCTTTCAAAACAAAATTGATATTTTTAATGAAAATTTAAACAATTTCCTACATTTCATTTCAAGTATGCAAGACCCATGTGTTTATATCCACAACGTTTCGCTGCTATCTGAGATGGTGCTGCCAACTCCCATGACGAGTTGGGATGAAATTCGTCATATACAAAATTGGGTTTCAAGCGTGTTATGAGCTACGGTCCATTTAAATTCGACTTACTCCCCAATGATTTGAAAACAATTACCAATGACAATATCTTTAAAAGTATGCTGAAAATCATATAATCAGGAACGTAAATGAGTATATTATTTGAATGTGCCAAACAATTTAAACCAATATGGACTGTATTCATTTTGATTTTTTTTTTTGTTAAATTTGTAGATCTTTCGGTTCTTTTTCTGTATTCATTAATAACATCAGTTTGAAATATCTTCCAAAGCCATAAATGTTATTTTTGGTTTTTTTTTTTATTTATTTTTGTTTTTCCTATTTTGCGTGAATCCCTCTAAAGGAACTATGTTATTAGTTTATTTATTTTCTTTAATTTGTTATTTTTTAAAATTTATGTTATTAAGTGTCCACTACCAGAGGGCTACTTATGAGCCTTTTGATGTGGAGGTAAGTGGAGGGTATAAAAATAATTCGTTTCTGTAATTATTGATTGTTTTAGTTTTTCATAGTTTTCTCGGCTAAAGATAGATAACGGAATATTTTTTTATATTTTTTTTTCAAAGCTG
This sequence comes from Toxorhynchites rutilus septentrionalis, assembly GCF_029784135.1. Lineage (NCBI taxonomy): Eukaryota > Metazoa > Arthropoda > Insecta > Diptera > Culicidae > Toxorhynchites > Toxorhynchites rutilus. The sequence continues at coordinate 155,229,281 of NC_073745.1, forward strand.
ACTTTTTTTTACATAACTTATCCAACAATCAAAAATGTATCTTCTTTCGTTTTCGAGTAATGATTTTCAAAATTTGACTTGTTTTTGTCTTTGTTCAATGTTCTTATGCAACTGAACTAAATTCATGCGAATAGAATCCAATTTTTTCGCAAGTGTAATATTTTTCCAAAAAAGATGATGATATATGCTATGAGCTATCATTGGATTCAATTTAACATGTCATTTTTCTGAATCAATCCAGTTTTTTCCCCCTTGTTGGGTGTGAACCACTGCGTCCATTAGTTTGAACTATTGTGGTATGCCCCATTTTTTGTACTACGCTTCAAGCTTATCTACTGCTTATTGATGAAGAAGTAGACTGAAAGCTATAGCGAGATAGGTGCCAATCAGGAATAATCTGTTTGATAAAATTTATAGTCCTGATCGGCGACACAGACCAAACTTCCTTGGGCTCCAGAATAGCCTTATCAAGGTGTTGAAGTCTGCGTCTTGTTAGTGCTCCGCATTTGCAGAGCCAATGTTCCGAGGTTTCGCTTTCGGCATTACAAAAGCGACAAATATCATCTTGCACTAAACCTATGTTTTTGAGATGGTGCTTACTCGGACAGTGTCCTGTTATAAGACCAGTGAATGTGCTGAAGTCTTTCTTATTAAGACTCAGCAATTGTTGAGTAATTTTAATACTCGGCGTGATACATTTTTTTGACTGGTTGAGTTGTACAGCCATCCAGTTGGTCATTACTTCCCGGTCTTCCCATTTCTTCTGCTCACTCTTCAACACACATTCAGAAATTCAACAGAATGGTTCTGGACCAGTGAAGGGTGAGCTTGAGCCGCGTCTTGCGAGTTCATCTGCTTGTTCATTTCCCTCTATACCGCAATGGCCAGGAATCCAGTACAGTTGTACCGAACTTCTCTGACACAGTTGTTGTAAAAGGCAAATGCATTCCCAGACAATTTTTGAATAGCACTTGAAAGCATTGAGGGCTTTAATTGCTGCTTGACTGTCTGAGAAGATGCAAATGCTAGCATGTCTATAATTTCTTTTAAGGCAGACATTTATACATTCTATTATTGCAGCTACTTCTGCCTGGAAAACCAGTTCCCCATAGCTACAGAAATTTTTATTCTGGGACCATACACTCCAGCACTGCTCCCTTGGCCGAGTGGTTAGCGTCATAACTAACATGCCGGGTGTTCGGGTTCGATTCCCGTTCTGGTCGGGGGAATTTTTCGTCAAAGAAATTTCCTCCGACTTGCACTGTGATCACGCGTATTCTAGAGCTTGCCACTCAGAATGCATTCAAGGCGTGTTATTTGGCATTGAAATCTCAACTAAGTACTAATAAAAATGACGCAAGTAATACTACGTTGAGACGGCGAAGTTCCTCTAGGAACGTTAGTGCCAATGAAGAAGAACACTCCAGCACCTGTTCTGTTACCCATTTTCGACCCATCGGTATAGAACAGGATTGAACCATTACGAACATCTGGACCACCCTCATTCCATACTGAACGAGAAAGTTCGATCACTCTGTATGGAATGTCATAATTGGTCCTTGGTTCCATCCAATCGCTGTTCATCTCTGAGGTTGGTCCAACGGGTAAGAGATTCAGGATGCTCAAGTGACCAGTTTTGTCCCCGTCTAATATTTTTTTATATCTTTTTAGCTTTAGAGCGCTTCTATTAGCCTCCAGCTGAACATGTTGACCCAAAGGTAACAAGTGAAGGATAGCCTCCAATGCCTTCGAGGGTGTGCTTCGCATTGCTCCTGTTACAGCAACGCATGCCAGTCGTTGGAGTTTGTTTAGCTTTTTTGTAGTCTCCTTAGTCTTTGACCACCATACTAATGAGGCATAGGTTATCCTAGGCCGCACAATTACTGTATAGACCCACATAACCATTTTTGGTTTAAGGCCCCATGTTCTGCCTATCATTTTAGAACATGCCCAGAGGACAATGTTGGCCTTACTGATAATTGCATCTAAGTGTGCGTTCCAGTTTAGTTTAGCGTCTAGGATTACGCCTAGATATTTCACTGAAACGCTGAATTTTATTTCCTCTCCTCCAAGATTTAGAGTCTGCAGATGCAGTTTCTTCTTTTTGGTGAAAGGAACAATTGTTGTTTTTGAGGGATTTATGCTCAGACCATCTTTGATACACCATGATTGTGTAAGGTTTAAGGCCATCTGCATCCTGCTCGATATCACATCGTCGAATTTGCCACGTACCATTATGACTAAATCATCAGTAAAACCCACGGTTTCGAAACCATTCGCTTCCAAACTAATCAGAAGGTCGTCAACCACCAGTGACCAAAGTAGAGGTGATAGAACCCCTCCTTGTGGGCAACCTTTCGTTGCAATCACAGATGTCGACGACCCACCCAGCTCCGAGGTGATTTGTCTATTTGTGAGCATGCCTTTGATCCATTCGACTATGCAGTCATCGAAATGTCTTCTTCTCATAGCCTGTGCCATTGATACATAAGAAGCATTGGCGAAAGCCCCTTCAATATCAAGAAACACACATCCAGTAGTTCAAAAGCTATGAATTTTAGAAAAATTCAATTTTGGAAGAAAAGGTAATAAATGATGTTTCGGGCCGTCGATCAATATGGCTATGAAGAAACATTATATTTTTGGAAATGAAAAAAATGGATTACTGATATTTAATAACAATAATAATCAGTAACATCATACTGTTATCAAACATAATTACGACGAAAGTCTTAATTAATTACCGTTTGGTAAACACGGTTGGGTAATGTTTTGCCAGAAATGACAAGCCAAATTTCGAGAATTGAGAGTACTTATTTGTTGATTGGATTGAGAAGAGTATCGATTTTTGATTATGGCAGCTGCAATGATGGGTAGAACAGGATAGTTCGGTTTCGTGCTATCAAGGATGGCCAATAAATTGATGTATTACATTTTCTTTGATCAATTCGGGAATTCATTCGATAGATTGCATGTCGAATTTTAATTAATAAAGTGTAACTGTAATCATTGCTTATATATTAGATGAATACAATCAGAATACAATCAAGAGTCATATCATAATCACTAATGTATACTAAAGGGTGTGTCACATCAAATTGCATCACCGAAAAAACGCTGTAGAAATTCGCTCAGTAGACCGATCCTTTTGAAAATTTTAGACAGTAAAATAAAAACTATTAAACAACTTTTGGCTTTTTTTTTTATTCATACTTCGAGCCCAAGCCCGTATGCTCCCACCTTCCTCTTTACCCCGTTCATAAGGTTCTGTACAACGTCAGGTTGTAGTTTTTTTTGAACCGAAATCCCTTTTTCTCTTGAAGTCCGCCTCCGATTTGACAACTTTTGGGTTCTTCCGGAGGGCCTGCTTCATAATCGCCCAATATTTCTCTATTGGGCGAAGCTCCGGCGCGTTGGGCGGGTTCATTTCCTTTGGCACGAAGGTGACCCCGTTGGCTTCGTACCACTCCAACACGTCCTTTGAATAGTGGCACGAAGCGAGATCCGGCCAGAAGATGGTCGGGCCCTCGTGCTGCTTCAATAGTGGTAGTAAGCGCTTCTGTAGGCACTTCTTAAGGTAAACCTGCCCGTTTACCTTGCCGGTCATCACGAAGGGGGCGCTCCGCTTTCCGCAAGAGCAGATCGCTTGCCACACCATGTACTTTTTGGAAAACTTGGATAGTTTCTGCTTGCGAATCTCCTCTAGAACGCTGAATTTGTCCTCTGCGGAGAAGAACAACAGGCCCGGCAGCTGACGAAAGTCCGCTTTGACGTAGGTTTCGTCGTCCATTACCAGGCAATGCGGCTTCGTCAGCATTAGGGGGTACAGCTTCCGGGCTCGCGTCTTCCCCACCATGTTTTGCCTTTCGTCGCGGTTAGGAGCCTTCTGAACCTTGTATGTACGCAGGCCCTCCCGCTGCTTGGTCCGCTGGACGAATGAACTTGACAAATTCAGCTTATTGGCGACATCCCAGACCGAACTTCTCGGATCACGTCTAAACTGCTTAACTACGCGCTTGTGATCTTTTTCACTGACGGAGCATCCATTTTTGCCGTTCTTCACCTTCCGGTCGATGGTTAGGTTCTCGAAGTATCGTTTTAGTACTCTGCTGACCGTGGATTGGACGATTCCCAGCATCTTACCGATGTCCCGATGTGACAACTCCGGATTCTCGAAATGAGTGCGCAGGATTAATTCACGACGCTCTTTTTCGTTCGACGACATTTTTCCAAATTTACGAAAAATTGACAGTGAAGCATGGTCAACGTGATCTATACACTCTTATCTGATTATGAGCGAAAGCTGAAGATATAATTCCTAAAAATTAAATTTCTACAGCGTTTTTTCCGTGATGCAATTTGATGTGACACACCCTTTAATCAACGCTCAATTTGCTACGAGTTGTATATTTGCAAAACAAGTAGAAGAAATAACCCCATCGTACAAATAAGCCCAATTTACGAATCAAGTGGCCACTTGATGCACTTGATTTCCGCTTTATTTAATACCAGAAATGGAGAAAGGGCCTCCACAAGCCCTTGATCGTCATAAATCTCCCATCCAAATATTCATTGTGGAATTCTCTTGTTAGCTCGTGCTGGTCGAATGGTGGAGTGTGGTTGCGCGTTGTTTTCCAGTAGACTGACGGTACTGAGAAACCATTTGAAGAAGCATAAACCATTCGGAGAGCAAACATGGACAGCATTTAAATGGAGGATGTTTCCAAACGTCCTAGAACGAGGCATGTGTAATAAGTATGATTTATTGCTTCGCAAGCCTTTTTATGTATTTCATCTTTCCAGGAATTAACTTCTCTTCCATTGCGAGTTTGCTGTAAGGACCAAAAAAAATGGAAATAGAGAAAGGCTATTTAAATCCTTTTCTCATTTAATTCCATTTGAGTACAAAGACTGCTGCCAGGCTTTCCTAAATGATAAGGTTTACAGTCCAGGGATAAGAGATGGTTGTTGAGGGGATTTTAAATGGATTTCCAATGTTGATGTTGTCTGGATTCGTTTCAACCAAGGGGTAGATAACACAATCGTGCCAAACGCAATTCGATGTCATAATGAGCGCTCTGTTTTTCAGTCTCTCAGGATAGTTCTCGGAGAACATGACTTATTGTTCTTTAATCACCTAATCGTATCAAAATCATCATTTCAATACATTTATAGTTGAATTTGTATAACAACAGAACGGATTAAATCTCAAAGGAGATTTTATCCCTGCGATGGGAAGAAGACAGATGAAGAGGCCAACGACATGAATCCCTTTGATGATGGCACGAATCCTTCTGGGGAAACATCATTGAACAACCCCATTCTATCCCCTTTCTGCCGCTGCCATAATCAAAAATCGATACTCTTCTCAAACCAATCAACAAACAAGTCCTCTCAATCCTCGAATCATTTGGCTTTTCACTTCCAGTGAATTATTTCCTAGCCGTGTTTACCAAATGTTAATTAATTGAGGCGTTCGTCAGAATTATGTTTGGTCGCCATATTGTGGAAAAGCATGTCGAATTAGGGCATTACTTCCGTCCGACAGATTTCACCGTGGCGCCGTTTCTTTTTCACACCATATTTATTAGTCATCAATCGTTCGAACGGTTCGATGGAGAAAACACGTGCGTCATAATAATTGAGACTGCTTCCTATGCGTGTTCCGCACCCCTAAAAGAACCATAACCGAGCTGACTACCGGCTTGTTGGGACGCTTCGAGTGGTTGTGTTGATGGATGATGGCGTCCAAAGGTGTTGCACGTTGCCCAGGAACTTGATTTTTAAAGTGAGTGAGAGAAAATTTATACATCAAAGCTGATATTTTAATTAACAATTTCTTTTTGTGCAAATTCTACCGCATAGGGGCTTCTGACAAATTCCCCAATGGAATCCAACTTTGATGTTTGGCGATAAGTACCGCATTTTAATTGTATTAATCCAATCAATTTCACTACGAGTGCGATATCATGATATGCAACTACAGAAAAACCAATGCGATTCCTGTCGCCATTTATTGATAATCAAGTCTACAAGTATAACACATCTACAGGATTGCCCATTCCGTTGTTGTGAATAACGAAAAAAAATTGAATAATGTTTTTATAATAAAATTGATAAGCAGGGGCGAGAGTAGCGGGAGTTCCAAATAAACGTTAGTTCCGTTCACGTTGCCCAAGCTCAGCATTGTATTTAGAACATCATTTCTAAGAAGAGAAAAATCCCACACGTGTACATTGTGTTAAAAACAGCCATTTCTCTTGTATGTTTACTACCCTTCCACTGTTCTGCAGACAAAAAAACTCCCCAAGCTATTACTAAATCATTTTTCTGAATATCCAACAGACTTCAGTGCAATCCTTTGAGAAAAAGCGCCCCGGTAATAGGCTGGCATCTAAAAATAGACTGATGCCAGGAAAATGGTGTCAAAAAATCAAGAGCCCGCAATATTTCCCCCGTGGTAATACCACTTCCGCAATTGACGGACCATTTGAAAAAAAAAACCCATAAATGGAAGGCGACCAAAAGTTCGCGTGACAGTTCCCTTCGCCGTTCTTCACTGGCCAATAACGTGCCCTTTTTATGACTTGATTACGGCTTTGATGTTGAATGTGTCATAAAAAGACAAACTTTTCTTGATTACCAAACAGAGGCAAATTTGTGCAACCACTGAAAATCCATAAAAAAATAGAACTTGTATTGGTGAGTGATCTATGGCTTATGGAAATAACGCAGGGTCACTGAAAAAAAGAATGGGATCCTCATTATTATTGTTTTACCATCCCAAGTTGAATTTTGTTGACCGAACTTTGATTATACTTGTCTAGATGATGATTGAACCTAGCATTCATCTGATTTGTAGTTCTAGAAGCTAATGATAACCAACAGAACGTGAGGTAAAGCACAAAAAATATTTTCCATTTTAGAAACACATTTCGAAAGAATCAGTTTGGGTTTCTGCTACAAGAAGCATATTAATTTAAGCCGCAACAGCGTCACCGCTGTTGAACATTTTCCATAACCTTGTAATCCTACATTAAAAAAGAACACTCCCATCCTCAACCTACTTGAACCGGGCACGATGGTGAGGCCCTTAGCAATTTTCAAAGGATTTTCCCTCTGCTGCATGCAACCGGTTAATGGGTTGGTTTTCTAGCTTCTCCGGAAGCAAACCGAGCGTCAAAACAGCAAATGTTACACCCGGTGCACCTTTTAAAAGCAAACGTCGTTTTAAGTTATGTAACGAGTTCCTTTTTTGACTCCAGCACCCGCTGCACCCACCCAATTTTTTTGGTAGAAAACCCCAAAACCAAGATGGAGGTAAAAATGAAGTGGCTCTTTAAGTGTATGAGGGGATTGTGGGGAGCAAAACCACTTCAAATCTGACGTGCGGAAGGTTACGCGATGGATGCATTATGTGGGTGTGGTTAGGCTTCAAATTGTGGAACTACTTTAACCTGATTCCAACGAACATTTCACGGATACTCGGGACAAAAACATATTTCTGATATAAAAAAGAACAAGAGGCTGTAAAATGGCGTGAATGAAGCCGGTGACAAGATATTAACACAATCCCTCTTGGTTACCCTTGAAAGGGTTTTAAGAGGCTTATTTACAAAAATATGAAGAGAACTTTTACGGTAGCAACAAGATTAATGCCGTAAACAAAATTATCGTCAGCTTGAGTTGCATTGTTTAATAAAACTGGTGTCGTGAATACTGATTTAAGTCTGTAGAAGGATATAAAAGGTTTTACATATAAATTTTATTGTTTGAACGTAACTTAACAATTAGTTACAAAATTATTGGATTAATAAAGAAAGACACTAAAATGTTCCGCAATATGGAATATGGAAAATAAATTAGGTGCGAATCATTAATTAAAAAGAAAACATATACACTGTTTCAAATGAATAGTAGATGTGCTCTATTGAGTGCACTTTTAGTATTTAGTATCCATTACTTTTCAATACCTTCGCAAAGTCTTGGCAGAGAATCGACGAGCTTCTGGCATGTTTCTACCGGAATAGCATACCAAGCTATTTGAATCGCGTTCTACAACTCGTCCCGGTTTTTGTGGTTTATATTCGCGATATTTCTTCTAATCTCGTTCCAAAGATTTTCTATTGGGTAACCCTATTCAGTGAGCAGTTCTGCTATTTCTTCGAACGTTTTACCTTTATATCGCAGTTTTTGGATCAGCCGTCTTTCGTCGGGGCTACAATGTTTACCACGACCCATTGTCTGTAAACAAGAAGCAAAATTTTAAAGCCAACTTATGAAATATTAGTATATCAGTACAAACTTACTATTTTCATTCACAGAGAACTGTAAATCAATAACCGATTTGTATTAAAAGTCATATCACGGTGTATAGTGTAGTATAGTAAAACACCTATTATTTTATCCACTCAAATACTGGTAAATGAGAGTTTACGTTCGCTCGCTGTCCAAATAAAATGAATTTTGATAGATAGCATTGTTCCATTAATTGTTCATAATATAAGCAATCTCACACCGAGATAGCATTTTAATATGCGTTGTACAGGGCGAACTCGATTATATACAGTCTCCAATCTCTTTTCACTTTTCACAATCGAATCAACAAAAATATTTGTTTTATTTGTTTTTTATACATATACTAGCTGACCCTGCAAACTGTCCTGCTATGTAAATTGTTTCTATAGAACATTTTGGGTGTTAAATAAACCTAAATAATGTATTTTAAGCGTGTTTGAATGTTCTAACGATCTATGAAATTATTCGAATGTGATCAATAAAAAGAACGAATAAAACGATTCCAACGGAAGTTGGAACGATACGCCAGACGACAATGGAGCAGATTTATTGTTTTTATTTGGAACCGCATTACTTCGTTCTTGTCATTCAATCGAGGAATTTTCACAGCCGTATTCTAATTTAGGAACCCAGCCATTTTGCTTCCTTTATCCACGGACTTGCAAATGTATTCATTGCTCTTTGCTCAGCTGAGGCGAATATGGTACTACTCAACGATTTTCAATTTCTGCGTTGTTGATATTTGTGAATGACATTATCAGTATCTATCGTCAGACTCAATTTTCGTTCAAGATTTTCCCCCAATTGCAGAGAAATTGTTGCTTTTATACATCGATGTATAAAAATTTTGACTCTGACGTTGTATCGGCGTTGCTCATGATAGCGTTTCCCAAGTGAATGTATTCTTCCTCACGCCATTTATGTTGATTATGTCGTAGGAATCGCATTCGTTCGCATACATATCGACCATGAATTGTTGGCACATCTCACGACATCATAGAATGACATCATATGATACACATAAAATCCATCGAGCGCACCCCTTTGTTTTATTCATCTGATATAGCTATTCATAATTATTATTTCGAAAGGAGTAATGATGGTCATAGTAAATGGAGTACCTGTGGCAGGATCACGTTGTCTAATGTTTGTGCAATATTCATCTTTTTCTTTCAGAACGGTAGGGAATTTTTCGTCAAAAATATTTCTTCTAACTTGCTTGTGGACACAAATAATCTAGAACTTAACACTCAGAATACATTCAAGGCGAGTTGTTTGATATGAAAATCTCAACTAAGTACTACTCAACTAATGATGCAAGTAATACTACGATGAGAAGGCGAACGTTGGGAACGTTAGTGATTTTGAAGAACATGGAGAGAGTCGTATGAACGATGTGCGTCAACGATGAATTCTTTTTTTGAAATTATTGTTTTTTCGAATTACAATTTCTCGCGTCATTGTGCAGACACCTTCTATGATTCTAGTAACGCTTGCGCACTGAATCTAGATACGTGCTCTCCAGCAGATGTTTTATCAAAGTTGATGACAAAAACGTGATTCCCATTTTGTAAATCGAGCAAGTGCGATTAGAGGTATTTCAATGATTCGTTGTGCTCATTCAAAAGACGGGTGGGTAATGTCGGGGACATAACCGGAGTGACGTAGGACTATACAAAGGGGACAGCTTTTGTTAAATATATATTTTAAATATATTGTTTTATTTTCTTCTCCTACGTGAATACCTACCTATCTACCTGAAAATGGATTAGTTTACTGTTTACTCTTTATGAATATGTTGATGGTTCTGAAAAGAACCTTTGGTGTTGTGTTTTTGTTATCACTCGATATTCCCATCTTGATCGGTTAAACCTTCCTGTTTAGCTATTGCGTTTGCCACTCGCCACAGCTTTCACAGTTGGAAAATTTCTTCCCATCCAGCTTGTGACATGTTGTTCAGTAAATTACATTTAATGCGACGTGCCGGAGAAACACTTTGCCACTCACTGAAACTAATTGTTGCCTTGATGAGCGCCGAACCGAAGCTGCTCTGTTCTTGATGCGGGTTTTCTGATTGTCGTGAGCAGCTTTGCAAGCCAACTCGAGCACTCCGACGGCCGAAACTCTATAATCGCTGTTAGGTATACTGGTGCTCCGGCACCAATCCGTTCGGTCTAGTTACCCTTGCGGAGCAATCAGTGAATGCGACCAACAGGGAACTGGAGACCTGCACGGTTCGAGTGAGACTTTGCCTTTCCCTTAACTTGTCCTCCTTTGTTACGTCCACGATACCGATGCCGTACCACCACACGGGTTTACGGTTTGAAAGTAAATAAGATATTTTTTTGGGGTCCGCGTGTTTTATACTTTAGCGGTACACACTCACAGGATAGAGAAAAATCGGCAGACTCAGCCAGAGGGGCGAGTCCAACGAGACGAACGAATGAGCGTTAAAAGGGAGCGATGGCAAAAAATACAATCATTCTAGAGGCGAATGAACTGAAAAGTTTAAACCCTCTTAAAGCCAAAAAGAAGAAGAAGAAATACAATCATTACGATTTGTTCGCTCGTTGGATTCACATGCAGGCTAAAAAGGGTCCTTTTCAGGATCACAAAATTATCTTCAATCTAAAGAGTTTATTGTTTTGTTATCCCTCGATATCCCCATCTTGTTCGGCTAAACCTTTATGTTTAGCGATTGCATTTGCCACTCGCCACAGCTTTCACAGTTGGAAAATTTATTCCCATCCAGCTTGTGACATATTTTACAGTAAATCACATTCAATGGCACGTAGCATTACCACCACTCAGTATTGGATTGGAGGTAATTTTAACCTGTAATTGAACATTTGCGATGACAGTGGTACAGTGTCGACTTTCAATGTGGGGTCATAATTTGGACCCCGAACTCTATGTTTACAAAAATTTCCAACTAAATATGTCGCATTACATGTCCGTCCAATTAGCTAAATGTCGAGATAAGTGTAAATTACAGTACTTTCAATCTAGAAGCAATTTAAGAATTGGTGAAAATCAATAAGCTCAGAACAACTGCCAAATTCAAATACTCATCATATCCTGGCAAACAAATTATGAAAAAATCAATTTGTGTTTTATTATTATTTTGGATATTGTTTTAGAAAGCATTGAACTGTATTTCCTAAACTCTTTTTTGGAAGGTTTAATGGCCCTGAAAAGCGCCGGTTAGACGTAGTCCTACGTCAAAAACACTTCTAACTCGTCGACGATACGCTTGGCTCCAGATCAAGTGAGGTTACTTGCGAATGTGTGGATAAAAGTTCGATGTAGCGGGGCGCTAGGCCTGTCATTTAATAACATAAATGAATTCGTTCGGTTTGGAAAACGACCGGCGGTTAAAATATTTGTATAAAACTACTAAAATCGCGATTAAAAATAAGGTATGTGGGTTTGAATTTGTGGTTATATGTGTTGTTTGAAGCAAAATTTAAGAAAAAAATATTAAGATTTTTATCTGCATAGAGGCAACCTAATCGGTATCCTAGCGGTGTCGTATATAGTTTACATCCTATTCTCATGCTTACCAAGTTTTTTGAGCATCATTTCACCAAAATCAATCGAGCCGTTTCGGAAGAGTTCGTTAACAAACACCGTGACACGAGATTTTTTTATGTATAGATTTTTCGTTTTTTTAATATTAAAGTAGAAATTAATTTTTGATTCATCCCCTTGAAGTCATAAAATACCTTTCGCATATAAAAAATCCGAATTCTTTCATGAGATGATAGAGGATCATATTTGATGAAAAAATCCTTTTACGCATGTGTTGGAATTTTAACAATGACAGAGTTATTGAACTTTTTCTCTGCTTCGGACTCTGTTTGCCTTAAACTGGCTCCAATTCAAAAATTACGCCTCGTAGGATAACTTCGTTGCTATCATTTGAAAGATAAGAAAATTTTATACAAAATATAGTTGTAAAACTTTCAAATTAGTGGGTTTAAGTATCATTTTAGAAATAAAAAGTTGTAAGAGGTTGTATCTAGGACACGACCGCATATTTTCGACGTAGAACTACGCAATTATATTATGCAATCCACTTGTTTACCACTTCGAATATGATTTTAGAATGCGTTGAAATTTTTGTAATAGATGATGTTCTTCGTTACAAATAAATTTGATTGTCGTTTGATATGATGCCTAGGACTACCAAAATATGTGAACGGAAGAATTTCAAACCATCATTGTATTTTACATTTCCCTCTGAAAATATTGCACATCTCATGTTTACGTAGTTATCGAACCGCGAAAGTTCATTCACCTCTAGTATCTGAAATGACGATTTCCCCAGGCTTCTCAGTTTAAAAGTACGTTTTAGGGATACATAAGGAACTCCCCAAGAGTAAATGGTCTGCACAACGACAAGCGAGTACAAAAGTACTAATCACCAATAAACACCCCCGATTTACATGAATTTGCAAAGCGGATTTCCCCAGACATATTAATTTTGAAGTCCGTGTTAGGGAAACATAGCTCAGTGGGAAAAATACCCCGACTTGCATTTATATTTGCAGAGCAGATTTCCACAAGTGCATCGATTTAGAAGTCTGTGTTGCGGGAAACCGTAAATCGGCCCAATCAAAACTTGGCAGTTAGAGTGTTTAAAAAACACTTGATATTTTACAGTTATTCAATTGTTCATCTCATGGAAAATGACATTTTATTAATTGTGATAGACGCCTAGAAATATTTCCGATCAATAGATGCAAACATCATTCCGATCTGGGGGTCTTCGTAGCATAATTGGTTGCGTGTCCGCTACTAAGCGAACGATCATGAGCTCATAACTCAGGGCCCCTCAACTGTCCATCTTAGTGTGTTATTCTAGCTACTATGTCCACGCAACAATCATCATGTGTCGGTAATCCCAGTCCCTTACCGCTCACATTTTCGGTCTGCTGCATCGGTAATTGGCACTATTAATAACGCAACAAAGGAAGCCTCATATCAACAGTCCCGCTGTGAACAGCCCAACTGTGAACATTCGAACAATAGCAATATTCTTGAGCCGAAAAAAGGCAACATGTGTTGTGCATCGATAGAATAGAAATTCTCTTGCGCCTGAACGGCTACTGTGTTATAGATAAAACAAATGTTTATCGATAGATAGCGATACTCTTAGGCCTCAAAATGGTAACAGTGTAATAAACAACAAAAGTTATCTTAAGATAAAAAATGTACACGAATGAATTCGGCTCCGTTACAGCTGAATTGCTAAATGAGCCTAATAAAATAAACTGTTGGGATAAAAAAAAACTTTCCGATCTGTTAAGAAATGTTTGAGTTATAAGCATTCGAAATACGGGTAGGGTTAGCACACAAGCACACAAATCGGCAGAACAAATGTATGGGAAAAAAGAAGTTCTTCCAGTTTTCATTAATTTAAACCGTTTAGAGATTAGCGAATTGTAATGTATAGCATTTCAAACAAATCTTAGAGAATTTCCGATTCGATTGGTATGCAAATCATGAGAATTCGTTCACAGTGAAAATAGTTATTAACGTGAACTTTATTTCATAAAAACGTGACCTGTTTTCTGATTTGGCACCCTTCCTGAAAGACGTAGTTCTACGTCAAAAACTTCAAAGTTAGTTTTTAAGGGGTTATTCTTAGTTTTACCCAAAAATACATGATAAACTTAAGTGTTTCTATCAACCAAATTAAAGCTCTTTAACCGCTCTGCAATTCGTTCTTTGACACCCAATTTCTATCTCATTTAATTTCGCTGCAATATCATTTTGAATAATTTCTGGTGAATATTCAACTAAAATCTTCCAAAATCACGATTGTTACTTCACTGTACTCATAATAGTCAATTAACTTTCACTTTAAAGTTGAAACATTTCATTTTAGCTTGAAACAAGTCATATTTGAAATGTAAAAGAAAATATTTTTTGAACTGTATATAATCAAGTTCAAAATTGTATATAATCGAATCATATGTATATAATCCGTATATAATCGTGTCTGTATATAATCGAATCCGACCTGTATATGACAGGTTTATATAATACTAGCTGACCCAGCAAACGTGTTTCGGCCACATAAATTATTGCTAGTGGCTATGTTGTTTGTTAAATCAAAATAATCAATATATTGATAGTGTGTTTAAATGTTTTTTTTAGGAGGCGATCTGGCGTAGTGGTAACATCCATACCTCTCACGCAGAGATCACGAGTTCAATTCTCACTCCCGACATTCTTCCAACAATGGAAGTAAAAGTGACGAACCAACCGAAATGTGTTGAAAGTCACTATAATAGAGAAAAAAATTAAATGTTTTAACGATCCATAAAATCTATAGAATGTGATCGATAGAATAGAACGAATGAAACTATTTGAACGTAAGTGTGTTTGAAGTTTATGTTGCCGAAAGTCACGGTGCGCATTCGTCATTCGACAAACAAAGTGAAAAAACAAACCTACTTTTCTTAATTCAATGTATTTTACTAACGTAAGTGACATATCTTATATCATAAAAGCAAAATGTAAAGTAAAAAAAATAATATATTTTTGTCATGAAATTAAAAAAAAAATAAAGAAAATCAATGTTAACATTATTTAACTGCTGTCTCGTTTGTGAAAAAGAATCTCTATCAGTTTATCAGACCCGAAAGCAATTCAAAATTGTTGAAATTTTAATGAAAATTATTAGTCGAAGTTACTTAGTACTTAGAAATACTTAGAAGACATAGTCCTGACCTAACTTAATTATCTTTCTATAAATCTCGTCGCGTTTCTGCCAAAACATAATCCATTATATAAAATTATTGTCAGAGAAAAATTTTATTCAACTTTTTCCCCACTTGCAGAGAAGCTGTTACTCTGTAACACAGACCACATATTAGGGTCTATTTTCATTTATAATTTTTATTTTAAAAGCGTGCTTATTTCACCCTTATTTCATTCATTATCATTTTCCCTCCAGAGAAATGAAACATGAAGCTCTATGTAGTCTATGTTGAATTGCGTGGCAAGGTTCCACCATTTGCACAACCCAGTTGGATTTGAGTCGAACGGATTATAGGATGCAATATTGCGATCCGAGTAGGAGAGTAGGTGATCAGTAGACGGATCTATAATTTCAGAGGAACTAACGCAATCGATCTTCTCAGAGCCAATTTTGTCGACTAACCAAAGTAACAATGTACGTATGAAGTAATCCTCGCTTTCGCCATTCAATCTCATACATCCAGCAACGTCTGGGACCGAATACGTGTAATGTGGTAATGGAGCTCATTCGGACTTCATTTTTTGTTTGAATACACGTGCTGTAATATTAGGCTGTCAAAAAAGTCCTGCGGTATTTTTTTGAATTTTCATTTGTTCATAAAATTAGTTACAATCATCTGTTTTAAGTCAAATATGCGCCGTTTTGTTCGATGACTTGTTCCCAACGAGATGCCAACTTCATAATACCCCTGTTATGGAAGCTCGCTTCCTTATTGGCAAAAAACTCGGATAGCCAATTTTCACAGGCCTCTTTTGTGGCTAACTTCTGGCTACCTAGCTCGTTCGCCATGGACAAAAACAGGTGGTAGTCACTTGGTGCAAGGTCCGGACTATACGGCGGATGCAAAAGAACCTCCCATTCGAGCTCCCGGAGCTTCTGGCGCGTCACCAAAGAAGTTTGTGGCCTGGCGTTGTCCTGATGGAAGACAATGCGGCCTCTGTTTATCAAAGATGGCCTCTTCTTCATGAGTGCTACCTTCAAGCGGTCCAGTTGTTGGCAGTACAGGTCCGAATTGAGCGTTTGGCCATAGGGAAGCAGCTCATAATAGATTATTCCTTGACAATCCCACCAAACACACAGCAGAACCTTCCTGGCCGTTAATGAGGGCTTGGCCACCGTCTGAGCCGCTTCAGCGGGCTTCGACCACGACCGTTTGCGCTTCACGTTGTCGTAAGTGACCCACTTTTCATCGCCAGTCACTATCTGCTTCAGAAACGGGTCGATTTTGTTGCGATTCAGCAGCGATTCACATGCGTCGATACGGTCAAAGATGTTTTTTTGCGTCAACGTGTGTGGCACCCATACATCGAGCTTCTTTGTGAATCGCAATTTTCGACGACAGGCCTTCCGGAGCGTGGCGCATCTTCGACGACCTCTACACCAGATCGAAAACGTTGAAACCATCGTTGTGCGGTGGAAATGGAAACTGTATCGGGTCCATAAACTGCACAAATTTTATTGGCAGCTTGAGATGCATTTTTGCCTTTGTCATAGTAGTACTGTAAAATATGTCGGATTTTCTCTTTATTTTGATCCATATTTTCGACACTATAACTCACGAACGACTTAACCAAACAAAACACTGTCAAGGACTGTATTATAGCGCGCAAAAATACCCTTCCAACAAGCTATAGTATGACTCGATACAATGAATACAACTAGAACTACGCGCTTACGACGACACCTCGCGGAAATACCGCAGGACTTTTTTGACAGCCAAATATTATTGAAGACTAGAAAGACAAATTATAAGCAATGTGTAGACTTAAGGTTTCATAGAGTTAAGTGTTGGAAATAAAGATCATTCTTTTAAGAGACGGAAACAGAGAAACGTATTGTTATTTATTTGGCCTTCGCCAACCGATCCGAACCTGATAAGTGTTCATTATAGATCATCGAGTGTTCGCAACAGTTAATCAATTGTTCAATCACCTCAAATAATCACCACACATGTTCATAATGAATGAAGTATCTGTGGCAGGATCTCGTTTTTTAAAGATTATGCAATACCCATGTTATCCCTTCAGAACGGCCAGTGGATTTTCGTCAAATATATTCCTTGTGACTTGCACTGTGGTCACACGTATTGTCACTGAGTTGAGACGGCAAACTTTAGGAACGTGAGTACCGTCGAAGAAGAAGATAGAAAGCATCGTATGAACGAGGTGTGTCGATGATGAACTCCATATTATTGTTTCATCTTTGAATTACAATTTCTTGCGTCATTGTGCAGTCGCCAGCAATGGCTTCAATAACATTCGCATTGGATATATACACGTGCTCTTCAGCTGATGTTTTATCAGGATTGATGATAATGGCATGATTTTCTTTTTACAATCTGAGCATATGTGATTTGAAGAAGTTCAATAATTCATTTCGTACATTCAAAAAGCTCGCCGGCGATGCGCTCTGACTTTAGACGAATTGAGATTACTTGTGCAAGTTCGATGAAGCGAACGTGTCCGAAAGTGGAAATAAATTTTCAGGCGCAATACCGCACTCATTTATCTTTTATCTACATGAATAAAAATGAAAGGCTAAATGTGTCGGTACCCGAGGAAGGATCGATCAAAAAATCGTCTTTATTTTGTTGTATTCGTCTCTTCCCGTAGATCAATAAAGCGGAATGGATCATTGTTCGAAAGTCGAACGGGGTGATGTTCGCCGAGTCTGTTAGTTGTCTATAAATGCAACAAATACTCAGTTTCATGCGTGCACTGACATTAAGAAATAAATCGCGACATATGGTCCGCTTGTGTATGGTTCTCACCGAAACAAGAATGAATCATCAATCAACCATATTCAACCGCTTCTACAAAACAACGCAAACTAAACAGTTTTTTTTCTAAAATGTTTATGCATTCTGAAGTATTTTCCGAAGTAATAAACAAGAAAATTGAATAATTTGGCTGTACTACATAAACAATGCGGTCGTGTCTTGGACAGGGGTTATGTCCAATATTTTTTGTAATATTTTTTTTTGATAAAGATGATTTAGAGGACAGCTATCACGGATACTGGTTCCAGCTTTCTCAAACGATATAACAAACATCATAACGAACACATCTCTGTTGCAAAAAAACCAACTTGAGTTGATCAAGGGCTATTGAATTCTCACGGACGGTTCTTTTGAAAGTGGTATTCTGTATGTGAGAGATGGGCCAACCTACATATCGAGTGGTCGATTGTTTCACACCGCGGCTCATACAGCCTTTGTGCCATTATCATTGAAATATGTGGTTAACCTTGGAAAATTCGATTTGCCCCGATAAAATAACTTGTGTTCCGTCGCTTTTTATTTGTACAGCTATAAAATTGATGTTCGACTACAGTAATTATCGGATATCAATACCGAGTTGGGACATGGCCTTGTAACCCCTGATGCGTGTTTTCCGTCCCCTTTTCAAACAACAATGTTCGATAATTAACACTTGCAACCGCAACGCTCGTTACCAGGGATGTCCAACAAAGCTACAATTCCCACAAGAGAGTATCCCATTGTAATGAACCGACGACCAACAGCGAGTTCCATTAGTCTTTCGCTATGGCAAACGCGCTCCAGCACTGCGGATCCACGACAAAGGTGTGAAGTAACGAACGGTTGACTCGTTATTATTATCTTATTTCACGCTAGGTTACCAACTCAATTTCCCAACTAGACTGTGAATAAGCGTCACCAGTTCGCTCCGGTTTATTCACAATCTAATCGTAATGACTAAATAACTACCCCCAGAGTGTGCGGTCAATGTAAAATGCTACAGATGCGTTTTTCTATGGTTCGTTGCGAAAGCACCAAACATTAATCGCTGGTCGAATGAACCTAGATCAGCTTCACCATCTGCAGACACCTGTCGCATGTTGATTTAAGCAGACCGCAGTTTGTTTTGACTCGGCACAACAGATTGGGATAATTAACTGAATGATGGATAATTTACGCAGTTAATTTGTAGCTATGTTTACTTTCTATACTGCAAACCATATCGTTGTGATGGGCTAAAACCAAATCCGGTTCGCTGCTGTCAGACGACTCCGTAAAGTTTCATGTCTGAAGAGCACCACATGGTGGCATATGTTCGGAATTCAGTCTGAAGTACCGTTACTAGGTCCAAAGTTTACTTTCGGCGTGGAAACCGCAGCAATGTTGGCTTATGCTCTCTGCTGCGTAATATTCTATTACAGACTGAGAGGAGCTCCTATAATTGTCCTCAATTTGCATAATCCCATCATACGTAGGTGGCGCCACGTCGATGTTCATTAAAATCACTTAGCCGAATAGATAACTTTATCCTCATGAGATTGCCCTGAATGAGTGGTTCTCCCGGTGGAGAGGCGAATCTTAATTTGCAAAAAATGCAAATCGTAATTAATTTCAAATTTCACAACAGCTTTGGACGACTTCACTAAACTGGGAATGGATTATCTGCGGAAGCTATAAAAAGGGATTTGTTTCTCGTACCCTCCCCCACTAGAACCTGAGGGGACAAATTTTCTACTGCGAGAAGTGGAAGTTGCTAGAGAAAGTTTATAGACAACATTTCCGTTTGGTGTCGAAGGGGTAAATCTTGTTTGTAACTCATTCTGCTGCCTTGATTAGTTTTACACCTACTAGAGTTGATTAGTACCTCATACAATAACTGTTGTAGGATCAAGATCAAGGATTTCGGAAATCATAACTCGTTTTGTTCCTACTCTCAAAAACATGAAACATATGCTATTATTTCACATAACAATAGCCTTAAAAGGTGAAGTTTGTTTTTCGAAAAAACAGGGAAGCCAAGGAAAAAATAACATTAACCCCACTTTTTACAACTACTAGGAAGGAAACTCGGCCAAAATACTAAAAAAAAACTTTCAGTGCCATAACACCACCGGAAAAGTGCCAAGAAGAAAATTGACATTCCAAAACGAAAGGGAAACCTGCGAAGGCTTCCGAGCTTATGAATATTACATTTCGATTTGTTCGTTTCTCCCTGACGCATTTGTTTTTCAATCTAAACGGTCCACGAGCTGATTTGCTTTTTTGGTCG
The DNA here is from genome assembly GCF_029784135.1 of Toxorhynchites rutilus septentrionalis. Classification (NCBI taxonomy): domain Eukaryota; kingdom Metazoa; phylum Arthropoda; class Insecta; order Diptera; family Culicidae; genus Toxorhynchites; species Toxorhynchites rutilus. Next base: position 155,249,378 of record NC_073745.1, read on the forward strand.
TACCCAACGATGATTTTACAGAGTTACATCGATCCCTAAACAAATTTCTAACTCGATATTTTTTCTTTATATAATTTCAGGTGGGTTTCTGCTGGTTCTGAACGGAATATATGTGTGATAAAATTTTTTGGTAAGGCATTTTTGGCTCTCGTAATGGATTCAAATAATGAACATTTATTTTAATACCTAAACCAATGTATGTGAGACCGAATAATAAGACTAACTACAATTTGAATGCAATCTGGTTCTAGGGAAAACACTGGAACAAAGTGATGGTGGCTCACGGTAGATATAAAGGCAAACAAGATAAGTAACAAGACGAGATCGTGGGCTTACCAAATCACCCGTGAAACGCCCCAAATTAGCATTACCGTGACCAACCATGTATCATACAACCGCGTCGGTGCGTGACATCTGAATCAATCTGGGCTATCATTTTGTGGTCTGTGCAAACCCCTGCGAACTACTAGGGCTGCGGGGATTCAATCAGCAAATATTGACCGCTGGCCCATCACTGGTAAACCACCCTACAGTTGGTCTCAATTTAATATTTATGACGCAATCAACAAATTTCTACTCAATGCTCTGACTTCCCCATCTGCAACCTGATCCTAATTGATGTTAACTGAACCGCAGCTGTCAAAACATCTCATTATTATTCTCGCTTTCCATCCCCGTCGACAGTATCGTTTCGGGGATAGAGCACTCCATCGACTCCATCGGGCTGATGTCGTCAAACTCTGCACCATATGAGTGTAGAAGCTTTGCGCTGCCTTTTCACCAACATACCCCAAGCAACACCATTAGATCCAAAAAATAGGTATAAAGTTTCACCTCCCGTTCGTTCTTTACGTCTTAAATTATCACACGTATTCGTCGGGGCCGTTGGACCAAAAGCTAACCTTTCCGGTTGTGTTGATGTACAGATATGAAGAGAAGTACATCATTTCTCCCTCTATCCATTTTCCTCCCCTGGCAGTGATCAGATGGGAGGATAAAATACCACTCGACTTTTTTTTTTGCTACTCTCCTATCTATGTGAGTCGTATCCTTTTTTCATCAACAGTTTCGTGAGCAGGAGTAGGGGCTCACCTGCTTCATCAATCTGAAGGGAAACGGATTGTCTCTCTGTTGTCAGTAGTTTGTTTGTTTGTTTGCTGTTATCTTCATTGATTTTTTTTCCTTCGTCTAGAGGCTTTCTAGGAAAGTTCGCAGGGAGGGTTCAATTGATATAATAAAATATTGTGCACAGCTTTGTTTTAACGAAGGAAAATCGTTGTTCGAAGACTGAAAACAAATCAGAAAAAAAAAATTCGATACCATTTAATAACAATTTAAATGGCATTCAAACATTTTTTTTTGCTAATTTGTTTTCACTAGACGATGTCTGTAAAATGCAACATACAGGATTTTGAGGTTGAAAGTATCTGATTCATTCCTGTTTCTCATAAATATGAATTTGAACAGAGTTTTATATATTCTACCATCGTGGAGCGAAAATACATTCGCAAGAAGCTATATGAACTGAAAAATGTACAGCGCAGGCTAGTAGAATTTATTGTTATTTGATTTTAAGTAGCATCATTGATATATGGTTCAATTACTATGCCACATCGTCAACAAATCTCATCGTGTGGAAGTAACTAACCGGAAACGGCGAGTGCTCTTGTCCGTTATTGCTAGGTAGTGATTCGCAACCAGTTTGCGGTTATTTCTTGACATTTCAATACTGAAATGTTGTTAGTTTACTGCTGTCACTGCTAGTCAGCGACCGAATCGGGCAATACACGACACTCTTCTTTTGTTCAAATTGGCCCATAAAAATATATGTAATACAGTAAAAGCTTCTTTATTTCTTTCTTTGTTTTTAAGAGGCTTTAAACTTTGCAGTTCATTCGCCTCTATGTAAAAGCTGTTTTTGTGTGGTTTTTTATGCGATTTTTCTTGTGCGGTATTCGAAAAAATGATGTCATCGGTCAGTTATTTCGTTTTTCTATCTTTGATATGTATTTCATCGCTCTACATAGAGACTGTGTCAGCTAATTCCCATTGTCATGTTTTGTTTTGTTTGTTTTAAGGTGTCAGTAGGAACTTATTGAAAGGAGAAAAAAGTTGATTTTATGATATGTGCAAGTGATAAGGCCGCTCATTAAAGTGAAAAAGGAAATGGAATATTGATCACGAATGGAATCATTAGGATTTGGGTTGGGTTATTCTCTTAAGGAAACTTTTCTTATGCGGTCCCTATCCACCGCGTATAAAGGTTTTCTTCAAATTATGTAGCGTACTCTATTTTTTAAAGCTAACGGTGAAGTTTCGCACGATGTTTTAATGCATTTTTTGTATGCAGTCCCTATCCCCCGCAGAAAAAACAGGTTTTCCTGTGTATTGGGATGACTTTGCGAATTTCTTGGCAAAAAAAAAGCTTCTTCTTCTTCTACAAGCAACTAGCGTCTGTAGAACCCGATTTACATTTCCAGAAAACCAGCGTACTGAGCACATCAACTATCAAACCATGAGTGTTCCGATATCATAGAGTGATATAACCTTGACTTGGCAATATTTGACAATAATATATTTGCGGCATTTTTAATAGAACGACGCCTGAATAACGACCGCAATTTGTGAAGATTTTTCATACAAAAATCATGGTTCAAGAAAGCCAGTACAGCTGTAGCAAAGAAAAAAACAACTGAACCATCGAAAATCTTTGCACAGAAGCCGAAATCTCCGATGTCACAGAAAACAGCAGAGCGGTTATTAGCACAACACGAGGGGTTTTGTTTTCAGCAAACAAAATTCAGTTCTTCTTAGAATTTTTGAATTACTTTGAAGCGAAGCTATTAATAATATATTACTGTGATTTTGTTTCATAATTTTTTCAATCAAGTGCGACAAACGTAAGATCGCGTCTTTCAGCTATTTATTAGGGGTACAATGAATATACTCCCGTGCCCGAGTGGTTAGCATCAAACCTAACCTGCCGGGGGTTCGGGTTCGATTCCCGTTCTGGTCGGGGGAATTTTTCATCAAAGAAATTTCCTCTGACTTGTACCGTTCTCACGCGTATTCTTGAGCTTGATACTCAAGTAATACTATGTTGAGACGGCGAAGTTCATCTAGGAATGTAAGCGCCATTTAAGAAGACAATGAATATTAAGAAAGGCAATTCCTACTCTACGCTCACCAGCAAACGATGTTTATTCAGCAATTTCTAAAACGTCAAGTGGTTGTTGTGAGGAAGGATGAGTGAATGCAATGCTCATGTAGAGTAATTGGATGCGACATATATTTTGTCTATTGGAAATAGTATACAAATTATATCACAGAGTTTGAAAACTAGTGACAAGCAATGTACAGTGAGTTACATCTTATTCGACATACGGAGGCACCACTCAGTGTCGAACTAGAAGTGCTTGTGACTTTTAATTGGACATTTTCGATGACAGTGGTACAGTGTCGACGTCTGGTGGCGTCTTTCAATCTGGGACCATAATTTGGGTCCCAAATTCGATGTTTACAAAATTATCCAATTATTTGTGTCACATTACAGGTCTGTCCAATCGACTATATTTTGAATAAGATGCAACATACTGTATTCTGTATTGTGTATTGGGTCAACATAAGAAAGCGAAGAATAAAATTTGCACTGCTTTCGCGTGATTGCTTCTTTTGCTGAATATTTTATCTTCACTACACACAAGATGTTCGAAGATGTACAAATCGAACAACAATCTTGCTTTACTAGGTGTGTCTTGCACCACACGCATATTAATCATGACTGAGATAAACTTTCATGCAGGTACCCATATTTATATATATTTTTTTTTATTTCAATAGTTTGTTGTTGTTGTTTTGATTTTTTTTTATTTATTTAACTTTACATTACTTTACAACATGGCCTGATTCACAATTTCTTGTGTATCGTTCGTTGCTTTGCGTGCGGCTTGCAAGGCCTGCGACCAACTCCACTATCTCGCAGGAGGACCATCGTGATACTGCTGCTTTACGTCCCGAGTACCACCAGGACTGGGCAAAGACGCTTATAGCGGCGTCAAATCGCTTAGAGGAGCTGTTTCCGGGTTTTTGTGGCTTTTCTTGGGGACTGGCAATGCCCAATGCTCATCCCACCACACCCTAGACAGTTCCCCTTGTCTTCAATTATAGAGACTTAAAACTTCTTCAGTTCATTCGACGCTATCAATAGTTTGCTTTCAAGCATATTACTCTAGAACATTGTATTATTTGCATGAAGTCACTGAATAATAATCATGTCACTTCGTTCAGTCGACAAAGTGCTATTGAGGCTCAAAACATTGTGCCTCCAACGTAACGCTCTCGCTTTCGAATTCCTCCAAATATTCATTCATTTATTCATTCATTTGGAATTGATATAGATGCAGGATCATACAAATGGTTACTAAACCAACGATAGTCCTACGTCAACCTTGCAGTTCTACCACAGATATAATCCGCTTCCTGTTTTTTACAAAAAAAAACGAGATGACGGAAGATCTCGAAGTTTCATGCAGTTTGAAGACATTTGGAATAAAAAAAAATTAAACCCCCGATTTTTTACACCAGATCTCCAGGGTGATTTTTCAGTTTTCAAAAAACTCAAACTTGATATTTTGCATAGGATAGTTTTTCGTGAGAATCAACATTTTTAAGAAAGTCCCATTTAAAAATTCGAGATGATCATTTTAATTGGCACTCTACTGTATATATAGGGTTGGGGGAAAAGAAATGTCGTATTTATGATCGAAATTTGACGCTTTATTTAACATACTTAAAATTATCCAATTTAAGTCAAATATGCACCGTTTTGTTCGCAAACTTGTTGCCATTTAGAAGGCAACTTGGGCCAGCTCACCGCGCTTCGACCACGACTTTTTTCGCTTTAGGTTGTCGTACGTGATCCACTTTTCATCACCAGTCACCATCTTCTTCAAAAATGGGTCGAGTTCGTTCCGTTCCAGCAGTGCATCGCATTCGGTCTAAAAGATTTTTTTGCGTCAACTCGTGTGGCACCTATACATCCAGCTTTTTTTGGAATCCAATCTTCTGCAAATGGTTCCAAACGTTTTTATGGTCTATACCCAGTTCCTGGCCAATCGAACGAGGGCTCACATGCCGGTCTACTTGGATGATTTCAACGATTTTATCGATTTCCACGACGATTGGCCTACCAGTACGGGGTGTATCTTCGACAGCCACTACACCAGAACGAAATCGATCAAACCAACGCTGTGCTGTGCGAATCGTTACAGTATCGGGTCCATAAATTACTCGAATTTTTTCGGCCGCCTTCGTTGCAATTTTACCCCACAGGTAGTAAAAACGTAAAATATGGCGAATTTCTTGCTTGGTGGACTCCATTTTTGACGCGCTATAACTTGAGACTGGAAAGGACAATCACAACACTGTCAAGAAGACACATGTAGCACAGATTGTCGTCTTTAAATAGCCCTATAGTATGACCCGATGCGATAAGTACAACACAAGATATGTTTAAGTGTTGCCATATATTGACAATATACGACATTTATTTTTCCCCAACCCAATATTTTTTTTTTGCGTAATAGATAAAAAAACCCACAGTCCTAAATTATTCTAGAATCGAATTCCGCATGGTTGACACAATCTGTATCCAACTAACTAATAAGTGTGAATTTTAACTGTGATTATCGTATTTAGATTTATTCATCACATTCGACCTGCTATCTGCACTCATCCCAAACCAGGTAGATAGGATTGCCACTCATGTTCATATTATTTGTAGCTAAGTTTTGTTTACAAAAAAAATACATATGAAAATATAAGAAAGGCACTCTTCCTGTATATGCTTTTTTATATCATGAATATAATTCAAAATTAGCTTGGCACGAATAAATTGTGATAAAACTTTTCTAAAACACTTTACGAGCATCTCTATTTTCCTGTAGATTGAACGTATCTCCTCCGGAAAATCTTTCCGTAGTTTTTGAATTCCATGCCATGGTTTGAAAACTTCCTTAATGTAGTCATAGGGATATTTCGTTTCAAAAAAGGCTTTTGAAAAGATGATTTGTTTCATATAAGGTATCTTTGACGCATTTCTAAAGTTATTCGAGTCTGATTTTTTAATTGAACTGAACACTCGCAGAAATGAATCAGCTGACAAATAAGTGTATTCTGCCTCCAAAGATTTCAGTGTAATTCGATAGATTTCGATTGCTGGAGAATTGATAAGCAGGATAGCGAGACCATCAGATATTTTTTTTTGTTCTGTCCTGCGCAATTTTCGAGCCACAAAATGACGTTCTTGGAATCAAGATTTGAGGAAAAAAACTTGTAAAAACCACGGGAAATGTGGCTTGCTTTTCATTCAGTAATTGTTTCGTTACACATGAATGCTCGAACAGGGTCCTTTCGAACTTCACCCATCGGAGCAGAAGTTTCATTCAGTGTAATTATCCTTTTGCGAAAAAATGATTTGAAAAGGTTGATAGTCTAATGTATTCAGGTAAAAAGCACAGCATATATCCTGTAGTACTCCCCTTTCATTTTCTAGCTGATACTTGTACGAAAATTCTTTGAGCTGATTTGATTTTTCTGAAAAAAAATTTCAATTGAAAGCGGCCAACTCCCCATTTCACGAAGGGTGTCTTGGAGTTATTTTGTCATTACAACAAATTTGTATGTTTCTGAATAGGTATGATTCCAATCTCCAGTGAATCCAATGAATGGAAGTGGGTATGGTGGAATGGATCCGAAGTGTCTTCACTTCGGATCCTTGGTTTCTTGGAGCCAGTTTTTTGCGGTTACCTGAAGAACAATGGCTAAAGCAAAAATCGGTATCGAAAAATAGTCAATCATCGATATCACTCGATTCAGTAAATAGGCAGGATCACTTCGTACGATGAGTATCTTCAGATTCTTTATATTGGTATGGATTTTTTGGTGAAAGTTGGTAAGTATCAGGTCGAACTTTGAATTACTTTTTCCACCTTCTTCATTATTCGAGCCGTACACTAGGATGTAGTATATAATCTATTAACGAAGTCTTACATTATGGCGGTTAGGCGATTCATTGCACATCGAGGTTTACCCGCTGTATGCACTATGTTTTCACGGTGCAAATGAGGAGTTACAAGTTCATGTCGACATTCAACCAAAGCGCTGGCCTCTTCTGTCACAAGCTCACGAACCAATTCATGCCCACGGGTCACAGTGGTCCCTCAGCAATTCTAGGTGGCATTGAATAGAAAAATGAATGGGAATGCCTTGAAATTTGGTGTACGGGGGTTTTCGAAGGTGCTGAATCTATTTTTGAGTCATTTTGCTTTCTGAAAACGTTTTCAATATTCTTTTTACCCAAAACCCAAAAGAGGGTGTGGATGGAGGGGATAAAATTTTAAAAAAAAAACAAAAAACATTTTGTTGTACAAAACTTTGGAGGTATTTGGAGAATTTTTTGTAGGACTACTTTTGTATAAATTCAATGTAAAAATGTACTTACTTTCAAACACTCATTTCACAGCTTCAATTTTTTTTAACTAAAAACGGAATACAAATTCGAAATCAGCATGAAATTCTCTATCCAGAACAATATCACATTATTTTTTAACGCATTTTGTAGCACTTGTGCAAGATTTGAAAAACATGCGTGTTTATTGCTACACTGGTTCACTGCATCAAACACTACGTTGCCACGTCGTTATCGCAACGAAAATCGTCACGGACACTGTTGCCATATGTGACACTAGATGCCTTGAAGGTCATAGAACAAAACTAGACCATTCATTCGGTCAGGTATTGATGTTCATTTTTCCATTTAATACCACCTAGAATTTCTGAGGGACCACTGTGCGACTGCTCCACGTATAGGGAGCATGGGAGCGACTTGTCCGATCCGTAAAAGAAGCAAGCAATAAGACACTGAAGACTGTTACGATGGCAGAAATATAATAAATTTTAAGTCCCTGACTTACATATTACTGGAAGATTCAGACCAGAAGGCACTGACTCCCATTCGTTTCTTGCTCGGTAGCACTTCTGGCGTTAAAATTGAAACCACACAGGTAATCAACCATTCTATCCGGCGGAGTAGTTGAATACCTAGCACATTATTGAGGAGCACCAAGAGGGATATGGGAGACGTTGCACAGAGGCAAAAACCTGGAAAAAGATGGTCAGATATATTTTCCCGTCGTTTTAAAGACTTGTTTTTTTTTCGGAGAAGTTGCTCAAAATGACATCCCGCATCTTATGGAAAACACAACATATTCCTGGTTAAAGTACAACCCTCGAACGTCGTATTTTATCTTTGACAAAGTATCATAAAGTAGTAGGATTATTTGTAGATTTTATCGAAGGCATAAACACGATACAGGAACAAATGTAAAAAATATAGTGTCCTATTACTAGCTTTATATTTACATGATAGATTGAAGATTTAAAATTAACTGATTTTTGTATGGCAAATTTAACTAAACCTAACAACTGTAGAGTTGTGGTTGTGCTTAGATCTTCTTTCTTTTTAAGTTGATTAACATTAAAAGTTAATCACAAAAACTATGGATGGGTTATACCCACGGTATAACCGCAAGGTTGACATAGGACTGCCGTTGGCTTAGTAATCAATTGTATTATCCATCAATTAGCAATAATCCCAACTCGGATTTTCCTTATTGGGTACGACATCGCCGCTGCGCAGTCCTTTCTTTTGTGTGTATTGATTAAACTAGTGAATGAATGAATCTATTTACGAATTCAATTGTAAACAAATCCCAATGTAAGCCAATTCATGCATTATGATAGTAGTTATCGCAGCAAATAGTTATCAACATTTTGCCTTTTGCGGTATGCGTAGAAGTTCAGTAAGCTGGCGACATTTTTATTTATTTGCAATATCTCGAATGTTAGAAAACGATTCCACAGACTGATCTTAACCTAATAACCCATAATTCTATTTTTAAATACATTTTTAGACATGTCAAATTCAAACACTGCACAAACACTATTAAACAATTGTAGGAAGACAAACATCCAACGGGTTATTGAGACCATAAGAGGTTCTATGTCGTCTAATGAACAGTAAGTCACGCTCACGAAGTTGACGGGAAGGTGCATGAAACGAAACACTGGACAACAATGATGGACAGTCGATGTTTCCCGAAAACAACTCAAAGACAAAAACCCGTTGTAGATTGGATCTTCTGAGGCAAGCGTTTCGAGAGCGTAAAGTCTACAGCGGCTTTCATAATCGGGCATGTTCGTTGGGTCAGACCACGGTAATGAGCGAAGGGCGTAATGACTGATGCTGCGTTGCACTCTCTCCATTCGGATTGTTTGGGTTGTGTGAAATGGAGCCCACACACATAACTAATGAGCAGTATAGTGTCTTCATGGCGTAAATATCCTGGAAGTTGCTGGTACTACGTCGAACAAATCCTAGGGCTGAGAACGCTTTGGCGGTGGTTATGTTGATGTGTTCGTTGAATCGAAGCTTGTTGTCGATGGTCACACCGAGATCGCGGATGGAAAGAACACACTCCAGGGGTACGCACCCGATTGAATACATGAATTCGATTCGTGATTGTCGGCGAGAAAATGCGAAAGACTTACACTTTTACACATTTAGCTCCATATGGTTCTCAACGCACAATTTTTTTAATTCATCAATATCGGCCTGAAGTGAACAGCAATCGAAGTGAGATGCGACGGATCTGTAAATCTTCAGGTCGTCGGCGTAAAGCAGCTTTCGTGATTTTAATCGGAAGCACAGATCGTTCACGAACAGCACGAAATGGGTGGCCCCAGCAAGCTGCCCTGTGGAACACCGGATGTGATTGAGAACACACGAGAACTCGAACCGTTGATATCGACGAACGCCTTCCGCTCAGTCAGATAGGAACGCAACCACTCTGTGATCCAGTGAGGGAAACCCAGGTGACGAAGTTTCGTAATGGCGAGGTCGTGAGGTATTTTGTCGAACGCTTTCGAGAAAATCGCGAAATCTCCGAATTTCAACATAGATTCGTAAAAAAGCGGTCAACCACAACAAACCTTATGGCGTTCACCAGTTTTATATCATCTGAAATTGAGAAAAAGCAACAAGTAGACGCCATTACTTGTTGCTTTTTCTCAATTTCAGATGATATAAAGCTGGTGAACGCCATAAGGTTTATTGTGGTTGACCGCTTTTTTACGAATCTATGTTGAAATTCGGAGATAGTTGTTCGGGATGCTGAATAGAGAACGTTGTGCACTAATTCCTCTAACACTTTCGCCAGGCAACACAAAATGGAGATTCCACGGTAATTTTCCACAAGGTGATTCGAATCTGTTTTAAATATCGGGCAGATAGAAGCTGTCTTCCATAGCTTCGGGAAAACATGACATGAAGAGATATCTTGCAATGCAGTCTAGAATAATCGAGCTAAAGCGTTGCATTTGTACCCGCTTTTGTAGACCTGTATGGAGGTATAAAAGTATTACCGACATGAATGTATCTGCAATACCCATTTTCCCAACTTCTTGGTTTCGAAAGCTGTATTGGGAAAACACATTCCGGTTTGCAAAGGTGCAAGCGAGTACAAAAGTTCCCGCTAATTTGCTATGCCGATTTCCACAGACTCCATGGTTTTGAAGTCTGTGTTAGGAAACATTCCAATTTGCAAAAATGCAAACGAATACAAAAGTTCTCGTTGCTTGCATCTTATTTGGTATGCCGGTTTTCACAGGCTCCATGGTTTTGAAGTCTGTGTTAGGAAACATTCCAATTTTCAAAAACGCAAACGAGTACAAAAGTTCTCGCTGCTTTCATCTTATTTGCTATGGCGGTTTTCACTGGCTCCATGGTTTTGAAGTCTGTATTGGGGAAACATTCCGATTTCCAGAAACGCAAGCGAATACAAAAGTACTTGCATCTATTTTGCAATGCCGATTTTCACAGGCTCCATGGTTTTGAAGTCTGTGTTAGGAAAACATTCCGATTTGCAGAAACGCAAGAAACGCACATCTATTTTGCAAGCATATACCGCGTAGAAATTTTATCTTTCGACTGAAGTGTTTGTCATACCATTTCCTTCAGTTGTCTTCAATCTCGTTCTCCGGCGTAACACTTTCGCTTTCGAAACTTTTAACTTACACCCCAATATAGAAATGAAAGATGTAATTCTACGTCAAAAAAAAAAAAATTTCGTGTATGGCTTGGTCTTTATCGACTTGGTCCGAGATATTTTGCACCGTTCGAAATGTCTTTACACTGGAATATAGGATTTCAGTGCACTTCCATCAAGTTTCAAAAAGGAAATAAATAGTTCCATGTTCGAAAAAAAATAAAATTCCTGCTCACAATTTATATTTAGGTTAGGTTGGGATACTTGCACTGTAATTGAACTCTCTTCCTGAATATCTGGTCACAGTTTTTGTTAACTTTTCAGCTCATATGTACATTGAATGAAAAAAAAATCAATGCGCATAATACGTTATTGAATCATGATTTCATTCTTTCTAGCAAACGACTAGGTTTACGGACCATAATGCTTTAGGGAACCACTCATTTCTATTTGATTGCCTTCAAGTGCAAAACTATACTTATTTATTTATATGAAGATAAACTACAAACAATGATCTAAAAACAGACGAAAACGAACAGTTTGACCAATTTGAAGTTGCGATTAGTGTCTTATTCAACATTTAAGAAGAAGAAAAAATGTATCCCCACGTTTAATTCACAGGAATGTTCCCGTGAAAAATGGGCAAATGATTTCCATGTCGTCCCCTGCGACGCTGGGAGTTATTACTTTTGTTGTAACATAAATTATCTACCTCAAGACACCATAATCCATATTGGAAAACTGAATGACTCGCATCCGAGAATCACTTACCCTAGAAGCCCCGTTAAACTTTCCGCAACAAAGCTTTACCTCTGAGGAAGCCCATTCCAATAGAAAAAGCGATAAATTATACCTAGAATATTTCACAGAAGAACTTTTCCCGACACCGGCGGCTCTGTTGCTTTGCGCAGACAATTGCATACTTCAGAACTCAGCTGAAGATGTTTACGAGGGTATGGTCGCTTGTCACAAAGGGCGAATATCTTACGTTCCTGCTGAGAGGCATTTCCCAGCGACCGAAAGTTGGAAACGTTTATCACTTATTCAATGTGTACGATGTAGACGACATGTATTCACCGAATTTCCAGTAACGTTTTTCATATATGCATTGTGAGTGAGCGCTTTATTTTTCCTTCTCTGAACGGTGGTTGAAAAGGAAAAATCAAATCAACATATAAAACGACATGGATTTGTTTTCCTCCACGAACGGTAACATGATGAAGAGGGACTAGAAAATGATTCTATAATAATCATATTTTCGTCACAGCCGGTCCCCTTTTATGTTCCTGAAAGATTAGCATCTCCCTTCTTCTTTGGAAAACTGAACCAGACATTCTTCTTTGCAGGAGAAACGAAAGGAAAAACAATATATTCTGTGTTCAAATGTTGTTGATCAGCTCAGAAATCACAACTTGCATTGCAATGTCACAGTTAGACATTATAGTTTATTGGTGCTGCCTAATAAATATTTCACCGCTGCCAAACTGTTTAGTCCGCGATTCGGGTTTAGAATAGAACCTTTCGTCAGCCCAAAATCTTCGCAGCATCCACACACATGTATGCGAAGGATAATCGTTGTCGTAAACCATAGCCCGCTGGACGCCCCAATTCACAGGACACCACGATGAGAAAAAGAAAACAATCCCAATTTCATAAAGTGTGGGTGGTGACCAAGACAGCTCTTGTCATCAAGTTATCACGGTCCGGAAATCGAGGAAAACTAACGGCGCCATATAGAACAAGATTGCGGTCAGCCATTCACCAAAGGATGATTTCATACGCGTTATTACATAGGCTCAACATAATACCGTGACAGTTTCGGGTGACTGCGTGCTTTGATGTCAAGAAGTTGCTTCAAGCTCAAGCGATAAGAGAGAACGGAAAGAGATGCTGCTGATGACACCGCAAGTCGGTCGGAAAAAGAAAACAGGCTATAAACGGGATATTAACGTTAAGCACGATATTTAGCCAAACATAAACCAACCAATTGCAAGCTAGAGAGGGAGTTGCTGGTGAGGATTTTAGGAATGTTTTGCTTGGCATGCCTCGCCGCAGGGCAGACAGAGATGAGATTTCTTTCTATTATCCACCAATGTGGTTCATGATCCGTTTTCAAAGCTTCGTTACCAGTTGTGAAATTTCATCGAAAATATAATTTCGAATATTTTTCATGAGATATAGATGTAGGATTTACTGCTACACATCATAAATCGGACAATTATAATCGCTCCCTTTTTGTTCAATTTCCGAAGGAAATAAATCGGGGATCTAATAAACGAACTTATTTGCTAACAACACGTAACGATTACATAATGATTTTATCACGCTACTTAGACTAAACTTCCTATCCCACCCATCAACCCCTCGCTATTATGAAAACTTCTTAACGCGTTTCCTAAATGAGACATCCGTTCATTCCCCCATCGGATCATCGTTGGATCGGCTTCCCGATTCTTAATCTAGCATCCACGCGCTCAACGTGATGTCAAATTACTCAGCGAAACTTTCGAACAAGCGCATAGAGCTGAGGGCGGCGGATTGTAGCCGAAAATGAATGATAAATTGAAAACATTTATCTTGTACGTCTTCCGACTAAAAATATCCGTTTTAATGTACAACCCTTAGCATGTAGTTAGTCGTGACTGAAGTGGAAATCACGTAACGTCTGTAAATTTGTGGCAATGCGGAGATTCGACTGCTTCTGTTCCCACACATTCATTCTTCAGATTCTTTAAAGCTAAAAGAAAAGCAAGTATAACCCTTGCTAGGAAAGGTACACCTCGTGGATGTCGGGAACGCTCACGTGAAAAATGTGAAAAGGGTTAAGTAAAAGTCAGCACCAAGAAAAAATAGTCCCCCAGCTTCCCTTAGTCTTCCGACGTATCTTTGAAAGGCGGAAGATGAAAAATGGGCTGCTATTCTATTGCAATCGATTTGTGAATATAATAATAAAGTTGCTCCCCACCCCTAACCCAAGTAGTTGACGGTTCTCGTGGGGATATTCGATTGGTTTCTGATTTTATTACCATTATTGCGGGACGAAACGGGAGCTTGACAGACTGTGATTGTGAGAAAAAGAAATCGTGGAGTCTCGAGATGGAGAATTTGGTGTATTCCTTTCAGTGGTATTACATCCCTTAGATAAAGTTTTTCTTTGTTGACAGTCTTATTTTGGGTCCCAAATCAGACACTTTAACATGAGTGGCATACCTTTGTTTGGTTCCTGAACATAACACATGTCAAAACCAGGTTTTGTGACCGCTGAAGTTTTTCCTCCGACGCCAATTACACTGATTTTACAGTATCAAGACCTACAACCCGGGTCAGAAAATAATCCATAACACACAGTATATTTTAGAATCAAAAAATGAACAAACAGAAAAAAGCGTTAAATGTCCAACCATAATAAAGCGATCCTACGAAAGCTGATCCCCCTAGTCATCAAGGGTAGGGACGTGGAACGTGGAACTTCACTATCCTCTATATCCTCTCTATCCGAAGAATTTGAATAGCTTCTGTCAAACGTTTCTACCTTCCATACCAGCACTGTGGTTGTGTTCGTTTATTTGACTATCATAAATTATTTTCCAATTTATGATTACAAATTTTCTCGGTGCGCTTCCGAGATTCTCTCCCGATTTTTTTCTCATATTTATAAACTTCAGAACGGAGTAACTCAAAATTTGTAGAGGAGGTATTCTACCAATCAACACAGAACCATTTTGATTTAAATAATGACCCCAGAATGGGTTATTTGATCGGAATGGGGTCTTAGACAAAATTACATTATAATTTGACGATTCAAGAAAAAGTACGCACTGAAAAAAAACTATAATATAAAATTTAAATAGAAAATCTCGAAAACTACATTTTTCAAAATTCAAAATTTTTGACTCAATGAAGCGTATATTGTCTCCAACAACTGATAGAAATTTAATCCTGGGCAAATGAAAAATGAATTTTTTTATGACATTTTGGAATTTTAACGTTTTTTTCAAATTTCTGTCAATTCATACGTTAATTACAGTCTTCATAATGCAACTCGGTGCTGATGTGTAACAAGTTTTTTGTACTTAGTTGAGCTCTCACTCCTTGTATACACATTAGGGTGCCAATGAAGATGGTCATCTCGAATTTCAAAAAGTTAGCCCATGAAAAATGTTCACCACCTCGAAAAAACACCCAAAATATCAGCTCAATTGGAAGTGACGAAAAGCGATCAAAGTTTGAGTTTTTAAAAATATCGAAAAATCACCCAAGAGGAGTAAAGGAATTCGGGGTTTTCGAAAAATTTTTTGATGCCAAATGTCTTAAAATTGCATGAAACGTCGAGATAAATGGTGTCGTCACGAAAATTTTTTTTGTCAAAAATCGACACTCTGGGACTTTTTTTTTCGGAATACGAGACTCAAATTTTAACGTCTGCGACACTAATAAATGAAGTTCGAATGAGCTAATGTTTTGCATAGGGTATATTATTGTGCAAATCAACATTTCGCAGCAAGTTTCGAATGAAAAATCGAGATAACTATTTTTATTATCACCCAAAACCATATGTTTCGTCTCGTATTCCTAAAAAAAATGTCCCAGAGTGTCGATTTTTGACAAAAAAAAATTTCGATATGACACTAGATCTCGACGTTTCATGCAATTTCAAGACATTTTGCATTACATTTTTTTTTAAACTCCAATTTTCGACGTTTCATGCAATTTCAAGACATTTTGCATTACATTTTTTTTTAAACTCCAATTTCCTTTACTCTCTCCTTGGGCGATTTTTAAATTTTTTCTAAAAACGCAAACTTTGACCGCTTTGTGCCACTCTCCATTAAGTCCGATTGAGTTGATATTTTGCCATTTCGAGGTGATGAACATTTTGTATAGGGTAACTTTTTGAAATTTAAGAGTCGTTTATTCCCATAAATTCATTGACCCTAATACTCATGCACACTGGCGAATGAGCACGCTCTGAAACACAGATCAAATGTTTTGTTGTCAGCATCGTTTTGCACCGAGTTTTTCACTGTGTTTTGCGCCGTATT
This sequence comes from Toxorhynchites rutilus septentrionalis, assembly GCF_029784135.1. NCBI lineage: Eukaryota > Metazoa > Arthropoda > Insecta > Diptera > Culicidae > Toxorhynchites > Toxorhynchites rutilus. Next base: position 155,265,525 of record NC_073745.1, read on the forward strand.
TCTATAACCTGTTTTACACCGCGTTTGAATCTGGTTTACTTTCTCTATGAATTACATTTCTTGACACAAGCGCATACGGTTGGTATGGAGGCGCACTGTTGTTTTAATGTTTTGCTTAGGACGAGCTAGAATTTGATTCGTGTGTGTATAAAATGAGGCGCGCATCACACAAGTGAACAGGGTTGCCAATAATATTTTTAAAAAAACTGTAAGATTGCTCTGAATAAAACTGGAAGTAAACTGGATTCTGTAAAATCGTTTTATTTCAAGAACTTTGATTTATCTAAAATGGACGAATTTCATGCCAACTCGTCTTAGGAGTTGGCAGTTCCATCTCAGATAGTAGTGAAACGTTGTGGGTGTAAAGACATGGGTCATTTAAGTAACTTTGCATACTTGAAATATTTGAAAAGGGATTTACAAAAATTTATAACTTAAAAACTATTATACCTACAAAATTTTTGTTGAAGGATGAAATGTAGGAGATAGAAAGTTGATGTATTCGACAAAAGTTTATATTTTAACAAGATTTAAACTTTGTCGAATATTCTATATCGCTATCTGAACTTTAAACAAAATTAGGATAAGTTGTAATATTTCAAAAAAAAAACATTAAAAAGTTGTTGTTCGTAAAACTTTTTCCTTGTAAAAGCCCATATTCCGATGATGACAGAAGGATGGTAAACAGTCGTTGGATGGTGCGTGTCAGATAAAAGATTCCAAAGTGGAACGAGATATGATGAAAACCACCCTCTGTGATCCTTGTTACCAGTGTGTGGTAACAAATGTATTTATTGTGTATGAAGTCGGCTCATTATTGTATTCACCACTCGTAACGTTCGAAGCAAACTAATGTTTTTCGTTTGAAATAGAATCTATTTTATTTGTAGTAAAAATACAATCAGTACCTTATACTAAAATACAATTGTAAACTCGAAATATCATTTATATAATGTAAAACTCCAACCAACCGCCACCCAAACCAGCCACCAGTCACCCAAGCTACCATGCCATATTCATCACAGCCAAGGATCCGGTTCCCGCCATGTCTGATCAATAAGAATGGGAGAGATAATAAAAGGACGTCGGATGACGTGTAGAGGATTGGGCCCTCGAGAGTCTAAGAGGCAACACGTTGTTAAACGACACGATCTGTGGAAATTATTCGCCGGTGATTATATCACGCATCAACGGTGTAACTCGAATGAGAAAGTAGGGATCGAAATTCCTGTGGAAAAATCCCAGAAAACGTTCGTGCAAGTGAACGGAAAGCCGTGTGACAGTTTTCAAAGTGCCACGGCCTACCCCCAAGAATTGTGGAGTTGTTTGAGAGAGCGTACACCTAGTGACGTTATCACGGGCAGCATTGCGTGACAGCAGAAATTTTCCCGCCGGAATACCGGCAAGTCTTAAAGAGGAGTCATCCAGGACATCGGGGACCAGCAACAGCAGCAGGAGACGTGGTGTGGTGGCTTGGGTGGATCCGGAGACAAACGAAATTCATGTGAACAATAAATGTTAAGGTTAGTTTAGTCTAAAAACTAGTTGTCTTGATTTAGAACGCCTCACATCCGAAACGACCCTGAATCTATGAGCTTGATCTCATTGTAATCAATGGACAAAAAAAGTTCAGTAACATCCTAGACGAGATGCCTCCTGTGTTATGTTAGGATGAAATAAAGAAAAAAAAATCACCAATGTAATATAACATAATTACCAATACCGAACACAATTATCAATTTTTCCCATCAGTAAAAACATGTTACTTTAATATATAGAAAACATATTTGAAATGGGAAAGATAATTTTCTTCATAACAAAAGACAGCTTAAACCAAACGACCCGTTCTCGAGCGGGAACACACCTTGGTTTTTATTTATGAAAATTGAAATAAACCGTTTCATATATTAAGTCCTTTTTAACACAACTGCTACCATATACAATTTTACACTTACACTTGGTTTAAATTTTTCACATGATCGGTCATTGATATGAAATTTCACGAAGCAACCAACATTAAAGTTTTCAAATTTAAATTTTATTTGCTAGTATTAATCGTATCACTCACCTTACTTGCAATTTAAAAATGCCCCCGACTTTTATATATGTGCAATGCCGATTTCCCGCGGACCAAGGTTTGATATCTCTGTTAGGGAATACATTTCGGTAGGAACTAAACCTCCCCCTACTTTTATGTATTTGCAATGCCGATTTCACCAAGGCAGCTTGGTGTTGATGTCTCTGTTAGGGACCCGCCGCATGTGTCGTCAATTTCGACTAATCAGAAGTGGGTATTTCTCTTAGGATATGGGTTGAGATTTTTAAATTGTTCGATAGTTAGTTTCATGACATATACTATTTTCTTCAATATAAAAAATTGTTATGGAATGCCGAAATCGATTGACGCAAAAATTTCATCAATTCATCATGAAATGACTGAGCAGTAAGCGTTTGAAATTGGACAATTTTCACGATGTGCTCGATTTTCAATTTCTAATTTGTACCCCAATAAAGGATGTGTCACATCAAATTGCATCACAGAAAAAACGCTGTAGAAATTTAATTTTTAGGAATTATATCTTCAGCTTTCGCTTATAATCAGATGAGAGTGTATAGATCACGTTGGCCATGCTTCACTGTCAATTTTTCGTAAATTTGGAAAAATGTCGTCGAACGAAAAAGAGCGTCGTGAATTAATCCTGTGCACTCATTTCGAGAATCCGGAGTTGTCACATCGGGACATCGGTAAGATGCTGGGAATCGTCCAATCCACGGTCAGCAGAGTACTAAAACGATACTTCGAGAACCTAACCATCGACCGGAAGGTGAAGAACGGCAAAAATGGATGCTCCGTCAGAGAAAAAGATCACAAGCGCGTAGTTAAGCAGTTTAGACGTGATCCGAGAAGTTCGGTCCGGGATGTCGCCAATAAGCTGAATTTGTCAAGTTCATTCGTCCAGCGTACCAAGCAGCGGGAGGGCCTGCGTACATACAAGGTTCAGAAGGCTCCTAACCGCGACGAAAGGCAAAACATGGTGGGGAAGACGCGAGCCCGGAAGCTGTACACCGAAATGCTGACGAAGCCGCATTGCCTGGTAATGGACGACGAAACCTACGTCAAAGCGGACTTTCGTCAGCTGCCGGGCGTGTTGTTCTTCTCCGCAGAGGACAAATTCAGCGTTCCGGAGGAGATTCGCAAGCAGAAACTATCCAAGTTTGCCAAAAAGTACATGGTGTGGCAAGCCATCTGCTCTTTCGGAAAGCGGAGCGCCCCCTTCGTGATGACCGGCACGGTAAACGGGCAGGTTTACCTTAAGGAGTGCCTACAGAAGCGCTTACTACCACTATTGAAGCAGCACGAGGGCCCGACCATCTTCTGGCCGAATTTCGCTTCGTGCCACTATTCAAAGGACGTGTTGGAGTGGTACGAAGCCAACGGGGTCACCTTCGTGCCAAAGGAAATGAACCCGCCCAACGCGCCGGAGCTTCGCCCAATAGAGAAACATTGGGCGATTATGAAGCAGGCCCTCCGGAAGAACCCAAAAGTTGTCAAATCGGAGGCGGACATCAAGAGAAAATGGATTTCTGTTCAAAAAAAAACTACAACCTGACGTTGTACAAAATCTTATGGACGGGGTAAAGAGGAAGGTGCGAGCATACGGGCATGGGCTCGAAGTATGAATAAAAAGAAAATGCCAAAAGTTGTTTAATAGTTTTTATTTTACTGTCTAAAATTTTCAAAAGGATCGGTCTACTGAGCGAATTTCTACAGCGTTTTTTCCGTGATGCAATTTGATGTGACACACCCTTTATGTTCCCGAAAGACGTAATCCTACGTCAAAGCGCGTTTTCGCACTTCTGACGGAGAAAGCGTGCCTGAAACGATCCGTTCGTGATGCTTGCTGCTGCCACTAGTAGTAGACCGGTTTCACCAACCGTTGCTACTATTTGCCACTGCTTATGATGCCATAGAAGCTCGATGTGAGGCAAAGCTCACATTTTGAACGCTCAACTTCTTCTTCTTTCTTTGTTTTTAAGAGGCTTTAAACTTTGCAGTTCATTCGCCTCTACGCTCAACTTCGATGCTCGCCTTGATATAAGCTGCTTCCACTGCTGCTGCTCTTCACTTGTTGTTGTCCGTTCCACGTCCGTTGTAAGAATGAATGAGAACCACGAATGCTCCTTCCTTTTATATCATTTGGTATGTGTGAAGTAGGCGCCTCCTACTCGTTCGTCATGCAAATATTTAGCTTGCCGGTGAACGAAAGAATCCAATCGGGCGCGAAAAAGAAATGACGTCAATTTCGACCAATCAGGACTGGGTATCTCTGTTTGGATAGGGGTTGAGATTTTTCAATTGTTCAATAGTTAGTTTTATGATATATACTGTTTTATTCAATGTGAAAAATTGTTATGGAGTGCCGAAATCGTTTGATGCAAAAATCTCATCAATCCATCATGAAATGAATGAGCAATAAGCGTTTGAAATTGGACATTTTTCACGATGCGATCGATTTTCATTTTTCAATTTGTACCCCAATATGTTCCCGAAAGACGTAATCCTACGTCAAAAAATGTTTGGTATTTTTTTGGTAAAAATTAAAAACAATTTCCTACATGAATTTCTTTTGACATGAATTTTGTAGGTATCAAAGTTTTTAAGTTATAATTTTCTGTAAAAAAAATTAAAAAAAAATTAGCTTATTCCAAAAAAGAGTCTAATTCTTTTTCGAATATTTCAAGTATGCAAAGTTGCTTAAATGACTCATCTTCACACCCACAACGTTTCACTGCTTTCTGATATGGTGTTGCCAACGACCAGTCGAGTTGGTATGAAATTCGTCAATGATTTTTTTACCTATCCCAATGTTTGAGAAAAATAATGCTCTGAAGCTTCGTGTAGTATTTATATGTAGTTCATAAAACAGACATTATTCAACCATTCAAGCATATCAAAATAACGTTCCCCATCACTCTAACATTACTGTGAAACAATATTTGAGGATCTTTTCTTCTAGAACCTCTAGAACATACGGTTTTATTTGGATAAAACTTTAAAAATTTCGTATTAGTGCTCGACAATGTCATCAATTGAGGCGGTTTCTGGTTGTAGATTTTGAATTCTGCGCTGTGTTCATTCGACGCTCTCTTGTTTATGAATTCGATACACTCCGTACCTAGAGAGAATACGTGTTTGTTATGAACGCGCACTGATGAAAATTGAACTGAAGCGCAGCGTATTTTTTTTGAAGACTGCATACAGGAATTCAAATTTTTGAATTTTTCGACCTTCCTGCGCGTCGCAAATCATGTGTGACGAAAAATACGACAGCGCCCATAACGCGCTGTCGGTGAAGCAATTTTTAGCCGATAAGGGCATTCCAGTGCCCGAACATGCCCCGCACTCGCCAGATCCCCATGCGACTTTTTTCTATTCACCAAGATCAAATCCGTGTTGAAAGGTACGCGATTTCAGTCCGTAGAAGAGGCGAAGGAAAAAGCGACGCGGTTTTTAAACGCCATCACAAAAGAAGAGTTTCAGCATTGCTTCGAACAATGGAAAAAAAACGAATGGAAAGGTGTGTGAGGAGCCAAGGGGAGCATATTGAAGGGGAGCAAATCGTTGTACCGTAATTTTTAAAATATAACCCTTTTTCGTAACCAGACTCGTTATTTAATAGCCATACCTCGTAGTCTCCTTTCAGCTCGATACACTTGACTCAGCGATGCTCCAACTTCTTTAATCCATCTGAAAAAATACGTTTTCTCGAGGACTGCTAAGTAGGCCTTCGTGGCGGCGATATCCTTCTCATTCGACTCAAATTCCTGCCCGGCGAGTGACTTTTCTGGAGAATACAGTGGATGGGGCAGCAGTTCGTAGTGCATTTCGATCAAATACCCCGTTTTGACGTTATAGTTTATTTCTGAAACGACACCATTATTGCATAAGCTCTTTTCAAAAATTAGTCGTAATCGTATTTGAAAAACTAACACCGTAAAATGGCATTGTACCTAGAACCGAACCGAACCGAGTTAGCAAAGTTTCAGCTAGATCAAAAATATTAAATAAAAAAATTCTTCGAAAAATCGTGTTAATTGGTGGAATGCCTCTCCTGTAATAATGTTATGCATTATATCCAATGAGTGTTCTACTATGACTTCAATTGTAATTATTTCTTTGTTAAAATTCAGAAAGTTTCACATAAGTATCTCATGGGACACTTTTTTGTAGGAGTTGCTATGTAGATTTATAAAGAAACACAAAATGATCGCCTATTCTAGAATGCATTCTATAAAAACTACAATTTGGGTTCGGTGTGAACAAGAGGCTTTCCAAGAGTGTGCGGCATCGAACGAATACCGTGTAGTAATCGAAATAAGTCGGGATTTTGGCTGCAAACACTTTGTTATAGAGTAGGAGCAGGATAGTTGTTAAAGATTAAAGAAATGGATTACATCGAACGAACATCACTTCCAACCTGATTGCTCTCCGCCAAGGAAGGAAATGTAATCAGGCAGAGCGAAGATCATTCATGACAGGTGATTCATTGGAAGGATGATTCCGGCAGCGCATCTGATTTCAAAGCCGTTCCAAGCGTCAGACAGCGTTGAAGTAACAAGATGTGCGGCACGTAATAAATATAAAATGTAAATATAACAGTTCCAATAAATAAAATACCATTTGCATATTTCAACACGAGGCACGTTTGGGTGTGATATTGAATTCGAGAGTCAGGCTAGCGATATATATCCCCTTTGCATGCGGCGAATTTAGCATGTGTCTGTAGCAGGCGTAAAGTGGTTGCGAAAATTTCGTAGCATTCAAATGAGCTGCCATAAATCTTCTGGACTGCCTTCAGAGGAGCGGAAGATCCTCCTCGGTTTGAGCGACGCTGCAGCGCTCACGTGATGAAAATGGAGCAATTGTTTTTCCCATTCGCGACGACCAGTGTGAAAACAGCATGAGTGAAAAGTTTTCGTCTGCCCTCAGAGTGTGAGCGAGACACAATCGAAGGATCGTCCTGTCGCAGACTCGTAACAATTTTTGGAGAAGGGTCCATCCGACTTAACACATGTGGTGCTAAGAATATACAATATGTACCTACGCTCGAATGTTACCGAAAGGACTCAGACACGGCTACAAAGCAACAGTAATATATGGGAATCATCCCGTTTTATTTTGATTTATTGCCGGAAATTGATTTGCTTCTATCTTTCCAACTCTAGGTTCTTTCACTAGATTGCCGACTTCTTGCGAAGGGAACAAGACAAAGCACTTGTCGCGACGCTGTTTCTTTTTTTTGTATTCTCTCCAATCGACGAATTTGTTCAATTTCAATCGCAATAAAATTCACCGAAACAAATGATGGCAATTTGAGTTATGTTATGTGAAATTGAATTGAATATATACATTTTTCACGCGTTATTAACATATGTATTTTAAATTTATGAAGTAACGACGGATTTTATATTCCTGAAAAAATGAATTATGTGACGTATTTTCACCATAATAGTTTACCGTAACCGTAGAACTAATATTGTACCATAAAACTTCTCGTTAGGCTTTCCAACCAGCCATAGTTCAAATAATTGCCTCTGGTTTGATTTCGTTACCACCGGATCGGATGTATGAATAAATCTCCCCGTCGTTACGTGATATTAGTGTCGGTCGTGTGTGTTCCTGACAGTTTGGCGGGAATGGCGACTCCCGCCCTCCGCGGTGGCTGACGACTGTTGCAGGTGTCGCGAGCGAGTAACCGTGTTGGGAATACATGTTTATCAAATCTGGTGCGCGGTTCGCTAGTGGCTTGTTCCTCCGCGACCCCAGAGGCAGAAGCCGGAGCGTTTTGTATCTGCCACACATAGGAAATTCCTGTGGGTGTGTGAAGGCTTTGTGGGAGCATATTTCCAAACGTTTAATTAAATTTAAAATTATGTGCTTGTTGCAAGTGCTATCTATGGGATGAAGCAGTCGAAACAAAATGAATGTAAAGGATGAATCTTGCGTAGCGTTTTCCACCGAAATGGCACATCGGTTTAATGAAGCGACCGCAGTTATGGTTATTGATGATAAACGATCGGGATTTGTATTTGAGCAAAACTGTTTAAATCCTAGTTCGATTCGTATCCTTCTTCCATACAGCTTCTATTTTAATATCTGTTTAATGGATTTGAATATTTGATCTTTGTTGATCACATTCGAGTACAATTTTATATTTAATACCAGCTGACCCGGCAAACGTTGTTCTGCCATATAAATTATTTCTAGAGAATATTTTGGGTATTAAATAAAACATAACTAATGTATTTTAAGCGTGTTTGAATATTTTAACGATATATGAAATTATTCGAATGTGATCAATAAAAAGAACGAATGAAACGATTTGAACGGAAGTTGGAATGATGTTTCATGATGCAATGTATTTCATTAACGTAATTGATATGTTTGATGTTTCAAAATGTCGATGTAAAGTGAAAAAAAGTAATAGGTTTTTGTCGTAAAGTAGAAAAATGAAATAAAGTAAATCAATATGTATATCGTTCAAATGCTGTCTCGCTGGAGGATAATACGCGCTTCTCTTTTTCAATATGCACGGCTTACTTTATACCTGCTGGGTCTCGTTCATGAATTGGGAAACCAACGATATGTATGACGACAATGGAGCAGATGAATATTTTTTATTTGGAACCGCATTACTTCGTTGTTGTCATTCAATTGAGGAGTTTTCACAGTGGTATTCTAATTGAGAAACACTGCCATTTCGCTTCCTTTATCGACGGACTTGCAAATGTATTCATTGCTCTTTGCTCAGCTGAGGCGAATATGGTACTACTCAACGATGTTCAATTTCTGCGTTGTTGTGAATGACATTATCAGTATCTATTCGTTGATATGTTTATGGTAACAGTGTCGAACGGTTATTCATATTCCGGAATCCGATTGGTTTGAAACTCGATAGAATTTCACGATCAAACGATGTCGTTCAAATATATAGAAGACATAGACCTGAGCCTAACCTAACTTTGTTGTCTATAAATTTCCTTGCATTTCCACCAAAACTTTATCCATAACATAAAATTATTTTCGTTCAAGATTTCCCCCCAATTGCAGAGAAATTGTTGCTTTTATACATCGATAATTTTGACTCTGACGTTGTGTCGGCGTTGATCATGATAGCGTTTCCCAAGTGAATGTATTCTTCCCTCACGCCATTTATGTTGATTATGTCGTAGGAATCGAAGTCTACCTTCGCATACATATCGACCATGAATTGTTGGCACATCTCACGACATCATAGAATGACATCATATGATACACATAAAATCCATCAAGCGCACTCCTTTGTTTTATTCGTCTGATATAGCTATTCATAATTATTATTTCAAAAGGAGTAATGATGATCATAGTAAATGGAGTACCTGTGGCAGGATCACGTTGTCTAATATTTGTGCAATATTCATCTTTTTCTTTCAGAACGGTAGGGAATTTTTCGTCAAAAATATTTCTTCTAACTTGCTTGTGGACACAAATATTCTAGAACTTAACACTCAGAATACATTCAAGGCGAGTTGTTTGATATGAAAATCTCAACTAAGTACTACTCAACTAATGATGCAAGTAATACTAAGATGAGAAGGCGAACGTTGGGAACGTTAGTGATTTTGAAGAACATGGAGAGAGTCGTATGAACAATGTGCGTCAACGATGAATTCTTTTTTTGAAATTATTGTTTTTTCGAATTACAATTTCTCGCGTCATTGTGCAGACACCTTCTATGATTCTAGTAACGCTTGCGTACTGAATCTAGATACGTGCTCTCCAGCAGATGTTTTATCAGAGTTGATGACAAAAACGTGATTCTCATTTTATAAACCGAGCAAGTGTGATGCACATTCAAAAACCCTTCCAACTCGTCGACGATACGCTTGGCTTTAGATGAAGTGAGGTTACTTGCGAATACATAAATAAATTCGTTCTATTTGAAAAACGACCGACGGTTAAAATATATGAATATTGTTTGTACAATACTACTAAAATCGCGATTAAAAATAAGGTATGGGGGTTTAAATTGGTGGTTATATGTGTTGTTTGAAGCAAAATTTAAGAAAAAAAAATATTTAGATTTTTTTCTGCACAGAGGCAATCTAATCGGTATTAAATATTTAGTAATCGGTATACTAGCGGTGTCGTATATAGTTTACATCCTACTCTCATGCTTACCAAGTTTTTTTTTGTGCATCATTTCATCAAAATCCGTCGAGCCGTTTCGGAGGAGTTCGGTAACAAACACCGTGACACGAGATTTTTATATATATATATATATATATATATATATATATATATATATATATATATATATATATATATATATATATATGGTGTCGGGCACAGGTACAGATCATTGAAGACAGCAACATCACAATTACGAAAACACTTGTAATACTAACCTCGAGCCAACCGCGAGTAATCGGTTACATATTACTAACATAGTTATAAGGCAAACATTGTCGAAATATTGAACTCCCGGCCCCGTCAGGTTGATATTTTGGATAAAAAAATATATATATATATATTGATTCTATGTTCATAAAATATTTTAAACTGTGTTGAGATTAGTATGTTAATGTTGAACAGACAATTGGTGATGGAATTCCGGATAAAGAAATAATAATCAATAAGTGCTCCCGTGGTTAGCGCCACACGTTATAACGCTAGGGGTTCGGGTTCAATTTTCGTTCTGACTGGGGAATTTTTGGTCAGAGATATTTCTTCCGACTTGTCCATGCTTGTTCATTATGAGGGGAGGAATGGGTTTAGATAATGTCCACGTGGACGTGGACGTGGATATATTTTTCAATAATACATTCTCGTCAATAATTAGAAATAAACGAAGGCTACTTCGTATTTTCAAGAATTTTTAAACTTTCCGCCCATCATAAGCAATGCTGCCAAACGTACATATTTATCTGGAAAGGTACAGATTTTTTCATTATTTTTAGTACAGCTTCTGTACGGTAGAGGGTTCAGTTTTTTGTCGAAAAGTACAGATTGGTACAGATTATTTCCGCATGTGAAATTTCTTACATTTGAACAAAGCAACATTAGGGTACATAACGACGTTTACGCCGCAATATCGCTTGGTGCTGCTGATCATAAAAGCATTCACAATGAAATAATTGATCAATTTCATAAGAACGAAATTCGTTGTGTTAGAGACGTTTCCAGGGCTTTACGATTGGAATATTCAAGATCTTGAGAATGAATTCCGTACCTTGAAGGTAACATAACTTCGTAAGGAAATCACAGTTTCAGGAAACGAGCGTGTGCAGTACTGGGGAACAAAAATTTAATGTCTAAAATAGAATTGACTCTCGCATTCACTCGCATTTTTGGCGCTTCGATGGCTTGTTTGTAATGTTCTCACTATGTCTCACTCCTCGGTACTTTTGTTTTGAGTATATTCAGACCAAAAATAGGCTTTTAAATCGGTTCAGCAACGATACGATGAACGCTATTGTGAGATCAAAAGATTTGATTAGACAGATTGGCTATGTATAAACATCATCAAACACACGAATAATAAAATGAAGGAGCTTTCTATTCAGTATATTTTTTCTACAACGAATATTTTCGATGGTACAGATTTTTGGAAGAAAAAGCCCATATGAGAAAGCCTGTCAAGCTTCCACATTTTCACATATGACTGAACTTTTCCCCTGAAATGTGTGTTCTGAATGTAACGCAAGAAAGCTGAAACAAATCAATTAACTCCCATCGATAGTGGAGGATCATGTATTCCAGCAAGATGAAGACACCATCGAAGATTGTTGTTTTTTTTTAATATTTAGAAGCACGACGCTCTCTTCTTAGAAGCGGGATTCGATTCAGTTTCCACTCTTGACGTAAAAAGTACTTTGTTTCTATTTTTTGGAAACTCCCAAGGTTTTGCAAAAATGGAAGACGAACGTATCTATGATGCTGTTTTTCTGGCAGCAATTGAACTGTATTTTTGCAACACGCTTCTATAGGGTTGTCTGGAAAATTCGTGCCGCCACTGATGATAATCAAATCGTGAGATTGATCCAGATTAATCATCGGTACACGAGACATGAATTAGAAGATTCACTACCGATATCTGAAACCACCATTCATTGGCACCTGATGAAGTTTAGTTAGGTAAAACGCTAAAATATATGGGTTACATATTATTTTATCGGAAAACATTTCTTATTTAATTTACAGGTTATTTATTAATCAGTACTTATCATTACTACTTATATATTTCCGTAAGCGTTAGTTTGGATTTTTTTTATGCGGAAAGTTTGAAAACATACTGAAATTGAAATGTGAAATGTGAAATTGATCAATATACTTTTTTCATGATTTTCTAGTTTTATGTTGTGTTATACACCATTAGACAGGAAATTTATCCAGCAATTTTTTTCTGGAAACACGAACAAAAAATATAGTTAAAAAGTTAATAATTTGACGTTTAAAATGGGTGTGTTTTATCGATTGCGCAAACCACTCGCTTTTGTCTGCAATTCGGTGTGAGCTCACAATGTGTGTCGATGCGTATCACGAGTTATTCTCCATTTTTCGGATAAACAGGCATCTATAAGTTGGCAGAATCAATGGATGGATGATCTTGGAAGATGATTTTACTCTTCTATTCCCAAAGTTCAAACAATTAGGGTCAATTTACGTCTTTATCGTGAAGGTCTTGCTACTAACCATTTATGCAATTGTTGTTCAGGATGTCATAACATCGAGCATGTTGTTTGGTTATGTAAAAATGCAATTAACACGTTGAGTGCCACGGTTTTATAGCGACTCTATGGAATTTTTTTTAATTACTTGTTTATTTGGACTATAGGCTGTAAGCCCGTTAGCCTTCTTAAATGTATTAGGGTCATCGTTTCTTATCGTAGAGGAAGGTATTTTTGTTCGAAAGGGAATGCTTATAAGCTTACATGCTTATATTACTTAACTTTATCATCATATGTTATACTGTCAGTCACCGGTGGCTGATGCAGCCTGAGCGAAAACTCGGTGTCAGTCACCGGTGACTGACGTGGCAGTTAACGTGTTAATGAATTTGATTGGCTGCTGACTTTCATTTTATCTCCTATATCTTCCAGCTAGACGTAATCCTACGTCAAAAAAAAATGGAAAAATATAATATATGTTTTAATTTTCAAATATCATTTTTTACTAATTTACATTTAAAAACAATATATTCTTAACCATTCAATTGGGATATTAGGAATTAGGATTCATGTTTTGTTATTTCTGGCTCACGATTCAAACATAGTCCGTAGACGATATTCATTGCCTGAAATCGTACCTTTGGATAATACGCTTATGTAGGTTTGATTTATATTACATGTTGAGTTGATAACGCAAATGGACCTGACACTATGAAAGTAAACAGTTAATCTGAAAAATCTACATTAGGATATATGAAATGAGCACATTTATTGTGTATGTTTTCATCTCGATTGCCTGAAAACTACTCATTTGTGGCTTTTAAGCTGCTCTATCTAGCCGCTGCATGTACAGATTCTTAGCTTCTGGCTGATTGATAGTCTGTGTTTTTGGAAAAACATTTGGATTATATAGCATTTAGTGCTGTTATAGGTCGCCACATTATTTGAATCAAAATGTCCGTGTTGGAATCAATTCTCCCCTTGAGAGGGATGTCCATGATATCATTTTCCTCTACATATTGTGATTTCCAATGAATGTTCTATCTATATGATGGTTCTGTATATATAGTTGATAATAATAATTTTTATTTTAACTATGGGAAGCGTGGTTTTCTTGAGGATTTCTTCTGATTTTCCAATGATTGCCACTCCAGTTCGGTTTATTTGTGTGGAACACATTTGAATTTTCGGCAGGATCTAGAGTTTCGATTTGTTGTTTTGAATTACAGGGTCTTTCAGATTAAACGCTCACGCAACAAATTTTAATAACTTCTACAAAGGTGAACCGATTTTTATTTTTAGAAAACGAAAATAAAGTGTATTTTAGGACATTTTCGATGTGACCACCTCTTTAGCCGTTTATAATTTTTCTTTTATATACATTTTACAATTATACAATGCTATAAATTTTGTTTTATAATGTAAAACAGGTGTTTTAATTCTCAAGTAGAATTGAAGGCCTTTGCAACACATGTTTCGTTAGTGAAGAATCGTATGAATCGGAATCGGGATATGTCAGTAAGAATTTTATTTGTTTCTATTTTTTCATTTTTCTGTCAACGTACATTGTTTTTTACAGTGCCCTATGATATGCCCTAAATGATGTTAGACACTTTCTCTATAAAACTAAAAACTTTCGAGCTACAATTAGAATTAACATATTAAGGACCGCGAAGAAATCTGTATGACATACATCGACATCGATCCTTGAGAAATCGAATGCCTTTTTTCCAATTTATTTACTTGTTCTATATAAGTGTTTTTCTTCAAACATAGAATAAACATTTCACATTTCTATTCGAATATCAAATGCATTTTATATTGATTCTCAGCATGAGGGTCACAAAACAACTTGAAAGCTTAGAAAGATTGTATTTTCTTGGGCATTCATCTTATATTGTCATGGAATTATTTAATTAAATAAATTAATTGAAAATCATTATTAGAAATTCAACAACTGATATTAATCCTGAACTTAGCTGGCAATAATCTCATAAAATTCAACCGTGCCATACGTCTGGTATGTGGTAGACAAATCCAAGACTTGGTAGTAGTCACAGTTCTAGAAAAGTTCTAGACTTCAGCCGGACCTGATGTCACCATCCAATTTCGTTACAATTTTCAGCCTAGTGAATGTAATGGTGTAAATATAACTTGTGTGTTTGTTCTTTAATGTCCAAACTTACAAAACTGCTTCTCCTAAATTTGCGAGCACTAATTTGAAAACCTTGAAAGGGATCCCGTGGCCGAGTGGTTAGAGTCAAACCTCACATTCGGGGGTTCGGGTTCGATTCCCGTTCTGGTCAGGGGAATTTTTCGTCAAAGAAATTTTATCCGATTCGCTCTGTGGTCATGCATATTCTAGAGCTTGCCACTCAAAAAACATTCAAATGTTAACGACCTGAGAAAAGTGATTATTTGTAACTAGTTTGCTCTATTCATCACAACGCATCGTTGTTTTAGTGAGCAGTATAGTTTCAAAGATAAATGTTCCGCCAAGGAGGTACCGACTTTTAGAGCGCACAACTATCAGCGTCTGAAAAGCAATATTTATAGTCCGTGTTTTTTAATACATCTTCAAGCATACCCTAAACACACCGTAAGAGATTCGATCAGGGTCCCCCTTAAAGTTTACACCAAAATGCATACGCTCTTGAATCCCATGAATACCCATGAATCAAAAATCTTCCCGACTTGTCTCATAAGTCCAATGCATGTGCAGAGTTTCATTCAAATCATAGCTATCGGAACGATTCTGGCTAATCCGGAATTTGGCCTGGAAACGCTCATTACGAATTCAATTACGTCACAAATAGTCTATGTAAGATTTCATGAAATCTCGAAACTTCGTTGCCAAAGAAAAGAACATAAATAATATGCTTTTTTAAAACCCTGAAACAATTAACGCGTCTATCTGGTCGGAACTAGTTTCGTCTGAATCCAATTCTGAGAACGCTGGAGAAAGGGTGAACCATTTCAATCGCAACAATTTTCTCCAAACAATACCCACATTAATTACAGGGGTGTTGCAATTAATTTGCTTCGTTCGCACGACAAACGACCGGAACTGCTGACATCGCCCCAACGAAAAACAATCACCACGATTCATTATTGTGAAAAACCAACGGTCCTCCTAACCAGAAATGCCGAGAAATTATCGCCGTATTGCAGTACCATGTCTCTGATTTCCGATGCGGTCCATTCGGTCGTCGGTGGCACACTGGATGGCACAACAAAAGTTTTCGTCGGGACAATAAAAAAATAATTTAAAGTGACATTTATGGTCAATCAATTAAATGCAGAGATCATTAACATATTTGTGTTGGGGAATAATTGCCGACTGGAGTTTTGCGGTTTAATCCAACATTATCTTGGCACAAGAGGGGGGGGGGGGAGCTTTCTTGGCAAGCGGAAGACAAATCGCTAAAGTTTGGTACCACAATGCAACTATGTTTGAGGGAATTTTACTCCAACGCAAATTACACGGAAATTTATGTAGACACTGGTTCTCGTGTCCACTGCCACATGAAATAATATTTTATAGAGGAATTAATTGAGCCTCTGGTTCCCCCCCCCCAATCCAATGAAATAACACCACATACAGAATTGAAAAAATCCAATGAATACAATATGTACACAGTTGAACTCGCAAAAGTGAACAAGCAACCAGGGTTTAAATCTATAAAACTAAGGAATTCGGTTCCGTCTTCTGGCCACCACCAAATGATCCAAGCTATCCACACAATTTCCATTCATTCGGTTCACCACACCTCATTTCAACAACTTTAAGCCAAGCGAAAAGCCCCCCTTGCCAGACGAAGAACAAGCTTTGCCACGTCGTCGTCGTCCCTGCCATGTTCTCCTGATCGCGTTCCTGGGGATAAAATGCTTGGAATTCACCTGCCCGTTGCGGTAGGAAGCAAGTACCGAACCCCAGACTGGTGTATCTACCGGTGGATACACTTTAATCTCTCAGCCCACAGCGCATGCAGCTCATAAATCGTGAATTCTATTGTTTCGTTTTCATAATTCATTCCCCATTCTCTGGCTTTCCCGCGCTGAAAAGGTATGCGCACCCGAGGGTTGTATTTGTTTTGCAGAAAGCCGATGTATTAGGCCATAAGGGTTCTTTATATAAACACACACGCTCCCGCGCTGGAAGATAGGACTGAGCATCTATCCATTGATGAAAAATGTTTTGTAATATTGAATTCTGTGCTGCCCTGTCACCTCGCGTTGTCTCTTCCGGTGTTTTGATCAGACAGATTATTGTGGTGCGGTACGGTGAGTTACTATAGATGCTGTAATTTTCTGCGTAGAGATGCTATGATTGTTGTCACTTCTAGATTCGCTCTAAATAGTGCAGGTATTTCAGTCAATTGGTAAACAACCTAGCATGAATATCAAATTTAGGGAACTCTGATCTAACGAGAGATTATTTTTAAATATCAATCTCCATTTTTTATTATGTAGCCATTCCATGCCAAACCGATAGAGTGGTTCTAAGACTCTCGTGGAAAGTGGTAGTTTTTTTCTTTTTCACAAAATATTAGACCTGTACTTTTTTATTTTTTTTTATTGGGGTGCCCATTTCCATTTCAGGGTGGTCCGAAAAATCAACTTTTTCCCATTGTTTTACAAAAATTCAGAACTTTTGAACTACTGGACCGATTAAGATGATCGACATATCGAATTAAAGCCAATCAGCAGCAATCAGCTTTTTTGGAAAAATATTACACTTGCAATATTTTTCTAGTTTGATTTTGTAATTATTGATTGTATTTTTTCCATTTCCATTTCAGGGTGGTCCGAAAAATCAACTTTTTCCCATTTTTTTACAAAAATGCCTTTTTTTAATTCAGAACTTTTGAACTACTGGACCGATTTAGATGATCGACATATCGAATTAAAGCCAATCAGCAGCAATCAGCTTTCTTGGAAAAATATTACACTTGCAATATTTTTCTAGTTTGATTTTGTAATTATTGATTGTATTTTTTATTGTTGGTTTCATGGCGCTATATTTTCGAATATTTTTGTAATTATTGATTGTGTTTGTTTGTTATTGTTTACTCGGCTAAAGAAAAAGAGCGCCTATCTATATATATGAAAATGGATTTCTGTATGTCTGTCTGTCTGTCTGATTCTTATGGACTCGGAAACTACTAAACCGATCAACATGAAAATTGGTATGTAGGGGTTTTTGGGGCCGGGGAAGGTTTTCGTGCCATTCAAATGAAACACAAATTTCTGCTTTACTCGAGAATTAATCCAGCAAATGGAACTAAATTTTGCATGTGAAGGTTTTAGGGTGCAATAAATGTTTGTATGATGTGAGGATTTTTGGGTATGAGAAAGGTTTCTATAATTGTATGACACCCCTCCCTCCTCTGGAATGGAGAGGGGGTCCCATAAAAATATTACACATATTTCAACCAAAAATATTCCAACCAAACATGACATTTGAAAATTTTCGGAAACTTCTGAAGGAAAAAAATCCGAAAATGAAATCCCCATATGTTCTACAATTACATAGTGACAAGTGTTGTTAGTCCATTTGATGTTTGCGCTAGCGAAACTGATCTTCGTTCGTAACTTGAAATGGATTTTAATGTGACGAAACGCACTTCTATATCTTCTTCTATCTATACCAAAAAAAAGGATCACCGGATGTGTTGATAAGAGCAGAACTCGAGGAAGAAATTGTCCGATTTAGGGCTGTCTTTATTCTATCATATTTTCTGTATAAAACATTTATTCCATGTAACGGCGAAACATGTTATTTGCAAGTGGTTGAAAAATCTTGAACGAGAATTGTGTCTGAAAATAATCTGATATTATAATGATGAGTTCTGTTAGGAATACTTGGAATTTTATAGTAAAAAAGTAAATTCAACGGGGTCGATTGGACCCATGAACTTGCTCATATTAAGAAAACGTGAATGTTTGAAGGTATTGATAACAAATAACAATTTTGGGCGGGACGAAGTTTGCCGGGTCAGCTAGTATATTTATATTTTTTCTTGAAAGCTGATATTTTCTTACATCTTCTTATCATCTTCTTATCCTAAAATCAGAGAGCGGTATTCTTTCGTTTTTGAGTTATGATTTTCCAAATAACACAGATGATCAGAAAAATATGTTTTTCCTTCCCTGTCTTCCTTTTTCCTGACTTTTACGAAAATTCGTAATTTTTGAACTGCTGGACCTATTCAGAAAAAGAGAAAAAATATATTTTCCGGACCATCGGTTAACTTTGAAAAATCATAACTCAAAAACCAAAAATAACGCCCTTCTGATTTTTGGATACGTTATGTAAAAAAAAACAATTGTATCCAAAATACGACCGATTAGGACTACTCATTCGTTTTATTTAATTAGCTTCTTCATGATTTGAGATATTATTCAGTGGTATCGCACCTATTAGCCATCTTCCGTGCATCACCATTCAATTAGCACCGAACAAGCGTCCAACAGAGAATGCATGCGGTAACACACAGATGCATCGATTAAAATGAAACATCGCGGGAATGGCCGTTTCTTGCATTCTCGTTCCAAACCGTCAACAAAGTTGGAAGATTGTTGCATCGGGACCGATGCGCACTAGAGCAAATACAAATGGCAACTAAAAGTAGCAAAGATGCGCTGTGCGTACGTACAGGATGTGAACGAATTAAAAGTTTCGCGCATCGAAAACAAGCAGCACAGAAAACTAAAGACTTGACTTGAAACGACTTAATGTACAATGGATGTATGGAAAAAAATCCATCATCGAATTTCAAAAACCGACCATGTACTATTTGTTTGTTGGCCCAAAGAAGGTCATGTGCAAAGTTTAAGCTCAATCGGACATGATCTAGAGGGGCCTCAAAGCGCTCAAAGTTTTGATTTTTTGGTCACTCAGACCCAGAAGGTCGATTTTCGGCCAACATTTTTTTCGAGATGAAACCAGAACGTTTCATGCATTTTTATATCACTTGGCATCGAAAAAAAAATTCGATTTTCCAAATCCAAAGTTTCCCTAGTTATTTTTCTCCCGACTAAACACTTCTGAATCAGAGGGCTCCAGAATGGTCGGTCCGAGTGAAGCTTGCGTACTACTTTTCGGATTAGTATTTCTCGTGTTTTTACCTTTTGGGTGCGTGGCATCTGGTTGCCATCGCTTGGAGAATTTCGAATTTAGCGCACAAGTGCTTGTTGAGTTGTTCTCCTAATTTCCTTTTATTTGGTAACTCGTAGCCTTAACTTAGATTTTAACTTTGAATGACTTGGACTAATGATTTGATATGATGAATTGAACTGACTGAAAAGACAAGAATCCCGGGTTTATATACGCATGAATTCTTACTTAGGGAGAGAAAAGATCTCCCTTTCCTACTCAGATAACCGAGACCGCATCGGTCTGTCATGGTTTTATCCGCTTGTTTGTGCGGTTCTACTCCTATTCTCTCGCTATAGAAGTTCAATAAAGGTCCAATCTCCACTAAGCTACCCGCGTGGGATCCTAAATAAAAATTCTTAGCGCTCATTCCATGCGACAAAGGGTGAGACCAAATTATGTTTTTTTATTAATCCGTTTATTTTTACAGGCTCAGTTTCCTAAGTTAAAAGGAGCCAAGCTCTTAACTATATTTCAACTAGCATATAATAACATGTTGTTTCCTTAATTCTATGGTTAATGAAATAGGAAACCGATTACTCGCGGTCGACTAGAGTTTAGAAGGGTGACACATTTTCATTAGGAAAAGTGAGACCAAATTGGCAGCAATAAAACTATACTTCTATTGGCTCCGCCTAGCGCACTATCGCTTAGCGTTCTATTTTATTTGCCCAATTCTCGTTTGGATCTTGTTGTTCTGAATTCTGGCGCGCTTATCTATACAAACCAAAAAACGAAAGAAAGGAAAAAACACATGGTTCCCTCTTGCTGGCATTGATTTAAGAATTGAAATGAGCCTATTTGATTATTTCGTTTTTAATCTTTAATTGTACATCGCGCCTACATGTTTGGCTGGGTCCGTAACACCAGCAGAAGAACAATTTTCCTAGTGAGCCTTGATTTTTCCCTACATAATCTGGTGAAAAATATTAAAATCACGCCTGTTTTGCTCTGGCTCGGCTCAATGTGTTGATTGCAATGCCAGATTCACAGCTAGTGTAATAATCATTCACGTCCACAGCTCGAAGGGAAACGAAGATGGAACAAAATGAGCAGAAAGAGAAACGATTTTGCTTCGATGGCCATCAAACGGGAAGTGAAAATTTTTCTTCAGAGGATAAGTAACATTTATATGCTACCGATAGCGTACTTACTGTGCATGTAACTTTTCGTTATCCCCTTTGATGTTTCTATTCTCGCGGCTGCTTATGTCGCTCGTTGTTGACAGTTTTCATCAAAACACTTCCCACACAAGGGGATTGCAATGTATAGTACATCAAACAAAACTTTCCGAATTTCCGATTCGATTGGTATGTCATCAAAATCCATTTGCAGCAAAAATTGTTATTATCGTTAAGTTTATTTTATAAAAACGTGACCTGTTTTCTGATTTGACAACCTTAATCGGATTTAATTTTGTATATCGATCATCTAAATCAGACCAGTAGTTCAAAAGTCATGATTTTTTGAAAAAAAAAGTCATTTTTAGAGAAAAGGAGAAAAAGTTGAATTTTTTGACCACCCTAAAATAAAAATGGGCACCCTAATAAAAAACATAAAAAATGCGGGTCTAATATTTTGCTATAAAGAACAAATCTACCGCTTCTCACGAAAATCTGAGAGCCACTCTATCGGTTTGGCTGTACAGGTCGGACTCGATTATATACAGACTCGATTATATGTGAATCGATTGTATACAATTTTGAACTCGATTATATACAGTTTGGAAAAAAATATTTTTTTTTATATTTAAAATATAACTTATTTCAAGAAAAAATACCTTTCAATGTTAAGGTGAAATTTATGTGGCTATTACATGTACAGTGGGATAAAAATAGTGATTTTTAAGGATTTTGCTTGAATTTTACCAGGAATTGTTTATATCGATATTGCAGCCTAATTAAGAAAGATAAAAGTTGGGTGCCAAAGAACAAATTGTAGAGCGCTTATGAAGATTCAATTTAATTGACAGAAACAATCCAGTTTAATATAATTTTTTAGGATAAAATTATTGATAAAGCATCAAGAATTATTAACTTTTAAGTTTTTCACTTCCAAAATGTTATTAAAATCCACTAATTTAGATGTTCCACTACTATATTCTGTACTAAATTTTCTCATCTTTTAAATGGAAGCAACAGAATCGTCTTCCGTAGCGTACTTTTTAATGTAGAGCCAGTTTGAGGCAACAGAGTCCGAAATAGAAAAAAAGTTCTATAAATCTGTCATTGTTGAAATTCGACCATATGCGTAGAAGGATTTTTTTCATCAAATATGATTGTCTATCACCTCCTGAGAGAATCTGGATAATTTTTGTTTCATGTGAGAAAGGTGTTTCTTGACTTTAAGGGGATGAATCAAAAATCAAATTCCTATTTTATATTAAAAAAAAACAAAAATACATGCAAAAAAAAACAATAAAAATATTTTTTAATACTCGATTATATACAGTGAAAAGAAATCAAAAACTGTATATAATCGAGTCCGCCATGTATATGTTATAGATGCCAGAATTATAGACATGATATAATAAATATATTTGATAGTAAATAAAAGTGCTGCTACATGCGACTGCCCATATTTGATAGAGTACAAAACCGTCAAACAATATAGTCTATATTGGATATAAGCTGAAGTTTGAAGCTGGCTGTAAAATATAGTCTACCAGCAGAAAAAGTAAACTAAAACCTCTCAATATCTAATTGGTACCATTCATTAGCATTAGCATTAGCATTAGCATTGAGCAAGTTGCACAATATCGTAGGTGGTACGAATTCAGAACAGTTACGTCAAAAGCTTGCCTCCATCCGTTACTGACGATTAGTAGTATCTCTTAGATGAAGGCATGCTTTCTCCAACAGTTAAGAATTGTCCTGGCCACGTCCTTGTAACTGCTGAGGAATGGGAAGGAATGTTAGTTCGATATTTACTTAAGAGAGATGCAGAGAACTCTACGACCTCTCATAAATATCTCGGGAATTTAGGAAATGTGTTAGTAGGAAAGGTAAGCCATAGGATACACTCAGTCAGTGTTCTTGGCACGGCTTGTGATTACTATATTTATTACTATTACTATATTTATTACTTTATTACTACTATTACTATTACTATTACTATTACTATTACTATTACTATTACTATTACTATTACTATTACTATTACTATTACTATTACTATTACTATTACTATTACTATTACTATTACTATTACTATTACTATTACTATTACTATTACTATTACTATTACTATTACTATTACTATTACTATTACTATTACTATTACTATTACTATTACTATTACTATTACTATTACTATTACTATTACTATTACTATTACTATTACTATTACTATTACTATTACTATTCTGATGAGGGAATTGCTCTATGATATTACATTATAGAATGTTGTAGATGTACTCCAGCCTTCCGATTGTTGTCGCATTAGAAGCTATATAAAAAGAATTGATTTGTTGATATGTTAAATTTTGATTTGTTTTTTTTTTCATTGATACACAGGAAAACCTTCGGAGAGGGAGTGCTTCAGCTATCTCTTATCCAGTAGGCACAACCCCTCTACTATCTACATCTCAACAATTATATGTTCTTCCTGAAGGTTTAAAAATTAAAAAATTTTTACCACATGATTGCACAGATTGCTAAGATATCAGAGATAATATTTTATATAAAATATGAATATAACTATTAATTGGATGGTGAAATTATAAGAAATTAAATATTAAAATGTCACGAATGAACTCCGCTCTTCCGAATGTTGTCAAGGTAATCCAGTTCAAAAAGCTGTGTAGAAATCAATTTACCTCTATAAAACCGAATCTAAAAAAAAAGAGAAACCGAAAGAAATCTCGAAATAGTAATTTGGATCCGTAGTTTCAGACCATGATTATGCTTTGGGCTTGTGTTTATTGAACGAAACTAGCAACACTCAACTCGGGATCTGCTTCACACGAAGGTAGATATGTTATCATATAATGAAATATCAGTCTAATATAAATTTAATGTTAGTATGTGAAAATAAAATAATAATAAACGCATACTGTTACATAATACAACGTTAACAAAACAAATGAAAATATATTCAATTGAGCGTTTCAGTGATTGAGGTGGATATAGATGGGAGGTTTTGCTAGATTCAGTAGCTCTATAAAACGAAACTGGGATCCTTAATTGATGTCTGGAATATAAATATGAAACTGAAAATGATAGCTTTGTCTTTTGATGAATCTCAAATTTTGACCTGGAATCCAAATAAAGAAATCCTTATTCAACATCTAAAACATAATGTCTGTATTATAACGTACAAACGCCGAAGCGGAATCTTCTTCTTCTTCAATGGCACTAACGTTCCTAGAGGAACTTCGCCGTCTCAACGTAGTATTACTTGCGTCATTTTTATTACTACTTAGTTGAGATTTCTATGCCAAATAACACGCCTTGCAATGCATTCTGAGTGGCAAGCTCTAGAATACGCGTGATCACAGTGCAAGTCGGAGGAAATTTCTTTGACGAAAAATTCCCCCGACCAGAACGGGAATCGAACCCGAACACCCGGCATGTTAGTTATGACGCTAACCACTCGGCCACGGGAGCACATAGCGGAAGCGAAGCGGAATCTGCAGTTTGTTAAAAAAACCCGACAATATCATTCTAATTTTAGACAAATCAGATCAATGATTATACGTTTCAGTTAAATATAAACTATACCTAAAGTAGAAACAGAAATCCGGAATTTAAAAATTGGGATTTAGACGTGTATATAATAAGGATTCGTAAATTTGTTTGTCTAAAGCCAATATCTAAAAAAGGACGTATTGTTAATATTCTTGTAAAAGTTAGTATTGAAAAATTATATTAAACCAAGATATTTCAAATAAGAAAAAAATCGCACCACATTAGGCGTCGTGCACAAATTACGTAACGCTAAAAATCCGAATTTTGGATCCCCTCCCTCCCTACGTAACGCATTTTCCTATCTCTAATACACAGCAAGCAACGCAACCTCTACCCCCCTTCTCGCGTTTCGCAATTTGTGCACGACGCCTCAGGAAATATGCATAATACCGAAAAATAATTTATAATAAAAATTTAAGATAAACCAGAAGCAATACGTTTACTGAACGCGACCAAAGTGCACACAATTGATAAGCACCCTATTTCTGATCTTGATGCGTAAGGGAAAAAACCAAACACAAATAATATACACCAATATCTCACGCTGATGTTGAGCTATAAAAAGAGAAGCATGCTATGGAAAAGAATATATACATAAGGGAGAAACAAAAAAACTTATCCTCATACAGCTTACAGCTCGGTTTTACTACTGTATTTACTGGGCGCTGTGCTGGTGATAGTATCACTGCTCAACATACACATCAACCTTCTCAGTGTGCTGTTTCAATAAGCATATACACAACACACGCGCGACAGTAAACTAACACAAAATGAATTTTAGAATCAAGAGGCTAATGTTATTTCGTCGCGGCAAAACATATACTATATTCCGTAGTCCCGACACACTTCATTTCACACACCAAACTCACGCGACGAAAAAAAACTACACAGCAACACGAATCATTTTACCGAAAATTCCAGAAAGATATAAATAATGAGCCGACGCGATACTAAACATATCTTTTATGATTTTTAAAGAATTTTTCACATGACTTCCTAGCATAGCATATGATTCGGGCAAAAAGACACATAAAATGACGAGAGAAAACTAACACATCTGTAACGGACACAGGATGCGAAAATATTTTTCACCGTTGGCGTTAATCTAATATGTTCATATAACATATATTGACATACTATGCACACTTTATAATTAATTAACTGAAAAAGCTTAGTAACCGACATCATTATGAAATATTGCGAGATGGGGGAACAGCACTTTTCTATCACAAAAATGACGCCACGCCACACCGTATTCCACCACGCACTCTTAGGGAAACGCACACGAAACAAAATTACATACAGAGCGAACGGAAAGCACGTCTGCTCCCAACGACTACTCGCGCGAGACTCAATATCTAATTGGTACCATTCAGATGAAAAAATAAATTGAACGAAATAACGAAAGAAAATTTGCTGCCCTAAAATGTTAGGAAATTAGAAACAATCCTATGGGACATACAATTAAATTTATAAGCATTCATTAGCCACAATTACTTACCTAGGTTTCTAGGAAAGGCAGTACAATAAGCAAGTGATTTCTTCATAATAATTGCTAATGATTATGTCGCTAATTCACACAGTCGTAAAATTAACATATTCAAATATAACCAATAAACTAGGGATAGTACCCCATTTAAAGCAATTCTGCGATTTCAACATGTAATAACCTTCTCCAAATGCTACGAAAAGGGCTACAAGAGAACTAAAGACGTTATAGTGAGCCATTCGATAAACGCTTCAGCACTATCTTGTTGAACACCCAGAGAGGATAGCAAGCATTCAATATTTAAACATTTTAGAGCATCATCCAGTAATGGAAATACAATTTTAATGAATAAGGGCGGTGTTTATTTAAATAAATACCCACTCGAATTACGCTGTTTATCGAACTGAATGGGGGGAAAATATCCGACCGCTTTTAGTGCTATGGTCCCAGGAATGCCATTCGAGTGCTCTCTGTTGATTCCACCACCTGCTACTTCTTTTGCAGCACAGCGAGCATACACACGTCTACCATGCTGTCCCATTCGACGATATAATGCCCAATGCTGTCCTCTCATTTCCATCGGCATCCCGTACTGACAGGAAAATGTGTGTCCACCACTGCTGTGCCTATGCCTGCAGCAGATATGATCTATAATCGCACAAATTTCTGTCGTTCGCCATCGTTTTGCAGCTTCCACGGTGGAATGGAAGGCAACATGAAAACGAAACACAACCGAACACATGATGAAATTTATTAAACCGTAATAACTGTAAACAACACCCACTGCTGCACAACGCTCGGAGAAGTCCTCAACCGTTGAAAAGTTTCGTAGAAGCGGTTTGGATTTTTCATTTCCGGTTCAGCAGATATAGATCACTTTTCAATAAATAAGCTCGCCTATTAAAGTCATGCCCGAGTGGGGATCCGTTTATTTGTGTTTGACGTGGTGGCTGCAAACTCAGGGAGGCTGGAGAATTGTGATTTCAATATCACGGCATTTTTTTGTAAATATGTGCGACCCGACGTGGGGTTGTTAATTATGCCGTGCGGGAGAATGTTATCATCTCATGGGCTGTTCGCAATTTGTTCAGCAAATATTTAATAAATATTGAGATGCCTCGGGGAAATATTTTTCTACTGATTTACGGGGTCATTGATTTTGGTAATCAACGTTGTGTAATTCGTGGAAAGGATCTATAGCATTTTATATATGAATATATTAACAACATTGTCAATGGGAGGCGGATTTTGCATATAGATGATAGATACATCTAATATTGCTAGAATAAATCGAGTTCGATATCTCTAGAAATTATATATCCCCGGTCTGGTAATTAATATGGCGCGTGTTGAATTGAGGCATTCAAATTCTCTGTGTATCTTTTGATTAATCTGTTTCTAATTAACGCTCCTCAACTTTTCCTATCTTGAAGGTGATAGATGATTGTAAAAATAATCGCTTTTTGATACCTCGTAGTTTCCAGTTTGCAGTTTCCGTAGTTAGCAAAACATCGCTGAAATGAATGGGCAATACAAGTGTATACAATTTTTTGTTACACGTGTCATTATTTAAGGATCAACAGGTCATCATCAACTATTAGAAAACTCAGAAGCAGTCACTCGTTCAAAAAACCCATTGTGATAGAAATCGGTTCATCGAATTCCAGTTCACAACAAGGCTGTGGCTGTGAGACTGTACAATAGATAATTGTGTAATCAAGGAACTGTTGGTTTAAGCAAATGAAACATACTAAATTACTAAATTACGTTGCTTCACCCCAATAAACAAACAACAACAGATAACAGACCGACTTATTCATCTTTTTTCTGAGATGTCCATTGCTTAAAGTGTTTCATACATCTAATTTTTTTGAGTATCGAGTTATTGGGGGAAAAAAATGTAGAACCCCGATTATTCGCGAATGGTGCCGTTGCCAGACTATTCCGCGGATAATCGGGGTTCCACTGTATTAAATTCCTTTCAATGGGCTGAAAACATCATCGATCGTGCGCTACTGTATGGTTTGAAAAAAATATTGGGTTGGGGAAAAAGAAATGTCGTATATTGTCAATATATGGCAACACTTAAACATATCTTGTGATGTACTTATCGCATCGGGTCATACTATAGGGCTATTTGAAGACGGCAATCTGTGCTACAAGTGTCGTTTTGACAGTGTTGTGATTGTCCTTTTCAGTCTCAAGTTGTAGCGCGTCAAAGATGGAGTCCACCAAGCAAGAAATTCGCCATATTTTACGTTTTTACTACCTGTGGGGTAAAATTGCAACGAAGGCGGCCGAAAAAATTCGAGTAATTTATGGACCCGATACTGTAACGATTCGCACAGCACAGCGTTGGTTTGATCGATTTCGTTCTGGTGTAGTGGCTGTCGAAGATACACTCCGTACTGGTAGGCCAATCGTCGTGGAAATCGATAAAATCGTTGAAATCATCCAAGTAAACCGGCATGTGAGCACTCGTTCGATTGGCCAGGAACTGGGTATAGACCATAAAACCGTTTGGAACCATTTGCAGAAGATTGGATTCCAAAAAAGCTGGATGTATGGGTGTCACACGAGTTGACGCAAAAAAATCTTTTAGACCGAATCAACGCCTGCCAAGCACTGCTGAAACGGAACGAACTCGTCCATTTTTGAAAAAGATGGTAACTGGTGATGGAAAGTGGATCACGTACGACAATCTAAAGCGAAAAAAGTCGTGATCGAAGCGCGGTGAGCCGGCGCCAAGCCCGGATTGACGGCCAGGAAGGTTTTACTGTGTGTTTGGTGAGATTGGAAGGGAATCATCCAATATGAGCTGCTCAACTATGGCCGGACCCTCAACGCTCTTGATGATACTAAGTTGGCCTCAAAAGAGGCTTGCGAAAACTGGCTGTCTGAGTTTTTTGCAAATAAGGGGGCGGGGAGGCGGGGAGGCGGGGGTGGTTTATAAGGGGGGATAATGAAGTTGCCTTCTAAATGGCAACAAGTTTGTGAACAAAACGGCGCATATTTGACTTAAATTGGATCATTTTAAGTATGTTAAATAAAGTGTCAAATTTCGATCAGAAATACGACATTTCTTTTTCCCCAACCCTATATAACGAACGAATGATACCGTAGGAAGTGGCATCTGCAAGATCATATTTGTACAAACGAAAGTAAGTTATTCAGTGAAACGTTCAATCGGAAGTTCATATCAGAATTGTTGTGCGATATTCGACATAGTTATAAAAAGTTTTCTCTAATTTTGCATTGCTAATGTCATCCTGTGTAATACATTTGTCGAAACATGTCAAATTCATGGTTTATAACTCATGAGTACCATCTTATAAGGCTTACGAATACCTAGGCTAAAATATTCAACGAATACCTAAGAAGGAGAGGCCGATTTCAAAAAAAATCATTTGAACAATGTTTCGATGATTGGATTATTCTTTGCCATAGGTGTACGAGGTGATAGCTGAAAGTTTCCAGAATAGCTCTGTTGTGGGCAAGCTTGTGCAGTACAAATTCAACCGACTAAGCTTGTGAATCGTTACTCATTGCCAGTTCAGTAGAACCTAGATTGTTTTGTTCATTTGTAGTGATAGTTTTTGCTAACACATAGTAGTGCTACTCGCACTTGGCAGGATATATTCATACTATTCCGGAAGATAGGTATATTTATAGGCTTACTTAACTCTATTCATTTGTGATGTGTTAATATAAATTGTTATTATAATGTGTTAAAATTATCCAGAGTGGAGCTAAATCCAATTTAAAAAATACCGAAGAGTTAGAGGCAGGATCGAATCAAAGTGCTAGGGAAAACTGTCTTGCCTTGTGTGAAAATGCCGTTAAAATCTAGATGATCTAGTAGAGATAAAATTATTTGATGTTTACCATTAGACATACAATGTCTGCTATTTATGCTCTACCATCCTGAGTTATTACCCGGAAACCAGCAAAAGACGAATAGGATAACAATTATCACTGTTCACGAAAGCCATAACGCCAAGATTGACTATGCCAAACACAAATAATTCTGTGCTTGTTTTGTGGATCAAAGCCAAATACGCTGTCATGGAACGTCACGACGATGAGTCATTTATACGACAAGCGATACCGAATCCTACCAGAACATGTTTAACCCTTTCACTACGGCTTTCATAAGTGTGCTCCGTCCAAGTGCTACCGCTGAACGGAGCACTACGCCGAAAAATATGCATATCGCGCTGGTGTGATCGATGTGCAGTATCACCCTGATGTCGTCTATAGACGACGCTCGTAGCGAAAGGGTTAAGGAGCCAAAACGTAGACGAACGAGTGAATATTGAATGAATATTGAAACGATGGTAAGCGAGATGCCATACATATGCTCCACTTTCTGGTGCAATAAATCGGGAACCATTGTTATTATTCTCTCACTATTGGTGGATTTTTGATAGACGTTGAACTCATTTTCGTTGATTTTACAATGAATATATAGGGGAGAGGGGGGCACATTCGGACACTTTTTTTCTTTGATTTTTAATATTTTTTGTAAACTTAAAAAAAATCTGAATTCATCATTGTCTTTTGGACATCAATGTATCATATGAGCGTGTAAGAGGTGTGCGTTGATGTGATTAGGAATGGTTTATTCGAATTTTTGAAAATTGCCTTTTTGTCCGAATATGCTCCATATGTGGGGCAGTTCCGGACTGTTCTGGGGCACTTTCGGACAACGAAAAAAAAATTAAAATTTTATGTTTATGTTTTCCAGCATATTCTGCATTTTTCTGTTTATCTGTATTTGTCTGAAACGAAACTGCTTGCTATGAGAGTCAGTAAAAATTCGTCATTTTGCTTTCTTCCGTTTTCGAGGGGTGATTTTCCGCGGTGAAGTTTTTGGAAAAGGTTCATTTTCCGGGGACAAAGTTGCCAAAGTGAAATCTATCTATGCTGTGCTGTGCTGTGCTGTAACGCTATGTATTGCAGCATTGTTGTATTACCTGATTAGTCAGTTGCTACCTCCAGTAGGTGAAATCCTTTGAGCATTCAAAATCCTTGTCCGAAAAAACCTTTCTTGAGAATGGATAGCAATCTGTCATTTTGAATCCAGCTAGGATATTACTCAGATTGAAAGAAACATTATAAGGCGATGCAACTATACCTGAGAGGTCGTGTATAGAAATAGTTTTTTCAGGATGGTTGAGTAGCCAATCGTTCTGGGAAACTGAGAGCTTTTGCTTGAAAGGGCCCATAACTGAAATATCCAGCGGTTGTAAGCGATTTGTGACATAAGGTGGAAAAGATACACGAGATGTGCAATTTTCTCGGCAATATTTAACTGTTTCCAAAGTGCAATGACTTTTTGTTTGATTTTTGATTTTTTGAAATTGATTCGTTTACATTGCTTTTTGCTGCCTTTTTCAAATGTTCCAGAACACTGAGAAACAGTTTTACCGTTATGCAACCGTTAGTTGGGAAATTAGCAATGACAATGGACCCAGTTGGACCACCTGTGAGCTAGAATCATGAAAATGTTTATTCGAAACTAGTTCGATAGTTCTTTCCATCTCATCTTCGTTGATGCTGGTTCTATCGGTTTTCTATCTATAGTTTCGAACCATCATTAGGTCTGAGAATCAGACTAAATTGATGTTTTTTAGTAAACAACAATCAGACACAAATTTTATGAGGTATTAAACAGTGTCCGAATGTGCCCCGTGAACGATGTTCGAATTTGCCCCACCACCATCCGAAGACAAATCATAATTTTATCTAATAAATAGACGGGGAAATTGTGTGCACGTTTTTTCATTTCATATTAGTTACTAACTGAGGTGACGATCTTCGATGAAAAATATAGGGGTATCAATTGTGATAATATGTACTTTACTGATGGGTCCACTATAAATGAGTCCACAGGATTTGGAGTGTTCAACGAATTTTTTAGCACCTCACACAGTCTTCAGAATCCTTGCTCAGTGTATATTGCTGAATTGGCAGCAATTCATTGGGCGCTGGATAGCGTCGCCTCACGACCTGTTGAACACTATTACATTGTAACGGATAGTCTTAGCTCTGTCGAAGCTATCCGGTCAGTGAGGCCGGAAAAGCACTCGCCGTACTTTCTTGAGAGAATACGAGAAATTTTGAGTGCTTTATCCAGACGCTGTTATGTCATTACCTTTGTCTCATTGCTCAATTCCGGGTAATGAGAGGGCTGACTCATTAGCAAAGGTAGGTGCAATTGAAGGCGATATTTATCAGCGTCAAATCGCCTTCAATGAATTTTATTCTTTAGTCCGCAAAAATACCATCGCTAACTGGCAACGCAAGTGGAATGAAGATGAATTGGGCCGTTGGTTTCACTCGATTATCCCTAAGGTTAGCCTCAATCCGTGGTTCAAAAGTCTGGAATTGAGTCGGGACTTTATTCGCACCTTCTCCCGACTCATGTCCAATCACTGTTCGTTAGATGCACTACTCTTTCGTTTCAATCTTGCCAGCAGCAATCTCTGTGTTTGTGGCCAAGGTTATCGCGACATCGAGCACGATGTTTGGTCGTGCGAGGTGTATCTGGTCGCCAGATAGAATTTAGAAAACTCCCTTCGGGCCCGAGGAAGACAGCCCAATGTACCGGTGAGAGATGTGTTGGCTCGGTTAGACCTTGATTACATGTCCCATATATATGTTTTCCTTAAAGCTATCGATCTTCGTGTGTGATTGTCCCTATGTCCTTATACCCTCCTTTCCTTCCTTTGAGGGTAATTCGTCCCCTTGCTATAAATAGTAGAATAAATTGAAATGTAAAAACACTATAGATATACGAACAGATTTAAGAATTGAGTATTCATCAACATTGTTACAGTTTCTTTATACCCCATCCTTCTTCTAAAAATATGCCACCCTTCTAAACTCGAGTACATCGCGAGTAATCGGTTTTCCACCTTACTAACCATAGATGTAAGAAAATTGTTTATATATATATAGTTTTAAAATTATATTTAAGAATTCGGCTCCTTTAAACTTAAGTTACTGAGCCTGAAAAAATAAACGAATTAATAAAAAAAAAACTAACTGAGGTGGTGTACTTAATTTTCTGAATCATTCACAAAGAAATACTTACAACTTCAAGCTCAAAAGTTTCGAAACGTGTATGAAAAAGGGCACAGTGTTGTTTTCGTAAGTAATAAACGATCAGGAGATGTCAAACAATATGACAGCTGTTGGTGGAAGAGTTGTTAACTTACTTATATTTTTAATTTGGTTGAAAATTGTACCACTTAATTTTTACAAGCGTTGTCCGAAATTCCCCCCTTTCCCCTACCACTAATATAATTTTTTCCCAGAATATATATTTTTGTTGAGGCTCAAATGGCATTAGCCTGACAGGGCCGGGAGTTCAATTCAACTAATATGATATTATAATGATTTCTTCATCTAAATATGTCAACAGTTTAAATTTCTAACCGAGATTTTACTTCAATTTCAGATCTCCGTCTGCGATGATTACAGTTTACCGATAGATTTCGTCAAAAAGAGACCGTCCAGTTTCGATCCTTGCCTAGCCGATCGATTGCCCGACAATTGGGCCTCTCCAAGTCCACAAACAGAGCACGTAAGTATAGCAACGCTGAAGCTGCCACCAAAAGACCGCTCTGCCACCTTTCGTGTTTTCCCTTTGTGTAACACGGAAAAAAATCGCATCTAATTGATGAAGCTGGAAAATAAGCAAATCGGATGCCGCTAAAGCAGCTCTTCAGTGGGTGTCTAGTTGGGGCTGAGCCATTTTCACTCGGGGGATGAGTGAAGACCTCCCATCGACTACGGCGGGATGCCCCGGTTTTAATCATAAACACTCGACTTTTTCACCGTTCGTTGCGTTCTGCAATGAGTGTTACCGTACGGATGAGCAGAGCGCCCTGAGAGAAAGCAATCAAAGCCAAGAGTTTCCCCCTCGGGCCAGAGATAGAAATAGCGCCTGTGGTGCAAATAATTACTTTTTAAATGGACAAAAAATTGAACTACCATAATTTAATTCAATTAGAGTTTAATTAAAACGCAAATAAATTGTACTGCTTGTCCCACACGATGGGGGGAGATATGAATAAAAGCATCGTCGAGTTTGGGGCAGACAATGGTTTTAATGCTCGTGGATTTGTATACGCGGAAGACCAAGATGTAGTAAGAAAAAATAAGTTACATGGTCTTTGCCCTCTAGATTCGTGTTCAGTGTACGATTTGGAGAACGATATATTCTACATAGATACACCC
The DNA here is from genome assembly GCF_029784135.1 of Toxorhynchites rutilus septentrionalis. Taxonomy (NCBI): domain Eukaryota; kingdom Metazoa; phylum Arthropoda; class Insecta; order Diptera; family Culicidae; genus Toxorhynchites; species Toxorhynchites rutilus. The sequence continues at coordinate 155,299,819 of NC_073745.1, forward strand.
AAACTAGCGTTGGCTGAGAACATTTCATCTTTGGCAAAATAATGCTATTAAGTGTGCTGGAGGGTTAAATGCGCAAATAATGAGTTATTTTAAAAGCTTAAAAATGGTTTGTGTGTATGCGAGCAAACATCTCTTTCTGTTTTCTTTCTCATTTCATTTGGGATTGTTCCAAAAAAATGCCATACGACGTCAATGGTGATCGAACAAAGGCCGGCTGGAATGTAAAGCTATTTTACACGACCACTCTATCCACATAGCTGCCAGTGCCGTTATATAGAAGCGTGATAATATTACACCTCATCATAAAATGAAGTTGGAAAGTGTTTTCTAAGAGAATAAAGAAGAACATGAACGAGAATATATCTTTCTCTGTGTGGGTCGTGTATTTAGCAAACTATACGAAAAGCTTTCATAGGCTTTCATTTAAATGTGTCTCTCCTGTTTCGCTCACTCATATTGGCTCTAGCATATCTATATATATGAAAATAGATTTCTGTCTGTCTGTCTGTCTTTCTGATTCTTATGGACTCGGAAACTACTGACACTCCACCCCTTTTCTAAGGGGAGAGGGAACTGCCATACAAATGAAACACAGATTTCTGCATTACTCGAGAATTAATCAAGCAAATTAAACGAAATTAGGCATGTGGAGATTTTAGGGTGCAATAAATGATTTTATAGTGGTTAGATACTCCTCCTCCTCTTCCATACAAATGAAACACAAATTTCTGCATAACTCGAGAACTAATTAAGCAAACGAAACCAAATTCGGCATGTAGAGGTTTTAGGAGTTTTTTAAGAGACACGAAACGTTTCTATGGTGAATAGACACTCCTTCCTCCACTCTAATGGGAGAAGAGGGGGGGGGGGTCTTTCTTTATTCTATCATATTTTATGTATCAAATATTTATTCCATGTAACGGAGAAACATGTTATTTGCAAGTGGTTGAAAAATCTTGAACGAGAATTGTGTCTGAAAATAATCTGATATTATAATGATGAGTTTTGCTAGAAGTACTAGGAATTTTTTAGTAAAAAGTAAATTCAACGGGGTCGATTAGAAGACCAAGCAATGAACAGTTCTGCGATTGGACTCATGAACTTGCGCTTAGTAAGAAAACGTGAATGTTTGAAAGTATTGATAACAAAAAACAAATTTCGGGCGGGACGAAGTTTGCCGTGTCAGCTAATATATTATACAAATGATGTACACGTATTGGAAAATAGAACGTTTTCTGTTATTTTTCAGCTCATTTCATGTAATAAATCGGGATGCTATAACATGTGCTAAAAATTAACTTCGGGTGTAGTTCGGCTGACCAAATAGTTCAGGAATAAAAACGGGACACGTAAACCAAAAAAATATATATTTATCGTTTAATATTTTTTGAAAAAAAATATTGAGTGAATAATACCGAGAATAAAGAAGCTGGAGAGACTTTGCGAAGAAGATTATGATTTTTGCAAGTCAGCCATTCCATGCCAAACCGGGTGCCCATTTTCATTTTAGGGTGGTCCGAAAAATCAACTTTTTCCCCTTTTCCCAAAAATGATTTTTTTTAAATTTATAACTTCTGAACTACTCGACCGATTCAGATAATCGACATATCAAATTAAAGTCAATTAGCTAGTCTTGGAAAACATCACATTAGCAAGAAATTTGGATTTTATATTCGTAATTATTGATTATATTTGCTATTTGCTATTTACATGACTTTGTAAAGCGCTATATTTTTTACATTTTTTCTTGAAGATTCAGTTTTTTTACATAACATATCTAGAAATCAGAGAGGCGTTTTTTTTTGTTTTTGAGTTTTGATTTTTCAAACTTAACCGATGTCCGAAAAATCAATGTTCCCCTTTCTTTCACCACAAAAAGTCATAACTTTTGAACTACTGTGAAAAAACGTGAGCTTTCAAGAAAAAAATTATAAAAAATATAGCGCCCTCCATCTTCAACCGAGTAAAATATTAAAAAAAAAAACAAATACAATCAATAATCAAAAAACAAAACTCACTGGTTTTCGCAAGATTATAATTTTTTTAAAGAAGACTATCTCATATGCTTTAATTTGTTATGTCAGTAATCTGAATCGGTCCAGTGTTTGTAAGTTATGAATTTTTGTGGTGGAAAAAAAGGGGAAACTTTGAGAAAAATCACTCAAAAAACAAAAACTCTCTCTGATTTTTGGATATGTATGTAAAAAAATAAGCGCTCTGTAGTCCAAATCCATGTAAACAGCGAAAAACAAATACAATCAATAATTACAAAAACAGAATCATTTTTTTTTTTTGCAAATGCAATATTTTTCCGAAAAAGACTAGCTAATTGTTTTTAATTTGATATGTCATCTAAATCGGTCGAGTAGTTCTAAAGTTATGAATTTTTTTAAAGAGTCATTTTTGGAAAAAGAGGGGGGGGAAAAGTGGATTTTTCGAACCACCCTAAAATGGAAATGGGCACCCTAAAGATACAATAAAAAATACGCGTCTAATAGTTTGCGATAAAGAACAAAACCACCACTTTTCACAAAAATCTGAGAACGACTAGATCGGTTTGGCATGGAATGGCTGATGTTCTGATTGACAATTTCCATAGTATTTATACCAAGACTTTTCTGTTGTCCAAATAATGATCATCGTAGAAAATCCTTTCGACTGATATAATTACTACCAGGCAAACACAAAATATAATCAGTAAGGTTCACGAACTCCTTACTGTCTAGAAATTTGTTTTCCTTTTCTAAAAATAGTTGGCCACAACAAGTTGCAACTGGTACGGATTATTTGCTCCACCTTTTTATCTATCTAATTATAATCCCTGTAATGCTATTTTCAATCTCCGAAATGGACTTCAATATAAGACTGTTATGTTTCTCCTAGACTGGCTTTTCTTTTTGCAATGTACTCCAACGCAGTATCATGAAAAATTTACAGTTTTAAGAAATTTATCCCCCAGTACTTTATCTTAATCAACTAGCCCTACGTCAAGATTGCTTCCCTCAGAAAGGGTGCCAGTCAATTTTTTATGGAATAGTTCTAACGTTAATAACTATTTTTGCTGCCAACGGACCGATGAACGGACAACGATTTGCATACCAATCGAATTGGAAATTCTTTGAGAATTGTTTGATATTTTAAGCATTATGATCCACTAATTCTTAAATGGCTTAAGTTAACAAAACTTGGAAGCATACCCATTTTCTCTCACATTTTTTCCGTAAATTTTTGTACTTACATGCCTGTGCCTAAGAACGAGAGGAGTCGTGAGGTATATTCGTATATACCACTGCGTGTGTGCGTAAAGTGCTCGCTCGAACTGTAAATGCAGCGTTCGTTTATACGGACACTGTGAAGAGAGGAGAAAATGCAAATTGATGCCGCCCGTTTGTAGCTCATTGTGCAGAAAAAACCATTCGCGATTTCCAATACTCATTCTCGTCCCAACTAGCAAGCAGCCGGCAGTTTCTCTGATGTTACACATATCGGTTTTGCTCGATACAAGTGATTCAAGTGCATAAAAAATCTTTATCGAAAACAATTGGTCAGTGATTGTGACAAAAAAGCTTTTTAACGACATTTTTACATTCGACACGCTGAATCGGACTCAGATGATGAAATTGTTTTAATTTTGTATACTGTGGCAATTTGAGTGTAAATGTAGTACATTGGGTACTCTTGGATTGGTCTTCACTTCTTATGACAAACGCGTGAAGAGGAATTGTCTGGAACATTTCTTCACAAAACCTTTTGCGACCGACATGATCAGGTTCATTTGATTCTTGAGTTACCGTTATGACTCATATTCCGAACACTTCATTCTAAAAACCAAATTTACTAAATATCAATGTTATAAATAACTGAATAATCAACACTCCGATATTCTTTAGGGTATACCCTTCCGTATGATATCATGTATAGGCATCAAAACAATGTTGATGTTCAGAAAATTAAGCTTTTAAAACGACGTGTTCGGAATTTGAGTCAAAAATTAAGATTGAGACAAAATCGTAATACCATTTAATAGAGATGGAACTTGAAATAAAAGTGTTCTTCAACTTCTAATTGTGTCCTATAAATTGTGCTTAATGTGGCAGTCTCACGGGTTACCATGTTCGAATTGCTTCAAGTATAACGTACCGATTCTGAGCGGGAACGTCAAAATGTCGACTAAAAACTCTTTGTTTTGCAATCACTGACCGTTTTTTTTTCCTCATAAAATACGCGGATGACGAATCCCTGATGTTCACCCGATCAAACTATTATAGTAATTGAAAGTGGGATCACGAGGCAAACACAGGGCATGACACCGGTCCTCTAGCCTGCGTCAACAATGCGATCATGGATTCAAATCTATATATTTTTATTTAGAACACTTTACACCTCACTAATCAAAAATACTTCTCCATTTTTTTTATGTTGTAGAATTCTAATAGAATCATCAAAATTAACAGTGATTTTAGTCACAGATACGGCATCTCTGTAAACTAGAACGATAAATGTTTGAAAAATCACTAATCGATATAAACTAGGACAGCAGCATAAATATTTTTTCTTCATGCTCAGAATACGGTACAAATTGATAAAAAGATGGGACAACCGATAATAGTCGAAAAAACGGTACTTTCCCGTTAAAAACGGTACGTTTGGTCAGCCTAGACTTACAGTACTAATACAACACTGATTTTGTTTTCTTATCTAGAATAAAATACTGTTTTTCGTTGACTGAGACGAACAAGTCATCGGGCGCTTGTAGTAAAACTCAAAAAAACAGTTTATCGCATTTTGTACCTCTTAAATAAAAACGCTCCGAATGTTATACATGCTTATGTCACTTTCTTTATATCGTCAAAAGCGTTCTCAATTGCTGTGACAATCGAAAGTCGATCGGAGAAGCTAAACGATTCCTCCATAGAATCCAACGCAGTGCACACAATAATAAAAAAAAATACCAAATCGCTCTCACAATGCCAATAACCAATCGCCAGACACTGTAATGGCATTCCATCTGCCGCAGTATCCTAGCAACTGACAAAATTGTGCGCCTACACAATTATCCCGATAATGGTTGCACAGAATGGCACAGCTATGACTCATTTTGCTTCACAAAACGCCCCCGAGAGATGGGTGGTGTGGGAAGTCTGACAGAAATCACGCTAAAGAGCGGAAATTTTTTTCGTCATTCTCGTGAAATGAGGCAATTTTAGCTTCGGGCCAAACATTTTCGTAGCTTTCCATGACAGCATTGGGTTCCGCATTCTGATCGGTTATATACTTTTGCAGTTTTCAAATTGTATATTAAAAGTTCGCTCGAGTTTGAGTCATATAAGAAGAGAAGCTGTTTCCTATGTTTTTAAATCTGTGGGTCCAGAATTGATGTGCTGATTGGAAGAGTTCAGTTGTAAAAGTACGACTTAAGTTTTAAATTACCAAGGAAAATTACAATTGACCCAAAAGAACTTCGCACCGCCATTTCTCTCACCGTATGGAAAAGGCAAATAATTCGATTCCCGACTCCCCGAGTTTCCATCAATCCACAATCAAATTTACCCGATTCAGCTTCAGGAGCTCCAATTTAAATATTTGAAGCTAGACACTGATGGCCCAATCTAATCCGCGTTATATTGTACATAAATCGAAACGAAATCTTCCATCTCTGGTCCCTGAGGGCTAAAACATCATGAGCGGATCAGAAGCGTGAAAACTGACACGGTAACATGTGCAAACGTCCCACGGTGATGACGACGATATCAACGCGTCCCCGTGTGTGTGTTATCCACGAAATCATGGAACTTTTGGGATGGCCCATGACCGAGAGAACCAAGAGTGCTTTGGCTGAGTTGTGCGTGCGATAGTGGAAAATTGATGTATCCTTTGGGGCTTTATAGCCTACAAAACATGTTTGCGCTCATGAAAATCGTACGCGGTGTGTGTGTGTGTGTGTGTGTGTGTGTGTGTGAGGAGTTAGCGAGTATCCGCGATGCCCCCAGTGTCGCATTTTGACGAAGAATGAGTATTTTTGCAGTGTCTCAACGCTGAGGAGTTTGTGTTCTAGCAATAAAAAAATCAACCTTCGTCGTGTTTCTGGAAACTCATCCCCAAGAGCAACGAAGGTCCATAATTTATGATGCCTTTAATTTATGGTGCAATGTCCGTTCCAATAACAACTCTGAGCGAATTGAAAAGTGCTAGAATGTAAATTAGGCATCGTTTAGCGCCAGAGAAGGGCAACGCAAATGGAATAAATTCTGCCCATAGGTTAATTCGATTAGACTCATGAATATTTTGACACTGATATTGGAAGATGCTGTGGGACGCTGGGATTTGTCTGCAGTCGCCAGGAGAGCGCATTTTTTCACGGCTTCATGGTTGCTTTTTTCGGGAAGAGCAATTGAATTAGATATTTAAGGGAATTTACATAATTTTAAATCGATTATTACTACGATGCTATCATCAGATTCGGAGAAGCATGGAGAGCGGCAATCCAATTTTTGCCACATAAATATGCTGGAAATCGACCCCTTATTACAGCTGATATTGTTCGAATACATGCACGTGGAAATCATGGAGATTGCAGAAAAAAGAGAAACAAACTAATTATAGAGTTTTGTAATTTTCGTCCCCTTACGTGATAATACGCAAAAGGGATGAAAAGTTTTTCTCGCCTTTCCACTACCATAAACAGGAAATATCATTAACATCGTTGCTCTGCCAAATGCCCAAGATAGTGCGGGTTAATTAATGCTGGCGTACCTTGCGACCATGGTACTTGATATTTATGAAAATTTCCATGAGCAAGTTTTCGTACAGATACAAGGCGTTTGGATGAGCTTCACGGAATGATTGCTCGTATCGAACTGAATTTGGTCAATCGTAAAATCCTGAGCACGTTGTACTAGAGACGACAATATCACGATATAGTATAATTAAAAGCACAATTGAAAAATTGAAATTCATTCGCTTTTTCACCCAAATTTGTTTAAATCATTGTTGAAACAGCAGGTACATGTATGAATTGAGCTTGACCTATTCACCTAGGGTCGTGTAAGAAATACATAACGTTTCACATAACGAGACTTGGTTTAGTTGGTGTGGCATATTTTTCCAGGGTCAAACCACAAAAGGGACCGCATTAAGAGCCTTAGTAAACAGCACATTTGTAGTCGTCATCCACCACTGACCACTTTGTCCCCAAGCATCAAAGTAATTTCTATGAAAATTAATCGCTGAGATTAAAAAAAAAATATCCGTTCACCTCTCCTAGAATGTGTGAACAGTCGTCCAAACTGATGATTTGTCCAAGATATCAGATTGAATAAACCTAATTTCACGAGAAATTCCTTAGATACGATGTGCACAGAACTTCGGGCGAATGACTATCGAGAGAGCGATTTCTGTTTTTATTTATATTTTGACATGCGAGACCTCTATTGAAGTACAGGGTGACTCAAAAGTCATTGAACTCTTCAAAAATAATGTGACTATCAATACGGCATCTATAGTGTGAGGCACACCGGGCCAAGTTGAAACGGTACAACTTGAAAGTTACCTTAAAAATTAGCTAAATCAATGAATTCGAATTTGTTTGCTGTTGCCAACCCTCCACTGTATATTGTCAGTATTTTTTAAGCATCCCAGCGAAACAGCCAAAGGCGAAATATCTCCAGTTTTTTCTTTAATTTTGACTGTTATATCCAGCTTTTTTATTTCTTCGGAATTTTCATAATTTTCATGTAAATAAGTTCTACTGGTAACGTTAGTACCACCCAAGAAGATACCTCAACGAATGACAAAGGGTTGTTCCGTGACAGGTGTCCTGATATTTAACTCCGATCAGATGGTATCACTATTTTTGACTTGACTTTGACTTGCTTTAACACATATTTAACACAACAAGACATGATCAAATTCAAGTCCAAACATGCTCCTGATAATTTACTGCTTGCGCTTAGATTGCCGGTTCATTTGTATTTTCAAATTCGTTGAAGCTTGAATCATAATACACTTATCTACTAATTTAATTCAAAAGATTACATTAAATTGGTAGAAAATTACCAGATTCATCCATCATACTAAATTTTATGTTTTTTTTATCTTTAGCTTGCAATTTTATTGTTTTTTTTCAAAAATTAATTACCTATTTCAGTAATTTGTATTGATAATTATAAATCACAATGCTTTCTCAAGCCTAGAGGCGAATCAACTGAGAAATTTCAAAGCGCCTATAATTAAAAACTTGCTTCTGCCAGCGAGCTATAAATAGTCCTTCTTAATGCTATTGATGCTTTTCGTTGGCGTCACACTTGATTCAATGGTCTTTAACGAGGACCATTGGGTCCATGGTGAATATTGGACAAAAACGCGTTCTTGATTGTATTATGTTTTATTACAATTTGTAACGCAAAAATGTGGTATTTTTACGTCGCTCTGGTCGCCAATTTTCAACATTACCACATATAGTCAGATGAAGTATATGAAGAAAATTGACATTGAAATAAAAAAAACGCCGTCTGGTGAAGAGGACTTGTGTATTTCTTACGCATATATTGTTTTTGTTTCATGCATTGTAAAAGGCAATTTAAAGTTTCTAGTACAGTTTTGTGTTTTGTTTATTACAAATGTGGAATAATGGTGGTGGGGGAACAAATATATTATCGCTTGTGACCGAGTGTGTGTGTCAACTAAAACAGAGACTACCGTTATTGCTGTTACAGCCAGTGTTTTTGGCAAAAAAGCGACCAAAAATAACGAAAAAATCTGAACCTTTCCAGATAAATCTGTACGTGTGGCAACACTGATTACAGCTACAATACAAAAAATAAGCTCACGTTCACGAGACATACTTAGTGCAATGCGCCTATTGCCATAAGGAAACAAATTGCGACATTGCTTTTGTATCGTTGTGGCTAAGGCAATAATGAATAATGAATCCATCTTCCGATGATTCTACAAAATCACGCAAATAACCGTCCCTTTTCAGGGCCATTACGATTTATTACATTAAATGAGCCTAAAAATAACAGAAGATGTACTACTCCCAAATACTTGCATATCATTTGTATAATATATATGGTATAGCAATGTAAGATAATATGAGCGAGCGATTGCAAACTAGCTCACAATAAAACTCTTCGCGTACTTTGCCACATACGCGGCCTAGACCGAGAAAGATATATATTCAGCTTATGTTCTCCTTTTTATTCTTAGAAAACACTTTCCAACTTCATTTTATAATGATATGTAATATTATCACGCATTCATACAACAGCACTAGTAGCTATATGGATAGCGTAGTCGTGTGAAACATTCTGGCATTCCAGTCAGCCTTTGTTCGATCCCCGTTGACATCGTATGAACTTTTTTTTAAAACAATCCCAAAAGAGACGAAAAAACAAAAAAGAAAGAGATGTCTGCTCCTATACATACAAACATTTTAAAGCTTTTGAGACAGATGATATTATTTGCTCATTTGACGCTTTATTATACGAAAAGGCATTGTTCTGTCGAAGATGAAATTTTTTCTGCCAACGCTAGTTTGGATGTGGAGGGCCAAAACACACCAAAATACATGGATTTTTGACGATCAATTATGTCATTTGAAACATAGTAAAGTGAAAATCCTGCGGTGATTAGGGTATTTTTGGAGATGTATTTGAAAAATGTTATGACTGAAAATATTATTTTTCAAGACGCTGGTCTTGAAAAAGTCTGTACCACGTTTGTCAAAACATTTATCTCGGGAACTATATGGCCGATTTAACTGAAGTTTAGTAAATAGCGTAAAAAAGTTTTCTCTAACGAACGGAGGCGATCTGGCGTAGTGGTAACATCCATACCTCTCACGCAGAAATCACGAGTTCAATTCTCATTCCCGACATTCTTCCAAAAATGGAAATGAAAGTGACGAACCAGCCGAAATGTGTTTGAAAGTCAGTATAGGAGAGAAAAAAATATTCTCTAACGCGTAGCGGTTTTTCAAAATTCAAACAATTACCAAAATGAAAACCATTTGATTTTTTTTCCATTTTTTGAAGCAAAAATCCTCACTTAAAATGTTAACAAAAAAAATGATAACAGTTCGGCTGGTTCATAAGGTTGACGTCTAGATGGCGCCTCTTGCAAAAATCTACTTAACTATCACAAAGTACCATCTTTCAATGGATACGTGTAAAAATTTGACAGTAATCGGTCGATTGGTTCATGAGTTACAGCATTGAGAGTGAAGCAACTTTTGTTATTGTGACAAAAATGGAAAAATAATAAATCAATGAAAACGATGGCAAAATTGCATGAATTGTGCTTCAAATTGCTAACACGTCTACCGTATTCTCCAGATCTGGCCCTCAGCGACTATTTTCTGTTCGCAGACCTGAAGAGAATGCTCGCTGGCAAGAAAATTTAAGATCGATGATGAAGTGATTACCGAAACTGAGGCTTATTTTGGAAAATCCTAAAGAGTACTATAAAAAGGGTATCGAAAAGTTGCAAGATCGCTATAATCGCTGTATCCCCATCGAAGGCAATTATGTTGAATAATAAAATTGAATTTTGCAAAAAAAATTGTTTTACTAGGTTACCTTACAAACTTTTCAGCTGAACTATTATATAGCACTAGAATATCGCTTTGTGAGAAAAAAAATACAAATCAAATTGGTCGTATGCAGTCAGACAATTTTACAGGTTGGGGTCCCCCTTCAATTGACGGGGGAATACTCATGGAATCGAGCCTTATTACTAAATGCATTAACTTGAACTCGAGGTTACGAACACAATGAAAAAATTGTTTTAAATCATTATCAACTAGGAGATGATTTTGTTTATCCCATTTGTTTATTTATTAGGCTCATTAGCATTTTAGCTGTACAGAGCCGGGTTTTTTAATCGTGTACATGTACATATGTCTATATTTCTATAAATTGTAAATTACACAGTAGTTAGTAGTAGCCATTTAGGCGTTAAGTTTTCTGTTCCATTACATTATGGTAAATTACACAGTAGTAGACATTTAGGCGCAAGAGTATTTTTCCTGTTCTTCCATTGTTCAGCAGACCGGACAGCGGAGACAGTTGATATTGATCATTGTTGGGTTATTTATAGAACAGCAGCCCGATGTATCTTGCAGAGCAGAGCAGTTGTATGGATGAATCGAACTTTGTTCCACCGTGGATCGATTTCCATCGCTGATGATGGTTGCGTGGACGTAGTTATTCTATAACAACACAAAGATGGTCAATTGAGGGCCCTGAGTTTGAACTCACGATCGATCGCTTGGTAAGCGAACGCGTACCCAAGTAGCTACGAAGACCCCAAATAGGCGATGATGTTAGACAACATGTAAATCAAATGATATACCATTAACACTTAACAAGGATAACAAAGAACAATGTGCAGGTACATACAATTATCTTTCTGTTCATACTTGATGTATGTGAGTTGCATCTGCATTAAATCGGCAAGAGATCTTCACTCCCCACTTGGTGCTATCCCATTCCCGTTTGGAAATAAATAAATGGAAATATACTGAGTTTCAGCAGTTGTAATCGTATTGCCTAGCTTTTAATTGCAATTCTAATTAAATACTTGCTCCCCACTAGAACTGAATAACTCTCAATCCACTACCATACATTCCACTGCATTCTCTAATTGGATCGATCTGTTGCAGAAGGTGTTTTATCTGCAATTTAGCAATCTAATTCAACGAAACCGATAAATGACATTGGGATGAAAATGCTCACTCACGATAATAACCAGCCAATTAGAGGGCTCTTGTGTGTAAAATATTTCAGTGTATAATTAGCCCTTTCCACATTATGTGCTCCTAAACACATAGTCAATTGTAATTATCCACTTCAACTCCTACCCAAATCGATGAAGGCATTCATTCACTTTGCTGAAACATTACATTGTAGCCAACATGCACTTCGAAGGGGGGACTCTAAAGAAAAAATCTTCTCTTCTCACATGTCGATAGAACCGCAGGCAATGATAATTACATCTAATTTCCCTATTTCAATTGCAGGTTTCTTTTTTAGAACCATTAAATCTCCAGCAACCCTTGTCAGCAATTCCGACCACCAGTTTTGGAACGACAACAGTTGGTATCGGTACGAGTGCCGGTGGGGCGGAAACAGGAACCCTTCCACATCAACAGCATTCTTTACACCGTCAGCAGCATCCACAACTAACATCCGCCCATATTTCACCCTCTATTTCGGCCGCTGCCACTGAAAGTGTCGACCAAGCAGTACCCATTAAGACAGTTGAGGAAATTTTCGACTCGAAAAGAAGTTACAAACGTGGCACTGCAAGATCTCGGCAACCGCAAACCAGGAAACCCAGTAGCAATTCTGAAGTCAAATACATCAATCAGAATTTCAGCTCAGGTGAGTACCATGAGTTACAATTTCAAGCGTCTGTCAATTTGAACGTTTCATATCGTTGAAGGCTCATCAGCGCCTATAACCTCCGAGGAAGAGGATAACGACGAAGAGGAAGATGAATTAAGTAAAATCCCGGAGCTAAATTCGCCGGATAGTATCTCGGAGGACTTGATTCATCCTTTGCCACCTCGACAAAGCCCTGTTAAGACCACCGTTCCAGACACAGCGAAACGCAATCCGTCTCCCTATTATTACTCGGACTTACTCAAAAACAAAACTCAACAAGAAGAATCACAAGAAACAACAACCGAGCCGCAAAACCCGGAACATAGTGAACCGAAAAGAGCAAGCAGTAGAGCTTCTTCGGTAGGCACACGTCAGAAGGAACTTGGTGCACGTTACAGAAAAAGCAGTAGCCTTGATACCCCAGCTGCTGAGAAAGAAGTCTGCCTCCCGAAGCGGTATTCGATAACCGAGGAAGGTGTCCGTATTATCCGCTGTGATTCGCCGTCCACTACCACTTCGGACGACTCGGATTGTTCTGAATGTCGGAAAAGGAGAGACTGGCATGCGCAGTTGGCAATAGTGCGTGCAAACTGTAACCTTACACCGTCAGTCGATCCTTCAATGCCACCACATCGAATGCTTGGTCCCTCAGCAGTTTGTTCCTGTGCCACACATGCATTTGGTGAGGACAACGATGAACTCTTCCGACCACGTAGTATTTTCTATGTTCACCAACCTGGAGCACAAGATTGTGCTGATTGTGCACTGAGTGACAATTCTGCCAATGTGAATGACGATATGACGAGCATCCGAACGCGTCAATTTTATGAGACGGCATTCGATTCGAAGATAACTCGGTCTGACGACGACTTGGATGAGGTAGACCGAGTAACCAATCAGTCGGTATTGATACAGTTGAGCAAAAGTAATAACAGTAGCACCAGCAACATGGTATCGAGTCAAAATAAAGAAAATCGTGATAGAAGCAAACGCGGAGACACTAAACGCTCCAAAAGTTCTCTGAAGACTCCGTCAACGACTCAAGTTCAAACGACAGTTGATATTGAAAACACACCAGACGTAAATCTCTCACAAGACCTGGAGAAGCTTCAGATCGACAAACAGCTCGACAATATTACAAACGCAAATTCTACGTCTTCCTCTCAGCTTCCATTGCGTGGATATACGCCTTCTCCGCCCTCTACGGCTCCACTTCCGATGAAATTCCCCGAAAAACACGAGCGCTTTTTTATTAACAGCATCAAAAGTGCGCCAAATCTGCCCTCTTCCAATGTTGCACAACATCCTCGCTTGAAGGATCTCCGGTTGGACATCCAAGCAATTCGTAGCAATGAAGTCCCTCCCTCTGGTAGCTGTGATGGTAGTATGAACAATTCCTCCTACAACAGTCCCAAAAACAGTGACAGACCGCGATCAACATTATGCCTTGAGCCGGAGCGGGTTCTTGAATTGAAGCGAAGCCATCGAAACCATAAGCAACGGGGAAGAGATTTCTCCTCCACCGAAAGTATGGCCACATCCAGCAGTGGTGGTAGCATGGAGTCTCTCAAGTCAAGCACCAGCGAAGGAAACCGAAGTACTTCCAGCTCGGACTCGCGACATTCCTCTTCGCTGAGTTCACACAGTTCTGACTCGGGCCCAACGATTGCCTTCCCGTTGCGAGTCCCAATGGTGGTCCATAACAAGTTGAACATCCTGAGCCCAATTTCGGACAAATCCTCACAGGAACCCGGCTCGGAAACTTCCGATATTAACAGAAATAGCTCGCAGAAACAGTCTCCGGAGGATACAATCGGCGGGACTATTGGGAAAAAAGAAAACGATGAAAACGAGGCTGTGAAGTTGACGGGGCCCAAAAGACGATCTGCTCCGAATAAGGCATTATTGTTTATTACTGGTAATTATTCAAAATTAGGTTTCAAAATAAAAATATTGTAATGACAAAGATGATTTAAAACAGGCCCGGAAATACAAGGATCTGACAGTGGAATATCGCTACATTCCCGAGAGGATGTGAAATCGAGGTCAAATTTCATGAACTTGGGTATCCAGCGAGCGTCGCTCGGTTTGGAAAAATCGGACACTAACAGACAGGCTCTTCCGCAGGATCTCAACGATCTTCCGTTTGATATGCCAAAATTGAGAAGACGAAGAGCTCATTTGCAACAGGTAACATCAACATTGACACAACAGGTCAACATTTGGATTGTATCACATGCTTCAATTATTCATAGGAACCTTGTACCTCTGGAAGTGTTACCTCAGTAGATGTGGGCGATCTTCCGTTTGATATGCCAAAACTGAGACGACGCCTTCGACTGTCGCAGAATCAAAACCAAACCCCCATTCCATCGTCGTCTGGCATGATTTTACAAACAAGTACAGAATCTAGCGGACTATCGTTGGCATCCTCCAGTCTATCAATGAGAGATTCAGATAACAAAACCGCAGTTACTGGAGGTACGTATCATTGCTTATTGCTTATTGCATATACAAAACTGTCGACGGCGTTGCGACTCATTACTAATTTACAACCGTATCACGTTGCGGTTTTTGTTAACATTTCAATCGGAAACGGATGGGTCCCGATCAGATGGGAGGAGTTTTCGAAGGGGTATCATTTTCCGCTTTCAATAATTAATTCCCCGCTCTGTTCGCTACACATTGTGAACAGTTCGATTTCAGAACAATGATTAAAGCATGTAACTCGCACTAATGGCTGTTCTGACAGCAGCATCTGGTGATGTTCGGAAAACAAGATGTTGCAATCCATTGAATTGTATGATTTATGTTCTCCAACGTTCATAAATTATGTATCATCTAGCACAAACGAGCATCTCGTGTGGCATGTGGAATTACGCATCCGAGGGTGGGATTAATCTCTTCTCTTTTACGGGGAATATTTAAAAACGCACCCCTCACGGTCAGACACTACATGTCCAGGTTGGTATCAATACGAAAACAAAGGAATGATTCCAGTTGTACTAAATGGTCATCAGGAAAAGTGAACCCTTCATTGTAGGAAACGCGAAGCATTGCGTTTTTGGTAACATTTGTGCGACATCAATGAACCACAAATAGACGGAGGACGAAGCTTTTCATTCCAGATCCGTCGTTTTGCTTAATGTATTTCCAGTGTCCGGGGTGAGCGATGTTTTGATATGTACTATGAGGTAGCATGAACAACGGGAAAATGTTATAATTTTGAGCACAAAATAAAAATGTAGTGAAAAATTTATATTGGTTCAATTTATTGAAACAATTAGCAGTTTATAGTACCATTAACTAGAATACTTTTGACACATTTGCTAGGTAGTAGACGGTGCAAATGCCTTTTTAAAATTCACTGATAAGCCTTGCATTCATGAAACCGTTACGATAGCTCCTCCGTGGGTCATCTTAACTGAAACATTCCCTCAAGCCTAAATTGAAATCTAGAGTTTTTCCCTAAATTATTTACATTCAGGTAATTTGCACTATTTTTAAGCCTAGAAAAATAAAAATTGGGTAGGTTATATCTATTATACAACCGCAAGGTTTACGTGGGACTACCTTAGCTTAGCAATCTTTTGTTTGTATTGATTAAATTGTTGATTGGTTGAAACAATTTCCGAATTCAATTGAATTCAATATATTTGCTTTGTGAGTAAAGAGATTGAATAAATGCCATGTTTCATGCATTGTGATAGATTATGTTCTTCATTACAAGTAAATTTAATGACAGTCCTTTTACGTTTGTTGTATATTTGGAGAAAATATGCGAACGGAAGAATTATCAAACGATTATTTTATTTTACATTTCCCTCTGAAGTTCGCATCTCTCAAGTGTACGTACTTCTTGAACCGCGAATTTGCTTGAATTGGTGAACTTCAGGCACTCAGTTTGACATGATTTTGACATGTACGTCGAACGCATATTGTTTAATCAATAGGCGTTGTCGCAACAAATGGTTATCAACATGTTGCCTAATCATAAAATGGTATGCGTAGAAATTCAGTGATCAGAAGATATGAAGGCATATCCTTCAGTACAATCTTGAATAACCGAGCCAAAGCGTTGTGATCGTACCCGCTTTTTTAATCTGTGTTAGGAGAACACTTTTTGGGGCGCAAAAAAAACATACGAGTGCAGAAGTACCCCCGCCTTGCAACAATATTCTAGTCTGCACGAAGACAAGTGATTGCAAAAGCACTCGCAGTTTGCATTTATTTGCAAAGCCCATTTACCCAGACACCTTGGTTTTGAAGTCTGTGTTGGGGAAACACATTTCAGTCGGAACAAAAATACCCCCGATTTGCATGTATTTGCAATGCCGATTTCTCCAACACTGCATGGTTTTGAAGTATGTGTTAGGGAACACATTTCAGTGAGAACAAAAGGCCCCATACCTCCATGTATTTGCAATGCCGATTTCCCCAAGGCTGCTTGATTATGATGGCGGTGTTGGGGAAACCGTAAATCGGGCCAATCAGAACGAGGCAGTTAGGGTGTTTAGATAACGTTAACATTTTACAGTTATTCAATAGTTTATCTAATGAAAAATAACATTTTATTAATTGCGATAGATGCGTAGAAATATTCCCTATCAATTGATGCATACATCTATAAAAACGGTTTTTTTTTATTTATTACCTTTACATTTTTGGGTAGCTTATAAACATCAAGAATGTTAACGACCAGTAAAAGGCAAAATGACTTATTTGATGTGCCGTGGACGTGCGTATTTCAACTGGAACAGTTACTTTTATAGCTATGAAAGCAGGGGAAAAACTCTACTAAACCACGACTCATTCCATACCACTAATATTTTCTACTGAAGATTTATTTCAAAACTTTTGATTCATTCTGAAATAATACCCAAATTGATAAACAAGTGGATTAAATAATATAATTTCATAGTGCTACGTCGGATATGCGGTCGTGTTACAGACTTAACCTCCTATATTTTTCTTCAGACGCAAACGCAAAACCTATTTTTTTTCGTGTGAATTTAGGAGTGCTTGAAAACTTTTTCCGATCGATCTTTCCGAGCCCGAAGAGAAACGAAAAGTACATCGCGACCCCCATCCCTTAATGAATTATTAGGCAGCTGGAAATACAAACATATATTCGAATATGATCTTGTATATGTCAACTGGAAAAGAGCGCAGTAATAACTGTTATAGCTATAACAGTTCGGCTGAAAAGTTCATAAGGTAGACGTCTAGCCTCTCGCAAAAATCTACTTGACCATCATAAAGCACCAAAATTTGACAGCAATCGGTCGATTGGTTCGTGAGTTACAGCATTGAGAGTGAAGCAACATTTGTTATTGTGAAAAAATAGAAAAAACACAAATCAATGAAAACGATGACAAAATTGCAAGAATTGGGCTTCGAATTGCTTCCGCATCCACTGTGTTCTCCAGATCTAGCCCCCAACGACTATTTTCTGTTCGCAGACCTGAACAGAATGCTCGCTGGTAAGAAATTTAAGAAAGATGATAAAGTGATTACCGAAACTGGGGCCTATTTAGGAAAAAAACTGAAAGAGTACTAGAAAAATGGTATCAAAAAGTTGAAAGAACGCTATAATCGCTGTATCGCCCTCGAAGGCAATTAATTGAATTAATTGTATTTTGCCAAAAAAAAAAAGTTTTACTGTGTTACGTTATAAACTTTTCAACCAAACTGTTAACACCTAGAAAAAGAATAACGTTTGCGATACTTGCTCACTATTCTCGGGCTCGTCGTATTCTTCTCATGAGGGAAAGAATGAATCATGTTCAAGTTCAATTGATTCTACAAATCCAAAAACAAATTCTATCGACGGTCCTCAGGGTCACCAATAGTTCCAACTAAAAGTTATTTCTAAAATTTCGAAGAATTCTAAAATACTATCTGAATTGATTAATGAGCGAATCAATCAAATTTAGTAGCCCTACATAAAAAAGCGGTCGTATCACATACACAATTCCCCAAAAATTTATAAATAGTTTCAATTTGTTTTTTCCCTTAAGGCAGTATTCTAGTCTAGAAATTTGAGCAAAAAATCATTTTTTCCATCATATTTCTGTAGTTGAGGCATTCAAGAATATACCCTAGAAAGGACGTATCGAAAATTCTATTATTTACCGAGTTAGAGCCATTACAGTGAACATTAAACGCGTTTTTCTCGAAACTAGTTTTTTTCAAACTGGCGTACACGATATCTCAAGTTCTACTGAACCCATTCATGTCAAATTTATATGGATACAGTCTGCAGGCATCTCTCTATCACATAAATCTCTGAAAAATAACATCTTTTAAAGTTTACTATTTTAAAAAAATTGGGAAACACATTTTTTTTTCAAAATCTTTTTTTCCCTGTTGGGTGTAAACCACTGCGTCCATTATTTTGAACTATTGTGGTATTCCCCTTTTTCATACTACATTTTAAGCTTATCTACTACTTATTGATGAAGGAGTAGACTGAAAGTTATAGCGTGATAGGTACCAATCAGGAATAAATATCATCTTGTGCTAAACCTATGTTCTTAAGATGGTATTTACTCGGGCAGTGTCCTGTTACAAGACCAGCAGCTGTTGAGTAATTTTAATACTCGGCGTAATAAATTTTGACGTAGGACTACGTCTTTCATTTCTGTATCGGGGTGGGTGTTCAATGTTTCGAAAACGAGAGAGTGACGCTGGAGTGCAAGGTTTGGAACGTTAATACCACTTTACCGGCTGAATAAAGTGGTATAATAATCACTTCATCCGAAAGATAAAGTGTCAAAGAATTATATGATTGTCACTTATTGGTCCAAAAAATCGATTCAATAGCTTAAAAATTGCTTTGAAAGCAAGCTATTGAAATCATCATTGCTCATTGATGATGATTGGTGATCGCAATGTGTTCCCGAACACGGACACAAATTCTAGGCACCTGAAGAAACCGTCATAGCGAATACATGCAAGTTGTGATTTGTTTTGCTCGCTTGCATTAGTGTTTGGGAAACCATAGCGGACACATGCAAGGTGTTAGTGCTTTTACTCGCATCAGTTTCTGTTCTGCTTTCGCATGAAACAGTCATGAAAATTTGTTTGCGTGTGAATGCGTCCGAGCGAAGGAATATTCGCACCCATTTACACACTCGATCTGGTGTTCCCGTGATGCAATCAGTTATCAGTTACTGTTCTGCGTTCGCATTTGAACAGTCATGAAAAATTGCCACATCACGATAAAAACGAAATGAATTTATGCAAGATTATATAGACTTTATATCGTTTTCACCGTGGAGTGGCGCCCTCAGTTTCTATTCTGCGCATGGAGTGATCATGAAAAATCTTGTGTTATTCTCACGAAAACAAAAATGAATCATGTATCAAACATCTTCAGTTGGTTTTACAAGGCCACTCTAATTCCATCGGTTCGTTTCGGGACCACCAACAAGTTTGAAAGAGTTGAATTTTATGTTAATAACAATTCCATACTTATATTCATCCGCCCACACACTGACAAGAAAAATTTTCAGAAATCTTTCAAAATATTCATTCATTCATGCATTAAGAATTGATTCAGATGCAATTTAAAAAAGACGGGTGGGTAATGTCGGGGACATAACCGGAGTGACGTAGGACTATACAAAGGGGACAGCTTTTGTTAAATATATATTTTAAATATATTGTTTTATTTTCTTCTCCTACGTGAATACCTACCTATCTACCTGAAAAATGGATTAGTTTACTGTTTACTCTTTATGAATATGTTGAGGGTTGAAAAGAACCTTTGGTGTTGTGTTTTTGTTATCACTCGATATTCCCATCTTGTTCGGTTAAACCTTCCTGTTTAGCTATTACGTTTGCCACTCTCCACAGCTTTCACAGTTGGAAAATTTCTTCCTATCCAGCTTGTGACATATTGTTCAGTAAATTACATTTAATGCGACGTGCCGGAGAAGCACTTTGCCACTCACTGAAACTAATTGTTGCCTTGATGAGCGCCGAACCGAAGCTGCTCTGTTCTTGATGCGGGTTTTCTGATTGTCGTGAGCAGCTTTGCAAGCCAACTCGAGCACTCCGACGGCCGAAACTCTATAATCGCTGTTAGGTATACTGGTGCTCCGGCATCAATCCGTTCGGCCTAGTTACCCTTGCGGAGCAATCAGTGAATGCGACCAACAGAGAACTGGAGACCTGCACGGTTCGAGTGAGACTTTGCCTTTCCCTTGACTTGCTTAACTTAACGGGCTGCTGTTCTATAAATAACCCAACAATGATCAATATCAACTGTCTCCGCTGTCCGGTTCGCTTGAACAATGGAAGAACTGAAATAATACCCTTACGCCTAAATGGCTACTACTGTGTAATTCACCATAATGTAATGGAACAGAAAACTTAACGCCCAAATGGCTACTACTAACTACTATGTAATTTACAATTTATAGAAACATAAACATATGTACATTTACACGATAAAAACCCGGCTATGTTACAGATAAAATGCTAATGAGCCTGATAAATAAATAAATGGGATAAAAAAAAATACGGGTGGGTAATGTCGGGGACATAACCGGAGTGACGTAGGACTATACAAAGGGGACAGCTTTTGTTAAATATATATTTTAAATATATTGTTTTATTTTCTTCTCCTACGTGAATACCTAACTATCTACCTGAAAAATGGATTAGTTTACTGTTTACTCTTTATGAATATGTTGATGGTTCTGAAAAGAACCTTTGGTGTTGTGTTTTTGTTATCACTCGATATTCCCATCTTGTTCGGTTAAACCTTCCTGTTTAGGTATTGTGTTTGCCACTCGCCACAGCTTTCACAGTTGGAAAATTTCTTCCCATCCAGCTTGTGACATATTGTTCAGTAAATTACATTTAATGCGACGTGCCGGAGAAACACTTTGCCACTCACTGAAACTAATTGTTGCCTTGATGAGCGCCGAACCGAAGCTGCTCTGTTCTTGATGCGGGTTTTTTGATTGTCGTGAGCAGCTTTGCAAGCCAACTCGAGCACTCCGACGGCCGAAACTCTATAATCCCTGTTAGGTATATTGGTGCTCCGGGACCAATCCGTTCGGCCTAGTTACCCTTGCGGAGCAATCAGTGAATGCGACCAACAGGGAACTGGAGACCTGCACGGTTAGAGTGAGACTTTGCCTTTCCCTTAACTTGTCCTCCTTTGTTACTTCCACGATGCCGATGCCGTACAACCACACGGGTTTACGGTTTGAAAGAAAATAAGATATTTTTTTGGGGTCCGCGTGTTTTATACTCTAGCGGTACACACTCACAGGATAGAGACAAATCGGCAGACTCAGCCAGAGGGGCGAGTCCAACGAGACGAACGAATGACCGTTAAAAGGGAGCGATGGCAAAAAAAATACATTCATTACGATTTTTTCGCTCGTTGGATTCACATGCAGGCTAAAAAGGGTCCTTTTCAGGATCACAAAATTATCTTCAATCTAAAGAGTTTATTATTTTGTTATCACTTGATATTCCCATCTTGTTCGGCTAAACCTTCCTGTTTAGCGATTTGTTGCCACTCGCCACAGCTTTCACAGTTGGAAAATTTCTTCCCATTCAGCTTTGTGACATGTTGTACAGTAAATTACATTCAATGCGACGTGCCGAAGCACCAGTCAGTGTCGCATTGGAATTTAACCGATTTTAACCTGTAATTGAACATTTGCGATGACAGTGGTACAGTGTCGACTTTCGATGTGGGGTCATAATTTGGATCTCTATGTTTACAAAAATGTCCAACTAAATAAGTCGCATTACATCCAATTACCGTCCAATTAGCTAAATGTCGAACTAATTGTAAATTACTGTACTTTCAATCTGGAAACAATTTAAGAATTGGTGAAAATTGAATAATCAGGAAAATCCCCAACTATCAATAAGCTCAGAACAACTGCCAAATTCACATACTCATCAGATCCTTGCAAACAAATTATGAAACATTCAATTTGTGTTTTATTATTATTTTGGATAATGTTTTAGAAAGCATTGAACTGTATTTCCTAAACTCTTTTTTGGAAGGATTAATGGCCCTGAAAAGCGCCTTGTTTTATGGAATGGTTCCAATTTAGAAAACTTAGTACTCGTGGTTTTGAAAAAAACCATTTCGAACGCCCTCGATGCCGCCTTGATCTGGATTTGCCACCAAAGCAGTTTGTATAAAGAACAAACTTTTTTCTTCTGCTACCTGATGCCGTTTTGCGATTGCGTTTGCCACTCGCCACTCGCTGCAACTGCCTGTTGTCTTGATGTCCACCGAACCGAATGTGTTCTGTTCCGATTGCGGGTTTTCTTATCGTCGAGAGCAGCTTTGCCAGCTAACTCGATCACTTCGGCGGCCGAAACTATATAACGCCGGCTAGGTGGACTGGTGCACTGGTACTAACGCGCTCGGCCTAGCTACCCTTGCGGGGAACTCCAGATCAACACGGTTCGAGCGGGATTTTGCCTTTCCCTTCATTTTCCTCCTTTACCATGTCCAGACATGGCTGCTTGGGTTGGTTTGTTGATGTGTTGTGATGCGAAACGATGTGGTGTACGATTTGAATGAGAATGATCGTTACGGCAGCGGAGCGGGGATTTTTAAGCTGACTGGCTGGTAGAGAATTACGCATGTGTGAGACTGCGACCAATGTTTCGTTAATTTTTTTCTTTTTCCTTTCCAATCGTGCTTCATTCTATTTCGCTGCTGCTCTGGTTGCCCGTTTTGGTCGGTACGATTTGAGGAGCACAAAATGGACCAATCAAAAATGGGCACATAGTGCATTTTTACAATACTTGATATTTCACAATTATTCAATTATTTATCTCAAGAAAAATGAAATGTTATTCGTTATGATAGATGCGTAGATATATTTCCTATCAATTGATGCAAAAACCTTTGCGATCTATTGAGAAATGCTCGAGTTATAAGCGTTCCAAATCTTGCATTTTTTCCTACTTGTTCAGTGCCTAGATTTCCATTTCACCCCCTATATCTTCCGGTTAGACGTAGTCCTACGTCAAAAAAAAAAGATTACCGAGCCAACGGTAGTCTACCTTGCGGTTATATCACAGATATAACCCGCTTCTAGTTTTTTCGCCTGTTTAAGTTTTGCAACCATCCAATTGGCTGTCACTTTCCGGTCTTCCCATTTTTTCAGCTCGCTTTCAACACACAGTCGGAGAGTCCACAGAACGGTTCTGGACCAGCGAATGGTGATTTTGAGCCGTTCCTGGCAAGTTCATCTGCTCGCTCGTTGATCTTTATACCACAATGGCCAGGAATCCAGTACAATTGTACCGAACTTATCTGACTTAATTGCCGTAAAAGGGAAATGCATTCCCAGACAATTTTTGAAGAGCACTTGAAGGCATTTAGAGCTTTAAGTGCCGCTTGACTGTCAGAGAATATGCAGATGTTAGCATGTCTATACTTTTTTTTGAGGCAGACATTTAGACATTCTATTATTGCAGCTATTTCTGCCTGAAAAACTGTTGGCCAATTTCCCATAGCCACAGAGATTTTTGTTCTGGGACCATACACTCCAGCACCTGTTCTGATTCCCATTTTCGACCCATTAGGTTAGAATATGATTGAACCATTACGAACGATGGGGCCACCTTCATCCCATACTGAGCGAGAATGTTCGATCACTCTGTATGGAATGTCATAATTGGTCCTAGGTTCATCCAATCATTGTTCATCTCTGAGGCTGGTCCAATGGGTAAAAGAATCAAGATGCTCAAGTGATCAGTTTTGTCCCCGTCTAGTATTTTTTTTCCATCTTTTAAGCTTTAAAGCGCTTTTTTTAGCCTCAAGCTGAACATATTGGTTCAAAGGTACCAGGTGAAGGATAGCCTCCAATGCCTTTGAGGGTGTATGTCGCATTGCTCCAGTAATTGCAGCATCTTTACTGATTCAGAATCTGTTTGATTTTTTGTTTTAGATAACCAGAAAGGCTGGAGTCGTGTACGTCATGACACAACTTTTTTTTAACCCTCTCACCTCAACACCTCTTAACTATTATAGTTATGAATATTATTTCTCCGTTCAATTTTTGTTTATTGTTAAAAGAGAGATGAACAAATAATGATATAATGGATACTAAAAATATCGTTTGTTTTATTTTTACGGAGCTCGAAAAAACGTCCGGAGTTCGTGTCTCTACACTAGAATACCCCCTTAAGAAATAGTTTGAACTTGTACAGGGTTTATTCATGTTTTGAAGACATGATAACTACCCATGCTGCTACCCTCGATTGTAATTCCTTGGAATATTTATAATCAAATACAAGCAGAATATTTTTCATTTAATTGAATATATTAGGATGGGGAGTGTGGTCCCGTGGCCGAGTGGTTAACGTCACACTGCCATGCCGGGGGTTCGGGTTCGATTCTCGTTCTGGTCGGGGGAAATTTTTCGTTAGAGAAATTTCCTCCGACTTGCACTGTGGTCACGTGTATTCTAGAGCTTGCCACTCAGAATGCATTCAAGGCGTGTTATTTGGCATGGAAATCTCAACTAAGTACTAATAAAAAATGACGCAAGTAATACTATGTTAAGAAGGTTGGGTAATGAGTTATCCATTATTTTTGGGTGAAATTCAAAACTTTTTTTAATTGCTTCGGATTGTCCGATTTGGGCACCGTTTTGATGTAAAATTTGTTGCCATTCTAAAGGTAACTTTATAATGTCTTTATCATAGAAGTTTTGACCCTTATTGGAGAAAAACTCAAGCAAAAGATTTTTACAATATTCTCTTGATCCTAATTTCTTATCACTCTGGAAATTTTGCAATGCGAGGAAAAGGTGGCAATCGCTTGGTGCCAGCTCCAGACTATGTGGTGGATGCATTAAAATATCCCAATCAAGCTGTCGGAATTGTGTGGCCTTGCGTTGTCTTGATGGAACACAGCTCCTCTTCTGTTGGCCAATTCTGGACGTTTCTGGTCAATCGCTAGCTTCAAACGGTCCATTTGTTGATAGTAGAGATCTGAATTTAGCACTAAAAAAATTAAAAGAAAGTTTGAAATAAAAATTAAAAATAATTTAAAAAGTTTTTAAAATAAATCAAATTGCAAATTCATTCAAATTCAAATTCAATTGCAAAATCAAATTTTATTGCAGTATCGACACCATAAACACCATTCT
The DNA here is from genome assembly GCF_029784135.1 of Toxorhynchites rutilus septentrionalis. Classification (NCBI taxonomy): domain Eukaryota; kingdom Metazoa; phylum Arthropoda; class Insecta; order Diptera; family Culicidae; genus Toxorhynchites; species Toxorhynchites rutilus. Next base: position 155,325,359 of record NC_073745.1, read on the forward strand.
CAATTTCAGCGACCTGGCTTGCATTTTCGCCTTTATAAAAGAAAAAGTGTGAAATGTACCGAATTTTCTCACCCTGGTACTCACAACTCAATGGAACAAACAAAAAACAGCAAATGATTTTTTTAACTGTGAAATGTCACCTTTACAGCGAGCCTTAGCCATATTGATCACTAAAGCCAGCCAGAAAATAATGGATAGCTTTTTCCTAATATTGTATTGTAAATCGCCGTACTGAAGCGTTCTGGAAAACAAATGATGGTTAATAATTATGTTAATCGATTCTATTTATGTTTTCAGTCGATAGAAATTCTAAAGAAAAAAATCGTTTTTTTCTTGCCGATATTTTTTTTTACACATATAATCAAACAAACCCAAAGACATGAGTAAAATGTATCAGTAAGTCTCAGTCGCTTATTTCGGTTTGAAATGTAACATTAACTTAATGTAAAAGGAGGAGCTACATTTTCCGGCAAAGCTGATGAAGGTCCCATTAACCCTTTCGCGTACAACATCGAGTCTCACTCGTGGTGTACTTGCATAACATAAGGTGCTAGAACGCTCAACAGAGTAGTGAAATCACTTGATGTGTGACGTAATCAATTATACGGACAGTGGTTAACTAATATCTCTAGTTTATAGGACAAGTGAAGACTTTTGATTCACTTTTTGATTTCAATCACTTCCATAATTTTTGGACCGATAATTTAGTATCAGATGAATCGTTACAAAAATTACTCCGCGTCACAAAAAAACCTACACTAAAAAATTTGTAGCTAAACTAAAAGAGTGGTGTCCACTCAATGTCTTCATTTTTCAAAAAGTTATGAGTCATTTAAAAATCGCTCAAATTTTCATAAGTTGCACTTTATTTTTTATTTGTAGAAATATTATATTGTTAAATATGACCAATTTGTCTCCAAGCAACCGAACAATGTACCACAGTTCTCTCTTGAAGAGAGATTACTCCGCAAACATGTATAAACAACTAACGCTACCATTTTTTTTCCAACCTTCGAGGGTAGAGAAGCAAACAAGTTGATTTCCAATGGATTTTTTTCTTGTCTCATTCAATTCTTTTTTGTGAGTTTTCCACCCCCACAGATGCTAACAACTAGTAATAACGGAGCTGCTCGAACAAGCAGTAGCCAATGTTTAATACGTGGCTCATTGACACATGCGGTGTCCCATGAACGATTCACATTCGATGGTATGGAAAACACGTTTTCCACGGTTTAGGGTCGTCGCGATGTTAGAGAGGAAGGAGGGGCTTATCAACATGTGTGGAATAAGTAATGAATTAATCAGACACAACGTATTTACAGTGTGTACAAATGGTGCACAATTGCTTATGTTTGATTTTGTGCGCTTCAATGGGCGAAACTCGAAGCACGTTGTGATAATCGTTGTGGATGATTATGTTATTACGATTTTTTTTTCTTAAATATGGAATGGCACTATAAACCATTAGCATTGACGCTTTGTTTCTTGGAGCATATATGCTTTACAATTCACCCGATAAAACATTTCGGTGATATTAAACCTCATTGTAGGTAAACACCAGTCATCTGCGATTCAATTATAGCTAGAGTCTAAGATCATACTACCAATATAACCAACCAACTCATGTTCTCATCAACAATTTCAGGGTTTTTCAAACAAAGTCTCACATTGAATTTGAACGAATGCAGTGTCAAGCCAGCGAAGAAGTTTGGAACGCTTGATCTGGGGCTCAATTTCAATGCAGCTCGATCAAACATCGATCTCATCGATGCTTCCATTCCACTAGACAGACAAGGGTATGCATTTTGTTAGACATGTTTCCCATACGTCAGTACTAATAAAATATTCTTACTCACCCAGCTGGTACCACGGATCAATCAGTCGAATAGATGCCGAAAAAATCCTGCGGCCATTGGGAGAAGGTAGCTTTTTGGTACGCAACAGTGAATCAACTAGACAGGACTATTCTCTCACGTTGAAGTAAGTATCTGTTTTCTTAGAAAACCTTTTCCCTAAGCCCAACTACCAACCTTTGAACTTGTTGTTTCAGGAGTGCCAAAGGCTTCATGCACATGCGAATACAGCGCGATCAAGAAACGGGTCAATTCATTCTCGGACAGTTCAGCCGACCCTTCCCGACGATACCGGATATGATAAGACACTTCTGTTTGAATCGGCTGCCGGTGCGTGGTGCTGAGCATATGTGCCTTCTGGAACCGGTCATTGCGCAGATTCTCTAAGAGAGCAGGCATATTTGTCGATGAATCAAAAACAAACCCAAACAAAAAACAGTCATCATCAGTAGTTTTGCTTGTGGTGCAGCCGCAGTTCACAAAGTTTAGAAAGTAGCAATTAGCGGAAGAGATACCTAACAGAGCAGAATACACTAATATTGCAGCATTTTCTGTGAATTCTATGGATAGCGTAGAATTTCAACTGTCATTGGGATGCACCGAGATAAGCAAGAAGCTAGAACTGTGTTACGTTCCTTTCGACCTGCGTATTTTCAATTTTCTTTCCAGTTTTTGTTTTCTTTTAACTTGTGACAATAAACATTAAATTTCGTTTCACGAAAGAGAAAATTGTACAGAAGAGATTGTTTGAAGTGAACTTAGAATCTAGATACCACTTTGTGCGAACGTTTCAATGGCCATAAGTTTGTGCAGCACTTATTATATTGTGATACCGCGACTTTGTTGATGATTAATAACTATTAACGTACATTTGTGGATTTTTATTCTTCGAATTACGTACAAACTACTTAAATATGGTTTCAGGCGTAAACGATTGTGTTACCAAATCTAGAAGGGGAAGCAGAACACTAAGAAACGTTGTGAAAGGAAATGCCAAAATTGGACTGTGAAACGGGATATTTGCAATTTTATATTCGATTTAAGTAACGAAAAAGTGCAATACAGAAGAAAACAAACAACAGCAAATACTTTTTATCACATTTTTTTGGTTTATTTAGCTTACAGCAGTTAATTGTAAGTGAGCAATCATAACATACTCACTATGTGTGGCAGTAGACGCAGTAATAGTGCAGAATTCGAGTGAAATGTCAACAGGATTATTTTTCTCCATAGATGCAACGGTTTATCCAACGCAGGCAGGAACAGTACAGAACATACATAAGTGGAAGCCAAAACTGAAATTTCGTGAAAAGAGTTTAAGTAAGATTGGAAGCGTGTAACCTGTATTCTATTTGACAGAATAATTGTAGAACACATATTAACAGATGTATAGAGTTTAGAATAGTGATCACCAGGATTGATTAGTTTTCTCGTTATCATGCAGAGAAGCTGATAATCTACGAGTGAATCAATACTATTGATTTTTGAGAAAAGAAAACCGAAAAATACCCGAACACATATTGAAAGAATCACGTAGTGATGGAAAATATTATTGAAATAAAAAAGTATATTGAAAAAACATTTGTGTTACTGTATTTTCTATCTTCGAACATCCCAATTGAAAAACAAAACATAATTGACGATGATGTACCCCTATTGTCCTATTTTAATTAATGAAAAATGAACAAAAATGAACACAACGAATCAATCGGCCATCAGGAAGGGGGTCAAAGTGGTGGGACAACCCTTCAAGCATACAAACCGATCAAGCTAAATAAAACCATTTAATAATAAATACAGTAGAACCCCCATTATCCGCGAGCGGATAATCCGCGGTGCGGTTTATCCGCGAAAGCCAGTTCCATAGTAGGTTTTTGTTCTTCTGTTTTGGTCATGACTTTCACATTATTTGACTACTGATGTACACGATCTTACAGATGGATAGTTCAATGATTCCTGTATTGATAAAACATTGTTTTCATACTGAAATATCTGTTCTTTTTTTTGTGTGCGTACCTCATTCTTAGTCATTTGTTGTGTTATCCGCGATTTTCGTGATTCGCGGTGAGCTAGCCCGACTATTCCGAGGATAATCGGGGTTCCACTGTATTGAAATTTCGCTTTAAGGGATACATATTCGTTCTCTTGAAACACTACGATAAAAAAAAACTGCTTTCCTACATAACGGACGTGTCAAAAAGTATCGTTCTCTATCTGAATTTAGGCAGCTTGCTGTACACTGTTGCCTCAGTGGAAATTCGGTTCAGACTGAAGTAAAGTTGCTTCCAGATATTGCAGATATTGACGAAAGACGAAAATAAATTGTTCTGGTTTCCAAATTAACACATTGTCTGTCTGTTACGTCTGTTACGGATGGATCACGAAATAACCAGTGTTTTCTACACTTGAAGGTTAAATCCATGGTTTCCCAAGAATCTAACAAGGCCTACCGATACCTCGCCTTCGTCTCATCCACGTCGAACGAAACGATCTCATTCGTGGAATCCGAACAAATGAAGCGTTCAAGTTTGCGCCAAAACGTGCGGTCCTTAATATGTTAAGCTGAGTGAATTAGGTTGTTTCAGTTTGTTTTGTTCAACTATATAATCAATAGCTAAACGTAGTTGAAAAAGCAGTTAAATAGGTTTGATCATCGAGTCGTTCAAAGATCATTACAATGTTTGGTTTCGTTCGTAGCTGAAATTCTTTAGGCTACGTTTAACGACGGATTCCAGTGAGAATCATATTGAAGACGAAATCAGTAATGTAAATGAATTGTGTTTCAATATTCAATTGCGTTAATCGCACGTGTTCATTTTAGGTTGTGCGAAATATTACTACAAATGTGTAGACCGCAATGCATTTTTCTAACAAGGACAAGACTGATTTTCTAATTTATGTTAGGGAAAAGCCTTGCGGTCTACACAATGTGGAAAATATTTGGTTGGGGAAAAAGAAATGTCGTATATTGTCAATATATGGCAACACTCAAACATATCTTGTGTTGTACTTATCGCATCGGGTCATACTATACGGCTATTTAAAGACGACAATCTATGCTACAAGTGTCGATTTGACAGTATTGTGATTGTCCTTTTCAGTCTCAAGTTATATCGCGTCAAAGATGGAGTCCACCAAGCAAGAAATTCGCCATATTTTACGTTTTTACTACCTGCAAGGCAAAACTGCAACCAAGGCGGCCGAAAAAATTCGAGTAATTTATGGACCCGATACTGTAACGATTCGCACAGCACAGCGTTGGTTTGATCGATTTCGTTCTGGTGTAGTGGCTGTCGAAGATACACCCCGTACTGGTAGTCCAATCGTCGTGGAAATCGATAAAATCGTTGAAATCATCCAAGTAGACCGGCATGTGAGCACTCGTTCGATTGGCCAGGAACTGGGTATAGACCATAAAACCGTTTGGAACCATTTGCAGAAGATTGGATTCCAAAAAAAGCTGGATGTATGGGTGCCACACGAGTTGACGCAAAAAAATCTTTTAGACCGAATCAACGCCTGCGATGCACTGCTGAAACGGAACGAACTCGACCCATTTTTGAAGAAGATGGTGACTGGTGATGAAAAGTGGATCACGTACGACAACCTAAAGCGAAAAAAGTCGTGGTCGAAGCGCGGTGAGCCGGCCCAAACCATCGCCAAGCCCGGATTGACGGCCAGGAAGGTTTTGCTGTGGGATTGGAAGGGAATCATCCACTATGAGCGGCTCAACTATGGCCAGACCCTCAACTCGGTTCTCTATTGTGAGCAGCTTGACCGCTTGAAGCAGGCGATTGACCAGAAGCGGACAGAAATGATCAATAGGAATGGTGTTGTTTTCCACCAGGACAACGCGCGGCCTCATACATCTTTGATGACCCGCCAGAAGCTACGGGAGCTCGGATGGGATGTCCTATTGCACCCACCGTATAGTCCGGATCTGGATCTGGAAGTGATTACCATCTCTTCCGGTCCATGCAAAACGCTCTTGGTGATACTTAGTTGGCCTCAAAAGAGTCTTGCGAAAACTGTCTGTCTGAGTTTTTTGCAAATAAGGAGGGGGAGTTTTAGGGGGGGGGGGGGCATAGTGAAGTTGCCTTCTAAATGGCAACAAGTTTGCGAACAAAACGGCGCATATTTAATAAAGCGTCAAATTTCGATCAGAAATACGACATTTCTTTTTCTCCAACCCTATATGAGGTACACCGGGGCAAGTTGAAACGATTTTTTGGAAGTTCAACTTGGAAGTTATCTTAAAAAATCACTAAACCACTAAATTGAAATCTGTTTGTAGCATATACAAGGTATAATAGATGACTTTCGATAAAAAATAGGGATTCACACTGGATGTTTCGAAAAATATTAATTTTGAAAATGTTTAGTTTTCATATGCATTTTTCCCGTTGTCTCGTAGATCGGGGTAAGTTGAAACACGGAACTATCATGAGTTTAATGTGCGGGTTTGCTTCTCGAACTATCTACAACTGATTTATGAAACACTAAATTGAAAGAATTACATATAAACATTTTGAAAAAAGGGTTTTGGTTTTGGTGAGATGTGGGGAAGTAGTTTAACCGTTTGAGTGCGGAGCAAATTTCGTTAGCATATGCCAAAAATGCGGATGAGTTCTGATATATTTAAAAAAATACTAAAAAGCTTAGATAACTGATTAGGTCACAAAAGTTGTATTAATATGAAAAAACACATCAAAAGTGAGTTTTATGAAATTTACTAACATAAACTTACTTATCTATACATAATTATTTTTTTTGAATAATGAAAAATAATATTTAAACAATTTCATTGAAAATTATGGTTTGCTGCACAAAGCGCGTGAAGTTCTATTTAAAAAATGTCCACGAAAGACGAAATCCTACGTTAAGAGGTGCGAAGTCAAAAACAATAACATAGAACAAGAAGAACGCTATCGCGCTCCCCGCACTTTTCGCATACAACAAGAGGAGCGCTATCGCGCTCCCCCTTATTCAAACGGTTAATACACACAAAATGGACACTACATACTAGGAATTAATATACGAAACAATAACATCAAGAATACCTTTTCAGACGATTTCATCTCAGAGTAGAGTCACTCGAAACGGTTACTAATGAGGTTTAAGGGATCATTCAAATATTCAAATATTACCTAACGCACTCAAAAAGAGGGGAGCTTATGGCTTGTGGAAACTTGTTTAGGAATAAATCCAACTAAATCTAAACATTTTTTATGCAAATAACCATTGATTACATGTTATGTCGGCAAGAGTAAGTCTAAAATAGTAAAAAAGTTGATGGGTCTGAGCCTAGGGGCACGGACGGGATCTTGACATAGGACTGTGATTGTGTGTAGTAATTGCATTTAAATTGAGTTTTTCATTGTTCAAAATCTGATTTTTTTTCTCTTTTGATACATCAAATGAATTCCCTGGAAAAACCGTTTCCTGTATGTACTTGTATTCTTTAAATGGGTTAGGTGACACAACGTGGTAGAATTCGGTACCACATTCTGTTCAAAAATGTACACAAAAATACCATTAAAGCCATTACTACCCTCTTCTTCTATTTATTCAATCATGCAGAAGAAGAAAAAGAGTCATCATGTATCATTTTTAAACACAAGTCTAAATAGTTAAGACCTAAGCAATCTATTATTACAAAAATATATTATAGATAAAAATAGCATTATCCTCTTCGTTACCACGTTGACCGGAACATTGTTTGAAATAACTTTATAGCCCCATTAGATCGCGACTACTCAAGCTATCATAATCTGATTTACGTGGGTATACCCTTTCGATCTTTTGAATCAGCAGCCATTTAAATTCATTTATTGCATTTTCACATAACCAAACAACATACTCGATATTATGACATCCTGGACCACAATTACACAAATTGTTAGTAGTGAGACCTACACGATAAAAACATGAATTGAGCACAAATTGATTGGACTGTACGTATAATATAAAATTAATGCCTATTATCGGTAAATGGAGAATAATTCATTTTACGCATCAACTCACATTATGAGCTAACGCCCGAATTTACGCAAACATATTGCTCGTTGCGTCGGGAAGGAAGCGAGTGGATAAAGTAATCGAGAGAAAACATACCCAATCAAATCGTCAAATTATAATTTTTTTTACTATATTCACTGTTCATGTTTCAAGCAAAAAATTGTGGATAAATTTCCTGTCTAATGATATATAACGCAACATATGTCGCAATAACTATTTTGAGTAATATGCGTTTGAAAACTCTTAATAAATCGTTACATTTTTCGTAGAGTGACGTAGAGATATAGAAATCGAAAACATAGTCCTATGTCAAAAACTGCGTTACGTAATACTTGGACGATCCCTAGTTGTAAAGTTAACAAATTTGACTTGTATCATGTATGTGTATTCATAAATTATCTAGCACATACTGAGGAACGAAATATGAATGATTCATATTTCTTAAGTTTATCATCATTCATTCATACAGCAATCATCGACAAATAACATCTGACATCTGCAGCAATGTTTAACAAATAGTCGATTTTCACTGGTTTCAACTTACCCCAGGGTTGGAAAAAACATGGGGTGAGTTTAAATGCTCAGAGCTGTACGGAAAAATATTTTTCAGTTTAGTTTTCAAAACCACTACACTTGATTATCCCTATTTGATTATCTGACGTGCGATTCTGGCGATATTTTTGAAAAAATCAGTGTTTTTGGACCGACTCAGTCAACGCGCAAAAATGTTTGATTTGGTTTCACGGAACAAGGAAGATTGAACAAAGGCGCGGATTGCATTAAGGGGGGACCCCTGTCTGGAAGGTCGGAAAATAATGAATTTTCATGGATTTTGTTCGGATGTTACGAATAAAGTGAAGTGTTCGGGTATTTTGATTATTGTTTAAGGTATATTTGAAGATGCATTTTCCATTTTTTGAGTGCAAGTATAATGATTATGACGCTGATGACAGCTGGATGCATAGATGCTGTCTGAAAATCGGCACCTTGCTGGTGGTATCGGTTCTGAAGCAACGGGGTGTCCTAGAACAAATTCCAATGAATATTTTGAAACTTTAGAACAATACCTAAAGCATTACATAGGGGTTTTTGAGAATTTGAAAAATTGCCAAAACGGCGGCCATTTTTGTTAAAAATTATATATTTTTCATGGAAAATCTCTAAACAGCGAATTTTAAAAAAATGAAAAAATGAAATATAAAAAAGGCTATGTATCGCCTTAGATAATCCGTTTTTACATGCTGATAAAAAATTTCAGCCAAATCGGTCGAGTAGATCCTGAGTTATCGATACCACCAGTGGAAATAACATGGTTTCGAGAAAAACATGTTTCAAAATTCGTACAGCAATACTATATCCCTTGAGGTGACGTCATACTTTTGGCTGTGACTTTCCAACGAAATCAAATATCGAAAAATCCTCCAAGAACAACATTTCTGAGGGCATAAGTTTCCCAAAAATGCAAAAAACATAAATTCATTTCAACTTGCCCCGGTGTATCTTATTGAACATTAGAAGCTCTATTTTCAACGCTATTTCAACATATTAACTATTGGTTATCTTATAATTATAATGCAATTACGTTACGTTAGATTTACTAGCAGATGGCGCAGCGAGTAAAATAATGATGGTTTGAAATTCGTTTGTTTTTTTCAGAAAAATCAAAAAAATTCTTCAAAACTTCTTCGGTTTCAAGTATTCTTTCTACGCTGAAAATTCTAGAAAATCGTCATTTTACATTGTTTCATTCATAACATATGTAACATATGAAGAACGGCTTGGTATGAGTGTTGTAATTTCCATTTTTTTCTCTAGGCAAACGGTGGGAGGAATATGTTGCACTTCCAAGAACTCAGATCCTTCTCGTATCGGCCGAACGGAATTCCTTACATAATCAATTGGCGAATTTAAGCTAAACTGACTTAGCTCATGCGACACCTACATTAGAGCTCAGAACCACAAAAGTGATGTTTGTTTAATCAACGCATTTAAAAGCAAGATTCAGTCGTGATTATTCATTTTATTTCTATTTAGATCCATTTGAATCTATAAATATCGTGAGTATATGGTAAGAAGGTTACAGTTTTGTATATTTACGATGATTTCAATTAAGGATGAAACGGATAGTGGTTTGGCCGAATAGCGGATTATAATTTACCACTGGTTAATTTTGAATACTGTTATAAAGCTCATACAGTTATGAATTGATTCGACAATTGTAGAGAGACCAGAGTGTTATGAGTTGATAATAGCTAATATTTTATATACACTCGACAAAAAATTAGAGGAACAGAGTGCGAGGTCGGTAATTTTAAGTGATTTTTGACATGCTGTAACTTCGTGAAAAATCTACGCATATAGATGGGATGTACATCATTTTGAAGCTACAACTGTTAGAATATTTTATCAACATATTTTTATCTTGGTGTGTGTAGGTGTAGTGGGCAACAATATCAGTAAGAAATGAAAAATCGATTTTTCTTTGTTTTTTTAAGAATATTTCGGACTAACATATTTTTTTGCAAATCAACTCAACAGCAAATCCAATTAACCTTATCAACCAGCTTTCATTTGGTTCCAAGAACGTTCCTGTAGGACCTTCCCATACAGAGATAAATAATTATTTAAATTCTTGCATCGATTTAAAAAAGTGCCAAAAAGAGGATTGTTATAGTGCTATACAAAATCCACTGTAATTCTGCAAATATCGCAGCAAGTTCTAATGTTTGTAGGAACATGTTTAGCCTAGTGTATTCCCTGAACATCTGTGAACGTTTCACATTGATTCGTTCAGTCGTTTTTTCTAGCCGATTGTTCAAAGTTTGGAGTAAATTAGAGGAGCATTTAAACGCAAATCGTAACAGAAGTAAATAATCCTACGCGCTTCAAAAACACGAATGAAATCCAAAATAAAACTGTAATCTGTAACTACAGATTCTTGGTTTAAAAAAGTCCAAAAATCTGTAGAAATACAAATTATTCTGCAGATATGGTAACCCTGCTTCAGACAATAAGAATGTGAACTTTGCTATAAAGCTTGCTAGCGTTGAGACAAAGTTCAAAAGTTATTCCATGGTTCGTAAACTGACTAAAAAGTCGATAGTCGATTGGAGATAAGAGTATGCAATTTTTGTGCGATTGTGTAGTTACGCTATTCGCCGCATTGGTGTCCGGTGCTCTGGTGGCACATATCATTTGTGAAGATAAAAGTACACTGTTTGATCGAAGCCAAATATTTGACACAAAAACATAAAATTTGATCAACGTGTACTCATTAAATATATTTGACACAAAACACAAAGAGCAAATACAGTGGAACCCCGATTATCCGCGGTACGGATTATCCGTGAAAGCTATCTTCATAGTCAATACATAGGCCTTTCCCGAGATTGTCAGTGGATAATAGGCAAATGCACTTTTGTTTTGGTCATGGCTTTCACGTAATCTGATCACTGATGTAAACGACCTGGTAGATGGATACGTTAATGATTTCTGTATTGATAAAACATAGTTTTCATGCTGAAACATCTTTTTTCCGTGTTTGGAACTCATTTTTCAGTCCTTTATTGTGTTATCCGTGATTTTCGTTATTCGCGGTGAGCTAACCAGACTATTCCGCGGATAATCGGGGTTCTACTGTATTTAGTTCTTGTACAGTACTTGTTCGCTAACTGGGCTAGAAAGACGATTGTGTCACATTTACCAGAAACCTACTCATTCGAAAGACAAATACCCGAATGCGACAGCTACTCGAGTTTAACATCTACCCGAACTGACACTTACCCGAAAGAAGGATATATTCGAATAATACGCAAATTTTATTATTAGGAAGTATTTGTATATTTATTTCTAATCAGTGTTATATAAAGATTATATTTGTCTCGTATGTTCATTTCCATTTAAAAAGTATTTTTCGTGGGTAGTGCAATTTGAGAAATAGGGGGCTGTCCACATACCACGTGGACAACTTTAGTGGGTGTAGGGGGTACGAAAATGTCCACGCTTGTCCGCGGTGAGGGGGATGGGAGTACAGATGATGTCCACGTGGACACGTTAAACAAAAGTTTTTTTTAAAAGCCATATTTTCCATATTTATCCATAAAATGATTATGTCGGATATATTTCCATATCAACGAACTTCTCCGCTCAAATATGTATTCTAAATGAAACTCACATAAACGGTGAGCGATCAAGTTTCCATTGGAAGTAGATGATCATTGTTTTCAACTTCTAAGCTACGCCATTTGAGCATTAACTGAACTCTGTGTTCTAGGTCCAAGTCTACAGAGAGTAAGTTTGACATGGCGAACTGCTGATACATTTTTTATCTGCAGAGTACATGTGTACTTGAAGAAATAACCGGAATATTCGGAGGATTATCTAAATAATTTGGGAAGGACGAAACGAGTGCTATCCAAATCTCTATACCTGCACTTGTGTATTAAAAGAATCAGATACAGTCCACCTTTTCTGAGTACCCTCGTCCCCGAATATTTCCCGATTTTTGGGATGTTATCTTCAATACAGTTGAGTTGGGTATGCTCAGCACCGGAGATCGGTTTTTTTGGTGGATCACTTTGGATCACGGATTGGGATGTTACAAGTGAGATTTCCGTTAATTAGCACATGTTATTACAACATTCGTGTTTTTTGACGTAGGACTACGTCTAACCGGAAGATATAGGGGGTGAAATGGAAATCTAGGCACTGAACAAGTAGGAAAAAATGCAAGATTTGGAACTCGAGCATTTCTCAATAGATCGCAAAGGTTTTTGCATCAATTGATAGGAAATATATCTACGCATCTATCATAACGAATAACATTTCATTTTTCTTGAGATAAATAATTGAATAATTGTGAAATATCAAGCATTGTCAAAATGCACTATGTGCCCATTTTTGATTGGTCCATTTTGTGCTCCTCAAATCGTACCGACCAAAACGGGCAACCAGAGCAGCAGCGAAATAGAATGAAGCACGATTGGAAAGGAAAAAGAAAAAAAGACGGGTGGGTAATGTCGGGGACATAACCGGAGTGACGTAGGACTATACAAAGGGGACAGCTTTTGTTAAATATATATTTTAAATATATTGTTTTATTTTCTTCTCCTACGTGAATACCTACCTATCCACCTGAAAAATGGATTAGTTTACTGTTTACTCTTTATGAACATGTTGGTGGTTCTGAAAAGAACCTTTGGTGTTTTGTTTTTGTTATTACTCGATATCCCCATCTTGTTCGGTTAAACCTTCCTGTTTAGCTATTTGTTGCCAATCGCCACAGCTTTCACAGTTGGAAAATTTCTTCCCATCCAGCTTTGTGACATGTTATACAGTAAATTACATTCAATGCGACGTGCCGAAGCGCCACTCAGTGTCGTATTGGAGGCGATTTTAACCTGTAATTGAACATTTGCGATGACAGTGGTACAGTGTCGACTTTCAATGTGGGGTCATAATTTGGATTTCTATGTTTACAAAAATGTCCAACTAAATATGTCGCATTACATGTCCGTCCAATTAGCTAAATGTCGATCTAATTGTAAATTACTGTACTTTCAATCTGGAAAAAATTTAAGAATTGGTGAAAATTGAATAATCAGGAAAGTCCCCAACTATCAATAAGCTCAGAACAACTGCCAAATTCACATACTCATCAGATCCTGGCAAACAAATTATGAAAAAATCAATTTGTGTTTTATTACTATTTTGGATAATGTTTTAGAAAGCAATGAACTTTATTTTCTAAACTCTTTTTTGGAAGGTTTAATGGCCCTGAAAAGCGCCTTGTTTTATGGAATGGTTCCAATTTAGAAAACTTAGTACTCGTGGTTTTGAAAAAAACCATTTCGAACGCCCTCGATGCCGCCTTGTTCTGGATTTGCCACCAAAGCAGTTTGTATAAAGAACAAACTTTTTTCTTCTGCTACCTGATGCCGTTTTGCGATTGCGTTTGCAACTCGCCACTCGCTGCAACTGCCTGTTGTTGTCTTGATGTGTTCTGTTCTGAATGCGGTTTTTCTTATCGTCGCGAGCAGCTCTACCAGCCAACTCGATCACTTCGGCGGCCGAAACTATATAACGCCGACTAGGTGGATTGGTGCACTGGTACTAACGCGCTCGGCCTAGCTATCCTTGCGGGGAACTCCAGATCAACACGGTTCGAGCGGGATTTTGCCTTTCCCTTCACTTTTCCTCCTTTACCATGTTCAGACATGGATGCTTGGGTTGGTTTGTTGATGTGTTGTGATGCGAACCGGTGTGGTGTACGGTTTGGATGAGAATGATCGTTACGGCAGTGGAGCGGGGATTTTTAAGCTGACTGGCTGGCTCGAGATTTACGCATGTGTGAGACTGCGGACAATGTTTCCCTCATTTTTTTTCTTTTTCCTTTCCAATCGTGCTTTATTCTATTTCGCTGCTGCTCTGGTTGCCCGTTTTGGTCGGTACGATTTGCGGAGCACAAAATGGACCAATCAAAAATGGGCACATAGTGTATTTGGACAATGCTTGATATTTCACAATTATTCAATTATTGATCTCAAGAAAAATGAAATGTTATTTGTTATGATAGATGCGTAGATATATTTCCTATCAATTGATGCAAAAACCTTTGCGATCTATTGAGAAATGCTCGAGTTATAAGCGTTCCAAATCTTGCATTTTTTCCTACTTGTTCAGTGCCTAGATTTCCATTTCACCCCCTATATCTTCCGGTTAGACGTAGTCCTACGTCAAAAATGGGTGGGTTATATCTATGATATAACCGCAAGGTTGACGTGGGACTACCTTAGCTTAGGAATTATTTGTTTGTATTGATTTAATTTTTGATTGAATGAAACAATTTCGGAATTCAATTGAATTCAATATATTTGCTTTGTGAGTAAAATGATTGTATAATGTCATGTGAGGTCGATTCATACATTTGGATAGATTATGTTCTTCGTTACAAGTAAAATTAATGACGGTCCTTTTACGTTTGATATGATGACATTTTGGTTTTGAAGTCTGTGTTAGACAAAAACATTTCAGTCAGAACGAAAATGCCTTGCATGTATTTGCAATTCCGAGTTCTCCTGACACCTTCGTTTAGAATTCTGTAATAGGTAAACACATTTCAACCGGAATAAAAATGCCCCCGAATTGCATGTATTTGCAATGCCAATTTCCCCACGCTGCTTGGATTTAAAGTCTGTGTTAGAGAAACACATTTCAGTCGGAAGGAAAATACACTCAACCTGCATAAATTTGCAATGCCAATTTCCCCAGACACCTTGGTTCTGAAGTTTGTGTTGGGGAAACACATTTCAGCCGGAACAAAAATGCCCCCGACTTGCATGTATTTGCAATGCCAATTTCCGTACGCTCCATGGATTTGAAATCCGTGTTAGGGAAACACATTTCAGTCGGAACAAAAATACCCCCGACTTTCATATATTTGCAGAATGGATTCCCCGAGGCACATTGATTTTCAAGTCCGTGTTAGGGAAACACAGCTCGGTTGGAACAAAAATACCCTCTACTTGCATGTATATTTGCTAAGCGGATTCCCACAAGTACATTGATTTTGAAGTCTGTGTTCGGGAAAGCGTAAATCGGGCCAATCAAAACTAGGCAGTTAGGGCGTTTAGATAACGCTTGACATTTCACAGTTATTCAATTGTTTATCTAATGAAAAATAACATTTCATTAATTGCGATAGAAGCGTAGAAATATTCCGTATCCATTGATGCAAACATCTTTCCGATCCAGTAAGAAATGTGCGAGTTATAAGCATTTGGAATCTTTCATTTTTTACTGCATGTTCTGTGCTTAGGTTTTTATTTTACCCCCATATACTCCGGTTAGACGTAGTCCCACGTCAAAAAATGAACGAAACATTGGTCGCAGTCTCACACATGCGTAATTCTCGAGCCAGCCAGTCAGCTTAAAAATCCCCGCTCCGCTGCTGTAACGATCATTCTCATTCAAACCGTCACAACACATCAACAAGCCAACCCAAGCAGCCTTGTCTGCACATGGTAAAGGAGGAAAAGTGAAGGGAAAGGAGTTCCCCGCAAGGGTAGCTAGGCCGAGCGCGTTAGTACCAGTGCACCAGTCCACCTAGCCGCCGTTATAGAGCTTCGGCTGCCGAAGTGATCGAGTTGGCTGGCAAAACTGCTAGCGCTTTGGTTCGGTGGACATCAAGACAACAACAGGCAGACGCAAACGCAATCGCAAAACGGCATCAGGTAGCAGAAGAAAAAAGTTTGTTCTTTATACAAACTGCTTCAATGGCAAATCCAGAACAAGGCGGCATCGAGGGCGTTCGAAATGGTTTTTGACGTAGGACTACGTCTAACCGGAAGATATAGGGGGTGAAATGGAAATCTAGGCACTGAACAAGTAGGAAAAAATGCAAGATTTGGAACGCTTATAACTCGAGCATTTCTCAATAGATCGCAAAGGTTTTTGCATCAATTGATAGGAAATATATCTACGCATCTATCATAACGAATAACATTTCATTTTTCCTGAGATAAATAATTGAATAATTGTGAAATATCAAGCATTGTCCAAATGCATTATGTGCCCATTTTTGATTGGTCCATTTTGTGCTCCTCAAATCGTACCGACCAAAACGGGCAACCAGAGCAGCAGCGAAATAGAATGAAGCACGATTGAAAAGGAAAAAGAAAAAAATGAACGAAACATTGGTCGCAGTCTCACACATGCGTAATACTCGAGCCAGCCAGTCAGCTTAAAAATCCCCGCTCCGCTGCCGTAACGATCATTCTTTGTGTGGACACCGACTGGACAACATCGTTGCTGGACGAGCTGGACGGCGAGGGATCGAGTGCCTTTCTCAAGGCAAGAGGGTGGAGGTGGTAGCGCTGGAGTAGAGTAATAGAGTAGAGTAGAGTTTTCAAAGGGCCTTTCTCAAGGCTAGAGACGAATGAACTGCAAAAGTTTAAAGTCTCTATAATGCAATACCTTACCTTACCTTACCTTACCTTACCGTAACGATCATTCTCATTCAAACCGTATACCATATCGGTTCGCATCACAACACATCAATAAACCAACCCAAGCAGCCATGTCTGGACATGGCAAAGGAGGAAAAGTGAAGGGAAATGCAAAATCCCGCTCGAACCGTGTTGGTCTCGAGTTCCACGCAAGGTTGCTAGGCCGAGCGCGTTAGTACCAGTGCACCAGTCCACCTAGCCGGCGTTATATAGTTTCGGCCGCCGAAGTGATCGAGTTAGCTGGCAAAGCTACTCGCGACGATAAGAAAACCCGCATTCGAAACAGAACACATTCGGTTCGGTGGACATCAAGACAACAGGCAGTTGCAGCGAGTGGCGAGTGGCGAGTGGCATACGCAATCGCAAAACGGCAGCTGGTAGCAGAAGAAAAAAGTTTGTTCTTTATACAATCTGCTTTGGTGGCAAATCCAGAACAAGGCGGCATCGAGGGCGTTCGAAATGGTTTTTTTTCAAAACCACGAGTACTAAGTTTTCTAAATTGGAACCATTCCATAAAACACGGCGCTTATCAGGGCCATTTAACCTTTCAAAAAAGAGTTTACGAAATACAGTTCAATGCTTTCTAAAATAATATCCAAAATAATAATAAAACACAAATTGATTTTTTCATAATTTGTTTGCCAGGATCTGATGAGTATGTGAATTTGGCAGTTGTTCTGAGCTTATTGATAGTTGGGGACTTTCCTGATTATTCAATTTTCACCAATTCCTCAATTGTTTCCAGATTGAAAGTACAGTAATTTACAATTAGTTCGACATTTAGCTAAATTGGACGGACATGTAATGCGACATATTTAGTTGGACATTTTTGTAAACATAGAGATCCAAATTATGACCCCACATTGAAAGTCGACACTCTACCACTGCCATCGCAAATGTTCAATTACAGGTTAAAATCGCCTCCAATGCGACAGAGAGCGGGCTTCGTCACGTCGCATTAAATGTAATTTACTGTACAACATGTCCCAAGCTGGATGGTAAGAAATTTTCCAACTGTGAATCCTGTGGCGAGTGGCAGACGCAATCGCTAAACAGGAAGGTTTAGCCGAACAGGATGGGGATATCGAGTGATAACAAAACAATAAACTCTATAGATTGAAGATAATTTTGTGATCCTGAAAAGGACCCTTTTTAGCCTGCATGTGAATCCAACGAGCGAACAAATCGTAATAAATGTATTTTTTTGCCATCGCTGCCTTTTAACGCTCTTTCGTTCGTCTCGTTGGACTCGCCCCTCTGGCTGAGTCTGCCGATTTGTCTCTATCCTGTGAGCGTGTACCGCTAGAGTACAAAAGGCACGGATCCGCTGAAAAATATATCATTCTCTTTCAAACCGTAAATCAGTGTGGTTGTATGGCATCGTTTCACATCACATCGTATCAACGGATTGGTGCCGGAGCACCATTATACCCAATAGCGGTTATAGAGTTTCGGCCGCCGGAGTGCTCTAGTTGGCTTGCAAAGCTGCTCACAACAATAAAAAACCCGCCTACAGAACAGAGCACATTCGGTTCGGTGGCAACAATAGTTTCAGCGAGTGGCAAACGCAATCGCAAAACGGAAGCAGGTAGAAGAAGGAAAAAGTTTGTTTATACAGACTGCTTTGGTGGTAAAACCAGCCACCGTAAAACAAGGCGCTTTTAAGGGCCATTAAACCTTTCGAAGAAGAGTTATTGAAAGTTTTTCACAATACCAATGCATTCTAAAGTGACATAATATGACATATAATATAAACTGATTTATTTTGTTTATCTTGTTCTTGAACTTATTGGTGATTGGGGTCTTTTAAATTGATCATTCAGTTTTCACAAACCCATGCATGGTTTCCGAATTAAAAGTGGCTTCAAATTACAACACATTGTATGCAGGATGGCATTAACGAATTTTCTCGGTAGCAAGAACTGCTTTCTTTGGTTGATAACTGATGTTGAAAATTGACTGACGTTACATCTGCATTGTATAGAAAAATAACTAAGGAGCAACATGATGAGCTATGTATTTCCTGCTGCTCCGTTCTTATTTTAAAGGACTTTAATCCGAAGGTCATCCGTCCCTGTATTGACGTAGGACTACGTCTTTCATTTCTATACCGGGGTGTAAAATCAAAGTTTCGAAAACGAAAGCGTTACGCCAGAGACCGAGATTTTGAGCGTTAATAGCTCCTAAACAACTGAACGAAATGGTATGATAAACACTTCATTCGATAGATAAAATGTCTACGCGTTCTATACTTGTTACTTTCTGATCCAAAAACTTGTTTCAATAGTCTTAAAATTGATTTCAAAACAGGCTATTGAAATCACCAATCGGTATATGAGCGAGCGCCGCTCGGAAATCCACTCAGTTCTAATTGAACAGCGATTGGAGCATGTTGTCGCTGTTGTGGTGAAGCTCTTCGTTTATCATGAAAGCGCGAATGAACGGTGTCACCAAGAGCCTGTTTGTGCACCTTAGGCCAGAAGGGAATCCATCAGGAGGAGAGTGATGCCACAAACTGTTCCCCGGGAAGATCTCGAAGCAGCCGCTACACACACACACGCGCGGAATTCTTTCCGTTTGGATGCCATTCAGCATCGAGAAAGATCCGAAAAATAATCTGCCAGTTCCTCTGGGAATTTAAAAATACATTCATGTGAAAGAGTTTATTTGAATGTTTTCTATCCATGTAACACTGTGACCAAATATGTTTCAATCAAGTGCTATTAACAGATGGTTATCGAGTTAGCATTAACCACTGGTGGGCTTCCAGTATCGAGGAAAATGTGGAAATATCTAATCGTTACTGAAAATAATCTGCCAGTTCCTCTGGGAATTTAAAATTACATTCATGTGAAAGAGTTTATTTTAATGTTTTCTATCCATGTAACGCTGACCAAATACATTTGGTTTTGTGATTTTTAAATCAATCGCAATTAACAGAATAGCTTCTGAAGATTATTCTTCCCCATCAGTAGGATATTTCCGTATCCAATATTGTATGCGCCCGCAATCGACTATTGCTCAGTCGCCGAAAGTTCCGAGCTCAGAGAGTCCATTCCCCTCTAGTTTGCCTTCCAAATTGCCATCGTAAACCACACCTTCTCTCGATTCAATCACACACAAAAAGCATACTTAAGCGATATTCTGGTGGTGAGACACATTCATTTTTCGTGAGGACATCGACAAGACAACATCGTTGCCTAACGTGCTGGAGGAGGTGGACGGCGAAGGATCGACACATACACGCGCAGAATTCTTTCCGTTTGGATGCCATTCAGCATCGAGAAAGTTCCGGAAAGATCTAATCATTGCTGGAAAATAATCTGCCAGTTCCTCTGGGAATTTAAAAATACATTCATGTGAAAGAGTTTATTTGAATGTTTTCTATCCATGTAACACTGTGACCAAATATGTTTCAATCAAGTGCTATTAACAGATGGTTATCGAGTTAGCATAAACCACTGGTGGGCTTCCAGTATAGAGGAAAATGTGGTAATATCTAATCGTTACTGAAAATAATCTGCCAGTTCCTCTGGGAATTTAAAATTACATTCATGTGAAAGAGTTTATTTTAATGTTTTCTATCCATGTAACACTGTGACCAAATACATTTGGTTTTGTGATTTTTCGATCAATCGCAATTAACAGAATAGCTTCTGAAGATTATTCTTAATCAACGATAGTTCTACGTCACCCTTGCGGTTATACCATAATATAACCCACTTCCTGTTTTTACTGTTGGTTTTTCAGAACGCTTATAACTCGTTTATTTCTCGACAGATCGTAGAGTTCGTCTCCACAACCTCAGTTCTTTTTCATTTTTATTTGCTTTGTTTGCGGAAACTACAAATCTTACAATTCATTCGTCTCCGAAACACGGAAACAGTTGAGGGTACGGTAGTGTGCTCAATAGTGAAATATATGATAGTGAATGAGCTGATGACCACCTATGCATCCCCTATCACAGCCATCATTTTGATTGTACGATATGTGCATACGCCGAAAGATGCCCGGCGTTGAACATTTAATAAGTACAAAGCCTTCGGAAAAAAAATCAAGAATCAACTATAACACTGTGAGAAAAAATTGAGAAAGTTTGTAAAAAAACGCAAAAACACAACATCAAAGGTTCTTTTCAGAACCCCCAACATGTCCATAAAGAGTAAACAGTAAACTAATTATTTTTTCAGGTGGATAGGTAGGTATTCACGTAGGAGAAGAAAATAAAACAATATATTTAAAATATATATTTAGCAAAGGCTGTCCCCTTTGTATAGTCCTACGTCACTCCGGTTATGTCCCCGACATTACCCACCCGTCTTTTTTGAAAACCACGAGTACAAAGTTTTCTAAATTGGAACCATTCCATAAAACAAGGCGCTTTTCAGGGCCATTAAACCTTCCAAAAAAGAGTTTAGGAAATACAGTTCAATGCTTTCTAAAACAATATCCAAAATAATAATAAAACACAAATTGATTTTTTCATAATTTGTTTGCCAGGATATGATGAGTATGTGAATTTGGCAGTTGTTCTGAGCTTATTGATTTTCACCAATTCTTAAATTGCTTCTAGATTGAAAATACAGTAATTTACACTTATCTCGACATTTAGCTAATTGGACGGACCTGTAATATATGTCGCATTAGTTGGACATTTTTGTAAACATAGAGTTCGGGGTCCAAATTATGACCCCACATTGAAAGTCGACACTGTACCACTGTCATCGCAAATGTTCAATTACAGGTTAAAATTACCTCCAATCCGATACTAAGTGGTGGTAATGCGACGTGCCATTGAATGTAATTTATTGTAAAATATGTCACAAGCTGGATGGGAAGAATTTTTCCAACTGTGAAAGCTGTGGCGAGTGGCAAATGCAATCGCTAAGCAGAAAGGTTTAGCCGAACAAGATGGGGATATCGAATGATAACAAAACAATAAACTCTTTAGATTGAAGATAATTTTGTGATCCTGAAAAGGACCCTTTTTAGCCCGCATGTGAATCCAACGAGCGAACAAATCGTAATGAATGTATTTTTTTGCCATCGCTCCCTTTTAACGCTCATTCGTTCGTCTCGTTGGACTCGCCCCTCTGGCTGAGTCTGCCGATTTGTCTCTATCCTGTGAGTGTGTACCGCTAGAGTATAAAACACGTGGACCCCAAAAAAATATCTTATTTTCTTTCAAACCGTAAACCCGTGTGGTTGTACGGCATCGGCATCGTGGACGTAACAAAGGAGGACAAGTTAAGGGAAAACCAAAGTCTCACTCGAACCGTGCAGGTCTCCAGTTTCCTGTTGGTCGCATTCACTGATTGCTCCGCAAGGGTAACTAGGCCGAACGGATTGGTGCCGGAGCACCAGTATACCTAACAGCGATTATAGAGTTTCGGCCGTCGGAGTGCTCGAGTTGGCTTGCAAAGCTGCTCACGACAATCAGAAAACCCGCATCAAGAACAGAGCAGCTTCGGTTCGGCGCTCATCAAGGCAACAATTAGTTTCAGTGAGTGGCAAAGTGGCAACACCAAAGGTTCTTTTCAGAACCATCAACATATTCATAAAAAGTAAACAGTGAACTAATCCATTTTTCAGGTAGATAGGTAGGTATTCACGTAGGAGAAGAAAATAAAACAATATATTTAAAATATATATTTAACAAAAGCTGTCCCCTTTGCATAGTCCTACGTCACTCCGGTTATGTCCCTGACATTACCCACCCGTCTTTTTTTTCAAGGTTCTTTGAGTCCGGGATTCGATTACATATATTGCACCACAGCCAAGAGGAAACTGCTATCAATACGATCAATGGCATAGTGGATATCGCAAGGATAAGTCTTCCTATATTTGAAATTGAACTTGACAATTCCACGTTTTATGGAATTAACCGCATCGAAAATATTTTTGTTTCAAATTGGAGCATTTTAGACATTCAAAATATTATTATTTCATCTGACTTTTTGTTTCAAATTGGAGCATTTTAGACATTCAAAATATTATTATTTCATCTGACTATATGTTGTCATATTGAAAAACTGGCGGTGAAAAACTAAAATGGCGTATAAACACCATATCTTTACATCAACATTGAAAGGAACGCATAAAACACATGATGGTCAAAATATAAACATTAAGCACAACTCATCGTTGCAAGCGTCTTCGTCCGGTATTCATCCTTGATACGGTGGTCCACGTTGAATCCGGTAACGGAAAGCTTCAGCAGATTGGTTTTTTTTATCCCGTTTATTTATTTAAGGCTCATTAGCATTTTAGCTGTAACAGAGCCGAATTTTAATCGTGTACATGTCACATGGTTATCATATCTATAATTAGCACATTACACAGTTGCCATTCGCCAGTATTCCTTCTATACCATTACACATTGTACATTCACGTAGCCATTTAGGCTTAAGAGTTATTCTTTCTGTTCTTCCATTATCCAGTTGGACCACCGGACAGCGGAGACAGTTGATTGATCATTGTTGAGTTATTTATAGAACAGTAGCCCGATGTGTCTGGCAGAGCAGATCAGTTGTATGGATGAATCGATCTTATTTCGACCGTGGATCGATCTCCATCGCTGATGATTGTTGCGTGGACGTAGCTATTCTGTAACAACACAAAGATGGTCAATGGTTTTGAACTCACGATCGATCGCTTACTAAGCGAACGCGCTACCAATGTGGCTACGGAGACTTCCAAGCAGATTGGTTGAAGTCGAAGAATTCATGAAACACATTGAATCGTGCTGACACGAAGCGGGTCGTGTAAGCCGTAGTTCGCCAAACGTGGCCCAAGATGATGAAAGCTTCTTGAGCGAAGGACTCTCTCAGGTGCACAGATGTTTATCTCCGCAAGAATACCAGAACTATCAATTTCTCCCAAAAGCACTTTGGCTGCAAACAATGCCTGGCTAACCTTCCTTCTACTCCGGAGTGTCTCAAGTCCCAGTAATTGGCAGCGAGCCTCGTAGGATGGGACATTAATTGGATCATTCCATGGGGATGACGTAAGGCATAACGGACGAATATTCTTTGAATTAATTCGATCCTTTCAACCCACAATGTTTGATAGGGGCACCAAACCACAGAATAATGCTTTTAGTCAAGTACGATCGCGAAATTCTTCAGAAATTTTGAAGATGAATCCGAGAAGCTTATTGGCCTTGGATATTATGTCCGAGTAATGCGGCTTGAATTTTAAAGCTGAATCAAGCGTAATTCCGAGATCACGTATTTTTTCTACATGTAGCAAAGGATGAAGATCGATCATGTATGTGAACGTTATTGGCTGGAGTTCTCGGTGAAATGTAATGGCGTATGTATTGTTTTATTTGTTCTAATTTTCGCTTCATTATCTGAACTTGTATCTCGCTGTCAAAGTTCAGTAAAGAAGTATGCCGAAATCCATTGGTTGTTTCTCCATTGGAATGCTTTCGACACATTTTTTTAACAGTAGGGTAGGACGAGGCTAGTTGGTCATTTTTGAATAAATTTGGTTATAACTTTGTAGTACGAAATTTAGCGTTAGAATGTTATGTACCACAATGAAGCTTGCCTTTTGCCCTTTTAATGAAAAATAACCAGAGAATCAATTATTTGACATTTTTCTAACTATTGGCCGAAAATATCGTCAAAGAAGGAGGGCTTTAGTCTCAGCGATCGAAGCGATCCGAATACATATTCTCTCTAGAAGACATTAGATCATTTGCGCTGAAAAATTCGAATGATTTTGACATTGAATTTTTATTACTACTATACAATAGATTAACCTAGATCTTTCAAACAACCACTTCACTTTTTTTAATTTAGTTTCATTGATATGGCTTGAGTTACAACCAAAATTTCAAAACTAAAATAAACAAATAGAGTTATCACAGTTCTGTTTTTGTGTGAAGAACTTTGCTCCGATATTATGATGAAGACATTCTCTCGTACCATGTCAATACTTTTGAAAAAATCACCTGGCATCCCTGCGACGCACAACCGCTTGCATTCTTACTTGCATTTGTTTTGATGACATTTGTACCGTTCGCCCCAAAGTATATAGAAATAGCCTCCAGGTATGCTACATTACTACATGCACTATTGTGAGTTCTGATATTCAATGTTAGCGTTTATTACATTTAATGAAAATTTTACAACAAAAAAATATAATTATGACAATTACATTGCAAGTGGTTTGTGTGGTGGTTGTCTCATTCCAAATACGCTGGGCTTAGCAGTAAAACGATTCCCGGAATAAAGCGCAGGAGAAAACGACTGCAACAGAAACCACCACTCATAAAAAGTGTAGTAGGCTATAAATATTGTGGCGCGGTATTGTATTTCAAAACAAGAATTAACCGGGCAAACGTATCGCCCCAGGCAAACGTAACGCCCCGGGCAGACGTATGCACATTGCTAATGGATCGTATCCTATGTTTCAAACTAACCGGGCAATCAGTGGATCCCAGGTTTGCGTGCGAGACACCGCCGCTTCCGACGGCGGGTCGCATTTGAACAAATGCGTATATTGGTAGGAAGAAGTGCAATCAATCAAATAATATAAAACAACCGCAACCGAAACACACAAAAAATAAGACTTATTTAAAATTGAATATAGACACAATGCAATTATTTCTTTTTTTTCAATTAAAATATATGGAAGAATATCCACGTGGACAACAGAGGAGGGGTATAGTCAATGTCTACGCTTGTCCACGGAGAGGGAGGGGGGAGTCTAAAATCGTGCTTTCTCTGTCCACGTGGTATGTGGACAGCCCCTAGTGGCGTTGAATAAAATCCTTTTCAAAATAATGAAAAGTGAAAAAATGCAGCTACATAACGTATTATGAAGTTTATCCATTCATATGGATGACACAACCCGTTTACTTTAAAAAACTGACAATTTTGGTACATACGAGTTTTTGCACTGAAGTGCAATTTGATTATGAATTTATTTTTTCGCAATTAAATTTATTCTGAGGTCACTGTAATGATGGCGAAGTCCCCATCTAACGAGGATAAGGAACCGAGTCGGCCTCAAGCCGCCATGGTGACGCAATTTCGAGTCCAATCGGTAGCTAATATTTAGTATGTCCACTTCCATTTCGGATCACTTTGAAAACTCGATTTGGCATCGAATCAGACAGCTTTCAAAGTGTTGCCATATTGATTATAGCCCAACATTCCAGAATACCTTGAACTACTACCTGAACTACCTTGAGACTGGAAATGTTGTCAAATTGTCATCCGTTTGCATAGACCATCTCCGCCAAGATTCTCCATAGGTTCTCTATGGGATTGCAATCGACTGTCAGCAAGTCATTCAAGAAGCGGAATGCCCTTCCCGGCAAACCATGCCTTTGATTGCTTGGAAACGTGGATCTATGCATAATCCTGCTGAAAAAACGACATCCTTGGTAGCGTTATTCTCAATATGGCCAATCATAACGTTTTCCAGTAATTGAAGATACTTTCCGGAGTTCATTCGGGTGAAAATGAAACAAAGGATAGGAAGGAAGCGGCTCCCCACACTGTCAAACTTCCGCCCCCAATGTTTCGCTTCGATCTCACGCATACCGTTGACTTAAATTGTACCAGTAGCAACTGTAACAGTCCGGACCATCCAAATTGAACTTTTTTTGCCAGAAAATACAACATTTCTTCATTCTAGTTTACATTCCATGTATTGCCGGGCGAAAATGAGATGGCTCTGCTTATGGGTGGTGGTCAGTTTCGGCTTCCCTTGAGGTTTCTTCCACATGATGTTTGGTGACTCAATCAAGATGCGCGCAATATACCTCTTCGGTACTGGAACAACCGATTCTGCCCTAATGTCTGAGCAGGACATCGTTTCCTGGTTGCTTCGTGTCTCATTCGACCTTTAAGACGCAAAGTAACTTTGGTGTTCTCATCTGTTGGTCGTTATATCCCATATTTCTGGCACTATTTAAAGAAATTCCACTTTCTCAGATAGACCAATTTTTGTTACGATCGAGCGATTAGAAAACTTTTGTTCACTGAATATCTTTATTATTTTCCGCCCCTCTTCCGTCAATAGAATACCTTTCGCCATTCCTTTAAATTCTACGTAAATCACTAATCTGATCAACTTCTTACGTTGCACATCTAATATTTATCTTGTAAATTGAACATTCCCAAGTATTTTTTCAAAAAACACAGATAAATGTTTGGTGATTATGCGAAAACTCGATTTTTATGCCCTGCGGCTAAACGTATGTCTCGGGATAAAACGACATTTGAATGTTTATATCCACCGATGCCGCCTTGTGTGTGTGATTGTGACGCACGTCCTTTCAATAAAAGTGACTTAAATATATTATCACTACAGCAAATAAGTATCCCGATAAAAAGAACATTCCTAGTTGTTTTGTAAGTGTTTCAAGTTTTTTCCAAGTGCGGCTAAACGAATGTCTATCACTGTATACCTCGTGACGGTATAAATAAATGAAACTTACATTAGCCCAGAAATCGGAAACCGATGGTTTTTCGCCACTCCATCGCGACTGACAAAAACAATTCCTGTTGGAGAGAAGACTGGCGTACCAAAAGACCATAAGCAGGATACAGGTGCAGGATACATGGTGTGATTTTTGCCAACATTATATTCATTGCAGTAGCTAGTACCAGGGACAGACATACAGCTGTACTAGCGTTATACGTGTACAGCGTTGTACAGGTACCACGGTAGCATGACACACATACTTTGGTTGTACATTGTACTGCATATCAAACTGACAATCAGAAATTTGACCAATTTTCACCACATATTTCAATGATAAAGGTTTTTATTTAGAGCCTAAACTATCAAATGCAACAAACAAGTTTCCAATCTGAGTTATGAACTCAAGAAAAAGTCAATGAAAAGAATGTTTACCAAGTGTTTTGATACAGTTTGTTAATGCTATCCTCCACTAACCGTCTATGGCGCTGCGTACAGTACAAGTGTCGCTATGTACAAAGGTGAAACAGGTCGGTACAGGCAAGGCGCGTAGAAGTATATCCTAAGGAGGGCCAACTTGCTAAAACCACTCTTCAGCCATCTTGGAAGTCTACTGTGTTTTGTTTGTAAACAAAACACAATACGCTTGTGCCCAAGCTC
The DNA here is from genome assembly GCF_029784135.1 of Toxorhynchites rutilus septentrionalis. Classification (NCBI taxonomy): domain Eukaryota; kingdom Metazoa; phylum Arthropoda; class Insecta; order Diptera; family Culicidae; genus Toxorhynchites; species Toxorhynchites rutilus. The sequence goes on from NC_073745.1 coordinate 155,353,338, forward strand.
GCTCGTGATCAGTCTATCTCTTTCAGACTTCAAGGAAAAAAATCCCCTTCTGCTTTCTTCCGTACCGTTTTCATATACCGCTCCCCTAACCAACTTAGTGACGAAACGGCCTCACCTAGTACCATAGACCCGTCTTGGGTACAGGTACAGCGAATTTACCGAGGTAAGACAAGACGTGACAACTGGCTTCTTACTCTTCTTTTGCATTGTCGTCGACCAAGTGCTAGATAACAGGAAAGCGAGATGTGAAAATTGCCAAATGTTATAAAATTTCGGAAAATTTTTTTGTATTAATTTTGTCACATATTTCAAACAATAAGTACTTTCCTGTTATTTTGGTATGCAAAAAAATTAAATGTGAAAAGTTAAAGGAAACTAGAAAACGTAGATTTTATAGTAGGAGTATGATATGTTGGAATACATAAATTAAATTCATAGTTCATTTGCAAAAGATTATGGGCCTCACCGTTTACCGTTTACACGATGGAAACGAAATGAACGACACGCCATTAAATTTCGTTTCACGAGTTAAAGAAAATGATGGGTTTTCAGGTAGAATGAACCCTTTTCAAATACAAATTATGAATAAAAATTAACTTTTCCGTATTAAATTAGTGTTTAATGTGAATGTAAAACTTTGCTTTCTCCATTTGGTAAAATAAAAAAATGTATCTATAGATAATTTTATATTATAATGATAAGTTTTAGTGAGAATATCGGAAAGTGTATAGAAAATAGGTCAAGTTAGGGTAAGAAAGACGTGCTTCAAGTAAATAAATAACGCCAAGTAAAATTTTTCATTCAGGAACTGAACACCGGACGTAATAGAAACGAAAATATACAAAGAATCCATAATAGAAATTTTCGCTAAAATGAAATGTGAATGCAACTATTATTCAATTATAAACATATTTGGCAACACTGTGAAAATGTTGGAAGTCCCATTTTTGTATATTTATCTTTGTCAATTATTTTCCTTATCAACCAATCAGTAGCCTAGTTGCAAGTGGTCCGAGTTTGACAGAAAGAGTGGTCCGGAATCGGCCCCCTATTGTCATGTCTCGTCTCAGGTACCAAGATGCTTGCATAGTTCTAGCGCTGTACATGGTGACAGACATACAATTTTCGAAGTACAACATTAGTACAGTTGTATGTCTGTCATAAGTATAGTAGTGATGGATAAGCTGAGTAGGGGTAGTGAGGGGAAAGTGGTAACGTGGGGTCAAGTGGTCACCTGCTATTCACCATATTGATAGTCACCTTATGTTTGAAGATTTCCATGACTTTTGAGTCACCCTGTACTTCAGTGGAGCTGTCGCAAAAATCGCTCTCTCAATAGCCATTCGGCCGTAGTTTGATGCGTTTCGAATCTAAGGAATTTCTAGTGAAATTTAGTTCATTTGACCTGATATTTTCGACAAATCAATAGTTTGGACGACTGACCACATATTCTAGGAGAGGTGAACAGATATTTTGATCAATTTCAGCGATTATTTCGCATTTCGTTGTTTGGGGGACAAAGTCAGTGGGGGATTACTACTGACAATGTTCTGTTTTTAAAAGCTGATATACGTTATCACCTTCTGCTCTTAAAGGGGTCCCTTTGGTGGTTTTGTCCCAGGAATAATATGCCACTTCAATAAAACCAAGCCTCATTATGAAAAACGTTATGTGTTTCCTACAACGTTTTTGTAGATAGGAGAAAATTTCAATTACTCTAGGTGATTAGGCCTAGCTCATTTCATACAAGTACCTACTATTTCAATAATGATTTAAACAAATTTGGCCAAGAAAACATGCATATATTTATCCTTTCTAGCGTGATATGTGCAAGCGACCACTTTACCTCCTCACTAAAATAATCGATTTTTCACCTTTTTTTTTCTAATAATAAAAAATGTACTATTTTCAATTTTCGTAATAAAAACCGCTTACTATCTTGAACTATAATAAGTTGAGCTACAATATTCTTCGAAGAACGGGAATTTTAGTGGTATGTGGGCACAGGAAATGGGTATGTTCCTTAGGGTGACAACATTCCCTCAGTTCCCCTAATGTTCTTGTTTGTCTATTGATCGAGTGCTGAAATATGACATTAATGGTGTTTTAGAGCTTGACAGTTAGCTACGACAGCTAATAAAGAGCCCCGACAGCTAATAAAGAGCCCATTTCAATATATAATACACAATGTTTCATATTGTTAGAACCACTTTTTTTGAATTTCCAGTGCTATGTATAACAATATTTATAAGCCTAGCTTCTTAAACTTTGTTGGATCCCAATTGAACAAACCTTACTTAATCTTATGATTAATAGGATCAGAAACCAACCACTGATATACATTGAAGTTATACACATAGGTAATAATCGCTTGGCCATGCAATTGATTAATGTTATGCTACGTTTGGTGGTATCCATGGTATAACTTATTCCATTTCGCAAATCATACTTATCGTCTTATACATGTGCACACATTATGGGTATGAATACGGGTTATCCCCTCGTTATATCATGCAAAAATAACAAAACTAAAATAAATTGTCAATTTCCCCGGCCGTATCGTTACTACCTTTGGCACAAGTTGTCCAATGTCCTGTGACTTATCTTTCTTTAACACGTTCGTCGCCCAAAGCGGCTTTTTTGAGTTTCTTGCGGAGCCCAACTTGCGGATAAATTATTAAATGAAGATCAAACTTATTTTGTAGACAACTTTTCATGATCTAGCAATATTTTATTCAATTTGAAAATGAATTGACAACAATAACACATTCCAAAGTCATATTATATGGGTTTCGCAAAAAGCTGCAGTACAAATCATCCGCACTAAAAATATATAAAAAGGATAGTATAAACATTATAATGTTTTGGTTATAATTTTATTATTTTTCTACATATCCTAAAGTTACACTTAGTTGCCTATTCTACCGAATTCCTTTTAAAAATCCTATTCAAAATGCTTTATATCATTGTATCATTGCTTTTATTTGTTTCATTCAAAGTCCGTTCATGAACATAATATCGCTCATGAAATGCAGCTTTGTAGCTCATTTTCGCAGAAACAGTGTCAATATTAACTTGCCAACCCGCTGGCGATTGTATCAAATATAGGCAGTGATGAAGGGACTAGCAGAGAAACTGTTGCTGAAGTTGTTTTTATACTCTAAAATGTTGTGTTTGTCACAGCTCTTTCCAGCATCAACAGAGCATTATGAGTGGGAGACAAACAAACAGCATCTACGAAGATTAAATATCAAGTAGCTTAGCAGCTTACGACAGCACACAGGAAAGCACTTTGTAAACACTACGAAATTAGCCTAACAGCACGAGTCATGAAGTCTACGATACTGTTAATTCTGGCGCGAGTGATGCTGAAAGCGAATGTTACAAGTAAAATGTCCCTAAGATGTTTTGAATAATGTAGAAGTGGCAGACTATGTTGCGTTTCTTGAATCATTTCAATTTCTGTCATGTTCATTTATATTAGGATGGGGAAAAAGAAATCCATTATTTTTGCGTGAAATTTAAAACATTATTTAAGACGCTTCTGATTGTCCAATTTGTGTCAAATATGCACCGTTTTGTGGTACAATTTGTTACCATTTTTAAGGTAGCCTCATAATGTCTCTCTCTCATAGAACTCTTCATTCTTATTGACGAAAAACTCTAGTAATCGATTTATACAATCTTTTCTTGATTCCAATTTCTAATCACTCAAGAAATTTTGCAATGCAAGAAACAGAGGGTAATCGCTAAGTGCCAGATCCGGACTATATGATGGATACTTTCAAACCTAGCACACAGAGTTTCTGGCGAGTCTCTACAGACGTGTGTGGCCTTGCGTTGTCCTGATGGAACACAACACCTCTTCTGTTGTCCAATTCTGGTGAACCGCTAACTTCAAACAGTTCAGTTTTTGACGGTAGAGATCTGAATTTAGTGTTCGACCATACGGAAACTACTCACAATAAATGATTTCTTACAAGTAGAACCTTTCAGACCGTTAGTCCTTGTTTAGTCACCATTTGAACTGCTTCACCTAGCTTTGACCACGATCGTATTCGCACAATATTGTCGCATGTAACCTATTTCTCACCCCAGTCACTATCCGTTAAGGAAATGGGTCAATAATATTTCGTTTTGCCAAGGCTTCGCAGATGGAAATTCGATCCATTATGTTTTTTTTGACGTAGGACTACGTCTTTCATTTCTATACCGGGGTGTAAAATCAAAGTTTCGAAACCGAAAGCGTTACGCCGGAGACCGAGATTTTGAGCGTTAATAGCTCCTAAACAACTGAACGGAATGGTATGATAAACACTTCATTCGAAAGATAAAATGTCTACGCGTTCTATACTTGTTACTTTTTTATCCAAAAACTTGTTTCAATAGCCTTAAAATTGTTCTCGAAACAGGCTATTGAAATCACCAATCGGTATATAAGCGAACGCCGCTCGGAAATCCACTCAGTTCTAATTGAACAGCGATTGGAGCATGTTGTCGCTGTTGTGGTGAAGCTCTTCGTTTATCATGAAAGCGCGGATGAACGGTGTCACCAAGAGCCTGTTTATGCACCTTAGGCCAGAAGGGAATCCATCACGAGGAGAGTGATGCCACAAACGGTTCCCCGGGAAGACATCGCTACACACACACATACACGCGTTCTTTCCGTTTAGATGCCATGGGACTCTGGAAATTTAAAAATACATTCAAGTGAAAGAGTTTATTTTAATGTTTTCCAACCATGTAACACAGCGATGAAATTAATTTGAATTTGTAATTTTTCAACCAACTGTAATTAGCAGGAAAGCTTCTAAAGATTATTCTTCCCCATCAGTAGGATATTTCCGTATCCAATATTGTATGCGCACGCAATCGATTATTGCTCAGTCGCCGAAAGTTTCGAGCTCAGAGAGTTCATTCCCCTCTAGTTTGCCTTCCAAATTGCCATCGTAAACCACACCTTCTCTCGATTCAATCACACACAAAAATCATACTTAAGCGATACTCTGGTGGTGATACGCATTCATTTTTCGTGAGGACATCGACAAGACAACATCGTTGCCTAACGTGCTGGAGGAGGTGGACGGCGAAGGATCGACACATACACGCGCAGAATTCTTTCCGTTTGGATGCCATTCAGCATCGAGAAAGTTCCGGAAAGATCTAATCATTACTGGAAAATAATCTGCCAGTTCCTCTGGGAATTTAAAAATACATTCATGTGAAAGAGTTTATTTTAATGTGTTCTATCCATGTAACACTGTGACCAAATATTTTTCAATCAAGTGCTATTAACAGGTGGTTATCGAGTTAGTATCAACCACTGGTGGGCTTCCAGTATCGAGGAAAATGTGGAAATATCTAATCGTTGCTGGAAAATAATCTGCCTGTTCCCCTTGGAATTGAAAATTACATTCAAGCGAAAGAGTTTATTTTATTGTTTTCTATCCATAAAATATCCATATAATACATTTGGTTTTGTGATTTGTCAATGAAGTGCAGTTAGCAGGAAAGCTTCTGAAGATTATTCTTCAGAACAAGGTTTTTCGTATCCTATATTGGATGCATAAAACCTTGTGCCTCCAACGTAACGCTCTCGTTTTCGAAGTCCCCCAAATATTCATTTATTCATTCATTCAGAATGGATTTTGATTCAACTTCAAACAAATGATCTCTAAATCAACGATAGTCCTACGTCACCTTTGCGGTTATACCATAGATATAACCCACTTCCTGTTTTTTGTGTTAATTGGTGTGGCACCCATACATCAACCTTTTTTTGAACCCAACTTTGGGCGAATGGTTCGAAACTGTTTTATGGTCGATCTTCAGCTCTTGGGCGAGCTACGACTACTAACGTGCCGGTCAACTTTGATTTTTCTGTGATTTTATCGACATTTTTAGGACGGACCTGCCTGTGTTATGTGCATTTTTAATATCAAAAACAACCGCAAGGTGGACATAGGACTGCCGTTACCTTAACAATCTTAACAATCAATAAGTAACAAGCAACAATTTCGTTTACACGGAAATTAATTGTTAACGCTCAAAGGAGAAATCGATTCCTCTTCGGAAATACCCAGCGCTTATAATACCCCCTCCCCAGCCCCCGGCAATTGGTCATCAGTCATCGGTCGATAGCGGCATTCGTGAGCATTTGATACAGGAACTGCTGCCTTTACCGAAAAATGCGGTTTCGTTTAGTCTGGCGGCAAAAAGAAATGGGATTGGACAAAAAGAGAGTAGTGCTTGGCGAGCCAGCGAGACCATTCTCATGTCACTTCGCAATCACAACTAAATGTATTTCTTCCTCTTCTTCTTCTTCTTGTTGAAATATAGAGACTTCAAACGTTTGCAGTTCATCCGTATCTAGCCCTGAGAAGGACCCTTGGTGATAACTCAATCCTAACTCCTTCTCCACCTGTCTTGACAAAGAAATTCGCTTCGCTTCGCTGGAAAGATGTTCATCACCAGTACCTCCAGCCGTTCTTTCTAGGTCTCAGACACGGCCGACCTCGACTGACGCTTCCAGATAAAAATATCCATTTTGGTCAAATACTACCTAACCATTTAGCCGGTAGCTTACACCCACCAGCTCAAAGTGCGAAATGAGGAGGTAACCTTGATCACAGCCTTCTTCTTCACGTTACGACCACGTAGCATCGTCGGGCAACCAGAATCTTCGTTCCAGGCTCTCGCCTTTCTCCAGAAGAGAGAGGAGGTTGTAAATGCCGGATGGACTATATCCGGCCATCAATTGCCTGACAATGTCTTCACCATTCCGGGTTGGAGCTGGAATACGAGAAAAGCATACAGTCGTTGCTTGACTGTATTCTCTATATTTTTGGAACGCTTAATTAACGTAGGATTTGAGGAATATTTGGTCCAGAGAATTATGTTTTGTAGACTTTTTCTTTTGGCATTTGAAATTAGTCCATTATGTTCAATGCATGCGTTCAGTGATATAAACGGCGAAAGACCAGCCGGATTGCCCTGTATTGTCGTCTATCGCCAATAACTAGCAGATTTGTGGGAAGTTATCAGGTCCGTTTCATGCCCGATTGCTCGATGACGGATCAGATTCTTGCACTGCGTCAGATCCTCCAAAAGTCCCGCGAGTATCAAGACCATACAGAATCATCAAATCGATTGGGACAACGCGAAACTCAGAAAGTGTGTCAGGAAGGCTTCCCATTTAAATGCACGGGAATCCATGTTCATTCACACTGCTGAGCCGCCGCTGATGAATGAATTTGAAGCTCCAGTTATATCGCCTTTGTTCAACTTGACGAAGAATAACATCTACTGATTCTACTTCTCTCCGACGTGTACGACAACAGTACGAAGCTGTTCTTTGTTTTGTGTAATCAGTTGGACATCGTTCCGTAGATGGGTAGTATCGAGCCTGAAACCAGTCGACTAAAAAAGGTAAATTTAACGTCTTTTTTAGTGTTGTGTCCTGTCGCGTCCCGCGTGTAGTGTATGTACAACAGTTCTTACGTTATCACAATATCAAAAAATGAGTGAAATTAAGGCTACAATCTTAAAGTGCTTTCGCCTTTATGGCCGACTGATAACAAAGAAGCGAAAATTGCTTTTGGATATACAGTTTCTAACGCGTTGTAAAAGAAGAGGTCTCATTCCGAAGTTCATTTATATCAAACCAGCTACCAGTAGTGAAGCTAGTAAGAAGGCGACTAAGAGTGCTCAAAAAATCTGGTTAACTGAAGAAATAAGGTTTAAACACAAGCTATTATCAATGGTGGAAGAACAATTATACTCGCTCCATGTGCAGCTGTTGAAGCAAGCGGAATACCACACAGTAGCTGAGTGTATTGTTTACACACTGTGGAGAATAAATTGTGTTGGCAGTCGGTTGTTGTTGTTGTTGTTTTGAATTATAGAGACTTTGAGCTGTATGACAGTCATTCGTCTCTTTATTCCCCTTTACACACCGGAGCAACCACTCAAAGTTACACAATACTTGTAGGTAATCATTTCTGGTGGGCGCAGGCGCCTCTTTTAGATTACCCTGGTACATGATACCAGGGTGTAAGCGTTCAAGTTTTGATTGCAGTATCAAATGTACTGAATCAGGTTGGCCTCTTTAAGGAAATCCAGAGTATCTCTTTCTTTCCGTGTGTCGTTCTGCAAAACGACATCTAGGCCACCAGTTAAGCCATACCTCCTACGAAGGTCCGCAGTTCGCATGCATTCCGTTAGAATATGCCCCACCGTCAGGCGGGTGCCGCAACAGGTAGGGGGCTCTTCTTTCTTTGCTAGGAAGTTATGAGTCAACCACGTATGCCCGATGCGAAGACGCGAGAGAATTCGCTGTTCATACGTGTTGGCTCGGTCCCTTCATTTGCCGGTTGATGCTTTAATTCTACGAAACTGCAGGTCCCTTTCACGATTCCATTTAGCCTCCCAAGTGAGGAGAATGGAATTGTTCGCCCTTCTAATGAGGTCCTTACCAGGTATACCCATACTGGTAATGGAGCCTCTCCGCCCTTCGTTAGCAAACCGATCGGCTTCCTCGTTCCCCGGGATCCCGGTGTGACCCGGAATCCAACATAGGATCGCACTACTACCTCTCAGCTGCTCTTCAATTTCTTGAATCATGGGGTGTTTGATAGTACCACCCTCTACAGCTTTGAGGACGCTCGCCGAATCCGAACAAACAACGACGCTATCAGCATTGGTGACGCTCTCTAATGCCAATCTAATGGCGGGAGCTTCACACGAGAAGATGCTAAACTCATTGGGGACTCTCATGCTAGTCTTAGCATTACAGTCGAGTATCCCAATGGCTGATGCGTCATCAGTGACGGACCCGTCAGTATAGACAATGCGTTTGTTAGCAAAGTCAGTACGTAGGGCCTCGTTCACTACCGCTTGCACCTTCTGGGGGTTATCCCCAGCCCTAACGAACCGTTTTACCCTCCAGCTGATGGAGGGAAGAACGGCATCCCAGGCTCTAGGAGAGCATCGACTTAACCGCAGGGGGCGAGGCAGTATCTCCCCCGTTAGGGTTTGATATTTTTGCCTGGCCCTAACCCCGTATGGGGTATCAAGCGATAGGTTGGCTGGGCACTCCTCCCACCTGACTAGTGCATGGATCATCCTCTGCACACATACCATCTCGAAAGGTGGTTCCCCTATCTCAGCAAGTAGACTCTTAATAGGACTACTATAAAACGCACCCGTGATTATGCGAATTCCGCTGTTATAGGCTGATTCCAGCATTTTAAAATATTTATCCGCTTTACTAGCGAGGATGATACCGTACACCAGTCGTGGGATTATCCAGCTTTTGAAAATATTCAAAAGGGAGTCCCGTGGGCTGCCTTTCAGCCTTCCTTTAATCGCTTTTAGAACGTTCAGGTGATCCGCGATCTTTTGACGTAGGACTACGTCTTTCATTTCTATACCGGGGTGTAAAATCAAAGTTTCTAAAACGAAAGCGTTACGCCGGAGACCGAGATTTTGAGCGTTAATAGCTCCTAAATTACTGAACGAAATGGTATGATAAACACTTCATTTGAAAGATAAAATGTCTACGCGTTATATACTTATTACTTTTTCATCCAAAAACTTGTTTCAATAGCCTTAAAATTGCTTTCAAAACAGGCTATTGAAATCACCAATCGGTATATAAGCGAGCGCTGCTCGTAAACCCACTCAGTTATAATTGAACAGCGACTGGAGCATGTTGTCGCTGTTGTGATGAAGCTAATTTCGTTTATCATGAAAGCACTGATGAACGGTGTTACCAAGAACCTGTTTGTACACCTTAGGCCAGAAGGGAATCCATCAGGAGGAGAGTGATGCCACGGTTCCGCTTGAAACATCGGAGCAGCCGCCACACACACATACACGCGCGGAACCCTCGTTGCTATCATCGTTGCTGAAAAATAATCTACCAGTTCCCCTGGGAATTGAAAAATACATTCATGCGAAAGAGTTTATTTTAATGTTTTCTATCCATACAACACTGCAACCAAATACATTTGGTTTTGTGATTTTTCAATCAATCGCAATTGACAGGAAAGCTTCTATTATTTTTCCCCATCAGTAGATAATTTTCGTATCCAATATTGGATGCATAACATGAAAAACGGAAAAATTTTCACATCGCCAAAATCATGTAATTTTCGAGTAATTATTGCTTCCTACTCATATAATGCTGCGACCAAATACATTTCGTTTTGGATTTTTCAATCAAGTGCAATCAAAGTAAGACCACGTCTTTCGGCAATTTATTAGAGGTGCAATGAATCTTGACGAATTCCCGCTCTACGCGCACTGACAAACGATGTTTACTCAACAATTTCTCAAATGAGAAATGTGTGTTGTGAGAAAGGATTAGCGAACGCAAAAACGACAAACGGGAGAAAGAAATGTTTGGAGGTTGAAGAAAATTGGCAGAAAACATCTTCATTTTATCTTTCGAATAATGTGATTCATACCACTTCATTTTACCAGAAAGAAATTATTATTGCCTAAAGGAGGAATCGAGTCCTCCGAGGAAATTACCCAGCGCAAATTAGAGTCGACTATCGACTATATTTATAATGCAGTTTCATCAAAGTGATTTCTTCGATATGGGGATATATTCACTACATCATGTCATATATTTCATATTCTTCATTATCAAATCCATATCCATGGCACTTATCGGTATCGAATTACCATCGACACAACGATTTTCGTTAAATGCTTCTTCAGTTCGGCCTGCAAAAAACTTTTCTGAACTCTTATCCATCAAATTTGGAGCCCTGAAAAGGGCCGTTGATTTTATGCTAAGCTAATAGCACGCTCTCTTCGGATACGATGGGCCAGCTGGATGTCCTTGGGCATGATGTGACGCGTTTTGCATGGATAGCACACAAATTGGTATCTTCTAATAAGCCTCCTGCAGCGTCATAACCGCGGAACTTTGGAAGCGCAAGTCGGTTTTGAAGTCCTGAGCAATTCCACGATCCAAAAGCTGCAAAGGTAGCTTGCGGATCAGCAATTCGGTCGACTTCCGATAGCGATGAATTTCACGCAAAGTTCCCGGTCGATAGCGATGTGGCTTCTTCACCTATCCTGCGGTGCGCTTATCCGAGCTGCTTTCGTGTGCCTTACCACTGAAAGACTAGCTATCTATCTGCTTGGTCCCAAACAAACGAGTCGTCACGGTGCGAGAGTAGAGTAAGAAAAGAAATTTTTTTTTTTTTTTTTATATATTAAAGCGTATTATATTTTTCAATTTGTTTTGGGATACATATACATTTTTAAGTGATACATTTCAATTTTCAACCTTCATTACAAAATTTACATATTATTCAAATATGGAATTGATTTTTTTTTTCAATGATATTTTGATTTTTATATTCCTATATCAATGATATTTTAATTTTTTTATCCTACTTAACCTAACTTTAAATTTTAATAAGCCTAATTTATCAACGCTCGGATGAGCGGATATTCCGAGTTTGTAGAGCTCATGACAAGTTTTTCAACTGAGGCTTCAATACGTTCCTCGATTGTTTTGCAGTTGGCAACTTCATGCAGTTCTCTTATCCGGGTGTCATATGGGGCGTCGAGGATCATTCTTAGAAGACGATTCTGAATCACCTGCAGCTTTTTCTTGTGGGTGGAAGCACACGCACCCCACACAGGCATCGCGTAGCTAATCACTGGAACAATAATCGCCTTGAAGACTGCCAGTTTATTAAGTCTAGACAGTCGTGAACGTCGGGATATCAGCGGATAAAGCGCCTGAGTAAGCCTCGTGCATCTCACTACCAATTTGTCTGTGTGAGATCTATATAGCTGCTTGTCGTCAATGGTGACACCAAGGTAGAACACTTCCTTCGACCAATCAACTGGACGGTCATTTACTTTGACGAAGCAGTTAGCAGGCGGAAGCAGTTTCGGTGATTGCCGGTGTCGGAATACGATGGCTTGGCTTTTCGATTCATTGACTTTAATTTTCCAGTCATTTAAATATGACACGTATGCTTCTCTGGAGTCTGGATCTGTAAACCATGGGAAGGCGACCATTTGCCATGATGACACTGTCGTCCGCATACAGTGCCAGGTGGCAGCCATCTGGAAGTGGCGGGACGTCCGAGGTGTATATTATATACAAGATTGGACCAAGGAGGCTGCCTTGTGGTACTCCAGCCGTGACCAATTTTAGCTCTGAAGAGGCTCCTGGAAGATTGACTCTAAAAGCTCTATTAGTGAGATATTCTCTTACCATTCTGACGAGATAGTCCGGAAAATTTGTCTGGACCAACTTGTGAATGAGCCCGTTGTGCCACACGTTGTCGAACGCTTTCTCTACGTCTAGAAGGACCATAGCGGTGTTGTTGGAGAGCGCTCTGTTTCGCCGAATGATGTTTTCAACACGAACCAACTGATGAACCGTTGAATGCCCCTTTCGAAAGTCAAATTGCTCAGGTACAATGATATTTCTTTCTTCGATGTGGAGCATCAGTCGCTGGAGAATTAGCCGCTCAAAAACCTTACTCACTGCCGATAGCAGTGTGATGGGCCTGTAGCTTCTGGAGTTGCATGGATCCATACCAGGTTTCAGGATAGGGATTACTTTCCCCGTCTTCCACCTAGTCGGGAAATGTTTCAGCTGGAAACAACGCGTGAATGTTGTTGCGAGAAAGCAATAAGCTTTGTTGGAGAGTTTTTTTAACACCAGGTTGAATATACCATCTACTCCGGGTGCCTTCATATTTTTACCGCGTTTTACGGCATCACGTACTTCATTCTCTGTTACTCGACCCTCAAACGCAGCGTCGTCAATCTGCTCATTAAGTTGCAGAATGGTGTGCAGCACAGCAGGTTCATGGCAGCTAACCATGCCAGCGCCGATGTTATGTGCCTCGACCAGCCTATCTGCAATTTCATTCGCCTTCTCAGCAGGCGATACGAGAATGTGTCCGGTGTCATCCTTCAGTGGCGGGATGACAGAAGGCCGCTGCTTTAAAATTTTGGCCACTTTCCAGAACGGCTTCGAGTAGTCGCTTAGTTGTTGTACACTGCTGGTAAAGTGTTGATTTCTGATCATCAACATTCGATCTCTTATCACGCTGTTGAGATAGATGACAACCTGTTTTTTCTGAAGGCAGCCAGTGCGCTGGAATTGCCTCCTGACGGTGTTACGTTGCTGAATGAGTCGTCTTGTGTCAATGTCAATTCTGGTGAAATGTTTTCTCACTTGGACCCGGCGAATACATGTTTCTTCTGCAGCGTGTATGGCATCCTCGAAGATGCCCAACTGGTGGTCTATGGCTTCAACGGATGAAAGGTCCGGTTCGTCGGATAAGCTTCTATCCACTAGACGACAGAAGGCTATCCAGTTGACATGATGAAAATCTCGTGTCATCGCTGGCGGACCTAGAGCAGGACAGAAATCAATTTCGCACGTAATCGGATAGTGGTCCGAACTCAGATCATTATGCGTGACCGGTTTGGATAGTTCCAGATCAGACAGATATATATCTAACGTGGAGGTTATTCCAGCTGGCGATAAGAATGTTGGTTCATCCGGGAAGTGTACAACGCTAGTTCCTGAGCTGAGATGGTCCGCAAGAATTTCCCCATTTTTATTGTTTCTGTGATTACGCCATAATATGTGGCGCGCGTTCAGATCACCGGCCACCACGAAGTTGGTTTGCATATCTGTGAGCTTGCGTAGGTCATCCACGAAGAATTGAGAAGTGCCGTTACTGTCCACACACTGCCTTGGTAGGTAGACGGCAAAGAGGGTGAAGTTTCCACTGGAAGTGTGTATTTTTACTCCGATCGCTTCAACAACGGTGGTTCTCAGATGCGGGACAATTTCATAGCGAATGCCCTGTCTGATGATGATCGCCACACCTCCACCGCTTGAGTTGGGGCGGTCCAACCGGATAACTATATGTGCTGGAAGAGAGAAGCTCGTCGACGGGTTAAGCCGGGTTTCGGTGATCACTCCTACATCGACGTGGTGACGAGATAAAAAGCAATTTAGCTCAATCCTTTTCGCCCGAACAGAACGGGCGTTCCAATTTAAAATTTTGATGCGGGGCTCAATTGACCCCATATTTGCACGCCATGTATCCTAGGACCTTGAATTGTTCCGAACGAGATTTGCACTGATTTAATCTTCCACAGAGCTCATTGAAGATGGTCCACAGCTCGGATGAACTAAAGAGCGATTGTTCATTTTGCATCGAGGCGGTACTGGCTGCTTGCTCTTGCATCCTAGCTCGGATACGGGGATCGAGAACTCGTGCGTAGCTTACGGTATTGCTTGGAAATTGGAAACCAGCTGAATTGGTTGGTGTAGCTTGTTCTGAAACATTTGCTATCGGGGGGAACTCGTTGTTGTTTAATTCAGGAACTACTGGCCTTTTCGTTGGCCTCACGTTTGTTCTATTCATATTCGTTGCTTGCTGCCTAATGCGGATATAATCAGTACGTTTAGAGCAGTTGCGATCTGTGGCTGGGTGAGCCCCACCACAATTTGCACACCGTTTATTTGTATCGGTACTCGTGGGACATTTTTCAGTTGTATGGGCGGCCCCACAATTATTACATCTGCTTTTTAGGTGGCAATTCCGTGTGCCATGGCCGTGATGAAGACAGTTCAAGCACTGTGTTACGTCAGCACGCTTATTTCGATACGCTTGCCAACGGACAACAAGATTCGCAACGAATTTTACCTCTTGCAACTTCTTAAGGGTTGTATATGCTTTCGCAAATTGGATCAGGTATAGCGCATCGTCTTGATTCACTTCAGCTTTGCGATTTATCTGATGTACAGATAGAGTCTCGAGATTGCACTCGGTTTTCAAAATACCTTGCAGCTCCTTTGAGTCAACAAGTGGGAGACCGCGAATAACTACACGATAGGGCCTCTCCCCAGGTTTATCATGAGTATAGTATTCGAAATTGCATTTCTGCAAATAGTTTTCGATTATGTTGAAGTCTTCAGTAGAATCGCAAAGAAGTTTTATTCCAAAACGCGTGATCTTGAACTTGGGAGTTACTCCACTTTTCGGAATCGACTCCATTAGAGATGATATCTGTACATTTTTAACTACCAGCGGCGGAAGCTTCTTTTTCCTAGATGAGTTTTCCGGTTGTGCAATAGTTGGACTATCCGACTCCATATTGGAACAGTCCGATAGTGATGCATATGGATTCTCCTTGAGCATCTGTTTTTCCATGTTGTTAGCTGGGTGAGCCAGCTTTTTCCTTTTCAACGTTTTTAATGTGTGATCACATGAGCCATGAGCCGCATCCGAAGACGATTTCATTCCGAAATCACGCGGTTTATTGTATCGAAGAAAGACGCCGATTTGCCTTGAGAAAGGCAGCTATAACAACACTTTTAGAAAATCGACAAAGCACTTGTTTACGCGACGACGGTTAAAACACGATCAAATGAACGAAAGCAAAGGAAGCGTCATTTTATAAACCATAAAAGTATAGAATCTAAACCCCACCCTTATTATATTCGTTGCTTACCCTGAGAGAGAAACGAATAACATCGAAGTAAGTATACAGTAATGTATTTGAATCCGGACACTTTGCGTTACATTTAATACCATACCGCAGCCACAACATTTTCTGCATGTTGAATTAATGCGATTGATAAGTAACTATCAAGAAACTTTCAGTAACTATATTAGCAACTATTAATCGCATAAATTCAACATGAAAAAAATGTTATGGCTGTGGTATGATATTGAATGTAATGCAAAGTGTCCGGATTCAAAAGCATTACTGTAAAAAAGAGTTAACTCGACTGAAATTTTTTCGGTTCGGCCTGCAAAAACGAAATTAAGAGCCCCCGCCGACTGCAGACTGACTTGTCGACCGATAGTTCGGTCTGCTTCTTAATCAGTACGGAGAAAAAAAGTCTGTAGTGTACAGCATAATGCATAGACGTAAGTATGAGCTTCCCCATCTCACATTCCAATAAAATTAATGGGTTTCCAAGTGGGCGCGCTACATACGGATACGAATGATTTCAATAACCTGTTTTTGAAGCTATCATTAAGCTATTGAAACAATTTTTCGACTCAATAAATAGCAATCATATAACTCTTGGACATTTTATCTTTTGTATGAAATGATTATCATACTGTTCCGTTGATCCGAAGCAGAATGAATCACGCTTAAAGAAGGAATGGATTTTTTCTTGGAATTTAGTCAGCAGAAATAATGCCCTTTCCCAACAATTAAAAACGACAAACGGTAAACAGTTTAATCAAAGTGATTTCTTCGATATGGCGATATATTCACTACATCATGTCATATATTTCATATTTTTCATTATGAAATCCATATCCATGGCACCTATCGGTATTGAATTATCATCGACACCACGATTTTCGCTAAATGCTCCTTTCAGTTCGGCCTGTAAAAAACTTTTCTGAACTCTAATCCATCAAATTTGGAGCCCTGAAAAGGGCCGTTGATTATATGCTAAGCTAATATAGCACGCTCTCCTCGGATACGATGGGCCAGCTGGATGTCCTTGGGCATGATGTGACGCGTTTTGCATGGATAGCACACAAATTGGTATCTTCTAATAAGCCTCCTGCAGCGTCATAACCGCGGAACTTTGGAAGCGCAAGTCGGTTTTGAAGTCCTGAGCAATTCCACGAACCAAATGCTGCAAAGGTAGCTTGCGGATCAGCAATTCGGTCGACTTCTGATAGCGACGAATTTCATGCGAAGTTCCCGGTCGATAGCGATGTGGCTTCTTCACGCTTCCTGCGGCTGATGCGCTTATCCGAGCTGCTTTCGTGGTGCCTTACCACCGAAAGACTAACGAGCTGTCTGCTTAGTCCCGATGAAACGAGTCCTCACGGTGCGAGAGTAGAGTAAGAAATGAACGAAAGCAAGGGAAGTGTCATTTTATAAAACATAAAAGAATCGAATGTAAACCCCACCCTCTTTATTGTATAAGCTTACTGTATACTCACGAATATAATAAGGGTGGGATTTAGATTCTATACTTTTATGGTTTATAAAATGACGCTTCCTTTGCTTTCGTTCATCACGGTGCTTCTGACATTCAACCGAGACGGTCATGTTTGTAGCGCCCCTTTGAAAAGAGTAGCGAAAATAGAAGTTTTCTCCTCATACAACTGGTTCTATGCTAAAGGAAATTCCTTGAGGCTCTAATCAGTCCTAAATAAAGTTTTTTTCCACAGGTGTACAAGACGAGGACAAGGAGGAGGCCACCGAATAGCCTAGACGGTTGGTGGCTTTCGATACCGGCAGTTTTCACTGCCCCTAGCGTCGGTCCCTGTTTTTGGCGCGCTTTATAGCTTGCTTATTTTTTCTACCGTATATCGCTAACTGTTTATATTGTTATACTTATATTTGGTGGTGGTTTTTTCTTTACAGCTGGTGTTGTTTCCTGCGCTGCGGATTAGTGGTGTTGCCACACTACCTTCTCTCCGGTGTGGGGGGCTTTCCCCCCAGCAGCTGTACTTAGTGCAAGTGATTTTAAAACAGTATCTTTCTACCCATAGCCTCCCAAGGCAATAGTGATTATAAGGACATTTCAGTAGTGTTGAAGCAATAATTACAGTGCATTTCTAAATTTTTTCTATACCATTTCCGAAGATAGTGATTTTTTGTTCTAGTAGTACCAGTGCTTTTTCTAGATATTTTGTGAAATTTTCACCGTTCTTCCTGGCTGTACCCCCTGGTATAGCCAGCCACAATCATGGCTTCCAGTAGCTCTGGCATCGCCGGCACCGGTAAGTCAACAAACCTATATAATGGCGTGCCCACCACACGCACCTCTCCTTTCTGGGCTGATCCCCTATGCGGGGAGCTCCAAATTTTATTACTTAGAGCAACTGGCAAGAATACTCTACCATCAAACCCTTTCGTAGTTTCCAAAACCATCCAAGCTGTTACGGATCGCGATTTCAAGGACGCGAGACCACAGCGAGATGAAAATAATAATCTACAATATGTTATCCATATTCGCAACAAAGAATATGTGGATGCACCCCTGTGGAGATAAATTTTCACCCTACCTTGAACCAGCGCAAATGCGTGGTATCCTGTAGGGATGTGATTGATATGGCAGAAGCTGTACTTTTAAAAGAGCTTGCTGACCAAAGAGTCATAGCAATCAAACGAATTTCCCGTATGGACCAAACCAAGAAGGAATTAATTCCAACTCCAACCTTGATTTTGACAATCAGAGGTACTGTAATTCCTGAAAACATAAATTTTGGCTTTATCCGCGCCCTCACTCGTAATTTTTATCCGAATCCGATGCAGTGTTTCGGCTGCTACAAATTCGGACACACTTCGAAAAAATGTAGGACCAAGATCCAATTATGCCGAAACTGTGGACAAGCACACCCAGAACTAGGCAATGAAGAAACTGCCAAGAGCTTTATTTGCAACGCTCCTGCCTACTGTGTAAATTGCAGTGGCAACCACCCTTCTACTAATAGAAAATGCCCTGCATGGGTCATGGAAAACAACATCACCAAAGTGAGAGTTGACCAAGGCATATCCTACAAGGAAGCCAAACTAAGCTACCAGGCCAAGATAAATGGATCCTCTTACGCAAGCAAAGTCCAAGAGAGACTTAATGTAGCCCAAAGTACAGAATGCAATCGCTGCAAGTGCAACTGCACGCAATCCAACCCTACCCCAATCATTCCAACGGTTTCCACACCGATAATTAATCTACCAGACATGAAATATACCATCTCCACTTCCGATTCCGAAACTG
The DNA here is from genome assembly GCF_029784135.1 of Toxorhynchites rutilus septentrionalis. NCBI lineage: Eukaryota > Metazoa > Arthropoda > Insecta > Diptera > Culicidae > Toxorhynchites > Toxorhynchites rutilus. The sequence goes on from NC_073745.1 coordinate 155,372,110, forward strand.
ATTCAGAAATTCCCATGGAAACTGAATCAGCAAAATTAAACAAACGAAAAATTAAAAATATTAAAACTACAACTTCAGATGAATTGAAATCATCTGAAGATGAAAATTTCCGCGTTAATGAAAAAACAAGGAAAAGGTACAAAAACCAACAACTTCAAATATCTCAACCGGCCGCCCCACAACTGGCCGACCCTCAACCATCTACTTCACACAAAACAGTACCCAATACAAATAGAACAATACCAAATTACTTAAAATTTGACCCTAGACTGAAGACCAAGATTTCCAAAGGTAACAAACAGTCTAAATAATTTCAGTTATACCTCCTTCCACATTAATTAAACCCTTCAAGAGCCTCCATAATATTTTTTCAAGTTCAACACTCCACACAAAAACAGTACACCTGTTGTCCAAGATTCAACATCCAACCGAAAACTTGCCATTCAATGGAATTTGCGTGGGCTTAGTAGGTCAATGGATGAAATTAAATTAATGTTAGCTGAGGAGAAACATCTCCCACTAACACTTGCATTCCAAGAAGCCAGAGTGACTAAGATTACACCCGATTTTAACCTTTCACTACAAGGTAAATACAAGTGGTACTTCCGTGAGGGACTTACCTCACGCCAGGGTGGAGTATGCCTCGCTGTTTTGAGCCATCTCCCACATACCCTCATCCAAATTTCATCACAGTTACAGATATGCGCAATCCAACTCACGGGACCGTTACGGTTAACCCTCGCTTCTATATACATTTCCCCAACGCATAGTAACAGTAATTTGGAAGCAGAAATGAACAATGCCATTCAACAATTACCACACCCTTTCATAATCATGGGTGATTTTAACGCCTACCATACTGTATGGGGTGGCCAAAGATGCAATTTAAGAGGTAAAATTATTTTAAAAATCGTTGAACAACTTAACCTCATCATCCTGAACGACTTCCAACATACTCGTATGGATGAACACTCTGGCTCTACTTCTTCAATTGATTTAACGATTACCTCATGGGACCTAGCGCCCAGAGTCAGATGGTGTGTCGATGATGATCTAAGAGGAAGTGATCATTTTCCCATTCACATCCGAACACTGACCAGTAATCCAAAAATCCTCCTGCGAAGGAGATGGTTGTACCAATTTGCCGACTGGGATGGTTTCGAATCAACCATTTCGCATCTGTTACCTGCACAGGGTAACTATTCAGTAGAGGAGTTTTCCCAAGCCGTTTTCGCTGCTGCGAAAGCTAATATACCCCGCACTAGTGGTATCTCCGGCCGGAAGGCAGTCCCATGGTGGAATAATGATGTCAAACAGGCCATTAAATCCAGAAGAAAAGCGCTGAGGAAGCTTAGAAGACAACTGGACGGTAGTGAGACAAAAGTACTTGCCCTAGCTGATTTTCAATCCACTAGAGCTAGAGCAAGGAAAATTATAGCGGAAGCTAAACAAAATAGCTGGCTTAAATTTCTTGATAGCTTTTGCCCTCAGACAACTTCTAGTGAACTGTGGAGCAAGGTTAATGCAATCAGTGGCAAAAAAAGATCGCGAGGCTATTCCATTATGATCAATGGTACCACTACCGATGATCCCGGAACCATTGCTGAACATTTAGCTGACCATTTTGCTAGTACTTCTGCCACCTCCAACTACAAAAGCGACTTCAAAGCTCGTAAAACTGCCGCGGAGACTACAGAGTTTCCCTCGGACTCAGGGGAACCTCATATTTACAATATCAGGTTCTCTATGAAAGAAATGTTGTGGTCCATTAGTAAGTCCAAAGGCAAATCAGCCGGACCAGACGAAATAGAATACAGCATGTTAAAAAAATTACCTTTCCACGTCAAAACGTCGCTGCTCCAAATTTATAATAACCTTTGGGCTAGCAAATGTTTCCCCGACTCATGGAAGGAAGGGCTAGTCATCCCCATCCCTAAACCGATGGAGAAAAAACCACTAGCCACTAGTTTTCGTCCCATCACCCTTCTCAATTGCCTAGGTAAGGTCTTCGAGAGAATGATCAAACGGAGATTGATGACGAACCTTGAAGAACGTCATCTCCTGGATCCTCGACAACATGCTTTTCGTCAAGGCAATGGTACCAACACGTATTTCAGCCAACTTGATCAACACCTTCACGTGATCACGCGAGACCACCTCCACGGGGAACTCGCTCTGTTGGACATATCCAAAGCCTACGATACAACCTGGAGATATAATATCTTGGACCAACTCCATCAATGGGGTATCGAAGGTAATTTGTTCGAGATAATTCGCAGTTTTCTACAAAATCGTAGCTTCAAAGTTCTTCTCGGAGGAGTCACCTCCACCAGTAAACTGCAAGAAAATGGAGTGCCACAGGGTTCTGTGCTATCGGTTGCTCTTTTCCTGATAGCGATGCAATCATTATTTGATGCCATACCCCAAAATATTGACGCTTTGCTATACGCAGATGATATTCTGCTAATTTCAAAAAACCCATTCCCAGTACTAGCAAGAAGAAGACTTCAGGAAGGAATCTCGTCTGTTAATAACTGGGCGAATTCCGTGGGATTTAGGATCTCAGCTGAAAAATCTCAAGTTCTTCATTGCTGCAACAATAAGCGTCACAGGAAAAAACTACGTTCTTATCTTCTGAACGGTAGTTCCATTAAACGAGTCAATTCTGCACGAATTCTCGGTGTAATGGTGGACAAAAAACTCACGTTCAATAAACATATAAAGAGTACAATATCGGACATTAAAAACCGCCTTAACTTAGTTAGCGTTATAAGCGGTCGAAGCCGAACAGGATCCCGCAAAACTATCTTCAACATTGGAAGAAGCTTAGTCTATTCCAAACTTACTTACGGTATTGAACTCTTCAGCCGTGCCACCTGGAAAACGCTTGAAGAACTGAGGCCTAGCTATCAAAAGATAATAAGACTAGCTTCAGGGGCCTTTAGAACTAGCCCAAGTAAAGCGTTACTCGCTGAGTCAGGCAATTTACCCTTCAAATTGTTCCTCACGAGATTCTACAGCACGCGCGCGATACGAACGCTCGAGAAACATCCAACATTTGAATCCTCACTTGTGAGAGTGAATAACTGGTTGCAGGATACATGCCGAACCACTCTTCCAACGATTGCACCAATTCCCATTATTAACCTTCGACCATGGTATAAACGGGAACCTCAGATTGATTGGTCAATTAAAAATTCTGTGCGAGCTGGTGAAAACAGCAGCATAGTTTTGGCCATTTTCAACAACCACATCCACAGTAAATACCTTTTTCACCACAAGATCTTTACAGATGGATCCTTTGATGGTTTACAAGTAGGTATCGGCATTTTTGCTAATAACCTGCAAGTTAAGTTCCAACTCCCAAATATCTGTTCGGTATTTTCAGCTGAATTAGCGGCACTTCTTATCGCTACATCAAAGTGTGAACACAACAGAAAGACGGTTATTTTCACCGATTCTGCTAGCGCGCTTCTTGCTCTTGAGAGCGGAAGTAGCAAACATCCATGGGTACTCGCAATTGAAGAGAAAACTGCCCAAAATGATATCACCTTCTGCTGGATCCCAGGTCACTGTGGAATCCGCGGTAACGAAGAGGCTGATCGCCTAGCCAAAGAAGGGAGAACATCCGAACTATGGAGCACAAGCGTCCCATCTGATGATATAACCAGATGGGTTAACTCATCTCTGATGACGTGCTGGGAGAACGAATGGAACATCTGCAGAGATACTTTTTTGAGAAAAATTAAAAACACTACCCATCCTTGGATGGATAGAAACCAAAGATCCTTTCAAGTATGTCTAACACGTCTTCGTATTGGACATACCAAATTAACGCACAGGTTCTTGGTTGAAAAAACCGAACCACCCATTTGTAATACCTGTAACGTCAGGCTGACCGTAGAACATTTTCTACTTGTCTGCCCACGTTACAACCTTATGAGAACTAAGTTTCAGATAGCTGACAACCCAAGGACAGCCCTAGCAAGAGATAACTTGGAGGAGGACAAATTACTGCATTTCCTGAAGGAGACGGATCTTTTGGAGCTTATTTAACCACTATACAATTATTTACTATATGTTACAGACTTAACCACATCATTCATACTAACACCTAATGCTTGTGAGCTAATATATGTGTTACCAACGTATTACATATGTTAGGTCACACACATTTTATTTATAAAAAAAAAAAATAATAAATATATATATAAAAAAAAACAAATGGGGATCAACACTAGGGTAGGAGCCTACCTGTTGGTCTCAAATGTTCCTATCTCACGCCTCCACGAAGATCATATGACGACATTTTTAGATCGGGCGTGAACTGGAAACACACACCTGGTCTTGGCTCCGAGAACGGGTGTCGAAAGTGGCTAAGTGAGGGGGTGCGAGCGAGTCAGAGCGCTATATCTCTCCCGGGGAAGACCTCCCGGGTCATGGAGGCCTTGCCAACCCGCTGTCTCCCGGGCAAAGGAGATACACCCAGAAAATGGAGCTACGTTCACGAAGAATACTCAGAATGCGATCGCCCGAGGAGGGTCCCCGAACTGGAGCTGGTCCTGGAACGGGCGTAAGAGCGAGCGGCCAGCGGCTGGAGGGCGATGTGCAAGAGCGGGCCACCAGCCGGGTTCAACCCGAAGAGCTACCGCCACACGGAAACAGCAGCCATCGACATCACCAACGAAACGCTGCGCCTACGAGGCGTGTTGCGACTGTCAGACGACAGTCGTCCACACTTGTGGGTACTACTAGGCGACGGATCATGTGGACACATGAAATGAATGAATTCGTGATCCGCGCCTATTACATCTGCACTGCTTTGGAGACGGACATGAGCGGTCGCCCTCGAATACTCGCAATGTTCGAGGAAGCGTATCCAGAGTTCGTCGGGAGGCTTGACCAAAACGCGATGAACGCGAGGTGTAGAGCGATTGTACGCAACAATATGCTCTCCCAAACGCAAGTCGACGAGATCAAGCAGCAGGTGCAGAGAGAACTAAGCTCCAGAATAAGCAGAGCAAGCGATGTGTCGAGACGAAGTTCAGTACGGCTGAGCAATTCATTCGCGAGTGGGGCACGCGAATCGGCACCAGTGGAGGCCACAGTACAACAACCCCCTGAGCCGGAAGATCCACAGCCAGATCAACAACTACTACGCGATCTGGTCTTCCATTACGACGAGGCGATCTCACAGTTCCGCGACACGGACCCTTTGTCGCGCCCCAGGATCCCGAAGTTGCAGCATTCCCGCAGGCTGACAAGTGCAGTAAAGCTCATGAACGAGCACGTTCTTCCGCTGCACTTGGTTGATGCTGAGAACATGGAGGAGCTGCAACTGAAAGTTTACTGTGCTGCTGTGGCGACCGCCAAAAGTTTAGGATACCGTATTAGGCCAAGAGGCGGACTGCTCCAACATCTCCGTGAAAGGCGTGAGCCTCCATGGCGAAGGAGATTGGAGCAACGGATCCTAAACAAGCGCGCCGCAATTGGAAGACTGATGGCGTACAAAAGAGGCAGCAGATCGGCGAAATTATGTCGCCAAGTTGCTGTGATCGTGCGGCCTACTGAACTTCGCCAGCTGGGAGCTCACCAGCTGACGGAAAAACTCGACACACTGGTACAGCAATTGAGCGTCCTAACTAAACGGCTGAAACGTTACTCTGACTCTGCAAAGCGCCAGGAACAAAATCGGATATTCAGAGATAACGAGAAAGCGTTCTACGACCACATTAGCGACGAGAAGCCCGACTACCGCGAAGGTTTGCCAGATATTAGCGATGTGACGAACTTCTGGGCTGGTATTTGGGAGACCCCAGTACAACATCGCGACGGGCAAATGTGGTTAAGACGGGAGGAGGAGAGTTGTGGTGAAATTGGAGAGATGCCAGCTATCATCGTCGAAGAAAACGATGTCCGCGAAGCCTCGCGGTACCTGAGGAACTGGGCAGCACCGGGCCCCGATGGTATTCAGAACTTCTGGCACAAGAAGCTGACCGTCGCACATCAAAAGATAGCTGAGTGCTTCAACAAGGTGCTACGTGACCCACACAACCTCCCTGAATTCGCCACCCGTGGCGTCACATTCCTCTTCCCGAAAGACAGCAACACATTGAACCCATCAAAGTACAGGCCGATAACGTGCCTGTCGAGTCTGTACAAGATATTAAGCAGCATCATAACCGCCAAAGTTTCTGCCCACTGCGAACAACACCATATCATCGCAGAAGAGCAGAAAGGATGCAGAAAAAATACGCATGGCTGCAAAGACCAGGCCATCATCGACGCAACCATAGTCGGCCAGGCGGTTTATAATCAGCGGAACCTAAGCATGGCCTATATCGATTACAGGAAGGCTTATGACTCCATACCTCACTCGTTTCTCGTCCGGGTATTGGAGCTCTACAAAATTGATCCCGTCGTCGTTAGGTTCCTGCAGCATGCGATGAGGCAGTGGAGCACGTCTCTGCACCTTAGTGATGGGGAAAATGTGTTGCAGTCTAGAACGCTGCAGATAAAGAGGGGGATATTCCAAGGCGACTCTTTCAGCCCGCTTTGGTTTTGTCTGGCACTGAACCCCCTCAGTAGGACGCTCAATAGAAACGGTCATGGCTATAAAATAAGGTATGGCGACGGCGCCCACGAAGAAGTGACCCATACCTTTTACATGGACGATCTCAAGGTCTACGCTGATTCACGTCAGCGTCTAGGTGTAGCTATCCGGGTTGTCGAAGACATAAGCAGGGACATCTGTATGGAGTTCGGCCTCGACAAGTGTCGCTGTGTCCACCTGCTGAAAGGACAACTTACCGAATCCGGAGGCTACGAGGTCTATGACGGCGAGTTTATAAGAGACATGGTTCGTGGCGAATCCTATAAATATCTTGGATTCCGACAGCTCACCGGGATTCGCCACTCCGACATCAAGACGGAGCTGCGAGACAAGTTCTTGAGTCGAGTGAACTGTGTCCTGAGGACTTTCCTCAACGCGGGGAACAAGGTACGCGCGATCAACACATTCGCGGTTCCCCTGCTGACCTTCAGTTTTGGTGTAGTCAAATGGAGCAAAACTAACCTAGAGGACCTTGAGAGGAGGATGAGGAAAGCATTCAAAGAGGCCGGAATGCACCATCCTCAATCGGCACTGGAGAGAGTTTCACTACCACGCAAAGAAGGGGGACTTGGAATCGTCGACATTTCTGCACTGTGTGTTGCCCAGGTACGACAACTGCGCGAGTACTTCGCAGAACGCGCCAACCAAAACGCGCTATACCGGGCTGTCTGCGCCGCCGACAGAGGATACAGCGCTCTGCACTTGGCGCAAGCGGAGTACCAACTCAACTGCAATCTGCAGACAGTGGAGGAGAAGATTGCAGCTTGGAAGCAGAAGGCAGTGCATGGTGCCCACCCCCATCAACTGGACCGGCCACACGTCGACAAGGCCGCATCTAATCTGTGGCTAACGCGTGGTGAACTCTCTTCAGTAGTAGAAGCCGACATGATAGCCATCCAGGACAGGATAATGCCGACGAGAAACTGCAGGCGGTACGTCTGGCATCAAGACGTTGATGACATTTGCCGGATGTGCCATCAACCAGGTGAAAACATAGAGCACATTATGGGAGGCTGTCCCGTTTTGGCCAACGCAGCCTACACCGAGCGCTACAACAACGTGGCCCGTATTGTTCATCGACAACTGGCGCTCCAATGTGCTCTACTGGAAGACAACGTACCAAACTACCGGTACCTGCCTGCACCTGTCCTGGAAAATGACCGTTTCAAGCTGTACTGGGATCGCACTGTTCTGACCGACCTCTCGATCCACCACAACCGCCCAGATATAATGGTTTACGACAAGAGCGACCGCAAAGTCACCATCATCGATGTCGCTATTCCACTGAACCAGAATCTGGAGGAGACCCACGGTCGCAAAATCTGCAAGTACCGACCATTGGCCGTGGAGCTCAAGGAACTGTGGGGGCTAAGGGAGGTCCCAAGAATTGTTCCAGTCGTTCTCTCTGGAACTGGAATTATCCCGAAGACACTTCTGGAAGCGCTAAAGGTGTTGAACATCGAGAAGGAATTGGCCGGCATCCAAAAGTCGGTCATCCTTAGCACCTGCGCGATTGTCCGACAATTCCTCGGTCAGGACTAAAACAGCACGAGCATGCAGATACGTGCATTCCGCAGAGCCTAGTCCCCCTTTGGCATTCAGAAGCCCGGGGGCAGGTGAAAATTCTGGCTAGGTTCGCCTAGTTAAGAAGTGAGATAAGTCTGCCAAAAAAAAAAACAAAAAACAAAAAAAAAAATTAGTTAGATATGTAGTTAGATATCACAAACCAAACACACCCACACACACACTTAGACACACACTCACAACAAAATACACAGATTTTAATTTTTTGTAAAAAAAAAGACGGGTGGGTAATGTCGGTGACATAACCGGAGTGACGTAGGACTATACAAAGGGGACAGCTTTTGCTAAATATATATTTTAAATATATTGTTCTATTTTCTTCGTGAATTCCTACCTATCTACCTGAAAAATGGATTAGTTTACTGTTTGCTCTTTATGAACATGTTGGGGGTTCTGAAAAGAACCTTTGGTGTTGTGTTTTTGCGTTTTTTTTTACAAACTTGATTCTTGATTTTTTTCTGAGGGCTTTGTACTTATTAAATGTTCAATGTCGGGCATCTTTCGGCGTATACACATATCGTACAATCAAAATATTGGCTGTGATAGGGAATGCACAGGTGGTCATCAGCTCGTTCACTATCATATATTTCACTATGCTAATGTGCTCATACCGTACCTTAAGCTGTGGTTTCGGAGACGAATGAATTGAAAGATGTGTAGTCTCCGCAAACAAAGTAAATAAAAATGAAAAAGAACTGAGGTTGAAATGAGACGAACTCTACGATCTGTCGAGAAATAGACGAGCTATAAGCGTTCTGAAAAACCAACAGTAAATACAGGGACGGATGAACTTCGGATTACAGTCCTTTAAAATAAGAACAGAGCAGCAGGAAATACATAGCTCATCGTGTTGCTCCTTAGTTATTTCTCTATGCAATGCAGATGTAACGTCAGTCAATTTTCAACATCAGTTATCAACTAAAGAAAGCAGTTCTTGCTACCGAGAAAATTCGTTAATGCCATCCTGCATACAATGTGTTGTAATTTGAAGCCACTTTTAATTCGGAAACCATACATGGGTTTGTGAAAACTGAATGATCAATTTAAAAAACCCCAACCACCAATAAGTTCAAGAACAAGCATAAACAAAAAAAATCAGTTTTTATTATATGTCATATTATGTCACTTTAGAATGCATTGGTATTGTGAAAAACTTCTAATAACTCTGGTTTTGCCACCAAAGCAGTCTGTATAAACAAACTTTTTCCTTCTTCTACCTGCTGCCGTTTTGCGATTGCGTTTGCCACTCGCTGAAACTAGTTAATGCCACCGAACCAAATGGGCTCTGTTCTGCAGGCGGGTTTTCTTATTGTCGTGAGCAGCTTTGCAAGCCAACTCGAGCACTCCGGCGGCCAAAATTCTATAACCGCTATTAGGTATACTGGTGCTCCGGCACCAATCCGTTGATGCGATGCGATTTTAAACGATGCCGTACAACCACACTGGTTTACGGTTTGAAAGAAAATGAGATATTTTTTTGGGATCCACGCGTTTTATACACTAACGGTACACGCTCACAGGATAGAGACAAATCGGCAGATTCAGCCAAAGGGGCGAGTCCAACGAGACGAACGAATTAGCGTTAAAAGGCAGCGATGGCAAAAAAATACATCTAGAGGCGAATGAACTGCAAAGTTTAAAGCCTCTTAAAAACAAAGAAGAAGAAAAAAATACATTCATTACGATTTGTTCGCTCGTTGGATTCACATGCAGGCTAAAAAGGGTTTCAGGATCACAAAATTATCTTCAATCTAAAGAGTTTATTGTTTTGTTATCACTCGATATCCCCATCTTGTTCGGCTAAACCTTCCTGTTTAGCGATTTGTTGCCACTCGCCACAGCTTTCACAGTTGGAAATTTTTTTTCCATCCAGCTTTGTGACATGTTGTACAGTAAATTACATTCAATGCGACGTGCCGGAGCACCACTCAGTGTCGCATTGGATTTTAACCTGTAATTGAACATTTGCGATGACAGTGGTACAGTGTCGACTTTCAATGTGGGGTCATAATTTGGATTTCTATGTTTACAAAAATGTCCAACTAAATATGTCGCATTACATGTCCGTCCAATTAGCTAAATGTCGATCTAATTGTAAATTACTGTACTTTCAATCTGGAAACAATTTAAGAATTGGTGAAAATTGAATAATCAGGAAAGTCCCCAACTATCAATAAGCTCAGAACAACTGCCAAATTCACATACTCATCAGATCCTGGCAAACAAATTATGAAAAAATCAATTTGTGTTTTATTATTATTTTGGATATTATTTTAGAAAGCATTGAACTGTATTTCGTAAACTCTTTTTTTGAAAGGTTTAATGGCCCTGATAAGCGCCTTGTTTTATGGAATGGTTCCAATTTAGAAAAAAATTTATACTCGTGGTTTTGAAAAAAAACCATTTCGAACGCCCTCGATGCCGCCTTGTTCTGGATTTGCCACCAAAGCAGTTTGTATACAGAACAAACTTTTTTTTCTGCTACCAGCTGCCGTTTTGCGATTGCGTTTGCAACTCGCCACTCGCTGCAACTGCCTGTTGTCTTGATGTCCATCGAACCGAATGTGTTCTGTTCTGAATGCGGGTTTTCTTATCGTCGCGAGCAGCTTTGCCAGCTAACTCGATCACTTCGGCGGCTAGGTGGACTGGTGCACTGGTACTAACGCGCTCGGCCTAGCTACCCTTGCGGGGAACTCCAGATCAACACGGTTCGAGCGGGATTTTGCCTTTCCCTTCACTTTTCCTCCTTTACCATGTCCAGACATGGCTGCTTGGGTTGGTTTGTTGATGTGTTGTGATGCAAACCGATGTGGTGTACGGTTTGAATGAGAATGATCGTTACGGCAGCGGAGCGGGGATTTTTAAGCTGACTGGCTGGCTCGAGAATTACGCATGTGTGAGACTGCGACCAATGTTTCGTTCATTTTTTTCTTTTTCCTTTCCAATCGTGCTTCATTCTATTTTCCTGCTGCTCTGGTTGCCCGTTTTGGTCGGTACGATTTGAGGAGCACAAAATGGACCAATCAAAAATGGGCACATAGGGCATTTGAACAATGCTTGATATTTCACAATTATTCAATTATTTATCTCAAGAAAAATGAAATGTTATTCGTTATGATAGATGCGTAGATATATTTCCTATCAATTGATGCAAAAACCTTTGCGATCTATTGAGAAATGCTCGAGTTATAAGCGTTCCAAATCTTGCATTTTTTCCTACTTGTTCAGTGCCTAGATTTCCATTTCACCCCCTATATCTTCCGGTTAGACGTAGTCCTACGTCAAAAAAGGCTCTTTTCCGACATACGAATTCAAATTTTGCGTGGATGGCACACAAGTCAATTAACATCTTTTAATTACCATATAATTCACTTTCAGCTTCCTGGGCTAGACATCATTTCTCATTTTATTTTCTTTCAGCGTGTTTGATATAATTATTTCTTATTTCTACTACCAGGTGACCAAATATGCCTCCCATTACTAACGTACTTCTCTTCCAGCATATGTTATACAATTATTACACTATATACATGATTTACCGGAAACGAGAGCAGAGGAAGCATGCGCGAAATTTGATTTAAAAAAAAAACCCAAGGCCTTTCTCAAGGCTAGAGGCGAATGAACTGAAAAGTTTAAAGCCTCTTTAATTCAACATCATCATCATCATTTCGTTCATTTCTTACTCTACTCTCGCACCGTGAGGACTCGAGCTCGTTAGTCTTTCGCAGACAGCTCGTTAGTCATTCGGTGGTAAGGCACACGAAGTCAGCTCGGATAAGCGCACCAGTAGCAGGATAGGTGGAGAAGCCACATCGCTATCGACCGGGAACTTCGCATGAAATTCGTCGCTATCAGATATCGACCGAATTGCTGATCCGCAAGCTACCTTTGCAGCATTTGGTTCGTGGAATTGCTCAGGACTTCAAAACCGACTTGCGCTTCCAAAGTTCCGCGGTTATGACGCTGCAGGAGGCTTATTCGAAGATACCAATTTGTGTGCTATCCATGCAAAACGCGTCACATCATGCCCAAGGACATCCAGCTGGCCCATCGTATCCGAGGAGAGCGTGCTATATTAGCTTAGCATATAATCAACGGCCCTTTTCAGGGCTCCAAATTTGATGGATTAGAGTTCAGAAAAGTTTTTTACAGGCCGAACTGAAAGGAGCATTTAGCGAAAATCGTGGTTTCGATAATAATTCGTTACCGATAGGTGCCATGGATATGGATTTCCTTATGAAGAATATGAAATACATGACATGATGTAGTGAATATATCCCCATATCGAAGAAATCACTTTGGTGAAACTGCATTATAAAATTATTTGTGTACGAATGCCGCAATCGATAGTCGACTCTAATTTGCGCTGGGTAATTTCCTCGGAGGACTCGATTCCTCCTTTGAGCATTAATAATCTCTTTCTGGCAAAACTATGTGGTATGAATCACATTATTTGAATGATAGAATGAAGAAGTTTTCTGCCAATTTCCTTCAACCTCCAAACGTATCTTTCTCCCGTTTGTCGTTTTCGCGTTCGTTAATCCTTTCTCACAACACCCATTTCTAGTTTGAGAAATTGTTGAGTAAACATTGTTTGCCAGTGCGCGTAGAGCGGGAATTCCTAAAGATTCATTGCACCTCTAATAAATTGCCGAAAGACGTGGTCTTACGTTGATCGCACTTGATTGAAAAAATCCAAAACGAAATGTATTTGGTCGAAGCATTATATGAGTAGAAAGTAAATAATCGCTCGAAAATGACTTGATTTTCGCGATGTGAAACATTTTCCGTTTTTCATGTTATGCATCCAATATTGGATACGAAAATTTACACTGATGGGGAAAAAAATATTCAGAAGCTTTCCTGTTAATTGCGATTGATTGAAAAATAACAAAACCAAATGTATTTGGTTGCAGTGTTATATGGATAGAACACATTAAAATAAACTATTTCGCATGAATGTATTTTTCAATTCCCAGGGGAACTGGCAGATTATTTTTCAGCAACGATGATAGCAACGAGAATTCCGCGCGTGTATGTGTGTGTGTGTGTGTGTGTGTGTGTGTGTGTGTGGCGGCTGCTCCGATGTTTCAAGCGGAACCGTGGCATCACTCTCCTCCTGATGAATTCCCTTTTGGCCTTAGGTGCACAAACAGGCTCTAGGTGACACCGTTCATCAGTGCTTTCATGATAAACGAAATTAGCTTCACAACAACAGCGACAACATGCTCCAATCGCTGTTCAATTAGAACTGAGTGGGTTTACGAGCGGCGCTCGCTTGTATACCGATTTTTGATTTCAATAGCCTGTTTTGAAAGCAATTTTAAGACTATTGAAACAAGTTTTTGGATGAAAAAGTAACAAGTATATGACGCGTAGACATTTTATCTTTCAAATGAAGTGTTTATCATACCATTTCGTTCAGTTGTTTAAGAGCTATTAACGCTCAAAATCTCGGTCTCCAGCGTAACGCTTTCGTTCTCGAAACTTTGGTTTTACACCCCGGTATAGAAATGAAAGACGTAGTCCTACGTCAAAACAGGGCAACTTCTGCTGTTTAAGCAGTGGCCGTTGCTCCTGCAATTCCTGCAGAACAGTTCATTGCCGCACTTATCTATATCTGGATGCTCTTGCGAGCATCTCCAGCACACCGCCTCTTTTTTCCCGCACTTGACGGAAATGTGGCCAAATTGGTAACATTTGAAACATTGTGTTGGTTTGGGAATGTATTTTCTGGTCTTAATGACCAGAAAACCCAACCGAACACTTTCCGGCAGAATGGACGTAATAAACGTCAGGATAAGTAGAGGAGTGTTCACGACAACTCCCTCTACTTTCTTTGTTACGCGCTTAACTTTTATGACTTGTTGAAGTTTTAACTCCTTCTCCAAGTCACCTACCGTCATATCTGTCGCATCGCGACAGAAAACCACCCCCCTGGACATATTAAGGGAGGGGTGGAACGAACATTTCACCTCTGTATTATCGATGAGTTTTCCAATTTTCACCAGCTTTTCAGCTTGGCTCCTGTTGGAAACTTCAACGATATACTTTCGACCTCTATCACTGGTCCTAGCTCCAACGATATACTCGCTGAAGTGGGCCAGTGATTTACTGATAATGAAGGGATTCAGAGGAAGCCCTTCCCCATTTTTGGCCTCTAGGACCAGAAAGGTGGTACCGCACACCACACTACACGCCGCGCTACTGCTATCTACCCTCTGGGGATAGATAGTCTTCTTCTTATTCGTTTTGGATTTGATTTTTGTAAAACTCATAAAAGACCCACGAGTCGCTAGGGAAACACCGGACCGCTGTGCCAGAGCCCTGCAGTAACACAGTAGGGGCAAAATTACTGTGGGGGGTGCCCTGGTACCCCACAGGTACCGTTAACGACTTCGTATTTGTATCGCCCCCTCCGCCATTCATCCATTGGCACGGTTACTGCACACCGTGGAATTAGGGGCCCGAATAGTTCATTTAGCGTTACCCAGGCTGCACCAAGAGGAGGCGGACCACGCTACAGCCCTTGGCAGTCGGTGTTGGATACGGTAAACCGTAATCTGTCGAAGCGTGTGAGAGAAACGAAACATAAACCAACTAAAACCAATACAGAAACCAACTAAAGGTAATATTATATTATTAGATATAGTGGAAAATATGAACAACCAAAAACCACAAACTTCCAGCACGAAAAGCACGGTACGACAGCTGAAAGCACGCGACGTGATTTATTCTCGTGCGGATGAAGGAAACGCGGTGGTGATCTTAGACAAACAAGATTACGACACCAGAGTTCTGGACATGATCGCCGCCGGTTCGTATGAGGAGTTCAAATTCCAAAATGGTAAGCCGAAAGATCCTCTCAATGCGTTGGTTGAGGAAACAAACAAAACACGATAAAAGTGGCTCGGTTGATGGGGGAAATGGAAAAACTTGAGAGGAGACTATACGTTCCGAACTCAAAAGTAGCATTGTTGTATTGCCTATCAAAAGTTCACAAAAATCCGGTGGAAATGCGACTGATCTCCTACAACATATGCACTCCGACGGAGAAAATGGCTGCATGGTTGGTGGAAGAAATGAAAAAGTCACAGGAGGGTTGTGTCTGAGACACGACCGCATAGTTGACGTAGGATTCCGTTAGGCTATCTGTTGATTTTGGATATGTTTTAAGAATTTAACTCTTTGATAATGATTTGGTGGCCCCGAAAAGGGCCGTTTTGTTTGGTTGTTGGGTATTGTTTGTTCACTCCACCAGTGTTTACAACCGAGTGATGATGACAGAAGGATGGTAATTAGTCGTCAGATAGTGCGTATCAGACAGCAGAGGCCGGAAAGGAATGGAATGAGATATGTTGAAAACCGCCCTCTGTTACCCTAGACGAGATGCCTCCAGTGTTATGTATGGATGAAAATAGAAAACAAAAAAAATCATCAATGTTATATAAGATAATTATGAATACCGAATAAAATTATCAATTTTTATCATCAGTAAAAACATGTTAATTTAATATAGAGAAAACATATTTGAAATGGGAAAGGTAATTTTATTTTATAACTTTTAGTTCCTGAGTGTTTATTCAACCCAATGCGAATTTTAATTGGACTAACAACACCTAATACTATATGTAGAGCATATAGGAAATCATTTTTTCGAATATTTCTTAACTTAACTTTTCTCGCCGTATGAACTTTCCTTGGGTGAAAAAGAACAAAACAAACAGACAGCTTGAACCGAACGACCAGTTCTCAAGCGGAAACACACCTTGGTTTTTATTTATGCAAATTGAAATAAACCGTTTCATATATAAAGTCATTTTTAACACAACTGCTACCATATACAATTTTACACTTACACTTGTGCTAAATTTTTCACAATACACGATCAGTCATTGATATGAAATTTCACGAAGCAAACAACATTGAAGTTCCAAATTTAAATTTAATTTGCTAGAATTAATCGTATCACTCACCTTACTTGCAATATAAAAATGCCCCTGACTTGCATATATTTATAATGCCGATTTTCCTCGAGCACCTTGGTTTTCATGTCTTTGTTAGGGAACACACTTCGGTGGGAACAAAAGTTCCCCCTAATTTGATGTATTTGCAATGTCGATTTCCCCCAGGCAGCTTGGTTTTGATGTCTCTGTTAGGGAGCACATTTCGGTAGGAACAAAAGCTCCCCCTACTTTAATGTATTTGCAATGTCGGTTTCCCCCAGGCAGCTTGGTTTTGATGTCTCTGTTAGGGAACCGCCGCATGTGTCGTCCATTTTGACCACTCAGAATTTTTAATTGTTCGATGGTTAGTTTTATGATATATATAATTTTATTCAATATAAAAAATTGTTATGGAGTTCCGAAATCAATTGACGCAAAAATTTCATCAATCCATCATGAAATGACTGAGCAATAAGCGTTTGAAATTGGACAATTTTCACGATGTGCTCGATTTTCGATTTTAAATTTGTACCCCAATATGTTCCCGAAAGACGTAATCCTACGTCAAAATAGCGATTCAACATGAAAAACAATGCAAACAATTTCTTATTATGAAAATAACGTTAGTGGAATCATAAGTACCAAGTTTAAAAAAAAAATCGGAAAAGGTCGGGTCAAAATTTGCTGTTTTTTTGTCGATTTGTCGTGTAATTGCTCTGAAGCAGGGTTTCTCAAAGTGGTCGATATCGACCCCCTGGGATCGATTTCGGTTTTCAAGGGGTCGACATAAACGAAAATTGATTTTGGGGGTCGACGAGGTATGAAAATCGACCCCTATTAACAATAGGTTTACGGGACGCATCATTTTGAAGCATTTCGAATTTTATAAGGAAAATTACAAAAATCGTCTGAATTTTTTTTCCATCTCTTATAATGACTTTTATGCATTCATCGAGGTAAATATATATTGATGTCTATTTTCTTTCAAAGCGTTGATATATTGAATTCATCTATGTGGTATACCAATCTCTACGGATATGCGTCAATTTGACGCGATCGTAATGTAGACAAAATTTTGCGTAACATCACAACAATAATAAATAGGAATGTACCGACAATGCTTCGATCCGTTATCGTCGTTATCCGATATCGTTATCTCAAATGAAACAAGCAATAAACAACTGTTGCCGAGATGGAACAATAAAAACAACCAATATCAATATGAACTCAGAGTGCGAAGAGGTTTCAAAAATTTCAGTTGCTTAGTTTTAGTATTGGAAAATGAAATACTAGAATATTTTTTGAATCAGTATCACTTATTATGTTATTGTGAACCTCAATTATAAATATTTTCATTTTTACTTATAGCATACTCAGTGTTGTTGTGTGTATTCGTCCACGCGTCGAATTGAGATAGGTATACAGTAGAGTGCCAATGAAAATAGCCATCTCGAATTTTCAAAGCGAACTTGATTAAAAATTTTGATTCCCACGAAAAACTACCCTATGCAAAATATCAGCTCAATCGGACTTCATTTACTAGTGTCGCACAGCGGTCAAAGTTTGAGTTCTTTTAAACCGAAAAATCACCCAAGGGGGGAGTAAAGAAAATCGAAGTTTTCAAAAAAAAAATATTGATGCCAAATGTCTTCAAATTGCATGAAACGTCGAGATTTACTGTTATCTCCGAAAAATTTTTTTTGTCAAAACTTCGGCACTTTGTCGTCTTTGTCTGAAAATTCGATTTTACCTTGGTTTTTATTAATGAAAATTGAAATAAATCGTTTCATATATTATGTCATTTTTAACACAACTGCTACCATATACAATTTTACAATTACACTTGTGCTAAATTTTTAACAATACACGATCGGTCATTGATATGCAATTTCACGAAGCAACCAACATTAAAGTTCCAAATTTAAAATTTTATTTTGCTAGAACTAATCGTATCACTCACCCTACTTAGAATATAAAAATACCCTTGACTTGCATATATTTGCAATGCCGATTTCACTCGGGCAGCTTGGTTTTGATGTCTCTGCTAGGGAACAAATTTCGATGGGAACAACTACTTTCATGAAATTGCAATGTCGATTTCCCCCAGGCAGCTTGGTTTTGATGTCTCTGTTAGGGAACCGCCGCATGTATCATCAATTTCGACCAATTAGAAGTGGATATTTCCGTTACGATTGGCGTTGAGATTTTTCAATTGTTCGATAGTTAGTTTCATGACATATATTATTTTATTCAATACAGAAAATTGTTATGGAGTGCCGAAATCGATTGACGCAAAATAATCATCAATCCATCATGAAATGACTGAGCAATAAGCGTTTGAAATTGGACAAATTTCCCGATGTGCTCGTTTTTCGATTTTCAATTTATACCCCAATATGTTCCCGAAAGACGTAATCCTACGTCAAAAGATAGCCCACGGTAGAAGCGTGAAAAATTCTATAGATCTAGTAGAAAAAATGAAAAACAGGAAGTGGGTTATATCTATGGTATAACCGCAAGGGTGACGTAGGACTATCGTTGATTTAGAGATCATTTGTTTGAAGTTGAATCTAAATCCATCCTGAATGAATGAATAAATAAATATTTGGGTGACTTCAAAAACGAGAGTGTTACGTTGGAGACTCAAGGTTTTATGCATCCAATATTGGATACAAAAAACCTTGTTCTGAAGAATAATCTTCAGAAGCTTTCCTGCTAACTGCACTTGATTGACAAATCACAAAACCAAATGTATGTGGTCGCAGTATTATATGGATAGAAAACATTAAAATAAACTCGCTTGAATGTAATTTTCAATTCCAAGGGGAACTGGCAGATTATTTTTCAGCAACGATCATTTCTTTCCAGGTTTCCTCTCGATAACCAGCAAACGAAAAGAGTTGCGCGCGTGTATGTGTGTGTGTGGCGGCTGCTTCTATGTCTTCCCGAGGAACCGTATTTCGATGCTGATACTCTCTTGGTCACCAGAGTATCAGCATCGGCTTTTCTGCGCTCCCTCACAGTTAAAACAAACTGATTGCATTTCCGGTCAGGTCAGGCCAGGTAATGAATCCCTCGATCCCTCGCCGTTCAGCTCGTTCAGTAACGATGTTGTCTTGTCGATGTCCTCAGGCGTCGTGCACAAATTACGTAACGCTAAAAATCCGAATTTTGAACCACCTCTCCACCCCCTTTCGTAACGCAATTTCCTATCTCTAATAAACAGAAAGTAACGCAACATCTACCCCCTCCCCCCTTATCGCGTTACGTAATTTGTGCACGACGCCTCACGAAAAATGAATCGGTTTCACCACCAGAATATCATTTCAGTATGCTTTTCGTGCGTGATTGAATCGAGAGAAGGTGTGGTTTACGATGGCAATTTGGAAGGCAAACTAGAGGAGAATGAACTCTCTGAGTATGAAAATTTCGGCGACTGAGCAATAATCGATTGAAAATTATATAATTTTGGCGATACGAAACATTTTCCGTTTTTCATGTTATGCATCCATTATTGGATACGAAAATATCCTACTGATGGGAAAGAATAATCTTCAGAAGCTTTCCAGCTAATTACACTTGATTGAAAAATTACGAAATCAAATGTATTTGGTCGCTGTGTTCGCCATATAATTAGAAAACATTAAAATAAACTCTTTCGCATGGATGTATTCTTCAATTCCCAGGGAACTGGCAGATTATTTTTCAGCAACGATTAGATCTTTCCGGAATTTTCTCGATGCTGTATGGAATCCAAACGAAAATTCTCGTTTCAGTTTGGCCTGCAAAAAACTTTTCTAAACTCTAATCCATCAAATTGGGAGCCCTGAAAGGGCCGATGATTATATGCTAAGCTAATATAGCACCCTCTCCTTGGATTCGATGGACCAGCTGAATGTCCTTGGGCATGATGTGACGCGTTTTGCGTGGATAGCACACAAATTGGTATCTTCGAATAAGCCTCCTGCAGCGTCATAACCGCGGAACTTTGGAAGCGCAAGTCGGTTTTGAAGTCCTGAGCAATTCCACGATCCAAAAGCTGCAAAGGTAGCTTGCGGATCAGCAATTCGGTCGACTTCCGATAGCGATGAATTTCACGCAAAGTTCCCGGTCGATAGCGATGTGGCTTCTTCACCTATCCTGCGGTGCGCTTATCCGAGCTGCTTTCGTGTGCCTTACCACTGAAAGACTAACTATCTATCTGCTTGGTCCCAAACAAACGAGTCGTCACGGTGCGAGAGTAGAGTAAGAAATGAACGAAATGGTAATGGTAATGAATTAGAGAGACTTTAAACTCTGAGAGTTCATTCGTCTCTTGCCCTTGAGGGCGGGAAATTTAACTGAAGGAAAACTAAGAAAAACTATTGCGAAATTCGTTATTCTCGCTCGACTCAGTCCTAGTAACCGCTATGGATGTATGTCGTATCGCCGCACCCTACACGGCTCTGGGGCCAAAAACACAACCAAACAAATGGAGCAGGGAAAAAGCCCCTTTTAGTGTGCTTGACGAGCTCGCTTCTAAAAAGGGCGTAAAAAACCTGCTCATCTTTTGCTGAGAAGAAAAGAACAGAAAAGGAAAATACTTTTAGTGTGTATTCATCTCGATATTATATTATTAAATTTTGTCGAATAAACCTGTATCCTTTAAGAATTTTATGGTCCGGTCCTCTTCGATGTCGTCTCTTGCTAATGCAGTTCTGATGCTGTCTCCAACCTGAAATTTTGTTCTAGAGATGTTAAAAACTGGGCAATTGATTAACAAATGCTCTACTGTGAGCCTTACATTGCACCATGTGCAGCGCGGTTGATTTGCGATCGAGTAATTATGTGTTAAGAGAGTATGCCCGATACGCAAGCGTGTCAGGCATACTTGAATGGGGCGCTTAGTACTGTCCATCCAAGGATGGGTGGTATTCTTTATCTTTCTTAGAAAGAAGTCATTAGAGGTGTTCCATTTTATATCCCAACACGATCGTAGGTTGTTATCAACCCATCTGATGATGTCTTCGGACGGGGGGATATCAGTCCATAGTTCAGAATTTCTTCCCTCTTTGGCAAGACGATCAGCTAATTCATTTCCTTGAATTCCGCAGTGTCCCGGGATCCAACAGAAAATGATGTCCTTTCCCTTGATTCCAGCTTCAATGCTTTGGGTCCAGGGGTGCTTATTTTCGCCACTCTGGAGTACAAGCAGGGAGCTGTAGGAATCGGAGAAAATCGCCGTTTTCGTGTTATCATCACATAGTGATATCGCAACGAGGAGGGCAGCTGTTTCTGCTGAGAAAATTGAACAAATGGATGGTAATTGGAATTTTATCTGAGCATTGTCGGAAAACATGCCAAATCCTACTTTATCACCATCAACAGATCCATCTGTGAAGATTTTGCGATGGAAGGGGAACTGTTTATGTATGTGATTGTTGAAGATAGCTGTGACTATACTGTTGGCTTCACCAGCTTTAACAGAGTTTTTAATAGTCCAGTCAAATTTTGGTCCTTGGTCGTACCATGGTCGAGGGCCTTCTCTAGTTAGAGGAGCGGCTCCCGGGAGAGTGATATTGCAAATGTCTTGAAGCCATTTGCTAGCTCTCGTGGTGGTTGATGTGAGATTTGGATATCTCTGTGAGATTCGGATGGCTCGATTGGCCAAGGCTCTGGTGATGAACATTTCGAAGGGAACTTGGCCAGCCTCCGCAAGCAAAGCTTTTATTGGGCTGGACTTACAGGCTCCTGAGGCATATCTGATTACGCTATGGTAGCAAGGTTTTAAATGATCAATTGATTTCCAGGATGCACTGCTGAAGAGTTCAATCCCGTATAGCATTTTTGTGAAGACGATACTTCTACCGATTTTATAAATGGTTTTACGCGCGCTTAAGCGGCTGCGACCACTTATTACCATCGTTAACCGGATACGGCTTTTGATATCTGCTTTTGTCTTTTTGATGTGGTCTGTGAATGAAAGATTTTTATCTATTATAACACCTAGAATTCGAGCTGATTTAACTCGTTTCACAAGTGCACCATTAATTATGCATGGTTTAATTTTTTTCTTGTGACCTTTTAGACTGCAGCAATGAAGTATATTGGATTTTTGTGCTGAAATTTTGAAACCAATTGAATCTGCCCAGCTGCTGATAGCAGATATTCCTATCTGGAGTCTTCTGCGTGCAAGTTCAGTGAATGATGCTCGGGCCATAAGCAGTATATCGTCAGCATATGCCAGTATTTCGATGTTTGGTGGAATAACATCGAAAACTGATTGCATTGCTATTAAGAAGAGAGTTGCCGAAAGAACAGAGCCCTGTGGTACTCCGTTTTCTTGAACTCGGCTTTCAGATATTGACCCTCCGAAGAAAACTTGAAAACTTCGGTTGAGGAGGAAACTTTGAATGATTTCGAAGAGGTAACCTTCGAATCCCCATTGGTGGAGTTGATCTATGATATTATGCTTCCAGGTGGTATCGAATGCTTTGGAAAGATCAAGCAAAGCAAGTTCATTGTGTTGTCTCTTCTGTGTGGAGTCATGAAGAAATTGGTTGAGATGGCAGAAATATGTACTTGTGCCTTTTCCTCGACGGTAAGCATGTTGTCTGGGGTCTAGTAGTTGTTGTTCTTCGAGGGTTGTTATCAGTCTTCGGTTAATCATCCTTTCAAAAAGTTTCCCTAAGCAGCTGAGGAGCGTGATAGGGCGATAGCTATTCACATCACGTTTGTCCTCCTTTGCTTTGGGGATCGGGATTACCATGCCAGCTTTCCATGAATCTGGAAAGTATCTGTTTGTCCAGCACTCGTTGAAAATTTGCAAAAGCAGGGTTTTCGCATGGTGGGGCAGGTGTCTTATCATCGGGTATTCGATATTATCCGGGCCGGCTGACTTACCTTTGGACCTTTTAAGTGCCCAGAGCAGCTCGTCCATGGAGAAAGGTTTGTTGTATTCGTGCTGTTGACCTGTAGCAGAGGGAGATACTTCTAGTTCTGCTTTGGCTTTGATATTCTTAAAGGCATTGGTGTAATTCGAAGTGGATGAAGATTTGGCGAAATGATCTGCCAGATGTTCGGCTATGGTACCAGGGTCTTCAGTAGTAATACCGTTGATCTCAATGGAATAGCAGTTAGAAGCTTTCTTGCCACTGAGAGCGTTGACCTTGTTCCATAGTTCTTTTGAAGATGATGAAGGATTAAATTCATCAAGAAATTCAGTCCAGCTTTGGGTTTTTGCTTCGGCTATTGCTTTTCTGGCTTTAGCTCTAGCTTCCTGAAAATTGGATAAAGCAATCCTTTTGCTGTTGTTTCCATCTGGAAGACGTCTGAGAAGACGAAGCAGTTTTCTTCTTTTTTTGATGGCAAGTGCTACTTCGTTATTCCACCAGGGGACAGCCTTACGACCGGGGTTCCCACTTGTTCTGTAGATATTTACTTCTGCAGCGGAGAGAATGGCTTGAGTAAAGTCATCAACAGAGTAGCTTATGTGTGCTTGAAGTAAGCTGTCAATTGTAGATTCGAAGCCTTCCCAGTTGGCTGATTGGTATTTCCATTTTCTGCGAAGAGTAATATTGGGATTCCTTGTTAATGTTCTGATGTGAATTGGGAAGTGATCACTTCCTCTGAGGTCATTGTCAACAAACCAATTTAGTCTGGGTGCCAGTTCCCAAGATGCGATCGTGAGATCGAGGGCAGACGTTGATCCAAAACGTGGATCGAGTCTGGTATATTGATGATCGTTGATGATAATGAGGTTCAGTTTTTGGATGATTCTAAGAATCGTATGACCTCTTGCGTCACCCATGATAATAAATGGGTGTGGTAATTGTTTGAAAGCATTTACCAAATCAATTTCAAAATCATTTATATTGTGCTGAAGGGATATGTATATTGAAGCAAGGGTTACCTGGAAAGGTCCCTTGAGTTGGACTGCACATACTTGTAGTGGTGATGTTATGGGGATCACAGTATGAGGAAGGTGACTTAGGACAGCGAGGCATGTTCCTCCTTGTTGGGAAGATAGTCCATCACAAAAATACCATTTGAATTTGCCTCCTAGGGCACTATTCATGTCTGTACCAGTCGGTACTTTAGTTTCTTGGAAAGCTAGGGTTAGTGGGAGATGTTTCTCTTCCGCTAACATTAATTTTATTTCGTTCATTGAACTGTAAAGCCCACGCAAGTTCCATTGAATGGAAAGTTTGCGATTAGGGATAGGGTCTCGAGACGATGGTGTATGATTAGGTGGGGGATTGAATGTTAAGATTGGAAGGAGGGAAGTGGGCTGAGGTGTGGAGGATAAATTGGAGATTGGTGGAGTAGAATCAGTTGAAATTAGTTGTGGTTGGGTTTTTCACCCTTGGAATGTTTGAGTTTTAGTCTCGGATCATTTTTGGAAACATTAACAATTGGTTTGTTGGTAGTAGGATTGGGTTTGTGTTGGGTAGTAGGTGGATTGGGTCCAATTGGTTGGGTTGAAGTGCTGGGTTGTGATAGGTAGTTCTGGTGGGATTGGGTCTTCTGTAGGGTTGGGGTCGATTTCTTACTTTTAGGTTTCTTCCTAGAAGACTCCTTCTCAATTGGTTGTTCATCTTCCGATGATTTGAATTCATCTGAAGTTGTTGTTTTCGAGATGATTTTTCTTTTGTTTGAGTAAGTTGATTCGATCTCCATTGGAGATTCAGAATCTTCCTCAGAGTCAATTGGTATGATGCTGGATCCCTGTTCAGATTTTTTATTGGCCTGAATAGAAACAGTCTTATTCGATTTAATAGGAGCTGACTTTGTTTGTGTACAATTGCACTTGCATTGTTGGCATCCTGTGTTTTGGATATTGTCGAGCCGCTCTTTTAATTTACTAGCGAAGGAAGAACCATTATTGTTTTCACAAATGGATTTAGCTTCCTTGTAGGAGATTCCTTTATCAATCCTAACTCGCGTTATCTTGTCCTCGGCGATCCAAGCTGGGCACTTCCTGCTAGTGGAGGAGTGATTTTCCTTGCAGTTCACGCATGAGGCAGGTGCATTGTATTGAAACTTCTTCGCCTTGTCTTTATCGGTTTGGTTTAGTTCTGGGTGTGCTACACCACAGTTACGGCATAACTGTATTTTCTTCATACACTTCTTGAAAGTGTGTCCATAATTATAGCATCCGAAGCATTACATCGGGCTTGGATAGTAGTTTCTGGTTGGTGCGCGAATGAAACCGAAGTTAATCGCTTCGGGAATGACTGTTCCGTTGATGGTTAGGATTAGGGTAGAAGTTGCTACCTTTTCCTTTTTAATTGTATCGTATCTAAATATTTTTTTGACACCGATAACTTTTTGCTCAGAGAGTTCAGTAAGAAGTTCATCCTCTGGCATGAAAACAACATCCCAGCAAGATACAACACACTTGCGTTGATTAAGAGTGGGATGAAAAATTATTTCAATTGGGGTCGAGTCAGTTAGCGACTTCATACCCATTAAAGGTTCAACCTGTTTGACGTCGCGTATTTGTAGAACATATTGAAGGCGACCTTTATCATCGCGTTGAGGTTTTGCATCTTTAAATTTACCTCCGATCACACCTTGGATCGATTTCGATACAACGAAGGGGTTGGGTGGAAGAATATTATCATCAGTTGCTCTTAACAATAAAATTTGCAAATTTCCGCCAAAGGGATCAGCCCATTTGGGGGAAGTGTGGGTGGTGGGAACACCATTGTATATATTTGTTGGCCTTCTGGCGCCGGAGCTGCTGGAAGCCATGTTCAAGGCTGGCTATACCTAGGTACAGCCAGGTAAAAAGTTTTTAAATTTTCTTATTCTATGTACGTTGTGCGTCGGGGGACAATAATAGCGGGGACGAAAACGGCGGAGGACAGTAACGGCGGGGGACAATGCCAACGCAGTTACAAGAACGAACACCGAAATCACTTGGCGGAAAAACACTTGGGGCAGAAAAGCACTGTTTTAAAAACACTTGGAAAAGTCACTTTTAAATGTCTGTTATATAAAATCAATTTGGGATATGTAGTAAAAATTTCCTAACCTATACCCTTTGGGCGTCCTATCTTTCACTAACTCCTGGTAAAATGAAAAGTTTGGTCACTCACCGATCGTGTTGAAGGACCTCCTCGAAGATCACCACCTAATGGTAGTGGGGTAGCGGGGAAGGGACCGGATACCGCCGACGGCAAGGCAATCGCCGCAGCGGTTCGAAGCGACGAAGCGAAGAAAACCTCTTTTCACACCTCCTGAGTTGCTGGTGGTTGAAACAGAAATTGCGCCAAAATCGCGCGTCACTGGCAGGAAAAAGTTGCTGATGAGACGGGCGCAAACAGCGGGACACGCAAGGGGCAGTGAAAACTGCCGGTCAAAGTGGCCAATCCGACCGAACCAACTTCCTGAATGGCCGTTGGGGGCTTCTCGGCTGCTTCCTACTTTCCTGGTATCCGGACAACTGTTGCTGAAAAAAAACGCTATATTTAGGACCGAAATTAGCTTTGAAAAAAGCTTTGCATCCGGTTGTAGGAGAAAACTTTTATTTCTATGATTCTCTTTTAGAATGGCGCTAAAAACATAACCGTTGCGGTCGAGTGTCAGTAGCACCATGAGAGTGGGTTTACGAGCGGCGCTCGCTTATATACCGATTTTTGATTTCAATAGCCTGTTTTGAAAGCAATTTTAAGACTATTGAAACAAGTTTTTGGATGAAAAAGTAACAAGTATATGACGCGTAGACATTTTATCTTTCAAATAAAGTGTTTATCATACCATTTCGTTCAGTTGTTTAAGAGCTATTAACGCTCAAAATCTCGGTCTCCAGCGTAACGCTTTCGTTCTCGAAACTTTGGTTTTACACCCCGGTATAGAAATGAAAGACGTAGTCCTACGTCAAAACTTCGAGATGCGGCGGGGTGAAATACTTGTTTCGTTTGACGTCACTGCACTGTTTCCAAACGTACCGGTCACTGAAGCCCTTCGCAGCTTACGTAGACATTTTGAACGCTGCCGAGCAAAACTTCTTCATGTTCAGTGGAAAGTTTTATCAACAAACATTTGGACTCAGCATGGGCAGCAAACAGCATACAAGAGTGCCCATCCGCTGAAAGACCTTCTGTGTTCTCTCAAGGACAAAATCCCTCTGGTATCTGGTATCTATGAGATACCGTGTAAATCTTGCCCGGCGGTGTACATTGGTCAAACCCGGCATTGTAGCATCATTGTAAATAAACACCAACTATCGTTTTATAGATATGACGCACATTTATGAAAAAACGCATTCAAGAAGCGATTTACTGACAATGGCTTTGGGGTTGCATGCAATCGTCGCGATCGTGCATGGTTCCAAAAAGATTTAAAAACGATTAGTGGATCATGAAAAAATTGAAATAGTTTGTATCTGTTGAGGGTTTTTAGGTTCATCCAATATGCCGTAGCAGTTTAAGGCGTGATGTAGCATCAAAACTAGCTACTACGAATGGATTTGTATATCCAAATCCTCCTCCAGATTTACTCCTTCTCCTAAATAACCTTTCATGTGCATTCAACGTTTGTGTCAATCTGCAGGTAGGCATTCAATGTTTGCCTAGATTATTAGAGTACCAGTAGGTTAGTTTTACCTGAAACTGACAACGATGCATCGAACAAATTTGAACTCTTGACTGGCTAACAACAAACGCTTTTGTGGAATGAGGATATGAGTTTGGAAATTACACCCGGTCAGAACAAAGTACCTTTATCTTCAAATTTTGACGAAACTACAGATAAACCTTCATTTCCTGGTATTAATTTAGAACAGCCACGCTCCTTGAGTTCCGAAGTTCATGTAACACCATTCATGATGGCTACCAGTGAATTCCGCCGCCACGAAAGACGAGGTGCAAAATCTCAACAGTAACTTTATGTGACTGTAAAAATACTTCACCTTCGCGTTTCTGAAGGTTCACAAAATACATTTAAATGAATAAATATAAATTTAAATTTAAATACATCATAAGAAAGTAAAAAGATTGATTGTTATAATGACTGAAGGAAGTTTTTATAATTTTTGGGTTTTATTCCAAAGAACTGGAGATTTCTGAATAAATCTTGTTTGAACACTCAATTGACTGTATGTCATTGAATATGTACATAAAAGAAACAGGCAACTTACATCGTGAATTGATAAAAATCCAAGAATAGTACCCTGACCAAGATTATACTTCACAACTGAAGATATTCAGTATTAAAATGTTGAATTCTTCACAAGTGTGTGCACAAGAAGTTGCTTGGTATTTACTATGACAACTAATGTCAGAAGCCATTAGCCATTAGGAATTCATACAAACAATACGGTCACATGAACAAATAAATTCGAGAAAACATTCAGAACAAAAGTACGGGGATGATATTGGGGATGACTCAGCCGATGTGTGGACGCCAAACATAATACAGAAGTATGAGAACATTGAAGATCTCTAAGATATTTGTTTGGTAGATTTTGCAGCATTTTATACAAAAGATAACTGTAGTATAAATGTATTTAAGCTTCGAAAAAAATCTCGAATATTGCGGTGGAAATGCTACGAAATGAGTATCCGCCGCTTGCATGTAACTACAATGACGATTTCCCTAGGCTCCTCGGTTATGTAGTCCGTGTTAGGGGAACACATTACGCTTCGGGTATTAAGGGGGGAGGGGGTGGTCTGTCTTGAAGGTCAAAAAATAATGAGTTCGTGATTGTTTTTCGGATGTTGGGATTAAAGTGAAGTGTTCGGGTATTTTGGTTATTGTTTAAGGTATATTTACGGATGTATTTTCCATTTTTCGACTGCACGAATAATGATTATTACGTTGTTGCCAGCTGGATGCGTAGGTATTGTCTGAAAATCGATATCCTATGGAGGTATCGGTACTGAAGCAGCGGGTTTTTGAAAATTCGGGAAATTGACAAAATGGCGGTCATTTATGATAAAAATGAGTTATTCCATCATTTTCAAAACGGTATTGTAGCCAACGTTAAACAGACTAACTGCTGTATAACTAGCGAAGTCAACAGTGTGTTTGCCACTATGCTTGATTTTGAAGCGATTGACCAAATGACTGAATTTGGGCTTTCATTACTGTAAAACCACCTTCACATCGTTGCAATGAATTGTCTACCGGAAGGTCTTCATAGACTGGATATCTTGCACAGTTTTCGGCAAAGGTTCGTGGTGATCATAATCCTTCAATGTATTCAATTTTTTCCTTTAATATATGAGAACGAGGCACTGTCACATGAGTCATGTTGTGGATGCTTGTTGTTTGAAACTTTGTGAAGAAATGTCGCCCAAATCACCTTCTCTATCTGCTTCTTACTGTCGGAATTGCGTCGAATGGCTACACCGTAGTAAATTGTCAATTTATGAATTAGTTTATCGGTCAGCTTTTCTCTTCCTCTCAGGACTTTGTTCTTCTTTTTAACACTTCGCAGCCGAGTTCCCATTCGCTTCAGTACATGTCCTATACACATGTCGCTGTTGACAATTCCCTTGTAAGTCATGCTGCCACCATCCCCGACGTAATTAGTATATCGAACGGAGTACATTTCCTCGGAGCGCAGAAATATCTTCCGAATCGCATCAACTTCCATCCTCACAGTTGATCCCTCGTGGTTGTTGACGCAGTGGTTTACGTGATCTAACCACAAATCGTAGTCCGGGCTTCCACTCAATTAGTTCCAAGTCTCACATTCTTTACAGTACGATGATTTTACATTAATATCAACCACTTTTCAACTGTTATACCTAATCAAGGATGAAACTCCAAAAAGTGAAGAATACCAACTTTAGAAACCATCATGTCTCTGCTTCCTCTACTCATTTCAAGTCAACAGCGACTGCATTTTCCATAGAACGTTCACCGAACTGATATTGTCGTACGTGCTCTTCGCTACTAGCTTTGGAAGATCCACTAGTCCACAGCAAAGCCAAGTACCAGTAACTTGAATACGAAGGTAATACGGCGGTTGATTTCATATGCCTTTCCGCAGATCGAAAGACCACGTAAAAGATCTGTGATTGTGAATGTGAATGAATATCTCGCTTAATAATTTAATGATTAGATGATAATGTATCACAATAACGCTTTTATGTAATATGCGTCAAAATCTCTCCAATTTTAGTTACAAGTGTCATTTTATTTTTTGTAGCATTAGCAGTTACCAGCCAGTACAGAAATCCAGATCACAGATGATATACTCATTTTTATACAATAAATTCGTGTACACAATTGTGTTCCATACAAGTTATACAAAATGTACTGCATCTAGCATGCATTCGGGCTAAACTTATGCTGAAAGAAATCCACTTGCATCCCACTTGATTTCTTGTTTCCAGATAGGTCCTAGAAAATGGTATCTACGATGGTATCGATATCGTGCCATTTTGCCATAATTTTATCATACTTATGTAAAACTAAGTCTTTTATTTATATACTGGAGTGCGTGTTTGAAGCTTCGAAAATGAGAGCGTTGTAAACCGGGGACACTTGTACTCGTATGCATATGCACACCGGAATGTGTTTCCCTATCACGGACGCAAAATCAAGGAGCTTGTGGAAATCGTCATTGCAAACTCATGTAAGCTGCGAAGCATTTCGATAATTTTTGTTCTCGTCGGCATTAGTTCTTAGTTCTACGAAGTCAATATGGTAGTATGATGGACATCATCCATCAGGTTTTTTTTTCCGAAAAGAAGTTTCACCGTATTTCTGAAGAAATCATACAATGTTTCGAACGATTCTGCACGATGTTGTTCACGCAAGGTATCTTCTTCCTAGTGTGATTTCGAAAATTCAATTTCCGAAAGGAAATGCTGAAAACGAATCTGGTGGTCCATGTGGATGGAGGTTGTAAACAAAAATTTACTTTCCATAAAACATTTGAAATTCAGGTCCAAATGTGTACAAATTTTTCGCAACAACATTTTTCGTAATGTGTGGAACAGGATGGCATAATATGCGAATCGCTATGTGCAGTTTCAAAAAATCGTCCAAATACATTTTATCATGAACATTGAAAAAAATGAATGGACCAAGATACAAAAAAATAAGTCGAAACTCTTTCGAAATCTTCAAAAGTTTCGACTTTCTGTCGAAATCCGAACATATTTACTATTTTAAGCTGTTGAGTCTTTAATCAATTCAGCTTTTTATTCTTTCGTCAGTGAATATGGTTTACTTATTGTATTTATCCAAAAGTTTAGAAGAGTTCCAACTACACCAAGACAAACGTTGTGCATCTTGTAGATTGGAGCTTTACAAACACATTCGATGTTGATTGAACCGAGTGGTGGAGGTTTATCTGAGTTGTCATGTTGCCCGCCTTGGAGGATTCAACTGTTTTCGCAGCCCATCCAATAATTGGGGTAAAAGTTCGATGTCCAACACTATAATTTTTTCTTGGGCATATTGGACAACCGCGTAAGCCGTTGGGCGCCTATTCATGTTCGCCTTTATATTTAGAACAAAAACTATCGCTACAGAAACTTTTGTATTACTGAAATTTTTGTATTACTGAAATTTTTGTATTACTGTTATTGAGAATTATTCCATTTTCGATCAAATTTTGCAGTTTCGATATCAAATTATTTTTCTTAGTTTTATCATAATGAGCCAGAAATTATTGCGAGAACGTTTGGTCAGAGGTACTCCATCAATCCCGAATTGAAATACATAATATACATCAAAGGTATTCCTTTCGTTCTCAAATAATATATGTTTGTTGGCGACTTCAGCTAACTATCGCAGAGAGATGCCAACACTTTTCCAGCAGAGGCCGGAACTTGAACTGGTACACTTTTTTACCTTTCACTTGGACGGTTCAATCACTTATATCCAAATTCTAGACTGGATTTCTATTTTTTTCCCTTCTGGAAATTTGTGTGGACCTATCAACAATAATGTTATGTGTGTTTTTACGGAGATGCCTAGCGCTGTTTGATTGATTGGTATGGGAACAATTGTAATTTTTAATTTGTTTTAATGGTTGCTTGGCACGGGTTGTTTGTTTACCATAGAAACGAACATCACTGGCATATTGTTTTGACGGTTACGTAGCGTTGGTTTTGGTGGTTTTTTGGTATGGTGGCTAAATTTTATTTTGAAAACTAGCTGACCCGATGAACTTTGTCCTGCCCAAAATTATTTTTATGATATGAATACTTTCGATCATTCACGTTTTCTCACTAAGGGACGTTCGTGGGTTCAATCGCAGAACTCTCCTTTGATTGCGCTTCTAATTGGCCTTTTATAATTTACTTTTACTATAAATTTTCTATTACTTCTACCAAAACTCGTCATTATATAAATTTATTTTCAGACACATGTTTCTCCGTTACATGAAACAGAATTTTTCAACCTTCCTCCATAGTTTTCCGAAAATTCTTCGATTTTTCCCTTCGTTATATTGATTTAGGGGAAAAGAAGAATACAATAGTTCGTTTTACTGGCTCGCACTGGTTCAGGGAAACTGTCTAGGGTGTAGTGGGATGAGCAAATGGACATTTGCAATTCCACCGGTACCCACGGCGGTATAATCTTACGTGACTGAAACAAGCAGATGTCGCCGAAAACTACGCACATTCGCTTGAACTTGCGCTGCCGGGAAAGGTCCAAATCAATGGAGCTGCTCTTGAGGACTGTTGTAGCATGATCAAAACAGCCATGAACAGCGTAGCGGCGAACATCCGAGGACACGTGGTACGAATGGTTCGATGGTGAATGTCAGCAAGTGTTACACGAGGAGAAGGCTGCGCGGGAGCTAATGCTGCGTCAAGCTACCCGTCGGAATGTGGCACGATATAGACAGAAGAGGAGACAGCAAACCCAACTCTTCAGGAAAAAGAAGCGCTGCCTGGAGGGAAGGAGTATGAACAACTGCTCCGTTTTCATGAGACGCGATAGTTTTACCAGAAACTCAATGCATCCCGAAGAAGCTTCGTACCACGAGCAGAAACAATAGGTGAATTCAAGAATGCCTTTAAACTACTTGGAAACAACAAATCAACTGTAAAAGATGGCATCGGAGTAGAACTTATCAAGGCGGGCCCTGAAAAAATGGTTAATTGTCTGTATCGATTGATTGTCAGAATTTGGGAAACAGAACAGCTATCGGAGGAGTGGAAAGATGGGGTTAACTGCCCTATTTTCAAGAAAGGAGACAAATTAGGCTGTGAGACCATTCGTGCAATCACCGTCCTGAATGTCGCATACAAAGTGCTTTCCCAAATCATCTTCCGTCGCCTTTCACCACTTACAAACAGATTCGTGGGAGGTCATCAGGCCGGCTTCGTCGAAGGTCGGTCTACTACTAACCAGATCTTACCTTTGCGCTAGATCCTCCAGAAGTGCCGTGAGTACAGAGCCCCAACATTCTAATGGACGACGAAACGTACGTGAAGATGGACTATGGGCAGCTTCCCAGAGGAAAGTTCTATGAAGCAGCTGGTGAAGATGATGTCCATAACAATTTCAAATTCGTTTTTGCCGTTTAATTTGCAATGCAGCTTATAATCTAACAAGGTATTTGCAGACAAACGGACAAACAAAACTGGTTTTCATGACATACAAGACTATGGTTTCCGGAATGAACAAGCAGGAGAGCCTGAAAAAACGTATTCTTCCGTACTTCGAAAATCACAATGGATTTGTGAAGTTTTCGCCTTATTTGACAAACTGCCACTACATCGGAGAAGTACTACAGTAGTATCGAGACGATGGGGTGGATTTCATTGGTGTAGCTGATATTCTATTTTCGATTATCGTTACACTACATTCAACAAAATAACCAAATAACCTGCGAAGGATTTCGATAATTTTTGTTCTCGTCGGCATTAATGCTTAGTCCTACGACATCAATGTGGTAGTTTGAGGGACATCATCCATCGGGTTTTTCCGAAAAGAAGTTTCACGGAAGAAATTATAGAATGTTTCGAACGATTCTGCACGATGTTGTTCACGCAAGGTATCTTCTTCTTGTTGTGATTTCGAAAATTCAATTTTCGAAAGGAAATGCTGAAAACGAATCTGGTGGTCCATGTGGTTGGAGGTTGTAAACAAAGATTTACTCTCCATAAAACATTTGAAATTCATGCCAAATGTGTACAAATTTTTCGCAACAATATTTTTCGTAATGTGTGGAACAGGATGGCATAATATGCGAATCGCTATGTGCAGCTTCAAAAATCGTCCAAATACAGTTTATCATCAACATTGAAAAAAATGAATGGACCAAGATACAAAAAAATAAGTCCAAACTCTTTCAAAATCTTTGAAGGTTTGGGCTTTCTGTCGAAATCCGAACAAATTTACTTTTTTAAGCTGTTGAGCCTTTAATCAATTCAGCTTTTTATTCTTTCGTCAGTGAATATACCAAGACAAACGTTGTGCCTCTAGTAAAATAACCATGTATAGTTCGCTAAACATGGTGCTCCCGTCTCGTACACAAGTCTAAATAGTTAAGACCTACATAAATATAAGTCTGAGTCAAATCAATCTATGACTACAGAAATATATTATAGATAAAAATAGCATTATCTCCTTCGTTACCACGTTGTCCGGAACATTGTTTGAAATAACTTTATAGCCCCATAAGATCGCGACTACTCAAGCTATCATAAGCTGACTTACATGGATTTACATTCATTTATTGCATTTTCACATAACCAAACAACATACTCGATATTATGACATCCTGGACCACAATTACACAAATTGTTATTAATGAGACCTACACGAGAAAAGTCACAGGAGGGTTGTGTCCGAGACACGACCGCTTAGTTGACGTAGGATTCCGTTAGGATATCTGTTGATTTTGGATATGTTTAAAGAATTACATCGTTAAACTCTTTGATAATGATTTGGTGGCTCCGAAAAGGGCCGTTTTGTTTGGTTGAAATGGAAAAGGTAATTTTCTTTTATGATTTTTATTTTCTGAGTGTTTATTCAACCCAATGCGAATTTTAAATATACTAACAAGAACTAATACTATAAGTAGAGCATGTAGGAAATCACTTTTTCTAATATTTCATTTCATTCATTTCTGTATTGCGTAACTTAGGACCTGTGTCTTTTCAATGTCACATCGGTGATTGTAAGGTAGAACAAGCGCATGTGAACAATATTTAGTAATCCTAAAAACTATTAAAAACATAACAATTAAAAGGTGAAAAAACTATCAATTAAAATGCTCAATACATCCTCTCTTAAATGCTGTGAAAGAATTATTATTGGATAAACTGCTAAGTAAGTAATTCCAATGAGCTACAAACATTTCTTCATTTATCCAATTTTTCTCGCCGAATAAAATTTTCCTTGGGTGAAAATGAATACAACAAAATAAAAAGCTCAAACTAAACGACCTGTTCTCGAGCGGAAACACACCTCGGTTTTTTTTAATGAAAATTGAAATAAATCGTTTCATATATCAAGTAATTTTTAACACAACTGCTACCATATACACGTACACTTGTGCTAAATTTTTCACAATACACGATCGGTCTTCGATATGAAGTTTCACGAAGCAAACAACATTAAAGTTCCAAAATTCAAATTTATTTGCTAGAATTAATCGTATCACTCACCTCACTTGTAATATAAAAATGCCCCCGACTTGCATATATTTGCAACGCCGATTTCCCCCGGGCAACTTGGATTTGATATCTCTGTTAGGGAACACATTTCGGTGTGAGCAAAAGTTCCCCCTACTTTTATGTGTTTGCAATGCCGATTTAGCCCAGGTAGCTTGGTTTTGATGTTTCAGTTAGGGACCCGTCACATGTGTCGTCAATTTCGACCAATCAGAAGTGGGTATTTCCGTTAGGATAGGGCTTGGGATTTTTCAATTGTTCGGTAGTTAGTTCCATGACATATATTTTCTTCAATAAAAAAATTGTTATGGAGTACCGAAATTGATTGACGCAAAAATTTCATCAATCCATCATAAAATGTCTGATCAATAAGCGTTTGAAATTGGACAATTTTCACGATGTGCTCGATTTTCGATTTTCAATTTGTACCCCAATATGACCCCGAAAGACGTAATCCTACGTCAAAAACATGAATTGAGCACAAATTGATTGGACAACATTCAATATAATATAAAATTAATGCCTTTTATCGGTAAATGGAGAATAATTCATTTAACGCATCAACTCACATTATGGGCTAACGCCTGAATTTATACAACAAATTTGCTCGTTGCGTCGGAGAGGAAGCGAGTGGATAGACTTGTGTGAAGTTAGCGGCCAAAATCCAGCGGCTAAAATCGCATACAAGTCATATGTTGGATGCAACATGCGATAATTTTGTTTTTCGTTATTAATTATTTTAATAATTATAAATTGAACATTCATCGAATAAATAACGTTAGATATATACTCATTCGAAAGAGAAATATGTTATCTATCTTCTAGCATGATTTAACCCATTATCAAAGTATCAGAAGGAAGTTATACATCAAAACGTGCACATGAGTCAATAATTTGAGGAGTACCAATTTCGGAAAATCAAAAAAAGTTGTTCGAAACACCCAAAAACACATTCTTGAAACAATGTTCATTCGATAGAGAAATATTTTACCTATCTTCCGGCCCCTACTTTCATTGATCGGAAAAGGGTCTAAGGAAAGTTATAGGCCAAGTTGTATGGGGGAAATTAATTAATTCAAACAACATTGAAAAAAGTTATTAGAAAGCACCCAATACACATTTTCGAGATAATATTCATTCGATAGAGAACATTTTGACGTAGGACTACGTCTAACCGGAAGATATAGGGGGTGAAATGGAAATCTAGGCACTGAACAAGTAGGAAAAAATGCAAGATTTGGAACGCTTATAACTCGAGCATTTCTCAATAGATCGCAAAGGTTTTTGCATCAATTGATAGGAAATATATCTACGCATCTATCATAACGAATAAAATTTCATTTTTCTTGAGATAAATAATTGAATAATTGTGAAATATCAAGCATTGTCAAAATGCACTATGTGCCCATTTTTGATTGGTCCATTTTGTGCTCCTCAAATCGAACCGACCAAAACGGGCAACCAGAGCAGCAGCGAAATAGAATGAACCACGATTGGAAAGGAAAAAGAAAAAAATGAACGAAACATTGGTCGCAGTCTCACACATGCGTAATTCTCGAGCCAGCCAGTCAGCTTAAAAATCCCCGCTCCGCTGCCGTAACGATCATTCTCATTCAAACCGTACACCACATCGGTTCGCATCACAACACATCAACAAACCAACCCAAGCAGCCATGTCTGGACATGGTAAAGGAGGAAAAGTGAAGGGAAAGGCAAAATCCCGCTCGAACCGTGTTGATCTGGAGTTCCCCGCAAGGGTAGCTAGGCCGAGCGCGTTAGTACCAGTGCATCAGTCCACCTAGCCGGTGTTATATAGTTTCGGCCGCCGAAGTGATCGAGTTAGCTGGTAAAGCTGCTCGCGACGATAAGAAAACCCGCATTCGGAACAGAACACATTCGGTTCGGTGGACATCAAGACAACAGGCAGTTGCAGCGAGTGGCGAGTGGCAAACGCAATCGCAAAACGGCATCAGGTAGCAGAAGAAAAAAGTTTGTTCTTTGTACAAACTGCTTCGGTAGCAAATCCAGAACAAGGCGGCATCGAGGGCGTTCGAAATGGTTTTTTGACGTAGGACTACGTCTTTCATTTCTATACCGGGGTGTAAAATCAATGTTTCGAAAACGAAAGCGTTACGCCGGAGACCGAGATTTTGAGCGTTAATAGCTCCTAAACAACTGAACGAAATGGTATGATAAACACTTCATTCGAAAGATAAAATGTCTACGCGTTATATACTTGTTACTTTTTGATCCAAAAACTTGTTTCAATAGTCTTAAAATTGCTTTCAAAACAGGCTATTGAAATCATCAATCGGTATATAAGCGAGCGGCGCTCGGAAATCCACTCAGTTCTAATTGAACAGCGATTGGAGCATGTTGTCGCTGTTGCGGTGAAGCTCTTTATTTATCATGAAAGCGCGGATGAACGGTGTCACCAAGAGCCTGTTTGTGCACCCTAGGCCAGAAGGGAATCTATCAGGAGGAGAGTGATGCCACAAACGGTTCCCTGGGAAGACATCGCTACACACACATACACGCGCGGCTATTAACAGGTGGTTATCGAGTTGGCATTAACCACTGGTGGGCTTCCAGTATCGAGGAAAATGTGAAAATATCTAATCGTTACTGAAAATAATCTGCCAGTTCCTCTGGGAATTTTCAAAATATATTCATGTGAAAGAGTTTAATTGAATGTTTTCTATCCATGTTACACTGTGACCAAATATGTTTCAATCAAGTGCTATTAACAGGTGGTTATCGAGTTGGCATTAACCACTGGTGGGCTTCCAGTATCGAGGAAAATGTGGAAATATCTAATCGTTACTGAAAATAATCTGCCAGTTCCTTTGGGAATTTTCAAAATATATTCATGTGAAAGAGTTTAATTGAATGTTTTCTATCCATGTAACACTGTGACCAAATACATTTGGTTTTGTGGTTTTTCAATCAATCGCAATTAACAGGATAGTTTCAGAAGATTATTCTTCCCCATCAGTAGGATATTTCCGTATCCAATATTGTATGCGCCCGCAATCGATTATTGCTCAGTCGCCGAAAGTTCCGAGCTCAGAGAGTTCATTCCCCTTTAGTTTTCCTTCCAAATTGCCATCGTAAACCACACCTTCTCTCGATTCAATCACACACAAAAAGCATACTTAAGCGATATTCTGGTGGTGAGACACATTCATTTTTCGTGAGGACATCGACAAGACAACATCGTTGCCTAACGTGCTGGAGGAGGTGGACGGCGAAGGATCGACACATACACGCGCAGAACTCTTTCCGTTAGGATGCCATTCAGCATCGAGAAAGTTCCGGAAAGATCTAATCATTGCTGGAAAATAATCTGCCAGTTCCTTTGGAAATTTTCAAAATATATTCATGTGAAAGAGTTTAATTGAATGTTTTCTATCCATGTAACACTGTGACCAAATATGTTTCAATCAAGTGCTTTTAACAGGTGGTTATCGAGTTGGCATTAACCACTGGTGGGCTTCCAGTATCGAGGAAAATGTGGAAATAACTAATCGTTACTGAAAATAATCTGCCAGTTCCTTTGGGAATTTTCAAAATATATTCATGTGAAAGAGTTTAATTGAATGTTTTCTATCCATGTAACACTGTGACCAAATATGTTTCAATCAAGTGCTATTAACAGGTGGTTATCGAGTTGGCATTAACCACTGGTGGGCTTCCAGTATCGAGGAAAATGTGGAAATATCTAATCGTTACTGAAAATAATCTGCCAGTTCCTTTGGGAATTTTCAAAATATATTCATGTGAAAGAGTTTAATTGAATGTTTTCTATCCATGTAACACTGTGACCAAATACATTTGGTTTTGTGGTTTTTCAATCAATCGCAATTAACAAGGATAGCTTCAGAAGATTATTCTTCCCCATCAGTAGGATATTTCCGTATCCAATATTGTATGCGCCCGCAATCGATTATTGCTCATTCGCCGAAAGTTCCGAGCTCAGAGAGTTCATTCCCCTCTAGTTTGCCTTCCAAATTGCCATCGTAAACCACACCTCCTCTCGATTCAATCATACACAAAAAGCATACTTAAGCGATATTCTGGTGGTGAGACACATTCATTTTTCGTGAGGACATCGACAAGACAACATCATTGCCTAACGTGCTGGAGGAGTTGGACGGCGAAGGATCGACACATACACGCGCAGAACTCTTTCAGTTAGGATGCCATTCAGCATCGAGAAAGTTCCGGAAAGATCTAATCATTGCTGGAAAATAATCTGCCAGTTCCTTTGGGAATTTTCAAAATATATTCATGTGAAAGAGTTTAATTGAATGTTTTCTATCCATGTAACACTGTGACCAAATATATTTCAATCAAGTGCTATTAACAGGTGGTTATCGAGTTGGCATTAATCACTGGTGGGCTTCCAGTATCGAGGAAAATGTGGAAATATCTAATCGTTACTGAAAATAATCTGCCAGTTCCTTTGGGAATTTTCAAAATATATTCATGTGAAAGAGTTTAATTGAATGTTTTCTATCCATGTAACACTGTGACCAAATATGTTTCAATCAAGTGCTATTAACAGGTGGTTATCGAGTTGGCATTAACCATTGGTGGGCTTCCAGTATCGAGGAAAATGTGGAAATAACTAATCGTTACTGAAAATAATCTGCCAGTTCCTCTGGGAATTTTCAAAATATATTCATGTGAAAGAGTTTAATTGAATGTTTTCTATCCATGTAACACTGTGACCAAATATATTTCAATCAAGTGCTATTAACAGGTGGTTATCGAGTTGGCATTAATCACTGGTGGGCTTCCAGTATCGAGGAAAATGTGGAAATATCTAATCGTTACTGAAAATAATCTGCCAGTTCCTTTGGGAATTTTCAAAATATATTCATGTGAAAGAGTTTAATTGAATGTTTTCTATCCATGTAACACTGTGACCAAATATGTTTCAATCAAGTGCTATTAACAGGTGGTTATCGAGTTGGCATTAACCACTGGTGGGCTTCCAGTATCGAGGAAAATGTGGAAATATCTAATCGTTACTGAAAATAATCTGCCAGTTCCTTTGGGAATTTTCAAAATATATTCATGTGAAAGAGTTTAATTGAATGTTTTCTATCCATGTAACACTGTGACCAAATACATTTGGTTTTGTGGTTTTTCAATCAATCGCAATTAACAAGGATAGCTTCAGAAGATTATTCTTCCCCATCAGTAGGATATTTCCGTATCCAATATTGTATGCGCCCGCAATCGATTATTGCTCATTCGCCGAAAGTTCCGAGCTCAGAGAGTTCATTCCCCTCTAGTTTGCCTTCCAAATTGCCATCGTAAACCACACCTCCTCTCGATTCAATCATACACAAAAAGCATACTTAAGCGATATTCTGGTGGTGAGACACATTCATTTTTCGTGAGGACATCGACAAGACAACATCATTGCCTAACGTGCTGGAGGAGTTGGACGGCGAAGGATCGACACATACACGCGCAGAACTCTTTCAGTTAGGATGCCATTCAGCATCGAGAAAGTTCCGGAAAGATCTAATCATTGCTGGAAAATAATCTGCCAGTTCCTTTGGGAATTTTCAAAATATATTCATGTGAAAGAGTTTAATTGAATGTTTTCTATCCATGTAACACTGTGACCAAATATATTTCAATCAAGTGCTATTAACAGGTGGTTATCGAGTTGGCATTAATCACTGGTGGGCTTCCAGTATCGAGGAAAATGTGGAAATATCTAATCGTTACTGAAAATAATCTGCCAGTTCCTTTGGGAATTTTCAAAATATATTCATGTGAAAGAGTTTAATTGAATGTTTTCTATCCATGTAACACTGTGACCAAATATGTTTCAATCAAGTGCTATTAACAGGTGGTTATCGAGTTGGCATTAACCATTGGTGGGCTTCCAGTATCGAGGAAAATGTGGAAATAACTAATCGTTACTGAAAATAATCTGCCAGTTCCTCTGGGAATTTTCAAAATATATTCATGTGAAAGAGTTTAATTGAATGTTTTCTATCCATGTAACACTGTGACCAAATATATTTCAATCAAGTGCTATTAACAGGTGGTTATCGAGTTGGCATTAATCACTGGTGGGCTTCCAGTATCGAGGAAAATGTGGAAATATCTAATCGTTACTGAAAATAATCTGCCAGTTCCTTTGGGAATTTTCAAAATATATTCATGTGAAAGAGTTTAATTGAATGTTTTCTATCCATGTAACACTGTGACCAAATATGTTTCAATCAAGTGCTATTAACAGGTGGTTATCGAGTTGGCATTAACCATTGGTGGGCTTCCAGTATCGAGGAAAATGTGGAAATAACTAATCGTTACTGAAAATAATCTGCCAGTTCCTCTGGGAATTTTCAAAATATATTCATGTGAAAGAGTTTAATTGAATGTTTTCTATCCATGTAACACTGTGACCAAATATGTTTCAATCAAGTGCTATTAACAGGTGGTTATCGAGTTGGCATTAATCACTGGTGGGCTTCCAGTATCGAGGAAAATGTGGAAATATCTAATCGTTACTGAAAATAATCTGCCAGTTTCTTTGGGAATTTTCAAAATATATTCATGTTAAAGAGTTTATTTGAATGTTTTCTTTCCATTTAACACTGTGACCAAATACATTTGGTTTTGTGGTTTTTCAATCAATCGCAATTAACAGGATAGCTTCAGAAGATTATTCTTCCCCATCAGTAGGATATTTCCGTATCCAATATTGTATGCGCCCGCAATCGATTATTGCTCAGTCGCCGAAAGTTCCGAGCTCAGAGAGTTCATTCCCCTCTAGTTTGCCTTCCAAATTGCCATCGTAAACCACACCTTCTCTCGATTCAATCACACACAAAAAGCATACTTAAGCGATATTCTGGTGGTGAGACACATTCATTTTTCGAGAGGACATCGACAAGACAACATCGTTGCCTAACGTGCTGGAGGAGGTGGACGGCGAAGGATCGACACATACACGCGCAGGATGCCATTCAGCATCTAGAAAGTTCCGGAAAGATCTAATCATTGCTGGAAAATAATCTGCCAGTTCCTCTGGGAATTTAAAAATACATTCATGTGAAAGAGTTTATTTGAATGTTTTCTATCCATGTAACACTGTGACCAAAAATTTTCATCAAGTACTATTAACAGATGGTTATCGAGTTAGTATTAACCACTGGTTGGCTTCCAGTATCGAGGAAAATGTGGAAATATCTAATCGTTGCTGGAAAATAATCTGCCAGTTCCCCTTGGAATTAAAAATGACATTCAAGCGAAAGAGTTTATTTTAATGTTTTCTATCCATAAAATATCCATATAATACATTTGGGTTTGTGATTTGTCAATCAAGTACAGTTAGCAGGTTAGCTTCTGAAGATTATTCTTCAGAACAAGGTTTCGTATCCTATATTGGATGCATAAAACCTTGTGCCTCCAACGTAACGCTCTCTTTTTCGAAGTCCCCCAAATAT
Source organism: Toxorhynchites rutilus septentrionalis (assembly GCF_029784135.1). Lineage (NCBI taxonomy): Eukaryota > Metazoa > Arthropoda > Insecta > Diptera > Culicidae > Toxorhynchites > Toxorhynchites rutilus. The sequence goes on from NC_073745.1 coordinate 155,415,311, forward strand.
TCATTTATTCATTCATTCAGAATGGATTTAGATTCAACTTCAAACAAATGATCTCTAAATCAACGATAGTCCTACGTCACCCTTGCGGTTATACCATAGATATAACCCACTTCCTGTTTTTTCAAAACCACGAGTACTAAGTTTTCTAAATTGGAACCATTCCATAAAACAAGGCGCTTTTCAGGGCCATTAAACCTTCCAAAAAAGAGTTTAGGAAATACAGTTCAATGCTTTCAAAAACAATATCCAAAATAATAATAAAACACAAATTGATTTTTTTCATAATTTGTTTGCCAGGATATGATGAGTATGTGAATTTGGCAGTTGTTCTGAGCTAATTGATTAATATTTTTTTTTAATTTTTTATTAAATTTATCACCAATTCTTAAATTGCTTCTAGATTGAAAGTACAGTAATTTACACTTATCTCGACATTTAGCTCATTGGACGGACCTGTAATGCGACATATTTAGTTGGACATTTTTGTAAACACAGAGTTCGGGGTCCAAATTATGACTCCTCATTGAAAGCCGACACTGTACCACTGTCATCGCAAATGTTCAATTACAGGTTAAAATTACCTCTAATCCGACACTGAGTGGTGGTAATGCGACGTGCCATTGAATGTAATTCACTGTACAATATGTCACAAGCTGGATGGGAAGAAATTTCCCAACTGTGAAATCTGTGGCGAGTGGCAAACGCAATCGCTAAATAGAAAGGTTTAGCCGAACAAGATGAGGATATCGAGTGATAACAAAACAATAAACTCTTTAGATTGAAGATAATTTTGTGATCCTGAAAAGGACCCTTTTTAGCCTGCATGTGAATCCAACGAGCGAACAAATCGTAATGAATGTATTTTTCTTTCTTTCTTTCTTTGTTTTTAAGAGGCTTTAAACTTTGAAGTTCATTCGCCTCTAGCCCAGTGGAGAGCCACAATAAAACCAGCCCAGAAGGGACTGTCGAAAGGGAAACCAAAAAACGCAAAAACACAACACCAAAGGTTCTTTTCAGAACCACCAACATGTTCATAAAGAGTAAACAGTACACTATTTTTATTTATATTTATTTACTTTTCTCCATTTTGAACTTCCTTGATTCCAAAGCATTAAATTCTTTTATGAAGTATTGTTGAATTTCCTCCTCCCTCACGGACTTGGAACCGTCAGCGTATAATTTTTATTAAAAGGCTGGCGGAGTTGAATCCAACTGATGCTTATAAAAAAGTTATATAAAAATTGTTGAGTCCCACTTCTTGTATGGTAGAAAAAAATATTTCATTTGAATATAAAATTGTTGGTCATTTTTATTTACTTCTTGAAATCGTACTTGATTCCAACACACATTACGCAAGAAGAATGTGTGGAATTTTTAAGTAATATTTTATCCCTGATGCAATTCACATGCCACACCCTGTTGCATTTATTACACTTTGCCAAATTCACTGTTCCCGAAAACGATGTGTCATTCTCGGTTACTCCGCAGCCCGGACACATCTTTTCAACATTATTGGAATTTAAAATAATGTTTTTCAAAATTCTCATCCGCTCATATTTTGGATCGAATGAAGTACTTAAAAGATTTTGATTGGTGAGATACATCTCAATATTATAAAGAACATGAACTCCACAGTTTACTCCATCTGGTTGAAAATTGCATTTCATATCAATGGGAGTGAATTTATTTAAAATATTTAAAAAATTTGAAATTTCACGATTCCTGGTGTATTTGTTTAGATTAGTTTTGATAATGTTGAACATTTGATCCGACCTATACACATGTTTAGAATCTATGAAGATAAATGTTTTTTTCCTTTAAATTGATAAGGGCTAAAGTGAAATGAGCCTTGAATAACATAGGTAAAACTGACATTTCAGCATTATTTATATTCAAACAAATATTCTCTAGAATATTAAGATCGACTGGAGAAAGCCCAAATAACATTGGAGTTTGGTCGCAGAATATTCTATGAGCATTACGAGCAATGGAACATATTATGTTCTCTATGTAAAACATCTACAAGAAAATTCGTTAAATAACTGTTCCATCCACATTCGAAAAGTGTCTTGAGATCACCCTATTGTAAGGTAGATTCTCTGTAGATTAATTTTATGCCATCACATTTTTCGGTTCTTGGAGCAGTATAATAATCTACAATTCTTCGGAGACAGATTCATCTATTCTACAATAAGACGAATCTTGCTAACAGAATTCAAATTTAATTCATTATTAAATTGTCAGGCTTCACAGCTTGGACGCCTTCTTCAACAAGGTTTTGCTTTCCGTTATCAATTTTATATTTTCCCCACCATTTAGAAATACATTCCAATGAATCTAATTTTTTATCACAAAACGGAAGCTTTCTTCTACTCTTGCCTTTCTTTAATTTTTCTTTTTCTCTGTACAATTCTGAAATACGCATTTTACTAAGAGGGGTTTGCTTCATCAGGCTGGAGTAACGAATGATTCAGAATTTGACAGTTTTCGTTTTCGGGAAGTTTTATTCAAGAAAGGTGTTGCATCAGGTCGTTCAAAATTCTTCATTTTTGTATTTCGCGTATTTGGTACTCGCAATTTGAATCTCTTGACGATCGTATTTACATTATTTTCATGAATATGTAAAATATAATCATCGATTCTCACCCGATCTTGATTGCCAATAAAGGTGCAATTTTTAATATCACATTTTATGTCCTTGTGATATTCTTGAATAGTCCCATTATTTGATCGATTGAATCTTTGCTTCAATTCAACGTTCTGCGTTTCTGGATAATAAAGGGGTCCAGAAAGGTAAATATGTAATATATTTTTTCAAAAATGTGTTGATAAATGTATAAATTGAGTTTGTTTCTGATGCTGCTATCCCAAAATCACCCACTTCTTCATTCACCACAGATTTGAAATCAATCAATCCTCGTTGATAAAAAGGACTTGACTGATAAATTGTCTTGAAATCATCACAATTTTCTGTATCAAAAACGTTACTTACAGTGCAAGATTCTGTATCACTAGGTATTGATACATCTTCTTTTAATAAATTTAAATATTTTGACAAACATCCATATGAATCTAATTTGGTATTTGTCTTTTTAGTCAATAAATATGTGAAAAATAATTTTAAAATATCGTAAATCGTGGCTGCGTATCTTATATTCAACAAAGACGCAAACACAATTTTACAAAAAATTGTTATTCGGATGATATTTTTCAGGTATGAATTTGTCTACATCCCTATAAAACATTTTCGTCAAATGAGAGCTACACAACTTGATAACAACAAAATCTAATTTTTGATTCAAGTTTTTGTCTAGAACCCACGCTTCACAAGCTTTGAGATACTGCATTATGGACATTCCATTAAAAGATGTCATAAGAGCATTTATCTCAGCTAGTGAAAAATCTGTTGTGACAGTTCGAAAAATAGAAGGGAGACTTTTTTTCGTGTTATTGACTATAAATTGTTTTATGAAACCCAAATTAGTCTCAATATTCCAGGTGTAGTGATTTTCAGTAAAAAAATTGGCGATAGGAAATGGTTTTAATTTATCACGAGGACAAATTTGAACACGTGCGATTAAACTATACAGAAGCATACTCTTACCGGATATAGAATACCACTGAATACCAGTGGAAGTCAATGAAAGTCAATTAGACCAGATTCTACTGAAATGTTATTGAAAATATCAAGCTGTGCTTTCGTCATAAGAAGAATATTAATAGGTTTGTATTGCAAAAACATAATTGAATTCTCAGGCTTGCTCGACAACTCTTCAAGAGCAGAGAAGACATTCTTATCTTCTCGGAGCTTATATCTTGCCTCAGAAGCCATCTTTCTGGCTGTATCATCCTCGAAGATTTCTATCCAAATCGAACAAAGTTTGATTATCATGAAGAGTGTCAATTTGGTTTGAAATGAAATCACGAGTGGTGGTTTTCAAAATTTCTTGTTGTAATTTAATTCTATGTTTTCCCCGAATTTGTGGAGCCAATGGAGTTGGATGATGAATATCATCCATGTCATGCAGAATTTTGAAAGTTATGGCATCATTTTTCAATGGATCAAATGTAGTGATGAACATAAAACGTTTACATGGAAGAAACATGCAACGTGCAAAAACTTTAATCGTTCGTTTGGTTTTTTTCAATGGAACGTAATCTTTTACACCTTTGAAATAAACATGACATGTATCATTAGGATGTCGGATTAAATCATGGAATGTTGTATATGATTCTTGCTCTTGAAAAGTGTCGAATTTAATTCGCTCTTTATATCCAGTCTTGAACCTAATTAATTTGTTTTCCCCATCCAACAAACATTGGAGTTGCTCTCGTTTCCAAACGAGAGCTTTTCCCGAATCCCAGAAATCTTTCATTTTAAATTCGTTAAATCTAGTGTCCCTTTGCGGTAAATTAGTAGAGTTCATATCGTCTACCTTACCAATAGTTGTTTGTACAATTGATTTATTTATCACATTACTTGCATCAATGTCCTGCGCATTCAATATACTGTTCTGAACCTCATCTAAACTTAACACTTCATCTTGTATATCAGTGCTGCTACCTTCCTCAAAACTGAAAACTTCCTGTTGTGACAATGTACTAGTTGTTTCACAACTTTCAAAGTTACAATTAATGACGCAGTTTGCTCCTGTACTAACAAATTTATTATTTTTGGTTAAAGCAATGTTTTATTTGGATTCGTAAAATGTGCGTCATTATAAATTGAATCATCACTATCAATAAATAATGATGAACCTCTAACAGTTGAGAGGGATAATGAAGCCTTGTCAACTAGGTGTATTTCGTCAAATGAAGGCAATTTAGAAAGATGATGTTTCTCATAATTTTCCACACCCACATTAATAACAGAAGACTTTTGAAATTTTCTGATCAGGGTCAGAATCTTCAAGTGATTGGATTCTGTAAATTCTGTAAATTCACCCCCAATACGGTGTACGCTTCGGGATCATGCGTATTCAAATGATTCATCCATAGACCACCGTATTTCGATTCGAAATGATCTCTGTCTCGATTTTCTTGAAGAACAGTCTGCTTCCTCGACTTAACCATTTTAGCTGAAAAGAAAATATCGCTAGTTAAAACGACACACTTCCTAGTGAATTTAATTTTCGGTATGTGTTCTAAAAATTCAGTTTTTACAACATGTTTTTGTGTAGGGAATTTTCTGCCAGAATATCTTGAAAATATGCGAAGTTTTTATCAGTTTTATTGATTGTGATAGAGTATTACACATAAATTTGGACTATGAAACTGAGCTTTTCCACAAAAGGAATGATTTTTTTTATCACGTGTAATTTATTAAAACGACGCAAGCAAGATCTTTATTAAAAAATTATAGTTCGGAAACCTTTGACTGTACACAAAAATAGTCTAGAAACGAGTTGTACTAATATGAGTTTGTTAAAAAAATACACACTTTTTCGGAAAACAAGAAATGAAAATTTGCACCAAATTTTTAATAATTCCATTACCATTATTTTCCTCCTACATTATATTACATAATCGTAATACGTGTGTTCTTAGAATAGTTGATAGAGGCTGGCTGGTTAAGGAAGTTAAAAGTGCTCCCAAACCAAATCACGAGCTCTATGGTAAATATTGTATAGGGTACTAAATGAAAAAATGACTATTTTTTTGAATCTCTGATGTTCACTATATAATTCATGATGAAAAATTCACTTCTCATTTTTCACGCCATTCTCAATAACTTAGAGATAAAAATAAGAAAGAAAATACTGAAAATTCATTTTACTATTTACTGTTTTTACTATTTACTATTTACTATGATGTATTGAAAAAAAAATCATCAACAATTTGAATACCAAGAAAAAATTTGGAAATTTTGCAAAAAAAATCCGAACTCCTCTAATTTGATCTCAAATGTGTTCTCACGCCTTTTCTAGACATGTATGATTTTTTCTCAGTGTTTTCAAAATTTGGCGCAGCACAAAAAGTTTTTTTTTTCGGTTTTCAAATTCTGATTTTTTAGAATTTTGAGATCCAGTACTATTCTAATTTATATTAAAATATGTTCGTATGTGTTTTTTGATAATTATTCTGTAAGTAACACCTACGTTGAGAAGCCAAAATATCCACTGAGAACGTAAGTGCCATGAAAACAAAAACATAATTTTTATTTTAATGAATGTGTTTTTAGTTTGGGTTTTTTTTTCAGAATTTCAGAACATTGCACGGTACAATTTCTTGTGATTCTAAATTTGTGATTTTTAAAAATAAAAGACGGGTGGGTAATGTCGGGGACATAACCGGAGTGACGTAGGACTATACAAAGGGGACAGCTTTTGTTAAATATATATTTTAAATATATTGTTTTATTTTCTTCACCTACGTGAATACCTACCTATCTACCTGAAAAATGGATTTGTTTACTGTTTACTCTTTATGAATATGTTGATGGTTCTGAAAAGAAACTTTGGTGTTGTGTTTTTGTTATCACTCGATATTCCCATCTTGTTCGGCTAAACCTTCCTGTTTAGCGATTTGTTGTCACTCGCCACAGCTTTCACAGTTGGAAAATTTCTTCCCATCCAGCTTGTGACATATTTTACAGTAAATTACATTCAATGGCACGTCGCATTACCACCACTCAGTGCCGGATTGGAGGTAATTTTAACCTGTAATTGAACATTTGCGATGACAGTGGTACAGTGTCGACTTTCAATGTGGGGTCATAATTTGGATCTCTATGTTTACAAAAATGTCCAACTAAATAAGTCACATTACATGTCCGTCCAATTAGCTAAATGTCGAACTAATTGCAGATTACTGTACTTTAAATCTGGAAACAATTTAAGAATTGGTGAAAATTGAATAATCAGGAAAGTCCCCAACTATCAATAAGCTCAGAACAACTGCCAAATTCACATACTCATCAAATCCTGGCAAACAAATTATGAAAACATCAATTTGTGTTTTATTATTATTTTGGATAATGTTTTAGAAAGCATTGAACTTTATTTCCTAAACTCTTTTTTGGAAGGTTTAATGGCCCTGAAAAGCGCCTTGTTTTATGGAATGGTTCCAATTTAGAAAACTTAGTACTCGTGGTTTTGAAAAAAACCATTTCGAACGCCCTCGATGCCGCGTTGTTCTGGATTTGCCGCCAAAGCAGTTTGTATAAAGAACAAACTTTTTTCTTCTGCTACCTGCTGCCGTTTTGCGATTGCGTTTGCCACTCGCCATTCGCTGCAACTGCCTGTTGTCTTGATGTCCGCCGAACCGAATGTGTTCTGTTCCGAATGCAGGTTTTCTTATCGTCGCGAGCAGCTTTGCCAGCTAACTCGATCACTCCGGCGGCCGAAACTATATAACGCCGGCTAGGTGGACTGGTACACAGGTACTAACGCGCTCGATCAGCTACCCTTGCGGGGAACTCCAGATCAACACGAGCGGGAACTCCAGATCAAGGTTCGAGCGGGATTTTGCCTTTCCCTTCACTTTTCCTCCTTTGCCATATCCAACCATGGCTGCTTGTGTTGGTTTGTTGATGTGAGGTGATGCGAAACGATGTGGTGTACGGTTCGGATGAGAATGATCGTTACGGCAGCGGAGCGGGGATTTTTAAGCTGACTGGCTGGCTCGAGAATTACGCATGTGTGAGACTGCGATGTTTCGTTCATTTTTTTCTTTTTCCTTTCCAATCGTGCTTCATTCTATTTCGCTGCTGCTCTGGTTGCCCGTTTTGGTCGGAACGATTTGAGGAGCACAAAATGGACCAATCAAAAATGGGCACATAGTGTATTTGGACAATGCTTGATATTTCACAATTATTCAATTATTTATCTCAAGAAAAATGAAATGTTATTCGTTATGATAGATGCGTAGATATATTTCCTATCAATTGATGCAAAAACCTTTGCGATCTATTGAGAAATGCTCGAGTTATAAGCGTTCCAAATCTTGCATTTTTTCCTACTTGTTCAGTGCCTAGATTTCCATTTCACCCCCTATATCTTCCGGTTAGACGTAGTCCTACGTCAAAAGAGAAAATTTTTGCATTTTCGGAAGCCTTAAAAAATGTTATGTGGAAAGGATTTTTCGATTCTGCATCTCGTTGAAAAGTTACTGCAAAGACTATGAGGTTACGCCAAGTGAAGTAGCATTTTTGTACGCATCATTTAAACGCGTTTTTTTTTTGAAATCATGTTTTTTCCAGCTGGTGGTACATTTATTGCACAATTTGGCTGAATTTTTTTTCTAGCATGTAAAAATGAATTATCTAAATTTTTACGTAGTCGTTTTTTGTTATCTCAATTATTCAATTTATATGATTTTTTAAATTTAAAATTTTGAATTTTTAGTTGAAAAAAACAGCTATTTTTTATTCAATGACAATTGCCAATTTTTAAATACCGCCACGTGCCCAGCTGTCAACAGTATAAAAGTTATTATATCGGCAACAACAAAAAATACATCGTCAAATATACCCTAATCAATTATCAAAATGTTCCAACACCCAACCTATAAGAATTCAAAAAAAAAATCAAAAATTTATTATTTGGAACCCTATACAATATTTTTCATAGAGCTGGTGATTTGGATTGGTCACTTTTTACCTCCTTATCAAGCCAGACCGTTCGAAAAATTCTACAAAAGTCTTGAGCATTAAACAAAACAAAATATTTAAAAGTTCAAATTTAATCATACCAAATATGAAGGAAAAATGGTTTGAATTTTGAGGTACTTTAAAAATCAGGGTTAATTTCCAATTTAAAAAAAAACATCCAAGAATATCGCCCGAGTACTGTGCAGATAAAATATAATTACACCAAAACATATCTACCAAAAATAGTACTGATCATCTGAACAACAACACTTACGGTTCGTAACGTATTGTATGTTTAATATAGTGAGATTATTAATTAATTTTAAATCATTTTTCATCGGTAAAATGTCTTCTATTCAGCTATCATATTTTATGCATGGTCTCATCAGATATGGATCCTCGCAAAAATTGAGACGCGCATCGAAATCACATCCAACGTATTGCTAATAGATTTGGATGTTGTTATGATGGTAATGATTTTCAACTGCACCGAAATCAATAACGAAACCAAAAATATTGGAAATTTTCCAATACTAAATGTCATTGGAGTGAAGTGGATAAATGTACAGGGCTGAAGTGAATAAAAATACAGGGTGGACTCGATACAGTCTCGGATTTCTTTTCACTGTATATCACAAAAAATCGTTTTTTATGCTTATATGTTTCGTTTCTTGAATATAAAAGAAGATTTTTATTTTTGATTCATCCCTTTGAAGTCAGAAAACACCTTTCTCACATGGAAATAATGAATTTATCCGGAATCTCTCAGGGGATGATAAACAATCATATTGGATGAAAAAATCCATCTACGCATATGTTCAAATTTCAACAATGAGAGAGTTATAGAACTTTTTTTCTGTTTCGGACTTTGTTGCTTCAAATTCTACATTAAAAAGTACGCTACGTACGGAAGACGATTCTGTTGCTTCCATTTGAAAAATGAGAAATTATAATATAGGATATAGTACTGGAACATTTAAATTGTGGAAGTGAAAAACTTAAAAGTTAGTAATTTTTAATGTGTTATTATTTATGTTATCCTAAAAATTTATTTTAAACTTGATTGTTTCTATCAATTGAATTAAAGCTTCTAACAGTTCTACAATTTGTTCTTTGATACCAAACTTCTATCATCCTTAATTTTGTTGAAATATCGATACAAACAATTCCTTGTGAAAATTCAGGCAAAATCTTCAAAAATCACAATTTTCACCCCACTGTACATACAATAACCACTTAAATTTCACTTTAACGTTGAAAGGTTACATTTTTGCTTGAACTAAGTCATATTTTCATTTTTGGAGTCGAATTTTGTACTTCTGATACGGTTTGCAATTAAATGCTCCTCTAATTTAATCCAAGCTATGAAAAATCGTCTAGAATAAACGGTTGAACGTATCGATATGAAACGTTCACAAATGTTTAGGTAATACACTAGGCTACAAAAATTGTCTGCAAACATTAGAACTTACTACTATATTTGCAGAATAACAGTGGTTTTTGTAAAGCACTATAAAAATCCTGGTTTGGCACTTCTATGAAATCGATACAAAAAATTCAAATAATTTTTTTTTCGTCAAAGTAACAAATTATTCTCATGCTGAATTTATTGGAGTTTTCAAAACTGCCGTTAGATTTACGATGCGATGTTTTTTATTGAATTATTCATCATCAAAGACAAAGACTCAAACAGAAATACCTCTGTGTGGGAAGGTCCTACAGGAACGTTCTTGGAATCGAATGAAAGCTGGTTGATAAGGTTAATTGGATTTACTATTGAGTTGGTTAGCAAAAAAAACGTGTTAGTCCAGAATATTCTCAAAAAAAAAACAAACAAAAATCGATTTTTCATTTATTCTTGATATTGTTGCCAACTACACCTACACATCTCAAGATAAAAATATATACGTAAAATGTTCTAATAACTGGAAGTTATAACTTTAAAATGATGCGCACCCCATCGATATGCGTTGATTTTTCACGAAGTTACAGTAGGTATGTCAAAAATCACTTAAAATTTCCGACATCGCCCTCTGTTCCTCTAATTTTTCGGTCGAGTATATAATCGAGTCCAACCTTTTCCGATCAATGAAAATGTGACTAAAGATGAATAAAAATGTTCTCTATCGAATGAATATTATCTCGAAAATGTGTATTGGGTCTTTTCTAGTAACTTTTTTCAATGTTGTTTGAATTAATTAATTTCCCCCATACAACTTGTACACATTTTGGCATATAACGTTTCTCAGACCCCTTTCCGATCAATGAAAATATGGTTGAAGATAGATAAAAATATTCTCTATCGAATGAGTACTATCTCAAACATGTGTAATTGAGCCTTCAAATAACTTTTTTACATTTTCTTTAAAATAATTCCCTTCGCCCATACAACTTGTACGCATTTTCTCAAATTATTTTTTCTCCCATATGACTTGTACACGTTTTGGTCTATAACTTTTCTCGAACCCTTTTCCGATCAATGAAAATGTGGCTAAAGATGAATAAAAATGTTCTCTATCGAATGAATATTATCTCGAAAATGTGTATTGGGTCTTTTCTAGTAACTTTTTTCAATGTTGTTTGAATTAATTAATTTCCCCCATACAACTTGTACACATTTTGGCATATAACGTTTCTCAGACCCCTTTCCGATCAATGAAAATATGGTTGAAGATAGATAAAAATATTCTCTATCGAATGAGTACTATCTCAAACATGTGTAATTGAGCCTTCAAATAACTTTTTTACATTTTCTTTAAAATAATTCCCTTCGCCCATACAACTTGTACGCATTTTCTCAAATTATTTTTTCTCCCATATGACTTGTACACGTTTTGGTCTATAACTTTTCTCGAACCCTTTTCCGATCAATGAAAATGTGGCTAAAGATTGATAAAAATGTTCTCTATCGAATGAGTATTATCTCAAACATGTGTATTGGATCCTTTCTAATAACTTTTTTTCAATGTTCTTTAAATTAATTAATTTCCCCCATACAACTTGTACACATTTTGGCATATAACATTTCTCAGACCCTTTTCTGATCAATGAAAATATGGTTGAAGATATATAAAAATATTCTCTATCGAATGAGTACTATTCCAAACATGTGTAATTGAGCCTTCAAATAACTTTTTTACATTTTCTTTAAAATAATTCCCTTCGCCCATACAACTTGTACGCATTTTCTCAAATTATTTTTTCTCCCATATGACTTGTACACGTTTTGGTCTATAACTTTTCTCGAACCCTTTTCCGATCAATGAAAATGTGGCTAAAGATTGATAAAAATGTTCTCTATCGAATGAGTATTATCTCAAACATGTGTATTGGATCCTTTCTAATAACTTTTTTTCAATGTTCTTTAAATTAATTAATTTCCCCCATACAACTTGTACACATTTTGGCATATAACATTTCTCAGACCCTTTTCTGATCAATGAAAATATGGTTGAAGATATATAAAAATATTCTCTATCGAATGAGTACTATTCCAAACATGTGTAATTGAGCCTTCAAATAACTTTTTTACATTTTCTTTAAAATAATTCCCTTCGCCCATACAACTTGTACGCATTTTCTCAAATTATTTTTTCTCCCATATGACTTGTACACGTTTTGGTCTATAACTTTTCTCGAACCCTTTTCCGATCAATGAAAATGTGGCTAAAGATTGATAAAAATGTTCTCTATCGAATGAGTATTATCTCAAACATGTGTATTGGATCCTTTCTAATAACTTTTTTTCAATGTTCTTTAAATTAATTAATTTCCCCCATACAACTTGTACACATTTTGGCATATAACATTTCTCAGACCCTTTTCTGATCAATGAAAATATGGTTGAAGATATATAAAAATATTCTCTATCGAATGAGTACTATTCCAAACATGTGTAATTGAGCCTTCAAATAACTTTTTTACATTTTCTTTAAAATAATTCCCTTCACCCATACAACTTGTACGCATTTTCTCAAATTATTTTTTCTCCCATATGACTTGTACACGCTTTGGCCTATAACTTTTCTCGAACCCTTTTCCGATCAATGAAAATGTGGCTAAAGATTGATAAAAATGTTCTCTATCGAATGAGTATTATCTCAAACATGTGTATTGGATCCTTTCTAATAACTTTTTTTCAATGTTCTTTAAATTAATTAATTTCCCCCATACAACTTGTACACATTTTGGCATATAACATTTCTCAGACCCTTTTCTGATCAATGAAAATATGGTTGAAGATATATAAAAATATTCTCTATCGAATGAGTACTATTCCAAACATGTGTAATTGAGCCTTCAAATAACTTTTTTACATTTTCTTTAAAATAATTCCCTTCGCCCATACAACTTGTACGCATTTTCTCAAATTATTTTTTCTCCCATATGACTTGTACACGTTTTGGTCTATAACTTTTCTCGAACCCTTTTCCGATCAATGAAAATGTGGCTAAAGATTGATAAAAATGTTCTCTATCGAATGAGTATTATCTCAAACATGTGTATTGGATCCTTTCTAATAACTTTTTTTCAATGTTCTTTAAATTAATTTCCCCCATACAACTTGTACACATTTTGGCATATAACATTTCTCAGACCCTTTTCTGATCAATGAAAATATGGTTGAAGATATATAAAAATATTCTCTATCGAATGAGTACTATTCCAAACATGTGTAATTGAGCCTTCAAATAACTTTTTTACATTTTCTTTAAAATAATTCCCTTCACCCATACAACTTGTACGCATTTTCTCAAATTATTTTTTCTCCCATATGACTTGTACACGCTTTGGCCTATAACTTTTCTCGAACCCTTTTCCGATCAATGAAAATGTGGCTAAAGATTGATAAAAATGTTCTCTATCGAATGAGTATTATCTCAAACATGTGTATTGGATCCTTTCTAATAACTTTTTTTCAATGTTCTTTAAATTAATTAATTTCCCCCATACAACTTGTACACATTTTGGCATATAACATTTCTCAGACCCTTTTCTGATCAATGAAAATATGGTTGAAGATATATAAAAATATTCTCTATCGAATGAGTACTATTCCAAACATGTGTAATTGAGCCTTCAAATAACTTTTTTACATTTTCTTTAAAATAATTCCCTTCGCCCATACAACTTGTACGCATTTTCTCAAATTATTTTTTCTCCCATATGACTTGTACACGTTTTGGTCTATAACTTTTCTCGAACCCTTTTCCGATCAATGAAAATGTGGCTAAAGATTGATAAAAATGTTCTCTATCGAATGAATATTATCTCGAAAATGTGTAGTGGGTGCTTTCTAATAACTTTTTTCAATGTTGTTTGAATTAATTAATTTCCCCCATACAACTTGGCCTATAACTTTCCTTAGACCCTTTTCCGATCAATGAAAGTAGGGGCCGGAAGATAGATAAAATATTTCTCTATCGAATGAACATTGTTTCAAGAATGTGTTTTTGGGTGTTTCGAACAACTTTTTTTGATTTTCCGAAATTGGTACTCCTCAAATTATTGACTTATGTGCACGTTTTGATGTATAACTTCCTTCTGATACTTTGATGATGGGTTAAATCATGCTAGAAGATAGATAACATATTTCTCTTTCGAATGAGTATATATCTAACGTTATTTATTCGATGAATGTTCAATTTATAATTATTAAAATAATTAATAACGAAAAACAAAATTATCGCATGTTGCATCCAACATATGACTTGTATGCGATTTTAGCCGCTGGATTTTGGCCGCTAACTTCACACAAGTCAATCGAACGAAAACAAACCCAATTGAATCGTCAAATTGTTAACTTTTTTTTACTATATTCGTTGTTCATGTTTCAAGCGAAGAAAATTCTGGATAAATTTCCTGTCTAATGTTTTATAACACAACATATGTCGCAATAACTATTTTGAGTAATATGCGTTTGAAAACTCTTAATTAATCGTTACATTTTTTGTAGAGTGACCCCCCTATATAGAAATCGAAGACATAGTCCTATGCCAAAATTCCAACCAAACGAAGGGTTCGTTAAAACAAATATAACAGAATTCTACTTTCATAAACTTCGTCATATTAATATGATGTACAATATCGTACATTTTTTCGAGAACGGAATGCAACCGCCGGAGGTCAGCTATCATTCAACTCATGAAATCAAAGCAAAATCAATCATCCAAAAATGAGAATAAATGCATAACCCCGTCAACACTTACCTGCAATAAATGGTCAAAAAGGCATGTCCTTTGACCTATTTACCTTTCGATACATACGAACACTCGTATCCGGAAGAGTGCTTTAACCACGTTCAAACAATTTATTCGATGCGTGTCATGCGGAGCGTATCATCATAACCCCGCAAGAGGGAGCCAAAATTGAAAGTGATACTGCTGTGTGCGAGCGATTGATTCAGCCCAGGTAAGCATTTCTCCCATCGGTGATTTTTGCTTTTGCATATGCAAACAATCTTCGGAAAAAAGGAAAAGCTACAGAAGAAGGGGAAAACATCCTTTCTATGAGATCAATTTTCTAGAGTGATTCTTCGTTTAATTTTTTACTTTCTCCACGTTAAAGTCTCTCGAAGTTTTTGTGAAAAATACTTTAACCTTTAAAGGGGGATTTTAACATTGTTATCTTCTGAAATTTTGTAGTATGTTATACGGAACGAAAAGTGAATTACAAATTGACAAAAATTGCAAATTGTGCAGATCTTTCATCACATCAATTGATTGCGTACCACTTTTACTCTACAGGATAACACGAATCGTCGGGAAAGTTGTACAGTGCGTGACGATGTTTGGTGTACTTTTTAGACTGGTGAAATCACTGGTCCGCTATTCTACAAAAAAGTAAAATGGTGCTAATGGTGACCGCCATCACTTTCTGTACTATAATTGATTTCCTCAATGTGGAGCTTTATACAAAACGGTGCAACATGTCACAACGCGGAACCACCATTTGTTTATTGAATGATCGAAAAACTTCCCGAGGAACAGCGAAAAAAAATTGCAAATAATTATCATTCGAATAACGTAAAATTTCTGGCAGTTAACTCCATTTATCTTGGTTTTATTTCGATTTCTCTGTGAATAACACCGTGTGTATTATTTTACGCTTTTACATTAAATCAAACACGGTTACTCTCGTTTCTTTTCAGTTGCACGCTTTCACATTCAAACACGGTCACATACAGTTTTTCATCCACGAGTTCTCGATCGGTACCAGGTTCTCCTCGATATAATAATTTTTTTCCTGAATTCGAAGAAACCTCCCGCCACCTCCACAAAGATAAACAATCAGCAGCTGTTTGCAGATTTACAAATCATCGGCAAATTTATGAATAAATAGACATTATGCAATTTATTAGTGTATAAATGTGATACACATATTTCAACGCTCAGATTTCTTTTGATCGCAGACTGCTGCTTCTCCATTTTCTCATTTTTGATGGACTCGAATAGTAATGATTAGATAATGAGATGAAAATCTTCAACATCATTCGGACACTGATGAAACACAAACGATAATGGAGTTGCATTTGTTTATATCTAAATTTGAATAATGAAACCGTAGAAATTTATAATAATGGTTTGCTGTCGACCACATTTAGTGGCTAATTAATCGATCCAGCTCGCAATGTCATGTCGCATAAATAATATACGGATGTTGATAAAATAATAATCAGCGGATTAATTGCAGCCTACATGGAGTTTGGCGGAAATGCATGACAACCGGATCAATCTAGATCAATTTATAATACTGGTACCATAATGTAAAATACGAACCAACAATTCAACCAACGTGAGAACAGAATTAAACGACGCACTGTTTGAAAATAGGAGCTACTTGCTTGTTCGAAAATTTAGCGTGAATGGAAGATGAATCGAAGGCTTGCATGATTAGTCATTAGGTACTCATTAGGTACAGATGAATAGAACTCATCCCAGAGTAACCGACATAGGAAAGAGGAATTGTTCAAACTTTTTAATACGACCCACGTTGCATGAGATAACATGATCGAAACTGATTTCATAGAGAACGAACTCCGAAAGGTTCATAAATATTTGATAACGGAAGTCTCTCGAATGATTTGTACTGTAAACCAAATTCAATCCCACAGCGTGTTAATGTCGCCCGAAAACAACCCTTTTCTATCAACTTCAATTCATATCCATTAAGTTATCCCAGCGGCGTGTAACCGAAGATTCTTTTGACGTTAACATATATCCCCAATGTGCACCTACATAAGAAGAGTTGTAGCGGAGGAACGAGATTATCACGATTATTCGTTTTTCCGTCAATATTAATACAAACAAAACAGAAACACCTTCAATATAGTCCTCTCGAAAATTGTGAATTTAAGTCTTTGGAGTACTTTGAAGCTCTTCTGTTTTTCCAAACATCACTCAGATACTTCCAATCATTTTCAAAGTTAGTCTTCACTCGCGGATGTTTTGGACGAAACCCAGAAAATCTAGAACACGCTTTGTGGGAACATCCTTTTTGCCTAACATGTCGCTGAAAGTGTTTGCCGAGAGCCAAATGATGTACCGATATAATCAGTAAACTCCGAAAAAGTGATTCGATGATTATCTAGAACCATTATTTTAACATTATACATGTTGTTGTTTAAGGTCGAGCTGCGGCGGTCATCATCTCTAATATCTTTAACCCTTAACTTTTTTGACGTGAAATACGTCTTTCATTAAGGGTGCCAAATCAGAAAACAGGTCACGTTTTTATGAAATAAAGTTGACATTAGTAACTATTTTTGCCGCGAACGGATTTTGGCGATTTACATACCAAACGAATCGGAAATTCCGTAAGATTTGCTTAATATGCTAAACATTAGAATCCCCTGGTTTGAAATGGTTAAAATTCATGAAAACTTCAAGCGTTTCTATTTTCCCATACATTTGTTCTGTCCATTTGTGTACTTTCCCGAACAGAGCTGTCAATAACGAGCAACTTATCGACGACCAACGGAGGGGAAATCGTAGGATTCAAAGTCTCCGTGAACAAAGGAAAAGTAGAAGAATGAAGGGGAATACTTGCCTAGAGTATAAACAGTGGATCTCGCCGAGGCAAACTTTCATTCGGCATCGGACTGTTGAGCAATCCAGTTCACTTTGCTTTCGCTGCGCTTCGATCTAAGATTGGACCCCACCAGTAACCAACTTGGATATCGTCGTTTGGTTTTTCTGTTCGTTTTTCGCGTTTTTCGTATCGTGTGTTTTCTTTCCGCGTCATAAGTTGGACGTTTCGTGTAATGTGTGATGAGCAAGAAGAAGAGGAAGGCAGGTTCGAGCCCTGTAAAAAACGAACGCATTGCCAGGGGCAATAAAATTTCGAGTCATCTAATGATGCACACGATGTTGGTGCAGTGAAAAGCGCTCGCACTGAACCGAGCCTTCGTAAGTGTGGCATCGCATCGAACAACAGCGAAGTAGGCGATTTCGGCGCGTCGGTCGAAAATGTAAACGCCGTTACCCAAGCAGCAACCAAAATCAAGCTCCCCCCGCTGGTAGTTAAGGCGGTCGCTCTTGACAAACTCATCAGCGAATTCGTATCGATGGGTGTTACAGCAGAGTACAAGCTGTGTGGCATAATTCAGCCTTTTTCTAAGCAGTTAACATTGTTTGTTTTCCGTCATCATAAGGGCTTCGATGATGCCTTTGAGAATGCATCAATGCATTAAATTGACGTTATGGCGAAGCATACGTTAAACTTGTGCACCAAAAAATTATTTGGGGTATACCAAGCATCTTGAATGTCTTACTGAAATGTTATAAGTTGTTTGGGTTCGCGTGCCAGTCGAAAAACTGCCTTCAACTAGGATTGCATTTGCACTAATATTGATCATAATGAAGCATTGCTACTGTTTTCGAGGTTGTTATTAACAAAAAGAATTTATTTCGCTTGTTTAGTCATCAAGAAAGTAAATAACGTTCTGGAATTTTGTATGTAATTAGGTTTCGTTTGCCAGTAGCAAAACTTTCTCCACTAAGGGTGACAGCTGCGCTTCTCTCGAGCATCTCTCGAGCATGAGAAAGTAATGCAACTTTTTTCGAGGCCAGTAATATTAACAGAAGCGTTTCTTTTGAGAATAGCGCAAAATAATGATTGTTGTTGTTTCCATGCGGTGCCAAAGATATATTGATGTAGTTATGAGATGTGGAATAATGGTGCTGGTGCAACATGTATATAATCGACTGTAGCCGAGTCTATGTCAATTACGAAAAAGGCCACTGGAATACCGTTCGAGGTAAATTTTCAATGCATTGACATGAAATAAATTGCGACATACGATCAGCTAGTGTATTGTTTTGCGAGGGCAAGAATGAATCATCAATCAATTATCGTCAATCCTCAGAGATTATTCTACTAAGCAGTTGTTTCTGAAATTTCACAGCATTATTGAATAACATCCGAAGGTATAAATAAGCGACTTATATAAAATAACAGCGTAGTTCTACGTCAACAATGCGGTCGTATCTTGGACACAACCTCCTATAATTTTTTTTTGCTCGGCGATGTGTGAAACTCTGTGTTGTAAACATAATTTCTCTTGTGCCGAAACGTTGAAAATATTGCACAACATATTCGGTGACTCAACTATGTCGAAAACAATGGTGTATAATGGAATAAGGAGCTCAAAGGCGGCCAAGAAGAGATGTACGATTTGCCACTTCAAGAATTACTATCACCCTCTTCAATTGATTAAAAAAACTCGACAGAATAAAACGAATGTTGCTCGTAAATCGTTATTTAAGTTTGAGACAGCTAACCCGTGAATTAAATATATAATATTAAATATATTAAATATAATATTAAATATGAAGACATGTTAAACGCTCAAATTCTGATCCCACGTTCATGTTTCGAAGTATTTTCTTGAAAAACATAAATACTCGTTTTATATTTGACAGAATATACATTCAGTAATATTCATTTCAAGTATTATAAATTCAAAGTTTTGTTTTATCCTATTACTTTTTGGTATTCCAAATATACACTCAAAAAAAAAAAGATGAGCAAGGTGCAACGTAGAATATATTCAGTGATTCTTTAAAGGCCGTTAATTCCGTTGTAAATGAACATCTGGAATGTACACCATTTTGAAACTACAAGTGTTTAGTCACATGTTTTTATTTCAACGTGTGTGAGTGTGAAGGACTGTTTTCCCTAAGTTTTTGTAAATACAGACAATACTTTTTTGCTCAAATTCTAGAACGTTCTTTTAAAACATACCGAGATATTTTTGAATTATCGTTTCGTCATTAATTATGAATATTCCAATAACGATTGCGTTAGCGATTCTGACGGCATTGAGAACCCCTATCCACTATTTTAAAAATCGAGCATCATCATAAACCGTTACTCCTCGAACTGGCCATCCGCCCGCCCGGTGATCCAGCAGCTGTCAGTGAGTATTATTTTGCACGGTGTGATTTTAAAGCTATCAACGCGCGAATCAGCTCGATGGATTGGACAGAGCTTCTTGAACTGTTTGACATTGATGCAGTCGTCTCTGCCTTTTACGACAACATATATCGAATAATTCGTTCCTGTTAAAATTCACACAACCGTGGTACAATTCCGAACTCCATAATCTGCGTAACCATCTGCGAGAAGCTCGGAAACGTTATTTCCGCTCCAAATCAAGTGCACCTAAGTCTGATGTACATTTGGCCGAAGTACATTGACAATTTGCAGAGTAATTTCGAGAAAAATCCATCTTTCTAGAATTTCTTAAATTCTCGGAAAGGCTCAGCTCGTGTTCCAGTGGACGTTATATACTGTAGTCAAAACTTCTCTGACGCCCCAACTTCTGCAAACCTCTCCGCGGAATTCTTTCAAACCGTTTATGAAGTCGATCAGGCTCCAACTCCGCAGCAATACATCGATAGCTTGCATAGTTTCGATATTCGTCTGCAGCAAGTCACTTCAACCACGACGATATTCTCAAAGCCCTCTCTTCTGTTGACGCCCCAAAAGTCCTGGTCCGGATCAAGTTCCACCCCCCATCATTAGAAATTGTGCTGAATCATTGGTCACCCCTGTGAAGTCTATCTTCAATCGATCACTTCTCAATGGCGTCTTTCCTGAGTCATTGAAGCTCGCATCGATAACCCCGATCCTCAAATCTGGAACCATTCACAGCGTGGAAAACTACCATCCAATCTCGATACTGAACTGTTTGGTGAATGTTCTAGAAAGTTGTATGAGAAGCTGTACACGGCAGTCCGATCGTTAACCTCGGAGTTTCAGCACGGGTTTATGAAGAAACGCTCCACCATTACCAATCTGATGACCTTCACTTACACTCTGGTCGGTGCCATCGAGAAGCGTCGACAAGTTGATGTCGTGTATATCGACGGCGGCGTTTGACAAAATCCCACATGTTCTTACTATCGCAAAACTGAGCTGCCTTGGTCTTTCTTCGTGGATCGTTCGCTGGATAGAATCGGTACTTTTCGAGAATTAAATGAAAGAATCATCGATTGTGAGAGTAAGCTTTATCAAGGACCTTGAACTACTTTTAGACAGGAATTGAGATTCAACGAACACATATCGATGACAGTCACTAAAGCAAACTCCAAGCTTGGCTTCTTAAGAAGACATACAACGCAATTTGACGACGTACATGCCATGAAGTCACTGTACTGTTCTCTGGTTCGCAGTGTGCTAGAGTATGAAATGCTAACCTGGGCTCCGTGTCATATTGTACATGTAACACGTACCGAAAAATCCAGAAACGTTTTATAACAAATGCGTTACGGCGGCTTCCATGGACAAATCCCGACAAACTACCACCTTTTGAACATCGCGCGCTCATTTTGGACATGAAAAAAGTTATCCGCGCAATGGGTGCCGCGTTTGCTGACCTTCGACCAAAAACAGCGGCGCGTTGATAATTGAACAGCTGGTTTGGCGTTGTTGAAGCGTAATCGAGTGGACTTCGTTCGGCGTTTTGTGACAATGGATGAAAGGTGGATCCATTACTACACACTTTATACAGTCTGCAGAGTGGCACTGAGGCATATTTCGGAGACTTTCGTCGTTTTGCACACTGCGTTTCACAACTTTAGAACCACTAATTTTTTCTGAGTTTCCAGAGATATGTAAGAAGTCGGTTGAATTGAAGTATATAGTGTAGGATGTAATAACTATCTTCATTTAAAAAATTAGCCTTTTGAACTATATTGTTGTGTTCAGGCGCGAAACAATAAAAAAACTAAAATTTCAGTGTTTCATAACTATAGAACCAGATGGAAAAACTCTCACTCATTTACAAAATTAACGTCAATTTTACATGAATTACAATAAGTTTCTAATTAATAGATCATCTTTAGTTCTCAATCAGTTCAAATAATCCATTCGAGGTGGTTTTGAACAAGTTGCGCCATGTTGTAGTGTGTATAGAGTACAATAACTGTCTTCATTTATAAGACTGGTCATTTGAACTTTATTGTTGTGTTCAGGCCCGAAACATTCAAAAAACTAAAATTCCAGTGTTTCATAACTATAGAACCAGATGGAAAATCTCTCACTCCTTTACAAAATTAACGCCAATTTAACATGAATTATGATAAGTTTCTAATTCGTAGGTCATCTTTAGCTCTCAATCAGTTCAAATAACCCATTCGGGATGGTTTCGGTCAAGCTGCGCCATATTGTAGTTTGTATCTCGTTCTACGCAGAGGATACTGCTCGTTTAGGCTCTTCAAATCACTCATACTGCTTGTAAACTGCATCTACAATTCGTACAACCACTCCTCATAAGTACTTGATGGGTTTTTGATCTGGTAAACAAGCTGACCAGTCCAGAATCTGAAGCCCTCATTCATTAAACCATGCCATTCCGGATTTCATGAATTGATGCCAAATTACCCAATTATCAAACTGTTTTTGATGCAAAAACAGCAGTAAATGATTCTGAAGTACTTCGTTGCACTTCTGACTGTTCTGCTGTATTTGCATCAAAATCAATATGATAATTGTGTAATTTGGCATCGATTCATAAAATTCGGAAAGTTCTGGCATGGTTTAATGAATAGGGGGTTCAGATTCTGGGCTGGTCAGCTTGTTTACCAGATCAAAAACCCATCAAGAACTCTTGAGGAGTGATTGTACGAATTGTAGATGCAGTTTACAAGCAGTATGAGTGATTCGAAGAGCCTAAAAGAGCAGTATCCTCTGAGTAGAACTAGATACAAACTACAATATGGCGCAGCTTGACCGAAACCATCCCGAATGGGTTATGGTGACATATGCTGACATACAAATGAAACACAAATTTCCGCATTACTCGAGAATTAATCAAGCAAACGAAACCAAATAAGGTATATGGAGGTTTCAGGGCGCAATAAATGTTTTCACGATGGTTAGACACTCCACCCCCTCTCTAATTGGGAGCTGCCTTACAAATGAAAGACAAATTTCTGCATAACTCGAAAACTAATCAAGAAAATGCCAAATTTGGCATGCGAAGGTTTTAGGGGACACAAAACGTTTCTATAGTGAATAGACACTCCTCCCGTTTCTCTGAGGGGGGAGGGGGGCTACCATACAAATGAAGCATACATTTTCGCATAATTCAAGAATTAATCAAGCAAACGGAACTGAATTTGACATGTGGAAGTTTTATGGGGAAGAAACATTTCTGGTGGTTCGACATTCCTCCCCCCTTTCTACGGGGGGGCTCCCATACAAATGAAACACAAATTTCTGCATAACTCGAGAACTAATTAAGCAAACGAAACCAAATTTGGCATGTGGAGGTTTTAGAATGCAATAAACGTTTCTAATAGACACTCCTCCCCCCCTTTTCTGAGGGGGGGGGAAGAGGGGAGGGGTCTGTCTTTATTCTATCATGTTTTCTGTATCAAACATTGATTCCATGTAGCGGAGAAACATGCTATTTGCAAATGGTTGAAAAATCTTCAACGAGAATTGTGTCTGAAAATAATCTGATATTAAAATCATGAGTTTTGGTAGAAGTACTAGGAATTTTATAGTGAAAGGGAAATTTAACGGGGTCGATTAGAAGATCAATCAATGAACAGTTCTGCGATTGGACTCATGAACGTGCGCTTAGTAAGAAAACGTGAATGTTTGATGGTATTGATAACAAAAAACAAATTTTGGGCGGGACGAAGTTTGCCGGGTCAGCTAGTATTATATATGATTTCAACACTCATGTTAGAGACCACTGCTAACCAACACATTGCGTTCTGATATGTATGCTTCGATTCTGTTATTCGGCAATTGGCTCTAGCCATCTCCCATAAACATCCCCATCCCCAATGATTTTGCCAGCATGAAGATGCCTGCATCAGGTAAGTGATGAAAAATTCATGATAGGCTATTAACTTCCCAGAAACGGTACCTTCTATTTTGCGAGTAAGTGAGCTTTCTCATTAAGCAGAATGAAGCAATGGAAAGGGATCCGCACAGAGGTCATGTTGTGATTTATAAATACATATATAATTTGCGCATATAAATGCAGGTAATATGTATTCAATGTGATCATGGTATAAAGACAAGTTTATTTAATATTCTATTCTATTGTTTTTTCCCGACACTTTTATGTATCAATGTTTCAGTGATAGCAATGGTAAGCATATTGAGTGCAGAAGGTTGACGTGTATCATGGTGTAAAGTTCATGCATTTTTATAAGCGATGCCACATTCAATTAATTGTGCCGGGCTTTGCATCGTTTATTCCACGTCAAAAATCGAGTTCCAGCTACACACACGTCTTATCATTGACAAGGTCGTTCGAGTCGTGGCTGGTAAATTGAGAGGTGTTTACACTTAATTTAAATAATTTTCTGCTCATTTGCATTCTGGGTTTATGGCGGTATTCACTTGCTGTGGCGCCTCTAATGAGGTGGGCGTCATCTCATAGACCATCAGCACATGCAGGAGTGTTCATTCGCTCAGTTAATGCTGTTACAGGTGTTTTCCCGACGGTCCCTCTCAATTATGCCATCATCATTATCGTCGTTATCGTGGCTTCATACTACATGGAATTTACATCACGTTCTCAAGTGATGTTACACAGTTGAGTTGGAGTAGCAGCAACTTTCAAAAATCTTCTGTCATCAATTATAAATGAGTGTGCTACTAGACTGTAGATATCCTTATTCGGACGGTGCTAACAGGCAAATTCTTCCATCTTATCGTTAGTATCGAACCTGCCGTGATTTTTCCGTAATTCCGTTGATCCTCTTCGAATCTAATGCAGGCAGCTATTAAAATTACACCGTGTAGTAGGGCAAAATAAACCCCTGCTCCGGAGGGGTTTTCAGAATTGTGGGGAAGCCAACAAAAACCGTGACCAGCATGACAAATCGCGGTTTTGCATGGGTTTGTCGATAAGGTCTATGGAAATGTTGCGACTGACAACTGGGATTACCCAAGCGGAGTGCTCGTGTGTGCTCTTCTTAATTTGTTCTGTCATTTGGATACACTGTCAACATCAATACTGTGTAGGCTCATGCAATGGAAAACAAACGAGTTCGTCTAACAGATTCTCTCTAAATTTCAAAATTTATTATTATTTATAACATGAAAAATATGATATAATTTTGATACGATTTTTTGCTCCCTAGAAATGTACTGCATAAACTTTTCTCCGAGGAGTGTTTGCTTACACTTTCGCACTTTCGAACTTATAGGCGTTTCTGAATTTTTTTAGTTCCGTCTCGTTCGAGAATAGATTTCTTGTTTAGATGATACTATCAGTTGAATGCCATACTTTGTTTTAAAGTGCCGTAATATCAAAGTTTCCGAACCAGCGACATGATACTCTAAATATGCATGTCACAAAGTTTCGCGTGATGAAGTCCTGTTATCCCTGAAAAGTCAGAGGATGATTGAGAACAAGTCTAGAATAGGGTGGCTCTACTCAGATACTCAGACCCGATCTGCGTGTGTGAATGTGTTATCATGTATACGAAAGTACACAAAAATTCGTACACATTAAAACCATATACATTCCGCCACCCAACGGAAAGCCCACAGCTCGCATATCCATAAATCTGCCTGAAAGTGCTCTCATACTCTATCTAGCGAAGAGGTGATACTTTAAATTTTAAGCCTCTACCCACGCTGATGACAGGTGTACTGGAAGAACCATGCCCTAGGGCGTCATCAAACATTCTCTAGCATAATAGTCTGGATTCAGTGTCACGTTCTTTTATGTATCTTGTACACTGTTTGTTCCCCGGCTGTTCTTCTGGCGTGAAGGGTAGCATACGCTTCCTTGATTTTGTGGCGAGAAAAAAGGAAACTCAATGGAAAACTTTTCCCATGCTAGCCTGGTTCGGTGGAATATGAGTCAGCATGAAGTTCTCTGTTGGAATGTAGTCAGGCGAAAAATGCTGAAGTTGGAATGTATGCTTCGATGAGATTGAGGCTTTGCCATGGGATGCTGCAAATTGATGGTACGCAGTAAGTTCAATCACTGATAGTGTTGAGTTATACATTTAGAAAATTGAGCTGTTATTGTCTCTAAATGCTCATACAGTTCGGACTTGATTATCCGGAGACTCGATTATCCGGGATTCGATTATACGGAATTTTGGACTCGATTATCCGGAGTATTTTATTTTTGATTTTCGGAAATTTTGAATAATTTGTATAATAATTCCATATTGAGTAGCCAATACGGGTATCAATGGAAAGGGCTTGACTAGTAGAATAGAGTTATTCATGCAAAATGCGAATCCAAGATGGTGGCCACTACAAAATGGCGAATTACACATTTTCTCAGAACCCCATCAATATGGGTATCAAATGGAAGTGCTCGACTGGTAGAACACAGTAGATCATGAAAAATCCAAACCCAAGATGACCGCAGTTCCCAAATAAACAATAATAGGAGTACCGGTAATTTTCTTCGTTTTTTCCAGAAATTAATGCTTTATTCTGTAAAAATAGTTACAAATTTAATATTCAAAGTATTGCCCATCGTTAGTTACAACTTTTTCCCATCTTTCTGGCAATTCACGGATCTCTTTGCGGAACTATTCGGCCGGTTTGACGACTAACCATAAATCGATCCAATTTTTGACTTCATCAAAATTGGAGAAGTGCTGGTCAACCATGTTGCTTCGATCGAAAAAAGTAGTAATTGGACGGAGTAAAGTCTGGAGAATACGGCGGGTGGGATAGGACCCCCCATTTCAGCGTTTCCAAGTATGTTTTGCGGTCGAGTATTGTCATGCTGCAAAATAACTTGATCGCGTCTGTGCTCGTATTGTGGGCGCTTTTCCTTCAGTGAACGGCTCAAACGCAACAATTGTCAATGGTAGAGGTCTCATTCGGTTTTAGTAGCTCATAGTACACCACACCCAGCTGGTCCCACCCAATAGACAGCATGACCTTCTGGTCGTGAATATTCCGCGTGGTCGCCGATGTTGATGCATGACCGGGGTATCCATATGTTGCCCGACGTTTAGGATTGTCGTAATGGATCCACTATTCATCGCCAGTAACGATTCGATGCAAAAAGCCCTTTCTTCTATGCCGTTGGAGCAGTTGTTCGCACGTGAAAAAATGGCGTTCAACGTCTCGTGGCTTCAATTCATACGGCACCCAATGTCCTATCTTTCGGATCATTTCCATTGCTTTTAAACGATCGGATATGGTTTGCTGAGCTACTCCAAGTGTATATGCAAGTTCTTGTTGCGTTTGTAACGGATCTTGATCGAGTAAAGCATTCAATTCTTCATCTTCAAACTTTTTTGGCGGTCCGGAACGTTCTTCGTCTTCCAAGTCAAAATTACCACTTTTAAACCGTGCAAACCACGTCTGACACGTTCGCTTAGTTGGTCACCATAAACTTCCACCGAAATGCGATGACTTTCCGCAGCTTTTTTCTTCATATTGAAGAAATGAAGTAACACTCCCCGCAAAAACACTCTCGTTGGTACGAATTTGACATATTCTAAGTGGCAAAAAACTATGTTGTTTACGCTTCAACTTTTGACATATACTGAAAAAGACGCGCAATGACGGTAGCTTTCTAACGAATGTCTGGAAATATGATTCACTGGAATAATAATTAAGTTACGACATCTGTTGTAAAACCGAAGTAACTTACTGGTACACCTAATACTTTTTAATGGTTTCATTCATTGGTATCAAATGAAATGATTTATCTAATAGCATACAGTACATCATCAAAATATTCCGAAGAAAGTTAGGTAAGAAATAAAAAAAAAAAAAATTTGTTTGAATGGTTTTAATGTAGAGAAGTATACTAATGATACAGATGATTTACTAAAAACTAGAAAATAAAATATGTAAAAATAACTTTTTAAATTAAACGGTCTAATGTACTAAAAGCTAGAAAATAATTAGACAAGTAGCAGTTAGTAGTTATCACATCCGTTCCTTCATCAATCTCGGGCAATGATGAGACTAAAATAAAATCGTGGATTATATGATGAAACAACTAACTGTGGTTAATGGAAATCCAACGTTTATTTCTTACCTAATTTTCTTTGGTATATTTTCATGATGTACTGTAATATATTAGTCAAATCATTACATTTGATACCGACATTGAGGGGATGGCAAAAAATACGTAGTGACAATTCAGTGGTGGCGACCTTTTTGAGTATATGTTGTTTATTATGTTTCGTCAAGTCATTCAGCCATTTTTTAGCGATGGCTAAATTTAATTTTCCAAGATCATGGAATACGCAGTTTTATAATGACAGAAGAATTAAGGGTGTCTTCCTAATTTCAGATCAATCAGTCAACAGGAAGGGGGTCAATTTTCTATTAATGTGGGACAACCCTACAAACGTTCAAACATACATACAAACAGGTCATGCTGAATGAAACCATTTAAAAAGTAGTTAGTTATTTGGGGACTGTGGCCATCTTGGATTTGGATTTTCCATCAACTACTGTGTTCTACCAGTCGAGCACTTTCATTTGATACCCATATTGATAGGGCTTTGAAAAACAAATATGGCGCCATTTTGTGGTGGGGCAGTTTTGGATTTACATTTTTTATAAATATCTGTATTCTACTAGTCAATCTCTTTCATTTGATATGCATATTGATGGATTTCTGAGAAAATATGTAATCCGCCATTTTGTAACGGCCGCCATCTTGGATTTTGAAGATCATGGAATACGCAGTTTTATCCAATTTAGAGACAAAGATGTGTTCTAAATTTCAGAACAATCGGTCAACATGAAGTTTTCTATTAATGTGGTACAGCGCTACAGACAAAGTTACAAAGTCACAAACATACAAACGGGTCAACCTAGATAAAACCGTTTCATAAATAAGTGAAAATCATAATTATATTACGTTTACCGAGAGAAATTTCGTATTTTGATATGATTCGATTATCCGGAGGATTCGGTTATGTGAAAAAAAAATCAATAGTTCGGATAATCGAGTCCGACCTGTAATTGTAATTGGGCTGTTGTAGTCTGTAGATAATGATATCTGTGAATGTGACGAAATTTTTTGAAACGCATTCCGAGTCATTCAGAAAAAAACCAATAAACAATTTGGACGAATGGATGATATATTATTGGACCTATATGTACTCCGCTATATGTTAAATTGTTCACCAAGATGCCATAAAAATACGCTTAATTTTAATCTACTTTCTACGCGTTCAACTTTTTACATAAAGTATTTCCACGTCAAATCAACCGGAAAACAGTCGAAATTGAATTTAATATTAAAAATGTTTATAGCTCAATACATCTGTATTATAGTGATTTTCAACTCATTTGGCTGGTTCGTCACTTTTTACTTCCATTTTTGGAAGAATGTCGGGAGTGAGAATTGAACTCGTGACCTTCAGCGTGAGAGGCATGGATGTTACCACTACGCCAGATCGCCTCCATAGCTCAATACATGTCCACTTCGATAATTGAAAAATACTTTTATTTGGAACCCTTTGAATTGAACAAATTTTGACATATAGCAGTGCCGTGTCGGACTCACCCAAACGTAGATATTATTTTTTTAAATTTATGATATTTTAATACTCTGCGCAATTATACCCATTCCCCACTATAATATATCAAACTAATGGTACAATGGTACAATGCTCCTACAGAAAAAAACCATTTAAGAAAAATAACTATAAAAATTGAAATCTTCGCGTGTAGTTTTACGTTTTACGTTAACTGAGGTTCCAACATCGTACAGAAAATTTATGAACTTATGAACATTATCCAAAACTTTAAATATCTCGATGGTTAGTCCTTGGGCAAAACGTTAAATATGCTTGTCCATATAAAATCGCACGTAGAATCTATTTTTTATATTACTTTTCTCAAATGGTTACCATTTCGTATTGAAATTTCATAAATTTTTAAAAATTGATATCTACGTCTCAGTGAGTTCGACACGGCAGCACGACAGACTTTGTTAAATTTTAAAAGTTATCTAAAAAGATATCGAAGAGGATATGTTTTGAGCATTTTCAATATTTATTAATTTTTGATTAGGATTTTTTGACGGTGTATACAAAATATTATTTTCTTTTAAATAGTTCATTGGTTTACCAACAACTTTGCCGCACATCGTATTTCATTCAGACACCTATATTTCAAGTCATGATTTTTTTTTAAGGCCAAGCTATTCTGGATGCGCTCTTAAAAAAATCATTCGCAATAGAATTAAATTGGTCATCTGATAACTTCTGATTGTGATCTTGGGTAGCTGCTAATATATTAAAACATTTAAAAAATTGGAGAGGGTCGAGGCAAACGCATTCGACTTAAAACACAAAGTATTTTGCATGAGTGGAAATATTTTTTAACTCAAAGAAAGACGTATGCATTTTAGCATAACTCAAAACATATATAGCATGAAAACAACCCATAAAACAAAATTCGTTTTAAGGTCACGTTTCAAGCTACTTTTGAAATTTAAATTATTTGCAACAATAAACAAATTACGATGACGGTGTCGAGTAAGATTTCAGTGGTCATTTCAAATCATAAAGCACATAGTGACAAACTTCTTTATAGCATCTGTTCTCGGGATAACTACTCTGAATTTTAGTTCAACACATTTAAGTTTTTGTTCGGTCGTTTGTCTGCTCTCAGCCAACACAGCAAGAAACCGTGCTAATCTTATAATTTACTCAACCTGATGTCTAGTAAACCTGTTCACGAATCAATACGGTGCTCCTATGAGTAACAGATAACGGTACTTAGTATCAAACAAAGTAGTCACCCACATAAGACAACGCACAGTGCGTTGAATGTATAGAAATGTGGGACAATGATCATAACAGCAGAATTTAGCCATTGTAACATTTTGAAAAGATTGTTCAAAAGTATCATAACTACTGTTTGTATAAATGTCTCATGTTATTTGAATGATCGTATAAGAGTTTCAAGTGACAAAATCTGTTTTATATAAAAAAAAACATTATAATACATTGTTAAGTTAATACATATAGGTAGGGTAAATGATCTTCGAATTTTTAAGTGGATGCTGCATTCATTATTGCTTGAGTTTACTGTCATCATATTGATCCATTCATAATTCAGGCTTTCTTCATAATATTGCCTTTTCTTGGGCATTTTAGAAGTGTTACCTTCAACACACTCAACACAGAGAAACTTTATTTATGCTATGCGCGAAGGACGCAATGAACAAACAGCAGTGCGCCAAGTGGTTGCCATAGAAATCATGTGGACAAAATAATATTATTGAATTGGACAACTCATGATCAGAATTGAGTTCATCAAAATGCGTTAATTTAATGGTTTAGCTATGAAAATCTGATACAAATGGTGTGCAAGCATGATGTTTACAATATTTGTAAGTGTTATAATCCAGAGAAGGTCTGAATACGTGCCAAATAATCATTTGGAGATCGATTAAAAGTTAGCTCAAATGAGGGGCACATTGACACAAATAGAAGGTGTATTTTATTATTCTTTAAAACATGTGATTCCGTAAAAATATACTATAAAACTACTGTAAACCATGAAAAAGACTTAGATATAAGATAGGTTTAAGAATTGAGTGTGATGAGTGTGATTGAGAGTGTGAGAGTGAACACTGTCAACATATCCTCATATCCCTTCCTTTTCCTGAAGAAAATATGTCACCCTTCTAAACTCGAGTCGACCGCGAGTAATCGGTTTTCTACATTACACAATAGAACTAAGGAAAAATGTATATATACGAGTAACAATACAGTAATGAGTTCGGCTCCCTTAAACTTATGTAACTGAGCCTGTAAAAATAAACGATTTAAATAAACTAGGTTTTCAATAAATCGATTGTAGAATTCGCTGTGTGGCGCCGTCCTGTTGAAACCATATATTGTCCAAGTCCATATCATCCAATTCAGAACAAAAATATTCGGTTATCATTGAGCGGTAGCGATTCACATTCACAGTAACGTGCCGGTCTGTTTTTTTTTCCAAAATATATATTTTTATCAAGGCTCATATGGCGTTAGCCTCACGGGGCCGGGAGTTCAATACTTTGACAATTTTTCTTATTATCTATGTTAGTAATATGTAACCGATTACTCGCGGTTGGCTCGAGGTTAGTATTACAAGTGTTTTCGTAATTCGGATGTTGCTGTCTCCAATGCTCTGTACGTGTGCCCGACTCGGGATACTTCCTATTGGGATGCAGCTGACCCTTGATCAGCAACGCCTCCCTAGTCTGTACCTCATATCTAGCGTGGTGCGTCTTTCTCGACTCGAGGAATCCAGGATAGAATGGTCACTAACCGGTGCAATCATCAGTTCATGTAGAGTTGTCATGAGCGGTACAACCTTTGGCTCTTGTTGAATCATCAGTGGACTGCACAACCTTTGGCCCGTGTATCTGTAAAGAGTGTGTGTATGTATTGCCGCGACTAAGTAAAAGTTTATCGATCGGATAGGAGGGATACGAAACAGGGACACAACGAAGGAAACATCATTAAACGTTGACATCGGCGTTTCTGAGGAACAGGTATTGATGAAGCAGAAGATCAGGATCACGGCTACCTAAGATATCCCGGACGGGGATCTCCGATTGTCTGCCTTGTGCTCTCAGTGCTCTAGAGAGCTGAGAGCGAGCAGCATGGAACCGGATACACGACCAGACAACATGCTCGATGTCGTGGTAGCCATCGCCACAATCACAAAGATTGTTTGCTGCGAGCCCAATGCGATAGAGATGCGCGTTTAGGTTGTAGTGATTGGACATAAGCCGAGATATCACGCGAATAAAATCACGACCTACATTCAATCCCTTGAACCATGCACTCGAAGAGACCTTAGGGATAATCGTGTGTAACCAACGACCGAACTCATCACCACTCCACATGCGCTGCCAACTTACGAGCGTGTACTGACGAGGAATGTGGAAAAATTCATTATAAGCAATTTGCCTTTCAAAAAGTGTGCCTTCTAAAGCGCCCACCTTAGCTAGCGAGTCCGCTTTCTCATTCCCCGGAATCGAGCAATGAGAGGGAACCCATGCTAAGCTAATCTTGAATAATTTTTCGACCAAAACACTCAATAGTTGTCTTATTCTTGTTAGGAAATAAGATGAGCGTTTATCAACTTTCATTGAGCGGATTGCCTCTATTGAGCTGAGACTGTCTGAAAAAATAAAATAGTGGTCGATGGGCAATGTTTCAATGATCCCCAGTGCGTAGTACATCGCACCCTGTTCAGCGACATACACGGAACAAAGATCTTTGAGTTTGAAAGAGGCACTGGAATTTTCATTGAAGATGCCGAAGCCAGTGGACCCGTTTATGTATGAACCGTCAGTAAAGAACATTTTATCAGATCTAACTTTCCCATATTCTGCCGAAAATATCGGCGGAATATAATCGGAGCGTAGATGATCTGGGATTCCATGGATCTTTTGTCGCATGGACAGATCAAAAATGACAGAGGAATTGCAAAAGTATGGGAAGCAAACTTGGTTGGAGATGCCTGGTGAAGGGTGCACGTCGTGGGTAAGGTACTCATGGTATAAAGACATAAAACTTGACTGAGGAATCAGTTGGAGTAGATTTTCGAAGTTATCAATCACCAATGGATTCATGATCTTGCAACGGATGAGAAATCTGTAGGATAATTCTGTGAACCGAAGAGTAAGCGGGGGTACTCCTGCCAAAACTTCGAGACTCATCGTATGTGTCGAATGCAAACACCCCATGGCTATACGCAGGCAACGATATTGTATTCTCTCCAGCTTGAGAATATGAATCCTGGCAGCTGATCGGAAGCAAAAACTGCCATATTCTAACACTGATAATATCGTTGTTTTGTACAACTGAATGAGGTCTCCTGGATGGGCACCCCACCATGTTCCGGTAATTGTTTGGAGAAAATTGATTCTTTGCTGGCATTTCTGTTTCAAATACGCAAAGTGTCTCCCCCAGTACACTTAGAATCAAAATATACACCCAGGTATTTGAAAAACATAGAGTGTTGGATCGTTTTGCCGGATAGGTGAAGCTGGAATTGGGCGGGTTCGTGCTTCCTAGAAAAAACGACCATTTCAGTTTTCTCCGTAGAGAATTCGATACCCAGCTTGAGGGCCCACGTGAACAGATTGTTCAGGGTATCTTGCAACGACTTTTGCAGAACGACGGGATTAGTACCCGTGATGGAAATAACTCCATCGTCTGCAAGTTGTCTCAGCGTGCAGTGTCTAGTTAGACAATCATCTATATCATTGACGTAAAAACTGTACAAGAGGGGGCTTAGGCAGGAGCCTTGTGGTAGGCCCATAAAACTGTATCGAGAAGATTTCAAGCTGCCATGATTGAAAAACATGTGCTTTTCTGACAGTAAATTGTACAGGAAATTATTCAGAATTGGTGAAAGTCCACGATTATGAAGTTTCTCTGAGAGAATTTCCATGGAAACTGAATCAAATGCCCCTTTGCTATCGAGAAAAACGGAAGCCATTTGTTCTTTGCGAGCAAATGCGATTTGGATTTCAGAAGATAGCAGCGCCAGACAATCGTTCGTCCCTTTACCTCGGCGGAAGCCAAACTGCGTATTTGACAGCAAATTGTTCGCTTCAACCCACTTGTCCAAACGAAGTAGAATCATTTTCTCTAACAATTTGCGAATACAGGATAACATTGCAATCGGCCTATACGAGTTGTGATCGCAAGCCGGCTTGTTGGGTTTTCGTATGGCTATCACTCTCACTTGCCTCCAGTCATGTGGGACAATATTCAGCTCCAGAAACTTGTTGAACAAGTTCAGCAAACGCTGTTTCGCCAAGTCGGGAAGATTCTTCAACAAGTTGAATTTAATCTTGTCCAACCCAGGAGCTGAATTGTTACATGAGAGGAGGGCAATTGAGAATTCTACCATCGAAAAATTCTCATAGTCGCATTGGAGCGGAATGTCGCGTACGACGCTTTGTGCAGGAACGGAATCGGGACAAACCTTTCTTGCAAATTTGAAAATCCAACGGTCAGAGTATTCCTCACTTTCATTTGTATGGTTCCAGCCAGGCATTCTCCTAGCCGTATTCCAAAGAGTGCTCATAGCGGTCTCCCTTGACAAACCATTGACGAACTTTCGCCAATATCCACGCTTTTTTGCTTTAATCAGACCTTTTAGTTTGGCTTCTAGAGCTTGGTACTTTCGAAACCATTCCACTAGTCCAGTTTTCCGGAATTTTTTGAAAGCGGATGATTTTTCAAGGTAGACCTTTGAACACTCCTTGTCCCACCAAAGTAATGGAGGACGACGTCGGAAAGTGGTAGCAGGAACACATTTCTTTTGAGCTTGAAGTGCGCTTTCGTAAATCAAACTCGATATAAAGTTATACTCTTCGAGTGGAGGAAGTTCATGCATTGAAACAAGTGCTTCAGATATTATTTCTGCAAATTTTCTCCAGTCAATATTTTTCGTGAGGTCATACGCAATATCGACTGACTCACGAGAACCTGATTCATTGGCGATCGATAAAATTATTGGCAGGTGGTCACTACCGTGGGGATCTTGGATTACCTTCCACGTGCAATCCAGGGATAACGAAGAAGAGCAAAGTGATATGTCTAGCCTACTTGCCCGTGCAGGGGGGTTGGCTATTCTAGTTGCTTCCCCAGTATTCAAAACTGTCAATTTGAAGTTGTCGCACAGATCATAAATCAAAGTGGCACGGTTGTCATCGTAGAGTGAACCCCATGCTGTTCCATGGGAGTTGAGGTCACCTAAGATTAGCCGCGGCTCCGGCAGTGCCTCGATGATATCAAAAAACTGATGGCGGCCAACCATAGTTCTTGGAGGAATATATATCGAGGCAATGCAGAGGTCTTTGCCATTGATTTGTGTCTGGCAAGCGACAACTTCAATGCCTGTCATCGATGGGAGAGTGACTCTATAAAAGGAGTGACATTTTTTGATCCCCAATAGTACGCCACCAAACGAGTCATTTCGATCGAGGCGAATAATGTTGAAATCGTGGAAATTCAGTTCGTCGGCTGAAGAAAGCCATGTTTCACAGAGGGAAAATACATCACAGTTAGAACTATGAATTAAAAATTTAAATTGATCTAGTTTAGGGATGATGCTTCTGCAATTCCACTGTATTACAGTGGTCAAATCCTTGACCTCTTGCACTGAATCAGGCATCGAGGGAAATGAACGCTGCTAAAAAAACCACATTTTTCTTTCAAAAATGTTCTCACAATCGGGAGCAAACATAATACTATGCATTTAAGAGGGTCATTTATATTTAAAGCATTTAAAATATTGTCCACCAGGTCAGAAAGCGCAAGCAAGCCAGATTGTGGCTGTTGCCTCGACCGCGAAAAAGGAACAGACGTGTTGGGCTCTGCTCCGGGAAGTGCTGAGGACCCCTGGTGCGTAGAAGAACCGCTTAAACCAGGAGGTACTTGCTTCGGTCTATTCTCAGCACGTTCGATACGAGGTTTCATTCCAATTTGGGAAGTTTCGGTCTTCTTTCTGGGGAGTGATGGAAAAGAAGTAATTTTTCTTTTCCTAATGGCACCCTGCGATGTACCGGAACTTCCTGCATTGGGAGCGTCAACAACAGGCTCGTCGTTCTGCAGAATGGAGTAGGGATTGTCCTGAGTCGTTGAAGCGGAACTCTTAAGCATTTCTGCATAAGTCCGCTTGGAACGTTCCTTTAAGGAACGCTTGAGTTTTTCCCCTCGTTGTATGTACACCGGGCATTGAGAAAGATCATGTGGAGCCTCGTCGCATTGAAGACACTTGCGCTCTTTTGCGCAAGAAGTCCCATCATGACTCTCTCCACAATCTGCGCAACATTTTTTATTGCAACAATAGGCGGCCATGTGACCGAGTAGCATGCATTTGTTGCATTTCATTACCCGGGGTACAAACAACCGAACAGGTAAACGAAGTGCACCTATTGCAACGTAGTTTGGAAGAGCGGAACCCTCAAATGTCACACGAAAAGAGTTTGTCCGATTGAGAACTCGTTTGTCATTTTTAAGTGACACAGACTTCAGTCGATCGCATTCAAGAATCTTCACACTTTTAAGTGAGGAGTTCTTGAAGCGACCGACACCATCGAGTATCTCTTTTCGAGTCAAACTCTTTTCGTTTATTACACCGTCTATTTCAACGTTGCAACAGGGTACGTATACGCGATACTCAATCGCAAAGAGATCACAGCGCGTTATTGCATTCGCTTGGGTCCTGCAAGAGACGACAACTCGTAATTTGTCTGGCCCCATCCGAGTAATTTCAGTAACTTTGGAAAATTTCTGCGTTAGTTCTTTTGAGATGCGAATGACATTAAGAGGTTTTGATTTTCGTCTAAAGTATACAATGAATGGACCTTTGAATCCCTCCGGGTATTCCTTTAGACGAAAATCATGTTTTTCATCAATTTCCTCATCTTCAGAACTTTCTACTTCATACACAGAATTTTCCTCCTCAACGTCTGCTTCATCCTCCTGCTCTTCAGGAGGTGGGTCAGCATCAGAAACATTCAATGACGTGGAGGGGGGATCCTCCCCGCCCTCAGCCATAATAATAAATTAGTCACCTGTTCGATGTGAACAGTATAGAATAATAATAAAAAAATAGAAAAAAATAAATGAGTAAATAAATTATATTTGTATTCAAGGTATATATAAATTATATTTATTTCAATTTTTTATTGTATAAATTCAAAAATGAAAAAAAGTTTCAACTAAAGTTCAACGGTAATTCAAGAAAATTGTACACCCCTTATGCCAACGCTTGCCGATTTGGTAAATACAATGTTGGACAATGGTGTAAATCGTACACAGGAGGTTGAAGGAATGATAAATGGAACAATAGAAAAATAAACTTCTACTTGCCGCTGCTGTGTAGCGTGTGATGAATGTGTGTTGATCTGAACTGGATCCTCAGCGTCTCGATCGTGCACCACTTTTTATTGAGCTCGCTTCACTCGCAAGCGCTGATGAAAAAAGCACAATATAAATCTGCGTGAAAAAAAACACCGTTATCGGATCGATTCTCAAACTTGTCCGATCAGCTCGCGAGTTCTCGAACGAATGCCGGTCTTGATCATCACGGAAGAGGTACGGCTCAATGACGCCGCCGGACCATAAACCGCACCTAACCGTATTTTTTTCGGAATGCAATGGTGACTCATGGAGTACGTGTGGATTGCTGCCTGACCAATAACGTATATTTTGCTTATTGACGAAGCCATTCAGCCAGAAATGAGTCTCATCGCTGAAGATGATTTTTCGATGAAAATCCGGATCATTTTCAAGTTGTTACTCAGCCCATTTCACGAACATACAACGCTTCTGGTGGTCAAGCGGCTTCAGTTCTTGCGTCAATTTGATCTTGTAAGGATGTATACCAAGATCTTTTCGCAAAATTCACCACAACGACGTCAAAGAGATGCCCAACGCTATACTAGTAACAATACAGTAAGGAGTTCGGCTCCCTTAAACTTATGTAACTGAGCCTGTAAAAATAAACGATTTAAATAATGAAAAAAACAATTTTTATTTATATGTTTTGAAACATTCGAATACCTTATTTGACACAGGAGCGCTGAATTAGAGCATTCAAAAAAGTGGGCAATCCATGATCATGTTTTCGACTGGGTAAACCAAAATCATTTACCTTCATTTATAGTTCACAAAATAAAAATTAAAAAATGTTTATTTTTCATAATCTTGCATATATCACTGCTTTTTCAAGGAAAAAAAAAATTCCGACCAGTACGACACCATGCTCAAATTTAATACGTCCCAAAAAGGGTTAATCCGTGCCTAGGACGTATGCAGTTTTTGGGAGCAACAAACGCAACGATCGTGACGAGGAAGGATGTTTCCTTTGTTACTGTTTCGTTATTTAGGCTCTAGTTTTATATTTAAATAGAACGCTTCGAATTATATCTATATATGTAAGTCAACATAATAATTTAGTACAA
This sequence comes from Toxorhynchites rutilus septentrionalis, assembly GCF_029784135.1. NCBI lineage: Eukaryota > Metazoa > Arthropoda > Insecta > Diptera > Culicidae > Toxorhynchites > Toxorhynchites rutilus. The sequence goes on from NC_073745.1 coordinate 155,454,322, forward strand.
CTCACACACAACACATACACTTACCTTTTGGAAGCTGCAATCCTTGATGCGTAAGTCGACGAACATGAAAAGATTAATATAGTAGGCTATGGGAGGAGTAAAAGTTTGGAAGAATCTAGAATTTGCTACTTGGCAGAAGTCATAAGAAAAATCTACCATTTCCTGGTTGACCTCGGTGCTGAAAACATGCATTAAAACCATCAAGAGCACTTCTATTCTTTTATCATTTAGTTTAATAGTGATAGAATAATAGAAATCGCTTATCGAAAAGATTGGAGAAATCAGGTATGATTTTTTAAATAAGAACCAGCAAATATTTCGGCTAGTTTATTCAGATCGAATAGGATCGGCATCCTAGCATCGCCAGTAGCCTGAAATCTACTTTCTCAATAGGACCCGTTAACTTTCTAGCTAGAGAAAGCCTTTAACGTTGAAGAGTGTTCAGTTTATGGCACAGCATCAAATTAAGACCAGTGAACTTACGCCTCTTCAACAGTGAAGCCTCTGCAGTATAATCCAACCAGCCCTTCGAGTGGATCAGTACCAGCACAGCCGCGATCCGTTTGATCCCGCTAGAGAACGCATCAGAATAAGCAGCAGCCGGCCGGCCATCACACCACACTTACGCACACAGGCATTGTAACCTAGGTAACAATAAAAATAGAAAAAATATATACTTACCTGTTTTGCATTGAGTGATAGTGAGCCTTTGATACGCGAATTCACCTCAAACACGAGGGAAGCCGACCCTGAGAGCATACGGCCTCAAGCTCGTACTAGCCACAATAAAAGAGGCCTTGAGTACCCAACCTTAATAATCCCCGAGGCTTAGACCAGGGATTGAGGTTAGAGGGAGGTCCGTGTGACCTCGCGAGAGTAATACCTTATATTTTGCACGAATTGTATAACTGATAGAATTTTCTCAGATTTCCATAAAAAGTGGTAGTTTTGTTTTTTACTACAAAATATTAGACCGGATTTTTTTCTTTTTTCGTTAGGGTGACCATTTCCATTTTAGGGTGGTCCGAAAAATCATGTTATTCAACTTTTTCCCAAAAATGACCTTTTTTTAAAAATTCATAACATTTGAATCACTGAACCGATTTCGATGATCGACATATCAAATTGAAGCCAATAGTAATTATTGATTGTAGTGGTGTTTTTTTTTGTTGTATTCATGGCATTGGACTAGAGGACACTATAAAGGCATTTTTGGATAAAAGAGAAAAAAATATTTTTTGTACCACCGGTTAACTTTGAAAAATCATATCTCAAAAACGAAAAAAAGCGTCTCTGATATCAAGATATGTTATGTAAAAAATCCTCAGCTTTCAAGAAAAAATATCGAAAAAATATAGTGCCCTCTAGTCCAAAGCCATGAAAACAATAAAATACAACTACAATCAATAATAACAAAACAAAATCCATTGTTTTTGCAAGTTCAATATTTTTTAACAAAAGGCTGATATCGGATATCAAGATATGTTTTGTAAAAAATCCTCAGCTTTCTAGAAAAAATATTGAAAAATATAGCCCCCTCTATCTTTAACCGAGAAGAGTATGAAAAATTGACTCAATCAATAATTACAAAAACGAAAACCAAAATTTTTCCCAATCCTCGCTTTTTACATATAAACAGTGCTGCAATACATGGATATTTCTATTAAGTTTTTCCTCTAGCATGGGTGATAACTTTTGTTTATACTGATAACCGTCATCTATTGTTTATAGAAGCATCGTTTTGATTCGTGGAAAGGTTCACTACACATTAAAATTCGTTTTGAAAGTGTTAACTGATACATTGTTGAATAAAGTATAAGATTAGAAAAGTTCCTTGATTTGGTGGCTGATAGCAGACAAACGAGCGCAAAGGGTTGATTGAGAACTCCCATTAGTAGTTACAGCCCATCACACCAGGCACAGACCATCAAATAGACCCAATAGATTACAGACCATTCTATAATATCGCGTTTTTCAATAAGAGCGCTACAAAAGTTTTTTTTTAAATAAAACAAAAACGATTTCGGATATCAATGAAATTCTTTATTCATGTGAAAGTACATCTGATGCCATTATGTATGAAACTCGATTTCTTTTGCATGGCCACCACGGACACGCTTGCAGAATTCCAGACGCTGAACCCTATTTTCGACGGTTTTCAAGCATAGATCGGCCGACACTGCTTCAATTTCACGTTCGATATTCGTACGAAGTTCATCAATCGTCGCTGGTTTGTTGGCATAGACCATAGACTTGACGTGGTTCTACAGGAAATAGTCTAACGGCGTCAAATCGCACGACCGAGGCGGCCAATTGACTGGGACATTTCGTGAGATAACACGCTCGCCCAACTAGGTTTTCAATAAATTGATTGTAAAATTCGCTGTGTGGCGCCGTCCTGTTGAAACCATATATTGTCCAAGTCCATATCATCCAATTCAGAACAAAAAATATTCGGTTATCATTGAGCGATAGCGATTCACATTCACAGTAACGTGCCGGTCTTGATCATCACGGAAGAGGTACGGCCCAATGACGCCGCCGGACCATAAACCGCACCTAACCGTATTTTTTTCGGAATGCAATGGTGACTCATGGAGTACGTGTGGATTGCTGCCTGACCAATAACGTATATTTTGCTTATTGACGAAGCCATTCAGCCAGAAATGAGTCTCATCGCTGAAGATGATTTTTCGATGAAAATCCGGATCATTTTCAAGTTGTTACTCAGCCCATTTCACGAACATACAACGCTTCTGGTGGTCAAGCGGCTTCAGTTCTTGCGTCAATTTGATCTTGTAAGGATGTATGCCAAGATCTTTTCGCAAAATTCACCACAACGACGTCATAGAGATGCCCAACGCTTGAGAACGACGTGTAAGATACTGATTTGGGTCTTCCTCAATTGATGTGCTAACGGCAACAATATTCTCGACACTACGGGCACTTCTTTGTCTCACTGGCACCAGAACATTTTGTACTGTACCTGTGGATTCAAATTTACAAAAAAACACTAGACGCTCAATTGTTGATCTGGCAGGACGATTATGACGACCATAAATAGGACATAGCGCTCTAAAAGTTGAGACCACTCTGAATTTCGTTAGTAAATTTTAATATCTCAACTCGTTGTTAGATCGTATATCTTTGGATTATGAAATGGCAAACTGAAAAGAAATGTCGAGAGAGCGGGAAAAAATATGGCGTCGTTTGCTGTCCCTATCGGTCTACTTTTGTAGCGTCCCTATTGAAATACCCGTTATATACACGGCCATTTTGCAATTTTCAATGAGAATGGGTGGCATACACCTGCTCCCGTGACCGAGTGGCTAGCGTCACACCTAACATGCCGGGGGTTCGGGTTCGATTCCCCTGCTGGTTGGGGGATTTCTTGGTCAGACAAATTTCCTCCGTCCTGTACTGTGGTCACGCGTATTCTAAACCTTGCCACTCAGAATGCATTCAAGGCGTGTTATTTGGCATAACAATCTCAATTAAGTGCTAATAAAAATGACGTAAGTAATACTACGTTGAGACAGCGACGTTCCTCTAGGAACGTTAGTCCGTTATACCATTATTTGTTTATCTATCTTTTAGCAATAAAACAAAAATTGAACGAGAAAAAAAAATTCATAATTAGAATAGTTACCGTTCTGTATCATATTTTGGACAATATCATATTTCGGACTCTTTGTCAATTTGTCAGATAACCCTTCTGGTTATCTGAAACAAAAAAAATCGAACAGATTCTGAATCAGTAAAGATGCCGCTATCGCATGAACCTCGGACAAGTCAAAAAAATGTTTTTTGACAAAATGGCGGCCGTTTGAAAAAAAGAGGTTTAAAACCTTCACTTTTTTCATATGACCGCACATTAATGTCAGGATCTATAAGACCATAGTATAATTCACGATATAGATGTTCCGTCAACGTGATATCGACTATTAGAGGGCACTTACTCTCACAACAATATCTCAAAAATTATTGAATGCATCTTCAAACACACTCTAAATACGTTGTAAGAGATTCGTACAAATAACGATCCAATCCCGAAAATAGAACCTATATTTTTAGGCCTCCAAATCGAATTGCCCCGTTAATTTAATTCACTACAGTTTCATATAATTAAAAAACAAATTGTTTGACATCTTATTCATATCATACTGTTTAAATTTCCATATTCGGCAATCGATCAAAATCTGCGGCATGTGACTGATGGGGGGTTGCCCAGTTCTTCACTCATTCTTACGTAACTTGACCGCTCACAAATGTACACTTGTTTTCATGCCTCGAGCAAGCGACGCTTTCCCACAAATCCTGCATGCTAACGAATCCGCCGCAGCTCCCTCAGCATGAAATATGAGCAACAAAACATTTCTTGTGAAATCCTATATATTTGACCCCGTTTATTACCCCCGGCGCTTCAAATCGAACGACGGAAAAGTGAGAGTAAGCACACTGCAATCGTACTTTTCCGCCACACAGGACGGGATAGATTTATGACCCCACGGCACGACATGAGTGCATGGTCCCTTCCCAGCCCCTGGCCGATCAGACGGCGATTTCCGTCTGCGCCGAGAAAAATAAATGAATATTTCATTCACTATACTGCAATTGGCTACAAGCGTGAGCGCTGCACTGGAAATCCTCCGGAATGGAAAAGTTTTCATGTAAATTTTCAACTTCAATTCGTGCTTCGATGTTAGCATTTGTCAGAGTTGCAGCCTTTTGTTTTCGTAAGCACCTTCGCATATGCGCGACTTGCTCGAGGGAAAACTTGGTTTGTGACCTAGTCTTGCCAGCACGATTAAAGTTCAATTATGGTGAATTACGAGTTTACAAATGTAGTGCAACATACGAGAAAGAAGTCGTCGTCGTTTTCATTGCACGATTCGTTTTCATTGCACGACTATTGATGCTCAGAAGCAGCAATAGTTTAAATTTATTGGTTTTTAGAAGTTTTCCTTAGTTTTTTTTCCGAACATTTATAATTGACTTCGTTGTTTGATCAACTGAATAAATCGTTCCAATCTGCTTTACGGTTCGTCTTTTGAAACAAAATTGCTATCTTTTACCTTTTACTGTAATTTCAATTGCGATACAGCTTCGCTGACGAAAACAGCCTGTTTGTAATGCTGCCATTTGACTCACAGAATGATTATAGTTGGTACCTTTTAGTTGTTATTTAACTCGAATGATATGTATTTTGTGTTCATTTTCACTTTAAATTACTGTCCGTCTGCACTAGGATAAAAACCATTACCGTACATAACAAGGTATCAGGTACAGAACTTCTCCATCATTCAGCGAAGTAAAACAACATGGGACTCCAGCTAGCGCTGGTCGTTGGACGGTTACTGAGAAAACCGAATAATTTAAGAAAAACAGAATACAGATGTTTGTTGGATGTTGCAATTCCTTTTTAACAGATTTATCATAAAGATACTTACAATCACTTTTGCGATTACGATTACTATTGATCTGATTACATACCTTATGAAGGACATTAAACTTATAATCGATACAGTAAAATTTAAATACAGTGAAGTGTAAATGCATTACAAACGATTATATTGAAAAGATTCTGGGGAAATCAAGATTTTGAGTCACTTTATTTATTATTTTACCATGGCTGTGATAAGATGATGCCGATGCTGATCCTTGTGTACTATGCAATTTCTACTTCACTTTTGGAATAACGTACTCCCGTGAGATAAAGCTTTAACGAGAAAAGTTGTCATTGGGATAAATTGAACGCTTCATGCCTTTGTGGCACAATTTGGTTGGACAAATTTAAACTTTGGTGTGCACTGTGAAGGTGTGTATAATTTTCTAGTGTGGGAAGCTTCCCTTCGAAAATTGGCATATAATAATGGTGGAATAATGGTGAAATTTCTTAATTCACAAACAGTAACGATAACTTATTTAGAGATTCATAGCTCACAAAACTGTGAATCTAATCAAGATTTGTAATATACTATTTCAATACCGAACATAATATACCATGGTAAAACTCATAGAGCTACATATAAATGTTGTACGAAATTCGTAACAATCTATTAAATTCCATAAAGGCGTTCTGCACTTTTCCATCGAGCCTAGCAGAGCTGTTAGCATAACGATGCTCGTAAAATTTCTGTCACACGAATATCGACGCCTCGATGAGTTCACATGTTTCTGTATTGACTGATGGGGTGATATGTTCGACCATTCAGCTCTCGAGAAGATAAGTGATTCTCACTCTATTGCTCGAAAGTCGCTTGATTTGTGAAGTGGCTGCCGGAATATGTCATGAGTGTGTGTTATAGAATTTCTATTGTACCGTAATAAAATACCAACCGCATAACTGTTATCATATATTTATTTGAGTGACTGTTTGCTTTGATCGTTACAAATATAGGATTGGGGAAAAAGAAATGTCGAATTTCTGATCGAAATTTGACGCTTTATTTAACATACTTAAAATTATTCAATTAAAGTCAAATATGGGCCGTTTTGTTCGCAAACTTGTTGCCATTTAGAAGGCAACTTCATGATCCCCCCCTTATTACCCCCCCCCCCCTTCCTTTTGCAAAAAACTCAGACAGCCAGTTTTCGCAAGCCTTTTTTGAGGCCAACTTAGTATCACCACGTTTTGCATGGACCGGAAGAGATGATAATCACTTGGAGCCAGGTTCGGACTATACGGTGGGTGCAATAGGACATCCCATCCGAGCTCCCGTAGCTTCTGGCGGGTCATCAAAGATGTATGAGGCCGAGCGTTGTCCTGGTGGAAAACAACACCATTTCTATTGATCAATTCTAGCCGCTTCTGGTCAATCGCCTGCTTCAAACGGTCAAGCGGTCAGTAGAGAACCGAGTTGAGGGTCTGGCCATAGTTGAGCCACTCATAGTGGATGATTCTCTTCCAATCCCACCAAACACACAGCAAAATCTTCCCGGCCGTCAATCCGGGTTTAGCGATGGTTTGGGCCAGCTCAACGCGCTTCGACCACGACTTTTCTCGCTTTAGGTTGTCGTACGTGATCCACTTTTCATCACTAGTCACCATCTTCTTCGAAAATGGGTCGAGTTCGTTCCGTTTCACTAGTGCATCGCAGGCGTTGATTCGGTTTAAAAGATTTTTTTGCGTCAACTCGTGTGGCACCCTTACATCCAGCTTTTGACGTAGGACTACGTCTAACCGGAAGATATAGGGGGTGAAATGGAAATCTAGGCACTGAAAGATTTGGAACGCTTATAACTCGAGCATTTCTCAATAGATCGCAAAGGTTTTTGCATCAATTGATAGGAAATATATCTACGCATCTATCATAACGAATAACATTTCATTTTTCTTGAGATAAATAATTGAATAATTGTGAAATATCAAGCATTGTCAAAATGCACTATGTGCCCATTTTTGATTGGTCCATTTTGTGCTCCTCAAATCGTACCGACCAAAACGGGCAACCAGAGCAGCAGCGAAATAGAATGAAGCACGATTGGAAAAGAAAAAGAAAAAAATGAACGAAACATTGGTCGCAGTCTCACACATGCGTAATTCTCGAGCCAGCCAGCCAGCTTAAAAATCCCCGCTCCGCTACCGTAACGATCATTCTCATTCAAACCGTACACCACATCGGTTCGCATCACAACACATCAACAAAGCAACCCAAGCAGCCATGTCTGGACATGGTAAAGGAGGAAAAGTGAAGGGAAAGGCAAAATCCCGACGATAAGAAAACCCGCATTCGGAACAGACCACATTCGGTTCGGCGGACATCAAGACAACAACAGGCAGTTGCAGCGAGTGGCGAGTGGCAAACGCAATCGCAAAACGGCAGCTGGTAGCAGAAGAAAAAAGTTTGTTCTTTTTACAATCTGCTTTGGTGGCAAATCCAGAACAAGGCGGCATCGAGGGCGTTCGAAATGGTTTTTTTCAAAACCACGAGTACTAAGTTTTCTAAATTGGAACCATTCCATAAAACAAGGCGCTTTTCAGGGCCATTAAACCTTCCAAAAAAGAGTTTAGGAAATACAGTTCAATGCTTTCTAAAACAATATCCAAAATAATAATAAAACACAAATTGATTTTTTCATAATTTGTTTGCCAGGATATGATGAGTATGTGAATTTGGCAGTTGTTTTGAGCTTATTGATTTTCACCAATTCTTAAATTGCTTCTAGATTGAAAGTACAGTAATTTACACTTATCTCGACATTTAGCTAATTGGACGGACCTGTAATGCGACATATTTAGTTGGACATTTTTGTAAACATAGAGTTCGGGGTCCAAATTATGACCCCACATTGAAAGTCGACACTGTACCACTGTCATCGCAAATGTTCAATTACAGGTTAAAATTACCTCCAATCCGATACTGAGTGGTGGTAATGCGACGTGCCATTGAATGTAATTTACTGTAAAATATGTCACAAGCTGGATGGGAAGAAATTTTCCAACTGTAAAAGCTGTGGCGAGTGGCAAATGCAATCGCTAAACAGAAAGATTTAGCCGAACAAGATGGGGATATCGAGTGATAACAAAACAATAAACTCTTTAGATTGAAGATAATTTTGTGATCCTGAAAAGGACCCTTTTTAGCCTGCATGTGAATCCAACGAGCGAACAAATCGTAATGAATGTATTTTTTGCCATCGCTCCCTTTTAACGCTCATTCGTTCGTCTCGTTGGACTCGCCCCTCTGGCTGAGTCTGCCGATTTGTCTCTATCCTGTGAGTGTGTACCGCTAGAGTATAAAACACGGACCCCAAGAACACGGACCCCAAAAAATATCTTATTTTCTTTCAAACCGTAAACCCGTGTGGTTGTACGGCATCGGCATCGTGGACGTAACAAAGGAGGACAAGTTAAGGGAAAGGCAAAGTCTCACTCGAACCGTGCAGGTCTCCAGTTCCCTGTTGGTCGCATTCACTGATTGCTCCGCAAGGGTAACTAGGCCGAACGGATTGGTGCCGGAGCACCAGTATACCTAACAGCGATTATAGAGTTTCGGCCGTCGGAGTGCTCGAGTTGGCTTGCAAAGCTGCTCACGACAATCATAAAACCCGCATCTAGAACAGAGCAGCTTCGGTTCGGTGCTCATCAAGGCAACAAATAGTTTCAGTGAGTGGCATAGTGTTTCTCCGGCACGTCACATTGAATGTAATTTACTGAACAACATGTCACAAGCTGGATGGGAAGACATTTTCCAACTGTGAAAGCTGTGGCGAGTGGCAAACGCAATAGCTAAACAGGAAGGTTTAACCGAACAAGATGGGAATATCGAGTGATAACAAAAACACAACACCAAAGGTTCTTTTAAGAACCATCAACATATTCATGAAGAGTAAACAGTAAACTAATCCATTTTTCAGGTAGATAGGTAGGTATTCACGTAGGAGAAGAAAATAAAACAATATATTTAAAATATATATTTAACAAAAGCTGTCCCCTTTGTATAGTCCTACGTCACTCCGGTTATGTCCCCGACATTACCTACCCGTCTTTTTTTTGGAATCCAATCTTCTGCAAATGGTTCCAAACGGTTTTATGGTCTATACCCAGTTCCTGACCAATCGAGCGAGTGCTCACATACCGGTCTACTTGGATGATTTCAACGATTTTATCGGTTTCCACGACGATTGGCCTACCAGTACGGGGTGTATCTTCGACAGCCACTACACCAGAACGAAATCGATCAAACCAACGCTGTGTTGTGCGAATCGTTACAGTATCGGGTCCATAAACTACACGATTTTTTTCGGCCGCCTTCGTTGCAGTTTTACCTCACAGGTAGTAAAAACGTAAAATATAGCGAATTTCTTGCTTGGTGGATTCCATCTTTGACGCGCTATAACTTGATACTGAAAAGGACAATCACAACACTGTCAAAACGACACTTGTAGCATAGATTGTCGTCTTTAAATAGCCGTATAGTATGACCCGATGCGATAAGTGCAACACAAGATATGTTTAAGTGTTATGACAATATACGACATTTCTTTTTCCCCAACCCAATATAGTCCCACTTCTCCCTCAAAACGGAACTGTGATATCTCAATTTGTTCAGCTTTGAAGTTTTGATTGTAATTCAAAGTATATCCATAAAACTAATTATTGAAATGGTATGTAATCGGAAAACCTTCGATTCATTGAGTGATTGATTGAAGGGTCTTAGTTAATCTATTGTATAGTATAGGTCCGAAATAATATATAATAAATACAATGTCACAATCATTCGAACTCTCAATAATTTCTCCTAGAGACAATATGTGTTCAGACTGCTGGAAGTTCACCAGAATGTGAAGTAAAAGTCGCTTTTTTGTTGAATTCATTCTATACGCTTATGGATTTTCTGCTTGAAAAGATTCAAGAAAGCAAGTGAATGACCTCGAGACGAAAGTTCCCGTTGATTACAAATACAAAAGTAAATAACTGACACTGACGAAAAAGCGAGCGAATGACACTTTTGACGGTATTAGTTATTTCATGGAAAAAGTATCTCAAAAATCCACGTACGCTATCATACTGAAATGTCTTCACATATTTCATAATGTCTTCAATATGTCTTCACAGTAAGTCAAAAGTCTTCAAACCTGACATGCCTGGTCAAGATGTACAATTTACAGGAACGTGTATTTGTAGTGAAAGCGTAATACCGAATCCTTAATGAAACTTAGTCCTCTTATGGTTAGAATTTCAACATTACTTCCTCTGGGGGTACGTGAAGGACAATAAGCCACAAAATTTGGAGGAACTTAAAGAAGAAATAACTCAAATTTTCAACAGCATCGAAGCCGTAATGTTAGAATTGTGTATGAAGAATTTTCTTCACCGTTTGAAACGGGTCATCGAAAATGTCCTAAAATAAGCTTTATTTCAGTTTTACAAAAATAAAAATCGGTTCACTTTTGTAGAAGTCATTAAAACTTGTTGCGTGAGCGTTTAATCTGAAAGACCCTGTACTTAAGAATCTTTTATTTCTGTTTTTGCAGAAAAAACACCGAGATAATTGGATAATTTGGCATCAATTCATATAATCCGAAAAGTCGTGATATGGTTTAATGAATAGGGGCTTAAGATTCTGGACTGGTCAGCTTGTTTACCAGATCAAAACCCTATCAAGAATGTATGAGAAGTGATTGTACGAATATTAGAGATTACAAGCAGTACGAGTGAAATGAAAAGCTTAAACGAGCAGTATCTTCTGTGTAGAACGAGATATACACTACAACATGGCGCAGCTTGGTCGAAACCACCCCGAATGGATTATTTTAACCGATTGAGAACTAAAGATGATCTATAAAATAGAAACTTATTGTAAAGGTGCTGCCCCACGGACGCTATTTCTAGTATATAGTGAGCTATGTGATAGAAAACTAAGGTATAGCATCGTAGAAACACCAATACTATGAGGTGATAGTTAATAGTTATGACTTGCAAGTAATAGTTTTTAGCTATAACATAGAGAAAATAATTTCATCGTGTGTACACTCTAGTACTAGTTTTTATGTCATACCTGCTAACAATCAACTATTCCGTCATGATGGAATAGTTCATAGTTTCTATGGCATAGTTATCTGACAGTTCAATCTTTCGCGCTTTGGTGGCACTGCTGTTTTGTTGTTCTGACAACATATTATTAATTTTGCGCGTTTTTGTGATGGACCGGAAGTAGAAGTTCGTATTGGTTGAATTATGGGAGTAGCATCCCGTTCTTTGGGATCCTACACACCCCGACCGTTTGCCAAAAGGGGCACAAAAAAGCCCTGGGTGTCATAGCCGCCGAGCTGGGGACTGAAGAAGAGACGGTCAGAAAAACCACCATTAACTGACCATTAACTGATTTTAGGAGAGTGTACTAAAGTGGGCAAAGGTGGAAAGAGCGGTGCTGGTGGCAGCGAGTTGTATATATTCAAATTGATATATTATTCTGCACTACAGTTTCTCGTTCGAGGAAAATCGTGATCGGGAGAATTTGACTGGTAGACAACTTTATATCGTATTTAAACATAGAACGTGTTGAGATATTTCGATTTTCAATTAGGTAGCATATGACAACATTAAGAAGAAGATTTATTTTGTGCTCAACCGATATCCAATTTAGTGCTCAGTCTGTTGGAGAAATGAGTTATCAATTTGATTATTTTAAATGTTAACTCATTTATTTGTACAGCATCAGTCGATCAATATGATATCGTAGCAAGATTTTTTGCTCTCGTTTTTGACGTAGGACTACGTCTAACCGGAAGATATAGGGGGTGAAATGGAATTCTAGGCACTGAACAAGTAGGAAAAAATGCAAGATTTGGAACGCTTATAACTCGAGCATTTCTCAATAGATCGCAAAGGTTTTTGCATCAATTGATAGGAAATATATCTACGCATCTATCATAACGAATAACATTTCATTTTTCTTGAGATAAATAATTGAATAATTGTGAAATATCAAGCATTGTCAAAATGCACTATGTGCCCATTTTTGATTGGTCCATTTTGTGCTCCTCAAATCGTACCGACCAAAACGGGTAACCAGAGCAGCAGCGAAATAGAATGAAGCACGATTGGAAAGGAAAAAGAAAAAAATGAACGAAACATTGGTCGCAGTCTCACACATGCGTAATTCTCGAGCCAGCCAGTCAGCTTAAAAATCCCCGCTCCGCTGCCGTAACGATCATTCTCATCGAAACCGTACACCACATCGTTTCGCATCACATCAAATCAACAAACCAACCCAAGCAGCCATGTCTGGACATGGTAAAGTAGGAAAAGTGAATGGAAAGGCAAAATCCCGCTCGAACCGTGTTGATCTGGAGTTCCCCGCAAGGGTAGCTAGGCCGAGCGCGTTAGTACCAGTGCACCAGTCCACCTAGCCGGCGTTATATAGTTTCGGCCGCCGAAGTGATCGAGTTAGCTGGCAAAGCTGCTCGCGACGATAAGAAAACCCGCATTCGGAACAGACCACATTCGGTTCGGTGGACATCAAGACAACAACAGGCAGTTGCAGCGAGTGGCGAGTGGCAAACGCAATCGCAAAACGGCAGCTGGTAGCAGAAGAAAAAAAGTTTGTTCTTTATACAAACTGCTTTGGTGGCAAATCCAGAACAAGGCGGCATCGAGAGCGTTCGAAATGGTTTTTTTTCAAAACCACGAGTACTAAGTTTTCTAAATTGGAACCATTCCATAAAACAAGGCGCTTTTCAGGGCCATTAAACCTTCCAAAAAAGAGTTTAGGAAATACAGTTCAATGCTTTCTAAAACATTATCCAATATAATAATAAAACACAAATAGATTTTTTCATAATTTGTTTGCCAGGATCTGATGAGTATGTGAATTTGGCAGTTGTTCTGAGCTTATTGATAGTTGGGGACTTTCCTGATTATTCAATTTTCACCAATTCTTAAATTGTTTCCAGATTGAAAGTACAGTAATTTACAATTAGTTCGACATTTAGCTAATTGGACGGACATGTAATGCGACTTATTTAGTTGGACATTTTTGTAAACATAGAGATCCAAATTATGACCCCACATTGAAAGTCGACACTGTACCACTGTCATCGCAAATGTTCAATTACAGGTTAAAATCGCCTCCAATGCGACACTGAGTGGTGCTTCGGCACGTCGCATTGAATGTAATTTACTGTACAACATGTCACAAAGCTGGATGGGAAGAAATTTTCCAACTGTGAAAGCTGTGGCGAGTGGCAACAAATCGCTAAACAGGAAGGTTTAGCCGAACAAGATGGGGATATCGAGTGATAACAAAACAATAAACTCTTTAGATTGAAGATAATTTTGTGATCCTGAAAAGGACCCTTTTTAGCCTGCATGTGAATCCAACGAGCGAACAAATCGTAATGAATGTATTTTTTTGCCATCGCTCCCTTTTAACGCTCATTCGTTCGTCTCGTTGGACTCGCCCCTCTGGCTGAGTCTGCCGATTTGTCTCTATCCTGTGAGTGTGTACCGCTAGAGTACACGCGGACCCCAAAAAAATATCTTATTTTCTTTCAAACCGTAAACCCGTGTGGTTGTACGGCATCGGCATCGTGGACGTAACAAAGGAGGACAAGTTAAGGGAAAGGCAAAGTCCCACTCGAACCGTGCAGGTCTCCAGTTCCCTGTTGGTCGCATTCACTGATTGCTCCGCAAGGGTAACTAGGCCGAACGGATTGGTGCCGGAGCACCAGTATACCTAACAGCGATTATAGAGTTTCGGCCGTCGGAGTGCTCGAGTTGGCTTGCAAAGCTGCTCACGACAATCAGAAAACCCGCATCAAGAACAGAGCAGCTTCGGTTCGGTGCTCATCAAGGCAACAATTAGTTTCAGTGAGTGGCAAAGTGTTTCTCCGGCACGTCGCATTAAATGTAATTTACTGAACAACATGTCACAAGCTGGATGGGAAGAAATTTTCCAACTGTGAAAACACAACACCAAAGGTTCTTTTCAGAACCATCAACATATTCATAAAGAGTAAACAGTAAACTAATCCATTTTTCAGGTAGATAGGTAGGTATTCACGTAGGAGAAGAAAATAAAACAATATATTTAAAATATATATTTAACAAAAGCTGTTCCCTTTGTATAGTCCTACGTCACTCCGGTTATGTCCCCGACATTACCCACCCGTCTTTTTATCTTTAAACCATTACTAGGACAGAATCGATAGCAACCTATATAATATCAAAGAAATATTCAAATCGCTTTCCAGTTCATCTCGGAATATCAGTTTCATAGTGAGTAAATTGAAGTATTTTCGTTTAAACTGTTTTAGTGCTGAAAGAGCAATCATTGATGTTGTAGTGTATAAATTGGTTCAACTTCAGAGATTAATGAGATAGCAACCCTTGTCTTTAATAAAGATTGTTCATTCTGAGTTGTACAGTGAAAGCGACGACATCGTATTTCATTTCCTGTAGTGAAGACATCACAAATTGGCGACGAGAATGATTTTTTTTTCTGTATTCAGTGCGTGATAGCGGAACCCACAACCATTTCATCAAGTGGCTGATCAAACCAGAAAGATTTTATTTTCTTTCTTTCAATTAGCAGTTTTGGAAACAGGTAAGTAAAAAAAAAAAAACTTGCCTCCATGGGGTAGAGAAGTGTTTTGCAGTCGCTATGGTGTTGCTATAGCGTCGAAGTATGTGGAAAAATAGCAAGTTAAAAACAGGAAGTGGGTTATATCTATGGTATAACCGCAAGGGCGACGTAGGACTATCGTTGATTTAGAGATCATTTGTTTGAAGTTGAATCTAAATCCATCCTGAATGAATGAATAAATAAATATTTGGGTGACTTCAAAAACGAGAGTGTTACGTTGGAGACTCAAGGTTTTATGCATCCAATATTGGATACAAAAAACCTTGTTCTGAAGAATAATCTTCAGAAGCTTTCCTGCTAACTGCACTTGATTGACAAATCACAAAACCAAATGTATGTGGTAGCAGTATTATATGGATAGAAAACATTAAAATAAACTCGCTTGAATGTAATTCTCAATTCCAAGGGGAACTGGCAGATTATTTTTCAGCAACGATCATTTCTTTCCAGGTTTCCTCTCGATAACCAGCAAACGAAAAGAGTTGCGCGCGTGTATGTGTGTGTGTGGCGGCTGCTTCTATGTCTTCCCGAGGAACCGTATTTCGATGCTGATACTCTCTTGGTCACGAGAGTATCAGCATCGGCTTTTCTGCGCTCCCTCACAGTTAAAACAAACTGATTGCATTTCAGGTCAGGTCAGGCCAGGTAATGAATCCCTCGATCCCTCGCCGTTCAGCTCGTTCAGTAACGATGTTGTCTTGTCGATGTCCTCAGGCGTCGTGCACAAATTACGTAACGCTAAAAATCCGAATTTTGAACCGCCTCTCCCCCCCCCCCTTTCGTAACGCAATTTCCTATCTCTAATAAGCAGAAAGTAACGCAACATCTACCCCCTCCCCCCTTATCGCGTTACGTAATTTGTGCACGATGCCTCACGAAAAATGAATCGGTTTCACCACCAGAATATCATTTCAGTATGCTTTTCGTGCGTGATTGAATCGAGAGAAGGTGTGGTTTACGATGGCAATTTGGAAGGCAAACTAGAGGAGAATGAACTCTCTGAGTATGAAAATTTCGGCGACTGAGCAATAATCGATTGAAAATTATATAATTTTCGCGATACGAAACATTTTCCGTTTTTCATGTTATGCATCCAATATTGGATACGAAAATATCCTACTGATGGGAAAGAATAATCTTCAGAAGCTTTCCAGCTAATTACACTTGATTGAAAAATTACGAAATCAAATGTATTTGGTCGCTGTGTTCGCCATATAATTAGAAAACATTAAAATAAACTCTTTCGCATGGATGTATTCTTCAATTCCCAGGGAACTGGCAGATTATTTTTCAGCAACGATTAGATCTTTCCGGAATTTTCTCGATGCTGTATGGCATCCAAACGAAAATTCTCGTTTCAGTTTGGCCTGCAAAAAACTTTTCTAAACTCTAATCCATCAAATTTGGAGCCCTGAAAAGGGCCGATGATTATATGCTAAGCTAATATAGCACCCTCTCCTTGGATTCGATGGGCCAGCTGAATGTCCTTGGGCATGATGTGACGCGTTTTGCGTGGATAGCACACAAATTTGTATCTTCGAATAAGCCTCCTGCAGCGTCATAACCGCGGAACTTTGGAAGCGCAAGTCGGTTTTGAAGTCCTGAGCAATTCCACGATCCAAAAGCTGCAAAGGTAGCTTGCGGATCAGCAATTCGGTCGACTTCCGATAGCGATGAATTTCACGCAAAGTTCCCGGTCGATAGCGATGTGGCTTCTTCACCTATCCTGCGGCTGGTGCGCTTATCCGAGCTGCTTTCGTGTGCCTTACCACTGAAAGACTAACTATCTGGTAATGGTATGGTATTGTATTATAGAGACTTTAAACTTTTTCAGTTCATTCGTCTCTAGCCTTGAGAAAGGCCCTTTGAAAACACTACTCTATTTTACTCCAGCGCTACCACCTCCGCCCTCTTGCCTTGAGAAAGGCACTCGATCCCTCGCCGTCCAGCCCGTCCAGCAACGATGTTATCCAGTCGGTGTCCACACAAAGAATGAATGACTAACTATCTATCTACTTGGTCCCAAACAAACGAGTCGTCACGGTGCGAGAGTAGAGTAAGAAATGAACGAAAGCAAAGGAAGCGTCATTTTATAAACCATAAATGTATAGAATCTAAACCCCACCCTTATTATATTCGTTGCTTACCCTGAGAGAGAAACGAATAACATCGAAGTAAGTATACAGTAATGTATTTGAATCCGGACACTTTACGTTACATTTAATACCATACCGCAGCCACAACATTTTCTGCATGTTGAATTAATGCGATTGATAAGTAACTATCAAGAAACTATCAGTAACTATATTAGCAACTATTAATCGCATAAATTCAACATGAAAAAAATGTTATGGCTGTGGTATGATATTGAATGTAATGCAAAGTGTCCGGATTCAAAAGCATTACTGTAAAAAAGAGTTAACTCGACTGAAATTTTTTCGGTTCGACCTGCAAAAACGAAATTAAGAGCCCCCGCCGACTGCAGACTGACTTGTCGACCGATAGTTCGGTCGGCTTCTTAATCAGTACGGAGAAAAAAAGTCTGTAGTGTACAGCATAATGCATAGACGTAAGTATGAGCTTCCCCATCTCACATTCCAATAAGATTAATGGGTTTCCAAGTGGGCGCGCTACATACGGATACGAATGATTTCAATAACCTGTTTTCGAAGCTATCATTAAGCTATTGATACAATTTTTCGACTCAATAAATAGCAATCATATAACTCTTGGACATTTTATCTTTTGTATGAAATGATTATCATACTGTTCCGTTGATCCGAAGCAGAATGAATCACGCTTAAAGAAGGAATGGATTTTTTCTTGGAATTTAGTCAGCAGAAATAATGCCCTTTCCCAACAATTAAAAACGACAAACGATAAACAGTTTCATCAAAGTGATTTCTTCGATATGGGGATATATTCACTACATCATGTCATATATTTCATATTTTTCATTATGAAATCCATATCCATGGCACCTATCGGTATCGAATTATCATCGACACCACGATTTTCGCTAAATGCTCCTGTCAGTTCGGCCTGTAAAAAACTTTTCTGAACTCTAATCCATCAAATTTGGAGCCCTGAAAAGGGCCGTTGATTATATGCTAAGCTAATATAGCACGCTCTCCTCGGATACGATGGGCCAGCTGGATGTCCTTGGGCATGATGTGACGCGTTTTGCATGGATAGCACACACATTGGTATCTTCTAATAAGCCTCCTGCAGCGTCATAACCGCGGAACTTTGGAAGCGCAAGTCGGTTTTGAAGTCCTGAGCAATTCCACGAACCAAATGCTGCAAAGGTAGCTTGCGGATCAGCAATTCGGTCGACTTCTGATAGCGACGAATTTCATGCGAAGTTCCCGGTCGGTAGCGATGTGGCTTCTTCACGCTTCCTGCGGCTGATGCGCTTATCCGAGCTGCTTTCGTGGTGCCTTACCACCGAAAGATTAACGAGCTGTCTGCTTAGTCCCGATGAAACGAGTCCTCACGGTGCGAGAGTAGAGTAAGAATTGAACGAAATGGTAATGGTAATGGTAATGAATTAGAGAGACTTTAAACTCTGAGAGTTCATTCGTCTCTTGCCCTTGAGGGCGGGAAATTTAACTAAAGGAAAACTAAGAAAAACTATTGCAAAATTCGTTATTCTCGCTCGACTCAGTCCTAGTAACCGCTATGGATGTATGTCGCAACGCCGCACCCTACACGGCTCTGGGGCCAAAAACACAACCAAACAAATGGAGCAGGGAAAAAGCCCCTTTTAGTGTGCTTGACGAGCTCGCTTCTAAAAAGGGCGTAAAAAACCTGCTCATCTTTTGCTGAAATTAGAAGAGAAAACAAACGTAGTTTTATCAGTATAGGTAGATTTA
The DNA here is from genome assembly GCF_029784135.1 of Toxorhynchites rutilus septentrionalis. Taxonomy (NCBI): domain Eukaryota; kingdom Metazoa; phylum Arthropoda; class Insecta; order Diptera; family Culicidae; genus Toxorhynchites; species Toxorhynchites rutilus. The sequence continues at coordinate 155,473,289 of NC_073745.1, forward strand.
GTAATTTGACATTAGATCTGATCGAATAAACCTGTATCCTTTAGGAAATCGATGGTCCTTTTTTCCTCGACGGCGTCGTCCGATAGTGCTGTCCTTATGGTGTCTGCAACCTGAAACTTTATTCTTGAAGCATTAAATTTAGGGTATGTGATTAATATGTGTTCCACCGTGAGTCTTACATGGCACGACTCACATAGTGTTGGTTCCAATCTACGCATGATAAATTTGTGTGTTAAAGATGTATGCCCGATACGTAAACGTGTCAGACATACTTGAGTAGATCGGAGAATACTATCCTTCCAGGGAAGGGTAGTATTCTTGATCCTTCTTAAGAAGAGGTCACGGGAAAAAAACCAACTGTTCTCCCAGCTCAATCTGAGGGATTGCATGACCCATTTGATGGTGTCATTTGCTGGGTGGGAGGTGGTCCATAGTTCGGAGAGCCTACCCTCCTTGGCGAGACGATCAGCCTGTTCATTACCCTGGATTCCGCAGTGCCCTGGGACCCAGCAGAAAGTGATGTCCTTCCCTGTAATTTTTTCCTCAATGCTTTGAATCCAAGGGTGTTTACTATCGTCGCTTTGTAGCGCCCGTAATGCACTATAGGAATCCGAGAAGATCACCACTTTACTGTTGTTATCACAGAGTGATGTCGCGACAAGGAGAGCGGCAATTTCCGCGGAGTATACCGAACATATGGAAGGCAGTTGGAATTTTAGCTCCGTGTTATTGGCAAAAACTCCAAACCCTGTTAGGTTTCCATCAAAAGACCCATCTGTGAAGATTTTGTGGTGGGTGTGATACTTGTTATGCAGGTGGTTATTAAAACAGGCCGTAACAATGCTGCTGGCTTCCCCAGCCCTGACAGCATTTTTGATTGACCAGTCGATCTTTGGCGGATGTGCATGCCATGGGCGTTGACCGACTCTGCTTAATGGGGCAATAGTCGGGAGGGTGACTTGGCTAATATTTTGCAGCCAAGTGTTGGCTCTGGAGTAAATGGATAGAAGATCCGGGTCTTTCTCGGACGTCCGGATGGCTTTAGTGGTTAGGATATTCGTGAGGAAGTGTTCGAAAGGAACTACGCCGGCCTCCACAAGCAGAGCGTTTATTGGGCTGGTCTGAAAGGCTCCTGATGCATATCTAATCACATTATGGTAGACAGGCTTTAAGTAATTCAAGTGATCCCAAGAGGCACGGCTGAAAAGTTCGATGCCGTAACGAATTTTAGAGAAAATAATGCTTTTGCCTATGTTGTAGATGGTTTTACGAGAACTCAAGCGGCATCGGCCACCTAGAGCATTCACCAGCCGCAGGCGGCACTTCATACTAGCTTTAGCATTTCTGAGGTGTTGTCCGAAAGATAGTTTACTGTCAACTAGCACTCCGAGAATTCGGACAGAGCTGACTCTCTTAATAGGCCTGCCATTGATTAGGCATGTTCTAAACCTTTTCCTATGACCTTTGCGTTTGCAGCAGTGCATTATATTAGACTTCTCTGCCGAAAACTTAAACCCGATGGAATTTGCCCAGTTACTAACCGCCGAGATTCCTTCCTGCAGTCTTCTGCGGGCCATTTCTGGGAAAGCATTTCTTGCCATCAGCAGTAGATCGTCTGCATAGGCCAGTACCTCGGTGTTTTTAGGGATAACCTCTAGAACCGACTGCATAGCTACGAGGAAAAGGGAAACTGATAGAACCGAACCTTGTGGTACTCCGTTTTCTAGGCAACGGTGATCCGAAAGTACTCCTCCGAAGTAAACTTGAAAACCTCGATTGGTGAGGAAACAGCGAAGAATGTTGAAGAGTGAGCCTTCAAAACCCCATCGGTGGAGTTGATCGATAATGTTATGACGCCATGTGGTATCGTAGGCTTTGGCTAGATCGAGTGAAGCGATTTCGCTATGTTGGCCCTTTTCGATAGTTTCTTGAAGGAAATGATCGAGTTGACTGAAGTAGGTGCCCGTACCTTTACCTCGGCGGAAGCCATGCTGTCTTGGGTCTAATAGTTGGCATTCTTCAAGGGCCGTCCTAAGTCTTCGATTGATCATTCTTTCGAAGACTTTCCCTAAGCAGTTGAGAAGGGTTATGGGACGGAAGTTGTTCGCGGTCCGTTTACTCTCCTTCACCTTTGGGATAGGTATTACCAAGCCCGTTTTCCATGTATCTGGGAAATAGCTGTTAGCCCAACATTCGTTGTATATCTGGAGGAGTAGAATTTTTGCATGAAGAGGTAGATGCTTGATCATCGGATATTCGATTCCGTCAGGGCCAGCTGATTTGCTTTTGGATATTTTTATTGCCCATAACAACTCGTCCAAAGAGAACTTATCGTTGTATTTGTGGACCTGTTCCGAAGCAGGAGGAAAAACTTTAAGTTCCGCCTTTGCCTTAATAGCCTTGAATTCGTTGGTGTAGTTGGAGGTGGCTGAAATAGTGGCAAAGTGTTCGGCTAGGTGGTCGGCTATGATGCCTGGATCTTCGGTGAAGGTGCCATTAATCACGAAGGAATAGCAATTTGAAGCTTTCTTGCCACTAAGTAAGTTGACCTTGTTCCAAAGTTCAGCTGTCGAAGTATTAGGGTTGATACAGTCGAGAAATTCCATCCAACTGTTTTGCTTGGCTTCGGTTATTACCTTCCTGGCTAGAGCTCTAGCCGTTTGGAAGTTGGTTAGGGCAATCATTTTGCAAGCGCTTCCATCAGGAAGGCGTCGTAGGATACGGAGGGATTTCCTTCTCCTTTTGATGGCCTGTGCAACTGCATCGTTCCACCATGGGACAGCCTTTCGGCCGGGTTTCCCACTGGTACGGTGGATATTTTGTTCAGCCGCCAAAAAGATGGCGTGGGTAAATTCTTCCACGGAGCAGCTTTCATGTTCGGAAAGTAAGCTGTTGATTGTGGATTCGAAGCCTTCCCAGTCGGCCGACTGGTATATCCACTTCCTGCGCAAACGAATGTTTGGGTTTCTTGACAGGGTTCGGATGTGGATGGGGAAATGATCACTACCTCTGAGGTCACTATCAACTGTCCAGCTCAACCTGGGGGCGAGGTCCCAGGAAGCAATCGTGATGTCAATGGCCGATGATGATCCGTGATGGATATCTATCCTGGTATGACGGTGATCGTTAAGTATGATGAGGTTTAGTTTTTGGACGATTCCCAAAATTGTTTTACCTCTTTTGTCACATTTGTTTCCTCCCCATGAAGAGTGGGAGGCGTTAAAGTCACCCATCAGGACGAATGGGTGCGGTAACTGTTTGATGGCATCCGTAAGTTGAGTTTCAATGTCATTACTGTGCAATGGGGGAATATAAATGGAAGCAAGGGTTACCTGTAGAGGTCCCTTCAGTTGTATAGCACATATTTGTAATGATGATGTTATGGGGATGACGGTATGAGGAAGGTCACTCAGGACAGCGAGACAGGCTCCAAAAAGCCCCGAGGATGGTCCTTCCTTAAAATACCAAGAAAATTTGCCGCTAAATGACCGCTCTAAGAGCGATACATTGATTTTTTTAGCTTCTTGAAAAGCCAGTGTTAGTGGGAGATGTTGTTCCTCAGCTAACATTAGCTTAATTTCATTCATGGAAGTGGATAGCCCACGCAAGTTCCATTGAATAGCAAGTTTTCGGTTGGGTGTTTGGTTACGGGACGAAGGGTTGCTGTTAATAGCTATAGGAGTGAATTTTAAAAAAGAGAAAAAGGTAAGTGGGCTGAGGTAAGTAAATAGGGGTTCGAAGATGGGAGAAGGGTATGAGATTAGGAATGGGTAGATTTGCTGGATATGTTCTTCAGTCTAGGATCATTTTTGGAAACGTTGGCAATTGATTTGTTGCCAGGTGGGGTGGGTTTGTTTGAATGGTTGGATTGGTTGGAGGTTTTAGTTTTGGATGCGGTGGTTGGTTGGAATGAAGTGGATGGTTGGGGGGAAGTGGATGGTTGGAGGGAAGTGGATGGTTTGGATTCGTTGGCTGGTTGGGTTGAGTTGAATTTTTGGTTTTTGGATTTCTTCCTATTGGATTCTTTTCCTCTAAAAATTTCCTCTTCTGATGATTTGAATTCATCTGAGGTTGACCTTTTGTTTGTATTTTTCCTCTTGTTGGAGGGGGTAGTTTCAATTTCCATAGAAATTTCTGGGTCGGATTCTGAATCTGACGAGGAGGTGCTGAGTTCCGATTCCTGTGGATTACTGGACGGGATTGGAACTGCTTTTTCTGAAGAAGTTTGCTTAGCCTGATTGCAGTTGCATTTGCATTGAGAACAGCCTGTATTTTGAATTTTGACTAGTCTCTCTTGCAGCTTACTTGCAAAGGAAGGACCATTTTTGTTTTCAAAAATGGATTTAGCTTCCTTATAAGACACACCTTGGTCAATTCGGACTCTGGTGATGTTATCCTCTGCGATCCACGCTGGGCACTTCCTACTGGTAGAGGCGTGATTTCCCTTGCAGTTCACACAAGAGGCAGGTGCATTGCAGATAAAATTTTTAATTTTGTCCTTATCGTTACTATTTGTGTTAAGTTCAGGGTGGGCTACACCGCAGTTACGACAAAGCTGGATTTTTTTGGCGCATTTTTTGGAAGTGTGGCCGAAAGCGAAGCATCCGAAGCATTGCATCGGGTTTGGATAAAAATTCCTGGTTGAAGCACGGAGGAATCCGAAGTTAATTGCTTCAGGGATAACTGTTCCGTTAATGGTAAGGATCATTGTTGAAGTAGGAACTCTTTCCTTCAAGACTGGGTCAAATCGTAGGATTTTTTTAACGCCGATCACATTTTGGTCGGCTAGTTCAGTTAGGAGGACGTCTTCGTTTAAGAACATTACGTCACGACAGGACACAACGCATTTGCGTTGGTTCAAGGTGGGATGGTATAAAATTTCGATGGGTGTTTCGTCGATCAGCGACTTTGTTCCCAGAAGCAATTGAACGAGTTTTTCATCTCGTAAATGTAGCGCATATTGCAGGCGATTTTTATCGTCGCGTTGAGGTTTCGCGTCTTTAAATTCCGTACCGATCACTCCTTGGATCGATTTGGAAACGGTGAAAGGATTCGATGGAAGAATGTTACCTTCAGTGGCTCTCAACAATAATATTTGCAAGTTGCCACCAAAAGGATCAGCCCATCTGGGCAAGGTACGAGAGGTGGTAACACCTCTGTAAATGTTGGTTGGCCTTCCGGCGCCGGAGCTGCTGGAAGCCATGATTGGGGCCTGGCTATATCGAAATACAGCCAGGCGCGGAAAAATATTCACGAACCAAAGTAGACTATACGACGTGCGACGGGGGACGAAAACGGCGGAGGACAGTAACGGCGGGGGACAATGCCGACGCAGTTACAAGAACAAACACCGAAATCACTTGGCGGAAAAACACTTGGAAAAAATCACTTTTTAAATGTCAGTTAAATTAAAATCAATTTGGGATATGTAGTAAAAAATTATTTTTTTTTTAACCTATACCCTTTGGGCGTCCTAACTCTCACTAACTCCTGGTATTAAGAAAGGTTTGGTCACTCACCGATCGTGTTGAAGAACCACTCCTAATCCACCACCAAATGGTAGTGGGGTAGCGGGGAAGGGACCGGATACCGCCGACGGCAGGGCAATCGCCGCAGCGGTTCGAAGCGACGAAGCGAAGAAAACCTCTCTCCACACCTCCTGAGCTGCTGATGATTGACGAGTAGAAATTGCGCCAAAATCGCGCGTCACTGGCAGGAAAAACGTTGCTGATGAGACGGGCGCAAACAGCGGGACACGCAAGGGGCAGTGAAAACTGCCGGTCAAAGTGGCCAATCCGACCGAACCAACTTCCTGAATGGCCGTTGGGGGCTTCTCGGCTGCTTCCTCCTTTCCTGATGTCCGGACAACTGTTGCTAAAAGAAACGCTATATTAAGGACCGAACACAGCTTTGAAAAAAGCTTTGCATCCGGTTGTAGGAGAAAACTTTTATTTCTATGCTTCTCTTTTAGAATGGCGCTAACAACATAACCGTTGCGGTCGAGTGTCAGAAGCACCATGTGTTGAACGAAAGCAAGGGAAGTGTCATTTTATAAAACATAAAAGAATCGAATGTAAACCCCACCCTCTTTATTGTATAAGCTTACTGTATACTCACGAATATAATAAGGGTGGGATTTAGATTCTATACTTTTATGGTTTATAAAATGACACTTCCTTTGCTTTCGTTCATTTCTTACTCTACTCTCGCACCGTGAGGACTCGAGCTCGTTAGTCTTTCGCAGACAGCTCGTTAGTCATTCAGTGGTAAGACACACGAAGTCAGCTCGGATAAGCGCACCAGTAGCAGGATAGGTGGAGAAGCCACATCGCTATCGACCGGGAACTTTGCGTGAAATTCATCGCTATCGGAAGTCGACCGAATTGCTGATCCGTAAGCTACCTTTGCAGCATTTGGTTCGTGGAATTGCTCAGGACTTCAAAACCGACTTGCGCTTCCAAAGTTCCGCGGTTATGACGCTGCAGGAGGCTTATTCGAAGATACCAATTTGTGTGCTATCCATGCAAAACGCGTCACATCATGCCCAAGGACATCCAGCTGGCCCATCGTATCCGAGGAGAGCGTGCTATATTAGCTTAGCATATAATCAACGGCCCTTTTCAGGGCTCCAAATTTGATGGATTAGAGTACAGAAAAGTTTTTTACAGGCCGAACTGAAAGGAGCATTTAGCGAAAATCGTGGTTTCGATAATAATTCGTTACCGATAGGTGCCATGGATATGGATTTCCTTATGAAGAATATGAAATACATGACATGATGTAGTGAATATATCCGAAGAAATCACTTTGGTGAAACTGCATTATAAAATTATTTGTGTACGAATGCCGCAATCGATAGTCGACTCTAATTTGCGCTGGGTAATTTCCTCGGAGGACTCGATTCATCCTTTGAGCATTAATAATCTCTTTCTGGCAAAACGATGTGGTATGAATCACATTATTTGAATGATAGAATGAAGAAGTTTCTGCCAATTTCCTTCAACCTCCAAACGTATCTTTCTCCCGTTTGTCGTTTTCGCGTTCGCTAATCCTCTCTCACAACACCCATTTCTAGTTTGAGAAATTGTTGAGTAAACATTGTTTGCTAGTGCGCGTAGAGCGGGAATTCCTAAAGATTCATTGCACCTCTAATAAATTGCCGAAAGACGTGGTCTTACGTTGATCGCACTTGATTGAAAAAATCCAAAACGAAATGTATTTGGTCGAAGCATTATATGAGTAGAAAGCAAATAATCGCTCGAAAATGACTTGATTTTCGCGATGTGAAACATTTTCCGTTTTTCATGTTATGCATCCAATATTGGATACGAAAATTTCCACTGATGGGGAAAAAAATATTCAGAAGCTTTCCTGTTAATTGCGATTGATTGAAAAATAACAAAACCAAATGTATTTGGTTGCAGTGTTATATGGATAGAAAACATTAAAATAAACTCTTTCGCATGAATGTATTTTTCAATTCCCAGGGGAACTGGCAGATTATTTTTCAGCAACGATGATAGCAACGAGAATTCCACGCGTGTATGTGTGTGTGTGTATGTGTGGCGGCTGCTCCGATGTTTCAAGCGGAACCGTGGCATCACTCTCCTCCTGATGGATTCCCTTTTGGCCTTAGGTGCACAAACAGGCTCTTGGTGACACCGTTCATCAGCGCATTCATGATAAACGAAATTAGCTTCACAACAACAGCGACAACATGCTCCAATCGCTGTTCAATCATAACTGAGTGGGTTAACGAGCGCCGCTCGCTTATATACCGATTTTTGATTTCAATAGCCTGTTTTGAAAGCAATTTTAAGACTATTGAAACAAGTTTTTGGATGAAAAAGTAACAAGTATATGACGCGTAGACATTTTATCTTTCAAATGAAGTGTTTATCATACCATTTCGTTCAGTTGTTTAAGAGCTATTAACGCTCAAAATCTCGGTCTCCAGCGTAACGCTTTCGTTCTCGAAACTTTGGTTTTACACCCCGGTATAGAAATGAAAGACGTAGTCCTACGTCAAAAAATGGATAACCATGTAACTCATCATGTATTACCTTTATTTAATTTTCATCAATATTAAATTGTGGGAAGAGGTATAGTGCTGATATCAAGTAGTGTTTCGGCTGCAGGATAAGATGACTCAAAAAAAAAACTGATAGTTTTGAACAAGGTTGTGTGGAGATGTCGATGACTGTGGTCTAGGTGTAATTTTTTTTCCAACGTAGGGCTAATCAATAAGCTACTCGTAGTCGAATAGTTGATTATCTGGATGTTTACTGTGTAAGCGATCATTGGCTGCTGGCCTCGATTGATAGACTCAAAACTGTGGTTTTGAACACATTTTGCGCTGAGATGCCAAGTCTGTTGATCTCAAAGCACTGAACGATAAATCACCTGTAGGAAAATGTTATATATCGGAAGGATGGTAAATCATAAAACTGAGTTGTGATCTTTGGCTGCTGGCCTTGATTAAATTATTAAAGACTGTTAGTCTTGAATACTATTGCGTAAATATGACGATGACTGCTGGTCTCGATTATTGGCTGCTGGCCTGGATGGAATGTTTCTAGACTGTTTATCTGGAATGCGGTTGCGGAAAGATAACGATGACTGCTGGTCTCGATGTACTGGCTGCTGGCCTGGATCATTGTTTTTTTTTTGGTTGGATTTATCTAAGCCTTTGGGCTTGAATACGATTATGTCATGAGAGTGATGACTGCTGGTGTCAATAATGGTTAGCAAGTGTTTCTGGTAATTTCTAATCGATATGGTTCGGTATGTAAAACGCAACAATAGTGGAACATTAGGAATATTATGTGTTGGAAGATATCAGTGGTTGCTGACTTTTTTGGTATTTTCTAAAATTGTATTTAAAGTATAATTTTGGCAAGAAAATTTTCGATCGCAGATTTTTTGAAATGCTGTTTTTTTTCCACATACTCTAAAGTTTCGATATAGCTGAGAAAGATATGGACGTGATCTATCAATTCGTTTTTTAAATTTGTTTCATTAGATTGATGGAGTTGTTTCGAGCGGTTAAGCCGTTCGATTTAAACGTCGAAGAGATACGTCTCGCGTCAGAGTGGACAAGATGGAAAAGGCAGCTCGAATGCTACTTTAGAGCAAGTGACATAAACGAGCAATCTGAGATGTGTGCAAAGCTACTGTATCTTGGAGGCCCAGACCTTCAGGATCTTTATGAAAACTTACCGGATGCTAAACGAGTATCATTTGTTTTGAGTAGCCCTCCTTATTACGACGCGGCTATTGCTGCTTTTGATGCACATTTTGAACCTAAACGGCTAGTAACATATGAACGGTATCTCTTCAGACAGATGACACAGAAAGCGTCAGAAAGGATATCAGATTTTGCTTTGAGATTGCGTGTACAAGCAAAACGATGCAATTTCAACCCGGATAATTTCGAAGAAATGATCATTGATCAAATCACGGAGAAATGTTATTCGGATGCTTTACGGATGGAGATCCTCAAACGGGATACAAGATCTTTGAGTGACATAATCTCCATAGGAACAACGATGGCTGATTCGAAGGAAAAATCAATGGAAATGGCTAAGAATATTCCGAGTAACAGAGGGGAAACAGCCGTAAATGCAATCAAGGGTTACAAACCTAAACAGAAATTTTTGGGTCGCGCTCCAGCCATGAATCGCGGAGTTATTATGACATGCTATGCGTGCGGGCGGGCTGGCCATTTGAAATCAAGTAAATGGTGTCCAGCAAAGGATGTCAAGTGTAATAAGTGCCATGCTATGGGACATTTTGCCAGATGCTGTTTTAGATTCAATGGAGACAAGAGCGTGGGATTTTCAGAAAACCGTAAAAGACCATTACCAGATAGATTCGAACCATCAGAGAGGCCTGTAAAGCGTATAAAGGTAATAAGTGGAGATTCTGATGAATGCCAAGACAACGGAAACATTTTTTTTCGCAATGTGTCGGAACATATTCCATTTCCTGATCGGAAAAGTCGAGGTTCCCATGACAATTGATTCTGGGGCAGATGCGAATATTATGTCCACAACGGTTTGGAAACAGATGAGAGACGCGAATATTCAAATACATAATTTTTCAGAGGAAGGAGACAGAGTATTGAGAGCCTATGCTAGCAAGCAGGCTTTGAAAATCCTCGGGATGTTCTCCGCTGAGATTCAAGCTGGTCAGAATAAAGCGATTGCCAAATTCTACATAGTAGATGGAGATAGTCAGTGTTTGCTTGGCGAGAAGACGGCTTCAGAATTACGAGCACTAAAAATTGGTTTTGATGAAGTAGCATCGATCGAAGCAACAAGAAAGTTTCCAAAAATGAAAGGTGTTTTGTTGGAAATTCCTATAGATATTACCGTTCAGCCTGTTCAGCAACCTTACCGGCGTCCACCAATCGCTCTTGAAAATTTAATCGAGGAAAAGCTGAAGTTTCTACTTGCTCAAGACGTAATAGAAAAAGTTTCGCATCCATCTCCATGGGTATCGCCATTGGTACCGATCCTAAAAGACTCTGGAGAAATACGACTCTGCGTAGATATGCGTAGAGCGAATCGCGCTATTTTGCGAGAGAAGCATCCGTTGCCTGTAATTGATGAGCTACTGAGCAGCATTCGTGGAGCAGTTCTTTTCTCCAAACTCGATATAAAAGAAGCGTATCATCAGATTGAGATTTCAGAGAAATCACGCGAGATAACAACTTTTATTACAAAATTTGGATTGTTCAGGTAATGTGATTCCAAGATGTTTTTTTTTTCTTTCAACTGATAAATAAATGAACAAAAAAATAAACTAACAATTTTGTTTATTATTTTCATAGATATAAAAGGCTGATGTTTGGTGTCAGTTCTGCTCCAGAGCTATTCCAGAAAGTGATGGAGACTGTAGTGGCTGGACTGGACGGGATTGTAGTGTATCTCGATGATATAGTAGTTTCAGGAAGATCAAAAGCGGAACATGATAGATGTCTTCAAGCATTACTGGACAGATTTAAGAGCTTTGATATATTACTGAACTTAGAGAAGTGTAGATTCAGTGTCAAGAAACTAGAATTCCTGGGGCATGAACTTTCAATCAATGGTATTAGACCAACTGATAGTAGAATTCAAGCTGTCCAACAATTCCGTTCTCCTATGAGTGTTGCTGAGCTACGTAGTTTTTTGGGACTAATAACTTATGTTGGAATGTTTTTACCAAACCTTGCTAGCAAAACGGATACACTGAGAAATCTTTTGCGCGAGGGTGTTTCGTTCATTTGGAAAGAGGAACATCAAACCGCTTTTGAAGCTATCAAGTCTGAAATAGCAAATGTAGGTTTCCTTGGATACTTCGATCCAAAGGATACGAGCATCCTGGTTACAGACGCAAGCCCTACCGGACTTGGAGCGGTTTTACTACAAGAAAACCAAAAGCGCGAGAAAAGAATCATTGCATTTGCTAGTAAGTCTCTGACCGACTTAGAAAAAAATATATTTTCAAACGGAAAGGGAAGCTCTGGCTCTGGTTTGGGCCATCGAAAAATTTCGTCTTTATCTGCTAGGAACAAATTTCAAATTAATAACGGATTGCAAGCCTTTGGATTTTCTCTTCAGCCATCGTTCTAAACCATGCCCTCGGATTGAAAGATGGGTTTTACGTGTCCAAGCTTATCGGTTCCAGGTGATTTACCAGCCAGGAGCTACCAATATAGCGGATGTGCTTTCAAGTTTATCGATTTCAACACCGGAACCATTCGATGAGGATAGCGAAGTGTTTATAAGAAGTTTAGTAGCAGCAGTCATTCCAAAGGCGGTTACCGTGTGCGAGGTGGAGGAAGAAACAGCGAAGGACGATATTCTAAAAAATCTATCGATAGCTTTGGAACAAGGGTATTGGTTGGAATGTGTGAAACCGTTTAAAGCATTTGAATCGGAATTATATCGGGCAGGAAATTTGATTATGCGCGGAGATCGATTGGTTATTCCTTCGGTGCTTCAAAGTAAAATACTTGAACTTGCTCATGAGTCTCATCCCGGGATCGTCTCAATGAAGAAGAGGTTACGACAAAAGGTGTGGTGGCCAGGAATCGACAAGCAAGCAGAAAGAATTGTAAAACATTGCAAATCATGCACGATCGTGTCAGCGTTGGAGGCTCCAGAGCCAATCAGATCTACAAAGATGCCTGAGAAACCGTGGGTGGACTTAGCGGCCGATTTCGTTGGACCTTTACCATCAGGACACAATTTGTTGGTGATCGTTGATTATTTCAGCCGGTTTATTGAAGTTATTGTATTGAAGCAAATTACAGCGACGTTGACCGTAAGAGCTTTCCATGAGACGTTTTGTCGTTTTGGTATGCCAGAAACATTGAAAACAGATAACGGACCGCAGTTTATCAGTGAGGAATTTCGGAGTTTTTGCGAACAATTTGGGATAGAAGTGAGAAAATCTACACCGTATTGGCCACAGCCAAATGGAGAAGTAGAAAGGATGAATGGTATGATAAAAAAACATCTCAAGATTAGTCAAGCCGAAGATACGGATTGGAAATGGGATCTGCGTATGTGCGTGTTGATGTACAATTCAACGCCACATAGTACCACGGGGGTGGCTCCATCCGTCCTTATGTTTGGACGAATCATGAAGAACAAACTCCCAGCTTTCCAGGGTAACAATAATATGGTTTCGGAAGAAGTGAGGGATAGGGACAAGGAACAAAAGCTTAAAAGTACTGGGAACTCTGATCGACGTCGCCGAGCTAAATCACGCCAGCTCAAGCCTGGGGATACAGTTGTGGTAAAACGAATGGTTAGGGATAGTAAGCTTGCATCGAATTATAGTCCAGAAGAATTCATAGTGATAGAGCAGAAAGGTTCAGATGTCAAGTTATTATCTAAAGAATCAGATCGAATTATCCATCGGAATCTGGCCCATATAAAATTGTTAGTGTTTAACGAAACTGATGATAGGAATGAAGATTTTTCAAACGAAACTGTTCTAGAAGATAGACCTAATGCACCAGAGGAAGAAAATTTACGAGAAGAACTAAGACCGAATCTTGAAATCAGAAGATCAGCCCGTTTGAAGAATTCTATTGCGAACCGTGAACAACGTGATTGATTTCGGAGAAGAGGAGGAGTTGTAGTGTATAAATGGGTTCAACTTCAGAGATTAATGAGATAGCAACCCTTGTCTTTAATAAAGATTGTTTATTCTGAGTTGTACAGTGAAAGCGACGACATCGTATTTCATTTCCTGTAGTGAAGACATCACAGATGTTACCAATAGCCCATTATTACTTATCGATACTTTTCAAAAGTCTTCAAAACTCCTCTGAAACAATTATCCTTCCATATTCAGAAAAAACCTAAAAAGTTTGTTTCTGATTACAGGTTGTTACAATGATTATCAGAATGAGACATTTTTTAATTTTTTCACATTTTTACATTTTTATGATTTCGAGAAAAATGAACTTGAAGTTCAATGCTCTGCAATTTTCAAACCATTTAATATTTTCGTTCAATATTGTTTTCAGAAATGTTAGCTACTCTCTGGCAATACTTTGACAAATGATAATTGTAAAAAAGCATCTAGTATCACGCCAAAAAAAGGCAATTATTTGATTCTCTAAACGTACATAGTCCACTCTGACTGAATCAAATGAAGCATTTTTTAGATTTGGTTCATTATGACTGAACAATTTCGAAATATTTCTCAATCAAATAACATTTGTGAGTCAAAGTGTGCCATTGTGTTATGAAAATCAGAGTGAGAAGGACTGCGTAAACAATTGGTTGGGTTCAGCATAACAGTCTCTGCCATTTGCTACAAGCATGAGTATGATTGCACGGCACGGCTTAACTCCGCATGCGAATGACGGATCTCGGTATCGGCATGTCCTTATAAGAACCTGAAATTATCTTGATAATAGCATGTCCGTATAAGAACCTGAAATTATTGAGAACCAGAGCAGTGGGTCCAAAGCCCCTAAAAGGAGGATGGTTGTAATAGCTGTTATCCATTGTTATTATGGAATGAAAGAAATGTATAAACCCCTGATCCAAGGTGTGACGCGACCCGTGCTGAGGGATGAATGGTTGGGGGGGTTTCAATCAAATACCCTGCCTCTAACGGAGCCTGTGGAGCACCAGGGCACCCTCCACAGTATCGTCTGCCCCCTCTGCATTAAGCGGGTCACTGATGCTGTTGACCTTCTTTACCGCGCAACTCGTGGGAATTTCATGAATAATTCAACAAAAAAAAAACAAAAATCTTCCGGGTTCCGGCAGCCTCTTTCTGTCGGAAAAAATCGTCATAGAGGTCTACTCTATGAAGTACTGAGCGACGCACCTGCGGATGTTCAGTCCTGCTCCTCTTCCATCCTGAAAGTGACGAAAGTAACGTCACTACAAAAACTGAACCTAAAATGCTAGATTCAACTGAGGTACACTCTTCGTGGAAGAAAAACCTCACCAAGGGTCAGAGAAGGAGGCTGAAGAACTTGGTCGCAGCTAGGATCCCTGCCCCGAGGATCGGAACTACCTAGTAGTGACGAAAAACCGATTCTTAAAAAATCTAAACAAAATCTCTGCCCCCGTAAAAGAACGGGGTTGAATGAGCAAAAAAAAAGATGCCCAAAACACTCTTCAAAACAAAGACTCCGCAATTACTTCTGTCGAAACTGGAATCTCCTTCAAGGAAGCTTTGGAACAGATCAAAGTTGGAATACTCCCGGAGGACTATCCCAACACCGATCTTACTACGGCTCAGTTAGATTCCATCCAGAATGCTTTACTCACTGCAAAAGAGCAACAAAGAAACGAGCCGGTTATTTAAGCCCAAATTTTTCAATTGCTCGTATAAGTCAGATTATCTAATCTGTTGCGCAAGCAACTGAATAGAAAGCAAATTTTCCGATTTTATAACACCTTTTATTTTCAGAATGTTATTAAATTCCTGTTAAAGGAAATAGAGTACAATTCGTATTTAAGTTTAATATTGTAGTGCATGTATTCTTAATGTAATATAATCATGTAAATATTGTAACGATATATGTTTTTATATGTGGTACAAATCATGTTTGTGTTGCAAATTTATGTATACTTACGTTTAGTGTTTGCTTTTAATCTGTAGTAATTCTATCCGTAGTTGCACAAATAATTTGTAATTTTAGCGTGGCAATCGTAATCTGTGATGGGACGTTGCTTAGGGTTAGGTGTTGTAAGTGTTCTCAATCTTCTATGTTTACCTGTATTCTGTTTCGTTTGTGACGGAATCAAAAAGGGCTAATCTCTTGGCACTGGCCAATAGAGTATTTTTACTACTTTTAAATATATAACTTTGTAATTTATACGTAACTTTGTGATTGTATTGTTCACGTTAACTTTCGCTCACTTTTCATCTATTCTGCTTTACCTTATGTGCGGGTGACAGTTCGTCAACCAGGGCTGGGTTCGGGTGGTTTGGCGAATCAAGGTGAAGTCTTGGCAGGTTCGTCACTCACTGAAGGGGTGTGACACTCTCCCCGGTACGCCGCTTTCTCATAGATGGCTTACCAATACTGGAACCGACGTCTAAAATGGCAACCTTGATCGCTGGTCTCTCCAATAGTCCATGCTCCGTTTGCACTGTTACCTGTCGCACCTGATTATCGCTGGAACGAACGACCTTCACGATGCGGCCCCTCGGCCAACAGTTCCTTGGGAGGTTGTTGTCTACAATCAAGGCTAACTCGCCTACTTCGATGGGCTTTACTGGCTGGTACCATTTCGTCCTCCTGGTTAAGGTGGGCAGGTATTCGGTTACCCATTTCTTCCAGAATTCGTCAGCGTACTGCTGAGACATCTTCCACGACTGTTTCAGCACAGCGGGTTTATCGTCGAAGGCGATCGGGGGCTTACTTCCGTTTGAACATCCTAGAAGGAAGTGGTTAGGCGTTAAGGGAAAATCTGTATCGTTATCTAGCGGTACGTGAGTGAGCGGTCTCGAATTGATAATCATCTCGATCTCTATGAGCATTGATCGGAGAATCTCGTCGGTCGGTAGCCGCGGGGGTTTAAACGCGTATAGAATCTTCTTGACTGTTTGCACTAATCGCTCCCAACAGCCACCGAAATGAGGAGCAGCCGGGGGGTTAAAGGTCCATTTGGTGTTCGGTCCGACAAATGTGGTCATGAGCTTCTTATCGTCAACCGTTTTCAAGGCTTCTCGTAGCTCTCGTGCAGCTCCAACGAAATTAGTGCCTCTATCGCTGATGATCTCTAGTGGGGATCCCCTTCTTGCGATGAAGTTTCGCAAAGCGAGAATACAGGAGTCGGTCGTAAGCGAGTGTGCGAGCTCAATGTGTACGCCTCTCGTCGTCAGGCAAGTGAGCAAGACTTCCCAACGTTTTTCGACTCGTCTGCCGACTACGACCAACATCGGGCCGAAGTAGTCTATTCCGGTGTACGTGAACGGTCGTTGGAATGCTGCTAGGCGCGCGGGGGGTAGGTTTCCCATGGCAGGAGGCTGCGGGTTTGCTCGATGGATCTTGCAGTGTTGGCAATTCTTGCGGACACGGTCGTACTCTGATCGAAGCCGGGGAATACAATACTTTAGTCTCAATTCATTAATTGCTGTCTGATGGTTCTGGTTACGGTACTTGTTGTGATAGTCAGCAATCAACAAATCAGTTACATAGTGTCGTCTCGGTAGCAGGATCGGATGCTTCACAGACTCATCCACCCACTCACATGATTCGATTCGTCCCTGCATCCGTAATACGCCATGTGGGTCGATGGTCGGACTCAGCTTGTATAACGGGCTGGTCTTTGGAATAGTGCGTTCCCAGGGCTGCTTGTTCTGGCTCAAGTCGCTCAGCAGTTGAACATCTTCCGGATATGCTTGTCGTTGAACTTGGCGGTAGATGGTTTGTTCAGCCCAATTCAGTTCATCCTGGGAAAGTGGCCCTAGCTCGATGGGTAACCGGTGAGTTCGATTCTGTAGGTTCTTGATGAATCGGCGAACGAAGGCGACAGCTCTTAACAATCGTTTCCATTTGGAGAATTGTTCGAAGGATACTAGTGGTTCCGTAATCGTGTGATGAAGAACGCTTGGACGAATCTCTTCTGCAGTTGTTCCCGGATCTCTGACCTCACCTGGCCACTCGGTTTCTGGTTTCCGCAGAAAATCTGGTCCGCAGAACCAGCGACTTGAGGGTTGCAGATCTGGTAGTCTCTGCCATTTCGTCCCCTCGTCGGCTACGTTCGTTCTGGTAGGCACCCATCTCCACTCTTCTCCAACTGTCGTTTCTAGGAGTTCGCTCACTCTAAACGCTACAAATTGGCTATAGCGCCGGTGGTCGGACCGTATCCAACATAGCACGTCGCGGGAGTCCGTCCAAAAAACACGACGTGAGATCTTTATCCGGTGTGAGCTTGCAATACTGTCTGCTAGACGTGCTCCTACTACAGCAGCTTGTAGCTCCAATCGTGGGATCGAGAGAAATCTTAGGGGAGCTACTCTTGTCTTCGATCCGACCATGGCACATTCAGTCACTCCATTCTCTTTAAATCGGAAATAGGCAACGGCCGCGATTCCGTTCTCGCTTGCATCGCAAAAGACGTGCAGCTGAACTACGTTCGTGGACCTAGCAGATGTACTAAGTCGGTAACACCGAGGAACACTAACCCTGCATACGTCAGGAAGCACAGTAATCCAGATTGTCCACTTCTCGGCCAGCTTTCCAGTGATTTCATCGTCCCAGGCACACCCAGAACGCCAAATTTCCTGCATAAGGATTTTGAGATACATGAGGAAATTGCCCATGAGACCCATCGGATCAAATATCGCCATCAATGTCCTTAAAACTTCGCGCTTCGTAGGCATTCTGTCCCCAGACAATAGCTCCTCATCATGTTTCGGTGATAATCTGAACGTAAACGTATCGTTGGTGGTGTCCCACCACATTCCAAGGACCTTCGACGTCGTTGTCTCCGAACATGTGCTCATGTCCTTCTCGGTAGTGGTGCCTTCCTGCAACGACGCTGTGGCTCTGCTGGAATTCGATTGCCAGTTTCGGATCTCGAAGCCCGCTTGTGAGTGCACAAACTGCACGTCCTTGATAAGCTGTACAGCCTCCGCTTCAGTTTCCACACTGGATAGCATGTCGTCGACGTAGTGCTCATACTTGATACACTCGACCGCACGAGGGAACTGCTCAGTGAATCTATCCGCGTTCAGGTTCTTCACATAGTGCGCGCAGCTTGGAGAACATGCCGCGCCAAATGTCATGACAGCTACTACGTAAACCTCCGGATCTTCGTTGGGGTTTCCTCCGTTCCACAGGATCATTTGACTGCGTTGATCTTGCTCTCTCATTAGCACTTGAAAAAACATTTCACGTATGTCTCCAACTACAGCAATCCTAAATTCACGAAACTTAAACAACACCGTAAGTAATGATACCAGTTGATCCGGTCCCGTTAGAAGGAATGAGTTTAAGGATACTCCGTTGACCTTCGCCGCCGCATCGAACACGATCCGAATCTTCCCTGGCTTGTTCGGATTGATGACCGGGAAAATCGGCAGGTACCAGACCTTCGGTTGACTTTCCGTCTTCTCAATCACTGAGAGCCGTACTCCGTACTCCGTACTCGTACTCCGTAGTTTTTACACGCATTACTTCTGCTAGCTCAGGATCCTTATTCATTCTTTTCTCTAAGCACGCTAGACGCTTTCTCGCCATCGCTCGGCTGTCGGGCAATTTCACTTGGTCGTATCGCCACAACAACCCAGTCTCGTAACGGTCTCCCTTCAGGCGTGTTTCGGCAGATAGAATTTTCAAAGCCCGCTCTTCGTCTTTCGAAACTGGATGTTTGGACGATCCAGATACTCCCATTGACTCAATCGAGAAAAACTCCTTCAACGCTCCGTCCAAGTCCTTATCTAACTCCGTACTGCATGGACAGATGTGGAAACTGTGATAGCCGTTATATTCTGAATTTGCAGCTCCAGGTATCATCGAACACGGCCCGTACACGAGCCAACCGAGACAGGTTTTTGACGCAACAGGTTCGTTCTCGTTGCCCTCGGTACTTCTCAGAGCGTAACCAAGGTGGCAATTGTCCATCCCAATCAAGATCTTAGGAGACACGCTATCATATGGTTCCAACGGTAGTCCATGCAGGTAGCTGTATTTGGCTATCAATTGCCTCACTGAAACCGACTGCTTCGGCAGGGAGAGATTGCGTACCGTGTGAACCTTAGGGAGTACGTAAACTTTACTCGCATCGCTCGTACCAGAAATTTTCAGTGACAGCTTGACCGAATCGTTTTCTTCCCTTTGCTGACCTCCCGTCCAATTAAGACATAATGGATGTGATGTTCCTTCTAGATCCAGTTCTTTTTCCAGACTGTACTCCATGAAGGTTGCCGAAGACCCATCATCGAGAAAGGCAAATGTTTTCACTGCCTTTCCATTACCGAAAACTGTCACAGGTACGTACCGAAAGAGAACTTTGCTAGCCGCGTTCGAGTGAGTGTTGCAACTCTGCGCTGACGGGTTTCCATGTGTCGAAGTAGTTGGCTTGATAGCAGATTTGTTGTACCGTTTGTCATCATGCAACAATTTGCTGTGCATGAATAAACACCCATTCTTGCCACATGGTGCTTTAACTAGGCAGGCGCCGAAGTGTTTCCGCAGACATTTTCTGCACAGCTTCTGCTCCTTGATCACGGTCCAACGACCTCCGATATCCATGTTTAAAAACTTACGGCATGTCTCCAGCCCGCTGCACTCCTCAAGACATACGAGACAACCCTTCGGAATGCCCACTGAACGAGAGTTCGTTGCGATTTCTCCGCTGATACCTCCATCTGAATGGACGTTTAAGTAGTCTTCCTTTCGACCACGTCTCTCCGATTTCGTGCCACCAATGGATGGGATTGTTATGACACTAGCTGCCTCCACCAGCTTCCCAAGCCATTCTCTGAGTTCCGAGAGATTAACTCTGTTCAGTGTCTGGCGGTGATACGCTCTGTTCAGCCTTATTTTATTTTCAGAATGTTATTAAATTCCTGTTAAAGGAAATAGAGTACAATTCGTATTTAAGTTTAATATTGTAGTGCATGTATTCTTAATGTAATATAATCATGTAAATATTGTAACGATATATGTCTTTATATGTGGTACAAATCATGTTTGGGTTGCAAATTTATGTGTACTTACGTTTAGTGTTTGCTTTTAATCTGTAGTAATTCTATCCGTAGTTGCACAAATAATTTGTAATTTTAGCGTGGCAATTGTAATCTGTGATGGGACGTTGCTTAGGGTTAGGTGTTGTAAGTGTTCTCAATCTTCTATGTTTACCTGTATTCTGTTTCGTATGTGACGGAATCAAAAAGGGCTAATCTCTTGGCACTGGCCAATAGAGTATTTTTACTACTTTTAAATATATAACTTTGTAATTTATACGTAACTTTGTGATTGTATTGTTCACGTTAACTTTCGCTCACTTTTCATCTATTCTGCTTTACCTTTTGTGCGGGTGACAGTTCGTCAACCAGGGCTGGGTTCGGGTGGTTTGGCGAATCAAGGTGAAGTCTTGGCAGGTTCGTCACTCACTGAAGGGGTGTGACATAATCCTTTCGTGCAAAGACCATCAAACTTCGGAATGGTTGAAGAAAGTGGTTCCCGGGATAATCCTAGACGACAACATCAAACTGGTTATTCTAGACGCTAGAAATATTCCGCGTCCAGAAATTCTCCATGCCTTCTTCCCACAAAGCGCAACATTCAGCGACGAGAGACTCAAAAGCCTCATTGAGAGTCAACATGAAAATCTCTCCACCGATAAATGGCGAATACTAAAGAGATCCAATCCCAACGAAATTCACGCGGACTGGACGCTAACAGTCGACGAAGCTTCAATGCGTCAACTAACTAGCACAAACTTCAATATAAACTTCGGATTTGGCGAAACTAAGCTGAGGAAAACAAATCCAAAGCAGCGCCAAGTCATAACCCATAAAAGCTCCGGTGTATTCAAAGGAGATCTGGGGCCAAAAAACGGGGAACCTAAAAATTCCAAAAACCCAGGAAATCTGAAGTCTTCAGAGACTAGTGACTCTAAAATAGTGGAACCACAAAATGCTCAAGAAGTCGTCAGAAGGGTTTCTGGTAAACCAAAGCGCCCTCGTGAGGCTTCTCCGAAAAACAAGAAGCTTGGCATTCTTAGTATTCCCGGCCCAAGCGGTACAAACTCAACGGTTATCGCAAACAGGTTAGGAACCTCGACTGTGCCAAGTAAAAAAGGTGAGTTTCTTCAAACCCATCCCAGATCCAATACGAATAAGGAAACTGGAACAAGCAAAAAACCTGACCTGATTTACAAAAAAAAAACAGATGGGACTCCGATCCTCCCAAATGAACCACCAGATCGGACAACCCAACCTAATGCAGAACACTAAAGTTCTGCAAATAAACCTCCATCACGCCAAAGCAGCGTCGAGCGTGCTATCCAGGAGGTTTACAAAAGACGCTGTGGATCTAGCTCTTATACAAGAGCCTTGGGTTCACAAAAGAAGAATTCAAACAGGTTCATGTAAGTTGTTCTATGATGACAAGCATGACTCCCCAAGAGCTGCTGTCTTAGTAAATGCAAACATTAAATGCTTTCCTATTACAGAGTTCATTCAAAGGGACATAGTCGCGATCAGAGTGGAAGTTCCTACCGCCAAAGGAAGGGCCGACATCGTAATTGCGTCGGCTTACTTTCCAGGCGACGTTCCTAAGGTTCCTCCACGAGAGGTAGCGGCGTTTGTAAATTACTGCAGGGAAATTAACAAGGACTTCATTATCGGATGTGATGCCAACGCTCATCACACTATGTGGGCAAGTACGGATATTAACTACCGAAGTGAGTGTCTTTTAGAATTTCTCTCGTCAAACAACATATATATTGCTAACAAAGGGAATGAACCAACCTTCATTAACACTGTCAGACAAGAAGTCTTAGATCTAACGCTGTGCAGCCCGGCTATTCAAGAAAATATTCATAACTGGCACGTTTCCGTTTCCTTTATCTGATCATAGACACATTATTTTTGAATGGAATGGTGGCATGGAAGTTCATAGAGAATACCGAGATCCCAAAAAAACCAATTGGGATCGGTATGCACTTGAACTCGAGTCAAAAACTCTAAACTCGAAAATAAGGTCGATTCAACAGCTTGAATCAGCTACAAAAGAATTAAATGAAACGATAGTCTCTCCCTACAACAGTAATTGCCCACTGAGAAAAGTTTCTTCGACAAGAAACGTTCCTTGGTGGAATAAAAGGCTCGAACGGCTTCGCAAAACGGCGCGTAAACTGTTCAACAGAGCAAAATTACCTCGGACTGGTCTCAATATAAGAGAGCCCTAACTGAGTACAGTAGAGAACTGAGACGATCTAAACGAAAATCCTGGGTATATAACTTCGAAAGCATTGAAAATATCCCAATCGTTGCTAGACTCAACAAGACTTTGGCAAAAGACCACTCGAACGGGCTTGGATCGCTTAAAAAGGATTCGTTCACAAAAAACCCCTCAGAAGTACTAGACTTACTGATGAAGACTCACTTTCCGGGAGCTACATCTGTCCACTCGGATACAAATCCTGGCTATAATGGCGACACAATATGCTCTCGAAGGCGTCTCACAGGACCCGAAGGTGCAAAGGATGTCGCAAATATAGTTGCTGGATTAGCTTTCACGAGGGCCAGGGTAGTAAGCGCGGTGAGATCCTTTCTACCTTACAAATCTGCAGGTGCAGATGGAATTTTTCCAGCCCTGATTCAAAATGGAGAATAAAAACTAAGTCCATCTCTAATCGAGATCTTTAAGGCATGTCTGATACTAGAGCACATTCTTTCGATATGGAGACTTGTGGAAGTAGTTTTCATCCCAAAAGCGGGAAAACGAGACAAATCACTTCCAAAGGCTTTCAGACCAATTAGTTTATCATCAATACTGTTGAAAACTATGGAAAAAGTATTATATGAATACATAAAGTCTGTATTCATGTCCAAACACCCACTATCCAAATACCAGTTTGCCTACCAATCAGGCAAATCCACAATCACAGCACTACACATGCTTGTGACAAAAATTGAAAAATCTCTCTTGTCAAAAGAAACCGCATTATGCGCGCTTCTTGGCATCGAAGGTGGTTTTGATAATGCTTCTTATCTATCAATGACACAGGCAATGGATGAAGACACTTCGATAACTGTATAGTCGAATGGATCCATGGTATGCTCACACACAGACAAATCACCTCGGAGCTGGGCGGGTCGTCTAATTATGTGATTGCAACAAAGGGTTGCCCACAAGGAGGCGTTCTATCACCTCTCCTTTGGTCACTAGTAGTTGACGACCTTCTGACAAGTTTAGAGGCAAAAGGTTTTGAAATTGTGGGATTCGCCGATGATCTAGTCATAATGATACGAGGCAAGTTCGACGACGTGATATCGAGCAGAATGCAGATGGCCTTAATCCTTACACAAACTTGGTGTACCACAGAAGGTCTGAGCATAAATCCCTCAAAAACAACAATTGTTCCATTCACCAAAAAGAAAAAAACAGCATCTGCAGTCTTTATATCTTGGGGGAGTGGAAATAAAATGCAGCGCTTCAGTGAAATATCTAGGTGTTATCCTAGATGCTAAACTCAACTGGAATGCGCACTTAGATGTAATAATCATTAAGGCCAATACAGCCCTATGGGCATGCTCTAAAATGATAGGAAGAACATGGGGCCTTAAACCAAAAATGGTAATGTGGGTCTACACTGCCATTGTGCGGCCTAGGATAACCTATGCCTCATTAGTCTGGTGGCCAAAGACCAAGGAGACTGTAGCTACAAAAAAGCTAAACAAACTCCAACGACTAGCATGCGTTGCAATTACTGGAGCAATGCGAAGCACACCCTCGAAGGCACTGGAGGCACTACCTCTGAACCAACATGTTCAGCTAGAGGCTAAGAAAAGCGCTCTAAAGCTCAAACAATGGAACGGACTAGACGGAGACAAAATTGGTCACTTGAACATCCTGAATCTCTTACCCGTAGGACCATCCTCAGAGATGAACAGTGATTGGATGGAACCTAGGACTAACTACGACATTCCATACAGTGTAATCGAACCTTCTCGTTCAGTATGGGATGAAGGCGGTCCCAGTGTTCGTAATGGTTCAATCATGTTCTACACTGATGGGTCAAAAATGGCAATCAGAACAGGTGCTGGAGTGTATGGTCCCAGAACAAAAATCTCTGTAGGTATGGGAAACTGGCCAACAGTTTTTCAGGCAGAAATAGCTGCGATAATAGAATGCTCAAATGTCTGCCTTAAAAGAAAATATAGACATGCTAACATCTGCATATTCTCAGACAGTCAAGCGGCACTTAAAGCTCTAAATGCTTTTAAATGCTCCTCAAAAATTGTCTGGGAATGTATTCTCCTCTTACGGCAACTAAGTCGGATAAGTTCGGTACAACTGTACTGGATTCCTGGCCATTGCGGCATAGAGGGAAACGAGCGAGCAGATGAACTTGCCAGGAACGGCTCAAGCTCACCTTTTACTGGTCCAGAACCATTCTGTGGAATTTCCGATTGTGTGTTGAAAGGTAAGCTGAAGAAATGGGAAGACCGGGAAGTGGTTTGTGGTACAACTTAACCAGTTGTACTCACACCGAGTATTAAAATTACTCAACAGCTGCTAAGCCTTAACAAGAAAGACTTAAGCACATTCACTGGTCTTGTAACAGGGCACTGCCCGAGTAAATACCATCTTAAGAACATAGGTTTAGCACAAGATGATATTTGTCGCTTTTGTAATATCGAAAGCGAAACCTCGGAACATTTGCTTTGTAATTGTGGAGCTCTAACTAGACGTAGACTTCAATACCTTGATAAGGCTATTCTGGAGCCTGAGGAAATTTGGTCTGCGTCGCCGATCAGGATTATAAAATTTATCAAACAGAGTATTCCTGATTGGCACCTATCTCGCTATAGCTTTCAGTCTACTTCTTCATCAATAAGCAATAGGCAAGCTTGAAGTGGAGTATAAAAAAATGGGATATACCACAATAGTTCAGAATAATGGACGCAGTGGTTCACATCCAACAGGAGAAAAAAAAGATTGCACGGCTTGCATTATAAAGCATATACTTCCCATTTTCAATCATATTAGGCAGTATTCCTTAATAGAATCGTCAAATTCAAACTCATTGTCAACACTAAAGTGTGAATTGCACTCTGAAATAGCACATTTTGCGATCATTTACACCGAATACCAGCATTTTTCACTGATCCGTTCAGAGTGGACCAAGTTTATTTTTTAATATACACAGAATGTGCATATTTTACCCTAACGGGTTCAAGCACATTTCAACAAGGTACCTATAAGCTTCAGGAAAAAATAATGTTGGTTCTGCGCCTGAAAATGGTTTAAATTCAATATACAAATGATTGAAACATGGTCCACTCTGTCTGCACATGATATAGAGCCATTTCACCATGGAAAATGGTACATGGTCCGCTCTGACTGCATACTATGAGGGGTTTTCGTTGATCAATCATAACAATTTCGATCCGTTATTTCTGCTGTATGCGAGATTTTCCAAAGATGGTAAGTGGTAAATAGTTTACATAATGCTTAACCAAATTTAATCAGTAACTCTAAATTTTCAATTTTGCGACTTGGTCCCCTCTGATATAACACCTACCACATGGAAGGCTCGTCGGAATCAAAGGGGATTTAGCCTCCCACTCCAACTACAGGTGCAGAAGTTCAATCTTCTATTCCGAGAGTCATCACACCATGTGGATCAAAACCAAATAAGAATCTGCGGGTTTTCTTAGTTTGTTTTTTGAGAAGTATGTACGTCAGAACTGTCGCGATTTTTTCTTCTCTTTAAGATTTATGTCCATGTTTATGTTCTGATAAAAGTATTTCTGTGATGACACTCACAAAAATAGGTTGAATTATTTATGGCTGTCAACCAAACCATACAGAAAAACAAAAATTACTCTTGTGTACATCAAAAAACTCTAGGTCATAGTACTAAACGACAGTTTTCTACTACATAGCCTCTATTTTATCATAGCTCAAACTTTCCAAAAATTGTTTTCGAAATCTCATAGAACTATGACTATCACATCTATGTTATAGAGAACTATATCATAAATTTCATTCGCCGTGGGGCAGCACCTTAATTCATGTGAAACTGACGTTAATTTTGTAAAGGAGTTTTGAGTTCATTGAATGTTTACGCCTGGACACAACAATAAAGTTCAAATGACCAGTCTTATAAATGAAGATAGTTATTATATCCTACACTATATATTTCAATTCAACCGACTCCTTACATATCTCTGGAAACTCAGAAAAATGGAGTGGTTCTATAGTTGTGAAACGCAATGTATAATAAGAAATATACATATGAAAAAAAAATCGGAGGATGGTTGTTCTTAGACATAAAACTTTAAAGTAAAGTAATATTAAATTGAATTTTAGTGTATGCATAAAAATAGAACGGTCTGGTTTCCACTGATTATCGTGCTTATTTTGCTTGTTTTCAATATAACTTCAGTTTCGGAAACACTCTGAAACCAAGAAGATCCACATGTTATGGTTTGCACATTCTACTGATGTCTTAATTCCAGCAGAAATGTTCACACTTGCAAAGGGTTGCCATAATTATACATAGTACAAGTCAAGTCACGTATAATTTTCACGTATAATTATCGATCTTACGATAAATTGCTTAGGAGGAAATTACATGAGTCAATCGCCATTACAACATGCCGTGGTTTGTCTGTGGCCGATGTCTTGGTATGTGGAAATTCCGCGCCTCTCTGAAACAACTACCAGAGACTAACGTGCAGTAATGCAATCATATGGTGTCCCATCTCACACGCTAATGCGGTTCATTGTTCAGTATTAGAACTCTTTTCAGTATGTATTATTATTCGTTCAAATATTACACGTTTAATCACTTACATGATTTTCTACACTCATCAGTAATGCAGATTTCCCTCAAATTCAACCCTGTAATTCAAATTTCAGACCGAAGTGAAGGGAGAGAAGAATGTGCCACACATCTCTTTCCTCGGGCCAACGAACGCGTTGCAACCACGCCAAAACATTTTCCTAGTTTTTCTTTTGCCTACTCTCCAATAAATTGTCCCAAAGAGATGTGCTGAAAATTGGCGCTGACACCTCGCTAACAAATACATGGTTGGTCTGCTTCTGACACGCCGGTAGATCCGATGCAGCCCCAAACGGAACGGTTTGTTTTACCGCCCAACGCTAGACTCTCGTGTATCAACAAAAGCTCGTGGAATTTCGTGCCGTCGTTCGAGTTTGCGTTGTCCCCGTTCACGAAAGCATGAGAGCGAATAGTGACCTGATGAGGACCTGTCGGTGTGGGTAAGCCGTCAGTTTATTTTGAGTTTCCGTTGAAGTGACGTTGCCAAAGAAGCGTCTCTCTGCTCTGTGAATAATTAGGTGCGTGTTCGAGTCCAATCTCATAGCTTGTGAGTTAGTAAACTCGTTTCCGGCTTCGCTGTTGTGTAGCTACTGCAATAAAAACATAAAACCCGATTGTGGGTGGCTTTGGTCTAGTTAAGAAAATTGTGGCGCAAAATTTCTCCGGTGGATAAAGTGATAAGCCAGAGGATATAATCTTAAACTACCTTTCAGGCGAACGGGAACGGTTTATTCAACGTAAGATAGAAGTCGACGTTGGAAGAGATGGTTTTGTTGGTATCTGGCGTGTGTTTTAAATAAACAAGAAAAGTAGGATTATGTTAGTGTTGAAAAAAATAAAAATGCACTGATTACAAGATTGAAAATAGTAGCAGCTCCCAAGTAGATCGCTTTTCAACTTATATCATAACTAACACATTCTGTAGGAAGCAAAACGTTGATACGCTCAATACCTTAAAATTATTGATCAAGTTACTTCTAAGCATATCGCGTAGTTCAAATATGTGTCCTTTGTCATAGTTGCCGTTTCCAGTGTCTACATAGTGCTGTCTGGCTCCTGACTAGCCAGCTATCGAATGCAGATCGATTCGATGCTCGTTACTGTTTTATGTTCACCGGTGTATTGGTTTGAATTTTAAAACAGATGTAACAATACTGAATAATTGATCAGATTTCCGTCGGCGGCAACCATTCACGAAAATGGCTACAAACGTGGTGTAGTATTGTTGGAAGCGTGAGTGTACAATATAATAACCCGTCACGAAGGAGCAGATGCAATTGGTGTCGCCCTCCATTTCGCCGTTGCCAACCACGAAACTACGTTGCTGAGTTACCCTCCGTTCGGTGGGAATAGTGGAGTAAGTGAAACGCTAAAAATAGTAAAATAGTGAATTATTAGTGGATATTTTTAAGGAAGCGAAAGGTATGGTGTGATCCCACCTAGCGAGTTGATTAATTAATATTGGGTTAATGAGTTTATAAATCTTATAACGTATCCAGCACAGTAGAGCCGACAAGTGTACACATCTGTGTAAACAGTGAAATTAGCTATAAAGTGATATATTGAAGGTCAGTCAGTCGATGGTGGTGGGAATCCAAATATTTGCAATCTTATTTAAACGAGTGAGTGATTGATCAACGCTGTAAGAAGAACATACATGTAGAAAAATAAAAAATCAGTTGCGCCAATAGAGAATTTAATGGATTACCAGTGTTTTATATGTGTCGTTTATACTGAAACGTAAGAGCACCAACATCGTTAGAAAGTTATAATATACCTTCACAAATTTTGGAAAATCGCCGTTTTTATGTAAATAGCACGAATAGATTACAGCACAGTGCAAAGGGAGGAGTGAATCCCAATAAACGTATCATCTTAGCACTTTATCTCAACGTACATGTGACCAATTTTAGAGGAGCATATTTAATACATATCTATAAACATTCAAGGTGAGTTTCCATGAAATACTTTCTCTTCCTTACTGTTGATTATGTTCGATATTTTCCCAAAAACATTATTTCAATGGACATACATGCTGTCAAATATATACCGGATATTTGTCAGGTTAAATCTTTCCGTTGAACATTTTTTCCCTTTTTTTAAGTAGGTCTTAATGTCAATCTTGAGCGCGATCTGTTATTTAGTTTGTTTACATTCTTATTGAAAACAAGATAACTTTTTTTTAGCTTGGCTTTTTTTATATGGTTAATGGTGGTTATGAAACGTTCGAGAGAGAAAATTCGTCGCAAACGGCCAGATTTGTGGAAGAATGATTCTTGGATTTCGTACCACGATAATGCACCAGCTGATCGATCGACCTTTGTAAACGAATTTTGAATCAAAAATGACACGAATGAGAATGAACAAACACCGTACTCTCCATATATGACTTTTTTCTTGTTTCCGAAACTCAAATTACCGCCTCGTGGGATCCTTTTCGAGGCATAGAAATCTCAACTAAATACTAATAAAAATGACGCAAGTAATACTACGTTGAGACGGCGCAGTTCCTCTAGGAACGTTACACCCAAACTACACCCAAACTAGCGTTGGCTGAAAACATTTCATCTTTGATAGAAATAATGATTTTTCGTGTGCTAAAGAGTCAAATGCGCAAATAATGAGCTGTTTTAAAAGGTCAAAAAAAGGTTTGTATGCCTGGGAGCAGACATCTCTTTCTTTTTTGACGCAGGATTACGTTTATCGGAAACATATTTAAATACAAATTGGTACAAATTGAAAATCGAAAATCGAGCACATCGTGAAAATTGTCCAATTTTAAACGCTCATTTTTCAGTTATTTCATGATGAATTGATGAAATTTTTCCATCAATCGGTTTCGGCACTCCATAACAATTTTTTATATTGAAGAAAATAATATATATCATAAAACTAACTATCGAACAATTGAAAAATCTCAACCCCTATCCTAACGGAAATACCCACTTTTGATTGGTCGAAATTGACGACACATGCGGCGGTTCCCTAACAGAGACATCAAAACCAAGCTGCGTGAGGGAAATCGGCATCGCAAATATGTGCAAGTCGGGGGCATTTTTATATTGCAAGTAAGGTGAGTGACACGATTAATTCTAGCAAATAAAATTTGAATGTGGAACTTTAATGTTGGTTACTTTGTGAAATTTCATGTCAATGACCGATCGTGTATTGTGAAAAAATTAGCACAAGTCATATATTATATATGGTAGCAGTTGTCTTAAAAATGACTTAAAAAATATACGATTTATTTCAAATTTCATAAATAAAAACCAAGTTGTGTTTCCGCTCGAGTACGGGTCGCCTGGTTTAAGCTGTCTATTTTGTTGTGCTCATTAATACCCAAGGAAATTTCATACGATGAGAAAAATTGGAAAAGTGAATAAATATTCGGGAAAGTGCTTTCCCAATATCTCTACATATCGTATTAAATGTTGCTAGTACAATAAAATTCACATTGGGTTGAATAAACACTCAGAAAGTAAAAATTATAAAAGAAAATTACCTTTTCCGTTTCAAATATATTTTCTCTACAATGAAGTAATATGTTTTTACTGATGAAAAAAAATGATAATTGTGTTCGGTATTGATCATTATTTTATATTACATTGGTGAGTTTTTTCCCTTTTTTTCTTTCATACAGAACACAGGAAGCATCTCGTCTATGGTCACAGATGGTGGTTTTCATCATGTCTCATTACACTTCGGCATCTTCTATCGTGATACGCACCATCCAACAACTAATCACCATCCTTCTGTCATCATCACTCGGTTGTATACACTGGTGGAGCGAATAAACTGAAGACAACAACCAATCAAAACGGCACTTTTCAGGGCAACCAAATCATTATCAAAAATTTTAAAAATGTAATTCATCAAACATATCCAAAATCAGCATGCAACAGATGGCCTAACGAAATCCTACGTCAACTAAGCGGTCGTGTCTTGGACACAACCCTCCTGTGACTTTTTCTTTTTTCTTTTCATTTGGGATTGTGCAAAAAAATCCATACGACGTCAATGGGGATCGAACCAAGGCCGGCTGGAATGCAAAGCTATCCATATAGCTACTAGTGCTGATGTATAAAAGCATGATAATATTACACCTCATCATAAAATGAAATTGGAAAATGTATTCTAAGAGGAAAAAGAAGAGCATAAATGAGAATAGATATCTTTCTCTGTCTGGGCCGTGTATTTGGTAAACTATACGAAACACTTTCAGATGCTTTCATTTCAATGTGTCTCCTGTTTCGCTCGCTCATATTGGCTCATATTGGCTCTAGCATATCTTCTATATATATAAAATGTATTTTTGTCTGTCTGTCTGATTCTTATGGACTCGAAAACTACTGAACCGATCGACATGAAAATTGGTATGATGGAGTGCCATACAAATGAAACACAACACATAACTCGAGAATTAATCAAGCAAATTAAACCAAATTTGGCATGCGAAGGTTTTAGGGGGCACGAAACGTTTCTATGATGAATGGACACTCCTCCTCTCTCTCTGAGGGGGGAGGGACTGCCATACTAATGAAGCATACATTTCTGCATAATTCAAGAACTAATCAAGCAAACGGAACCAAATTTGGCATGTGGAGGTTTTAGGGGGCTAGAAACATTTTTAAGATACCGCGTAAAAAAACGCGTTAATTGGAAAATCCGCGTAAAAAAACCGCGTTGATTGGACAATTCGCGTAAAAAAAAACCTGGGTGTAGATGCATTGATATAAAGAAACAAATTGCGACATATGACCAATTAGTGTATTGTTCTCGCAAAGGCAAGAAAGAATCGTTGCTTCTGAAATGATTCTACGAAACCACGCAAGCCATTAAATTTTTCAGGGTCCCCGGAACTTTTTACTAAAGAGTTATTTATGAAATTCCGACGTATTCGCAAATAATATCCGAAATGATAAACCAACAAATTAAAAAAAAAGATTACGTGATCCTACGTCCTGAGCGGTTGTGTTTCGGATACAACTGCTCGATTTTTTTTGGGTACGAGAAATGTTTCTGGGAGTCCCATAAAAATATAACACATATTTGAACCAACCATATCCCAACCAAACATGACAATTGAAAATTTTCAGAAAACTCTTAAGGCAAATGGGAAAATTCGGAAAATTGAAATACCATAAGAGCAATTCCAAATCAAAGTGACAAACGAGAAAACATGGGAATTTTTGATTCGAATGAAAGTTTGTATTCCGTTTGGGCTGGAGGAAATATGGGTTTTCCACAGCAATTGAGATTTTTTTGACTTAAGTGTAAATTTTTAATACAGATTTAACCATGAGCCGTAAGGAAATAGTGTCTTAGAAGGAGTTATAGAGTATTGATGTTTAAACGCGAAAAAATATTATTTACGAAAAAAACTTTAATTTGCAATATCTAAACTACACATTTTTTAATATTTTTTTTTTTCATATAAAATAGAAGTCATGTAGAATTTTCGAAAAATGAGTCCAAGATGGTAAAACTATTTTTGAACACCGAATTTTTATGAATGTTCGAAACATAGAATTTTTGTATGTTGACAATTAATTTTAGCCGCAAATTTTGAATACTGATGTGATGTAAAACAAAAATGCTCATTATCAATTTCCTACTAAATGCAGCCATTCTCGAAATATGTAAAACAAATATTTTCAATTTATTGTCTTTTTATAGTGACTACGCCCTTTTAATATCTTCGTCGTGTTATACCGTCATGTTCATGAAATTTTATGAATTTGCTTATAATTTCCCACAACTTTTCCAATTATATCATTATGGCAAAAATATTTGTTAAATAATAACCTTGTTTACGTTATGTCTTTTTTTTTGGCAGACTTATCTCACTTCTTAACTAGGCGAACCTAGCCAGAATTTTCACCTGCCCCCGGGCTTCTGAATGCCAAAGGGGAACTAGGCTCTGCGGAATGCATGTATCTGCATGCTCGTGCTGTTTCAGTCCTGACCGAGAAATTGTCGGACAATCGCGCAGGTGCTAAGGATGACCGACTTTTGGATGCCGGCCAATTCCTTCTCCATATTCAACACCTTTAGCGCTTCCAGAAGTGTCTTCGGGACAATTCCAGTTCCAGAGAGAACGACTGGAACAATTCTTGGGACCTCCCTTAGCCCCCACAGTTCCTTGAGCTCCACGGCCAATGGTCGGTACTTGCAGATTTTGTGACCGTGGTTCTCCTCCAGATTCTGGTTCAGTGGAATAGCGACATCGATGATGGTGACTTTGCGGTCGCTCTTGTCGTAAACCATTATATCTGGGCGGTTGTGGTGGATCGAGAGGTCGGTCAGAACAGTGCGATCCCAGTACAGCTTGAAACGGTCATTTTCCAGGACAGGTGCAGGCAGGTACCGGTAGTTTGGTACGTTGTCTTCCAGTAGAGCACATTGGAGCGCCAGTTGTCGATGAACAATACGGGCCACGTTGTTGTGGCGCTCGGTGTAGGCTGCGTTGGCCAAAACGGAACAGCCTCCCATAATGTGCTCTATGTTTTCACCTGGTTGATGGCACATCCGGCAAATGTCATCAACGTCTTGATGCCAGACGTACCGCCTGCAGTTTCTCGTCGGCATTATCCTGTCCTGGATGGCTATCATGTCGGCTTCTACTACTGAAGAGAGTTCACCACGCGTTAGCCACAGATTAGTTGCGGCCTTGTCGACGTGTGGCCGGTCCAGTTGATGGGGGTGGGCACCATGCACTGCCTTCTGCTTCCAAGCTGCAATCTTCTCCTCCACTGTCTGCAGATTGCAGTTGGTACTCCGCTTGCGCCAAGTGCAGAGCGCTGTATCCTCTGTCGGCGGCGCAGACAGCCCGGTATAGCGCGTTTTGGTTGGCGCGTTCTGCGAAGTACTCGCGCAGTTGTCGTACCTGGGCAACACACAGTGCAGATATGTCGACTATTCCAAGTCCCCCTTCTTTGCGTGGCAGTGAAACTCTCTCCAGTGCCGATTGAGGATGGTGCATTCCGGCCTCTTTAAATGCTTTCCTCATCCTCCTCTCAAGGTCCTCTAGGTCAGTTTTGCTCCATTTGACTACACCAAAACTGAAGGTCAGCAGGGGAACCGCGAATGTGTTGATC
Source organism: Toxorhynchites rutilus septentrionalis (assembly GCF_029784135.1). Taxonomy (NCBI): domain Eukaryota; kingdom Metazoa; phylum Arthropoda; class Insecta; order Diptera; family Culicidae; genus Toxorhynchites; species Toxorhynchites rutilus. The sequence goes on from NC_073745.1 coordinate 155,507,391, forward strand.
GCGCGTACCTTGTTCCCCGCGTTGAGGAAAGTCTTCAGGACACAGTTCACTCGACTCAAGAACTTGTCTCGCAGCTCCGTCTTGATGTCGGAGTGGCGAATCCCGGTGAGCTGTCGGAATCCAAGATATTTATAGGATTCGCCACGAACCATGTCTCTTATAAACTCGCCGTCATAGACCTCGTAGCCTCCGGATTCGGTAAGTTGTCCCTTCAGCAGGTGGACACAGCGGCACTTGTCGAGGCCGAACTCCATGCAGCTGTCCCTGCTTATATCTTCGACAACCCGGATAGCTACACCTAGACACTGTCGTGAATCAGCGTAGACCTTGAGATCGTCCATGTAAAAGGTATGGGTCACTTCTTCGTGGGCGCCGTCGCCATATCTTATTTTATAGCCATGACCGTTTCTATTGAGCGTCCTACTGAGGGGGTTTAGTGCCAGACAAAACCAAAGCGGGCTGAAAGAGTCGCCTTGGAATATCCCCCTCTTTATCTGCAGCGTTCTAGACTGCAACACATTTTCCCCATCACTAAGGTGCAGAGACGTACTCCACTGCCTCATCGCATGCTGCAGGAACCTAACGACGACGGGATCAATTTTGTAGAGCTCCAATACCCGGACGAGAAACGAGTGAGGTATGGAGTCATAAGCCTTCCTGTAATCGATATAGGCCATGCTTAGGTTCCGCTGGTTATAAACCGCCTGGCCGACTATGGCTACGTCGATGATGGCCTGGTCTTTGCAGCCATGCGTATTTTTTCTGCATCATTTCTGCTCTTCTGCGATGATATGGTGTTGTTCGCAGTGGGCAGAAACTTTGGCGGTTATGATGCTGCTTAATATCTTGTACAGACTCGATAGGCACGTTATCGGTCTGTACTTTGATGGGTTCAATGTGTTGCTGTCTTTCGGGAGGAGGAATGTGACGCCACGGGTGGCGAATTCAGGAAGGTTGTGTGGGTCACGTAGCACCTTGTTAAAGCACTCAGCTATCTTTGGATGTGCGACGGTTAGCTTCTTGTGCCAGAAGTTCTGAACACCATCGGGGCCCGGTGCTGCCCAGTTCTTCAGGTACCGCGAGGCTTCGCGGACATCGTTCTCTCCGACGATGATAGCTGGCATCTCTCCAATTTCACCACAACTCTCCTCCTTCCCGTCTTAACATTTGCCCTTCGCGATGTTGTACTGGGGTTTCCCAAATATCAGCTCAGAAGTTCGTCACATCGCTAATATCTGACAAACCTTCGCGGTAGTCGGGCTTCTCGTCACTAATGTGGTCGTAGAACGCTTTTTCGTTATCTTTGAACATCCGATTTTGTTCCTGGCGCTTTGCAGAGTCAGAGTAACGTTTCAACCGTTTAGTTAGGACGCTCAATTGCTGTACCAGTGTGTCGAGTTTTTCCGTCAGCTGGTGAGCTCCCAGCTGGCGAAGTTCAGTAGGCCGCACGATCACAGCAACTTGGCGACATAATTTCGCCGATCTGCTGCCTCTTTTATACGCCATCAGCCTTCCAATTGCGGCGCGCTTGTTTAGGATCCGTTGCTCCAATCTCCTTCGCCATGGAGGCTCACGCCTTTCACGGAGATGTTGGAGCAGTCCGCCTCTTGGCCTTATACGGTATCCTAAACTTTTGGCGGCCGCCACAGCAGCACAGTAAACTTTCAGTTGCAGCTCCTCTATGTTCTCAGCATCAACCAAGTGCAGCGGAAGAACGTGCTCGTTCATGAGCTTTACTGCACTTGTCAGCCTGCGGGAATGCTGCAACTTCGGGATCCTGGGGCGCGACAAAGGGTCCGTGTCGCGGAACTGTGAGATCGCCTAGTCGTAATGGAAGACCAGATCGCGTAGTAGTTGTTGATCTGGCTGTGGGTCTTCCGGCTCAGGGGGTTGTTGTATTGTGGCCTCCACTGGTGCCGATTCGCGTGCCCCACTCGCGAATGAATTGCTCAGCCGTACTGAACTTCGTCTCGACACATCGCTTGCTCTGCTTGTTCTGGAGCTTAGTTCTCTCTGCACCTGCTGCTTGATCTCGTCGACTTGCGTTTGGGAGAGTATATTGTTGCGTACAATCGCTCTACGCCTCGCGTTCATCGCGTTTTGGTCAAGCCTCCCGACGAACTCTGGATACGCCTCGTCGAACATTGCGAGTATTCGAGGGCGACCGCTCATGTCCGTCTCCAAAGCAGTGCAGATGTAATAGGCGCGGATCACGAATTCGTTCATTTCGTGTGTCCACATGATCCGTCGCCTAGTAGTACCCACAAGTGTGGACGACTGTCGTCTGACAGTCGCAACACGCCTCGTAGGCGCAGCGTTTCGTTGGTGATGTCGATGGCTGCTGTTTCCGTGTGGCGGTAGCTCTTCGGGTTGAACCCGGCTGGTGGCCCCAGTACAACATCGCGACGGGCAGCGGCGCGCTTGTTTAGGATCCGTTGCTCCAATCTCCTTCGCCATGGAGGCTCACGCCTTTCACGGAGATGTTGGAGCAGTCCGGCTCTTGGCCTAATACGGTATCCTAAACTTTTGGCGGTCGCCACAGCAGCGCAGTAAACTTTCAGTTGCAGCTCCTCCATGTTCTCAGCATCAACCAAGTGCAGAGGAAGAACGTGCTCGTTCATGAGCTTTACTGCATTTGTCAGCCTGCGGGAATGCTGCAACTTCGGGATCCTGGGGCGCGACAATGGGTCTGTGTCGCGGAACTGTGAGATCGCCTCATCGTAGTGGAAGACCAGATCGCGTAGTAGTTGTTGATCTGGCTGTGGGTCTTCCGGCTCAGGGGGTTGTTGTACTGTGGCCACCACTGGTGCTGATTCGCGTGCCCCACTCGCGAATGAATTGCTCAGCCGTACTGAACTTCGTCTCGACACATCGCTTGCTCTGTTGCTCCTGGAGCTTATTTCTCTCTGCATTTGCTGCTTGATCTCGTCGATTTGCGTTTGGGAGAGCATGTTGTTGCGTACTATCGCTCTACGCCTCGCGTTCATCGCGTTCTGATCAAGCCTCCCGACGAACTCTGGATACGCTTCCTCGAACATTGTTAGTATTTGAGGGCGACCGCTCATGTCCGTCTCCAAAGCAGTGCAGATGTAATAGGCGCGGATCACGAATTCGTTCATTTCGTGTGTCCACATGAACCGGCGCCTAGTGGTACCCACGAGTGTGGACGACTGCCGTCTGGCAGTCACAACACGCCTCGTAGGCGCAGCGTTTCTTCGGTGATGTCGTTGGCTGCTGTTTCCGTGTGGCGGTAGCTCTTCGGGTTGAACCCGGCTGGTGGCCCGCTCCTCGGGCGATCGCATTCTAAGTATTCTTCGTGAACGTAGCTCCATTTTCTGGGTGTATCTCCTTTGCCCGGGAGACAGCGGGTTGGCAAGGCCTCCATGACCCGGGAGGCCTTCCCCGGGAGAGATATAGCGCTCTGACTCGCTCGCACCCCCTCACTTAGCCACTTTCGACACCCGTTCTCGGAGCCAAGACCAGGTGTGTGTTTCCAGTTCACGCCCGATCTAAAAATGTCGTCATATGATCTTCGTGGAGGCGTGAGATAGGAACATTTGAGACCAACGGGCAGGCTCCTACCCTAGTGTTGATCCCCATTTGAGAACCAAATTTTTTTTTTGACGTGGGACTACGTCTAACCGGAATATATGGAGGGTAAAATGAAAACCTAAACACAGAACATGCAGGAAAAAATGAAAGACCTCGAATGCTTATAGCTCGAACATTTCGTACTGGATAGGAGAGTGGTTTGCATCACTTGATAGGGAATATTTCTACGCATCTATCGCAACTAACAAAATGTTGTTTTTCATTAGATAAACAATTGAATAACTGTAAAATATTAGGCGTTATCTAAACGCCCTAACTGCATCGTTTTGATTGGCCCGATTTACGGTTTCCCTAACACAGCCATTAAAACCAAGCAGCCTTGGGGAAATCGGCATTGCAAATACATGAAAGTAGGGGGACTTTTGTTCTCATCGAAAAATGTTCCCTAACACAGACTTTAAAACCAAGCAGCGAAATCGGCATTGCAAGCACACGAAAGAGCCTAGAGGCGAGTGAACTGAAAAGTTTAAACCCTCTTAAAGCCAAAAAGAAGAAAAAGAACACACGAAAGTAGGGGGAGCTTTTGTTCCCACCGAAATGTGTTCCCTAATAGAGATTTCTAAACCAAGGTGCCTGGAGAAATCGGTATTTCAAATTCATGCAAGTCGGGGGTATTTTTGTTCCGACTGGAATGTGTTTCCCTAACACAGACTTCAAATCCATGAAGCGTGGGGAAATCGGCATTGCGAATTCATACAAATCGGGGGTATTTTTGTTCCGATTGAAATGTGTTTCCCTAACACAGACTTCAAAACCGTGGTTTCTGGGGAAATCGGCTCTGCAAATAAATGCAAACTGCGAGTACTTTTGTCCTCACTTGCCTTTGTGCAGAGTGGAATATGTCTGTCCTAACATGATCTTCTAAACTTAGGAACCTGGGAAAATCGTGCAGCCACTAGAAGCGAATGAACTTCCCAGTTTCAAGCAAATTCGAGATTCAAGAAGTATGTACACTTTTGGGATGTAAACTTCAGAGGAAAATGTAAAATAAAATAATCGTTTGATAATTTTTTTTTGTCTTTATTGGAAAGATTTTCAGCCTTAGGCTGGTTCATCAAACGTTTGATAATTCTTCCGTACATATATTTTGTTCTAGTCATCATACCAAACGTAAAAGGTCCGTCATTAAATTTACTTGTAACGAAGAACAATCAATCACAATAAATGAATTGACTTTACACGGCATTTGTTCATTTTTTTCACTCACAGAGCAAATATATTGAACTCAATTGAATTTGGAAACTGTTTCATTCAATCAAGAATTTAATCAATACAAACGAATGATTGCTCAGCTAAGGTAGTTCCACGTGAACCTTGCGGTTATATCATAGATATAACCCACTAATTTTTTTCTTTTTTGTGGTGGAGAAGGTGGATATCTTCATAGACACCCAGTCGTCATGTTGACTGGGTAGTGTGAGATTCTTACTCACTAAAACCACCTCCTATGCGCTGTGCCTTTTCCCCCCCCCCGGAACCACTCATTGGTATTACTTCAGGGGGAGGCAGTGCTCATGCACTCATTTCATTGGGCCATTCTCTGGTCTTCTCTCCATTTGCGTTGAAGCTCTGACATTATCAGCGTAATCGCTTTTGTTACTGCATTCCACGTACTCTCGTCGCGGCGCATTTTTTGGGTCACATTACTCTCGTTGATTTCGACACCAGATGCGAGCATTTCAGAGCGTTCTTGGACGAATCGAGGACATTCGAACACTACGTGGAACGGAGTTTCCACTATGAGTGCACACTGGGGGCAGTGGGGCCAATTCACATGTCCGAATCTGTGGAGATATTCCCGAAAGCAACCATGACCTGACAGGAACTGCGTCAGCTGGAAGTTCGTTTCTCCGTGATTTCTAGTAATCCACTTGGTTATGTCTGGAATCAGCCTGTGGGTCCATCTTCCTTTTGAGGTGTTGTTCCACTCTTGCTGCCACTTCCTCAACGAGTCACTTCTTGCTCGTTTTCGAGCATCTCTGGTATTCCGTCCAGTTGAAGCACGCTCTTTATAGCACGCATTGTCTTCCGCCAGAACAATATCGATGGGAATCATTCCCGCTATGACACATACAGCTTCCATGGATATGGTCCTATATGCACTCGCTACTCTCATCGCTATAGCTCTGTAGGTTCTGTTCAGCAGCGTTCTGTTTTGTTTATTGTTGATCGCTGCCACCCAGGCTGGACCAGCATATCTGAGTATCGATGTGGATACGCAAGCCAGAAGTCGCCTTTTACTTTTTTCTGGCTATCGCCGTTATGGCCTTTGCCGCCTTCTTGCAGGCGTAGCTGACATGACTCCTGAAGTTAAGTCGGTCGTCTATGATCACACCCAAGTACTTAAGCTCCCGTTTGGAGGTAATGGTGTGGTCCCCCACAGTGATTTCCGCTCTTTGTACAGCCCTGCAGTTGCTGACCAGTATAATTTCCGTCTTGTGATGCGCTATCTGCAGTTTTGCCTCTAGCATCCAGCTCTCTATCGTTCTTATCGCCTCGGTAGCCAGCATTTTCACCTCCTCCAGTGTCTCGCCCGTTACTGTTAGAGAGATGTCATCTGCGAACCCAATTATGTTGACGCCTTTCGGCAATTTTAGCTTTAACACTCCATCGTACATCCCGTTCCAAAGAGTTGGGCCCAGAATGGAGCCCTGGGGGACACCTGCAGTTATATTGAACACTTTTTCTGCCTTTCCTGCGTTGTAGAGCAGGATTCTGTTCTCAAAGTAACTCTTCAGGATCGCGCACAGGTAGTTCGGTACCAACATCCTGTGTAACGCCTTTGCAATGGCTTCCCAGCTGGCACTATTGAACGCGTTTTTTACGTCCACTGTTACTACGGCGCAGAACCGGTCGCCCCGTATTTTTTGTTTCAGAGCTTTCTCGGCTATTTCGATGACGCGCATAATAGCATCCACAGTCGATCTACCCTTCCGGAACCCGAACTGCGACGATGAGAGTCCATGTTCGCTCTCTGTACACTTCGTCAGCCTGTTTAGTATAATTCTCTCCAGCAGCTTACCAAGTGTATCTAGAAGACAAATAGGCCTGTATGATGACGGCTCTCCTGGTGTTTTCCCCGGCTTCGGCAGTAGTATGAGTTTCTGCCTCTTCCATATATCGGGGAAGACTCCTTCATTCAGACAATTTTGCAGAGTTTCTCTGATCATATTCGGGTTCGCTTGTATGGCCGCTTTTAACGCCACATTAGGGATTCCGTTAGGGCCTGGGGATTTATTTCCCTTCAATCTTTTTGTTGCAGCTAATAGTTCTTCCGTGGTTACTATCTCGACTCCTTCTCGTTCATGGCTATATGGTGGACGTGGCCAACTCGTCGGTGCATGCTGCGGGAAGAGCCCATCAATAATGCTATTTATCCTTTCCGAACACTGTTCGGTGAGGGTCGATGGGCCTTTGATTTTTGCCATCACAACTCTATACGCGTTTCCCCAAGGGTTTGCATCAACGTCATGGCAGAGTTCTTTAAAACCTCGTCTCTTGTTGAGCCTGATTTCACGTTTTAGTGAAGATTTCGCCACTCTAAGTGCTTCCCTGCGTTCTTCTCTGTCTGCGGGAGACCTAGCTCTTTGCATGTTCCGCCTAGCTCGACGACAGCTAGCGCGTAGAGAGTTAATCTCTTCGCTCCACCAGTAAACTGATTGGCGTACGTTTTTTGGTTGTAGCATTCGTGGCATGGCAGTGTCACAGGCTCTTGTCACAGGCTCTTGTCACAGTATCGGTCAGTTCGCTTGCATTCATGTTGGGCGGAGTTTGTACACGAAGTTTACGTTATGTTTACGTTATGTCTAGATTGTACCCGAAGTCTTTAAGATACCTCTGTATATATATATATATATATATATATATATATATATATATATATATATATATATATATATATATATATATATATATATATATAAAGTTACTCATATTCAAACATCGTTTATCAGTCGAACAATTTTGCTCATGGAGTGAATAACAGTGTACCACAATGAACTGCAACAAAGTTTTCTTGTGTTGTAGAGCGTTTCCGAAAAACGGTGAGAAATGTTCATCTGTGCATATTGATTGCATATTGTATTTTTTTCGTAGAAAAAGTACTCATTTTTTCCTATTTTAGAATTTTTTTTCAGTGTATATTTTTTTCACTTTTAACATCAATACTCTATAACTCTTTCTAAAACTCATAGTTTTGAAATATAAATTATCAAACATTTCTCTTAGTAGAATCAATATGCCATATTGAAAAGTTACAATTGAGTCAAAATATTCCCAATTACTGTGAAAACTCATATTTCCTTCAACACAAACGGATTGCAAACTTTCATTCGAATCAAAAATACATGCATTTTGAAAATCTGCAGTTTTAAGATGATTTCATTTGGAATTGCTCTATACATAAATGTTCAGTCGATTGTCGATGAATGTTATGGGAGCTAAGAAGCGTGTACTTTTTATTTCTCGATTCCCTATAATTGGCGCGCACTTCCGCATATACCAGTGGAGAAATGAAAATATTTTTTAACACCTTGTACTGATTTTTTTGGTATGAAACAGGAAAGACAAGCATAAACTAACACCACGAGCGGTATGCAACAAAGGTAAGCAAAAATAAATAAATATTCTGGAAAGCGTTCCTAACGGAAACGATTATGACTTATGTTGAACTCGCGAATACTCAATTAGAAAGAATGCATGGTTCTGCTACCGACGGGATTTATTTCAACGGGTGCTCGGTTGTCTTATTATCTCATGCCACATCTTATATCATGTTTCATTTATCACACCCGGTCTCGGGAAGGGATGATGTGATTATGAAATTATTCAGTTAGTTTCTCCGTGATTGAGCAGAATTCATCAACAATGCACAACTTCTACTTCAATGGTACTAACGTTTCTGGAGGAAATTCTCTGTCTTGATTCATTCTTTAATTAGTACTTGACTTAGCCAAATAACATATCTTCATTAAATTATGAGTGCAAGTTTGAAAATATGCATTGATTGTACTCCTGTGAACTCATGTTTCCCAAAGCTTAGATACAGTTTCTTGCATGAGGGAGAAATCAAACGCTCTGATCGTGTCTACAGCGGGCCCTACGACCTATGCCGATATCCTACGAAAGGTTAAAGGTGATCCGTCCCTGAAAGATCTCGGAGAAAATGTGGCGAAAATAAGACGCACCCAGAACGGTGAAATGCTGTTCGAATTAAAGAAAGACCCGAAGATAAAGAGCTCAGCTTATAAAGAGCTAATTGAGAAATCCCTGGGGGAAACAGCGCAAGTGAAGGCGCTATCTCAAGAGACAGTGATTGAATGCAGGAATCTGGATGAGATCACGACAGAAGATGAATTGAGAGAAGCCCTGTACGAGCAGTTCACTTTGGGAGACGTATCGCTGAATATCCGACTGAGAAAAGCGTTCGGAGACACGCAAACAGCGAAAATAAGACTGCCGACGAACGTAGCAAATAAGCTGCTCGACACTGGAAAAATAAAAGTCGGTTGGACGGTATGCCCCTTGAGAGTTGATCGACAATTAGTAAGATGCTTCAAGTGCATGGATTTCGGCCACCGAGCTAAGAGATGCACGGGTCCCGATAGATCCGACCACTGTATAAGGTGTGGTGATAAGGGGCACTTGGCAAAGGATTGCACCAAACCACCGAGATGCATGCTCTGCCCAACAGACTCTGAAAATGGTCACGCTTCGGGAGGCCCGAGATGTCCGATCTTTAAAAAGGCGATGGCGGCAATGGCAAAATGGAGATAACACAGATAAACCTAAACCACTGTGACACTGCACAACAACTGCTATGGCAGTCTACAGCAGAAACAAAATGCGATGTGGCGATCATAGCTGAACCGTACCAAGTCCCTTCGAGCAATGGAAATTGGCTGGCCGATAAAGCCAACATAGCCGCACTAATGACGATGGGGAGATACCCAATACAAGAAGTGGTATCCACCGCATACGAAGGGTTCGTGATTGCCAAAATTAACGGACTCTTCGTATGCAGTTGTTATGCACCCCCGAGATGGACGATTGAGCAATTTGACAGGATGCTCTTTAATTTGACAGAATAACTCATCGGACGGAATCCCGTTGTTATCGGTGGGGATTTTAATGCTTGGGCAGTGGAGTGGGGGAGCAGACTTACAAATGCAAAGGGATTTAGCTTGCTCGATTCCTTGGAAAAGCTGAATGTAAAACTGATAAATGAAGGATCCACCAGCACCTTCCATAGAAACGGTCGGGAATCCATTATAGATGTCACATTTTGCACCCCGACACTTGCACCAAATATGAACTGGAGAGTCTGCGATAGCTATACTCACAGTGATCACCAAGCGGTTCGCTACACAATCTGCAATAAGAATTCATCAACAAGACGAGGGATGATAGAAGACGGTCGAAAGTGGAAGATAAAATTGTTCGACAAAAATCTCTTTCTGGAAGCACTCCAAATGGAGCGACCTGTCACCAATTTAAATGCAAGCGAATTGACAGAGAGTGTTGTCCGAGCATGTGACATCGCAATGCCACGAAAAATAACGCCAAAAAACGAACGACAATCGGTCTATTGGTGGAATGAAACAATTAACTCTCTCCGGACGAGCTGCCTCCGAGCCAGGAGAAGAATGCAAAGGGCTAAGACTGTAACTGACAGAGCAGAGTGCAGCGTAGCGTTCAGAGAGGCAAGAACCTTACTTAAGCATGAAATCAGTTGCAGTAGACGGAACTGTTTCAAAGAGCTGTGCCGGGACGCAGAAGCGAACCCCTGGGGTAATGCTTATAGAGTGGTGTTGTCAAAACTCAAAGGTCCATCGATACCCAGAGAAGGGTGCCCAAATAAATTGAAGCGTATCATAGAAGTGCTCTTTCCGCAACACGATTCGGTGAGTTGGCCACCTACGCCGTACAATCATGATGAAGCAAACGTAGAGAGGGTGTCAATAGACGAGCTGATAACGGCAGCAAAGAAGCTGAAGGTGAACAAAGCCCCAGGTCCAGATGGAATTCCCAACGTGGCACTCAAAACAGCGGTGCAAGCATACCCCGAAATGTTTAGGGAAACGCTGCAAAAATGCCTGAATGAAGGAAACTTTCCAGATATCTGGAAGAGGCAGAAATTGGTTCTACTGCCAAAACCAGGAAAGCCACCTGGTGAGCCATCCTCTTATAGGCCCATTTGCCTTCTGGACACTCTAGGGAAACTGTTGGAGAGGATCATTCTCAATAGAATAACAAGGTGCACAGAAAGGTAGCACGGTCTCTCGAAGATGCAGTTCGGGTTTCGGAAAGATAGATCCACAGTGGATGCTATCCTGTCAGTCACTGAGACAGCCAGAAAAGCACTGATGAAGAAAAGGTGTGGAGATCGCTACTGTGCAGTGATAACGATCGATGTAAAGAATGCATTCAACAGTGCCAGCTGGGAGCCATCGCCGAGGCGTTGCATAGATTGTTAGTTCCCGACTATGTGTGCAAGATCATGAAAAGTTATTTCCAAAACCGGGTTCTTATCTACGACACAGAGACAGGACGAAAAACGTACAATATCACAGCGGGTGTCCCACAAGGATCCATCCTAGGTCCAACGCTGTGGAACGGGATGTACGACGAAGTGTTAACGCTGAAGCTTCCGCAGGGCGTGAAGATAACTGGCTTCGTAGATGATATTTCGCTGACAGTGATTGGCGAGACAAGAGAGGAAGTTGAAATGTTGGCTACAGAGTCAATTCAAATTGTTGAAGAATGGATGAAGAATGCAAAATTACACATAGCACACCAGAAAACAGAAATGGTGCTGATCAGCAATTGCAGAGTGGTGGATCAAGCAGAAATTATTGTTGGGGATCACAAAATTGCGTCCAAACGAGAGCTGAAATATTTGGGTGTTATCATCGATGCCCGACTTAAATTCAAGAGTCATGTAAAATACGCATGTGAGAAAGCAGCAAGGGTCGTGGCAGGGATGGCAAGAATTATATAATTAATAATGCAGGACCATGTAGCAGTAAGAGGCGCCTTCTTGCCAGTGTATCCACGTCGATACTCCGTCACGTCGGCCCGGTCTGGGTGGCAGCACTCGGAGTGAAACAAAATCGTACTCTGCTAAACAGAACACTTAGAGTAATGGCGATGAGAGTAGCGAGCGCATATCGGACGATATCTGCGGAAGCAGTATACGTCATAGCGGGAATGATTCCCATCGACATCATTCTAGTCGAAGACAGTGTATGCTACAAACAAAAAACGACGAATGTGCAAAGAAACAGAGAAGTGCGGAAAAGAGCAAAATTAGACTCGATTCAGAAGTGGCAGCAGGAATGGAACAACACATCCAACGGTCGATGGACCCATCGATTGATACCGAACATCGCAAATTGGATTGATCGCAAACATGGTGAAGTGAATTTCCACCTAACGCAATTTCTGTCAGGCGTACACGATATCTAAAGTTCTAATGAACCGAATAATGTCGAATTTTTATGAATACACTCTGCATGCATCTCTCTATAGCATGAACTTCTAAAATTGATATTTTTCAAATTTCACTACATTTAAAAAATTGGAAAACATAAGAAAAAACATTTTAAACCGCATTTCGTTTTTCAAACGACCGCAATTTTGTCAAAAAAGATGTTTTTGACTTGTCCGAGGTTCATGCGATAGCGGCATCTTTACTGATTCAGAATCTGTTCGATTTTTTTTTGTTTCAGATAACCAGAAAGGCTGGAATCGTGTACGCCATGGTACACCTTTTTTTTTGAGCCCCTTCACTCTATCAGCTCTTTACTAATATAGTTATAAATATTTTTCTCCGTTCAATTTCTGTTTTATTGTGATGATGAATAGATGATGATAGATGAACAAATAATTATATAATGGATAGTAAAAACATCGTTTGTTTTATTTTTACGGTGCTCGAAAAAACGTCCGACACTCGTGTCTCTACACTAGAATACCCCCTTAATAAATAATGTGATTTAAAAAAATGTAAGAGGTTGTATCTAGGACACGACCGCATATTTTCGATGTAGAACTACGCAATTATATTATGCAATCCACTTGTTTACCCCTTCGGATATTATTTCAGAATGCATCGAATTTTTTGTAATAGATTATGTTCTTCGTTACAAATGAAAATGATGAACGTCCTTTTACGTTTGATATGATGCCTAGGACTACCAAAATGTGTGAACGAAAGAATTGTCAAACGATCATTGCATTTTACAGTTTCCTCTGAAATTATCGCACATCTCATGTTTACGTAGTTCTCGAACCGCGAAGGTTCATTCACCTTCAGTATCTGAAATCAATTTCCAGAGCTTCTCAGTTTTAAAGTATGTTTTAGTGGAACATATTCCGGTCTGCACAACGACAAGCGAGTAAAAAAGAACTCAACACCAAAAAATACCTCCGACTTGTATGTATTGTATTTGAAAAGCGTATTCCCCCAGGTACATGAATTTTGAAGTCCATGTTAGGGAAACACAGCTCAGTGGGAAAAAAATATCCCCGACTTGCATGTTTTGACAAAGCGGATTTCCCAAGGCACATTGATTTTGAAGTCCGTGTTAGGGAAACACAGCTCGGTGGGAACAAAAATACCCTCGACTTGAATGTATATTTGCAAAGCGGATTTCCACAGGTACATCGATTTTGAAGTCTATGTTGGGGAAACCCTAAATCGGGCCAATCAAAACTTGGTAGTTAGCAATTGATGCAAACATCTTTTCGATCTGTTAAAACATGGTCGATTTATAAGCATTCGGAATACGGGTAGGGTCAGCACACAAATCGGCAGAACAAAAGTTTGAGAAAAAAGGAAGTTCTTCCAGTTTTCATGAATTTAAACCGTTTAGAGATTAGCGAATTGTAATGTATAGCATATCAAACATATCTTAGAGAATTTCCGATTCGATTGGTATGCAAATCATGAGAATTCTTTCACAATGAAAATAGATATTAACGGTAACTTTATTTTATAAAAACGTGATCTGTTTTCTGGTTTGGCACCCTTTCTGAAAGATGTAGTTCTACGTCAAACAATTAAACAACCGAAACGCATTTTCCTCGAAAAAATGTTGAACATTCCACCCTTCATTGATAATAGAAGTTTTTTTGGCGTTTCATTTTTATATTTACAAATGCTGAACAGGCAATATTTTTTTTCTCAATTACTTTTACAGCAGTGAAATGTATCGCTTTTATCAGTACAAAAATAACCTAATTTGTAATGAAGATTTGAGATTTATTCAAGTAAGCCTGGAAATTGAATCTGTGTTGATAATTAAAGCTCTGATTGTTCCGATGATCACTGTATGTATATTGTACCAACTTTTTCCACTGGTCTGGTCTGGTTTTTTCCAGTAAAAACATTGGAAAAAACTTACTTGTGGGACAATTGAACGATTAATTTGAAAGGCGATATATTGAACTTCAAGAAAATGCATGTATGTTTGGGATACATTTGTTTCTAGAGCTATTTACGAGATTCTTCTTAAGCTGTCTGTTCGTGGATTATCACATCACTTTTCCACACACAGAATCCGAATTTCGAAAAAAAAAGTACAATCCAAACGATTAAATTTAACTAAGAACAAAATTGTACAAACGCAAAGCGAGCATGGAGACATGATCATTTCTGTTAGCCAATAATTAATATATATTCTTTAACCGTGTCGACTGAATTTTCCAATGCAATGAATTCTTCGTGAAAACAGGTGATTTATTACGCTAATGTGCAATACTACTAACGCCATAAATCTTCCCAATTTTATGTAATCCTCAAAACAATAAATTTTCCCATAGAATTTGTGGGTTTCGGATTCTGACGGATTCACACATAAATTTTCCGCATAAATAGGTCCGCTTCAACCAAAACGGTGAAATGTCACAAGCAATCTCTCACGCAGTATCATTTCAGCATTTCACACACGAGTATCAAACATTCAGTTGTCACGTTGGGAAACGAGTGTATTACCGTCGTATCGAGATGACAGAGATTGATTGATCTGACATTCTAGTGGCTAGTCTTTGTCGGTGTAGATCAACTGCCACCGTCTGCCGGAAAGGGAGAGAGCATATCGTTTTATGCTTTGTTCGTTGTTTGGTTCTGCCGAATGTCTTTGAGTCCTATGCAGTGGAGGAGTCATGATTTGCTCACTTTACGATTAATCTTAGGCAGGACCGAAAAAATCCTACATTAGTGTCATGTAATTTCTATGAATGAAGAACACAATGTACCTTTCATTCAAGCGTACATCTCCTTCTCTTCAGCACAAGAAAGCTTTTCGGTTGATATATGTATATGGCACTAGCATTAAATTTCGAGTTATTTTTACCATACAATGTTTACCATTCTTTTACTACGGTGAAGTGAATTTATAGTGAAAGTAATAACGGCAACCTTCAAGCACGGTGTGTACTCAGAGAATTTACGAGTCACGTTTGATACGATTCAAGAATTTATATTTAGAATGCACTGTACCCAACGTGAGTGTGCTTGTAAATAATGTAACCCATTTCGCGTTATCTATATTTACTCTAGTGTTTGCGGTTTTTGTGAAATGACTTTTCCTTCGAAACTCGTCTTTTTGTGTGCAATGAACTTATGTTACACAGAATCAATCTAATACAGTCAGCAAATGTAAGATTTATTCGATTTCAGATTCGCAGTGGCCACAGTAACTGCTCTTAAAATCTGATTATGCTATCAGTATCCTGCACCACCATAGATGGTGACTTGATGATTGAATTCGTTCCCTTGGTTATTTTAATATTTGCTATCCTCATATTGTTTGCTGAAGTTTTGCAGAAACAGATCTGTCAAATCATCAGCTTGCGACCGAATGAGAATTTCCGTAACAATTATGCGTGTTTGTTTGGTTATTCGGGGTCATCAGGATCCAGGTACAATGGAACTAAACGAGGATTAACGAAAATAATGAAACATTTAGAATGGTTACGACTCGACCATTTCTCTATAGATCGGAAAGATGTTTGCATCAATTGATTGGAAATAGTTCTACGTATCTATCACAATAAAGAAAATTATGTTTTTAGAAATGAACAATTGAGTACATAATTTTAAAATGCCAAGCATTATCTACACACGTCAAATCCTACGTATTTTATTAGATTATTGTGGGCTCTTTAAATTGCATAGACCAAAATAAACGATTAGAGTAGCAACGAAATACAATTTGAATAGATTAACACCACCGTGCAAATCATTCTATTCAAGGGAAATAAGAAAAAAAAAGAAAACGAACCGAAACCCGAAAAACCCGAAAGAAGCGGGGCAATTTAATCCAGCATCAGCAGGGCCCTAAATCTCCGAAGATGAAAAATGAAAATCGACTCTCCTCTCATTGAATTCGTTTGGACTAAGACTACTTCGACACTCGCCGTCAACATGATTTGAATTGACTACAAAATGAATTGACGAGCGTTGAGAGCGAGGATGACTGATGAATTTTTCTAGCAAATGAATACGTGAATACTAATGACTAATGCCTCTTCACTAACTTAACTTCAATACACGCTTCTACTCCCCCTAATACGAATCTCGTTATCCTCGTACACAATCTTATTTTTACGTCCCTATAAAGTTAAACAACAACTTGATTTCTGATGCAAAAAAGTAGTTACACCATTAATGTACGGTTTATTGTTCATCCACCGTGAACTCAAACCAACGAACTTAGGCAGTTATCAGGTATGATATACAGATCCCCGCGTTAGTTTTACTAACCAGCGTGCAAAATAGCGTGCAGTTTGGGAGGAATTCTAAACAAAATTTTAGTTCACTTGTCTCCGAGTTCAATTTTGCGAAAAAAACAATCCGAAAAACGGGTTTATATGAACAAAATTCACAAATTTTCAGTGTTTCTGAACACAACACTGCACGCTATTTTATATGTGTGAGTAATTTTCGCGTACGATACAAACAAATCTAATTCACCTGTAGTATATGTCAAACCACGTTGAACTCAAACATCGAAACATGCATACGTGATACATGAGAGAGAGAAACATGGGGGGAGTCACTTCAATATGCAATGAAGATCATTTGACAGGGAAGAATGAAATGAGATAGTCGAGGTGAAATAACAACTAAACGCCCGAATGACTGTTGAGTCATGTTGACGAAGAAACTGCTGGAAGAAGCAAAAACTCATTTGCATTTGAATACGAAGGGGAATTTCATCATAGTCCTCTGACTATCCTCAGTTGAATATGGTTTTGCCGAGCCCTGAGCATCAGCAATAGGAGCAGTAGAAAATCAGCAACATCAACAGAAACAACATCGTCACCTGTAGCAATCGAGATTCAACTTTACTGTCACAACCTGAACGAGAATACATTGCGTTTGTTTATGCTCCGATCCTGGACAACCGTTTACCAAGCAGAAAGATTTCATTTATCAGTTCTTTTCAGAACTATTTTTCCAAAACAGTTTCCGCTGTGAAATTGCAAGCTCAAGCGTCCAGAAGCATGGTTCCCTTGGAGAACCGTGTTCCACCCGACCAGAGACCCTGCTCTTGTGCTATCGATCCATCACACACGATGATACAATATTGTTCGGGTGAGACACCGCATCGAGTTTCATGTCGTTTACATCGCACACACACATTGATATCTAGTTCAAGCGTTGCCAAGGCTAGATTGAGGTTGTTAAGGAATGTGAAATAATGGTACTAGTGAAACAAAATAGAACGCCATATGGCATCGATTTTCATATCGGTGAAGAGTGCTTGTGTATGAGTGAGTGATTGTTAGTGTTTTGGGCTTATTGGTAACTTTTTCCGATCGATCATTCAATTTTCATTGATTCGTACACGTTCCGACAAAATGCTGTGCAGCCGAAGTAAATTCTGGGACATAACCGGAGTAGGCCTACACCAATAGCTCTCAATTTAAATAGAGGGTGTCCCACATCAAATTGCATCACAAAAAAACGCTATAGAAAATTACCTAGTTGACCGATCCTTTTCAGACTTTTAGACAATAAAATATAACCCTTTAATAAACTTTTGGAATATTTATTCCATTGACCTTCAATATCATAACCGTTTGCTCGCACCTTACGCTTAATTCCACTCAGAAGATTCTGTACAACATCTGGCTGCTGCTTCTTCTGTACGGAAACCCACTTTTTCCTCATGTCTTCCTCAGATTTGACCTCCTTGGGATGCTTCCATAGTGCCTGCTTCATAATAGCCCAGTATTTTTCGATAGGCCTTAGTTCCCGGCGTTGGAGGGGTTCATGTTTTTGGGTACGAAAATGACCCCGTTGGCTTCGAACAACTCCAGGACATCCTTTGAATAGTGGCACGAAACTAGTTCCGACCAGAAGATCGTAGGGCCCTCGTGTTGCTTCAACAGAGGAAACATACACTTCTGTAGACACTCCTTGAGGTTGATCTGCTCGTTAACAGTCCCGGTAGTCACGAACGGCTCACTCCGTTTGCCACATGAGGAGGTCGCTTACCAATGTATTTCTAGGAAAACTTTGAAAGTTTTTGCTTCCTTACTTCCTCCTGAACATCCAACTTGTGCTGGGCGGTGAAGAACAGTAGCTCTACAAGCTGCTGGAAGTTCGGCTTAACGTAAATTTCATCATCCATGATAAGACAATGAGGCTTCGTCAGCATCTGGGTGTACAGTTTCCGGGCCCGTGGCTTTCCCACCGTATTTCTCCGTTAGTTACGATTTGGAGCCTTCTGCACTTTGAACGTACGCAGTCTTTCCCGGTCTTTGGCTCTTTGGACTTGGACAGATTCAACTTTTTGGCCACATCCCTGACCGAAGCATTGGGATTTCACTCAAACGCATCCACGACACGTTTGTAATCCTAATCACTAATAAAACATCCATTCTGATTTTCATTGCATTTTTTTTCATTTGATGCTCAGAGTAACATTCAATTCACGACTCATCGTTGACTGCACGATTCCGAGTTGTTTTCCGATGTGTAAATGAAACAGTCGAAACTATTTCTACCCAAGTTTTCAAGAGAAAATACCCAATGGATAACTTTTTACAGCGTTTTTACGTGATGCATTTTGATGTGGGATACCCTTTATATCAGCGAATATCCATGTATATTTCTATATCTCCTAGCAAAATTACATCTCCAACGCTTCCCAAAAATAATTCAAGAACAAGATATAATCCACAAATTAACTTACATGCCGGGTGTTCGATTCCCGTTCTGGTCGGGGGAATTTTTCGTCAAAGAAATTTCCTCCGACTTGCACTGTGATCACGCGTATTCTAGAGCTTGCCACTCAGAATGCATTCAAGGCGTGTTATTTGGCATAGAAATCTCAACTAAGTACTAATAAAAATGACGCAAGTAATACTACGTTGAGACGGCGAAGTTCCTCTAGAAACGTTAGTGCCATTGAAGAAGAAGAAGAAGAAGCACATTTCGCAGTGTAACAACGGAAAATCTAAATCTAATGTTTTCGCGACATCTATACAAATCGCAATAGAATGAATTTTCACCTTTACTTTTCAACCGATGATCTCAGCTCCCAACATAGAGCTGTTATACTGTGTTGTACTATAACGTCACTTTTAACCCGGAAACAATGCACAAACTCGTGGAAATTTAATGATTGACGATTTCGTTTTCCCATTAGAGAGGCTTTAAACTTTTTCAGTCCATTCGCCTCTAGTCCTGCAAAGGGACCTTGTGGGAAAATTTAACCCTTATTCTCGGTCGACGCTAGGGATTGTTAACCGGTATTACCGGTAATAACGGGTCATTTTTCATTACCGAATTACCAGTAATTTTACAATCAATAATCGGTAATTTCGGTAATTTTCATTTTTATACCATAAAAAATATTTGCTTTTAAGGGGATAGTACACTATGGAAACTTGAAAAAATTGAATAAATAAAATAAAACTGTGATATCAGATCAATCATAGTAATTTATTTTCTCGTTGAAAAAAAAACGCGAAAGTCACATACTTTTTGTGTTGTTCATTGTGTAATGCCTTAATGCCGCTTTAAAATATTACTCGAGAATCAAAATAAGATCGGAATAACACAACTGGCAGTGTTGCGCCGATTCTACGACCTCCGAGCTTCACTTCAAAAATCGTTGCTTGATCTGAAGACGAGACACAGGATAAGCTTCAGCGATGAAGAACTGACAGCGACAAAGGAATTGGTTGATGCCCTCGAACCTGTTTTCGTCGCTGTTGAACTGCTATGCCGGAAGAACTGCACCCTTTATGAAGCTGATGTCGGATTGCAATTTATGTTAGAACAGCTATCGGAGCAATCTTCAAAAATTTCGAAGCAGCTGCTTGAAGCCCTGATTGAAAGGATTGCAGAAAAATGATTCGAATATGCAGATTTGTTCGCGTATCTGAATAATCATTCTGCTCGTGGTCGTGACATAATTAATGATGACTTCGGCGTCTTCTATCAAACGCCACGGATTGCATTGATCAAGCTGGTATTTGAAACATTCGGGACTTGATGAAATTTGATGATTATGGTATTGATTCAGTAACTGGACAGCAGGAAGGAATAAATCAACTGAACGGTGCAAAACCTGCAGAATAGTTGAGCATCAAAGAAAAATTTGAACGACAATTCCTCTTCTGAAAATTTCGTTAATGAGAACCGATCTAAATCAGAAGACAACAAAATTAACATTATTCGTGTCCCTAAGTATTAATTTAACCACAAACTAAGTAGCCAAAACTTGCAAAATGTTCTCTTATAAACTAATCATTATCAATAGAAGCCGTTTCTTCAAGAAAATGCTTTATTTCAAAGTGATCTTTTAACGGTAGTTACCGGTTTCACCGGTAATTAAATTTTCATTACCGAATAACCGGTTATTGCAATTTTGGCACGGTAATACAATCCCTAGTCGACGCTCGTCGGTAAACGATGTTCATTCAACAATCAGTCGATCGGAAAATTAGCAATCACTACTATGTCAAAAACAGTCACAATTTCACACAAACTCTTCCCCGGCAAACAAAAATAATAAAATTAATTTGATTTTTATTATTTCAGATTCACTTTAGAATGCATCGAGTTATTTCATTGAATTGTATTGAATAAAACTCTTTAGTGAACGATTCGGTGGACTTAAAAAACGTTATGTTTCTTCTGGAATGGATTTATTTTTACTCTCCTTATTGCCAACAAACTCATTGTATCTTCTCTTCCAGGCACATTAAATGCAGACACGGGGGATTTTCAACGAACGATTGAAATTTAATTGATTTTGCTGACTGCAGAATTACACAGAGGTTGGGCTTGCGATGCAATATTTCGTTCCACCTCAGGCTTCCATTCCAGTTGATCAAATTACCAGCAGCAACAGGATAGGAAAGGATAGATATTTTCTTTCTTTCTTTATTAAAGATATTTTCAGCCAAAGGCTGGTTCATCTCTAAATGAAAGGATAGATGCACGGTGGTTAGCCACAGTTGTTTTCGCTGTAGTATTGATGTATTGTATTCAAATGATGATGTATTCAAATTGTATTCCGCTCTTACTCTAGTTGTCAATTATCGTCGTTACGATTTGTGGAACAAAGGTTAGGCCAATCAAATCGAGGGAGTTAGCTCGTTCAGATAATGTTTGTCCTTCAATTATTATGATAGATGAATAGAAATATTTACAACCAATTAATGCAAAAATCTTTGCGATCTATTGGTCGAAATCTTTCATTATTTCATTATTTCAGTGTTTAGATTTTCATTTTACCCATTTATATTCCCGTTAGACTCAGTCCGACGTCAAAATAACAAAAGTAACACAAACAATATCTGTCAAATGTACACCCTGACCAACTTGAAAAAGACCACCTGCTGAAAAAAACATGGTTTTGAGAAAAACGCGTTTGAAATTTTGTACAACAATACAATATCCCTTGAGGTGACCTCATACTTTTGGCTATAACTTTCAAACGAAATCAAATATCGAAAAACCGATTTAGGACAACATTTATGAGATCATAAGCCTCCCAAATGTACATCGGCTGATTTACATGTCAAATATTGGCAACCTTGCCAATTCGGCTAATAACCTGGAAAATTCGTGTTGGAATACTATATACCAAATGCTGCTGAACGAATTTCTCGATTTTTTTTCCATGCTTCCGAAATTGCGACCTTGAGCTCTTCAATCGTGGTGTACCGTCCTTGAGGATTCGTCAAAGAATTGAGCACTACTTGATAGGATCGTCCAATCCGATGAGAAATTTCTCTGATACCAACATTTTCTCGATGAAATGCATCCATTTGTCTTTCTTTTCTCTCCGTGAGGATTTTTCCCTTCGGAATTTTCCAGATTTATTGATCAAAACAACTAAAACAACTAAAACTAAAACAAATACCCCCTCTCACGCGCTTCCAACGCGCGTGCTAGTATCAGGACATTCCCTACTCCATTCTGCAGAACGACGAGCCTGTCGCTGACGCTCCCAATGCAGGAAGTTCTGGTACATCGCAGGGTGCCATCAGGAAAAGAAAAATTACTTTTTTTCCATCACTCCCCAGAAAGAAAACCGATACTTCCCAAGTTGGAATGAAAACTCGAATCGAACGTGCTGAGAATAGACCGAAGCAAGTACTTCCTGGTTTAAGCGGTTCTTCTACGCACCAGGGGTCCTCAGCACTTCCCGGAGCAGCACCCAACACGTCTGCTCCTTTTTCGCGGTCGAGGCAACAGCCACAATCTGGCTTGCTTGCGCTTTCTGACCTGGTGGACAACATTCTGTTTATTTGTTTATTTGTTTATTTGTTTAGATATAACATTCATCTGACAAAATCGTCTTAATGAACAAAAATTAGTATAATAGTCGAACAAAAACATAACATTAAAACATAACATTAAACACATCGGGTTTATATTTAAATGCTTTAAATATAAACGACCCTTTTAAAAGCATAGTATTATGTTTGCTTCCGATTGTGAGAACATTTTTGAAAGAAAAATGTGGTTTTTTGGCAGCGTTCATTTCCCTCGATGCCTGATTCAGTGCAAGAGGTCAAGGATTTGACCACTGTAATACAGTGGAGTTGCAGAAGCATTATTCCTAAACTAGATCAGTTTAAATTTTTAGTTCACAGCTCTAACTGTGATGTATTTTCTCTCTGTGAAACATGGCTTTCTTCAGCCGATGAGCTGAATTTCCACGATTTCAACATTATTCGCCTCGATCGAAATGACTCGTTTGGTGGCGTACTATTGGGGATTAAAAAATGTCATTCCTTCTATAGAGTCACTCTCCCATCGATGACAGGCATTGAAGTTGTTGCTTGCCAGACACAAATCAATGGCAAAGACCTCTGCATTGCTTCGATATATATCCCTCCCAGAACTACGGTAGTCCGCCATCAGTTCTTTGATACTATCGAGGCAATGCCGGAGCCGCGGGTAATCTTAGGTGATTTTAACTCCCATGGAACAGCATGGGGATCACTCTACGATGACAACCGTGCCACTTTGATTTATGATCTGTGCGACAACTTCAAATTGACAGTTTTGAATACTGGGGAAGCAACCAGAATAGCCAACCCTCCTGCACGGGCAAGCATGCTAGACATATCTCTATGCTCTTCTTCGTTATCCCTGGATTGCATGTGGAAGGTAATCCAAGATCCCCACGGTAGTGATCACCTACCAATTATTTTATCGATCGCTAATGAATCAAGCTCTCGTGAGTCAGTCAATATTTCGTATGACCTCACGAAGAATATTGACCGGAGAACATTTGCGGAAATAATATCTGAAGCAATTGTTTCAATGCATGAACTTCCACCACTCGAAGAGTATAACTTTATATCGAGTTTGATTTACGAAAGCGCACTTCAAGCTCAAAAGAAACGTGTACCGGCTACCACTTTCCGACGTCGTCCTCCGTCACTTTGGTGGGACAAGGAGTGTTCAAAGGTCTACCTTGAAAAATCATCCGCTTTCAAAAAATTCAGGAAAACTGGATTAGTGGAATGGTTTCTAAAGTACCAAGCTCTAGAAGCCAAACTAAAAGGTTTGATTAAAGCAAAAAAGCGTGGATATTGGCGAAAGTTCGTCAATGGTTTGTCAAGGGAGACCGCTATGAGCACTCTTTGGAATACGGCTAGGAGAATGCCTGGCTGGAACCATACAAATGAAAGTGAGGAATACTCTGACCGTTGGATTTTCAAATTTGCAAGGAAGGTTTGCCCCGACACCGTTCCTGCACAAAACGTCATACGCGACATTCCACTTCAAAGCGATTATGAGAATTTTTCGATGGTGGAATTCTCAATTGCCCTTCTCTCATGTAACAATTCAGCTCCGGGGTTGGACCAGATTAAATTCAACTTGTTGAAGAATCTTCCCGACTTGGCAAAACAGCGTTTGCTGAACTTGTTCAACAAGTTTCTGAAGCTGAATATTGTCCAGCATGACTGGAGACAAGTGAGAGTGATAGCCATACGGAAACCCAACAAGCCGGCTTGCGATCACAACTCGTATAGGCCGATTGCAATGTTATCCTGTATTCGTAAATTGTTAGAGAAAATGATTCTTCTTCGTTTGGACAAGTGGGTCGAAACGAACAATTTGCTGTCAAATACGCAGTTTGGCTTCCGCCGAGGTAGAGGGACAAATGATTGTCTCGCGCTGCTATCTTCTGAAATCCAAATCGCATTTGCTCGCAAAGAACAAATGGCTTCCGTTTTTCTCGATATCAAAGGGGCATTTGATTCAGTTTCCATGGAAATTCTCTCAGAGAAGCTTCATAATCGTGGACTTTCACCAATTCTTAACAATTTCCTGTACAATTTACTGTCAGAAAAGCACATGATTTTCTCTCATGGCAGCTCGAAATCTTCTCGTTACAGTTTTATGGGCCTACCACAAGGCTCCTGCCTAAGCCCCCTCTTGTACAGTTTTTACGTCAATGATATGGATGATTGTCTAACTAGAGACTGCACGCTGAGACAACTTGCAGACGATGGAGTTATTTCCATCACGGGTACTAATCCCGTCGTTCTGCAAAAGTCGTTGCAAGGTACCCTGAACAACCTGTTCACGTGGGCCCTCAAGCTGGGTATCGAATTCTCTACGGAGAAAACTGAAATGGTCGTTTTTTCTAGGAAGCACGAACCCGCCCAATTCCAGCATCACCTATCCGGCAAAACGATCCAACACTCTATGTTTTTCAAATACCTGGGTGTATATTTTGATTCTAAGTGTACCTGGGGGAGACATATTGCGTATTTGAAACAGAAATGCCAGCAAAGAATCAATTTTCTCCAAACAATTACCGGAACATGGTGGGGTGCCCATCCAGGAGACCTCATTCAGTTGTACAAAACAACGATATTATCAGTGTTAGAATATGGCAGTTTTTGCTTCCGATCAGCTGCCAGGATTCATATTCTCAAGCTGGAGAGAATACAATATCGTTGCTTGCGTATAGCCATGGGCATTCGACACATACGATGAGTCTCGAAGTTTTGGCAGGAGTACCCTGCCAAACTGTACTCTTCGGTTCACAGAATTATCCTACAGATTTCTCATCCGTTGCAAGATCATGAATCCATTGGTAATTGATAACTTCGAAAATCTACTCCAACTGACTCCTCAGTCAAGTTTCATGTCTTTATACCATGAGTACCTTACACACAACGTGCTCCCTTCACCAGGCATCTCCAACCAAGTTTGCTTCCCATACTTCTGCAATTCCTCTGTCACTTTTGATCTGTCCATGCGACAAAAAATCCATGGAATCCCAGATCACCTACGCTCCGATTCTATTCCGCCGATATTTTCGGCAGAATATGGGAAAGTTGGATCTGATAAAATGTTCTTTACTGACGGTTCATTCATTAACGGGTCCACTGGCTTCGGCATCTTCAATGAAAATTCCAGTGCCTCTTTCAAACTCAAAGATCCTTGTTCCGTGTATGTCGCTGAACTGGGTGCGATATATTACGCATTAGGGATCATTGAAACATTGCCCATCGACCACTATTTTATTTTTTCAGACAGTCTCAGCTCAATAGAGGCAATCCGCTCAATGAAAGTTGATAAACGCTCATCTTATTTCCTAACAAGAATAAGACAACTATTGAGTGTTTTGGTCGAACAATTATTCAAGATTACCTTAGCATGGGTTCCCTCTCATTGCTCGATTCCGGGGAATGAGAAAGCGGACTCGCTAGCTAAGGTGGGCGCTTTAGAAGGCACACTTTTTGAAAGGCAAATTGCTTATAATGAATTTTTCCACATTCCTCGTCAGTATACGCTCGTAAGCTGGCAGCGCATGTGGAGTGGTGATGAGTTCGGTCGTTGGTTACACACGATTATCCCTAAGGTCTCGACGAGTGCATGGTTTAAGGGATTGAATGTAGGTCGTGATTTCATTCGCGTGATATCTCGGCTTATGTCCAATCACTACAACCTAAACGCGCATCTCTATCGCATTGGGCTCGCAGCAAACAATCTTTGTGATTGTGGCGATGGCTACCACGACATCGAGCATGTTGTCTGGTCGTGTATCCGGTTCCATGCTGCTCGCTCTCAGTTCTCTAGAGCACTGAGAGCACAAGGCAGACAATCGGATATCCCCGTCCGGGATATCTTAGGTAGCCGGGATCCTGATCTTCTGCTTCATCTATACCTGTTCCTCAGAAACGCCGATGTCAACGTTTAATGATGTTTCCTTCGTTGTGTCCCTGTTTCGTATCCCTCCTATCCGATCGATAAACTTTTACTTAGTCGCGGCAATACATACACACACTCTTTACAGATACACGGGCCAAAGGTTGTGCAGTCCACTGATCATTCAACAAGAGCCAAAGGTTGTACCGCTCATGACAACTCTAAACGAGCTGATGATTGCGCCGGCTAGTGACCATTCTATCCTGGATTCCTCGAGTCGAGAAAGACGCACCACGCTAGATATGGGGTACAGACTAGGGGGGCGTTGCTGATTAATGGTCAGCTGCATCCTAATAGGAGGTATCCCGTGTCGGGCACACGTACAGAGCATCGAAGACTGCGACATACCAATTATGAGAACACATGTAATACTAACCTCGAGTCAACCGCGAGTAATCGGTTACATATTACTAATATAGTCTAAGCCAGTCTTGTTAATGGTTACCATCGTATCACTAATTATGGAGACGTATGTGCTGTGTCATTAATGAACATCATAACATGAACAGTCAAAGTACCGTCGACCTAAAAATGTCATATGACATTTCGGTTTTTTTCCGTCTTATTCATTAGCTGTTCATCGTCCCGTAATTAAACAACAGTGTTCACGGGGAACGCTCACCGCTTGAAACGTTCATTCAACACATTCGCACTTGATAGGGAATAGTTTGTCGGTTGCTTTGATCTGAACACTCCATCTAAAAATCATCCATCGTGTATGGATGTGTGAGTGAAAAGGTGGATGTATATGTGCAGCTACGCTTGAATGCAGAATAAAGAGAGAAAAAGAATGCATACCACTGAATTTTTAATGTCAAATGACATTAAAACTACAGTCAAAGTAGCCGGAATTAAAAGATGGTTATAAGCACGAATGGTAGAATGGAAATAGCATATTTTCACCGCTCTTCTGGGTACGTTCGACAGAAAGAGAGAATATATAAACGTTCGGTTGATTGTCGTGTTTGCGGCTGTGCGTTTATTTCAGAGGTGACTGTTGGAACTGAGTAAGGCTTTCTTGGTCACATTCACAATACATATTGAGCTGTGACTCTCGTGCAAGAGCAGTATGTGATGGTTGAGAGAAATATCGACCGTTTACAACACTGGTCTAAGCAAACATTGTCAAAATATTGAACTCCCGGCCCCGTTAGGCTGACGCCATATGAGCCTTAATAAAATATATATTTTGGATAAAAAAAAAAACTAAAACAACGGAAAAATGTAACTGGTCTTATAGAAACATGACACTTGAAAAATACAAAACCTTTGGTTTACGCTCAGCGCTTGCACACACACAAATGAAAATCATGCAGTGTATGGTAGTCACCAATACCAATACACTAAAATATAAATTGAAGCATTGTTTGTTTACAAAGGCACAAAGTCATCTGGTCTTATAGAAGTTGGACAGAGTGTATAAGAGAAGGTTAGAAGCCGGATTCGAACTAGAGGTGAATATTAAACAAAACAGATCTGTTTCTAATTTGGTACAAGTGTTTTTTTGACGTAGAACTACGTCTTTCATTAAGGGTGCCAAATCAGAAAACAGGTCACGTTTTTATGAAATAAAGTTAACGTTAATAACTATTTTTGCCGCGAACGGATTTTGGCGATTTACATACTAAACGAATCGGAAATTCCGTAAGATTTGTTTAATATGCCATACAATAGAATCCCCTGGTTAGTAAATGGTTAAAATTCATGAAAACTTTAAGTGTTTCTATTTTCCCATACATTTGTGCTGTCCATTTGAGTGCTTTCCCGAACAGAGCTATCAATAACGAGTAACTTATCGACGACCAACGGAAGGGAAATCGTAGGATTTAAAGTCTCCGTGAACAAATGAAAAGAAGAAGAATGAAGGGGAATACTTGCCTAGAGTATAAACAGTGGATCTCGCTGAGGCAAACTTTCATTCGGCATCGGACTGTTGAGTAATCCAGTTCACTTTGCTTTCGCTGCGCTTCGATCTAAGATTGGACCCCACCAGTTGTAATCCAACTTGGAAATCGTCGTTAGGTTTTTCTGTTCGTTTTTCGCGTTATTCGTATCGTGTGTTCTTCTTTCCGCGTCATAAATTGGACGCATCGCGTAGTGTGCGATGAGCAAGAAGAAAAGGAAGGCAGGCTCGAGTCCTGCAATAAACGAACGCATTGCCAGGGGCAATAACATTTCGAGGTAAGCGTCATCTAATAATGCACGCGATGTTGGTGCAGTGAAAAGCGCTCGCACTGAACCGAGCCTTCGCGAATGTGACAACGCACCGAACAGCAGCGAAGTAGGTGATTTCGGCGCGTCGGTCGAAAATGTAAACGTCCAGGCAGCAACCAAAATCAAGCTCCCCCCGCTGTTGATGAAAGCGGTCGCTCTTGACAAACTCATCAGCGAATTCGCATCGATGTATGTTACAGCAGAGTACAAGCTGTGTGGCATAATTCAGTCTTTTTCCAAGCAGTTCTTCTTCTTCTTCAATGGCACTATCGTTCCTAGAGGAACTTCGCCGTCTCAACGTAGTATTACTTGCGTCATTTTTATTTTTACTTAGTTGAGATTTCTATGCCAAATAACACGCCTTGAATGCATTCTGAGTGGCAAGCTCTAGAATACGCGTGATCACAGTGCAAGTCGGAGGAAATTTCTTTGACGAAAAATTCCCCCGACCAGAACGGGAATCGAACCCGAACACCCGGCATGTTAGTTATGACGCTAACCACTCGGCCAAGGGAGCACCAAGCAGTTAACATTGTTTATTTTCCGTCTTCATAAGAGCTTCGTTGGTGCCTTTGAGAATGCATCAATGCATTAAAATGACGTTATGGCGAAGTAGACGTTAAGGTTGTGCATCAAAAAATTATTTGGGAATACCAAGCATCTTGAATGTCTGAATGTTATAAGTTATTTTGGTTCGCGTGCCAGTCGCAAAACTGCCTTCAACTAGGATTGCATTTGCGCTAATATTGATTATAATGAAGCATTGCTACTGTTTTCGAGGTTGTTATTAACAAAAAGTGTTTATTTCTCTTGTTTAGTCATCAAGAAAGTAAATGTTCTGTTCTGGAATTTTGTATGTGATTAGGTTTTGCTTGCCAGTAGCAAAACTTCCTCCACTAAGAGTGACAGCTGCGCTTCTCTCGAGCATGAGAAAGTAATGCAACCCTTTTCGAGGCAAGTAATATTAACAGAAGCGTTTCTTTTGAGAATAGCGCAAAATGATGAGAAATGTTTATATTGCTAGTAGTTTCAAGCCACCAATGTATGGCTCTGTATGCATGCTATGGTGAACGCTTGTTTGGCGCTTGGTTTACGCTTAGTTTGTACGAACGATATCTAGAGGTGCGATTCCTTTGAGGCAATACTAAGTAACATGTAGCATGATATTTGATACTTGCAAGTGTTGTCATTGTTGTTGTTTACATGCGGTGCCAAAGATATATTGAAATAGTTTTTAGGATATGGAATAATGGTGCTGGTGCAACATGTATATAATCGACTGTAGCCGAGTCTATGTCAATTTCGAAAAAGGCCACCGGAATAGCCTTCGAGGTAAATTTTCAATGCATTGACATGAAATAAATTGCGACATACGAGTGTTTTGCGAGTGCAAGAATGAATCATCAATCAATTATCGTCAACTGATTCTACAATGAAAAAATCATTTCAGAGATTATTCTACTAAGCAGTTGTTTCTAAACTTTCACAGCATTATAGAATAATATCCGAAGGTATAACCAAGCGACTTATATAAAATAACAGCGTAGTTCTACGCCAACAATGCGGTCGTATCTTGGACACAATCTCCTATAATTTTTTCATACAAGTGCTTCCATTGATGAAACAATTTTTATGGTGGTTAGTGCTTATCCGGTAACGGAACCGTCTAATGCTGAACCTTAAAAACCCCATTGGTTGTACCGCATAATTGTACACCATTCGATGGTTCTTCGCCTGCCAAATCGTACGCTTACCTGTCGATGGCGGTTCATTATCTGCCAGAAAATAGCGACGTCACATTCGCATCATCCACATCAAATTGTCCTGAACTGCCAGCAACCTTTCAGCCGTTGGGGGTCAAATCAAAAATAAATATCGGATCGTTCCATCGTACAACGTTGTCTATATTTAGTAACACATCTGTTTCCCTTGGACGCGCCTAGGTCACTTTCTTCAGTCGGTTAGCGTTTATTTCGTGACACCGATGGTTTAAATCTAATCTGGGTTGATGTGGTTTCCGAGCTACGACACTTTTATTTACCTGAGGGACGGATTTCGTTCCGTTTGATGATATGAGGCAAAATTCTGGAGAATCAATCGATGCATCAGTTGTCGTCTTATCGGGTAATGATGTCTTCATTTACCCCGTCTATTGACATTGAATGACACAGATTACCGTTTCGTTAATCCCTCATCAAACTTCAATCAAATACTCAATATTTTGGATAGCCCTTTCAATTGAGGAAATGTACAAAGAAATGCTTCGAATGCTCATTCCATTTGTCTGAAATCTATTTATAGCTCTTTATTACCCTCTACAGGATTTACTATCGCTTCCTTTCTATCGCTCGAAAATTTCTCTTTAATAATAGGATATTAATTTTCCAGAGAATAATATTCGGCGGCAACTGACCAAACAACAGTGTGTGTCAAGTTTACGATCCTTGAAACCTACATTTCCGTACCGGCTGGAGGAAATCAAATTATAGAGGACCCATCACTCCCCCACACACACATAGCTCCTATCATTCACTCACGGCTGGCCGACAACAGCCGGCGTGCTTCCGGAATGATCCCACGGCCTTAAGTGTAAGAAGGAAAAGAATAAATATTTCAGAAAGTAAACCCAAACTGTATCTAAACATTTTTCTTTGGTCTTTACTTTCCCTGTTCGACGTTCAGACGATTCGAAATTGCCACGCGACAGAAGGACTATCGAATTTCGGTGGAAAATGGAAACCGAAATAAATTATATGCCGGAGTTCAAGGTGTATGTTTGCTTGGAATCTATGTTCTATAAAATTCAAATCAAATTTAATTACACTTTGCCCTCGAAACACGTCTAATCTTATGTGGCCGTTGTGTTATGTTATTCGCTTTCACCCGGTGTGTTTGTTATACATAATTCATACTTCGTGTTAAAAATAATACAAATAGTCTGAGAAGCATTCGGCGGATAGACATTAATTCCCGAAACACCTCTCACTTACGCTTTCAACGGCGAACCGTTTATTAACGCAAACTTATTTTGGCTTGGTTAGCAAATCGGAAGCGCACATCAGCACCCTTGTTTAGCATGACCGATAGCCTAATCAACATATTATGGCACCTTTTGCGGTCGCAAGCTACCAAATTAGGAGCAGCCTAATCGTGTGTTCATATATTTTCTCCGAGGTAATTACCCAAAGGGAACATTGTAATGGCAAACAATAAAGACTACGCAACACATGGATAATAAATTCCACTGGCAGTAAAGGCATCCTTTTTTTATTAACCTACAAATGTCATCTAACGGTGACCTAATTCTACCCCCGAACTAGTTCGGTAGGATATAATACTAACCGCTCGATGAGAAGGACATAACAATTAACGCTGCCGCGTCGTCTCGCCTACAACTCAGCACGCAACATTCGGCCGTCTGTCCTGTCCCCCTTCTGCCGTCGACGGTTACACTGTGGAACAAAGGACTCCCCTATTGGAGACCGGAACCAGTTTGGAAACGTCATGTATCAAACACTTCCCATTGTAGTCAAAACGTAACAAATTGCCTTACCTCTTGTGCAGACAAGGAGGTGAGCATTTTAAGTATTACGCACCCAGAATTTGGTTTGCGTGTTCGGGCTGAATTTGGTCGAGAGTTGGAACGCGCTCAAATAGGATGGTTTTTTAATTGAATCTTTTTAGTATGAATATTAATGAATCGTATCGAGTTAGACGAAGAAGATTTTCTTTCAATTTGAAAAAGGTTACAACTTACAACATACCTTAAATCAATTGAGAGATCTTATCACGCCATGAACACGAAACATGATGTGACTTTTCATGAAGTTAAATACCAATGACCAAACAAGTCCAGAGTCTGGTGGATATGAATGTGTCCGTGTTTGTATGAAGTACACGAGTGCACGTTTGAGGGATGTTATGTACGCTTTGCTTACAGTATACGGAAGAGGGCATGTTTCTCGACTATATAATTTTCATTTTCAACTATTGATGCTCGATAATTACAAGTTACTTCCATCGACATACTCTCACGTTTGTGTATTCCCAGGTATATTTGTGATGACAACGCAGTTTGGGGCGTTGCTGGGATCTCGTTAACGTAAAATGACGTTTTTTGAGGGGTGCCGATAGAAAATAGTTATTGTGATTCATTTGATTATGTCGTGCATTTGATTGTTGTGAGTCAAACGAAAAAATGATTCGAACTGAGTGCTTTATCGTGTAATCCTTTTGGTAGTTTAGTCTGTTGCGTGGAATGGAACGTAGAACTGGCTTTTCAATCGTTTGTGAATAAAATAACCATTTTTTTTATGTATCTCATCAAATATTTTTAATAAATATAATTGAACCCAATTTTTATTATTACTCATACGTGCACACTTACGATGCTTTCAATATTGAGCTCCTCTTTTCTCTTTAAAATATTCAGCAAGATGCAAAATTTGCGAGGCTGTTTTTTTCGACACACATACATACTTTATTTGTGAATACGAAACTGGGAGAAACTACATGTGTTCATGATACAAATGAAGGATTACATTTTAAGAAGTAATGAGAAGATTTCCACCTGAAAACAATTTAATTAAGTTTTGCGTATAGAATGAATATTCTTAATAGAATATCATGTTTTCTGTAAGGAATATTGAACAGATTTTTTAACGTAGAACTACGTCTTTCATTAAGGGTGCCAAATTAGAAAACAGGTCACGTTTTTATGAAATAAAGTTAACGTTAATAACCATTTTTTTATGCAACGGATTTACGCGATTTTTTGTACTGCGTATTTATTTATTTTTTTCATTATTATATTTTTTGATGGAAAAATAGTTTGAAGATATTTATCGATACACCTTAGTATGTGTACCCCAATGTACTTTCAGTATTTTTCATATTGACGTGGGACTACGTCTAACCGGAATATATGGATGGTAAAATGAAAACCTAAACACAGAACATGCAGGAAAAAATGAAAGATTTCGAATGCTTATAGCTCGAACATTTCGTACTGGATAGGAGAGGTGCTTGCATCACTTGATAGGGAATATTTCTACGCATCTATCGCAACAAACAAAATGTTGTTTTTCATTAGATAAACAATTGAATAACTGTAAAATATTAGGCGTTATCTAAACGCCCTAACTGCATCGTTTTGATTGACCCGACTTACGGTTTCCCTAACACAGCCATCAAAACCAAGCAGCCTTGGGGAAATCGGCATTGCAAATACATGAAAGTAGGGGGACTTTTGTTCTCATCGAAAAATGTTCCCTAACACAGACTTTAAAACCAAGCAGCGAAATCGGCATTGCAAACACACGAAAGAGCCTAGATGCGAGTGAACTGAAAAGTTTAAACCCTCTTAAAGTCAAAAAGAAGAAGAAGAACACACGAAAGTAGGGGGAGCTTTTGTTCCCACCGAAATGTGTTCCCTAATAGAGATTTCTAAACCAAGGTGCCTGGAGAAATCGGTATTTCAAATTCATGCAAGTCGGGGGTATTTTTGTTCCGACTGGAATGTGTTTCCCTAACACAGCCTTCAAATCCATGGAGCGTGGGGAAATCGGCATTGCGAATTCATACAAATCGAGGGTATTTTTGTTCCGATTGAAATGTGTTTCCCTAACACAGACTTCAAAACCGTGGTTTCTGGGGAAATCGGCTCTGCAAATAAATGCAAACTGCGAGTACTTTTGTCCTCGCTTGCCTTTGTGCAGAGTGGAATATGTCTGTGCTTACATGATCTTCTAAACTTAGGAACCTGGGAAAATCGTGCAGACACTAGAAGCGAATGAACTTCCCAGTTTCAAGCAAATTCGAGATTCGAGAAGTATGTACACTTTTGGGATGTAAACTTCAGAGGGAAATGTAAAATAAAATAATCGTTTGATAATTTTTTTTTGTCTTTATTGGAAAGATTTTCAGCCTTAGGCTGGTTCATCAAACGTTTGATAATTCTTCCGTACATATATTTTGTTCTAGTCATCATACTAAACGTAAAAGGTCCGTCATTAAATTTACTTGTAACGAAGAACAATCAATCACAATAAATGAATTGACTTTACACGGCATTTGTTCATTTTTTTCACTCACAGAGCAAATATATTGAACTCAATTGAATTTGGAAACTGTTTC
The DNA here is from genome assembly GCF_029784135.1 of Toxorhynchites rutilus septentrionalis. Taxonomy (NCBI): domain Eukaryota; kingdom Metazoa; phylum Arthropoda; class Insecta; order Diptera; family Culicidae; genus Toxorhynchites; species Toxorhynchites rutilus. The sequence goes on from NC_073745.1 coordinate 155,542,066, forward strand.
ATTCAATCAAGAATTTAATCAATACAAACGAATGATTGCTAAGCTAAGGTAGTTCCACGTCAACCTTGCGGTTATATCATAGATATAACCCACTCATTTTTTTTTTGTCTCAAAGCTATTGAGAATGACGTGAAAAAAACCAAAAGGTACATTTTTCACCATAGATCCTATGGTGTACCATATAAGGACTCAAATATATGTTACTACTGTCAAAATATTTTATTTAGTACCCTATACAATATTTTCCATACAGCTGGTGATTTGGTTTGGGGGCACTTTTTACTCCCTTACCCAGTCAGACTGTTTGGAAATATAAAAAAAAAATTTTTTTGTACCACGCAACACTGGAAAAAAAATCTGAAAAAACACACATATCTAGAAAAGTCGTAGAAACACATTTAAATATAAATTAGAGTAGTACTGAATCTTTAATTCAAAAAAGAAAAAAAAACAAAATTTCAATATTTTTTTAGTACTAAAATTTTTGATGACATTTATTTTTGATATTTTTTATCGATACACCGTAGTAAGATGCACATTCAGTATTTTTTTCAAATTTTTATCTCGAAGCTTTTGAGGATGGCGTGAAATAAACGAAAAAGTATGCTTTTCACTATAGATCCTATGTTAAACCACAAAGGGGTTCAAATAAACCGTCAAAATTTCTTATTTAATATCCTATACAATATTTGCCATAAAACTGGTGACTTGGTTTGGGGGCACTTTTCATTCCCTTACCTGGCCAGGCCCTTTACCCAGCATTTTTTTTGTTAGAACACAAACAGTGAAGATTGTAAAACAAGTGAACAATTTAGCGTATAAAGTAGGTACAGTTTTAGATTTAACTCCTTGCTTGCGCTGTGGGGGAAGAGGAAAAACAACATGTTTGTACACAATTCGGCTTTAGCCTCCATGGTAGAGATGGGCAAACCGTTCATGAACGGTATGAAATAACTAGTTCGCCAAAAAGATTGAACGAATGGTTTGTTTGGGAAGGAATGATGTGCAGCTGAACTGAATATATGTAGAAAGCAGATTGCGTTGGAGTGCTCCCGTGATAGAGTGGTAGGCGTCACACCTAACATACCGGGGGTACGGGTTTGATTCCCGTTCTGATCGGGGAAATTTTTCGGCAAAGAAATTTCCTCCCTCCCACGCCCACTGTGGTCACGCGTATTCTAGAGCTTGCCACTCAGAATGCATTCAAGGCGTGTTATCTGGCATAGAAATCTCAACTAATTACTAATAAAAGAAGTAATACTACTCGTATGTTGAGACAGTGAAGTTTCTCTAGGAACATTAGAGTCATTTAAGAAGAAAAAGAAGAACAATATTGCGTTGGACGGAATGTATAAATATAATGAAAACGTATGGAGAAAACTAAAAAACACAACGATTTTGTGACTCATAAGCAAAGTACATGTAACGCGTGGCTTATTTTGTTAATGTATGCTCAGTTTTGTATTTAAAATTTGGATTGGTTTCTTCATCGCAATTGAATTTGATTCACGGAAAAACTGTAAATTTTCCATTTAAGGCATTTATTTCAATTAAATTGTAATATTCATATATTTTTTGTTTATCAGAAAAAAATCCGATGTAAATTAAGATAATTCATTACTAAACAAACAAATAATCTTCTACTGAGAAAGAAATTTAAAAAATCTGTTTTTGCTGCTTCAATTCATTGTTTGATGTGATATCCTGATAACCAGTCTTCCGAAAATCACTTACACATGTCCACGCGATGTGAAAAATTCCATGTTTGTGTTTTTTTTAAAATAAAACGATTATTTTATTTTACATTTCCCTCTGAAGTTTACATCCCAAAAGTGTACATACTTCTCGAATCTCGAATTTGCTTGAAACTGGGAAGTTCATTCGCTTCTAGTGTCTGCACGATTTTCCCAGGTTCCTAAGTTTAGAAGATCATGTAAGCACAGACATATTTTTTTTTTATCCCATTTATTTATTTAAGGCTCATTAGTATTTTAGCTGTAACAGAGCCGAATTTTAATCGTGTACATGTCACATGGTTATCATATCTATAATTAGCACATTACACAGTTGCCATTCGCCAGTATTCCTTCTATACCATTACATATGGTGCATTCACACAGTAGCCATTTAGGCGTAAGGGTATTCTTTCTGTTCTTCCATTATTCAGTTAGACCACCGGACAGCGGAGACAGTTGTTTGATCATTGTTGAGTTATTTATAGAACAGTAGCCCGATGTGTCTGGCAGAGCAGAGCAGTTGTATGGATGAATCGATCTTATTTCGACCGTGGATCGATCTCCATCGCTGATGATTGTTGCGTGGACGTAGTTATTCTGTAACAACACAAAGATGGTCAATGAGGGCCCTGAGTTTTGAACTCACGATCGATCGCTTACTAAGCGAACGCGCAACCAATGTGGCTACGGAGACCCCCTTGTTTGTGTTTGAATTCGAACATGATTCTCGCTAGTGTTGAATGTCTATCCCCAACACGAACAATGATACACAAACATAGACATGTGAAAACAAACACGATGTTTATAATTCAAGAACATCATGTACAAACATATCACCCGATGTCGCAGTATTCATTGCTTTCGTTTCGTTTCTTCTCATACACGGAAAGAAATTATTCATCCCAAAACATTTCTTCGTACTTGAAATTTAGATCGCATTTCAAAAATTGCTCGAACTAAGAGGCTATAAGTTCATGCACCAAAATATATATTTTTATTAAGGCTCATATGACGTCAGCCTAACGGGGCCGGGAATTCAATATTTTGACAATGTTTACTTACAACTATCTTAGTAATATGTAACCGATTACTCGCGGTTGGCTCGAGGTTAGTATTACAAGTGTTCTCATAATTGGGATGTTGCAGTCTTCAGTGCTCTGTACGTGTGCCCGACATGGGATACTTCCTATTGGGATGCAGCTGACCATTAATCAGCAACGACCCCCTAGTCTGCACCCCATATCTAGCGTGGTGCGTCTTTTTGACGTAGGACTACGTCTTTCATTTCTATACCGGGGCGTAAAACCAAAGTTTCGAGAACGAAAGCGTTACGCTGGAGACCGAGATTTTGAGCGTTAATAGCTCTTAAACAACTGAACGAAATGGTATGATAAACACTTCATTTGATAGATAAAATGTCTACGCGTCATATACTTGTTACTTTTTGATCCAAAAACTTGTTTCAATAGTCTTAAAATTGCTTTCAAAACAGGCTATTGAAATCACCAATCGGTATATAAGCGAGCGCCGCTCGTAAACCCACTCAGTTATGATTGAACAGCGATTGGAGCATGTTGTCGCTGTTGTGGTGGAGCTAATTTCGTTTATCATGAAAACGCTGATGAACGGTGTCACCAAGAGCCTGTTTGTGCACCTAAGGCCAAAAGGGAATCCATCAGGAGGAGAGTGATGCCACGGTTCCGCTTGAAACATCGGAGCAGCCGCCACACACACACACACACATACACGCGCGGAATTCTCGTTGCTATCATCGTTGCTGAAAAATAATCTGCCAGTTCCCCTGGGAATTGAAAAATACATTCATGCGAAAGAGTTTATTTTAATGTTTTCTATCCATATAACACTGCAACCAAATACATTTGGTTTTGTTATTTTTCAATCAATCGCAATTAACAGGAAAGCTTCTGAATATTTTTTTCCCCATCAGTGGAAATTTTCGTATCCAATATTGGATGCATAACATGAAAAACGGAAAATGTTTCACATCGCGAAAATCAAGTCATTTTCGAGCGATTATTTGCTTTCTACTCATATAATGCTGCGACCAAATACATTTCGTTTTGGATTTTTTCAATCAAGTGCGATCAACGTAAGACCACGTCTTTCGGCAATTTATTAGAGGTGCAATGAATCTTTAGGAATTCCCGCTCTACGCGCACTGGCAAACAATGTTTACTCAACAATTTCTCAAACGAGAAATGGGTGTTGTGAGAAAGGATTAGCGAACGCGAAAACGACAAACGAGAGAAAGATACGTTTGGAGGTTGAAGGAAATTGGCAGAAAACTTCTTCATTCTATCATTCAAATAATGTGATTCATACCACATCGTTTTGCCAGAAAGAGATTATTAATGTTCAAAGGAGGAATCGAGTCCTCCTAAGAAATTACCCAGCGCAAATTAGAGTCGACTATCGATTGCGGCATTCGTACACAAATAATTTCATAACGCAGTTTCACCAAAGTGATTTCTTCGGATATATTCACTACATCATGTCATGTATTTCATATTCTTCATTAAGAAATCCATATCCATGGCACCTATCGGTAACGAATTATTATCGAAACCACGATTTTCGCTAAATGCTCCTTTCAGTTCGGCCTGTAAAAAACTTTTCTGTACTCTAATCCATCAAATTTGGAGCCCTGAAAAGGGCCGTTGATTATATGCTAAGCTAATATAGCACGCTCTCCTCGGATACGATGGGCCAGCTGGATGTCCTTGGGCATGATGTGACGCGTTTTGCATGGATAGCACACAAATTGGTATCTTCGAATAAGCCTCCTGCAGCGTCATAGCCGCGGAACTTTGGAAGCGCAAGTCGGTTTTGAAGTCCTGAGCAATTCCACGATCCAAATGCTGCAAAGGTAGCTGCGGATCAGCAATTCGGTCGACTTCTGAGAGCGATGAATTGTGGCTTCTCTACCTATCCTGCTACTGGTGCGCTTATCCGAGCTGACTTCGTGTGCCTTACCACCGAATGACTAACGAGCTGTCTGCGAAAGACTAACGAGCTCGAGTCCTCACGGTGCGAGAGTAGAGTAAGAAATGAACGAAAGCAAAGGAAGCGTCATTTTATAAACCATAAAAGTATAGAATCTAAATCCCACCCTTATTATATTCGTGAGTATACAGTAAGCTTATATAATAAAGAGGGTGGGGTTTACATTCGATTCTTTTATGTTTTATAAAATGACACTTCCCTTGCTTTCGTTCATTTCTTACTCTACTCTCGCACCGTGAGGACTCGTTTCATCGGGACTAAGCAGACAGCTCGTTAGTCCTTCGGTGGTAAGGCACACGAAGTCAGCTCGGATAAGCGCACCAGTAGCAGGATAGGTAGAGAAGCCACATCGCTATCGACCGGGAACTTTGCGTGAAATTCATCGCTATCAGAAGTCGACCGAATTGCTGAACCGCAGCTACCTTTGCAGCATTTGGTTCGTGGAATTGCTCAGGACTTCAAAACCGACTTGCGCTTCCAAAGTTCCGCGGTTATGACGCTGCAGGAGGCTTATTCGAAGATACCAATTTGTGTGCTATCCATGCAAAACGCGTCACATCATGCCCAAGGACATTCAGCTGGCCCATCGAATCCAAGGAGAGGGTGCTATATTAGCTTAGCATATAATCATCGGCCCTTTTCAGGGCTCCAAATTTGATGGATTAGAGTTTAGAAAAGTTTTTTGCAGGCCAAACTGAAACGAGAATTTTCGTTTGGATGCCATACAGCATCGAGAAAATTCCGGAAAGATCTAATCGTTGCTGAAAAATAATCTGCCAGTTCCCTGGGAATTGAAGAATACATCCATGCGAAAGAGTTTATTTTAATGTTTTCTAATTATATGGCGAACACAGCGACCAAATACATTTGATTTCGTAATTTTTCAATCAAGTGTAATTAGCTGGATAGCTTCTGAAGATTATTCTTTCCCATCAGTAGGATATTTTCGTATCCAATAATGGATGCATAACATGAAAAATGGAAAATGTTTCGTATCGCCAAAATTATATAATTTTCAATCGATTATTGCTCAGTCGCCGAAATTTTCATACTCAGAGAGTTCATTCTCCTCTAGTTTGCCTTCCAAATTGCCATCGTAAACCACACCTTCTCTTGATTCAATCACGCACGAAAAGCATACTGAAATGATATTCTGGTGGTGAAACCCATTCATTTTTCGTGAGGCGTCGTGCACAAATTACGTAACGTGATAAGGGGGGAGGGGTTAGATGTTGCGTTACTTTCTGTTTATTAGAGATAGGAAATTGCGTTACGAAAGGGGGGGGGGAGGTTCAAAATCCGGATTTTTGCGTTACGTAATTTGTGCACGACGCCTGAGGACATCGACAAGACAACATCGTAACCGAACGAGCTGAACGGCGAGGGATCGAGGTATTCATTACCTGGCTTGACCTGACCTGAAATGCAATCAGTTTGTTTTAACTGTGAGGGAGCGCAGAAAAACCGATCGATCAGAAGGAGAAGAGAAGGTGACCAAGAGAGTATCAGCAACGAAATACGGTTCCTCGGGAAGACATAGATAAATCTGCCAGTTCCCCTTGGAATTTAAAATTACATTCAAGCGAGTTTATTTTAATGTTTTCTATCCATATGATACTGCGACCACATACATTTGGTTTTGTGATTTGTCAATCAAGTGCAGTTAACAGGAAAGCTTCTGAAGATTATTCTTCAGAACAAGGTTTTTTGTATCCAATATTGGATGCATAAAACCTTGAGTCTTCAAAGTAACACTCTCGTTTTTGAAGTCACTCAAATATTTATTTATTCATTCATTCAGGATGGATGAATCTAAACTTCAAACAAATGATCTCTAAATCAACGATAGTCCTACGTCACCCTTGCGGTTATACCATAGATATAACCCACTTCCTGTTTTCGACTCGAGGAATCCAGGATAGAATGATCACTAGCCGGCGCAATCATCAGCTCGTGTAGAGTTGTCATGAGCGGTACAACCTTTGGCTCTTGTTGAATCATCAGTGGACTGCACAACCTTCGGCCCGTGTATCTGTAAAGAGTGTGTGTATGTATTGCCGCGACTAAGTAAAAGTTTATAGATCGTTCATGCACATTTTGCAAGTCTGATTAAATAATCCTTGGTTTCGTTCAAAGAAAACATTCTCTGAATAGAAAGAAGCTTTCTATTTTTTTTTGCGTGCATGTTGGCAATTAAAGTCTGGGGAGCCGACTGCACAGCGGGCGACGTCGTACAAATGCTGACCAAAAAAATAAATACCTAAAAATTAGTTTTAGATGCAACCTTCAGCGGCACACAGCAGAACCAGCAGAGAAATTTCAGCGGCTAAAACACACCATTAATTTCTCGATGTTATCACAAACTGAATGAAGGAAAAAACTAAAAGCTACACTTACACTGCACTACATATGCTATGTGTGCATGCGATTGCATCATCATTTCTCCTCTTCTCCGCTCGTTTTATAGCTCGGGTCGCGATCGTCGCGAACAAGCAGTATTGGCCATTTGTATTCAAAGATCCAGCCAAAATTGTTGCTCCCGTGGTCGAGTGGTTAGCGTCACGCCTAACATGTCACTGCTGAATAATTCAATTTTAGTACTTGTTCAAATAGCTAATAATAGCGAATGTTACATGAATATAAATGCGTGCACTAAATAATGATATTAATTGTAAAAAACTCTGATATCAATCGACGTTTATTTTGTTCAGAACAGATAAAGAGGTTTATTTTATTTGCCCAATATTTTAAACGAATCAACCATTGTCATGATAGGAAAGCATTTTTTTCCATGTCAACATACCAACACACCACGCGTTGAATGGTGGAGGTGTGGTGTCCGATTCGCTTCTTCTACTCTACGCACTGCCGGTGCTTGGGGTGAAAATGCAAGAGAAACTGTACACTATGTTCGAACATCATGTGAAACATTGGGATTAAACATCGTATGTCCAAACATACCACGAATACAAACATGTCACATTTTCTAACATAGGTACGAAAAAATCATGTTTGTACTCAAACACAAAACTGTGAACAGCAGCGTGAACATGTTTATTCCGGACGCAGTGTTTTTTGTGAAACATGGAAGACTGCTGATAACCATTAGAGTAGTGCGGGACAAAGGTGCACACGGGGTAAAAGTACGCATTGGCCTTTTTGAAGCAATTCTACGACAGTGTATTCGTTTGATACATTATTACACTAGCAGCTCACACATATAAACACAATACATTTCATGAAAGTGGCAATAAGTTATGATGTAAAAAGAGTTTTGCGATGTTCCGATCTAATTTTTTCAGTTTTGGAGATGACGATTTACTTACCTAGAATAACTGGAATGTTTGAAACTACACTGTCAAGGAAATCTTCATTCTATAGTAGATGATAGTGCGTATTCGATTTTATTAAAAAGTACAAAAGCTTTTTTTAAAAATTCGATTAATTCAAAAATTGCTTGTGATGCGGGTAAAAGTTCGCACTAGCGTTCTACTCTGAAAAAAATTTATAAAATGTTTTCAACAAAATTTTTAACAGGACTCACAAGAAGAAAGTGCTCCCGTGGCCGAGTGGTTAGCGTCATAACTAACATGCCGGGTGTTCGGGTTCGATTCCCGTTCTGGTCGGGGGTTTTTTTCGTCAAAGAAATTTCCTCCGACTTGCACTGTGATCACGCGTATTCTAGAGGTTGCCACTCAGAATGCATTGCAAGGCGTGTTATTTGGCATAGAAATCTCAACTAAGTACTAATAAAAATGACGCAAGTAATACTACGTTGAGACGGCGAAGTTCCTCTAGGAACGTTAGTGCCATTGAAGAATAATAAGAAGAAGAACAAGAAGAAAGCTGATTTGAAGAAATGCACTCCAGAAATGCTCAAATGGCCCGACAGAGGCTTCGGGGGGAGTATCGAAGCGTCGGATTGCGGCAGACCTCGGTATTTCTGAATCAGCTCTGAGGAAGAGACTCATATCAGAAAATGATCAACGAATCTTCTTTTATTGACATTTCTACTTCTGCTGGGATGTGTCAGCGAGCACCTAGGGCGGTTCAGATAGGTATTTACGAGTGAGCAGTCTAAGGATCTGGTGGACTACTGCAGAGCACTGGACAAAGCTTTCTATGGTATGACTCTCAACGATTTACGACGTCTGGCGTATGATTTTACGGAAGCCAACAACCTCCAGCATGGGGGTCTTCGTAGCCACTTGGTTACGCGTTCGCTTACCAAGTGATCGATCGTGAGTTCAAACTCAGGGCCCTCAATTGACCATCTTTGTGTTGTTATAGAATAACTAGGTCCACGCAACCATCATCAGTGGTGGAAATCGATCCACGGTGGAACAAAAATCGATTCATCCATACAACTGCTCTGCTCTGCAAGAAACATCGGGCTGCTGTTCTATAAATAACCCAACAATGATCAATATCAACTGTCTCCGCTCTCAGGTCTGCTGAACAATGGAAGAACAGATAGAAAACCCTTACGCCTAAATGGCTACTACCAACTATTTTGTAATTTACAATTTATAGAAACATAAACATATGTACATGTACACGATTAAAAACCCGGCTCTGTTGCAGCTAAAATGCTAATGAGCCTAATAAATAAATAAATGGGATAAAAAACAACCTCCAGCACAAATTCAACCAAGTTGCAAAACTGGCAGGAAGAGATTTTGATTCTAGCTTCATGAGGAACCATCGTCTGTCTCTTCGAACACCACGACAGCGCAACGAAGCAACAGTGCTCCAAGGCAAAGCGTCGGAATCCTCAGAACCGAAATCCAAGATGAGGAATAAAAATAAAAAATTGCTTAAAAATAATTCAAAAAGAATTTCAAATGAAAAATGTTTCTATTTTCACCATGCATTCAATTATTGTTTATGTTTTTACAATAAACTTCAAAGAAATATTGTTTTTTTCAACAATGAGTTTCAAATAAATCAAGTGAAGGTAAATATGTATTTATAAATTTGATCTATATAAATAAAAATAATTTGGTGTCCGTTCTTCACGATTTAACTCAAGAACTGAGAAACGGATTTGAACAATCAGTATCAGGACTGATGCGTCTTAGTCTGCATCAAGTTTATATGTCAAATAAGAAATTATATACCGCGAGTATAGATTATGTACATGAAAATGATTTCTGTGGGAACTTGAGTGTACAAAATGATTTATATCAATATATCAATTATGGTGGGACGTAGTTCGCCGGGTCAGCTAGTTTGTTAATAAAAACGAATTCTGTTTAAAATGTTGGACATTTTCGGATATGTTATATTGTCAGTCTCCTCCCTGTCAAAAATTTCCACGTGGTATGTTCGACCATAACACCCACTCTTCTGCACCCATGAAAAACCATAGAACACCCCCTCCTGCCTACTGGACGGTGCCCACTATGGGGCAAAGGTGCGCATTTGTTTTGACGTGGGACTACGTCTAACCGGAATATATGGGGGTAAAATGGAAACCTAAACACAGAACATGCAGGAAAAAATGAAAGATTTCGAATGCTTATTTCTCTAACATTTTTTACAGGATCGGAAAGATGTTTGCATCAATTGATAGGGAATATTTCTACGCATCTATCGCAATTAATAAAATGTTATTTTTCATTAGATAAACAATTGAATAACTGTGAAATGTTAAGCGTTATCTAAACGCCCTAACTGCCTCGTTTTGATTGGTCCGATTTACGGTTTCCCCAACACAGACTTCATAACCACGCAGCCTTGAGGTAATCGGCATTGCAAATACATGAAAGTAGGGGGATTTTTGTTCTCACCGAGATGTGTTCCCTAACACACACTTCAAAACCAAGCAGCATTGGAGAAATCGGCATTGCAAATACCTGAAAGTAGGGGGAGTTTTTATTTTCACCGAAATGTGTTCCCTAACAGAGATTTCAAAAGCAAGGTGCCTGGGGGAAATCGGCACTGCAAACACATGCAAGTTGGAGGTATTTTTGTTCCGACTGAGATGTGTTTCCCTAGCACAGACTTCAAATCCATGGAGCGTGGGAAAATTGGCATTGCAAATTCATGTAAGTCGGGGCATTTTTGTTCCGACTGAAAGTTGTTTCCCTAACACAGACTTCTAAACCAAGGTGTCTGGGGAAATCGGCTTTGCAAATAAATGCAAATTGCGAATACTTTTGTACTCGCTTGCCTTTGTACATACCGGAATATAGTATATGAATATGATATATTTGCACCCGCATGTTTTTTTTTGCTTTCCGGAAAGTGTTTTCCTAACACGAATTACACAACGTTTTGGCTCAGCTATTCAAGATTGCATTGAAGGATATGCCTGCATGTCTTCTGCTAACTGAATTTCTACGCATATCATTGGAAGATTAGGCAAAATGTTGATAACCATTTGCTGCGAGAACGCCTATTGATTAAACAATATGCGTTCGAAGTACATGTCAAAATAGAAAACGAGTGCCTGAGTGTGAGTCATCAAATCAAGTAAATTCAGTATTCGAGAAGTACGTACACACGAGAGATACAAACTTCATAGGGAAATGTAAAATACAATAATCGTTTGATAACTCTTCCGTTGATATATTTTATAAGTCCTAGGCATCATACAAAACGTAAAAGGGCAGTAATTTGATGTACTCGTAATGAAGAACATAATCTGTCACAATGTATGAATTGAACTTACAAGGCATTTGTTCAATATTTTTACTCACAAAGCAAATATATTGAATTAAATTCAATTCGGGAATTATTTTATTCAATCAAAAATTTATTCAATACAAATAAATGATTACTAAACTAACTAACTAACTAAGATAGTCCCTAACTAACTAAACTAAGATAGTCCCACGTCAACTTTGCGGTTATGTCTAAGATATAACCCACCCATTTTTTTGTATTAAAATAGGTATTTGTCCAATTACAAACACAACTCGAGAAATGCTTGTACAGGTAAACTTCGATATAACGTACATTTCACTTTCAAAATTGTACGTTGTATCGAATTATACGTTATATCGAAGCATAATAAAGTACTCACAAACGTAGTCTATGATACATTATTGTGTTGCTGTTTTAGTAAAGTTAATGAATAACTTCAATCAGAAGATGAAGCCAGCCTTTCTCATGATGTTTCCCTTCGTAGTGTTGAATAAAGCTTGATTTATTTAGAATCCGGAATCACAAAACCAGCTGTATTTCGGGATTGATTGAAGCTACACAACTTTTTTTAGCATCACAATACAGATAATTCATTGTTCTATCAGGAAAAAAAATATTGAAAATTTTCTTCCTTTACACTTTGGAAATGTGTACGTTATATCAAAGTAAAATGTACGTTATATCGAGTGACGTTATATCGAGGGTACGTTGTATCGAAGTTTCCCTGTACTACGTTTCTAAGGTAATATATACAGTTACAATTTGCTAAGCAAACAGAATTTTATTTGCTTTTATATCAAGAGTTATTGAACGACAACAGTTTGGTGCGCACTTTTGCCCCACATTACTCTACCGGAATGTTTGTGAAAATTGAAAAACTTCGTTATGGATTTTTTTATTGAAATATTATTAAATATTATCTTTGATGCAACTTAGGTTCAGTCCCAACAAAAATATGAAAAAATGCGTCAATTAAATTGTTACATATAGCATTGTCGGGTGAGAAACGACTTTTTAAGAAGAAGCACCTTTCCTTACCCCAGTAATAACAAAAATTCATGCAAATTAGAAAATGACTTATACGTTCTCACTTTGTTTTTTTCGTGACAGACAAGATGAGTCGATGCATATTGAGAATTATTTTACAATTGCCGACGATAAGCACTTATTATTCTCAAAGGTTCGACAAGAGCCTGGTTTCATGATTAAACCCATGGAGGTAGAGATTAATAGAGATTTTATTAGAAAGGTTGTTGTCTTATCACATCATGTTCAATGCTCGTCTCTATCATGTAGAATATAATATTGAGTAAGTTTTTTTTTTATTATTTATTTGAGAGGCTTTCAGCCTCCTGGGCTGGTTCGCCTCTGTATATTGAGTAAGTTGATAATGTAGAAAATTTTGCAAAGTAATTTGCAATGTAATAACTAAAAGTTACCCCATACAAAATGTTCACCACCTCGAAAAAACAACTTATGCAAAATATCAGCTCAATCAGACTTAAGGGAGAATGGCGCAAAGCGGTTAAAGTTTTTTTTGAAAACTTAAAAATCACCGGAAATCGGGGTCTACAATTTTTTTATGCCAAATGTCTTAAAATTGCATGACACGTCGAGATTTACACAAGTCCCAAAGTGTCGATTTTTGACAAAAACAAATTTTCGAGATGACAGTAGATCTCGACGTTTCATGCAATTTTATGACATCTGGCATCAACATTTTTTTTCTGAAAACCCCGACTTCCTTTACTTGCTTTACTTCCTTGGGGGATTTTGAGATTTTCGAAGAACTCAAACTTTGACCGCTTTGCACCATTCTCCCTTAAGTCCGTTTGAGCTGATATTTTGCATATCGTGTTTTTTCGAGGTGGTGAAAAATTCGCGATATCTTATAAAGAAGTACTATATGGTTTATTTAGCCAGCTATACTTTCCCAAACCCATATGTCCATTCCGCTTTTCTTTCCCTATAAATATGCAGCACCCGTTGGGATCAGTTCACTATAGAACGCACACACATTTCACAAGGCAGCACTCACGATTATAAGATATCTAATCACCTGGCGATATAATTGTTACGAGTCACCACAACAGGAAATGTTTCAGACAAGTATAACATCTCAGAGGCAAGCTACTTATTTAAACTTAAGTTCAAGAATGCACTATGTGATGATGGCTTCTTATCGTATTCATCTAAATATAAAAAAAAATCGATCAATAATTACGAAAACAATTTTTTGCTAGTGTAATATTCTTTTCAAAGAAGACTAGCTAATTGGCCAGATATGTCGATCATCTGAATCGGTCCAGTAGTTCGAAAGCTATGAATTTTGAAAAAAAGCTATTCCCGGTAAAAGGGGAAACAATTGATATTTCGGAGCACCACGAAATGGGAATAGGCACCCTAATGAAAAAAAAAAGGATAGTGGGTAAGGATAATGAAAAACCAACGAATTTTCACGAAAATCTGAGAACCACTATATCGGTTTGCCATGAAATGGCTGTATATTTTTCTATCTCTCTCTTTCTCTTTCTTCACTTCACTTTACTTTACACTTTACATTTGAAATCGTGAAGTCAAGTATACCTCAGCGAATTTTTTAAATTTTAAATGATTTTTTTATTTTATTGTTTGAATTTTGCAATCAAATCAGCATAGGTTATTTAATTGTTTAGGGAAGATTTTTTTTCCTCAGGTTCGTTTCATACTGGTTTCTGAAACAGCAATTTTGTATTCCAAGCGGACTGATGATTCTCAAAATACATCCAGCGTAAGCGTGTAGACTGATACGCAAATCCAATTTCGTCTCTCAATCACTGCTATAACAGGTCCATGCTACACGAACGAAATTTCAAATCAGCATTTTTCTCACATGCGAGTATTCGCTATTTCATTCATTAGGTCGGGAATAGAGTTGGGTGTAGTTTCTGGTACAGTTCTACACAATGCTTACTACAGGCATTTCACGTACGAGCACTAGAGTTTGGAATGATTAGTCACGCTCTGGTGAAAACGTCGGCGGCGAAAGATTCGGATTCGTTCCGCACGGCGTAGTTTAAATTGTAAAACATTTTCCGTTGGATGTTTGGCTAGCCCGTTAGTTTACATACACCACGATATAGCCTCTAACAAACCGAATAGGAACAGCAGTGGTGAATGAATGGAACGCCGCAGAGCGCCAATGTTGACATTACTGTTGCGGCTTAACGCGGGCGGAAAAACTTTGAGGGGAGCTGACTACAATAACATCTATAAATACAAGAATACAACAGCACAAACGCTATCCAACACAATTTTTTCGCTCCTCAGCTGCCCAACAAAAAATAAACAAACAAAAGAATCGATAAGATGCACAAGCATATGTCGTTTAGTTGTGTAAATTATTTCGGTCATAGTTTCTTAACTTTGAAATACCGAAGGTATTTTTGCAAAGACAATAGGTTTTCATGTTTACAACATCTTCCTTTCTGCGTAGAGTCGTGCAGAAAATCATTATTCCTCTTCTGCATCTGGATATGTTGTATATAGAGGCTCACCTACCTCAGTTAATTTTGGTAGTTTCATCACGTAGCTCAAACAATGGCAAATAAGTATTAGGAAACAAGTAAACTTTTGATTATATTGTTATCCCTGTAATCTTCGGGATGGCGATTTTGTTTCCCCTCGCAGTGATCTACGGAGGGGCCACCAAAACGTTGAAGCTAATAATTAGCTCATCAATTCGATTGTACTTATTTATAACTCCACCTTAACCGCGGGCGGATTCATTGAGAGCACAGCTACGAAGCAAGATCAGTGGTACTAATGAACTTCCATTCTAATTACACCATTATGGAGTGTTCCCCTATCGTCTCTAGGCTTCAAGAGGTGTGTCAGAGTGAAATTAACCGCCTTTCTCCACTTAACGATTGGCACTAATAGTGGTTTCAAGAGGGATGGAAGAACTTTCTACATCCGCCCTCGCAACAGCATACAATAGCCTTGAGCACAAAAGGCAAACCCTGTGATGCATGTGTGGTTGCAAGTGAACTTTCGAATGTACAACGGATCAATTGTGGGAGTCTGCTGTGGTATTCCAATGGTGCTAACATTGCTGTACACGTATGTATCGATAGACATATTTGGTTGGAATGCAATGTAGGTTTTTATTAAAGGGTTTTTGTTTGCTAGTCACATCTCTCTCTATTTCGATTTAGATTTCGACATAAAAATGTTCATTGGAAACCTCTGATGGTACATTATTTTCTATTGATGACTTCCGAGAAGACTAGATTTTCCATTGCTGATTTGTCATCGTTCCAAGAATAACAGTCGATTATAAATCGATATATTATTATGTGATGAAAAATATCAGGTATCAAAAAATCGACAGCTTTCATTCAGCTCTGTGAAAGTTGGAGAGCAGTGTTTTTCAATACGATGATGCACAAAGCTTCCTGTGCAATTAACAGCTTGAAAATTTTAATTAAAACCAAGCAGATACACACTTCATCGAAAAATAATCACAATCACATGTCAGCAGACCGGACAGTTGATAAATAATAGGTTTGCTGGTGGAAGACTGTCGCTTCTTCCATCGGGTCGGCAGCCGAGACAAAGGACCGTTTAATCATCAGGTTATTTACTCCAGGTCCTTATTTCATCATCACCCTATCGTTTTGTACACTCTCGCAATCATTCGGTTGGGGGAACAGTAATCCATTATTTTTACGTCAATTTCAAACCTTTATTTATCATTGTTCACATTTTCAGATTTAGGTGTAATATGCAATAATTTGTAGGGAATTACTTTTATGCTTCTTCCATAAACCCTTCTCTCTATTGATAGAAAATGGTACAGACAGAGAAACAGGTAGAACGGTGATAACAAATAACTACCAACAACAGAAGAGAAATTTAAATTTTGCGCCATCCGAAAATTGAAAGGTATGAGCCCAAAGATACGGTAAAGTGATATAATAGCATAACAACGCTCCAGAGCGCTAAAGTCGTGAGATTGCAATAAAAACCCTTAAGGGGGTAGTACATCATGAAAATCATGTGATTTTCGCGATTTTTGACGTAGGACTACGTCTTTCATTTCTGTACTGGGGTGTAAGTTCAAAGTTTCGAAAGCGAGAGGGTGACGCTGGACTGCAAGGATTTGAACGTTAATACCTCTTTACCGGTTGAATGGAGTGGTATAGTAATCACTTCATCCGAAAGATAAAATGTCAACGAGTTATATGACTGTCTCTTATTGGTCCAAAAAATCGTTTCAATAGCTTAAACATTGCTTTGAAAGCAAGCTATTGAAGTCATAACAATCTAGCTCATTGATGATGATTGGTGATCGCAATGTGTTCCCGAACACGGACGCAAAATCTAGGCACCTGGAGAAACCGTCATAGCGAATACATGCAAGCTGTGATTTCTTTTGCTCGCTTGCATTAGTGTTTGGAAAACCATAGCGGACACATGCAAGGCGTGAGTACTATTTCTCGCATCAGTTTCTGTTCTGCCTCCGCTTGGAACAGTCATGAAGAATTGTTTGTGTATGAATGCGTCCGAGCGGAGGAATATTCGCGCCCATTTCCGCATTCAACTTGATGTTCCCGTGATGCAATCCAATAGCATCAGTTTCTGTTCTGCTTTCCACATCACGATAAAAACGAAATGAATTTTATGCAAGGTTATATAGACTTTATTTTGTTTTCACCGTGAAATGGCGCCCTCAGTTTCTATTCTGCGCATGGAATGATCATGAAAAATCTCGTGTTATTCTCACGGAAACAAAAATGAATCACGTATCAAATATCTTCAGTTGGTTTTACAAGGCCACTCAAATTCTATCGGTTAGTTTCGGGGCTACCAACAAGTTCGGAAGAGTTGAATTTTATGTTAATAACAATTTCATACTTATACTCATCCACCCACACACTAAAAAGAAAAACTTTCATCTTTCAAAATATTCATTAATTCATTGATTCAGATGCAATTTCAAACAAAGATTACCGAGCCAACGGTAGTCCTACGTCTACCTTGCGGTTATATCACATATATAACCCTCTTTTTGTTTTTGGATTAAAAATTGTAAGGGGTTGTATCTAGGACACGACCGCATATTTTCGACGTAGAACTACGCAATTATATTATGCAATCCACATGGTTTACCACTTCGAATATTATTTTAGAATGCATCGACATTTTTGTAATAGATTATGTTCTTCGTTACTAATAAATTTGATGAACGTCCTTTTACGTTTGATATGACTACCAAAATCTGTGAACGGAAAAATTGTCAAACGATCATTGTATTTTCAACGAGGAAATAAATTACTATGATTAATCTGATATCACAGTTTCATAAGGTATATATTACTTTACAAACAACGAATAAATTGGTGTAAATTGGACTGTCCCCTGAATAGCCGCAACGGGTTTGTTGTACTCTTGCAGCCAAAACCATTGGAAAAGATTTTCGGCATGAGTTATGGCCGAAATTATTTGAATAAAAATATTTTAAGGTTTTCCTGAGAATGTGTGTTTTCTCATCGAAAAATTCTATTTGTTGTCCACGATTATCCTAAGGTCCTCCACTTCAGTCATTCAGCAAAAGAAAACGGTGTTCGAGAACAGTTGATAATAAATTCTATCGAATTCATAAGACATCATTCCAATAGATATAGATATTCATTTGAAACGCGTAACAGTCCAGAAGCAACGTAACTGACTCAGAGTTCCGCATAGGAATGGACAACCACGTCCTGATTGTTCTACTAGTATTTGAGTCCTGTCAACTTGCCGATATTCCTTATCCAGGGCAGTCAATCTCCTTCTCGAATTAATATTGCTCCATATATCCTGTCCATATTTATCAATGGTGTTTGGCGGTTCAAAAATATCTGAACAAGCTAATTTATTTTCCTCTCGAAGTGCATCATTCTATCTGAGGTGATTCTGAAAAGTCGAATTGCTAATGACACATTTTTTACTTTTTTGTAGCCGTTTTATCGCTACGAAACATTTATAATCACAAAATCAGCGGCCATTTTATTCTACGATCTCATCTCGTCAATCTCGATCACGTCTGCAGCATCCTGAGTGATTCTGGCACCCTTCTTCAATTTCCGGTTGACAATTGCCCAATATTTTTCGATGAGGCTGAATTGGGGGTAATTGGGAGGATTGAGGTCTTTCTTATATAATCGACCCCATTGTCACGGTACCACTGATGCACCTTTCGACTTTTTTGGCAGCTTGCCAAATCTGGACAAAACTTCACCGGACCTTAATAATCCTTAATAAACGGAAGGAGATATTTCCGCAGACCCAATATACTTCCAAGTCCATTGTCTTTTTTGTGACAAGAACATTGGTTTTCTGTCCACAGATGCAAATCTCTTGACAAATCGAGGAAAACAGAACTCGATCAATAACTTCTTGGTAAATTTATCAGGGAAAAAGAACTGGGATATCCCTTCTGACAGCGGTCTTATAGAATTTCAGGCCTGGGAGCTATCCAAAATCCATATATTCAGGCACATTTTATGAGAGGTTAGGAAAACTCTACCAATCTTTTCTGGGACGGGTTCACATCAAGGCGACTACTTCGGGGCACGGCGGTGCTCATGCACTTCACCTCCTTCATCAATAAGTAGTAAATAAGCTTGAAGTGTAGTACAAAAAAAGTCACAGGAGGGTTGTGTCTGAGACACGACCGCATAGACGTAGGATTCCGTTAGGCTGTTTATCTGTTTATTTTGGATATGTTTGAAGAATTAAACTCTTTGATAATGATTTGGTGGTTCTGAAAAGGGCCGTTTTGCTTGGTTGTTGGATATTGTTTGTTCACTCCACCAGAGTTTACAACCGAGTGATGATGATAGAAGGATGATAATTAGTCGTTAGATGGTGCGTATCAGATAAAAGATGCCGAAGTGGAATGATATATGATGAAAACCGCCCTCTGTGACTCTAGACGAGATGCCTCCTGTGTTATTTATGGATGAAATAATGAAAAAAAAACTCAAAAACTCAAAATCAATGTAATATAAGATAATTATCAATATCGAAAACAATTATCAATTTTTCTCATCAGTAACAACATGTTACATCAATATAGCGAAAACATATTTGAAATGGGAAAGATAATTTTCTTTTATAATTTTTACTTTCCGAGTGTTTATTCAACCCAATGCGAATTCAAATTGGACTAACAACATCTAATACTATATGTAAAGCAAATGGGAAATCATTTTTTCGAATATTTCTTTACTTTTCCAACTTTTCTCGCTGTATGAACTTTCCTTGGGTGAAAATGAACACAACTTTACAGCTTAAACAGCTTAAACCGAACGACAAGTTCTCGAGCGGGAACACACCTTGGTTTCTATTTAGGGAAATTGAAGTAAATCGTTTCATATATCAAGTCATTTTTAACACAAATGCCACCATATACAATTTTACACTTACACTTGTGCTAAATTTTTCACAATACATGATCGGTCATTGATATGAAATTTCACGAAGCAACCAACATTAAAGTTTCAAATTCACATTTTATTTGCTAGAATTAATCGTGTCACTCACCTCACTTGCAACATAAAATTGCCCGCAACTTGCATATATGTGCAATGCCGATTTCTCCCGGGCACCTTGGTTTAGATGTCTCTGTTAGGGAACACATTTCGGTGACAACAAAAGCTACCCCTACTTTCATGTATTTCCAATGCTGATTTCCCGCAGGCAGCTTGGTTTAGATGTCTCTGTTAGGGAACCGCCGCATGTGTCGTCAATTTCGACCAATCAGATGTGGGTACTTCCGTTAGGATAGGGGTTGAGATTTTCCACTTGTTCAATAGTTAGTTTCATGACATATATTATTTTATTCAATATAAAAATTTGTTATGGAGTGCCGAAATCGATTGACGCAAAGATTTCATCAATCCATCATGAAGTGACTGAGCAATACGCGTTTGAAATTGGACAATTTTTAAGATGTGCTTGATTTTCGATTTTCAATTTGTACCCCAATATGTTCCCGAAAGACGTAATCCTACGTCAAAAAAAGGGTTTACCACAATAGTTCTTGTGCCAGCCTCCGTTCACCCATCGAGACGTGCACCGATTAGGAATTGCCCTCCGACTAGACGCGCAACCCGCCACAGCCACCCTCGCAGAATTTCTCTTCCCAACGGAGTGCCGATTAAGTAGTGTCCTCCAACATGACGCGCACTCCGTCACAGCTACTCCCGTGGCAGGCAGGCGTTGTCTACACGCTGGTCGGCCCTCCACTTCCGCGGTAACTCGGACATGATGTGTACGATGACGCTGTTTAATGCATTCCAGGTGTTCTCGTCGCGACACATTGCCTCGATATTCGCAGCATTAAAATCAGTCAGCTCCTCACGCCTTGCGATGGGTTGGGGACATAAAACCTCGGCGTGCTCCGGAATTTTCCACATCTCCACACTCCGGGGCATGTTTTATTTATCCGTACTGCCACGGAATTTCGTTGGCAAATGGTACAACAGATGGTGACCACGATGGTGTATCCTTCGGATACCCTCCACCTCATTTTCATCGTTATCGACGGACTGCAGATCAGGTCGATGATGGATTCTCGAGCCACGTCCAACTTGGCCAGAGCTTCTGGCAAGCTAATCCCCCTCGCTTTGGCGCATCTGCTTCCCCACTCTACTGCTCAAACATTGTAATCCCCTCCTATAACGACTGGTCCTCGTTCGGCGAGCTCCTCGTGAAGACATCCAGCATGTGGGACTAGTCCATCGTCCATCTGAGAGGCGCGTAGCAACTGAAGATGAAAATTCCATTGATCTTTTTGATCACGAAACCATCGTGAGATTTCGAGACTACCTCCTGACTTGAATGGTGGCCATTCCCTCTTTATCTGTCACCCAATTTCCGTTACTGGAGGGAACGCGATACGGCTCCGCATTTCCTGCACAGTTTGGATCTATCTGACCCCAAGCAGTCTATCACCAGGTGACCGAGGTTCAAACACCTGAAACTGCTTTCCAGTTGCTCGGGAACAGAAGGAATGATTCTGAAACCACCCACAGCCCAACAGACGTTTATACTTTCGAACTTCAGCAATTTGTTCGCTACGTCCGTCGAGAGACGAATCGTTGCGATCTGCGTCCCGCGAAATGCCGCGATACTTTCTTTTTAAATCGTAACTTTTCTCACGATGTTTCTTCCTCCAATTTCTGACGCAGGTTCTTCTCAGTAGTGAACAGACTGAGGTTCCTGCATTCTATCAAAGACTCAGAGGATAAGGCTTTTACATTCGCTCCCTCCTTGGGGTTCTTCGACAAGGTTCTTGAATGCGGAGCTCCTGATTTCTGGGTCTCTATTCAGCTCGAACAACATTTTACCGTTCTGGGTGCGCCTGAACTTTACCACATTCATATCTCAACCTTAACCTCTTCGGCAATCTTTCGTATGGTTAAATGATGCCAGTTATTTCAATCTTTAACCATTGGTCATTTCTCACCGATGCGCAGATATTTTTGAATTGGTTAAATCACTAATAGTTGCTTACTTGTACCCCATGGTGTTGTCTTCAAACACTTGCTGAATACAGTAGAACCCCGATTTTCCGCGGAATTGTCTGGTAAGGTAACCGCAGTTAACGAAAATCGCGGATAACGCAATAAAGGACAAAAAATGAGGTGTAAAAACAAAAAAAAAGATATTTCAGATGTTTTATCTATTCAGAAATCAATCAACTACTCATCTGTAAGGTCTTCTATACCAGTGGTTAAATAATGTGAAAGCCATGACCAAAAACAAAAGAGCAAGAGCCTTCTTGTCACTGACAAATTTCAAGAAGGCCTATTCTGTTACTATGCAGCTCTCTTTCGCGAATAATCGAGGATCTACTGTATTAGGAACCGTTTTACTTCGAGAATCATAAAGTTTTCGGCGATATTTGATGTAGTTCTCACAAGACACTAATTAAAATCGCACAAGAAAAATATTAATAGCGAAGTTTCCCCCCAGAAAGTTGTTGTCACAGGAACAGTATCGTATCATTTTTCTTCAGAAATTGAATAAAGTTCATCATCATTGATATTGTGTGTAGAATGAACCGAACATTTGTGGGCGAAGTGATTGGAATGAGACGCTCAAGATAAGACAGTTCGAGGTCGCTCAAAGCTCGTCAAATGCTCATCTGAAATTCATACTATAATTTGATCTGCATAATGTCACCATGCTACTACAATGAATCTGGATTTATTCCCGAAAGATTTGTACATAAAATTGCTCTCGTAGTCTTCCGTGTGAACAAATAACTCGTCCAATCAAAATCTAATCACTTATTAATCATTCCCATTCCAGGTGAGGTTTACTTCATATGCAGCTTCACCTTTCCTGACATCCACTATATAGAAATATCCTCACTCTATATTTATTATTCTTGGTGCTGTGAATAATTGACTCGGTTTTGAATTCAATTTACTATGAAGAACCATTTCATTTTGTGTCACGCAATAGCTTCCTCCATCCAATGAGGTGTGCTTTTATTTTCCCATCAGCGGCGTGAGCAATCCTGCTGACGAGGACGAATGACGAAGCTTAAATCTGGGATGACAAGAAGAACGTGAAATCTGTGATTTGCCTATGGTAAGTGGGATCAGAAGCTGGAAGCAACCAGATAGCCGCTAGTTCCCGACTGAATTTCAATTGGCGGAACTCTTACACTTTAGCAAACAAGATGAACTTTAATATTGTAGAAATACAAGAAAACACAGTTTCAGCGGATCAAAACCCCAACAAGAGTGAAAACTTCTCCACTTCTTCTTTTGCTTCCCCGCTGTGCCGAATGGAGCGGGAAGTTTCAAGAGAATTATAATAAAATCCAACTTTTCGCAAAGTTTGCCATTACAAAATAAATTTAATCTGACAGCGGAGTGAGCGAGTGAGTGGGTGAGTAGCAACGCAACAATTAAAGGGCTGAGGGCAAATCTGAAAGCATCCAACAAAGTGAAAAAGAAGGTGTCATCATAGCGATATAAGAATTGGGAAAGTTCAATATTCCCGGTAATCGGATACGTTGTGGGAAGCTGCTTGAACTATGAAACTTTGTTATCTCCGAACTTCATCTTTCGTGATGGTCGCTAATGGATATTATCGGATCCTAGACTCATACGTTTGATTTGATACTCAATCAAATTGAACATTATGCGGGGTATCAGCCGCTAGAGTTAGCTTACCGTAATAGAAATGACATTGGAGAATAATAGGACCAAATTTTAATATAATGGAGAACAATGGTCACAAAATATGTTCACCATTTGCTGAGCTGATGGTTCTTTATGGATTACAAAGGAATAATTGAAGAGATGGTGGATAAGAAGAAGCCATATCATTTGACTTCATCTTTGCCTTATGCTCTTTCTGGAACAGCTCTATGAAAAGCGCGCCCATAGTGTGGGATCCGGCGGAGAATGATGATATCGTTCTATAGAACACATCGCTGGATTTAGTATCACCATTTTCCAGATTCCAAAGAATAAATGAAGAGTAAAATCTGTTATGATGGAATGATGGAATACTAATCTATGTGTGTCATTTGATGATTCTTTTATATTGATTCCTCGGTGATCTCGAGATATTATGTCAGGTGTTAAAGGATATCAAAGCATTACAGCGATCTTTATACATTTTAAGATTGAGAGAATAGAATGCGATAATTCTATAGAGCCGTACGATGAAGAATTTTTCCACTTTAGCTCTTGAAATTTCACTTTAACTAACCGTCTCACCATCGTGACCGAATTCATCCAGATAATGAAAAAATGTTCATTATTCAACTTATTTACTCATTTTACATGACTACCTTTTTCACATTTTTATAGCAGCTAAAGTACTTTTTTGGATCATTTGAATGAAAAAAGGCCTTGGGAGCGAGAAATTTATAGAAATATAGACGACGATAGCCTCCGCAACACACATCAAATTACGGAAACTGTCACGGGTTACTTTTTCATTCAAGGTGGTAGTAAAATTTGAAACCTATATACGTAGGACTACGTCTTTCATTTCTATACCGGGGTGTAAAATCAAAGTTTCGAAAACGAAAGCGTTACGCCGGAGACCGAGATTTTGAGCGTTAATAGCTCTTAAACAACTAAACGAAATGGTATGATAAACACTTCATTCGAAAGATAAAATGTCTACGCGTTCTATACTTGTTACTTTCTGATCCAAAAACTTGTTTCAATAGTCTTAAAATTGCTTTCAAAACAGGCTATTGAAATCACCAATCGGTATATAAGCGAGCGCCGCTCGGAAATCCACTCAGTTCAAATTGAACAGCGATTGGAGCATGTTGTCGCTGTTGTGGTGAAGCTCTTCGTTTATCATGAAAGCGCGGATGAACGGTGTCACCAAGAGCCTGTTTGTGCACCTTAGGCCAGAGTGATGCCACAAACGGTTCCCCGGGAGGATCTCGAAGCAGCCGCTACACACACACACACACACACACACACATACACGTGCGGAATTCTTTCCGTTTGGATGCCATTCAGCATCGAGAAAGATCCGGAAAATAATCTGCCAGTTCCTCTGGGAATTTAAAAATACATTCATGTGAAAGAGTTTATTTGAATGTTTTCTATCCATGTAACACTGTGACCAAATACATTTGGTTTTGTGATTTTTCAATCAATCACAATTAAAAGGATAGCTTCTGAAGATTATTCTTCCCCATCAGTAGGATATTTCCGTAACCAATATTGTATGCGCCCACAATCGATTATTGCTCAGTCGCCGAATGTTCCGAGCTCAGAGAGTTCATTCCCATTTAGTTTGCCTTCCAAATTTCCATCGTAAACCACGCCTTCTCTCGATTCAATCACGCACAAAAAGCATACTTAAGCGATATTCTGGTGGTGAGACGCATTCATTTTTCGTGAGGACATCGACAAGACAACATTGTTGCTGAGGGTGCTGGACGGCGAAGGATCGAGATCTGCCCTGAAACGCAAGCAGTTTGTTTGAAACTGTGAGGGAGCACAGAGAAGCCGATCCTTCAGGAGAAGAGAAGGTGACCATCGAAGCAGACGCTACACACACACATACACGCACGGAATTATTTCCGTTTGGATGCCATTCAGCATCGAGAAAGATACGGAAAATAATCTGCCAGTTCCTCTGGGAATTTAAAAATACATTCATGTGAAAGAGTTTATTTTAATGTTTTCTATCCATGTAACACTGTGACCAAATATTTTTCAATCAAGTGCTATTAACAGATGGTTATCGAGTTAGCATAAACCACTGGTGGGCTTCCAGTATCGAGGAAAATGTGGAAATATCTAATCGTTACTGAAAATAATCTGCCAGTTCCTCTGGGAATTTAAAAACACATTCATGTAAAAGAGTTTATTTGAATGTTTTCTATCCATGTAACACTGTGACCAAATATGTTTCAATCAAATGCTATTAACAGATGGTTATAGAGTTAGCATTAACCACTGGTGGGCTTCCAGTATCGAGGAAAATGTGGAAATATCTAATCGTTACTGAAAATAATCTGCCAGTTCCTCTGGGAATTTAAATTACATTCATGTGAAAAAAAAATATTTTAATGTTTTCTATCCACGTAACACTGTGACCAAATACATTTGGTTTTGTGATTTTTCAATCAATCGCAATTAACAGGATAGTTTCTGAAGATTATTCTTCCCCATCAGTAGGATATTTCCGTATCCAATATTGGATGCATAAAACCTTGTGCCTCCAACGTAACGCTCTCGTTTTCGAAGTCTCCCAAATATTCATTCATTCAGAATGAATTCAGATTCAACTTCAAACAAATGATCTCTAAATCAACGATAGTCCTACGTCACCCTTGCGGTTATACGAGGGGCGTTGTCAACTTTTGTCAACCAGTCACGCTGGAAAGAAGGCGTTTCAACGCTCAAGCTATGTTTGTCGCTAAACTTTTGACCAGAGGAATCGACTGCCCTGCACTGTTGACACAAATCAATATTTATGCGCCTGAACGTACTCTTCGTGTCAGAAACTTCCTGTATCTCGAAGGACGCAGCATGAACTATGCGTTGCATAATCCTGTCCGTTTCATGTCAGTCCGTTTCAACGAAGTTTTCGACTTATTTGACTTCAATATCTCATCGGACACCTTTTATAGACGACTCATTCATAGATGACTTATTCTGTATTTTGTATCGTTTTTATTTCGTATGACCAAAGCTTTGATGTAGTTGTGACGTTTAGTTTTAAATAATCATTTAGACCAAATGTGAGTCAGATGATTCAAATAAATAAATAAATAAATAAAATAAATAAAATACCATAGATATAACCCACTTCCTGTTTTTTCTTAATGTGGTAAAATGATCTCTTACAAAAGTTGTATCTTAAGATAATGTTATAAAGGGTGTGTCACATCAAATTGGATTACGGAAAAAACGCTGTAGAAATTTAATTTTTAGGAATTATATCTTCAGCTTTCGCTTATAATCAGATAAGAGTGTATAGATCACGTTGGCCATGCTTCACTGTCAATTATTCGTAAATTTGGAAAAATGTCGTCGAACGAAAAAGAGCGTCGTGAATTAATCCTGTGCACTCATTTCGAGAATCCGGAGTTGTCACATCGGGACATCGGTAAGATGCTGGGAATCGTCCAATCCACGGTCAGCAGAGTACTAAAACGATACTTCGAGAACCTAACCATCGACCGGAAGGTGAAGAACGGCAAAAATGGATGCTCCGTCAGTGAAAAAGATCACAAGCGCGTAGTTAAGCAGTTTAGACGTGATCCGAGAAGTTCGGTCCGGGATGTCGCTAATAAGATGAATTTGTCAAGTTCATTCGTCCAGCGGACCAAGCAGCGGGAGGGCCTGCGTACATACAAGGTTCAGAAGGCTCCTAACCGCGACGAAAGGTAAAACATGGTGGGGAAGACGCGAGCCCGGAAGCTGTACACCGAATAAAAAGAAAATGCCAAAAGTTGTTTAATAGTTTTTATTTTACTGTCTAAAATTTTCAAAAGGATCGGCCTAGTGGGCGAATTTCTACAGCGTTTTTTCCGTTTTTGATGTGACACACCCTTTATTATAATGATAAGTTTTAGTGGAAAACTAAGAATTTCGCATCCAGAAGTCAACACTGTACCGTTGTCATCGCAGATACACTTAATTTTGTTTTCACCGAAAAGTGGAAACGGGAATAAAGCCCATTATCTTCTGCTCATTGCCACAAACCAAATCCAAGTATCAATCAATCCCCTTTATTCCGTGCGGCGAGTGACGTAAGATAGCGAGTTTCATTACTTTATTCTAGAATCCTCTTTACTTTTTAGCTCATATTTGACACCCGAGTCATTAACAAATGAGGGCATGGCTTCAAATCTCACATAGTCACTTCATTCACCTACGGGAATGCAATGACTTGAGGCATCTCACGTCATTCGCCGCGCGGTATAAAGGGGAATGTAACAGTAAACGTATCTATTTGAATGAGTAAAACGTAGGACTACGATCAACAGGAAGGTATAGGGTGCAAAAGAAAAAGTTTCGTGAAGAAGAAAGAAAAGTGAAGAAGAGAAGAAAAATTGGACATGTTGCGAAGTAGAAATAAAGGCTTTGAACACTTATTACACTGTCATTTCTTGATAGTTCGCAGAGATGTTTTCATCGATCGTATGGAAACATTTCTACGCATTACGATAGATATAATTATATTTCTTGGGAACAAACTATTGCACAGATGAAAAATGATGAAAAATGTGATGAAATGATTGGTCCATTGGTATCATGATGAGTTTTCGAAATGGCCTTTCTCAAGACAAGTTATAGTTTCCCTTAAATTGTTTTTTTAATGCTAGGGGAAACTAGTTGAAAGTCTAACTAAAACTACTAGTAAAAACAACTTTACAAAACTAAAACTACATCTAAGAGACATCTTTGTAGTTTAACCCTCCTGTACTGGCGCGCAAAATCATAACTCGTATACTCGTATACATACCGTTCGTGTCTCTGTAATATTGTTAACTACTGACAGAGCAATCCGTTTCAGATAGAGTAATAAGGTTGTAACACAAGTGGCAAGAGAAAAATACGTTATATGAAACTTTGGCCACTTTATATAGCCGCATCCCAATTTTACACACCCTGCAATGTTTACAATACGATAGGTGTTATGTAACAACGTGGGGCTGTGAATATCGGTTAAACATATTTTTTGCATAGTCTGTTTCGATTGTATGAGTCGAAAACTCATGTTTTCAACGCTTTAATTGGGGTCAGTCAGTTTTTCATAACTAGAATTTAATTTGACGAGCTTATCTTAACACATTCAGTCCATTGTAGGTCCATAGATACTGACGTTGAGATTTTCGTTAGAAGAACGTTGATCACCGGAACTGACAGTTAAAAATGAGGAAACATAAAAAAGTTAGTTTTTGGATGTTACACGATATGCTGCTTTCCACTCGAATTTCTGACTATTTTCTTTTTATACAATAAATATCGTGGGTAACTTCACTGATATTGTGCAAATGCTCTTGATGCGGGCTGAATAGAAAGCGTAGCACGAACAATTCGAGACTCAACGTGTTAAAAGATGAAAATGCTGAATCGAGTTTACCTTAGAACTAAATTCAGGTAAAACCATTAACACGTTAAGCCCCGCGTCGGTCCCTGGGGACTGACACTGAATTTTCCGTCTTTTTTGCGCCAATCAGACCGAACCGATAGTAGACTTTTCGTTCGGAGAGTGTCGGCATTAGAAACGGCAACAACAAAGTTAACAAAGGATGCTTAAAAAAGTCCCCTATCGATTCGCTGGGACCGACAAGGACCAGGCGAAATGTGCATTGTCGGTCCCATATTTCGGTCGGAGCTTAACGTGTTAATAATTCTCTTCTAAATTACGCGGGAAGAAGTACTCTAGTTTCTTCTGTAAATCTGGTCAGTATTCTGTATAAATACTAGTATAAATACTTCTCGCTGGATGTGCCCAAAAATATTATTTAGAATATCCATGAATCATGTTAGTCGTTTAAAAATGTATAACTCGAGAACAAAATGAGATAAAATGATGAGATTTTTATTGAAAATTAGCATTATTGGCAAAATTATTTGAAATACTTCACTTAAGTGTCGTAAACGATTGGACACATCATCAATCGTTGCACGGATTATTTCAAGTTGAAATTTTCGGGAAGATTTCTCGATTGAATTCTTCTACAATTGCAAATTTCGATCAAAACATGCACAGGCACGCTCCTCCAACTTGGTCCTAGGCTGGTCTAGAAAATGTTCGTTTTGTCTTCTACAAGTCTTTGTTTACGAACGCATTCGCGATCGACATGAATTACTTTGTGCAGCCATGCATACAAGGTACACCGCTCTTTGGATCTATCTTACACATCAACTGTTTCTTTGTATTCTTGTAGTGTACGATACTAAGCCGTAAGGGAATTCATTGTTCATACTTGTTGACTCTATCTTTGGATTTGATGATTGATGCTTCAGTTTCACGAAACTGCGAGTCTCTTTTCCGATTCCATTTAGCCTCCCAAGTGAGGAGAATGGAATGGTTCGATCTTCTAATGAGGTCCTTACCAGGTATACCCATGCTGGTAATGGAACCTCTCCGTCCTTGGTTAGCAAACCGGTCGAGTTCCTCTTTTTCTGGGATCCCGGTCTGTTCCGGAATCCAACAGAGGATCGTGTTATTACCTCTCAGTTGATCTTCAATTTCTTGAATGATGGGGTGTTTAATTTTAGCACCCTCTACAGCTTCGAGGTCACTTGCCGAATCTGAACGAATTACAGCGCTATTAAAATCGCTGCTGTTCTCTAATGTTAACATAATAGCGAGAGCTTTAGACGAGAAAATTTTAAACTCATTGGAAACTCTAATGCTAGTTTTGACTGAAGAGTGTTCAGTGACGGACTCATCGGTATACATAATACGTTTATTAACGAAGTTCGTACGCCGTTCGTTCATTCACCACCGGTTGCACTTTCTGGGGAAGGAAGGAAGGTATTGTATTATAGAGACTTTAAACTTTTTCAGTTCATTCGTCTCTAGCCTTGAGAAAGGCCCTTTGAAAACTCTACTCTACTCTACTCCAGCGCTACCACCTCCACTCTCTTGCCTTGAGAAAGGCACTCGATCCCTCGCCGTCCAGCTCGTCCAGCAACGATGTTGTCCAGTCGGTGTCCACATAAAGAATGCTGAAAAAAGACTTTCTGGGGATTATTCCAGCCCAGCCTTTATATCCTCCAAGTTATACTAAGAGGAACGGCATTCCGGACTCTAGAAGAGTAACGAGTTTGGCGCGATGGACGAGTCAGTATATCACCAGTTAAAGTTCGACATTTTTGCCTGGTCCTTACTCCCAAAGGGGTATAAAGCGATAGGTTGGGTGGGCACTCTTCTACTATATACTACTTGTTAGGATTACAACTAACAGCAAAGACCCATCGACCGTTCGCCTAATGCATGCATTGCCAACATTTACACACAAGACAGCACAGTTTTGCACCGCAAGACCAAAGCTCACAAGCGATTCGAGTCGGTCCGCCCTCGGTGCAGGGATTGCTCGAACTTTCGAAATCATGTTGTGGATGATATGTTCGGGTCTCCCAAACAGAGCTTGCAGCGTTGATATCACTTGTGGTATCGTTGTGGGATGAAGTAGAAAGCTGCTAACCGCCTCCCTGGCACGACCTTTGAGACTTCGTTGCAAACGGAGTAGATTCTCCGAATTTGAATAGCCGCATACCTGAGTCGAGTGTTGAGTGCTACTGTAGAAGAGTGGCCAGTCCACTGGGTCTCCGGAGAAAACAGGCAAGTCCTTCGACACGACTTGCCTGGCTGCCAACTGCTGGGACGATGGGGCAACTTCTGCTGACAAAATTATCACAACTCGGGACAGACCAATGGTTCGGTGGACCAGACGCAACATGGGGGGACGGCAATATTGGAGGAGTTTCTGTTACATTTTAACAGCTGCGATCACTCATAGGGGTACTGATCGGCGATGGGAAACCATTTTCAATGGAAGAATGACACAAATACGAGGGGCTAGTGTTTATTTGAGTGTGAGGTAAATTGTTTGGAATCAAATTCTGAACACTCACCGGTGGCATGTTGGTACGAAGGGGTACGAGGGTGCTACCTACTGTAGCTGCTGGTCGGTTGTTGACTACCGATGACTGCACATTTATCACTGATGCTGCTGCAAATGATGCAAAATGAAACCTTGGACACAATCCATCTGGAACAAATTCAGTCCCACTTAAGTGGCCGTCAACCATCTGCTGCTGTCGATGGAAATAGTTCTGCTGCAGGAACCGCTGCTCGATTGTCCTCAGCCGCTTCAGTTCGTTCTGCACTGCGGCCATCTCGTTATGCTTCCTCTCCTCAATGAGCGCCTGTTCACGTTCCCGCTGCTCTAGTTTCGCTTTCAAATCAGCCTCTTTAGCTCGTTGATCCTTCAGTTCTTCTCGCTTCTGAAGCTCCATCTGCTTCATCTGTTCAATCAAATCCAATTCACGATACCGTCGTATATCATTTTCCTTCTTGTGCTCTGCCTTTAAATCCTGAAGTCTCCGAATATTGTGAGTTTCAGACCGCCACTTTTCGTACAACGTCTCATTCTTGATCACCTTCGGAATGGCCCCCGTTGTAGGTTCCTCTAAGAACTCGTAGTAGGTTAGAACGTTTACCGGTGATAACAGAGGGTAGACAGGATCCTGGAGTAATTTACGTTCCACAGCGTGTGCACCTTCATCTCTTTGGCCAAGCGAGTCTTCCATAGTTATGCTACCAGTGGTCCGCTAAGTTGAACATACGAATATTTTGTCCACCAGTGGCTTCTTTTGGAGTGCGCGGAGTTGATTGTTTGAGGGCCGCAGAAACTGCTTGTTCATCACATTACTATTGCGAAAACTACTAGTACCACTCCTCAGATCGTCGTTATCTTCATCTCCTTGACTCAAGATTTCATATTTACGGGCAATTCATCCGTTGCCGATCAAGTGTTTCTCGTCTAGCCCTTTCTTGGATCAATTTCTCCTGCTCGACTCATTCCCGATGAATTTGTTCCTCCAATTGTCTCTCTTCCTCCAACCTCTCTAGTTCACGGGATATTCGTGTTTGTCGTACACTGTGGGTACTTAAGGCACTAGAAGAGGGACGAAGTGGGGCAAAACGGATTGGTTAAATGCATGTTGCGCAGACGAATGGTTCCATATGAACTGTTGTTGAATTCACATTCGCACATGAATAGTGCCAATAGCACTGACAATCTCGACATCGCACCATTGGTTCACTATTGTTCGGTCGCTGATATCCAGCACAATCGAACGCTTCTGCGCGTTCATTGTCGGAAGATAACTTAACGCGGGTGTTATCTTTAGCTGGATCACGCAATAGCGCTTGGTCGCTGCCGATGTGGAGGTTTGCTTTTCGCTCTCGCAACGCCCTCGCTTGGTATCTCGTTTGACGAACGTTAGACCTCCGATGCATTATTTCTCGACCATAAAACTTCGAGATTTTGTTGCTGAAGATTCGGATTCCCCGAAGCAAATTTGATTTTTGCTCAAAGCTAGCTCGAAGGGGTAAACATATTTATTGTAATTTATATGCTTACAGAACAATGGACAATTACTTACTTTTAATCTTCACAAATAACAACAAACCGCAACAAATACAATTTCACTTATTATGCGTTTAGGAAACCTAGGTTTTAACTTAATTTAGTATAAGTAGGAATAAATTTAGAAGTAATAGGTATATTCTAACTTTGAGCAAAAATCAAGTTTGCTTCGGGGAATCCGAATCTTCAGCAACACTACTATATACTACTATAAAACGTATATACTACTATGAAACGCACCCGTGATTATGCGTAATTCACAGTTATAAGCCGATTCCAGAATCTTGGTATATTTCTATACTTGTAAGATCGATACCATATCCTAGTCTAGGGATTATCGAACTTTTGAAGATATTCAAAACGGTAGCCCAGAGGCTGCCTTTCAGACTTCCATTAATCGTTTTTTAAAACGTTTAGGTGATACGAAATCTGTATCTAGGCCATTTAGACGTAGGACTACTGGGAGGCGATCTGGCGTAGTGGTAACATTCATGCCTCTCACGCTAAAGGTCACGAGTTCAATTCTCACTCCCGACATTCTTCCAAAAATGGAAGTAAAAGTGACGAACCAGCCAAATGAGTTGAAAGTCACTATAATACAGATAAAAAAAAACGTAGGACTACGTCTAACCGGAAGATATAGGGGGTGAAATGAAAATCTAAGCACTAAACAAGTAGGAAAAAATGCAAGATTTGGAACGCTTATAACTCGAGCATTTCTCAATAGATCGCAAAGGTTTTTGCATCAATTGATAGGAAATATATCTACGCATCTATCATAACGAATAACATTTCATTTTTCTCGAGATAAATATTTGAATAATTGTTAAATATCAAGCATTGTCCAAATGCACTATGTGCCCATTTTTGATTGGTACATTTTGTGCTCCTCAAATCGTACCGACCAAAACGGACAACCAGAGCAGCAGGGAAATAGAATGAAACACGATTGGAAAGGAAAAAGAAAAAAAAATATAGGAGGTTGTGCCCAAGATACGACCGCATTGTTGACGTAGAACTACGTTGTTATTTTATATTAGGCTGTCAAAAAGTCCTGCGATTTTTTTTTTGAATTTTCATTTGTTCATAAAATTAGTTACAATCATCTGTTTTAAGTCAAATATGCGCCGTTTTGTTCGATGACTTGTTCCCAACGAAATGCCAACTTCATAATACCCCTGTTATAGAAGCTCGCTTCCTTATTGGCAAAAAAACTCGGATAGCCAATTTTCTAAGGCCTCTTTTGTGGCTAACTTCTGACTACCTAGCTCGTTCGCCATGGACAAAAACAGGTGGTAGTCACTTGATGCAAGGTCCGGACTATACGGCGGATGCAAAAGAACCTCCCATTCTAGCTCCCGGAGCTTCTGGCGCGTCACCAAAGAAGTGTGTGGCCTGGCGTTGTCCTGATGGAAGACAATGCGGCCTCTGTTTATCAAAGATGGCCTCTTCTTCATGAGTGCTACCTTCAAGCGATCCAGTTGTTGGCAGTACAGGTCCGAATTGAGCGTTTGGCCATAGGGAAGCAGCTCATAATAGATTGTTCCTTGACAATCCCACCAAACACACAGCAGAACCTTCCTGGCCGTTAATGAGGGCTTGGCTACCGTCTGAGCCGCTTCAGCGGGCTTCGACCACGACCGTTTGCGCTTCACGTTGTCGTAAGTGACCCACTTTTCATCGCCAGTCACCATCCGCTTCAGAAACGGGTCGATTTTGTTGCGATTCAGCAGCGATTCACATGCGTCGATACGGTCAAAGATGTTTTTTGTGTCAACGTGTGTGGCACCCATACATCGAGCTTCTTTGTGAATCCAAGCTTCTTCAAATGGTTAATAACGGTTTGATGACTTATCCCCAGCTCTTGGCCGATGCTACGGCTGCTACTATGCCGGTCTTTCTCGGTTAATTCAGCGATTTTGTCGCAATTTTCGACGACAGGCCTTCCGGAGCGTGGCGCATCTTCGACGACCTCTACAGCAGAACGAAAACGTTGAAACCATCGTTGTGCGGTGGAAATGGAAACTGTATCGGGTCCATAAACTGCACAAATTTTATTGGCAGTTTGAGATGCATTTTTGCCTTAGTCATAGTAGTACTGTAAAATATGTCGGATTTTCTCTTTATTTTGCTCCATATTTGCGGCACTATAACTCACGAACGACTTAACCAAACAAAACGCTGTCAAGGACTATATTATAGCGCGCCTTCCCAACAAGCTATAGTTATGACTCGATACAATGAATACAACTAGAACTACGCGCTTACAACGACACCTCGCGGAAATACCGCAGGACTTTTTTGACAGCCTAATATAAGTCGCTTGTTTATAACTTCGGATATTATTCTATAATGCTGAGAATTTTAGAAACAACTGCTTAGTAGAATAATCTCTGAAATGTTTTTTTTTCATTGTAGAATCAGTTGACGATAATTGATTGATGATTCATTCTTGCCCTTGCAAAACAATACACTATCTGATCGTATGTGGCAATTTGTTTAATGTTAATGCATTGAAAATTTACCTCGAACGCTATTCCGGTGGCCTTTTTCCCAATTGACATAGACTCGGCTACAGTCGATAATATACATGTTGCACCAGCATCATTATTCCACATCTCATAACTACATCAATATATCTTTCGCACCGCTTGGAAACAACAACAATGACAACACTTGCAAGTATCAAATATCATGCTACATGTTATTTAGTATTGCCTCAAAGGAATTGCACCTCTAGGCATCGTTCGCCAAACGCCAAACAAGCGTTCGCCATAGCATGCATACAGAGCCATACATTGGTGGCATGAAACTACTAGGAATATAAACACTTCTCATTATTTTGCGCTATTCTCAAAAGAAACGCTTCTGTTAATATTACTAGCCTCGAAAATAGTTGCATTACTTTCTCATGCTCGAGAGAAGCGCAGCTGTCACCCTTTGTGGAGGAAGTTTTGATACTGGCAAGTAAAATCTAATCACATACAAAATTCCAGAACGACAATTACTTTCTTGATGACTAAAAAAGAGAAATAAACTCTTTTTGTTAATATCAACAACCTCGAAAACAGTAGCATTGCTTCATTATGATCAAGATTAGCGCAAATGCAATACTAATTGAAGATAGTTTTGCGACTGGCACGCGAACTCAAATAACTTATAACATTCCAGTAAGACATTCAAGATGCTTGGTATTCCCCAAATTTTTTTTGGCGCACAACCTTCGTTTAATGCATTGATGCATTCTCAAAGGCACCAACAAAGCCCTTATAATGACGGAAAACAAACAATGTTAACTGCTTGGTAATCATTACGCGTCGAGACCTTCGAGTAATCAGACGTATATTGTGTCACTCCGTTATCGTTCTCGGTTACCGTTAGCTGGTGTATTTTCTGCCGTGTTGTATCCATACGCTTTGTTTATACAATTCGTTTGAGCCCAACAAAAAACAAAGTGTTATCAGCAGAAAGCTAGAGTGACGATTTATTTCGCCGTGTTTTGCCATTATCCTGCATTCGGATACTGTGCGACCGCCGACAGTGCGTGTGTGTGATACACAATTTCAATTGCGGCGAGCGTCGATCACGTGTTCAACCGATCGAGAAGTTTCCAGTTCATCTGCATTGGTGTGTGCGTTTAGTGTGGACCGGAGCGTGATTGTTCGTTTAGCTATCACAGCTGTGCCTGCGACCAATCGATTGAGGAGCAGTCGCTTTCTGATTAGCTGCACTGGTGTGCACTACCAAGTATTTTGTATAAATATTATTATCGTTATTATTATTTTATTAGGTTATAGAAATTATTATAAAATATTATTATAATTATCATCTGTATAAACTATGGAAGAGTGTGAGAGATCTCCAAATATGGAGATCTCTTACGATGAAAATATTGACTCCCCCTCGGTTGCACAAAAAAGGGCCGGGAAGTCGCTCAAGCGCGTTCCCTCACCGGAAGATAATTCTTCCGAAGAAGATTCAAGCCACACTAAAAAGCCCCCCTCTAAGAAATCCGCAAACCTCTCCTCTCAAACCCTTAACCTTCCCGCTTCCACTCAGCCGACGACTTCGCATTCCTCACCTGTTACTTCCGATCCCTCCAACCATCTACCTCGCCCCACCCCTCTGTTTTATCCTCTACCACTCAGTCCTCGTCTTCGTCTGCCCCCTCAGTTGTCTCCGCTCCCCGTGTCAAGATATACCCAGAAGATGCACCTGGAACAGGCCCGTGGGTTGTTTTCTTCCGGCCCAAGCCACAAAGAAAAGCTTTGAATGTCATTCAGATCATGAAAGATCTGACAAAAAATTATTCCTCCTTGGTCGAAATTTCCAAGGTTCGACCGAACAAACTGCGTGTTGTCGTGACTGATCGGAAGCAAGCTAACGAGATTGTTGCTGACAATCGGTTCATTTTAGAATGTCGAGTGTACGTACCATCCCATAACGTAGAAATTTCGGGAGTGATTACAGAAACGGGTCTGACGAGCGACATCATAAAACAAGGAAATGGCAGATTCAAAAAACTCCCTTTGACGAACGTTAGAATTTTGGACTGCCATCAATTAGGAAAAGTGTCCCGGGAAGAGGGAAAAACAAAATTCACGCCGTCCGACTCGTTTCGACTAACTTTTGCTGGTTCCGCCCTCCCTGACTACGTTATGGTGGACAAATTGAGGCTACCACTGCGACTCTTCGTGCCAAAGCCCATGACTTGCAACAAATGTAAGTCAGTTGGTCATACAGCAGATTATTGCGCCAACAAGGAGCGCTGTGCCACTTGCGGAGAGCAACATGTGGGGAAATCCTGCAATGCGACTGAGCAAAAGTGTCCATATTGCGAGGGATCCCCACACGTGCTCTCAGCTTGTGAAACTTATAAGAGCCGCTGGGAGAAACAGAAGCGCTCTTTGAAGGAACGCTCAAAACACACTTTTGCGGAAATTTTAAAGGGCGCTTCTCCACTGGCTCAACAACAACAACCGTTACCTACAAACAATGCCTTCGATTCGCTGCCAGTTGACGAAATGGACGCAGATACAGGTAACGGGGGCACACCGTTTATTTTCAAAGGGAATCCCCGGCGAAAAAAAGTGACCACTCCCAAAGTTCAAGAACAAGTCCCGCCGGTGATACCCCCTGTTAGCTTGCCTAAAAAATCGAGTGCAGCGGACAAGCAAAATCAGGTTCCTCCTGGCTTCCGTGGGAATAGTTCACCTTCGAACGTCCCAGCACTCGAGGGGACATCAAAAACCCCAACTGTCCCTATTTTTCCGTCCAGCTCAACTTCCCAATCGGGATTTATAAAGTTGTCTGACCTTTTGGATCAAATCTTCAAGTGTTTTAATGTTTCCGACTCCACCAGAACCATTGTCATCTCAATACTTCCAGTATTAAAGACAATGTTGCAACAATTGATTCAAACATGGCCCCTCCTTGCAATGATTATCTCTCTTGATGTCTAATTCAAATAGAGAGGTCGGAGATATCACTGTTTTACAGTGGAATTGTCGTAGTCTTATCCCTAAATTGGATACATTCAAATTTTTAATTCATAAGTTCAATTGTGATGTTTTTGCTCTGTCCGAAACTTGGCTTTCTTCGCGAGATGATATCTCTTTCCACGATTTTAATATTATACGCTTGGACCGTAATGATAGATACGGAGGGGTGCTATTGGGGATCAATAAGTGCCACTCATTTTTGACGTAGGACTACGTCTAACCGGAAGATATAGGGGGTGAAATGGAAATCTAGGCACTGAACAAGTAGGAAAAAATGCAAGATTTGGAACGCTTATAACTCGAGCATTTCTCAATAGATCGCAAAGGTTTTTGCATCAATTGATAGGAAATATATCTATGCATCTATCATAACGAATAACATTTCATTTTTCTTGAGATAAATAATTGAATAATTGTGAAATATCAAGCATTGTCCAAATGCACTATGTGCCCATTTTTGATTGGTCCATTTTGTGCTCCTCAAATCGTACCGACCAAAACGGGCAACCAGAGCAGCAGCGAAATAGAATGAAGCACGATTGGAAAGGAAAAAGAAAAAAAATGAACGAAACATTGGTCGCAGTCTCTCCATGCGTAATTCTCTAGCCAGCCTGTCAGCTTAAAAATCCCCGCTCCGCTGCCGTAACGATCATTCTCATCCAAACCGTACACCACATCGGTTCGCATCACAACACATCATCAAACCAACCCAAGCAGCCATGTCTGGACATGGTAAAGGAGGAAAAGTGAAGGGAAATGCAAAATCCCGCTCGAACCGTGTTGATCTGGAGTTCCCCGCAAGGGTAGCTAGACCGAGCGCGTTAGTACCAGTGCACCAATCCACCTAGCCGGCGTTATATAGTTTCGGCCGCCGAAGTGATCGAGTTAGCTGGTAAAGCTGCTCGCGACGATAAGAAAACCCGCATTCGGAACAGAACACATTCGGTTGGGTGGACATCAAGACAACAGGCAGTTGCAGCGAGTGGCGAGTGGCAAACGCAAAACGGCATCAGGTAGCAGAAGAAAAAAGTTTGTTCTTTATACAAACTGCTTTGGTGGCAAATCCAGAACAGGGCGGCATCGAGGGCGTTCGAAATGGTTTTTTTCAAAACCACGAGTACAAAGTTTTCTAAATTGGAACCATTCCATAAAACAAGGCGCTTTTCAGGGCCATTAAACCTTCCAAAAAAGAGTTTAGGAAATACAGTTCAATGCTTTCTAAAACATCCAAAATAATAATAAAACACAAATTGATTTTTTCATAATTTGTTTGCCAGGATCTGATGAGTATGTGAATTTGGCAGTTGTTCTGAGCTTATTGATGGTTGGGGACTTTCCTGATTATTCAATTTTCACCAATTCTTAAATTGTTTCCAGATTGAAAGTACAGTAATTTACAATTAGTTCAACATTTAGCTAATTGGACGGACATGTAATGCGACTTATTTAGTTGGACATTTTTGTAAACATAGAGATCCAAATTATGACCCCACATTGAAAGTCGACACTGTACCACTGTCATCGCAAATGTTCAATTACAGGTTAAAATCGCCTCCAATGCGACACTGAGTGGCGCTTCGGCACGTCGCATTGAATGTAATTTACTATACAACATGTCACAAAGCTGGATGGGAAGAAATTTTCCAACTGTGAAAGCTGTGGCGAGTGGCAACAAATCGCTAAACAGGAAGGTTTAGCAGAACAAGATGGGGATATCGAGTGATAACAAAACAATAAACTCTTTAGATTGAAGATAATTTTGTGATCCTGAAAAGGACCCTTTTTAGCCTGCATGTGAATCCAACGAGCGAACAAATCGTAATGAATGTATTTTTTGTTTGTTTGTTTCTTTGTTTTTAAGAGGCTTTAAACTTTGCAGTTCATTCGCCTCCAAAAAATGTATTTTTTTGCCATCGCTCCCTTTTTACGCTCATTCGTTCGTCTCGTTGGACTCGCCCCTCTGGCTGAGTCTGCCGATTTGTCTCTATCCTGTGAGTGTGTACCGCTTGAGTATAAAACACGCGGACCCCAAAAAAAAAATATCTTATTTTCTTTCAAACCGTAAACCCGTGTGGTTGTACGGCATCGGCATCGTGGACGTAACAAAGGAGGACAAGTTAAGGGAAAGGCAAAGTCTCACTCGAACCGTGCAGGTCTCCAGTTCCCTGTCGCATTCACTGATTGCTCCGCAAGGGTAACTAGGCCGAACGGATTGGTACCGGAGCATCAGTATACCTAACAGCGATTATAGAGTTTCGGCCGTCGGAGTGCTCGAGTTGGCTTGCAAAGCTGCTCACGACAATCAGAAAACCCGCATCAAGAACAGAGCAGCTTCGGTTCGGCGCTCATCAAGGCAACAATTAGTTTCAGTGAGTGGCAAACGCAATCGCAAAACGGCAGCTGGTAGAAGAAGGTAAAAGTCTGTTTATACAGACTGCTTTGGTGGCAAAAGCAGCCCCCATAAACCACGGCGCTTTTCAGGGCCATTAAACCTTTCAAAAAAGAGTTTACGAAATACAGTTCAATGCTTTCTAAAATAATATCCAAAATAATAATAAAACACAAATTGATTTTTTCATAATTTGTTTGCCAGGATATGATGAGTATGAGAATTTGGCAGTTGTGCTGAGCTTATTGAAGGTTGGGGACTTTCCCGATTATTCAATTTTCACCAATTCCTTAATTGCTTCTAGATTGAAAGTACAGTAATTTATATTTAGCTCGACATTTAGATAATTGGATGGACCTGTTATGCGACATTTTTGTGACCATAGAGTTCGGGGTCCAAATTATGACCCCACATTGAAAGTCGACACTGTACCACTGTCATCGCAAATGTTCAATTACAGGTTAAAATCGCCTCCAATGCGACACTGAGTGGCGCTTCGGCACGTCGCATTGAATGTAATTTACTATACAACATGTCACAAAGCTGGATGGGAAGAAATTTTCCAACTGTGAAAGCTGTGGCGAGTGGCAACAAATCGCTAAACAGGAAGGTTTAGCAGAACAAGATGGGGATATCGAGTGATAACAAAACAATAAACTCTTTAGATTGAAGATAATTTTGTGATCCTGAAAAGGACCCTTTTTAGCCTGCATGTGAATCCAACGAGCGAACAAATCGTAATGAATGTATTTTTTGTTTGTTTGTTTCTTTGTTTTTAAGAGGCTTTAAACTTTGCAGTTCATTCGCCTCCAAAAAATGTATTTTTTTGCCATCGCTCCCTTTTTACGCTCATTCGTTCGTCTCGTTGGACTCGCCCCTCTGGCTGAGTCTGCCGATTTGTCTCTATCCTGTGAGTGTGTACCGCTTGAGTATAAAACACGCGGACCCCAAAAAAAAAATATCTTATTTTCTTTCAAACCGTAAACCCGTGTGGTTGTACGGCATCGGCATCGTGGACGTAACAAAGGAGGACAAGTTAAGGGAAAGGCAAAGTCTCACTCGAACCGTGCAGGTCTCCAGTTCCCTGTCGCATTCACTGATTGCTCCGCAAGGGTAACTAGGCCGAACGGATTGGTACCGGAGCATCAGTATACCTAACAGCGATTATAGAGTTTCGGCCGTCGGAGTGCTCGAGTTGGCTTGCAAAGCTGCTCACGACAATCAGAAAACCCGCATCAAGAACAGAGCAGCTTCGGTTCGGCGCTCATCAAGGCAACAATTAGTTTCAGTGAGTGGCAAACGCAATCGCAAAACGGCAGCTGGTAGAAGAAGGTAAAAGTCTGTTTATACAGACTGCTTTGGTGGCAAAAGCAGCCCCCATAAACCACGGCGCTTTTCAGGGCCATTAAACCTTTCAAAAAAGAGTTTACGAAATACAGTTCAATGCTTTCTAAAATAATATCCAAAATAATAATAAAACACAAATTGATTTTTTCATAATTTGTTTGCCAGGATATGATGAGTATGAGAATTTGGCAGTTGTGCTGAGCTTATTGAAGGTTGGGGACTTTCCCGATTATTCAATTTTCACCAATTCCTTAATTGCTTCTAGATTGAAAGTACAGTAATTTATATTTAGCTCGACATTTAGATAATTGGATGGACCTGTTATGCGACATTTTTGTGACCATAGAGTTCGGGGTCCAAATTATGACCCCACATTGAAAGTCGACACTGTACCACTGTCATCGGAAATGTTCAATTACAGGTTAAAATAGCCTCCAATGCGACACTGAGTGTATCTCCGGCACGTCGCATTAAATGTAATTTACTGAACAACATGTCACAAGCTGGATGGGAAGAAATTTTCCAACTGTGAAAGCTGTGGCGAGTGGCAAACGCAATAGCTAAACAGGAAGGTTTAACCGAACAAGATGGGAATATCGAGTGATAACAAAAACACAACACCAAATGTTCTTTTCAGAATCATCAACATGTTCATAAAGAGTAAACAGTAAACTAATCCATTTTTCAGATAGATAGGTAGGTATTCACGTAGGAGAAGAAAATAAAACAATATATTTAAAATATATATTTAACAAAAGCTGTCCCTTTTGTATAGTCCTACGTCACTCCGGTTATGTCCCCGACATTACCCACCCGTCTTTTTAGAATTGACCTTCCACCTATTGGGGGGATCGAAGCTGTTGCTTGTCATGCAAACATCAGAGGCAAAGACCTCTGTATTGTCAGCTTGTATTGGCCTCCGAGAGCTGCGGTTAGCCGCAAACAACTTGATGACATGTGCTCACTCCTTCCTGAGCCACGATTGATCTTGGGAGACTTCAACTCTCACGGAACTGCCTGGGGGGAACAGTATGACGACAATCGTTCATTGTTGATATATGACCTTTGTAACAGCTTCAATATGACCGTTTTGAACACTGGGGAAACAACACGTGTACCTAAACCTCCTGCTAACCCAAGTGCTCTTGACCTCTCGCTTTGTTCGAATTCACTATCGTTAGATTGCAAGTGGAATGTAATCCAGAACCCCAACGGTAGTGATCACTTGCCAATCAAAATTTCCATCCCCATTGGGTCGAATTCTTCTGAATCTATAAACATGGCATATGACCTCACAAGACACATTGACTGGAAAAAATATGCGAACGCGATTGCTCTAGCCATCAATTCCAGAGATGGTTTACCTCCATTGGAGGAGTATAACTTCCTTTCTCGTTTGATCTATGACAGCGCGGTTCGCGCTCAAACGAAACCCATCCCAGGTTCCACTCATTTCTTTCATCTCCTTACCTTACTCCTCGCCCGAAAATCAATAATTTTGTGAAACAGTGTGAAGAAAATGTTCGTTTGCACAAACTTCTCACCAAGTAATATTAACCAATTCTAATCTATTACTCACCAAATATTAAATTTTCATCTGCCGTCTCAATGTATGGTGGAAAACGTCGTAAAACTCGTGCTAGTGCTCTGAAAGTAAACTTTTCATTCTTCAATTTTCCGTAATGGTTTTGTTTGTATTGGTGAAAACATCTTTATTTTTTCGATACTGATGCCAGACAACAACATCAGATATAAAAAGTCACAGGAGGGTTGTGTCCGAGACACGACCGCTTAGTTGACGTAGGATTCCGTTAGGCTATCTGTTGATTTTGTATTTTTTTGAAGAATTATATCGTTAAACTCTTTGATAATGATTTGGTTTTAATGTCTTTGTTAGAGAACACATTTCGGTAGTAACAAAAGTTCCCCTACTTTCATGTTTTTGCAATGCCGATTTCCCCCAGGCAGCTTAGTTTTGATGTCTCTGTTAGGGAACATATTTCGGTGGGAACAAAAGCTCCCCCTACTTTCATGTATTTGTAATGCCGATTTCCCTCAGACAGCTTGGTTTTGATGTCTCTGTTAGGGAATACATTTCGATAGGAACAAAAGCTCCCCCTACTGCCATGTATTTGCAATGCCGATTTCCCCCAGGCAGCTTGGTTTTGATGTCTATGTTAGGGACCCGCCGCATGTGTCATCAATTTCGACCAATCAGAAGTGGGTATTTCCGTTAGGATAGGGGTTGAGATTTTTCAATTGTTCGATAGTTAGTTTCATGACGTATATTATTTTCTTCGATATAAAAAATTGTTATGAAGTGCCGAAATCGATTGACGCAAAAATTTCATCAATCCATCATGAAATGGCTGAGCAATAAGCGTTTGAAATTGGACAATTTTC
Organism: Toxorhynchites rutilus septentrionalis; assembly: GCF_029784135.1. Lineage (NCBI taxonomy): Eukaryota > Metazoa > Arthropoda > Insecta > Diptera > Culicidae > Toxorhynchites > Toxorhynchites rutilus. The sequence goes on from NC_073745.1 coordinate 155,586,769, forward strand.
ACGATGTGCTCGATTTTCGATTTTCAATTTGTACCCCAATATGTTCCCGAAAGACGTAATCCTACGTCAAAACCACTCAATAAAATGTTAATGTCAAAGCATTTCATGTCATGAAAATCAATGAAATAAAATTGTGTTGATATCAATACAATTATTATTTTTACGTTTACGACAATTACTGTTGTTTACAACTCGGTCCGGCTATATAGTCAAATAGTGGCTAACTTTAAACTCCATATTGAATGTGAACACCTCCATGTGAAACCGAAATATGAAAATCGCTTATGCAGTTAGAAATAAAGCAGCGCAATTTCCGTGATTTCAACGATTTCAATCCTCGCAAATGGTATGTTGGTAAACAAATGACGCCATATTGATTTTGATTTTGGGTAGCCTATATTCAATTGATGTCTAACCCCTGGACAATATACGACATTTTTTTTCTCCAACCCAATATTATCATTGGCTTTGACTGTCACTTTTTTGCAAATGTTTAATATTATAAGTTATAGACTGTATCGATACCTTCAAATTATGTCAAAATGAAGCCTATACCCCAAAGACTGTCAGGGTTTTCATTATTCAATTAATTATAACATTAAAGTTTAGTAAGATTACATTTACAAATGAAGTGTTCGGAATTTGAATCATGTGTAGAAACTTGATTCATATTCTGAACACTAATTCAATACTGATTTTAAAGAAGATTTCTGAATAAAATATTATTTTTTTCATTCATTTATTGTAGATTCTTACCATTTCTAGTAATACAAAATTGTTGAAAAAACAACAAAAAGTGAAAAATTAACAATGCTTGTTTTTTTTACAGAATTTGCTAACGCAAACGTTTTATCATTTATTTTGACTGTCACTTTTTTGCAAATACTCATTATTATAAATTATATCCTGTATCGATACCTGTAAATGATTTTAAAATGAAGTATATACCCCAAAGAATGTCAGAGTTTTCATTATGCAATTATTTATAACATAGAAGTTCAGTAAATTTACATTTAACAATGAAGTGTTCGGAACTTGACACTGTTCGGAATATGAGACAAAACGGTATATCGATCCCAATTTGACACATGATGCTTTCTTTTGCGAAGACGTTCCGTTTGCCTCTCGAGGAGAGAAATTTTGTTTGTTCACACGTTCACGGCGACGGCCAGTTTCATTCTCGTTGGCTGAATTAGGTTCATCTTTCGATATTATATGTTCAAGAACTTGGCTCCTTGTGCCGTTTCGTTCGCATTGTCAACTGTGGATGTGCAAAATCCGCCCATTACAGGTGATTGGCTTACTAAAACTAGCACTACCCCGTTCAAATTTAAATTACAATAAATCAACATCAACATTAACATCAACCAACACCATTATGATTGACAATTTCGTTCCATATGATTGAAAGAATGCAATGTATTTGGGTAACATCCAGTTGCCCTCTTTTTCCATTTATTGTGTGTCAACTTCCATTAGAGTTACATCTTTTTAACTGTGCCTAACCTAAATGTTGATAGCAATCTTCAATTCGAAGAATTGAAAGAATTTACTACACTATTTACCATTTGCCATGATGCAATGCAGAGTCTAGCCCCAAAGTGACCAGTGAGCCCGTAATTGTACTTCACAGTGCAGCTACTGATTCCCGCGAAACAACTGCTAATCTGTCTTCACATAGTGCTTAGAATAATCTATGAGAAGCTTTTTACCATACTAGAACCCTTGGAATACAAATATATCCCAGCTCGTAACAAAACCCCAGTTATATTTACTGAGTCCTTACCAAAACTAACCATATCCATCTCTCGTTTAACAGCTCAACTATTTTGACAAACGAAGTTTCTAGCGCCGAGTAAACAAAGTTTCATAGAACTAAGCATATGTGTGGTGGCTATGTTTTGAAACAGTTTCGCTTGAACACGCTTATGGGAGATTAAATGGTTGAATTAAAACTTTCTGCACCATTTAACAGCCGGTAGAAGACGGAGCGGAAAACATCTCGTGTAGTTCCGCTCCTGAAGGCAAATGGAAATCACACGAGCGGAATTCCTTTCTCCGCTCTGGTTGATGTATTTTCATCTCTGTCAGTGCGAATGTAAATTTTGTATCACTAAGCGTGTGCCGGGCTGGCTGGGATATTAATGAGTGGATGAATGAATAAAAAACATAACGACCTTAATCTAAAATTTACACGGTTGCAGAGTTTCTTCTGACTTCCGACGGAACTCAAATATTTGTTTATATACCGTCGCGAAATTGGGATGAATCCGTTTTGTGTATAAACTGAATAACAACTAGATGGCAACTACTGGGTCACTTTTCGTTTTCCAAACTTTTATTTGAGGGGCTTAGAATGCAAGAGGTGTAAGTGACTTGATCGATTTCTCTTCATCAACTTTTTCTTTAGTTAATAACTCAATTGCAAAAACGTTCCAATTTAAGTTTGCTATAGAATCTGATAGGTGAGGTTCTGACCTATTTTCCACATTGTCAAATACAGCTGGGAATGTATTTGAGGCTAAGCTATAACCAAAAGAGAGAGTCGATGTAGAGAAATCGATCAAATCACTTACACCCCTTTCATTCTAAGCCCCTCATTTATAATGAATCACGCGTGATTTATGATATGTGTCAAAGTACAACTAAATTGTAGGGGTTGTATCTAAGACACAACCGCATTTTTGACGTAGGACTACACAATAATTTTATTTAGTGATATTATAAAATATAAAATAACTATAAATAACTATAAATATAATTGCGTGGTTTAGTAGAAGGATTTCAAGACGGTTGATTGATGACTAATTATTGCCTTTGTGAGAACAAATACACAAACAGGTCTTATGTCGCAATTTGCTTCTATTTTGTCATGTGATTATATATTTGTTCCACCAGCACCGTTATTCCACATTCCTAAACCACTTCAATATATCTTTGGCAGTCCAGAAAAAAACATCATGAATAACAATAGTTGTAAGTAACATGCTTCATGGTTTTTATTGTTGCCTCAGTGATATCGCATGTCTTGAAATCTTGAATGTCTGCTTCGATTCTTTTCATTGACTTTCTCCTTCAATAACTTTAATAAATAAAGAAAAATCGTGTAGTGTTGGAATAACTATTCAAAACGGATGTTGCAATCTGTTTTACAGAACAAAATAACATCGATTACAGAACGAATCTTGCTTCATGAAGCTGCAGAAAATCTGGAAGAAGCGCTTTGCTCTTTTTTTTTTATCCAAAATATATATTTTTATTAAGGCTCACAAGGCGTCAGCCTAACGGGGCCGGGAGTTCAATATTTCGACAATGTTTGCTTACAACTATGTTAGTAATATGTAACCGATTACTCGCGGTTGGCTCGAGGTTAGTATTACAAGTGTTCTCATAATTGGTATGTTGCAGTCTTCGATGCTCTGTACGTGTGCCCGACACGGGATACTTCCTATTGGGATGCAGCTGACCATTAATCAGCAACGCCCCCCTAGTCTGTACCCCATATCTAGCGTGGTGCGTCTTTCTCGACTCGAGGAATCCAGGATAGAATGGTCACTAGCCGGCGCAATCATCAGCTCGTGTAGAGTTGTCATGAGCGGTACAACCTTTGGCTCTTGTTGAATGATCAGTGGACTGCACAACCTTTGGTCCGTGTATAATAAAAGTTTATCGATCGGATAGGAGGGATATGAAACGGAGACTCGAGGAATCCAGGATAGAATGGTCACTAGCCGGCGCAATCATCAGCTCGTGTAGAGTTGTCATGAGCGGTACAACCTTTGGCTCTTGTTGAATGATCAGTGGACTGCACAACCTTTGGTCCGTGTATAATAAAAGTTTATCGATCGGATAGGAGGGATATGAAACGGAGACACAACGAAGGAAACATCATTAAACGTTGACATCGGCGTTTCTGAGGAACAGGTATAGATGAAGCAGAAGATCAGGATCCCGGCTACCTAAGATATCCCGGACGGGGATATCCGATTGTCTGCCTTGTGCTCTCAGTGCTCTAGAGAGCTGAGAGCGAGCAGCATGGAACCGGATACACGACCAGACAACATGCTCGATGTCGTGGTAGCAATCGCCACAATCACAAAGATTGTTTGCTGCGAGCCCAATGCGACAGAGATGCGCGTTTAGGTTGTAGTGAGAGGACATGAGCCGAGATGTCACGTGAATGAAATCATGACCTACATTCAATCCCTTGAACCATGCACTCGTCGAGACCTTAGGGATAATCGTGTGTAACCAACAACCGAACTCATCACCACTCCACATGCGCTGCCAACTTACGAGCGTATACTGACGAAGAATGTGGAAAAATTCATTATAAACAATTTGCCTTTCAAAAAGTGTGCCATCTGAAGCGCCCACCTTAGCTAGCGAGTCCGCTTTCTCATTCCCCGGAATCGAGCAATGAGAGGGAACCCATGCTAAGGTAATCTTGAATAATTTTTCGACCAAAACACTCAATAGATGTCTTATTCTTGTTAGGAAAAAAGATAAGCGTTTATCAACTTTCATTGAGCGGATTGCCTCTATTGAGCTGAGACTGTCTGAAAAAATAAAATAATGGTCGATGGGCAGTGTTTCAATGATCCCTAGAGCATAGTATATCGCACCCATTTCTGCGACATACACGGAACAAGGATCTTTGAGTTTGAAAGAGGCACTGGAATTTTCATTGAAGATGCCGAAGCCAGTGGACCCGTTAATGAATGAACCGTCAGTAAAGAACATTTTATCAGATCTAACTTTCCCATATTTTTCCGAAAATATCGACGGAAAAGCATTGGATTGAAGATGATCTGGGATTCCAAACAGATATTGCTCTTTGATTAAACAGATATTGACAGATAGTCACTCTGGCATCCCCGCACTCACACTGATTTCAGACAAACCTTGGTACAACTCAACGTTGTCCCACATCAAGAGACGGCGAGATCATTGCCTAATACAAGCTAAACGTACAAAAAGTATTGAAAATTGGAGCACGTACAGAATATGGAGAAATATATATGTACGTGAACTGAAGAATTCCAAGAATAAATTCGTCCAAAATGAAATAAGTGCAATTCAGCATGATCCGAAGAAGCTATGGAGAAAAATACAGTTGTGTAATCCAAGTGGCAGCAAAGACATTGACAAAGACAAAGACATTAAGTTTGACGGTAATACGGCAAGTGACAATATAATAGCAGAAAAACTTTCATTTTTCACGTCAAGTGTGGAGGAAATCCACAATAGTATTCTATCTCCTACAAATCGTCTTAATCTTGCTTTTCCTAGTCTGTCGTCACAATTGAGATGCTTTAGAACCATCAGCATAGAAACACTGAGGAAGGTAGTAATGGATTTGAGAAATTGTGCAGGTGTTGATGATTTAATCAAAGAGAATCTACTTTATATAGTGAATGAGTCAATGCTTCGTGGCGAATGCCCAAATAGTTGGAGGAAATATGTTGTTATATCGATTCCGAAAAATCCTAAATCATTCAAACCAGAAGACCGTAGACCAGTGAACATGTTACCAATGTACGAGAAGATCCTAGAAATCGTTGTCAAAGATCAACTATTGGAACATATAACGAAAATGGGATACTGATAGATGGGTTTAGAAAAAACCACTCTTCTGAAACGGATCTCAATTTATTGCTCCTAAAGCGGAAACAGGCCATGAAGGCGAAAAGAGTAGTATTTGCAGAATTTATTGATTTGAAAAGGGCTTTTGAAACAAAAGATCGACTTAAATTATTAAAATTGCTTTCTAATTATAATGTAACTGGACCTGTGTTGAACTGATTTGAAAGTTTCCTGAAAGGGTGAACACAAATCACTGTTTATAGGGACAGTAAATCGTCGGCGGAACCAATGAATCTGGGTATGCCTCAAGGAAGTGTTCTGGGGCCGCTACTTTTCTTGCTTTATATCAATGACATCAAACATGTGTTAAATGACAGTGACGTAAACTTATTTGCTGGTAACACTGTAATATTCGTTGAAGCTGAGACATTGCAAGATTGCTACACAAAGATGAACCATGATCTGCAAAACTTAGAGGAATGGTTGAAATGGAAAAAAAACTCAAGTTCAACATAAATAAAACAAAGAACATGGTAGTATCAACACGCTATCTTGAAAACGAAGGTCTTAGTATAAGTATTGATGGGCAAGAGGTGGAAAGAGTATTATCGATCAAATATCTTGGCGTTATTCTTGACGAAACGCTGCACTTCGACGAACATATAAACTATACTATAAAGATGGCAGCTCAAAAATATGGAGTGCTTTGTAGAATTAATCGATTCCTGACATTTGAAAGTAAAATCACGATCTACAAGGCACTCATCGCTCCACATTTTGATTATTGTGCCTCTGTGCTATTTCTAGCAAACAAGAGGCAAATGCAAAGAATGCAAATTGTGCAAAACAAGGCTATTGAGATGTGATCGACTAACTCCACGGAGATTTATGCTCGAATGCCTGCAATGGATGTCAGTGGGACAGCGTAATAAATATTGTACGCTTACGTTCATATATAAGATGACTAATGGTATGACACCCACATATCTACAAAACGCGATAACGTATGGAAGAGATATGCATCGATATAACACAAGACAAGCAAGTGACCTCAGAACCATAAACTTTCGAATGCCGTGTACCCAAAACTCACCTTTTTACAAAGGATATCGACCGTAGTATTTGTAAAGAGTTTTTGAAGTATGATTTAGATTTGTAACCCGGTATAAAGTCAATGTTAACCATTGTTAGAATGTAAGATGACGAAGTTGTAACGGATATTTGTGTTTCTTATCTTATGACTATGATGATGATGGTACGTTATAAGTTTGTTTAATTTGACAATTTTTCTCTCCATCAGTCGTAGATTTTTAATTTTATTTAATTTAATTTTATTTTATTTTATTTTATTTAACTGAAACAATAGTTTGAGCCCGCAACAAGCTTATACAAGATCTATCTATATATATAAAAATCTCGTGTCACGGTGTTTGTTACCGAACTCCTCCGAAACGGCGCAACCGATTTTGATGAAATTATACTCAAAATACTTGGTAGGTATGAGAATAGGTTGTGAACTATATATGATACCGGTACGATACCGATAACCATACATTTAATACCGAATAGGGTGGCTCTATGCAGAAAAAAAGATCTGGATATTTTTTTCAAAAAATTGACTTCATACCATACATATAACCTTAAATTTTGACCCCAATTCCCTATTTTTAATTGCGATTTTATTATTTTTGTGTCAAAAATATTCTAATAATTTAACCGTTGTTCGTTTTTTCAACAGAACGAATTTATTTAAGTTGTTCAATGACTGATGGCGTAACGCCCGCTTCATTGAACATCCATCTACAAATACACAAAGAACAACAATTCATCTAAAGCAGGGAGCATCTCCGACGAGCTGGAAGCCTTTTTGAGTGAGCACAGTTATCGAAATTCTTCAAATCACATTTGCTCGGATTACAAAACGACAATCACGCTATTGCCATCAACCCTGATGAAACATCAGCTGGAGAGCACGTGTGAAGATGACGAAGTTATAACGGATATTTGTGTTTCAAAATGTTATCTTATGCCTATGATGATGATGGTACGTTATAAGTTTGTTTAATTTGACAATTTTTCTCTCTATCAGTCGTAGATTTTTAATTTAGTTTAATTTAATTTAATTTAATTTTATTTTATTTAACTGAAACAAAAGTTTGAGCCCGCGCGCGTTGAAACACATAGAAAAGCATGAGATAGAACATAAGCAAAAGCAGTTTTACGCGAAGAGAATAAAATCATTCCAAGGTGTTTAATGTGGAAACCGAAATGGAGCTAGGGATAGCTCAACCGGAATACTTGTAAATTCATCTTCTCAACAGATAATTATAACAAGATTTTTGTGTGTTGCGGCAGATCTCATTGCAGATTCAGGTTGACGCGTTATACCCTAGGTTAGATGTAGGACCAGAAGTATCGGCTGGAATTAGGCTTAGGTTTGCTCAGCTGTCTATTCTCGAAAATGATGGCATAATAGGTCGTTGTCGGGTATCTAGTAAAGCGGTAATTCCTTTTTAAATTCAAGGCTAATGCTGACATAAATATTGGGTTCAATTCCTGATCGGTCAGGATTTTTTCCAGGTTGGAAACTTTCTTGACCTGCCTTGGGATAAGTAATGGGCCTGAAGTATCGGCTAGAATTAGGCTTGGGTATGCTCAGCTGCTCGAACTCGGAAACGATAGTACCGTGGCCAGGGATCTGATAAAGCGGGAATTCCCTTGTAAATTCTTGACTACTACTGACATAGTTATTGGGTTCAATTCCCGATCGGTCTAGGGTCTTCCAGGGTTGGAAATTCTCTCGACATGCCATGGAATAAATACGTTTGGATAATGGCTTAAATTGTTTTTTCGATTACGAATCTATGCATATGATATAACCATGTGTCCGTTTTTTTATTATTCAATATGCTAACTGGTTAGATTTATATTAAAACTAATTTCGTTATAACTATAATTATCAGAAAAAAAACTCGTTCTGCTCAAACTTTTGTAAGGGGACCATCATCATGATTTCATATAACGAGTAAATTATTGTCTGTGTGTGTTTTTGTTTATTTTATTTCTTATTTTATTCATTTTATCTTAAGACTATGATGATGATGGTATTGATTGGTTTTGTTTTAATTTCATTTTAGTTTTTCAATTAAATTTAAAAAATAAAATAATTGTGTCTGCAATAGTTTGAGCCCACGCGCGTTGACAGACATAGAAAGACTTGAGATCGAACATAACCAAAGCAGGTTTCTGCGAAAAAAATAAAAGCATTCCGAGGGGTTTAATGTGGAATCCGGAGTGAAATATTTCAATGCGGAATACTTGTAAATTCATCTTTTCAACAGATTATAACAAGATTTTTCTGTGTTGTGGCAGATCTCATTGCAGATTCAGGTTGACACGTTACACCCTAGGTTGAATGTAGGACCTGAAGTATCAACTGGAATTAGGCTTAGGTTTGCTCAGCTGTCTGGTCTCGAAAATGATCGCATTAGTAGGTCGTTGTCGGGTATCTAGTAAAGCGAGAATTCCTTTGTAAATTCATAAGTATTGGGTTCAATTCCTAATCGGTCAAGGATTTTTTCGGGTTGGAAACTTTCTTGACCTGCCTTGGGATAAGTAATGGGCCTGAAGTATCGGCTAGAATTAGGCTTGGGTATGCTCAGCTGCTCGAACTCGGAAACGATAGTACCGTGGCCAGGGATCTGATAAATCGGGAATTCCCTTGTAAATTCCTGGCTACTACTGACATAGTTATTGGGTTCAATTCCCGATCGGTCTAGGGTCTTCCAGGGTTGGAAATTCTCTCGACATGCCATGGAATAAATACGTTTAGATAGTGGCTTAAATTGTTCTTTCGTTTAGTAATCTATGTTTGCGAGATAACCAGTCCGTTTTCTTGTTCAATTTAATTTGATCACTGGTTAGTTGAAAAAAAAAATAAATACCGCTATATAATTATTATCAATAAGATAACTCGTCTCGCTCAAACCTTTGCAGGGGAATGAGGTGGGACCATCATTATTTTATAAAAAAAAATAACTGCGGACTTGCAGGCAGATTTTGCGCCAGTTTTGCCATATAGTTTGATAAACGAGCTTCGTTTCTGCACGCTTGATTGTCTAACACATCAGGAAATGCTTTTACCGTTGAGTTATCAACGAAAGAGAATGTTGATGAAGAGATTATCAAATCGATCAAAGCAGATAGCTCATTTTCAAAAGTTATGCGAGTAATAGAGTCAAATGCATAAATAAAAGCATAATAATAACTTGCGCCAGTAACACTGTATGGGTGTATCATTATCCCTACTAACACATTCCTAAATTTCGAGACATTTGTGAGAGATCGTAGAATTCTCTGCATCTCTCTTATACTTATGACAGACATACAGCTGTACTTGCGTTGTACTTTTAAAATTGTATGTCTGTCACCATGTACAGCGCTAGAATCATGCAAGCAACTCGGTACAATCGCTGTATCTGTACCGACCTGTTTCACCGTTGTACATGACTACAGTTGTACGGTGCGCAGCGCCACAAACGGTTAGTGGTGGGTAGCATGAACAAACTGAATCAAAACACTTGGTAAATATTATCTTCATTAACTTTCTCTTGAGTTAATAACTCAGTTTGGAAACTTGTTTGTTGTGTTTGATAGTTCAGACGCTAAATAAAAAACTTTTTCATTGAAACATGAGGTGAAAATTGGTCGAATTTCTGATTGTCAATTTTACATGCGGTGCAATGGACAACCAAAGCATGTCTGTCATGCTACGATGGTATCTGTACAACACTGTACACGTACAACGCAAGTGTATGTCTGTCCCTGGTATTAAGTAAATGCCGAACTAATATCCCCCCCCCCTTTCATTAGCAGTTGCAAAGACGTGGCCAGGACAATTCTTACCTTAAAATGTTTGTATGTATGGAGCATTTAATTTTCTCAGACTGAATGTCAGTTTAGAATAGTACCCAAACAAAAAAGACGTAGTTCTACGTCAAAAAAAATCGAACGATGCTAAGCAGGGATCGAACCAAGGTCGGCTGGGTGGTAAGGCTTTTCCATAGAACCACGCTATCCACAGAACCACTGGTGCTGTTACTTCAATGTACGATAAGATTGCACCACATTATTGAATGAAATTAGATTTTAAAGTATACACGGAAGAGAGGTTCTTTTGTTGAGAGCAAAACGGAGAGCGTCAACAATTTTTTTTTGTATTTTATATTTGATGCGCGATCTTTTGATCGTTTCTTTTAATTTGCTCTCTTATATTGCTATGGCACAAACTCGCCTCTCGCTTGAGTAAGTAAATGCTGTACCAGTATGGTAATAAGTTAAGTATGGGTACTTAAACTCATTTGATGTAATGTATGAGGATGTCAAAAAATGAGCTAAATATGTATTTTGGATGCAGATACAAATACAACTTAAAGTAGCGAAGGTGCGCTATTCGAGTGAATTAATTAAATTCACACGAATGTGAATTAATTAAAAATTTCGCGCACGAAAACAACTAACATGGGCACACACAACGTCAACGTCACTGGTGGCGATACAACTATCAACATATGTATAAACTTTTTTGTTAATATAATTGTAAAGATTTCTTGCTGAAGTGAAATTACAGTTGTTTTGATTTTTTCTTCTACCTAGTGTGACACGAAACTTTATGATTATGTTCGCTTTGCCAAGGCGTCGATTCGATTCGCTGATTGCAATTCCAGAGGCATAGCGAATGAGATATTCGCTCACGTCCACAGCTCGAGGGGAAACGAAGAGTCTATGATGACACAAAAGTAAAACAAGTCATGTTCGCTGCTTTGAGTATAGAAAGAGACTGAAATTTTGCCTCAGAGAAGATGTATCATTTATACACTAGCGACAGCGTGGTTCCGGTGCAAGAGTGGAGTTTGGGTCACAAATATTCTCTTTTCGTTATCTCCCTTCGGTGTTGGAATACTATCGCAGCTGCGTAAGTTACCCGTTATTGACAGCACGGGTAGGTGAGCACACAAACGGACAGAACAAATGTGTGGGAAAATGGGATTGCTTACATTTTCAATCAATTCAAACTATTTACGAATCTTAGGGGATTTTGCCATTCGATTGGTATGCAAATCATAAAAATCCATTCGCAGTAAAAATAGTTATTAATGTTAACTTTATTTCATTAAAACATGACCTTTGTTCTGATTTGGCACCCTTGCTGAAAGACGAAATTCTACGTCAAAAATGCAGTCTGTATTACTTTTTCATCATCGAAAGACTTACCCGAGCAACGTTTTTAATTAAATGAAATCATTCAATTTCATTATCCAAATTCGTGCTTAATGAAAAATATATGTTCGCAAACTTTGTCATATTATTGTGGTCTGCGAAGCGGCTCATTTCTTGGTCAACAAACATTGAATTAATATGATGATCATCCACAGGCAACACTAGAATTGTCAGTCACGTTACTGTCAATGAAGAATATATACATACTTTCATCTAACTTGTTCATGATATCTTGATAAATGATGATCACTTTGATTTAATTTTACCATTACTTAGAGCGCTCACCTTAGCTATTAAATAAACAATCATTTCTTCCATTCCTTAACTAAGAGCACAAGTCTAATTTATGAAACTCTATATACAATTTTTAAGTATCAAATTTTCAAAAACCGTAATTGGTCCTCATTGCGTTCAAATCGGATTCAAAAACGTAAAGAAACGATAAGATGTTTGTTCTTTAAACAATCTTTATGTGAAATTACACCAAAATCGGGCAGAGCCAGGTCTGCAAATTGCTGATTTATGATGAAATTGAAATTGGTTTAATCGTTGGTAAAATATTTAACCTGACTGTTTGTTGTATCCATAGCCATAAACTGAGCGTAATTGCGTGCTTGTTATTCACGGTGCCTTTGATGATTAAAACATACAAGTAATACACCTAAATACAACCAGCCATAATGAAAGCAGCAAGGGTAGGAGAGAGAGTGTTCAACAAGGTTAATAATTAATGAAGCCACATTGCGAAGCGCCGAAAGGGCTGTAAAGATTCTCACTCGAAATTTGCAGATATCTATCTATACGTTATTCATTGCCAGAAAATTCATTCTATGTTCCATTCGATTGGTCGGGTAGCTACAAGGAGGAGTCAAACGTAAAATCTGGAAAGCTAAGCCGGGTGAAATATGACCCCGGTTGATTTTATCCAACTATATATCGTTACACAGCGCTTTGACTGCAACGCCGTTGACTCCTTATTTTCCAACATTTAATTTTCAATGTCTTGCTAGGTGCAATAAATTTCCCGCCACGCTTTATTCTATCGCCGCTGGCCGCTTTCGAAACGATACTGTAGACACTCGTTTCTATATTTAAGTGCGCTCTCCTGACAAGGCGCTGTGTAATATCGGTGAATAGTGATTGCCGAGCAGACACCAGTGACTGGGAAAACCCGAGAAAGTTGGGATGAAATTCTGAATGGTTGCTTCATTTCACTCCCCGGTGGAAAGATTGTGTATCGTTCGTATACTTGTTGTGGGTCAAGAAGGAGTTCATTTAGTAGGAAAATATCGTTGTATGAAAATGTTGTTCAAATCATTCGGGATGAAAGATAAACGACACAGAAAGGTACACTTTCAGTTTGCGCTGGTGTATTTAACTCAATTAGTGAAATGCAAGCAAAAATAACATCGCATTTGCAACATTCTCGAATCTCCTGAATTTTAGATCCATCATTTGAACGGTAAAGGTCATTGTTCATACAATTCGTTACAATATCCCTTCGCTACAGCCATGCTCAGAGTAAAAAGTTTTGCCATAATGTTAAATTTCATGATTCATAATCGACCCGTTTTGTTGGCATATGATGAAGATAAATTTTCACTTCGGTTTTTTTGCGACACTTTTCTGCTAAACGAACATGCAGATATGTCAAGCGTAAGATATAATGACATCAAGTAACAGGCCGCCGAGCTACCAAGACGAGCAATTACGAAACTGGAGCTAACAAAATCTCCCTTCAAACGATAAAAAATATTCTTATTCTCAAAGTTCATTCCACCTTTACTGGGAAGTTGTAAGGAAAATACAATGCCGGCTTCAAGGGTTTTTCAGCAGTACACAAAGACAATCTGATCAATCTGGAGTCCTGTCGTTTTTGAGAATGCGATGGCTTCGAACGGTAGACATTCCAGTTGATGGTTCTCGATTGTAGCAGTACTCGGTGAACGGTGAACGAGCAAACAAGTGGTATGCCCAGTGCTCTTGCTATTCAACGGTTGACCGAACAAATCAGGATTATTTTAATTGAATTTACTCTACCGTCGCGTTGTTTCCTATCTCGTCGAATTTCATCGTATGGTATCAGATGTTGGCAATACGATTTGTTCCATATCGGCTTGCTTCCGTGAAAGAAACGGTAATCAGTTTGTATCGTCCTAATAAAAGGTAATCCACATTTCTAATTGATTTTTAATTGTTCTCCTTGCTGAAGCGATAGCAGAAAGGTCAACCGGTTAAAATCACTTACAGTTCAATGCAATACAAGCTAATAGAGCTATATGGATGCCCATTTTAAGGGTTAAAGAAATACGATGAGATTGACTCACACAAATTCACAATATTCAGACCGAGTACGACATTCACGTAGCACCAAAAGCTTGAAAACAAAAACATAAAATGTAAAATTAACCTCCAGAGGGATTTTCGAATCAAGGAAACAAAGCAACATTGTTTTCATTTTTAATTTTCCCAAACGACCCTTCTGCTTCTCTGATAACTCTGCTAATTTGCATTTTAACTCTTAATCGTAACAATGCATACTGGAAGCGTAAACCCAGTTTGTTGGTATACTTTCGTCAAGCAGATAAAGATGTAGGGGAAATCAGGGTAAAACCGACAACCTAAGGATTTCCACATATTTTCAAGACATTCCATGTTTCTGTGACTCCAAATCGTTGCAGAACCTCATTTACCTCTCTTACTCTCTTACCTCTCCAAATGAACTATTTTACAGAATCTGTTGATCATTCACTAGGTAGAACTCGAATTCTAATATAATACAAAAATTGGTGTTTTAGGTGAAATGAATGGGAGTGCGGATAAAATCAACATCTTGTCAGAGTAAAACCGACACCTTGAGAACATTGATCAGTGTATGGCAGAGCTGGACTAATATTTAACTGAGTACAACCAAAACCAACGTCTTTCATTTCTATACCGGAGTGTAAAATCAAAGTTTCGAAAACGAAAGCGTTACGCCGGAGACCGAGATTTTGAGCATAGATAGCTCCTAAACAACTGAACGAAATGGTATGATAAACACTTCATTCGAAAGATAAAATGTCTGCGCGTTATATACTTGTTACTTTTTGATCCAAAAACTTGTTTCAATAGTCTTAAAATTGCTTTCAAAACAGGCTATTGAAATCACCAATCGGTATATAAGCGAGTGCCACTCGGAAATCCACTATAATTTAACAGTGATTGGAGCATGTTGTCGCTGTTGTGGTGAAGCTCTTCGTTTATCATGAAAGCGCGGATGAACGGCATCACCAAGAACCTGTTTGTGCACCTTAGGCCAGAAGGGAATCCATCAGGAGGAGAGTGATGCCACAAACGGTTCCCTGGGAAGAGATCGGAGCAGCCGCCACACACACACATACACGCGCGGAACTCTTCGTTTGGATGCCATTCAGCATCGAGAAAATTACAGAAACATTCAATCGTTGCTGAAAAATAATCTGCCAGTTTCCCTGGGAACTGAAAAATACATTCATGCGAAAGAGTTTATTTTAATGTTTTCTATCCATGTAACACTGCGACCAAATATTTTTCAATCAAGTGCTATTAACAGGTGGTTATCGAGTTGGCATTAACCACTGGTGGGCTTCGAGTATCGAGGAAAATCTGGAAAGAACTAATCGTTGCTGAAAAATAATCTGCCAGTTCCCCTGGGAATTGAAAAATACATTCATATGAAAGAGTATATTTTAATATTTTCTATCCATACAACACTGCAACCTAATACATTTGGTTTTGTGATTTTTTAATCAATCGCAATTAACAGGAAAGCTTCTGAAAATTATTCTTCCCATCAGTAGCAAATTTTCGTATCCAATATTTTATGCGCGCGCAACGGAAAATGTTTCGCATCGCTGAAATTATATAATTTTCAATCGATTATCGCTCAGTCGCTGAAAGTTTCAAACTCAGAGAGTTCATTCCCCTCTAGTGCGTCTGTCCCCTTGTGCCTCCAACGCAACGCTCTCGTTTTCGATGTCCCTCAAATATTCATTTATTCATTCATTCAGAATGGATTTAGATTCAACTTCAAACAAATGATCTCTAAATCAACGATAGTCCTACGTCACCCTTGCGGTTATACCATAGATATTACCCACCTCCTGTTTTTTCAAAGAAGACTCATTTGCGTTGAATATATCGATCATCTGAATCGGTCAAGTGGTTCAAATGTTATGAATTTTTTTTATTTATCTCATTTATTTATTTATTAGGCTCATTAGCATTTTTAGCTGTAACAGAGCCGGGTTTTAATCGTGTACATGTACATATGTTTATGTTTCTATAAATTGTAAATTACACAGTCGTTAGTAGTAGCCATTTAGGCGTAAGGGTATTCTTTCTGTTCATCCATTGTTCAGCAGAGCGGACAGCGGAGACAGTTGATATTGATCATTGTTGAGTTATTTATAGAACAGCAGCCCGATGTTTCTTGCAGAGCAGAGCAGTTGTATGGATGAATCGATCTTATTTCAACCGTGGATCGATTTCCATCGCTGATGATGGTTGCGTGGACGTAGTTATTCTATAACAACACAAAGATGGTCAATTGAGGGCCCTGAGTTTGAAGTCACGATAGATCGCTTGGTAAGCGAACGCGTAACCAAGTGGCTACGAAGACCCCCGATGAATTATTGAAAAAAGTCATTTTTGGATAAAAGGGGGAGAATTGATTCTTCGGACCCTAATGAAAAAATAAAAAATAAGGCTCCAATATTTTGCGACAAGGAACAAAACTACACTATTCGCGGAAATCTGAGAACTTCTATATCGATTTGGCATGAAAAGGCTGTATAGTAGGGTGGCAGCGAAAATAGTCATGTCAAATTTCAAAAACCGACCATGTACATTTTATTTATTGGCCCAAAAAAATGATCTGTGCAAAGTTTCAGGTCAATCGGACATGATTTAGGGGTGCCTCAAAGCTCTCAAAGTTTTGATTTTTTTATCCTCGAAATCGGTGATGCACAAGCCTGTAGACGGGCTTCGTGGATTCTCTTTTCAAATTATTCAGACATTATTTTCAATGTTCACTCCCACTATAACGTCTTTAGAATATTTTCATCTATCACACATACACATTGTTTTTATGCTGGCAGCTTTCTGCTAGGAGTATTTTATGTTGAAAGTCGGAAATTTGAGATAAAAGTGGAGTAGTTTTTTTTAAGATAAATAAAAAACTTGGGCGGTAGAGGGTTTAATTCGATAATTATTTTTTTCCATAACTTCATTGCCTCTCAGATTGATCGATTTTCGGGCAAATTTTTTTTTCGAGATGACACCATATCTCGACGTTTCATGCATTTTTAAGTCATTTCTTTAAACCATCTGACTCACACTTGGTCTCAATGATATTTTTAAAACTAAACGACAATACTAAATCAAAATACAATGGTCCAACAAAATAGAACAATACAAAAATTTCATCTACGAGTGAGTCGTCTGTAATAGGTGTCCGAAGAGATATTGAAGTCAAATAGGTCGAACACATCATTGAAACGGACTGACATGAAACGGACAGGATTGTGCAACGCATAGTTCACACTGCGTCCTTCAAGATACAAAAAGTTTCTGGTACGAAGAATACGTTCAGGCGCATACATATTAATTTGCTCCAACAGTGCAGGGCAGTCGATTTCTCCGGTCAAAAGTTTGGCGACAAACATAGCCTGAGCGTTGAAACGTCTCCTTTCCAGCGTCTCCAGTCCCAAGAGTTGGCAACGAGCCTCGTACGGTGGCAAGTTTAGTGGATCCCGCCACGGAAGATTCCGGAGAGCATGTCGCACAAATTTCCGCTGAATAGAGTCAATCCTACAAATCCAGTTAGTTTGAAACGGGCACCAGACGACTGCGCAAAACTCCAGTATATATCGAACTTGCTAGCAGTATAGAGATCGCAGACAGAGTGGATCACGGAATTCGCTCGTAATTTTAAGAACGAATCCCATCTTCCGGTTGGCTTTAGCGATAATTTCGTTGAAGTGCAGTCGGAAACTGAGCGCATTATCAAGGGTCACTCCAAGGTCACGAATGTGGCTCATTCGCGACATAACTTGGCCAGAACTGGAGTAATTAAACACAATTGGCTTGAGCTTCCGGTGAAACGAAAAAGTGCTGCATTTAGAGATACTGAGCGACATCATATTTCTCAAACACCATTCTCCAAAGCGGTTGACCAGATCCTGGAGCCTAAGGCAATCTAGTACGTTCCTGATAGCCATATAAATTTTCACATCATCAGCATAGAATAAGCGGCACCAATTTGGAAGTATCAAGGACACTTCGTTGATGTATAGCGAGAACAACAATGGACCTAGACGCAGAAGACGCACCCACGGACCCACGCTAGATATGGAGTACAGACTAGGGGGGCGTTGCTGATTAATGGTCAGCTGCATCCTAATAGGAAGTATCCCGTGTCGGACACAGGTACAGAGCATTGAAGACAGCAACATCACAATTACGAAAACACTTGTAATACTAACCTCGAGCCAACCGCGAGTAATCGGTTACATATTACTAACATAGTTATAAGGCAAACATTGTCGAAATATTGAACTCTCAGCCCCGTCAGGTTGACGCCATATGAACCTCAATAAAAATATATATTTTGGATAAAAAGAAAACGATGGACCAAGGTTGCTTCCTTGAGGCACGTGAGTCTTGATGAAATTCCGAGTTTGTTCAGCCTTGCTAGAAGGATTTTGTGATCGACGCGGTCGAAAGCAGCCTTGAGATCCGTAAACACTGCGTCCACCTGTGTACCTTGCTCCATATTGCGCAGACAAATGGAAACAAAGTAGACCAAATTGGTTGCGACAGACCTTTTTGGGAAGAAACCGTGCTGATCCAATGACAGATAGTTCTTGCAACAGGAAAACACAGCATCATTGACAATGATTTCGAAAACTTATGAACAGGCGCAAAGTGATGTTATTCCTCGGTAGTTTTCTATGCTACGTTTGTCTCCTTTCTTGTGTACTGGAAACATCACTGACTGCTTCTATAGCGAAGGAAACATACTCTGCTGTAGAGAGGTGTCGAATAGGACCGATAAAGGGTAGGCAAAATTTGCTCGTCCGGTTCAGCTCTTGCTTGGCAAACGGACAGCGCAGCCTACAGAAACGCCGGAGAGCAGAGGATCGCAATCTTTTGAGTTCTCTCAGTCGTCTATTGCCCCAAATTGGTTTCCGTGCAGTCCTCCGCGCAGGAACGCTTACGGATTATCGCTACATTATAATGTGAATCAGAACAAATTTTGTACGATTTTCCAGACGTTGTTGGAAAATTGAGTCATGATTTCTCTATTTTTTGTTGTGGAGACATTAGAGAAAATCATCTGGCCTTCCTAGGTCGCTGAAATCAAGTTACAGAATTTCGCTATAGATTCGCTCTAGACACATGCTTCATGCAAGCGCTTGAGAATGAGACTGGGAGAAACAATCAGCGATGATACGGGTCATGACATCAGAAAACCTGGCAGCGGCAGCATCCACATCCTCGATGGTCTTCAGAAATTCCCAGCCGACTTGAGCTATAGTTTGATGTAATGCTACGAAATCAGCTTTCTGGAAATTGAAGGAAGTCAGATCTGGTACATCTTCGAATCCAGTTGGCGTCGGTAGATTGACGTCAACTTCTAGTGCTGGATAATCGGTGTTGAGCGGAATAACTGGATCGGCGGCCTCGGTGATCGAGCACCTTGATAAAGCAGCATCATTTGCTAGCACTAAATCGAGCAAGCGGCCATTCCTGTTCAGCACTGGATTGATCTGCGTTAGTCCATGGAAACAGAATCCATCGAGTAAGGTCGAGGAAGCAGTCGAAAAACGTGATCGTGAGCAGTCAATAGAAGGTGGAGCATTCGACGGGATATTCGCCGACGACGCCGAACGCAAATGCAACATCCTGTGCTTCAAGCTGAGAACTGATGGCTCCGGTGGAATCAATATGCTTCTTAATACAGCTGATATCACCTCTCTTATCGGGTGGTAAATAAATAACACCGATACTAACGACCAAACATTCCATCCTGATTTTGACCCAAAGCTGTTCGAGAGTATCACACTGAAGTGGGATCAATGAAACCGTCTAACATAAATGAGACGGCTAGCAAAACACCACCGCCACGTGATTTGGCACTGTTAAGTGAATTACGATCGTTACGACAAACGGTGAACGTGTTTCCAAACAGTTGCGGAGAGAAAATACGATCGTCTAGCCAGGTCTCCGTAAGAACGATAATGTCTTAATATGATTCTGATACAGCTGCGAAGAAGTCGTCGATTTTGGTGCGCAGCCCCCGAACGTTCTGATAGTAAATCAGTAGCCGGTTTGAGTCACGTGTTACATGTCGGGGGACGTTGCGTTGCTGATGCCCTTCGATGACGTGAGGTCTTATTGCGTGGTCATGATTATCCTCCGGTAGGAGCGTGTCGTAACTGGTGATATGGGACATTTCAGGGAGCGAATAGTTGCTAAAGGACGAACCCGAAATTATTGCGACACCGAAAATGTCATGCCAATTTTCTTATAGTGTTTAGAATCAAACCAAAATTTTAGGGTGGTTTTATACATATATTTACTTCAAAAATCAAAAGAAAAGTTAATCGATGGAGCCTTGAGTGTAACATTGAACGCATTTTCGCTTGATGCCCTCCATCAAAGTCTTTACAGTGTCATCCGGTACCAGTTTCTCAGTTTTTTTTTTCATTTTCTTAACATGTCTTTCTCGTCTTTGACCGTCTTCTTGCTCTTCCGAAGTTCCCGCTTCATTATTGTCCAGTACTGCTCCACCGGGCGAAGCTCCGAACAGTTTGGCGGGTTCATGTCCTTTGGAACAAAATGGACAGAATTGGTCTCATACCACTCCAGGACACTTTTAGAATAGTGGCATGATGCCAAATCTGACCAAAACAGCAGAGCTTCGTCGTGCTGCTGCAAGAACGGCAAAAGGCGCTTCTCGAGGCACTCAGATCTCGCCATTTACTATTTATGCCCTTTGTCACGAAAGGCTCACTCCTCAGTCCGCAAGAGCAGATGGCCTGCCAAACGAGATATTTGGAGGCGAACTTCGACATTTTCTTCTTCTTAAATTTGTCGTCCACATCGAACTTGCTCTTGCCGGTGAAAAACTCCAACCCCGGAATTTGCTTAAAATCGGCATTTATATACGTTTCGTCGTCCATCACACAGCAGCCATATATTGTCAGCATCTTCTCGTAGAGCTTCCGTGCCCGAGTTTTAGCCGTCGATTGTTGCCGCTCATCGCGGTTTGGGAAGTTCTGTACCTTGTATGTATGTAGTCCAGCTCTCTTCTTTGCATTCTGGACGTAGCTCTGCAACATGCCGATCTTTTTAGCCAAATCAGGGCTTGAGACGTTAGGATTTGCTTTAATCATCCGCTTCACCTTTCCCTCCGTCTTTTTGTTCTCCGGTCCCGGTTTTCTTCCAGCTCCTTCGCCGTGGTCCAACGTCAACCGCTCCTGGAACCGCTTCAACACTCTGGAGACGGTTGAATGGTGAATGTTCAACATTTTCCCAACTGCCAGTGCGACAGGTCAGGAAATTCCAGGTGTTTGGAAAAAATTTGTTCTCTCGACTCGCGTTGGTTCACCTCCATTTTCATTGAATCGAAAAACACGACTTCGAGTTTGACAGCATGTAGACAATATACATCAATGAGAAAGTGTGAAAAATTTGGTTGATTTTTACCCAATGGTAAAAAAATTATGCCCTGTTGAATGTGTCGCAATAATTTCGTGTTCGCCCTTTAATACAATGGTACTGGAGAAGCACGGTGGAAGACTCCTTCTACGATCCCAAACACAGGACCGGGACGACTGCTGGTTGCTTGTTGAAAGGACTCGACTGTGATGGGCGGATTAGGAGCTCCCATGGTGCTTGTGGCAGAACTGCGTCTCAGTATCTGGCTGCATCCCAGTGTTCGGTACGTAGAGGTAAGTTGGGGTTGTTGTGGAGATTGACTTCTGCAACTAGGAGAAGTATCACGGTACAGATATCTTGAGGAAACTGGATACTTGCCTGCCATTTCTTTTTGGAAGACCCCTTCTCCGACCCCAAACACAGGACCGTCATTTTACATCGAAAAAAAAATTCGATTTTCCAAATTTCCTTTACTCCCCCCTTGGAAGATTTTCGAGGATCAAAAAATCAAAACTTTGAGCGCTCTGAGGCACCCCTAAATCATATCCGATTGAGCTGAAACTATGCACAGATCATTTTTTTGTGCCAATAAACAAAATGTACATGGTCGGTTTTTGAAATTCGATGATGAAATATTTCCCATACATCCATTACCATCCTACTGTATACTGCGTATGTGCGTATGTGAAACCTAACGAAATTCTCGTAATAACATCTGTTACATTTCATCATAGCATTGCTTCGCCAAACATGAGCCAGAACGGGAATCGTGTCCGAATAATATGTGTGTGTGATAATATGTGACGCTAACCACTCGGCCACGGGAGCACACACCAACGAAATACGAACAAGAAAAACATTGTAGGAGGTTGTGTCCAAGATACGACCGCATTGTTGACGTAGAACTACACTGTTATTTTATATAAGTCGCTATACATGGGTGGCTTGAAAATACTAGGAATATAAAAACTTCTCATCATTTTACGCTATTCTCAAAAGAAACGCTTATGTTAATATTACTGGCCTTGAAAAAAGTTGCATTACTTTCTCATGCTCGAGGGAAGCGCAGCTGTCACTCTTAGTGGAGGAGGTTTTGCTACTGGCAAGCGAAACCTAATCACATACAAAATTCCAGAACGACATTTACTTTCTTGGTGTCTAAACAAGCGGAATAAACTCTTTTTGTTAATAACAACCTCGAAAACAGTAACAATGCTTCATTATGATCAATATTAACGCAAATGCAATCCTAGTTAAAGGCAGTTTTGCGATTGGCACGCGAACCCAAATAACTCATAACATTTCAGCAAAACATTCAAGATGCTTGGAATTCCCCAAATAATTTCCGCTCAACCTTACCGCCTGCTTCGCCATAACGTCAGTTTAATGCACTGATGTATTCTCAAAGGCACCAACGAAGCTCTTATGATGACAGAAAACAATGTTAACTGCTCGGAAAAAGACTGAATTATGCCCAGCCGGGTGCTATGATTGATGCTAGGATCATTAGCAAAATCTCAAGCAGAACTGTCAGTGGGATACCCAATTCATGTGAAAACAAAGGGAAAATGTCAGTGGGATACTCGATATGTTGGCTCCTGTCAGTTCAATATGGGTTCTCTAAAGACGTCACCGCGGTGATTATGCCACACAGCTTGTACTCTGTTGTAACACCCATCGATGCGAATTCGCTGATGAGTTTGTCAAGAGCGACCGCCTTCACCACCAGCGGGGGAGTTTGATCTTAGTTGCTGCCTGGGTAACGGCATTTATATTTTCGACCGACGCGCAGAAATCGCCTACTTCGATGCGGTGTCACACTCGCGAAGGCTCGGTTCAGTGCGAGCGCTTTTCACTGCACCAACATCTCGTGCATCATTAGATGACGCTTGCCTCGAAATTTTATTGCCCCTGGCAATGCGTTCGTTTTTTGCAGGGCTCGAACCTGCCTTCCTCTTCTTCTTGCTTATCACACACTACGCGAAGCGTCCAATTTATGACGCGGAAAGAAAAACACACGATACGAATAACGCGAAAAACGAACAGAAAAATCAAACGACGATATCCAAGTTGGATTACAACTGGTGGGGTCCAATCTTAGATCGAAGCGCAGCGAAAGCAAAGTGAACTGGATTGCTCAACAGTCCGATGCCGAATGAAAGTTTGCCTCAGCGAGATCCACTGTTTATACTCTAGGCAAGTATTCCCCTTCATTCTTCTACCTTTTCCTTTGTTCATGGAGACTTTGAATCCTACGATTTCCCCTCCGTTGGTCGTCGATAAGTTGCTCGTTATTGACAGTTCTGTTCGGGAAAGCACACAAATGGACAGAACAAATGTATGGGAAAATGGAAACGCTTAAAGTTTTCATGAATTTTAACCATCTACAAACCAGGGAAATCTAATTGTATAGCATATTAAACAAATCTTACGGAATTTCCGATTCGTTTAGTGTGTAAATCGCCAAAATCCGTTCGCGACAAAAATAGTTATTAACGTTAACTTTATTTCATAAAAACGTGACCTGTTTTCTGATTTGGCACCCTTAATGAAAGACGTAGTTCTACGTCAAAAAAATCAATACAATCGATTTTACTTTTATTCTACCTGCGGTGGAACATCCACAAGTGCCAGGAGCCAAAATTAATTGGAAAACAATTTCAATCGTTCTGTCTTCGCTTGAATGTGTGGAAAATTAAATTGAGCTGTCGAAATCGAGTTACTCTCAAAGGACTTGTGATCCAAATGAAAAAGATGACCGTAAAACAAGCATACTTGTTAGCCGTATGAACGAACAACAATTTAATTTTCGTTGTCGTTATTATTCGGCCATCCACAAATTTGTGGTTGGGTTGCAGGAGGGCTTTTGGTGAGTTCGAAATGAAGAAAATTCAAAATGAGATTTCATTACTCTCTTTATTTATGAATTATAATAAAGGGTGTGTCACATCAAATTGCATCACGGAAAAAATGCTGTAGAAATTCGCCCAGTAGACCGATCCTTTTGAAAATTTTAGACAGTAAAATAAAAACTATTAAACAACTTTTGGCATTTTCTTTTTATTCATACATCGAGCCCAAGCCCGTATGCTCGCACCTTCCTCTTTACCCCGTCCATAAGGTTCTGTACAACGTCAGGTTGTAGTTTTTTTTTGAACAGAAATCCATTTTCTCTTGAAGTCCGCCTCCGATTTGACAACTTTTGGGTTCTTCCGGAGGGCCTGCTTCATAATCGCCCAATATTTCTCTATTGGGCGAAGCTCCGGCGCGTTGGGCGGGTTTATTTCCTTTGGCACGAAGGTGACCCCGTTGGCTTCGTACCACTCCAACACGTCCTTTGAATAGTGGCACGAAGCGAGATCCGGCCAGAAGATGGTCGGGCCCTCGTGCTGCTTCAATAGTGGTAGTAAGCGCTTCTGTAGGCACTCCTTAAGGTAAACCTGCCCGTTTACCGTGCCGGTCATCACGAAGGGGGCGCTCCGCTTTCCGCAAGAGCAGATCGCTTGTCACACCATGTACTTTTTGGCAAACTTGGATAGTTTCTGCTTGCGAATCTCCTCCGGAACGCTGAATTTGTCCTCTGCGGAGAAGAACAACAGGCCCGGCAGCTGACGAAAGTCCGCTTTGACGTAGGTTTCGTCGTCCATTACCAGGCAATGCAGCTTCGTCAGCATTTCGGTGTACAGCTTCCGGGCTCGCGTCTTCCCCACTATGTTTTGCCTTTCGTCGCGGTTAGGAGCCTTCTGAACCTTGTATGTACGCAGGCCCTCCCGCTGCTTGGTCCGCTGGACGAATGAACTTGACAAATTCAGCTTATTAGCGACATCCCGGACCGAACTTCTCGGATCACGTCTAAACTGCTTAACTACGCGCTTGTGATCTTCTTCACTGACGGAGCATCCATTTTTGCCGTTCTTCACCTTCCGGTCGATGGTTAGGTTCTCGAAGTATCGTTTTAGTACTCTGCTGACCGTGGATTGGACGATTCCCAGCATCTTACCGATGTCCCGATGTGACAACTCCGGATTCTCGAAATGAGTGCACAGGATTAATTCACGACGCTCTTTTTCGTTCGACGATATTTTTCCGAATTTACAAAAAATTGACAGTGAAGCATGGCCAACGTGATCTATACACTCTTATCTGATTTTAAAGCGAAAGCTAAAGATATAATTCCTAAAAATTAAATTTCTACAGCGTTTTTTCCGTGATGCAATTTGATGTGACACACCCTTTAGGTATAGTTCTGATCAGGTCCAGGTTTGGATGGCAGAAACAGATGCGGTATCTTTGAAGCAAAGCGTTATCTGTTGCGATAATCCAGCGAGATCTAATGACAAAGTGACAATGACAAAATTTGTAAAAATTTATATTTATGAAATTAACGAATAACAACAAATATTATTTTCGTGAATGCGCTGGAAACCGATAGCACAATGGTTAGTATCGATAGTAACGATGCCAGCATAAGACAAATAATGAAAAAACAATTGCTGGATTTTTGAGATATCTTTTTTCAGTTAGTTCGACGAATCCGATCTTGAATGGGTGCTTGTCGCCATGTCATATAAATTTATAAAACTAAGAATTTTGATTAGCTTCTCTTTGCATTTGATAACCCTTGTTTTTAATGAATTCAATGCAATATTACAAATGGAAATATTTTACCATTATAAGTATCATGACGCGATTAAGTGTTTCACAATGACAAAAAAAAATATCTATCGCTAACGGATATGTCTAACAAGTTGATTGTCCACGCGCCTCCGACAGGAGCAGAAACTATTGGCGGGCAGCTTTCTCTTTTCCAACGATGAAGCGAGAAAAGAATCTCATTTCCGGAATAAGATAACCCTTCAGAGAGGCGCTGGTCAGAGTGTATGAAGCATAATGCTGAAAAATACAACAGGAAGGATTTATTGAACTTTGTAGGTGGAAGGGCGATTCGAAGCTACTTGTTTGTACCATGTAATGTGGTTGTGGCAAATAGAATCAACTTGTTTTTTATGTTGTACATTTTGTTTTTTCCCTATTGCCTAACATCAATCGATACAAAAAAATGATAGAACGAATCAGTAAAATATTTGGTATAAACACAAATCAAAACGGAAAGCGTCATGCGTTTTGTATTACATTATAATGTGAATCAGAACAAATTTTGTACGATTTTCCAGACGTTGTTGGAAAATTGAGTCATGATTTCTCTATTTTTTGTTGTGGAGACATTAGAGAAAATCATCTGGCCTTCCTAGGTCGCTGAAATAAAGTAACATAATTTTGCTATAGATTCGCTCTAGACACATGCTTCACGCAAGCGCTTGAGAATGAGACTGGGAGAAAAAAAATTTGAGCAGCCGACATTCACTGAATTTTCAAACATATGCCGCGGAAATCTTCAGACATTACTAGAAAACGAGCATCATATTGCATGTTTGTTGTGTTTGTGTTTGATTGTGTCTTTCGGGATCATTTTGGGGGTACAAAATGAAAAATTTTGTGATTGTGAAAAATGTCCAATTTAAAATGATTATTGCTCAGCCTTTCATGATGGATTGATGAGATTTTTGTGTCATTCGATTTCAGCACTCTATAAAAATTTCTTACATTGAGTAAAATAATATATGTCATGGTACTAATTTTCGAACAATTAAAAAATCTCAAACGTTATCCAAACGGAAATTCCTCGTTCTGCTTCCTCTTGTATTCACAATCATTGCTCAGTCATTTCCTGACAAATTTACGAAAGTTTTGCATCAGTCGATTTGAGGATTTGAGGAATTCATAACAGTGAAAATGAATAAAATAATATATTTTATGAAACTACAGACTTTAAAACCAAGGTGCCTGAGAAAATCGGGGTTGCAAATACAGGTCGGACTCGATTGTACACAGACCTTACCGATGATTACCTGACCTAAAATAACTGGAAAGTTCGAAACTACACTGTCAAGGAAACCTTCATTCTATAGTAGATGATAGTGCATATTCGTTTTTGAGAAAAGATTCAAGAGCTTTTTGCGCAGTGGCTGTGGGATAAAGTCCGCACCAGAGTTTTGCCCTGAAAAAAAATTATAAATATTTTCAACCAAATTTTTAACTGGACCCACAAGTAGAAAACTGGTTTGAAGAAATGCACTCCAGAAATGCTCAAATAGCCCGACAGATGCTTCGGGGGAGTCTCGAAGTGTCGGATTGCGGCAGACCTCGATATTTCTAAATCAGCTCTGAAGAAGAGGCTCATATCAGTGAGTGATTTATGATTTGATTGTTATTTTATTGACATTTCTTCTTCTGCTAGGGCGGTTCAGGCAAGTATTTACGAGTGAGCAATCTGATGATCTGGCGGACCACTGCAGAGCACTGGACAAAGCTTTCTATAGTATGATTCTCGAAGATTTACGTCGTCTGGCGTTTGATTTTGCGTTAGCCAACAACCTCCAGCACGAATTCACCAAGGTGCAAAACTGGTAGGAAGAGATTGGGATTCTAGCTTCACGAGAAACCATCCAGACGATGCCGAACCTCACAACAGCGCAACGAAGCAACAGCGCGGAATCGTCAGAACCGAAATCCAAGATGAGGAAGAAAAATAAACAATTGCTTAAAAATAATTCAATATGAGTTTCAAATGAAAAATGTTTTTATTTAAACCATACATGAAATTCAATAACGTTTATGTTTCTTTAAGTGTTTATGTTTTCGCAATGAACTTCAAATAAATGTTGATTTTTTTTTTCAAAAATGAGTTTCAAATAAATCAAGTGAAGGTAACTGTGTATTTATAAACTTGATCTATATTAATAAAAATGATTTGGTGTCCGTTCCTCACGATTTAACTCAATAACAGAGCAACGGATTTGAACAGTCAGTATCAGGATTGATGCGACTTAGTCTGCATCAGGTTTATATGTCAAAATAGGAATAATAAACCGCGAGTATAGATCATGTAAGTAATAATTTCTGTTGGAACTTGAGTGTTCGAAATGATTTATATCAATATATCAATTGTGGGTGGTACAAGTGCGCCGGGTCAGCTAGTTTGTGCATAAAAATGAATTCTGTTTCAAATGTTGGACATTTTCAGATATTTTATGTTGTCAGTCTCCTCCCTCCCAAAAATTTCCATGTGGAATGTTTGACCATAACACCCACTCATCTCCACCCATAAAATATCATATAGCACCCCACTCCTCCCCACTGGATGGTTCCTACACACTCTGGTAATGAAGCTTTTACCGCTGGTAATGATAAAGCATTTATTCTTGTTACGTTTATGTTTCCCCACTATGGGGCAAAAGTACGCATTGGGGCAAAAGTACGCATTTGCCATTTTGTATTGAAATAGGTCGAGAGTCGAAAAGTCGAGAAATTCTTGTAATACGTTTCGAAGGTAACATATATAGTTACAATTTAGTAAGCAAACTACAGTCCAAAAAAAATTTTTTTTATATTGGGTTGGGGAAAAAGAAATGTCGTATATTGTCAAAATATGGCAACACTAAAACATATCTTGTGTTGTACTCATCGCATCGGGTCATACTATACGGCTATTTAAAGACGACAATCTATGCTGTGTCGTTTTGACAGTCTTGTGATTGTCCTTTTCAGTCTCAAGTTATAGCGCCTCAAAGATGGAGTCTGCGAGGTCGAACTGCAACGAAGGCGGCCGAAAAGATTTGTGTAGTTTATGAACCCAATACCGTAACGATTCGCGCAGCACAGCGTTGGTTTGATCGATTTCTTTCTGGTGTAGTGGCTGTCGAAGATACACCCTGTACTGGTAGGCCAATCATCCAAGTAGACCGGCATGTGAGCATTCGCTCGATTGACCAGGAACTGAGTATAGACCATAAAACCGTTTGGAACCATTTGCAGAAGATTGGATTCAAAAAAAAAACTGGATGTATGAGTGCCACACGAGTTGACGCAAAAAAATCTCTTAGACCGAATCAACGCCTGCGATGCACTGCTGAAACGGAACGAACTCGACCCATTTTTGAAGAAGATGGTGACTGGTGATGAAAAGTGGATCACGTACGTCAACCTAAAGCGAAAAAAGTCGTGGTCGAAGAGCGGTGAGCCGGCCCAAACCATCGCCAAGCCCGGATTGACGCCCAGGAAGGTTTTGCTGTGTGTTTGTGAAGTTGCCTTCTAAATGGCAACAAGTTTGCGAACAAAACGGCGCATATTTGACCTCAATTGGACCATTTTTAGTATGTTAAATAACGCGTCAAATTTCGATTAGAAATACGACATTTCTTTTTCCCCAACCCTATATTTTAAATATGACTTATTTGAAGCAAAAATGAAATGTTTCAGCGTTAAAGTGGAAGTTAATTGACTATTATGAGTACAATGAAGTGAAAATCGTGATTTTGGTAGATTATAGCTGAAGATTCTCCAGGGATTACTTAAAATGATATTGCAGCGAGATTAAGAAAGAGAGAAGTTGTATGTCAAGGAACGAATTGTAGAGCGGCTAGAGTGCTTTAATTTGGTTGATAGAAATATTAAAGTTTTTTTTATAAAATTAAGAATAACACCTTAATAACAAAAACAAGGGGATGATTCATAAATTTTAATTATTCTTTTATATTCAAAAGCCGAAAAACATGTGTACAAATAAAAAAAAAATTACTCGATTATATTCAGTGAAACAAAATCGGAGACTGTATATAATCTAGTTCGCCCTGTATATGCAAGTGGAAGGTATTTTTGTATTCCAAGTAAGGTGAGTGATACGATTAATTCTAGCAAATCATATTTAAACTTGGAACTGCAATTTTGGTTGCTTCGTGAATTTTCAAATCAATGACCGATCATGCATTGTAAAACTTTTAGCACAAGTGTAAGTGTAAAATTGTATATGGTAACGATTGTGTTAAAATTACTTGAAATATGAAACGATTTATTCAAATTTTTATAAATAAAAACCAATATGTGCTCCTGCTCGAGAACGGATCGTCCGATTGAAGCTGTCTGTTTTGTTGTGTTCATCTTCACCCAAGGAAAGTTCATGCGGCGTGGAAAAGTAAAGGAATATTCGAAATGTTTTCCCATATGCTCTACATATCGTATTAGGTGCTGTTAGTCCAATTGAAATTTGCATTGGGGCATATAGCATCGTGTTCCGCTGGGTTTGAAGCGAAAATGGAAAAGGGTTGAATAAACATTCTCAGAATGTAAAAAATTATAGAAGAAAATTACGTTGTCCATTTCAAATATGTTTTCTCTATAACAAAGTAACATGTTTTTGACGTAGGACTACATCTTACATGAGGGGGCCAAATCAGAAAACAGGTCACGTTTTCATGAAATAAAGTTAACGTTAATAATTATTATTGCTGCGAACGGATTTTAACAATTTGCATACAAATCGAATCGGAAATTTTCTAAGATTTATTTGATATGCTATAGGAAATGCTCTGCTATGAGGAAAATTCTCAGAATCTTTCTGTGCTCGAAACAACAAAGGTCGCTTATTCTGCTCATTTTGTGTTTCATGTTTCCCCTCGAGCTGTGAACGCTAGCGAATATTTCACTCGAAGTGCTTTCGTTGCGCGAAACTTAGAATTTGTTCATTTCCTGTACATGTGAATAGCACACCTTCGACACCTTTAGTTGCAATTCGTATTTGCTCTCGTGCGCATCGTCTCTGTTCTGATGCAACGAGCTCCTAGCTTTGCTGGCCGTTTTGGCCAAGAGTTGAGAAACGATTTTTCATAAACGGTCATTCTCGCGATGTTTCATTTTTATCGCTGCAACTGTGTGCATCTGTTAGACGCGTATTTGATGCTTGTTGAATGGCGATGCACGGAAGATGTATCTCGTTAAATACTCAATGCAATGAGTGCATTGATATAAAGAAACAAATTGCGACATATGACCAATTAGTATATTAATCTCACAAAGGCAAGAAAGAATCGTTGGTGGAAATGATTCTATGAAACCACGCCAGCCATTAAACCTTTTGAGGGTCCCCGGAACTTTTTAATCAAGAGTTATTTTTGAAATTTCGACGTATTCGCAAATAATATCCGAAATGATAAACCAATCAATTTAAATAAAAAGCGTAGTCATACGTCCTAAGCGGTCGTGTCTCGGATACAACCCCTCGATTTTTTTTTTGTGGTGAGAAAAATGGATAATTGTTTCCATAATTGTGATAATTGTGTAATCAGCTTGCAACAGACAGTCTAACAGAATCCTACGTCAACTATGAGGTCTCGGACACAACCCTCCTGTGACTTTTTTTCATTCATACAATAAATATCTGTAAGAGTTGGGACCGACACTGATATTGTGCAAACGTACTTGATGCGGGCTGAATGGAAAGCGCAGCAAGAACAATTCGGGACTCAATATGTTAATAGTGTCGTCTTGATTGTAGGCATATTTCATATAATGTATGCAAATATGTAGAAGCTAGAGTGCTAATGAAAATAGTCATCTCGAATTTTCGAATGAGACTTCCTGTAAAATGTTGATTATCGAATGGGGCTGCCATACAAATGAATCACAAGTTTCTGCATTACTCGAGAATCAATCAAGCAAACGAAAACAAATAAGGCATGTGGAGGTTATAGGGTGCAATAAATGATTGTATGGTTGTCAGATACTCCTCCCCCTCTCTTAGGGTGGGCTGCCATACAAATGAAACACAAATTTCTGCATTACTCGAAAACTAATCAAGCAAATAGAGCTAAATCTAGCATATGAAGGTTTTAGGGGACAAGAAACGTTTCTATGGTAAATATACACTCCTCCCCCTCTCTAAGGGGGGGCTACCATACAAATAAAGCATGAATGTCTGCATAATTCGAGAACTAATCAAGCCAACATAACATAATTTGGCATGTGGAGGTTTTAGGAGGCAATAAATGTTTCTAAGGTGGTTTGACACTCCTCCCTTTCTCTACTGGGGGGGGGATGTTGGGTTTGAATAAATCGAGAGCTAATCAAGCTAATGGAATCAAACTTGGCATAGAGAGGCTTTAGAGATCGATAAACGTTTCTATGGTGGTTCTACACTCCTCCCCCCTCTCTAAGGGACGGCTACATAACTCAAGAAATAATCAAGCAAAAGGAGCCAAATATGGAATATGGAGGTTTTAGGAGGCAATAAATGTATATATGGTGGTTTGATACTCCTTCCCCCGCCCTAGGAGGGAGGGGGGTCGCATTATTCGAGAATCAATCAAACAAACGGAACCAAAATTGTGCATGTGGAGGTTTCAGAGATAGGGGGGGGGGGTGGTTTGCATAATTCGAGAGCTAATCAGGCAATTTGGGTTCAACTTGCATATGGAGGTTTTAGGCAGTAATAATTGTTTCTATGGTGATTCGACAAACCTACCCCCTCTCTAAGGGCAAGGGGACTGCCATACAAATGAAACACAAACTTCTGCATAACTCGAGAACTGATAAAGCAAATGGAACCAAATTTGGGATGTGGGGGTTTTTATGTACGAAAAATTTTTCTATGATGGTATGACACTCCTTCCTCCTTTGGAATGCAGAGGGTGTCCCGTAAAAAAATTACACATATTTCAACCAAACTCTGAAGGAAAATGGGAAAATTCGGAAAATTCAATTCGCATATGTTCTACAATTACATATTGACAAGCGTTTTTAGTCCATTTGATGTTTGATCTTTTTTTCTTTGATCTTCGTTCGAAAATGGAAATGGATTTTAATATGATAAAACGCACTCCTATGTCGTCTTATATCTATATAAATAAAAATGGATCGCCGAATGCGTTGATAAGAGCGCAACTCGAGAGAGAAATTGTCCGATTTAGGGCTGTCTTTATAGATAGAAGGAGATAAAGATATTTCGTGAGCGCAAACATCAAATGGACTAACAACGTATGACACTATGTAATTGTAGAACATATGGGAATTTCATTTTTCTGAATTTTCCCTTTTTCCTTCAGACTTTTCCGAAAATTTTCAATTGTCATGTTTGATTGGAATATTTTTGGTTGAAATATGTGTAACATTTTTATGGAGGGGTCTCTCCATTCCCTAGGAGGGAGGGGTGTCAGACCATCATAGAAACATTTCTTATACCAAAAAACTCTCACATCCCAAATTGTGCTTGAGTAATGCAGAAATTTGTGTTTCATTTGTATGGCAGCCCCCCCTTAAAGAGAGGGGAGGAGTGTCTAACCACCAAAGAAACATTGATTGCATCCTTAAACCTCCACATGCCTAATTTGGTTTCATTTGCTTGATTGATTCCCGGGCAATGCAGAAATTTGTGCATTGCCTCAGAGAGGGGGGAGAGGTCTCAAACTATCACGAAAACCTTCCCCGGCACCTATAAACGCACCAGTTTATTTGAAATGTGGCGATGAAATGTTCTCTCTTCTGGAACTGGAACTGGAAGAGAACATTTCATCGCCACATTTCAAATAAACTGGTGCGTTTATAGGTCGCAATAACAGGAAAAAACAAAAGAAAATATATATATATATATATATATATATATATATATATATATATATATATATGTATATATATATATATATATATATATATATATATATATATATATATATATATATATATATTAGGTGGTTTTGACAGACAGAATCACTTCATAATGAAACAACAGCTATTTTATGAAAAAATACTTCATTCACACTTTTTTTTCTATTTTCAGGTATCGTAAATTCGTGTCCTTAAACGGAAAAATTCAGTGGTTTGGTATCTGCTGCTTTTTCAACGGTAATTATATGAAATTATTTCAAATATCTTGAACCAAACTGGAAGAGAACATTTCATCGCCACATTTCAAATAAACTGGTGCGTTTATAGGTCGCAATAACAGGAAAAACAAAAGAAAAAAGTAATTAACTATTATAAATGATCACAGCGTGGTACTTCATTAAGTTGTATCGCGTTCGATAGATGGCAGACACATTATCAGTCTACCATCGTGCACACTTTCTCCTAGCAGTTATGGAACTTTGAGTTGGTAATCATTCGACAGAATAGAGCATCCCGTCTACTGGGAAATTAATTAATTAGTGAATAATTCCACTTTGAAAATGAGAGCGTACGACTCCGAGGAACTATTGATTAAAATAGAAACATATATTTATTTATGTCGGCATTAATGTGACCTGCAACGAAGATTCATTAAAAGTTAACCAGTTTATTATTTCCAATATGTGTGATTGAGGAATATAGTAATGTATAAGAGAGAAAGGTGTTATTCATTTTCTCAACTGCCACACATCGATATAACGCCGTATTGTACACAGATTAACCGGGTAATCATTGATTAACAACACACGGGACACGGTCAACCGCCGAGTAACTTGGTTACGTATATTTCACGTATTGTCATTTTGAAATACCATACCATGAAACGTAACACGCGTATACATTTAATCAATAGGTATTCGTACGGGTTGTTTATACTCCCACTGCGGTTAACCAGTAGACTAAAAGTGGCACAAAAAAAGACGAGACAAACAGAACCCACATCGCGCCAGCATATGTTGCCTTCTCATCGACACTTAATTGAGCATCATAAATCATCGTGTTGCTCGTACCGAACAAATTCTCCCCCGTTTACGAGGCTCTCGAGCAGATCAAACAAAATTTATTGCTTTCTTGCATATTAGCTTATTCGATTTATCTTTTGATGGTGATGATAATGATGATGGTGATATTGTGTCATTACACTAAGAACGCCAATCGTGCGGGTGCTATTCGCGCTGATCATAAAATTGCTTCTGACATCATAGATGGGCCGACCATTCAGGAGATTCGTTTCTTTCATAAGCGTAGTGCTTGAGCCCATTGCCTGAAAATTTTATAGAAAAAGGTATTTATCTTTCGGGTAAATGACCAAAATTATTGTTATTAAATTTGTGAGAGGATGTGAACCGGAATAATTACGATTCAGTCAATCATCGGTTTAATTTCGAATCGGCTAGATAAAACAAATATACGATATACAAGCATCGATTCTAAAGTTCGTTGGAAAATTAGATTTATAAAGCTATCAAATATATACATCAACCATTAGATTTATGTTATGCACAGAGCCAAACTGAACCGTGCCATTTGCTTTCACCCAAATGTCAACTCAGGAAGCTACGGGTCATCCCACCGGGAGATAAAAGTGGGCAGTTTTTAATGCTGCCACGGCTTGGGCAACCTGAGCAACATGTTTTCGGCGTGTTGCCAAAATTGAACGGGTAGTGTATTTACACTGATGGCATTTTCCTGTTATCGAGTACAGCTCCCAAAGGTATTTCTGCTAATCGCACCCTGTTACTGCCGGGCTCAGTTAATTGATGTATTCATTACAATGCCTTCGGTCATCAATAGGCTTTCTGCTCCGCATTTTTAGCCAACCCCTTATCGATTAATAATGATAATGAGCTACACTGATGAAGGTTGAGTGGGCGGTTAGGGATATCGATATAAATATGGTAATGAGCCATTCGAACAGGGAAATGCTACTTTTCCTGGAAGGCGAATGAACTGAGATTCTATAACCAGCTTTGGGTTCGATCCATGAATTATGTTGAGCGTTTCCCACAATTTATATGTTTCAGTTACTTACATAGAAACATGGTAAATACTCGCTACAAAACAGCAAAATATTCCGCGAAAAGTGCAAACAAACGAAATTTCATTGAACGATGAGATAGTTTGAGGAAAACGAATGAAATGCTACTCATATTCTGAATCACCAGAAACTTCACCGAATCTACAATATAGAACATATAGAACATGACTCGCACATTAATGAAGAGTGAAATACGGAAGACGGAAGTTTCAATAGAATCGGCAACGTCAGTTTGCCGATGTTAACCATGCAAAATGACGTGACATTTTCACTCAATGAGCAAGGAAAACTATTCACTAGAGTACACCCCCTAACGAACAGTCTGCAATTCCTTTTTATCGTTTAACATTTCTATACTAAACCGATCCTTATCCATGATTCCTGTATTACAAATCGTTTGTAGTTCGTGAATAATCGATTCTCATTTCGTTCAGCTTATTGATTGTGGGCACCACTTCGTGTTTTTTTCTGTGCTGCTCTATATGTACAGAGTGATTGGATCATCATTGCATAATGCGTATAAATATGTAGGGCCATTATCCTATATGCTATTAATAAAGGCATTCATGCTTATATGAATACTCTTCATTCATTCGTGCTTTTCCGCTATTGCTAGCCAATCGAATACTACTGAAGTATAACGTTCACACAGGTTTGGTGATAAAATCTGCTGAACTCATGTGGGTGCCATTGGTGGAGTGGAAAAGTAAACATGAAACTATGACCTTGCTTGGGAATTTTCATCATCGACTAACATTCTTACTTTTTCCGTGACAAAATACCAAACGAACAAGGACGAGTATTTAGAGGAAATAATTGAAGACATTGGGCGATACACGAAATAAAAGAAAATTTGTTAATTAGATTATATTGCAGTTACGATTTGTGTTTAATCTGTTTCCGTAGTAATTCATCATATTATGGATGTAAAAAAGTATTATATTTACTGTTCATGACAATTTAATATTTTTCTTTTCAAATTATGATACACTTTAGGAATATGGTCATGTCTGACGTCTGCTTGAGTATAACATTAGGTTATGACGTAGGACTACGTCTAGGGGGTAAAATGAAAATCTAGGCACTGAACATGTAGGAAAAAATTAAAGATTTCGAACACTTATAACCCGAGCATTTCATAATAGATCGCAACGATGTTTACATCAATTGTTAAGAAATATTTTTACGCATCTATCACAATGAATAACATGTTATTTTTATTGAGATGAACAGTTGAATAATTGTGAAATGACAAGCATTGTCCAAACGAACTATGCGCCTCGTTTTGATTGGTCCAAATTGTGATCCTCAAATGGGTCCGACCAAAAGGAGAAACCAGAGTAACAGCGGAATATAATGTTGATGCAAGCAATGGATTATAGTGTAAGCCACTCCCCTTGTTCTACTGCCACTGATTCTACTGTCAAATGAAATACGTTTCGTGCAGCCACATTTTGATAAGAAGCTGCAAGCAATGTCACCGTGGCCTAAGAGCCTCCGCCGGCTGCAGACATTTAATCGATCTATAGTTTTGTGGTTCGAGCTAGCCACCGACCCAACTGAATCGATGCATTGTGCGCGTATGGATATCTCTCCGTACTGATCAAGGAGTCGAGCAAACTATTGGAGGATAAAAAGTGCAGTCTGCGTGGAATCCAAGGCCATTGTTCCACGAATATCTTCAGCTCGACCATCGAGTTTTCATCAATTGGACAACCTAAACCCATCGCTTTCGTTTAATCGATCCAGCCCACAAAAAATTCGATATCGTAAGAACAAAAATGAATCCACTGGCGCTTTTCAAGGCCATCAAACCAGTCAAGTCGAATAGAAAGAAGAAATTTTCCAAAAGTGAGAGCTGAGAGCATTCCCTGCCTCAGAAATACGAACAAAAAACAAACCGAAGATGCCGACGAAAGTATCAAAATCAGCTGGTTCTAAGCCAACACCGAAACCAAATCAGCAGCTGCTAATGCCTCCTCCGAGCTTCATGGGAGTGGATTCGGAATCTGATTTACCAGCAGGACACGCATCAACATGTGCGACTATGCCATCGGGCAGCATGTCAATAAACGAAACACTAGTCTTCCTGCAAGAGGTAGAGAACGAGAATCTGATTCTCCCAGGTTATAACATCCTACGTAACGTTGACCACGCGAGAAGGGGAACGACGATAGCGCTAAAACAACACTCAATTTTCGCACGTTGGAAAGAGCCTAGATGGTCGCCTCATCGCACTGAAAGTGCAAGACACGACGTTGTGTAATATTTACGCACAATCGGGGACAGAATTGCGTGCCGAGAGAGAGCGATCGCATACTATCTCCGACACAACACGGGGCATCTGGTACTCGCCGGGGATTTAAAGTGTGTGCAAACGACGCCACGCATTACAACAATAGTCTCGCTCTACAAGCGACGGTGCGGCTTTTACAGCTGCATGGGGTACCCCATATACCCCTCAACCTCCGCACCAACGTATGTCACGTTCAACGCAGCATCCAGGTTGGATCGCATGTTTGTGAGTCATGGACTTAGTGAACAACTAAGAAGTGCTGCTACTCATGTATGCTCGTTTACCGACCATAAAGCACTGACAGCGCGAATCTGTCTCCCTCACCAAGTGCAAGATCGGAGCTTCTGGTGCTTGCGCCCTCATCTGCTAATACGAGAAAACATGGAGGAGTTTAGAATAAGGTGGCAATTCTGGAATCGTCAACGAAGAAATTTCAGTAGCTGGATAACATGGTGGTTATCTTGTGCGAAGCCGAAAATTCTTGCATTTTTCCGATGGAAATCACGGGAATTATTCAGCGAGTTTGAAGTCCAACATCAACAGCTGTATACCAAGCTTAGAATAGCATGAGACAACTACTATTAAAATCCGACTATGTTTTTTTTTATCCCATTTATTTATTTAAGGCTCATTAGCATTTTAGCTGTAACAGAGCCGAATTTCAATCGTGTACATGTCACATGGTTTTCATATCTATAATTAGCACATTACACAGTTGCCATTCGCCAGTATTTATTCTATACCATTACATATGGTACATTCACACAGTAGCCATTTAGGCGTAAGAGTATTCTGTCTGTTCTTCCATTATCCAGTTGGACCACCGGACAGCGGAGACAGTTGATTGATCATTGTTGAGTTATTTATAGAACAGCAGCCCGATGTGTCTTGCAGAGCAGAGCAGTTGTATGGATGAATCGATCTTATTTCGACCGTGGATCGATCTCCATCGCTGATGATTGTTGCGTGGACGTAGCTATTCTGTAAAAACACAAAGATGGTCAATGAGGGCCCTGAGTTTTGAACTCATGATCGATCACTTACTAAGCGAACGCGCAACCAATGTGGCTACGGAGACCCCCTATCCGATTATGTTAAAGACCATAAATCGGGTGAAAGCGCAAATGCTCACGCATCAGCGGATGTTTTTTCAGAACTTCGCGCGCATTACCGACACATTGGTAGCCGGAGAAAACATTTCCACATTCCAGCTGGGAGAAAAAAGAAAACGATGATAACGAGTATGCGAAATGAGAGAGGCGAATTGGTACGAGGATCCGAAGCAATTGAACAATACGTGTACGAATATTTCAGAGGATTCTACGCAGGTCATGTGGGTAGGAATGAAACAGAAGAAACGTTTGAGCGTGACAGAGTCATACCCTCGGACGACGAAATGAACTCCGCTTTAATGGCAGAGATAAATATAGATGAGATCTACAAATCGACTAAAACGTCAGCAATGAGAAAATCCCCTGGGGTAGATAGTCTACCAATTGAATTTTATAAGAGAGCTTTTGACGTCATCTATCGAGAGCTGAATTTGGTGATGAATGGAACGCTAACCACACATTTCCCCGTTGAGTTTACAAACGGCATCATCGTGCTAGTCAGAAAAAACAGCAAACAGCGAGCTTTCCGACCGATCACACTGCTGAACGTCGATTTCAAAGTACTCAGTAGCATCTTCAAAGCTCGATTAGAACATGTGCTTCAAACTCATCGACTTCCGGGACTTCCGGGCGAAGCGCAAAAGTGCAACAATCCCGGCCGTAATATTTACCAAGCTACTCTCGCAATAAAAGACAGGATAGCAGAATTGATCACGAAAAAGAGAAGAGGGAAGCTCATCTCGTTTGATCTAGACCACGCGTTCGATCGGGTCTCGCATACATTTCTCCACCGTACGATGCGATCCCTCGGCATAAATCAGAGCTTCGTCGGTTTGCTTCAGCGTATTGCCGAAGGTTCTACCTCTCGGTTGCTGATAAACGGTCATCTCTCGCAAAGTTTTCCCATCGAGAGATCGGTTCGCTGTATTGGGAAAACACATTCCGGTTTGCAAAAATACAAACGAGTACAAAAGTACCCGCAGCTTGCATCTAATTTGCAATGCCAATTTCCCCAGGATCCATGATTTTGAAGTCTGTGTT
The DNA here is from genome assembly GCF_029784135.1 of Toxorhynchites rutilus septentrionalis. Classification (NCBI taxonomy): domain Eukaryota; kingdom Metazoa; phylum Arthropoda; class Insecta; order Diptera; family Culicidae; genus Toxorhynchites; species Toxorhynchites rutilus. The sequence continues at coordinate 155,627,363 of NC_073745.1, forward strand.
ATAGAAACATCCATTCATTCCAGCGATCGTACCTCAATCATTGCGCAATCATAACTGAGTGGATTTGCGAGCGGTACTCGCTTATATACCGATTGGTGTGATTTCAATAGCCTGTTTTGAAAGCATTTTTAAGGCTATTGAAATAAGTTTTTGGATCAAAGAGTAACAAGTCTAGAACGCGTAGACATTTTATCTTTCCAATGAAGTGTTGATCATACAACTTCGTTCAGTTGTTTAGGAGCTATTAACGCTCAAAATCTCGTTCTCCGGTGTAACGCTTTCGTTTTCGAAACTTTGAACTTACACCCAGTATACAAATGAAATACGTAGTCCTACGTCAAAAAAAACCAGTCTACATAATTTTTGCGTTCGCTCATCCTTTCTCACAATACCCATTTCTCGTTTAAGAAATTCTTGAGTAAACATCGTTTGCCAGTGCTCGTAGAGCGGGAATTCCTTCTTAAGATTCATTGCACCTCTAATAAATTGCCGAAAGACGTGGTCTTACGTTGATCGCACTTGATTGAAATATCACAAAACCAAATTTATTTGGTCACAGTGTTTTATGGATAGAAAACTTTAAAATAAACTCTTTCGCTTGAATGTATTTCCAAGGGAAACTGGCAGATTATTTTTCAGCAACGATAACATCTTTTCGGAATCTTCTCGATGCTGGATGGCAACCGAACGAAAATAGTTCCTCGCGTGTATGTGTTTGTGTGGTAGCTGATCCGATGTCTCAAGCGGAACCGTTTTTCGATGCTGATACTCTCTTGATCGCCTTCTCTTTTCCTCCTGATGGATCGATCTTTTCTGCGCTCGCAGATCGAAACAAACTGAATGCGTTTCAGGTCAGGTCAGGTCAGGTCAGGTAATGAATCACTCGATCTCTCGCCGTCCAGCTAGTCCAGCTTACCAGTCGATGTCCTCGTGAAAAATGAATGCGTTTCACCATCAGAATATCGTTTAAGAATGCTTTTTGTCCGTGATTGAATTGAGAGAAGGTGTGGTTTACGATGGCAATTTGGAAGGCAAACTAGAGGCGAGTGAACTCTCTGAGTTTGAAACTTTCAGCGGCTGAGCAATAATCGATTGAAAATTATATGATTTTCGCGATGCGAAACATTTTTCGTTGCGCGCGCATCCAATATTGGATACGCAAATATCCTACTGATGGGAAAGAATAATCTTCAGAAGATATCCTGCTAATTATACTTGACGATAACGATACCCTCTTTCCACCAGTGGTTAATGTTAACTCGATAACCACCTGTTAATTGCACTTGATTGAAAAATCACGAAAATGTATTTGGTCGCAGTGTTATATGGATAGAAAACATTAAAATAAACTCTTTCGCTTGAATGCTTTTTTCAATTCCCAGGGGAAGTGGTAGATTGTTTTTCAGCAACGATGACATCTTTCTGGAATCTTCTCGATGCTGGATGGCAAATAAACGAAAATAGTTCCGCGCCTGTATGTGTGTGTGGTGGCTGCTCCGATGTCTCAAGCGGAACCGTTTGTGGAATCACTTTCCTCCTGATGGATTTCCTTCTGGCCTAAGGTGCACAAACAGGCTCTTGGTGACACCATTCATCCACGCTTTGATGATAAACGAAGAGCTTCACCACAACAGCGACAACATGCTCCAATCGCTGTTCAATTATAACTGAGTGGATTTCCGAGGGGCGCTCGCTTATACAGCGATTGGTGATTTCAACAGCCTGTTTTGAAAGCAATTTCACGGCTATTGAAACAAGTTTTTGGATGAAAAAGTAACAAGTATATAAAGCGTAGACATTGTATCTTTCGAATGAAGTGTTTGTCATACATTTTCGTTCGGTTGTTTGGGAGCTATTAACGCTCAAAATTAGAGCTATTAACGCTCAAAATCTCGGCCTCCGACGTAACGCTTTCGTTTTCGAAAATTTGATTTTACCCTGTATAGAAATGAAAGACGTAGTCCTACGTCAAAAAATGTTGTACTGGTGAGTTCTAGCTCTTAACTTCGAAGAAGACAACATTGTTTACGACTAGCTCTAAAAGCTTAGATGCAGCAGATAGGTGGTTATGGCACGATCAGATATGACAATCTTCCTGATTTATCAGGATTTCCCAGACTTTTTGCACGTTCCCTGACATCCTGACAAACACTCAATTTTGCCTGATTTTTCAGAAATGATCCTGATTTTTCCTGATTTTTTTTTTACTTTTTACTTTATCAGAATGAAAATCATCCATAAAGGGGCTGTCCACATACCACGTGGACAACTTTAGGGGGATAGGGGGTACGAAAATGTCCACGCTTGTCCACGGTGAGGGAGGTGGGGATACGATAATGTCCACGTGGACACGTTAAACAGATTTTTTTTAATACAATCAGATCTGTTCAAATAAACGAAATCTTTTCTGCATTTTCCGCCCATTTCGGGTACTCCATATTTATCCATAAAATGTCGAATATTTTTCCATATCATCGAACTTCTTCACTGAAATATGTATTCTGCATGGAAGTCACATAAACATTGAGCGATCGAGCTTCCATTGGTAGTGAAGGATATTTGTTTTCAACTTCTAAGCTACGTCATATTTGAGCATAAACTGAACTCTGTGTTTCAAATCCAGGTCTACGTGAGAGTAAATTTGACATAGCGAACTGCTGATACATTTGTATCTGCAGAGCATATGTGGGATGTTGATAATATGATGAAATGACCGGAATATTATTAGGAACATTATCCAAAAAAATTGAGAAGGACTTAGCGAAACTAGTACTATCCAAATTTTATAATACCAGCTCAAAAACGATAGACACCCGTTTCTCGGAGATAATCTGCAAGCGAATGATTTTATTGTCAAATAAGTTCCTTCGAATGTTATTCCATGCTTAATTGTAAAAATATTTGCTTGATTGTGCAGTTTTACTGTTGTACTGTCCTTTGATGTCACCGAAGAAATGTTTCTAATTTCAGTTTTTATTGTTGTTTTGGAAACAATCTCCAAGTTAAAACCTTTAGAATTGATTCTCTCGAATGTCAAGCGTTTTGAAGCGCTTTGAAGAAGTAGTAGTTTGGGCAGTTATCATAGTGAGATTATTACACGAATCATTGAATAGATTACCATACGCATTCGAACAAATGGGATGAAAAAGAACGAATTTTTGATTTTTGTAATTTTAACCCACCATTTCGTTCAATTAACAGAGCGTTTCCTGAAGCCAACGATTTCACATATTTTCAAACTCTCAAATATATTGGTAGGAAGTGGTATAAGAAATACTACATAAATAGAATTTGGAACAATCTGAAGCGCGATACAAATAACTTTTCGGGCAATGTTAATGAAAGAATCAAAGAATAAAAAACAACCGTTACTACTAATAAAGCCCATTTGCATTACTTTTTTTGACGTGGGACTACGTCTAACCGGAATATATGGGGAGTAAAATGAAAACCTAAACACAAAACATTCAGGAAAAAATGAAAGATTTCGAATGCTTATAACTCGAACATTTCTTAATGGATCGGAAAGATGTTTGCATCAATTGATAGGGAATATTTCTACGTATCTATCGCAACTAACAAAATGTTATTTTTGATTAGATAAACAGTTGAATAACTGTAAAATATTAGGCGTTATCTAAACGCCCTAACTGCCTCGTTTTGATTGGCCCGATTTACTGTTTCCCTAACACAGCCATCAAAACCAAGCAGCCTTGGGGAAATCGGCATTGCAAATACATGAAAGTAGGGAGAGCTTTTGTTCCCACCGAAATGTGTTCCTTCTAAACCAAGGTGCCTGGGAGAAAATCGGCATTTCAAATTCATGCAAGTCGGGGGTATTTTTGTTCCGACTGAAATGTGTTTCCCTAACACAGACTTCAAAACCAAAGTTTCTGGGGAAATCAGCTCTGCAAATAAATGCAAACTGCGGGTACTTTTGTCCTCGCTTGCTTTTGTGCAGACTGGAATATGTCTGTCCTAAAACGATCTTCTAAACTTAGGATCCTGGGAATATCATGCAGACACTAGAAGCGAATGAACTTTACAGTTTCCAGCAAATTCGTGGTTCGAGAAGTACGTACACTTGAGGGATGTAAACATCAGAGGGAAATGTAAAATAAGATAATCGTTTGATTTTTTTTTTGTCTTTATTAAAGAGAGGCTGGTTAGGCTGGTTCATCAAACGTTTGATAATTCTTCCGTACATATGTTTTGTCCTATACCAAACGTAAGAGGTCTGTCATTAAATTTACTTGTAACGAAGAACAATCTATCACAATGCATGAATTGACTTTACATGGCATTTGTTCAATCTTTTTTCTCACAAAGCAAATATATGGAATTCAATTGAATTTGGAAACTGTTTCATTCAATCAAGAATTTAATCAATACAAACGAATGATTGCTAAGCTAAGGTAGTCCCACGTCAACCTTGCGGTTATATCATAGATATAACCCACTCATTTTTTCCCAAAATAGGTTATTTTAATTAAGATTATAATCAGAATAGCACGATTTTAACGTAGCAGGTCCCGAAAGTAAAGCAGTTTGCGTTGCATCGAAAGAAAGATGCACTGCCTGAGACGAGAATAGTCTAGTGTAATTTTGCCTCAGAATGTTCGCTGGGAATTTGTTAATAACCCATATTTTCAGCACTGGCGTAGTCTTAGTCGATTTATGGAATGGAACGCGTCCTCTGAAAATTCTCCAAACGATGACGGGAAAGGTTTTGTATTGCGCTGACAACAACAGTTAAATTGAGATACTGTAGCTGGATAAAGTACAGTTAAGAAGCTTTCGAACTTTTGCCTACTTCATTTTTTTGAATATGTGATTTGTGGAGACGAAAAAAACTTTTTTTTTTCTATTCATTTGTTCACAAAAAAGAACATGTTTATTTCTTGAATTGTTTTTTTCATCATCAATAAAAACACCAAATATAACATAAGACTAATTTAAAATTGAATATAGGCACAATGCAATTATTTCCTTTTTTTGCAATTACAATGAAGGGTGTGTCACATCAAATTGCATCACGAAAAAAAAAACGCTGTAGAAATTCTCCCAGTAGACCGATCCTTTTGAACATTTTAGACAGTAAAATAAAAACTATTAAACAATTTTTGGCATTTTCTTTTTATTCATACTTCGAGCCCAAGCCCGTATGCTCGCACCTTCCTCTTTACCCCGTCCATAAGGTTCTGTACAACATCAGGTTGTAGTTTTTTTTGAACAGAAATCCATTTTCTCTTGAAGTCCGCCTCCGATTTGACAACTTTTGGGTTCTTCCGGAGGGCCTGCTTCATAATCGCCCAATATTTCTCTATTGGGCGAAGCTCCGGCGCGTTGGGCGGGTTCATTTCCTTTGGCACGAAGGTAACCCCGTTGGCTTCGTACCACTCCAACACTTCCTTTGAATAGTGGCACGAAGCGAGATCCGGCCAGAAGATGGTCGGGCCCTCGTGCTGCTTCAATAGTGGTAGTAAGCGCTTCTGTAGGCACTCCTTAAGGTAAACCTGCCCGTTTACCGTGCCGGTCATCACGAAGGGGGCGCTCCGCTTTCCGCAAGAGCAGATCGCTTGTCACACCATGTACTTTTTGGCAAACTTGGAACTTCTGCTTGCGAATCTCCTCCGGAACGCTGAATTTGTCCTCTGCGGAGAAGAACAACAGGCCCGGCAGCTGACGAAAGTCCGCTTTGACGTAGGTTTCGTCGTCCATTACCAGGCAATGCGGCTTTGTCAGCATTTCGGTGTACAGCTTCCGGGCTCGCGTCTTCCCCACCATGTTTTGCCTTTCGTCGCGGTTAGGAGCCTTCTGAACCTTGTATGTACGCAGGCCCTCCCGCTGCTTGGTCCACTGGACGAATGAACTTGACAAATTCAGCTTATTAGCGACATCCCGGACCGAACTTCTCGGATCACGTCTAAACTGCTTAACTACGCGCTTGTGATCTTCTTCACTGACGGAGCATCCATTTTTGCCGTTCTTCACCTTCCGGTCGATGGTTAGGTTCTCGAAGTATCGTTTTAGTACTCTGCTGACCGTGGATTGGACGATTCCCAGCATCTTACCGATGTCCCGATGTGACAACTCCGGATTCTCGAAATGAGTGCGCAGGATTAATTCACGACGCTCTTTTTCGTTCGTTGACATTTTTCCAAATTTACGAAAAAATGACAGTGAAGCATGGCCAACGTGATCTATACATTCTTATCTGATTATAAGCACAAGCTGAAGATATAATTACTAAAAATTAAATTTCTATAGCGTTTTTTCCGTGATGCAATTTGATACGACACACCCTTTATATGGAAGAATATCCACGTGGTCATCAGGGGAGGGGTATAGTCAATGTTCACGCTTATCCACGGAGGGGGAGGGGGGATTCTAAAAGCGTACTTTTTCTGTCCACGTGGTATGTGGACAGCCCTAATATATACTGGAATCCATGCCATTCCTGATTCGAAGTGAGAACTGCATTCTAGCACCCCGGTCCGCTCGTGTAGAATGCTTATAACGACGCTTAAATTAAATTCTTCTGGTACAAAGTACCAAACTTATTTATCAATATGTATGATCATAATTATTTCCACTGTGCACAAATATTCCGAGGATTTTCTAAACATTAGATTGTTTCATGGAACCAGAATATTTGACAAATTTAAGAAATAATAACGATATTTTGTTTGAGGTATACCATTACCTTGTACGATGTGTAATATACGAGTGACCGCAAAATTATTAATGAAGTAATACGTTTCAGAGTGTAATAACACTCAAGAGAAACATTTTTAAAATCAATGTCAAAATTATATGATTTTTTTAACATTTGATCTTCAGACTCAAAGTAAAATCAATGTTGATGGCGAAACTATTGTGATATCCACTGCCGATAGGATTGATGAATTTGTATGTTCAAAGTATGGACGATTGATTCAAAATAAATATTGATTTCTTAGCGAATCAATGAAGTGATACTGCAGATTTTCGGGAAAAAATGGAAAGCTTCAACTCTATGGCTAGCATGGAAAATACGAGAGAACAAGCGTGTTTTGGGAGGATAGAATTTCCAACCTGCGTGAAAGATGACGAAAGATTGTATAACGGAATAATGAGAAAGAATAAATTTGAACAAATGTAAGTCTGTCTTTAAAAATGATGCATTTGTTTTCCCGAAAATTGGCACGAGCTCTCCGAACAACCCAATATGGCTATCCTGATTTCTCTTGATTTTTATTCTCATTTTTCCTGATTTTTTGGAAATTATAGTTGGCCACCCTAGGCACGATAGTAAACATCAATAACATCAAGAATACTATTTTAGATGCTTTCATGTCAGAGTTACCAGAGTATAGTCACTCAAAACGGCCACTAATGATGTTTTTGGGATCATTCAAATATTCAAATATTACGTAACGCATTCAGAGAGGAAGGGGGATGCCTTGTGGAAACTTTTTTAGAAATAAATCTAACCAAATAATATCATTTTCATGAAAGTGACCATTTTTAAATGTCATGTAGGGAAGAGGGTGTCTGAAATAGTAAAAAAATGCGTTACGTAATATTTGAACGACCCCTAGTTGCAAAATCAACAAATTTGACTTGTGTCATGTCTGTGTATTCATATATCACGTAGAACATGATAAGGAACGAAATGTAAATGATTCTTTTGTTTTTTTTAAATTTATCATTATTTAATTCCTACAGTAATGACCGACGAATAACGTCCGGCATCTGCAGCATTGTTTGAAAAATTGTTGATTTTTACTCATTTCAACTTACCCCGGGATTTAAAAAAACAGTTAAAATGCTCAGAGCTTCACGGAAAAATATTTTTCAGAATAATGTTTCCATCCGTGAAAAATTTGTTATACCGAAAACGTGAGCAAATATTCATCCGAATTAAAGATGGTCGGGTTATATTCAGGTCGTTCAGAGCGGAATTATTCCCATGTTACTTCCGTTATTTATTGTTGTTATTGCTTTTGTACTTAGACGCCAGGTCTTCACTACCATTAGCGAGATTCAGACCAAAAAAGACAACCCACAACATATTCCACTGACACTGATTAATGATACTGTATCAGAAACGCTGCGCTGAAAGTCTGTCTTCGCGGAAAATCCATGATTAAATTAAAATACAAACATAATGTGCGCAAAGCCTGGCTCAGGGAAAAGATCGGCGATGTTCGTTGTAATTTACGTTAACCATTGGCGGCTTATTAAGCTTCCATTTCATACCATGGCTGAAGCTTACGAGAGATTTCGAGATCGTAAATTTTGAGCTAACAAGCTTTTCAGTCGACCTACGCTTCGAAATCATAATTTCAGTTTTATACGTCATATCGTCATGAATACACAATTGAATAATCATTGCTGGATTACACTAAATGCATTTCTCACTTCTTGGAAGTGAATGTTAGGCTCTTCACCACTTTATTGCCCCTATGAAATCAACTTCTTAATGGCTTACAGTTGACGACTGTTATCCTGAATCGTTGCCTCCGCATCTCGGTGGGTGGGCACAATCTGATGGGAGAATATGTTACGCTCTACTCGAAATAGCAACAACAAAAAATAAATGCAAATGAAAACAAACAGCAACATCGTAATGAATTTTTGTTTCTCTTTTTACGCATCGGCTCAACAGTCTGTGAAATATTACGATAAGCTGTGTAAAAAGGGACGTAGGCGGCAAAGCAAGTCGTTTGGTTTTATTTTTCGCTGTATCCATACTCAGCGTGGCAGGACTGAAGTACGTGTTCGTCCTACTTTCGTTGATGAAAGACCGGCAGAAATATAAATAAATGTACAACATAAAAGTAACAAAATTTATGATCATAACATGCCTCTAAAGCGTTGTTGAATCAACTGGAGGTCTAGGATATAAATGAGAAAAAAGGCGCCCTGATTTTAAAGAACAATGAACTAGTTAATTTCTTGCGGTGAAACCCCGTTGTATGTCGACGTGGAAATTATAAGGAACTGTTAAGAGGATTGAATGATGGAAAGGTAATCATCATTAAAATTAAACACTTTTTAATTATCGAAGTAGTGTTGGAGCTCGCCACTGTTGGTATGTCTTTGGAAGATATAATGCTTTTATAAGTTGGTTTGGTGGCATCATAATTTGCCCGCCACGACCACGATTTAAATTGTTCCCTACAGACAACGGCCAAATGCCTTGACGATAAGAGCTGTGTAATGTGAATCAATTCTGCCACCAGTTTGCATTTTGAATATTTTCTAATTTTTGCTAATTTTTGAATACTTATCATATTTTCATCGAATGTATCAGTGCGTTGCAAGTGAGCAAATGAGCAGCATTAGAGTGCCCTATCTCAATCAGTAGCAGTGGAGGTTTGGTGAGTACTAACAGAGCCTATAGGGCACCAGGGTACTCTCTACGTTAAGCTATCCTTATTTAGTAAAGCGGAGCTCTAGCACAGTTATTTCTCGGACTAATCGTGAAAAGCAAATACTGAAAGTTAACCCTTTTTGCGTCCATGGAAACTAGACAAGGAAACGACTCAAACCTCAAAGAATATAATCCTTATACGAGGAAGAACACATATTTACCTTTGATAAATAAAATACTCTTATACTAAATTGAAAATTTCTCGAAAAGGTGCGTTTAAGAAGTTCCTCATTGCGAACTTTGGGACTTAAAATCTTCAGACAGTTTTCGAGCGAAAATATATGAATAGAAATTTATTCTTCAATAAATCTGAAAAAAAAATCTGCGCTAAGTTTCATGAGGTAAGGTAAGTAGGTAAGTTAGAATACAACTGGACTTCCAAGAATGATTGATTTTTTTAGAGGCTTCAAGCTGCAAAATTCATTCGTCCCTAGCATTTAAAAATTGAATATGGATTCCAACCTCTTCGCTAATTTTTCGTAGGGTCTTTTATGTACAAGATTTCACTGCCTCATGCTTCCAAGCTTTTCTCCACTGTGTGTTAACATATTAAGGACCGCACGTTTTGGGGCAAACTTGAACGCTTCATTTGTTCGGATTCCACGAATGAGATTGTTTCCTCCGATGTGGATGAGACGAAGGCGAGTCATCAGACGGAACGCGAAACACGAGAAATCTCATGAGCGGTCCGCAATGTGTTAATTGTACTTGAACTGATAATCCGCTTGCGCCAAGTGCGGAGCGATGTAGGGGAAGGGTGGTAAAGACGGACACCTTCAATAAACGTTGATTTCATTTTCGTGAATTTCACAAAAAAATACAGCTATCTCATCGCAAATTAATAGTCTAGGTCTCTTTTTATGGTAAAATTTGTTTTTGAGGCAAAGCTTTTGCAAAATAAATGTGTCCGGCATCTTTGAAAAAAATAAGATTGAGTCGGGAAAGATGGACACTAACTGAAATTTTGAGTTTATGTACTCGATAAGTTTAGGAGAACTTCAAATATGCCTTAAAAATGATCGTACAAAAAGGCTTTACTAAAATCATCTAGAAGGGCCCCGTAATTTTCCTTATTTTTTCATGTCAAAAATAGCTGCCGGCATTCCGAATGATCTGCCGGATAACGATTTAGGAAGCGCTCCGCTGATTCGTCCATGATATCTGGTTGTTCTTGCAAACGTAGTTAGTGGTCAGCTGTTGAAAAAGAAGGAGGATGTAATCAAATTGTTTTCAAAACAAAATGTTTGGATCAGTGTCCCTCTAACCTGACTTGATAAGTTTGTTTACCATTCATATTTCTGGAGTAAAAAAAAATATCCGCTGATTCGATAAACTGGAAGAAAAGTAATGGTGAAAAAGTGGTGAAAAGTGATGAACTGCTCTTTGTAGATTACTTTTTTGTTTTTATGTACAATTTTAACAGAAGGCCAACTAGGTGTACACAGTAAGTGTCAAAGGTATTGATACACTGTATTGCAAGTTTGTGCATAATTAATTTTTAAAATGAAAAAGTAATTTATCAGTCATACATCCATCTTTCCACCCTGTCCGTCTTTCCCGACGTTACCCTACACATACTGTTTTGGGAGATTCGGGATTGAATTTCGGAGAATCCCCCAAGTATCGGATAGGTCAAGGAAATAATAATATCGTCGCGATTGATGGTCAACTATCTACTAAACTACTTTAGTAAGCAGGCCGAGTAAGGTGATGACCGTCATCATCGGGTGGAGAATTGGTGTGGGTAAAGATGCTATGCTAGCACGATCAAATGATCGTGTCCGCCACAGTACTTTCCCCTCAAAACTTTCCAGTATTGGCGGGGAATATGAACACGACGACCTGATCTTGTGTGATATACTGGACGATCGGCGCTGGTTGATGTTGTTATACTGGTATTGGTAGCTGGCGCTGTACTGTCGACATTGTCTCTATGTATGAAAGCAGCCTTGAGACGATCGATGGATATGGGTGACGATTTGCCGTTGATGTCAACTACAAAAATCTTTTTCCACCGGCGCAGTACACGATACACGATGGTCTAACTGCATCGATTCGTACGAAAACGTGGCTGCAGGTAGCTAGCTCTTTCTGCACGAACAAAGCTGGTTTGGAATGGTCGCTCGTTGGTACGGGACGGATGTGTGCCATCACCATTCGCAGATCGGTGATGAATTCGTGTGAAGGCTTCGAATTTTTTACTCCACGAAGAATTCTCCAGGGAGCCGAAGGGTCGTTCCATACACTAACTCTGCTGTTGACGATTGTATGTCGGTGTGTGCGCTCTATCTGCCCGCTGGCTTGTGGATGATAGGGCGTCGTTCGCAGGTGGTCGATACCGAAGATTTTTGCCTGTGTTCGAAATATGTCCGACTCGAATTGCCTACCTAAATCAGTGGTAACCTTCTCTGGAACGCCAAATCGGTATATTCAACCGCTTACGAATGCTTTCGCTACCGTAAGCACCGTGATGTTCGGAATCGGGATTGCTTCGGGCCATCGGGTGAATTTATCTACCATGGTTAGGCAATATGCGTTTTCATCTGATGGCGGTAGCGGTCCGATAATGTAGCACGCGCACCGGGATGGAATGCGCTGTATAGGTTTTTGATGATCTGCTTTCGGTACATTTCGGGAACAAATGGACGAATGGAATTGGTTGAAACATCACATAACACAGGGGTTTTGGAAAGCGGAGAGGTAAATTAATCTTAAAGTGGTGTTCGCAGGAGGGTTTTCTAAGTAGGCTTGCAATTCGGGATCGCTTTTTTGCTGATCGGCTAAGACGGTAAAATCGATGGCTTCGTTCGTGGACGTGATCGATTCAACCCGACTGAGCATGTCCGCGACCTTGTTTTGTTCTCCGGGTACATGTCGTATATCTGTGGTATATTCGCTAATGAAAGCGAGCCTCCGCAGCTGAGTAGGATTTGCTTTTTCAGGTCGTTGCAGGAAAGCGGTGACGAGTGGTTTGTGGTTCGTATATATACAGAAGGCTCGAGCATTCAATACATCTCGAAAATGCGTTACTGTTGCGTACATACCATACAGCTCACGGTCATAGGTGCTTGCTTTAAGAAGGATACCGGTAAGTTTTCGGGAGAAAAATCCGAGTGGTTGACGGCGGTCTTCGTTTACTTGGTGCAGAACAGCACCGATTGCCGTACCAGAGGCATCGACTTCGAGAGCGAGTGTGGCATCAGTCGATGAGTGTGCTAGTAGTGCGGCATCTGAAAGGTCCTGCTTACACTTTTCAAATGCACTGGTTGTAGTTGAATCACAGACAAGTGTGGTTCGGTCGTTTTTAACGTTGCCATGTATCATCGCTTGTAAAGTTTGCTGAACTTCGGCGACGATAAACGACGATAAAAGTTGATTACGCCCAGGAACCTTTTTAATTGCTTCGCAGTTGTCGACTTCGGGAATTCCAATATTGCTGTAACTTTGCTCGGCTTCGGTTTGATCCCTTGGGCTGTGATCTGGTTACTGAGAAACTCGACCTCTGGAAGACCGATCTGACATTTTCCTGGGTTGATGGTGAGTCCGTTTTCACGAAGTCGCTCGAACACCATCCTCAAATGCTGTTTGTGCTCGGCAATATCTTTTCATGCGATACAAAAATCGTCTTCATACGGGTAAACGAAATCCAAGTCACCTAGAATCTCGTATAACTTTGTAGAGTCTGGCCGGCGTTGCGAAGTTCAAACGTCATGTACTTAAATTCGTACAGACCGAACGGGGTGGTAATCGCTGTTTTGGGAATGTCTTCTGGTGCAATTGGTATTTGATGGTATGCGCGCTGGAGATCGATACACGAGAAGATGTTCTTGCCATACAAGATATTAGAAAAATCTTGTATGTGTGGGACTGGGACTGGGACAAGTTTGTAATTTATGAAGCGTAGAGGTTCATCGATTGCGAGAGGAATAACTTTATTCAACCAAGGTCTGAACCCACCATGAATGTCCGTTAAATGATGAAAAAATCGAATTAATCCACCTAGAAGTGATATTGTGCTTTTCAGCAGTATTAACGAACAGACCCTCAACTACTTTTGGTTCCAGTCAGCTCCTAAGCAGTCCACATTTGGCGATTTGATTTCCATTTATAGACGCAGGACCCCGGTGCTCGGAAATACATGCATGCTCTGCTGCGGCTAGAACGAGAAAGAGGGTGAATTTCGGTGTGACGTGCTCAGATGAGCTCGTCATACGCGTGCTCAAGCCAAGCTCAAGGTCCACTTGTCGGGTTGTTATAATTGGGTATACAGAGTGTTCAATAAGTTCAAATTCAATTTTTCATCATTTTGTAAGTGCGCACCATGTGCATTATGTGTGTTGGTATTGGTGTCAGCTATAGCCTCATGTATAGGCTAACCGACGCGCACGGTGTTGACTTGCTGCGAGGACGCCAGCAGCCATCAAGGTAGTGAGGGAGCGGGTTCGTCGAAAAATGAACCTCTCCAGAAGACCGCAGCTGACCTGGATGTGTCGATCGGGAGTGCTCACACCATTATGACGAAGGACCTGGGATACAAGCCGTACAAGAAACGCAAGGTTCCGGGGGTAACAAAGGACACAACGAACACGAGGCTGGACAGAGCCAATACTTTCGTGGCACGCAGGTCAGGAGTGCGAGTTTTCTGATGAGAAACTCTTTGTCTTGCAACAGCCGCACAATGTCCAAAATGATCGGCTGTGGGCGCCGATGTTGGCCAGCATCCCACCGTTTTACAAAAACATCTCGCAGTTCCAGAGCGCCGCGTCGGTTATGGTTTGTGGGGCCTTGTCCAGGCGTGGGAAGCTCCCAATGGTGTTTATCAAGAAAAACGTGAAAATCCACGCCGCGTGCTATAAGACCGAGGTTCTGAAAAAGGTTGTGGCCCCGCCACTTCGGTACCTCTAAGGGAAGGATCATTACGTCTTTCAACAGAACAGCCCACACGGCGAATATCGTCCAAGCATGGTATCGGGAGAATTTGAATGATTTTCTCGACAAGACCTTGTGCCCTCCCAGCTCCCCAGACCTTAATCCTCTGGTTTTTTTTATGTATGGTCGTACATGCTGACCGGGCAGAGCGAACATAAAGTGAGCACTATGGACCAACAATTGAAGTTAGTTTTGGTATCATCCATTTAATTTATTTCGCGTTTGTATCCGAATGCGCGAACCTTGGCCTTTACCCCAATCATAAGGTTCTGCACGGCCACAGCATCGTCAGTTTTTTGTCGATGAATTTTGGACTTTATTTTCTGTTGGAGTAAAATATGAGCTTGTTTTATGTCCATATTAGAAAAAAAAACATCAAGCAATCTTAAATTTCCCCTGCAAATAAATGAATATGGGCATATTGCCGAACATTTTTTAAGAGCGCTCTCTGTTATTTTATTCATTATCACTAATTGTGGTAATGAGCAAAAGCAGTAAAATAAAAATATTCTAACAGAACACCAAAACCGTTCGTCATTCTTACTCAAAAAGAGCACCAACATGCACTACAATAGCAGGAAAAAAACAGGAATCATTGTTCGAAATTACCGAATGAAAAGGCTTCCACGTCTGCTGTTGTGGTCCCTTGCGATGGGTAGGTAAATGGAATAAATTGGTAGAGCAATAACTTTCCCCCATTTAATGCTGAAAGACTGGCAAACACAAGCGCAACATAAGCGAGAGGTTTTTGGGGATAACGAAGGTAATGGGCCGATCCGCACAAGGAAATTCCTCGAGTGCCATTCGTCACATATGTGAGATGGTGGATTACATTCTATAATTTGATCACGTTCATCACTCATTCGTTGTGGATTAAACGGTCGCAACCCGGAAGTTATTCCATGCACAAACGGGGTTAGCTTTCAGTGGCATTGTGAATTCGACTGAATGACCGAAACGATTTCTGCACGTGCATGTCCAATTTCATTGGGAGGAGAAAAAGAGAAAAGGACGCCAAACGATGGATGGATTGGATCATAAAGTTGCACGACCTTTGGCTTTAGTCGTGTCGAGTTTACGATTTGTCTATGGGTCTATAAAAAGGAGTTGTAATTTCGGTCAACTATTGCATCCGGAATTCAAAGCGTGCAGGAGCAATGGAAACAATTTAAGATTGAATTTATCTCACAAATGTTTATCTCGGAATAGTTGCATATATCCACAACGAACAATTGTTTTTACTCTCTCTCGAGATCCTTGTAACGTGATTTTTTACGCAAATCGTGCTACCTCATGAATGTTTTCGTTTTATCATATCAATCATTAGTCACCGACAGCAATTGGTTTGAAAATTATCAAATGTTGCACTAAGTTAGTGGTTAACTCAAGTATTGTTATGAAATGATACATATTTTTGTCATTTGTGCTGTAAATGCTGTAAACGAGTTGAAATACAATAAATATGAAAATAAATATATTTTCAAGGAGTTATGACTATTTGTATATCGAAAAGATTTTACTTATTCTTCTTGTCTAACCCTTGTGTAAAAAATGTGATTTTCATTTGGGTAGAAGTTATTAATCAATCCTTAAATTTTTGCTCGCACAATGTCAGCGCGTACCACTTTCCCGCTGCGCTCCAAATTGTCTGCTAATCAAATAAAATCCCCCGCTCCAACAATGGATTAATCATCGAATATACGTCAACGCATTTACGGCGGAAATTAGCGAAGAAATAGATCACGTTTCGCTGATTTGATAACCCAAACATTTTCGGATTTTCATCTCGCGTTTCTAACGAGACATAAAAATGTGCCAGACGAGACTTCCCCCTCGCAGATGATGGATTGGTCTTTTTGACTTTGAGTTTGCACTCGTGTGAATTGACGAGCAAAAATGGTTGATGGAATGATGTCCGTTTTTTTTAGTATCATCTGGAAAGCAGAAAATTCAGCATTCATTGTTTACCGTGAAATTTTGCCCCAGAGGATCGAGCATACGAGCAATTTATGGGGAAATGCGAAATGTGGAGTTGAAGTTGAGTCGATTTACCCTGCGGCTCGTCTCATCCAGTGCAACGCCATCAAAGAAAACGTGGCTTGTACAATTTAGAATTGATTTTGCGAGTGGTTTCGATGGTGATGTCGGATAGCTATTTATATTGACCCAGCTGTAATGATATTTATGCAAAATCCATACTAGCATGCGACAGGATTTTAGACTGACAGAGTACCATAATTGAGATTTAATTTTCAGGGTGGGCAGGAAATTTAGAGAATGGTTTTTTTCAATGCCAAATGACTTAAAAATTCATAAAACGTCAAGATCTGGTGTTATCAAGAAAAAAACATTTTTGGCCGAAAATCTACTTTTCGGGACTTAGTCTGAGAGGCAATTAAGGCCCCTTGGAAGATTTTCAAGGGTCAAAAAATCAATACTTTGAGTGCTTTGAGGCACCCCTAAATCATGTCCGATCGAGTGGAACTTTGCACAGATCATTTTTTCAGGCTAATAAACAAAATTTACATGGTCGGTTTTTGAAATTCGATGATGAAAATCTAACAAACATCCATTGCCACCCTGATATACATACACATTCACACCTATACATGAAAACCTCATGAAAACAAAAATGTAAAACCGCATATTCAACGAGTATTTCTAGTACGATTATTTTTTTTTTTCCTTTCGAATTTCAATATTTTTTAAATAATATCTCACTTACACTGAGTTGGGGTGAGAATGGGTCAAGCACAAAATTGAATTCCATGCCAAACCGATATAGTGATTGTCAGTTTTTCATGAAAATTGGTACTTTTATTCCTCATCGTAAAATATTAGACATGTATTTTTTTTTTCATCAGGGTGGCCATTTCCGTTTTATGGTGGTCCGAAAAATCAACTTTTGTTTATTTTGTTTTCGTAATTATTGATCGTAATTGTTTTTCATGGCTTACATGGTTTCGGAACTAAGGTCAGCATATTTTTTATATTTTTTCTTGAAAGCTGAGGTTGTTTTACATGACATATCCGAATATCAGAGAAGTGTTTTTTTTTTCGGTTTCGAGTTATTTTGAAAAGTTAACATGTTTTCAGTTTTCATGAAATATTCCTATGCGACTGGACAACATCTATGCGACTAGAATCCAATTTATATGCATATGTGGTATTTCATGTGGCTTCAAATTGATATATCGATCATCTGAATCGGTCCGGTAGTTTAACAGTTATGAATTTGAGAAAAGTCATTTTTGGAAGAAAAAAATGATTTTCCGGACCACCCTAAAATGGAAATGCTTTCCTATTTAATTTGATATGTAGATCATCTGAATCAGTACAGCAGTTCAAAAGTTCTGAATTTAAAAAAAAGTCGTTTGGAACAAAAAATGCGAAAAAAAAATATTTTCTGGGCAACCCTATAATGGAAATGATCACCCTCTTCTTTCTTTTTTTTTTTCATACATACATTTATTGAATCTTCCATAATGTGGAAATAACAATAATTGGTTATACATTTAGTTCTAACATAATATTAGTATTACGTTTGTTGTCAATTCTTACAGTTAAAATTTCACATGTGTGCTGGAGCACAACACTAACGTTTGACCACGTTCAAATAATTAGGGTTTTTTTCTTCAGACGTGTTACCATAGGTTGACCGAGTCGCCTTGCTAGTGGATTTGGATGATTCTTCACCTTTTCCGCATATTTCCTCCTCGTTTTATGAAGTTCTTCTTTAACCGTCGCCATCCCTAAGTCTCGATGTATGACACTATTGCGGATGTACCAAGGGGCGCCAGTAATTTGTCTTAGCAGTTTATTTTGTACTCTTTCGATGATTTCGATATTACTTGCTGAAGCTGTTTGCCATAGTTGACAGCCGTAATGCCAAATAGGTTTCAGCATGGATTTGTATAGAAGTAGTTTGAACTCTAGTTTTAATTTCGACTTCCTCCCGATTAGCCAATGTATTTGTTTTGCTCGCATCTTCAATTGCGTTTTCTTCGCATCTATGTGTTTCTTCCAGGTTAGACGACGATCTAGATGTACACCAAGATATTTAATTTCATTCGATTGAGGTACTGCAGATCCATTGAACTTGATTTGTGGGCATGTGTTCTTATTAAGCGTGAACGTAACGTGGACACATTTTGTTTCATTTACTTTAATTCTCCATTTTTGAAGCCACTATTCAACGACCGTTATGTGTTCCTGGAGATCCCGTGAAGCAATCGTTCTGTTTTTGTGACTGCTGAGAATAGCTGTGTCATCTGCGAATGTTACGCGCGGTCGGGAGATCAGCTGTGTAGATGAGATAGAGAACTGGTCCAAGAACACTGCCCTGAGGAACGCCAGCATAAATTTCTTGCTCTGGTGATAGAGTTTGGTTATACCGAACATGAAACTTTCTTCCCAGTAGATAAGAACGCATAATTTCATATACTTGTGGTAGCATATTTTTAATTTTATAGAGCAGTCCTTCGTGCCAGACTTTATCGAAAGCTTGAGCTACATCAAGAAAAAGCGCTGAGCAGTATCCGCGGCCTTCATATACTTTACGATTTTTTCTATCAATCGGTGCACTTGTTCAATAGTGCCATGTTTTGCTCGGAATCCGAATTGATGATTCGGGATTAATCTTTCAATCAAATGATCACCCTAATGATAAAAAAATACGGGTCTAATGTGTTGCGATAAAGAACAAAACTACCACTTTTCACGAAAATTAGAGAATCACTATATCGGTTTGACATGGAATGGCTGTATATAAACATTTCCAGTTAACATTCGATGTTCAAAAACGGTTCAAAAGAACTGGTTCACTTAGGTGAACGGTTAGTGACTGAGCCGTTCATCAAAGTGAACTGCGTTGCCCATTGTCTGGTTTCTTTATCAGTTCTCGCTTGTTTTTTCGTGACGGACAAGATTAGTCGATGTATATCAAACATTATTCTACATGTGCCAATGGTAATCACTTATCTGAAACAAAGGATTATTACGAGTCTCCACAGACAAATTACTTAAAATTAACTTTAACCTAAACTTATGATCTGGTACTCATCATTTAGAATTAATTTTGGATACGTTGGAGTCTGTGTGTCCGGGCATATCTCTCCCAGACAGGAATCGCATATTCAAATGCGTGATAAATTTAATTTAGAATATCTGCCGATCAAAGAGTATGGGTTATTCAGATATTTTTTTCAGAATTTAAAAAAACGTTTTTGAGAAAAATGAACATGAGTTTTAAACGTATTTTTTCAGCGTATTTTTTTTTAAATTTGTTTGATATATTTTAATGACAATCAACAGTTTTCTAAATTTATTTTTCGACAAATATTTTGTAGTATGTGAGTTTGAATTTTTTGTAAAAAAAAATAGAAATATTTTTTTAAATATCTCGAGAATGGCTGCATTTAGAAGGAGATTGATGAAGAGCTTTTTCTTGAATCACATTGGGATTCATAATTTGTACCCAAAAATGATTGTTAGCCCACAAAATTCAGTGTTCGAACATTCATCAAAATTCGATGTTACACAAAGTTCGTCAAAAATAGTTTTACCATCTTGGACTCATTTTTTTAAATTTTCTACATGATTTCTATTTTATATGAAAGAATTAAAAAAATCATAAATACATATATAAATTTTCAAAAAAAATTAAATTGAAAAGGACAATAAATCAGAAATGTTTTATCAAATATCTCGTGGCAGCATTTGGACATTACATTTCACAATTATTCAATTGTTTATCTCAAGAAAGATATGTTATTCAATATGATAGATGCGTAGAAATATTTCCTAGCAATTGATGCAAACATCGAAAACCCATAAAAATTCGATGTAACATAAAATTCGTCAAAAATAGTTTTACCACTTTGGACTTATTTTTTAAATTTTCTACATGACTTCTTTTTTATATGAAAAAATAAAAAAAATTAAAAATACATATGTAAATTTAAAAAAAATAAAATTGAAAAAGACAACTACTTGGAAATGTTTTTTTTTCAAATATCTAGAGAATGGCTGCATTTAGAAGGAGATTGATGAAGATCTTTTTTATTTTAAATCACATCAGGATTCATAATTTGTGGCTAAAATTGCTGCTGACATACACAAATTCGAAGTTTCGAAAATTCATAAAAATTCGATGTTCCACAAAGTTCGTCAAAAATAGTTTTACCATCTTGGACTCATTTTTCGAATTTTCTACACGAATTCTATTTTATATGAAAAAAAATAAAAAATATATTTAAAAATGTGTATTTCTGACATTGCAAATTAAAGTTTTTTTTTTCGTAAATATAAAAAGACTATCATTTTTTTGTCAGTGTATATTCTTTTACGTTTGATCATCAATACTCTATAACTCTTTCTAAGACAGTATTTCGGTACGACTCAAAGTTTTTGAGATATAAATTATAATAGATTTATCTTACTAAAATCGATACGCCCTTTTCAAAAGTTACACTTGAAAACACACTCAAAAATTCCCAAATGCTGTGGAAAACTCATTCCTCCAACTCAAACGGAATACAAACATTCGTTCGAATCGAAAATACAAGTTTTTAAAATCTGCATTTTTAGTTCGATTTCATTTGGAATTGCACTATGTTGAAAAATAACAAAAGATTAACCCCAAAGAATGAAGTAGTTTAGTGAACCTGTTACGGTGCTAAATACGGTGCTCCTATGAGTAATAGATAACGGTACTCAGTATCAAACAAAGTAGTCACCCACACAAAACAACGCACAGTGCGTTGAATGCATAGGAATGTGGCACAAAAATCATAACAGCAGAATTTAGCCATTAACATTTTGATGTGATGGAAAAAATTGTTCATAAGTATCAGAATAACTGTTTCCTTAAATATCTCATGTTATTTGAATAATCGCATAAGTGTCTCAAGCGACAAAACCTTTGTTCATCTGAAGTGAAAAGTTCTGATCATTTTGGATACGCAGAAATCATTATTTGAGCAGCTACTGGTTCAAATTATATTGAAGTAGTTAATACATATATACAAAAAAAGTGCTTGTTTTTCATAATCTTGCATGTATCAATTCTTTTTCAAGGAAAAATAATTCCGACCAGTACGATATCCATGCCCAAATTTAATATGACCGCAAAGGGTTAACATATTAGCTTCCCTTGAAAGTAAAGTGAATTTTCACCAACACTACACTACTCTGTTTTTGTTTCTATGAAAATTTTGAACTTCGATTGAATTGATTTGAATTTCGATTAATCTCAAACCTAAGTTTGGAAAAGGTGTAAAAATATAATCACTCTTTGCATGCGACGTAACTCAAGGTACGACTAGACAGTTGCAAACGTGAAATTGTAAACGGAAAAAAGTAAACCTTATCATCCAGGAAACTTCCGCCAAATTCCACATCAACATCGATTAGCACTCTCCTTCGTGTTCCATTTTCTCCGAGCGATCATAAATCTGTGTGAACCGCAGACATCAGATAAAAACCGTACGCAATGGTGTTGATATTGAATTTTCTTTCCAAACATCGTAAATTTCGTTCAACGTAATGACCGAGAGGGAAACTACGTTCATTAGATGGGGAACATATTCCCCAAGAGTAAATTTGTACTTTCCCGCACATTCACGGGAATATTTTTCGATCATTAATTATAAAGGCCTTATGTATTTGGAATATTTTTCTGTCCCAGTTCGTGCAGATTTGATTTTTAATGTTTATCGAATCTTTATAAAGACCAAACTCATTAAATTAAAATGAAATAACGTTCGAAGATAATAATGTGGAGTCGTTTAATGAGTTGATTTTTGTATGTTTCTTTAAAGCCGTTCTAGATGATCTTGTTTTTACTGACGAAAAGTTACCTGTCATGTTAGTTAAAGAGAGATTATATTTCACGTCAGTCTTGTATTTAACATTGGTTTGATGAATTTAAAGTGGGGCGGAAAAACAGAAAACAGCGAGCTGAAGCGCCGGGTTTGTTTCTATCAATCACTGCCGCAGCCTGAAATTGACAGCTCGAAGAAACAGCTTAGCTCATATACAGTAATTTATGTGCATCCGCAACTAAAGGAATGCAAACATGTAGTGGGATGAAATATGCAACGCAAGGATGTTTTTCGACGGCAAAATGACGGATTCATTTTTCATTTTTATGATTTCTTGTAAATAATTGCTTATGGGCATGTCTGATATGACAATGTGGGATTTTTTTTTCTGTCATGATACTCATCTGGAAAATAGATTGAATTAATGAAAAAGATCAGATCACTTGGAATGTAAATGTAGAAAAATTACGAGTTTGAATAACTTAAATAAAATCCAGTATAATGATTCAAGTTTGCTGACATTATCTAATTGCTCCATCAAGGATACTTTCACAAATAGAATCGATCTCTCCGCTATACATATTTAATATCATTGAATTGGGCATTAACGCTAAACTTATCAAGCTATGACGTATCGTTTACCCCATTCGTACATAGAAAGGTGTTCTTGGAGAGTGAAGAAACACGCTCATCTTACACCAGCTGCTTCCCAGACGGATCGAAGGATCCAATTACGTCGAAACCAAGGACCGTCCTTTTTCGATCAGCATCTATACGAACCATCAACAGTAAGGACGATAGTCTATCGTCTATCCCTCACGGAAGCTTGCGGCCGTGGCATGACTTTTTGTTTACCTTGGTGTATATGTTTGTGTGCATAAATGTGTGTTCTGTGGAAACGACGGTGTATGCTCTCCTTCCGCTTCCTTGTCCCGTGTCGCATTATTGTGTAATAAAGCTTGCAACAAATCGATACCGCTTCATTCGGCGAGCGCAGCAGGGCTACAAAGGAATCGGATATGTTTTGTTTCGGTAACGAATCGTGCAGACGATAAATTCAAATTCAAGTCAATGAACATAATTTGTAGATAAATTACTACGTTTATTATTTTTGTGTTTGTATTCCGTTTCCAGTACCAATGTTTCCAGTTGCAAATATTATGAAAGGCTTACAAACTATTCTTAAAATGTTTTGAGGGTTATGTTGTCAAATATTTATCTTTAAACTTTCTTCGCAATTTCCTTCCGAAGAGCCAATTGATTAGCAAAATAAGGGAATACAAACTCTCTGCCTATTTCATTTTCATGTTTCATTTAACCTCAGACCATCAACATACAAAACGCTTTACTCTTTTCTTCTTCGAAGTAAAGTGTCGGTCTACAGTCGATCATTGTTATCAACGATTGAGTGCAATCGCCTGTCATGAAATCGAACTTTCTCTAATTGAAGTTACCACAAATGAACATATGTGAGAAATGAGACACAGAATGAAGATCAAGGTAAATGTGCCAACGACGCACCAGTTGTTTCATTCTCCAACAGCACCAGTTTCTATAAGCTTCACCACATATGATTGGTAAGCCAGTATAACGACTATTCCCGCCAAAATTGTTATATAAATCCATGTGATGGCTCATTTGTTGGCTTTCTAGTGAAAACGTGTCCGTAAGGAAGAAGGTGAAATTAATTTCCTGCAAAATACAGATACTTAAGCACGATTCTTGTGCAATAGTACAGTGCTACGATAGAGCACGTGCAAGTCACATAAAATGCATTAACCAAACAATTGTTACCTACGAATGTATATTGTTCTCCCGACTGTCCTAAGGGTTGACTATTGGTTGCCCCAAGATGCTCCAAGATGACTCAAATTCGAATACGTACGGCATTCGGCGGTCAACGATTCGATAACACTGGAGAAATTCGTGACGCAATTACATTGTACTTTAAAAAGTTGGACGCTACGCACTTCGCGCTCGTAATAGAAAAACTCGTGCCACGCTATGAAAAATGCCTCGAACGTTACGGCGATTATGTAGAAAAATAGAAAATAAAACGTAGATTACGAAAATCACCTTGTTTTATTTTCCCGACATTATTTTTCCGCGATTTCTGTGGCACTGAAACTTATTTTTGAACGACCCTCGTACATACGAGTGGCAACGAAAATGATCATATCAAATTTCAAAAACCGACCATGTACATTTTGTTTATTGGCCCAATAAATGACCTGTGCAAAGTTTCAGCTCAATCGGACGTAATTTAGGGGTGCCTCAAAGCGCTCAAAGTTTTGATTTTTTGATCCTCGAAAATCTTCCAAGGAAAATAGATTCTTTTTCTCGATGCCAAATGACTTAAAAATGTATAAAACGTCGAGATCTGGTGTCATCTCGAAAAAAAATGTTTGGCAGAAAATTGACCTTCTGGGACTTATCCTGAGTGGCAATGAAGGTAAATGTGTTTATCCATGAAATTGAAACAAGCCGAAAAGTAGCATATTTTTATCGTTGCGGGTACAATGAACATGTAGTGGGGAGAATATGGACAAGTTCATAATATTCAATGCGAAGAGGTTTATCGCTCGCGAGAGAAATAATTTCACTCTCTCTCTCAGTGTTTGTGTGACCAGTAACTAAAATAGAACAAACAGAGAAAGCAATAGAAAAAGGGTTGAATATTCTTCCCTTCACCTTGCCTCGTGCATTGGATGTAATCTCGGACAGGTATGGGCAAAATGGGCATCGAAATTCGTTCAACAACACTCATTCACAGATAAAACTCACCCTTCTTTTCTCCGTTTATGCCTCACTTTATTTGAGACAGAATACAATAACCTATTATCTTCGCAAAGCTCATTCACGAATTCAACGGAAAAATACTGCCTCGATTCCGCTCATCTATTCTCAGAGAATTTTGCATTCTCTCATTTGTCTCCCGGAGTGACGTTAGATGGTGAGATAATCAAATTGGAAACTTGCTTGAGCCAGAGAGTGTCTCTGTGATACAGTTTTAATTCTTTATTCTTTATTCTTTATTATTATTGATCCATCTGACAGAAATAGTCTTAATGAATAATCTATCACGTTTTAAAATACATGCAGTCTTCTTATACTATTAACAAATTATGACGTGGACATTCCAAATTCAAACACTGATTCAACGGACGAAAACATGCGGATCATTGCACAAACAGGTTGGTTGTATCCATACAAAGTACGATGAAATCCCGGCTGCATTAAGGATCGGTATTTCAGCATCCTACCCGAGGCTCGAAAGTCCAAAAGCGATAGGAGATACGAGCAGTCGACATCGCCATTGAGTAGTTTAACTACAAACGTCGCTTGTTGAATCTTTCGTCTCCGATCAAGAGTTTCAAGTCCAAGCAAGCGACACCTGTCAGCATATGCTGGTAGGTTCAATGGGTCACGCCACGGTAAATTTCTGAGCGCAAGCCGTACAAACCTCTTTTGCACTCGTTCAATCCTTAGGTTCCACGTGACATCATTAGGAGCCCAAACAGCAGATGCATTCTCCAGGATCGGGCGAACAAGAGAGCAATACAATGCTTTTAGGCAATGCGGGTCCTTGAAATCTTTGGCAATCTTGAATAGAAAACCAAGTTGTCGGTTTGCCCTAGATATGGTCCAGGTATAATGAGAATGGAAGGAAAGTTTAGGATCCAGCACTACGCCAAGATCTACCACTTCATCTACTCTCTCAAGAACATTTGCAACGATGTGATAGTCAAAAATGATTGGGTCCTTGGATCGATGAAAGGTCATTACATGGCATTTACCGATGCTAATAACAAGTTTGTTCTTGCGGCACCAGTGAACAAACTCATCGAGTAGCCTTTGAAGACGTAGACAATCCCCGATGCAACGTACCACGACATAGATCTTCAAATCATCAGCATACATAAGTGTGTTCTTGAAGCCTAACGAAGATGCAGCGTCATGGAAATATATATTCAATTATCGTACAAGCAAAATCATTCGTTTTTCCCTCAAATAGCAATCATTGGAACATCGATCGCGGCAGTAAAATACAGGTAGGTAGTTGAAATCGAGCTGTTTCCAGTTCACTATTGTAATGATTTTTTTTTGTTTCTAGTATGAAACGATCTAAGCCAAAGCAAAAGACAGTATTAACCCAAGTTATTGGTAAGCGGGAAAGTAGATTCATGTGCATTGCCGATAACAAAAGCACTTATGAGCAAAAAGTTTTGAGTTATGGGAACTTCAAGCGGCATATTAAAAAAAAACATCCAAGTGTGTATGATAGGTTGGGGTTGCTATCGTTTGAAGCTGTTTAATCTGATTTATCGACAGTCAACAAAAAACTTAAAAAACCGTTAGTGGAAACAGACAAAGGTATACTGATATTGGGAACTATGCAACTGTTAGCTGGAGTCATATGTCGCATAATTTTTTTGAAAAAGGTGCATGCAAAACTCTCCTTGAGTCACAGTACGTAGCTGCAAGTCTTCACATAAACAGCAAGACAATCTCAGACTTGGTTGATTTTTTTTTATCCAAAATATATATTTTTTATTAAGGCTCATATGGCATCAGCCTAACGGGGCCGGGAGTTCAATATTTCGACAATGTTTGCTTACAACTATGTTAGTAATATGTAACCGATTACTCGCGGTTGGCTCGAGGTTAGTATTACAAGTGTTCTCATAATTGGTATGTTGCAGTCTTCGATGCTCTGTACGTGTGCCCGACACGGAATACTTCCTATTGGGATGCAGCTGACCATTAATCAGCAACGACCCCCTAGTCTGTACCCCATATCTAGCGTGGTGCGTCTTTCTCGATTCGAGGAATCCAGGATAGAATGATCACTAGCCGGCGCAATCATCAGCTCGTGTAGAGTTGTCATGAGCGGTACAACCTTTGGCTCTTGTTGAATGATAGGTTGATGATTTGGTTGATGAAGCTGCTATTCTAATGCGTATTTTTGTTAAGAAAGTAAAGGAAACTTAATTAATAAGCCTCAAAATTGACAGCGCTTCACGTAATAATCGCCAAATATTGGTATCAATGCACAGTACTATCACAATGGCGAAATTTTATTTCGGAATCTTGGTGAGTTTAAACCGATTGTAGACACTTCATCAAATTTTGAAAGCTTTTTTTCTCAACTTTTTCAATTAATTTTTCTCTTCAATTAATTTATTTCAGCCCTAAAGGAAATTATCGACAGACGAAGGAAAATCTAACAGAAACATTAGAGTATGTGCTCAACCAATATGGTTTAAAAATGAACCAAATTTATTCTATCGCCCACGATAATGGCAGTAATATGGTGACGACAGTTGGATTGTTGAAGAAAATGTTAGAGAAACCTAATTTGAATAACTGCCCACGAATTAATTTGCTCCTTGCTAATGAAGAAGCTTGTGGCATTTTCGAGCATGCTGATGATACTTGTAATGACACGGATGACGACGACGACAACAAAGCTGTATCTAAGTATCAGTTTTGTACTCCACCCAATAGTGCTTCACCTGCAAACGATTTTTTTTTGATAAAAACCGAGAAGAGATACGATTTGTTGCACCAGACGAAGAAAACGACGACTATGAACTCGAGGGAATTCTTGGGATGTACGCGATGTGCGGCGCACACGGCTCAATTGGCTGTGTGGGATGTCATACATCCATACAAAGAAAGTATCGCGAAGAACCAAGGCATAGTTGTAAAGCTGCGAAACCGTAAATATCAGAAATGTTTCAAAACTCACGATGCTCATCTACCTCCTATCGCCAATGATACAAGATGGAATGGAAAGTATCTAATGGTGGCATCCCTACTTAAACAACGACAATTTTTCAATTTGTTGAAGACAAGTTTTCCCGAAACAGGTGAAATCGTATTATTTCCAAATATTTTCATTTTGTAGATCTTACTCAACATTGGCCATTCATCGAGAAGTTTTGTGAAGCCTTTGAAGCTGCTTTCATACTTACGCTTAAACTGCAGAAAGTACATTGTTCATTATCAGAATTTTACACGTATTGGCTACAGTGCCAAGCAAACATGGATAAATAAAAGCCAACAAGCTCACCGGACAATTGTTAGGGACCTTCACAACACGAGCTCAAAAACTGGTTAGTACATTGCAGTTCAAAGCATGTATGTACTTAGACCCTAGATATAATTTTTTGGGTGCAAAGCGTATATCTACGGATGACAAAGTGAAGGTTCAGGTAAGAATTGTTTTCGTCATTTGATGAATAACGGTTATTTGATGAGAAAAAAGTTATAATATATTAGCTTCAATTGTGTTATTTCACAGACATTTCTCCTCAACTTGCATCATCGGCTCACTGACATCGAAGGTATAAGAACAGAACAGACTCCAGCTAGTGAGCCGCAAGACGATCTGGATATATATATATATATATATATATATATATATATATATATATATATATATATATATATATATATATATTTATAATGTATTACCTGAATTGATACTCAGGCAAAAATCATATACAACGCTCTATTTGTTACGATATAAGTCAATTTCTATTCTATTTTATTTCTTTTGAGACAATCTTCATTGTCTATTGAAATACGTTGGAGAAGACAGTACATAATATGGAACACCATAAGAAATTCCTAGTTATTATTTTAGGTAAAATATTTGATAAAACGCACGTTTCTGTTTTAGTTTCAGATAATGTTAAATAAATGTCAAAATTCATGCGTTCAATATATCAGTTATTCATTGCCAAATCGATATAGTTGTTCTCAGATTTTCATCATAATTGGTAGTTTTGTTCCTTATATTCAAAGTATTACATCCGTATTTTTTTATTTTTCGTTATGGTGACCATTTCAATTTTAGGGTGGTAGTGTTTTCCCATTTTTTTCTAAAAATGATTTTTTTTCAAAACTCATATCTTTTCAACCACTAAGCCGATTCAGATGATCGACATATCAACTTAAAGCCAATTAATCTTTTTTGAAATAATAGCACACTTTTAAAAAAAATGTTTTTTTTTGTAATTATTGATTGTATCTTTTTTTTTTACAGTTTACATGGTTTCAGGACCAAGGGCACTATTTTTTTTTCTTTAAAGCTAAGGATTTTTTACATAAAATATCTCAAAATCATAGATGGGTTTTTTGAGTTATGATTTTTCAAAGTTAATCGATAGCTCAAAATGTCAATACTACTCTCAAAAATTCATAACTTTTGAACTACTTAACCGATTCAGATAATTCGAAACAACATCACACATATCTGATTTTTATGTATATTACGTGAAAACTCCTCAATTTTTAGGAAAAAATATTTTAAAAAATTTCCTTGGTCCCGAGACCATGAAAACTATAAAAAAACGAATACAATCAATAATTATACGAAGACCAAATTCATTATTTCTGCAGCTTTAGTATATTTTTCAAAAAAGACCGGCTAGCTGGCTTTGATTTGTTATGTCGATCATCTGAATCGATTTAGTAGTTCAAAAGATATGAATTTTTGTAAAAAGTAATTTTTTCTAAAAAAGGGGAAAAATTAGATTTTTCGGACCACCCTGAAAACGAAATGAACACCTTTTGAATCAATCGTTATTTTGTTTCGCGCGATTCTTTCAAAGGAGCATTCATGCATCGAATGTTGTTTTCCTTTCTTTGTTTTGTTACGTTCACTATCAGTCCCGAATGTAGATGGTCGGATAGTGAAAAATGAATCGAAACTTTGAGCGTTTTGAGGCACCCCTAAATCATGTCCGATTGAACTGGGTAAATAAACAAAATGTACATGGTTCGTTTTTGAAATTCGATGATGACATTTTTCCCATACATCCATTGCCACCCTAATATACATCATCTTAAAATATAAACATTCAGCTTTTAAAACATTTTATGAACATATTTTTGCCTTAGTGTTTTTAGCTGTAGTGAACAAATGTGTTGGAAAAATCGATTTCTTTCTGTTTTTTTAAAACAAATGTGGATTTTTTTTGACGTAGGACTACGTCTTTCATTTCTATACCGGGGTGTAAATTCAAAGTTTCGAAAACGAAAGCGTTACGCCGGAGACCGAGATTTTGAGTGTTAATAGCTCCTAAACAACTGAACGAAATAGTATGATAAACACTTCATTCGAAAGATAAAATGTCTACGCATTATATTCTTGTTATTTTTTTATCTAAAAATGGGTGGGTTATATCTATGATATAACCGCAAGGTTGACGTGGGACTACCTTAGCTTAGTAATCATTTGTATGTATTGATTGAATGAAACAATTTCCGAATTCAATTGAATTCAATATATTTGCGTTGTGAGTAAAAAATTTGAACAAATGCCATGTCTTAGTGTCTGCACGATCTTACCAGGTACCTAAGTTTAGGAGACCGTGTTAGGGAAATGCATTCTAGTCTGCACAAAGGCAAGCGAGTATAAAAGTACTCGCAGTTTGCATGTATTTGCAATGCCGATTTCCCCAGACACCTTGGTTTAGAAGTCTTTATAGGTAATCAGATTTCAGTCGGAACAAAAATACTCCCGACCTGCATGAATTTGCAATCCCAATTTCCCTAGACACACATATTTTAGTCGGAACAAGTTGCCCTCGACTTGCATGTATTAGCAATGCCAATTTTCCCTCGCTCCATGGATTTGAAGTCTGTGGTAGGGAAACACATTTCAGTCGAAACAAAAATGCCCCCGAATTGCATGTATTTGCAATGCCAACTTCCCCACGCTCCTTGGACTTGAAGTCTGTGTAAGAGAAACGCATTTCGGTGGGAACAAAAGCTGCCCCTACTTTCATGTATTTGCAATGTCGGTTTCGCCAATGCTGCTTGGTTTTGAAGTCTGTGTTAGGGACCATATTTCGGAGAGAACAAAAGTCCCCCTAGTAAGTATTTTCAATTCCGATTTCCCCAACGCTGCTTGGTTTTGAAGTCTGTGTTGGGGAAACCGTAAATCGGGCCAATCAAAACGAGACAGTTAGGGGGTTTAGATAACGCTTAACATTTTACAGTTATTCAATTATTTATCTAATGAAAAATGACATTTTATTAATTGCGATAGATGCGTAGAAATATTCCCTATCAATTGATGCAAACATCTTTCCGATCCAGTAGAAAATGTTCGAGTTATAAGCATTCGAAATCTTGCATTTTTTCCTGCATGTTCAGTTTTTATGTTTTCATTTTACCCCCCATATATTCACGTCAAAAACTTGTTTCAATAGCCTTAAAATTGCTTTGAAAATAGGCTATTGAAATCGGTATATAAGCGAGCCCTGCTCGGAAATCCACTCAGTTATAATTGAACAGCGATTGAGGTACCATCGCAGGAATGAATGGTACTTTTGTACTCGTTTGTGCTTTTGCAAATCGGAATATTTCCCTAACACAAACTTCAAAACCATGGAGTCTGGGGAAACTGGCATTGCAAAATAGATGTAAGAAGCGAGTACTTTTGTACTCGTTTGCGCTTTTGCAAATCGGAATGTTTCCATAACACAGACTTCAAAACCATGGAACCAAGGAAAATCGGCATTTCAAAATAGATACAAGCAGCGGGTACTTTTGTAATCGTTTGCGTTTCTGCAAATCGGAATGTTTCCCATGCCATGAAGCCTGGGGAAATCGGCATTGCAAAATGGATACAAACAGCACACTTTCGTACTCGTTTGCGCTTTTGCAAATCGGAATGTTTCCCTAACACAGACTTCAAAACCATAAAGCCAAGGGAAATCGGCATTTCAAAATAGATACAAGCAACGGGTACTTTTGTACTCGTTTGTGTTTCTGCGAATCGGAATGTTTCCCTGACACAGACTGCAAAATCATGGCGTCTGGGGAAATTGGCATTGCAAAAAAGATGCAAGCAGTGGATACTTTCGTACTCGTTTGCGTTTTTGCAAATCGGAATGTTTCCCTAACACAGACTTCAAAACCATAAAGCCAAGGGAAATCGGCATTTCAAAATAGATACAAGCATCGGGTACTTTTGTACTCGTTTGCGTTTTTGCAGATCGAAATATTTCCCTAACACAGACTTCAAAACCATGAAGCCTGGGGAAATTGGCATTGCAAATGAGATGCAAGCTGCGAGTACATAAATACAGTACGTAAACACAGTTTTTCCAACACAGATTCCGAAACCAATAAGTTGGGAAAATCAGCATTCCAGATCTCGGCAGTACTTTTTATACACCCATGCATTTTTACACTCCGGAATGCGTTTTGCTAACACGGTCTACAAAAGTGGGTAGAAATGCAATACTTTGGCTCGGTTATTCAGGACTGCATGCCTCTTCATGTCGCCAGCTCACTGAACTTCTACGCATACCGTTAGATGATTAGGCAAAATGTTGATAACTATTTGCGGCGATAACCACTACTATAATGCATGAATTGACCTAAATAGGGATTTTTTTTTGCAATTGAATTCGTAAATTGTTTCATTCATTCCCTAGTTTAATCAATAATTTAATCAATAGTTTAATCAATAATTTATCCAATGAGGAACATTCGGAGTGCTATTATTGCTAATTGAAAAAACACAAATGATTACCAACGGCAGTCCTATGTCAACCTTGCGGTTATATCATAGGTATAACCCATCCATAGTTTTTTGCCAACTAAGTTAATAGCAAATCCATTCAACCTTATCAGCCAGTTTTGATTTGATCCCTATGACGTTTCTGCAGAATTGTCCAACAAAGAGATATTTTTATTTGAATGTAGAACTTCAGCTTGAGCTTGTGGATGAAGAGTACGTGTATATGTGGGAATTGGTATGTATACGTGTGGGTTTCATCACTTCTTGCAATCTTCGTACATAATCCAACATGCACATGAAAGGACTGTTGCGAGTCGATCATTCTGAGAGTACACAAAGCATTTTGAACTTCTGGTAAAATATGCGTTGAAGTGCTCCTTTAATTTACACCAAACATTGATCGATCGGCTAAAAAAAAACCGCTGAACGTATCAATATGAAACATTCACAGGTGTGATTTGAGGCTACGCTCTGCTATAAATTTTCCTGCTAACATTAAAACTTCTTCCAAAACCTTTTATTGGTTTTTTTTTTAAATTGATGCAAAATTGTTTTCGTCAAAGTAATAAATTAAACTTGTACAAAATTTATTTAAGTTTTTAAAACTACTCAAGATTTCGATTTTCGATGTAATTATTACTTATTGAATTATTCATCGTGAAAGACGAATGGGTAATTTTTTATTCAAACCAAAATATCTCTGTATGGAAAGGTACCTTATGTTGAAGGAATTAAATGAAAAGTGGCTGATAAAGTTGGTTAAATTTGTGAATTTGCTATTAACCTGGTTACCAAAAACATTGCGTTAGTCCAACAGTTTATGACAAAACAGAAAGAAATCGATTTTTCCCGATATTTTTTCCTACTACATCTACACACATCAAGATAAAAATATGTTCGTAAAATATTGCAAAATCTGAATGTCGGGTAGAACGAAATAGTTGATGGAAACAGCCACAGAGCCATTATGATTTTTCTATACCCCAATTGAGTGTCATGTGGTTTTAGTAAAACGGTGCAACATGCCACTCTGCTCGCATCACAATTTATTTGATGAAATCAACATTCGAAGAGCGAATAATTTCGCATAATGAATTTGTAGGCTCAGTGAATTAACTTGTACCATCACTAAGCCGTAGATCGAGTATAGCTGACCAGTGATGTGACCAGCGGGCCCCATGTGGCCCACCGAGTTCTTCTGGTTGACTCGTCTGGCCCGATACCATTTTGTATTTGTAACAATTACGAAAATTTAAGAAATCATCCAAAAACATGAGATGAGAACAATGGAGTTTGACGCATTACGCATTATTACACATTAGTTATTGGTATTATTAGTAGATTAAGTGGTATTAGTAGATTAAAAATATATTAAAAATATATAATGCGATAATTAGGAGTAATCCTGGTGGCGTTGAATAAAAACGAAAATATATAACCTATTTTTGACAAAACACTTCGTTTTTCATTTACATATTAAGGACCGCAAAGAAATTTGTAAGGGTGCTCAAACACTATTTGACCGAAGCCAAATATTTGACTCTTTTCGACAGATAAAATTTGGTCAACGTGTACTGATCAAATATATTCTACAAAAACACGACAAGCAAATATTCAATTATTGGATGACTAAAATATTTTTTCAATCTGTTCTTCGAACCTGTCGGTACATGGTTAGGTTACCTTGAATATTTCAGTCGATTTTTTCCATGTTCGGTGTTTGACATTGTTTACCACTGTTGAAAATTGAAGAGTGGCAAACAAAATAGTGTTTGCACAAATATCAAATCAAACCTTATCTGTCAAAGAATACCAAATATTATACCTCGAATACCTCCGGGCAAACAGTGTACGGCCACTTTAAGACATACGCCTGGGACCGCACGTTTTACCGACCAGACGACAGCGAGAATTTCGGAATGACTTTTCTCAAGACCGAGTGTTCAGTGTAGTTTTCCAAATTGGTCTTTTTCAAGGCTAGAGGCGAATGAACTGTATTTCGTATTTGAGTCTATACTAGGGTGTAGGTTCCAAATACCTAGAACGAGGACGCTCCTTTTGGGTACAACATTTAGAGTCAATACCTCTTTGACGGTTGAACAAAGCGTGAATATGAATCACTTCATTCGAAAAATAAAAGGTGTTTGAGTTTCAATTGAGCTACTACTTCGAAGGCAAACTATTGAAATCACAAAAAAAAATCTATAAATATCAAGTACTCATATTTATAGGAAAGAAAGTATAGAAAGAAAGTCCATCTTAGTCAAGAATTATCGATGCATGTCGTCGGCTGCAAGTGTGAGTTCACTAAATATTGTGCTGGCCCAAGCCAACCTCAGTTTTTATTTTGCTACTGTGATCATTTTTTCGTCACAGACACGCACAGTGAGTGCGTGTATTGTTCTCGCGAGAACAAGAATGAACCATGAATCAACCATCTTCAGCTGCGTCTACAAAACAACGGAAACCCATCAGTCCTTTTTCAGGACCACTAAAAATTTTAACTTACGAGTTATTTCAGAAATTTCGATGCAACACCATGACTAACACGTGTCCCTATGAAAAAAAAGGTTGAGTAACGCTGCAGTTGATGACTCACATCTTGTAAGGCAACTTTGCCACATTATAACTTATTTTTTATTTTATTATTTGGGAAAGTACACATTTTTTCATTATTTTTGGTTCAAATACTGTACGGTACAAATTACAGATTTTCGTCATAAAGTACAGACTGGTACAGTTTTTTTCCGCGTGTGGCATTTCTTATTTTTTTTGCTCTGTGTTATCACTTGAAACCTCTAGATATGCATCTCTTGGTATGAATGAAAATAAAACAAAATATATCTGAGAAGCTATATGTGAAGAACAGATTTGTGCTTCATGCATGCTTCTGTTGTTGTCCGGATCTTTCTTTCAGTGTTGTATTAGCAGAGATTCCAGGATTCTACGATGGGAAGTTACAAAACCGGAGAACGAGTTCTGTATCCTAAAAGTAGTATTGCTCCGAAAGAAGAAAATGAACATGAGTAAAATTGGAGTACAAAGATTGGTTAACTAAAAAGAATTGACGGTTCGCTCGAATTCTATGAGCTTCGATGCCTCGTATCTAACGTACTCACTATGCCTCACTTCTCGGCAACCGTCGAGCGATTTTTTCTGAATATAATTAAAAATATAAATAAGCTTCGAACCTGGCTCAGCAACGACACGATGAACAGTTTTAAGATCAGAAGATTTGATTAAACATCGTGGCGGCAGCTCGAAAATTTTATCAAATGATAATATGCAATCTAAATTGAGAAAGACTATGTATAAACATAATAACACACGAGTGATTCAGAGCTACAAATGTTAACGTACATTTACGTAGTATTTTAAGTAAGTAAATGTAGATATAAAATTGGTAAATAAATATAGGGCCCTATTCCTGAAGATAAGACAAGAAGACGAGTTCATATTGAACAAAAGAGAATAATTTATAGCTCAATTTCTGAGCAATGTTTGATGAAACAATGTTTTTCTTCTGATTTATATTTTTATATAATGCGTTTCAATCTTCGTACCTAGATGTTTCGAAGTTTTTTTCAATGCATATGAAAAAAATTACTTCATTGTTTGACTGTTAAGGAAAATAGTTAGAGGCGAATTAACTGGAAAGTTTAAAGTCTCTATAATTCAACACGTTCATTCGCTAAGAAAAATACATGCATCTAGATTTAGAACTTTTCTTTATAAATCGCTGATAAGTTCAATAATTCCATAATAACGAAACGTCTAGGTGATGAAATCGATTGTTTCACATTTACCCGAAGACAGTTACCCGACCGACAGCTACCCGATAAATTTTCACCCGAATTCCAATCACCGAATGAACATTTACCCGAATGCGACATATACCCGAATGCAACATTTACCCAAATGCACTATTTACAGCTATTTTTTTTATTAACTCGTTTATTTTTACAGGCTCAGTTACTTAAGTTTAAAAGAGCCGAATTCTTAAATATAATTACAAAACTATATATATATATATATATATATATATATATATATATATATATATATATATATATATATATATATATATATATATAAACAATTTTCTTACATCTATAGTTAGTAAGGTGGAAAACCGATTACTCACGGTGTACTCGGGTTTAGAAGGGTGACATATTTTTAGGAGAAGGATGGGATATAAGGAAATCGAAACAATGTTGATGAACACTCAATTCTTAAATCTATTCGTATATCTATAGTGTATTTACATTTCAACTTATTCTACTATGTAAAGCAAGGGGACGAATTACCCGCAAGGAAGGAAAGGAAGGTATAAGCATATAGGGACAATCACACACGAAGATCGATAGCTTCGATCGAAAAAATATATATGGGACATGTAATCAAGGTCTAACCGAGCCAACACATCTCTCACCAGCACATTGGGCTGTCTTCCTCGGGCCCGAAGGGAGTTTTCTAAATTCGATCTGGCGACCATATACACCTCGCACGACCAAACAACGTGCTCGATGTC
The DNA here is from genome assembly GCF_029784135.1 of Toxorhynchites rutilus septentrionalis. Lineage (NCBI taxonomy): Eukaryota > Metazoa > Arthropoda > Insecta > Diptera > Culicidae > Toxorhynchites > Toxorhynchites rutilus. Next base: position 155,664,613 of record NC_073745.1, read on the forward strand.
GCGATAACCTTGGCCACAAACGCAGAGATTGCTGCTGGCAAGATTGAAACGAAAGAGTAGCGCAACTAACGAACAGTGATTGGACATGAGTCGGGAGAAGGTGCGAATAAAGTCCCTACTCAATTCCAGACTTTTGATCCACGGCTTGAGGCTAACCTTAGGGATAATCGAGTGAAACCACCGGCCCAATTCATCTTCATTCCACTTGCGTTGCCAGTTAGCGATGGTATTTTTGCGGACTAAAGAATAAAATTCATTGAAGGCGATTTGACGCTGATAAATATCGCCTTCAATTGCACCTACCTTTGCTAATGAGTCAGCCCTCTCATTACCCGGAATTGAGCAATGTGAAGGGACCCAGACAAAGGTAATGACATAACAGCTGGATAAAGCACTCAAAATTTCTCGTATTCTCTCAAGGAAGTACGGCGAGTTGTTCTCCGGCCTCACTGAACGGATAGCTTCGACAGAGCTAAGACTATCCGTTACAATGTAATAGTGTTCAACAGGTCGTGAGGCGACGCTGACCAACGCCCAGTGTATCGCTGCCAATTCAGCAATATACACTGAGCATGGATTCTGAAGACTGTGGGAAGGGCTAAAAAATTCGTTGAACACTCCAAATCCTGTGAACTCATTCATAGAGGACCCAAAGTACATATTATCACAATTGATACGCCCATACTTTGCATTGAAGATCGTAGGAACGATCCTCGATAGAAGATAATCTGGAATTTCATCGATTTTCTCCTTCATGAACAGATCAAAATGCACAGAGGAATTGATGTAGTCAGGAAAACGAACACGGTTGGGAATATACGAAGAAGGATCAACCTGCATGGAGATGAATTCATAATATGAACTCATGAATCCGGAGTGAAAATTTAACTCGATCAGCTGCTCAAAATTTCCGATCACCAATGGGTTATTGACCTTACGCCGAATGAAGAACCGAAGAGATAATAAATTGAAGCGATCTTTTAGTGGGAGTACGCCTGCCAAAACCTCGAGACTCATGGTATGCGTTGAGGGCATACATCCCAAAGCAATACGGAGACAAAGATACTGAATTCGCTCGAGTTTAATGAGGTGTGTTTTGGCAGCTGATTGAAAAGAGAAACTGCCATACTCCATCACTGAGAGAATAGTTGTTCGATACAACATTAGAAGATCTTCGGGATGGGCTCCCCACCAGGTGCCGGTAATTGTACGGAAAAAGTTTATTCTTTGTTGGCATTTTTTACTCAGATACCTAATATGGGCCCCCCAAGTACATTTGGAATCGAACCAGACCCCAAGATACTTGAATGACATATCATGAGTGATCGGTTTACCCAAAAGTTGAAGCTTTGGTTTTGCTGGTCTATACTTCCTAGAAAAAAACACCATCTCTGTTTTCTCCGTGGAGAATTCGATCCCTAGCCCAATGGCCCAGGTTGAAAAATTGTTCAAGGTATTCTGTAAGGGTCCTTGCAGGTCGGATTCGTTTGATCCTACGACAGACACCACTCCATCATCTGCAAGTTGTCTTAGGCTGCAATTTTGTGTAATTTAAAAATCCATCGATGTGAATATTCCTCGCTTTCATTCGTTGAAGAGCGATTTCTCATGTTTCGAGCCACTTTCCATAATTTTTTCATTGACGTTTCTCGTGATAAACCTCCCACGAAATTTCGCCAATAAGCACGTTTTTTTCCCTTTGATCAAATTTTTGAACTGATTCTCAAGGGCTAAATACATTTGAAAATTTTCAGGGGTTCCACGTTTCCGAAAAGCTTTAAATGCATTCGATTTATCCTGATAAAGCTTGGAACATTGGCTATCCCACCATGGATTGGGAGGCCTTCGACGAATAGTGGAACCTGGGATGGGTTTCGTTTGAGCGCGAACCGCGCTGTCATAGATCAAACGATAAAGGAAGTTGTACTCCTCCAATGGAGGCAAACCATCTCTGGAATTGATGGCTAGAGCAATCGCGTCCGCATATTTTTTCCATTCAATGTGTCTTGTGAGGTCATATGCCATGTTTATAGATTCAGAAGAATTCGACCCAATGGTGATGGAAATTTTGATTGGCAAGTGATCACTACCGTTGGGGTTCTAGATTACATTCCACTTGCAATCTAACGATAGTGAATTCGAGCAAAGCGAGAGGTCAAGAGCACTTGAGTTAGCAGGAGGTTTGGGTACACGTGTTGTTTCCCCAGTGTTCAAAACGGTCATATTGAAGCTGTTACAATGGTCATATATCAACAATGAACGATTGTAGTCGTACTGTTTCCCCCAGGCAGTTCCGCGAGAGTTGAAGTCTCCCAAGATCAATCGTGGCTCAGGAAGGAGTGAGCACATGTCAACAAGTTACTTGCGGCTAACCGCAGTTCTGGGAGGCCAATACAAGCTGAGGTCTATTCCTCTGATGTTTGCATGACAAGCAACAGCTTCGATCCAATTCGTCAATTCGAAAAAATGAGTGGCACTTATTGATCCCCAATAGCATCCCTCCGTATCTGTCATCACAGTCCAAGCGTTTAATTTTTCATATCGTGTAAAGAGATATCATCTTGCGAAGAAAGCCAAGTTTCGGACAGAGTAAAAACATTACAATTGAACTTATGAATTAAAAATTTGAATGTATCCAATTTAGGGATAAGACTACGACAATTCCACTGTAAAACAGTGAAATCTCCGACCTCTCTATTTAAATTAGACATCAAGAGAGTTAATCATTGCAAGGAGAGGCCATGTTTGCATCAATTGTTGCAAAATTGTCTTTAATACTGGAAACATTGAGATGACAATGGTTTTGATGGAGTCGGAAACATTAAAACACGTGAAGATTTGATTCTTTTTTTTTTATCCTTTTTCATACATAAGGGGGAGTCACTTGTTTCCATGTCGGAAATCTCCATATAAGGAGACTCCCCACCACCCTCTGCCATTATGTGAAACTTTAATTCTAATTATGATTTTTGTATATAATATATAGAAATAATAATGAAATAAAAATAATTAAAAAAAACCTTTGCGATCTATTGAGAAATGCTCGAGTTATAAGCGTTCCAAATCTTGCATTTTTTCCTACTTGTTCAGTGCCTAGATTTCCATTTCACCCCCTATATCTTCCGGTTAGACGTATTCCTACGTCAAAAATGGCTTCAAATTACAACACATTGTATGCAGGATGGCATTAACGAATTTTCTCGGTAGCAAGAACTGCTTTCTTTGGTTGATAACTGATGTTGAAAAATGAATGACGTTACATCTGCATTGTATAGAAAAATAACTAAGGAGCAACATGATGAGCTATGTATTTCCTTATTCTTCTTTCTTTGTTTTTAAGAGGCTTTGAACTTTGCAGTTCATTCGCCTTTATGTATTTCCTGCTGCTCTGTTCTTATTTTAATGGGCTTTAATCCGAAGGTCATTCGTCCATGTATTTACTGTTGGTTTTTCAGAACGCTTATAGCTCGTTTATTTCTCGACAGATCGTAGAGTTCGTCTCCAAAACCTCAGCTCTTTTTCATTTTTATTTACTTTGTTTGCGGAAACTACAAATCTTACAATTCATTCGTCTCCGAAACACGGAAACAGTTTAAGGTACGGTAATGTGCTCAATAGTGAAATATATGATAGTGAATGAGCTGATGACCACCTATGCATCCCCTATCACAGCCATCATTTTGATTGTACGATATGTGCATACGTCGAAAGATGCCCTGCGTTTAACATTTAATAAGTACAAAGCCTTTGGAAAAAAATCAAGATTTAACTATAAGACAGCGAGAAAAAATTGAGAAAGTTTGTAAAAAAAAACGCAAAATAACAACACCAAAGGTTCTTTTTAGAACCCCCAACATGTTCATGAAGAGTAAACAGTAAACTAATCCATTTTTCAGGTAGATAGGTAGGTATTCAAGTAGCAGAAGAAAATAAAACAATATATTTAAAATATATATTTAGCAAAAGCTGTCCCCTTTGTATAGTCCTACGTCACTCCGGTTATGTCCCCGACATTACCCACCCGTCTGTTTCTTTTTCCTTTCCAATGGTGCTTCATTCTATTTCGCTGCTGCTCTGGTTGCCCGTTTTGGTCGGTACGATTTGAGGAGCACAAAATGGACCAATCAAAAATAGGCACATAGTGCATTTGGACAATGCTTGATATTTCACAATTATTCAATTATTTATCTCAAGAAAAATGAAATGTTATTCATTATGATAGATGCGTAGATATATTTCCTATCAATTGATGCCAAAACCATTGCGATCTATTGAGAAATGCTCGAGTTATAAGCGTTCCAAATCTTGCATTTTTTCCTACTTGTTCAGTGCCTAGATTTCCATTTCACCCCCTATATCTTCCGGTTAGACGTAGTCCTACGTCAAAAACTATCTTATAATTAATTTTTATGACTATACCTAAATTCGCACACAGTTCGTATGATTGAATGACTGCTTCCGCTGACCACGCGCTCCACACTATCGTCAGTGTATTGGTGTCGAAAGGGCTATCAATGCCGATGCACGAACAAAAGATCACAGCGCTCGCTGTGGAATTATTTCTCCTCTCGTTGACTGTGATTTGCTTGCGCACTTCACTTATTCACAAATGTGGTCCGGTGCACGCAGTCGGGCGCGTTTTCGCTCACCGTGTACGGAGCGCACCACTGGCTAATTTAATTCATCAACTCAATTGTTCTAACACAGTCTGATGCGAAAGAAAAGAAAAGAAACCACTTCGACTTGTGGAAGAATGATGGACGTTTTCGTTCTAACCACCGCAGGAGCTATCAATAAATGCATCCGATCCTAATGACGAATGTTTTTTTTTGTCTTTATTAGAGAGATTTTCAGCCTTAGGCTGGTTCATCATTACCGAATGTATTTACAGCTATATTTTATTAGAAAGTACATTTATATTTCATCCCGATAAACGTTGTTAAAATAATCCCATTCATACATTAACTGGTTTCCAAAAACTTGTATACTGCGTGGGTAGAGCAGAAGCGAGTGCGAGCGGCGTTGCGTTCTATATTTTTCATTTCTATATTTTTTATTTCTATATTTTTTGTTAAATTAACCAGGCAATCACAGGTGGAACACAGGTTTGCTTGCAAAAGGCCGCCACTTCCGACGGCGAGTCGGCGGCCGACTCGAATTGCGGCAAACATACCTGTGTTCCACCTCGACGGCTTGGGCCTTATCCTTATTCCTTATCCTCGTTAGATGACGTCTTCGTCCTCATTTCATTAAGCTCTGAATATATTTCGTTACCCTTAAAATTAATTCTTAATAACAAATGCGCTGCGGTGACGTTAATACGTATGTGCTATTTTTTATCTCACTAATTATTTTCACATTCTCAAGGCATTTATGCTTTACAATTTTTAAGTTAAAATTACATGCTTAATTTTCGAAATATTCCATAGCCCGTTTTCATTCCTAAATGTTCTCTTAGACCACATGTTAATTGTGCCTACACTACTTTCTAAAAAATATTTATTAACAGGAGATTCCACGAAACTCATAATTTGCTTTGTCGAAAATTTTCCTTCTTCATTCGGGTAAACGATACATTAGGGTAAATGTTGCACTCGGGTATTTGTTACATTCGGGTATTTGTTACATTCGGGTATGTGTTACATTCGGATAAATGTGTTTCGGGTAAATGTGCTTCGAGTGAATAGTGTTCGGGTGAATGTGAACCGATGAAATCATATGCTGGAAGAAACATTGTCGCTCCACAGCTAGGCTAGTTTGGAACTAGTCCTCTCTGGAGCCACCAAATGTCGGCGCAGCTCAGAGGACGAGGAATGGATTCCTCGTTGCAACCACCAAATGTGGTTGCAGCTTATCGTGCTTTGAAAATAGGGAGGCCCTTTACCGGACGCTTTGTGGTAGGCCAGATCTAGTAGAGTGCATATGCGCCTACTTGTTAGATCCGGTGGTACCGCGTCACTGGGAGGTTTTGGCCGGGCGGGGCCAAGGGGAAGGATAAAGGAAAGGGAAGAGGTTGGAAGTTTCGGATTTGGCCGGGATTAATTTGGCCTCTGGCTATACTCACTCGACCTTCTATTTTGATCCTTCCTTGGTTGATCCTTCCTTGGTTGATCCTTCCTGGTGGGGGGGGGGGGCTCGTCCTGGATGTGATATTTTGCCTTGATTTAAAGTGTGCAGTTCGAGAGTTCAGATGAGAGTGCTTTATTCATAGAATTTCTTAGGTTTTTATACATAATTTTATCTCTAGCTACTATTTGTTCTCCCTTTCTCGCTCATGTGCGAGATCCGGGGAGAACACGTGTTTTTCTATATTTCTACCATTTGTTACTCATAGCGATAAGTTGCCTGCGCAGCCCATCGCAATAAACATATTTGCCTCCTTGTGAGGTCTTGTCTACCCCAGAAGGGCGTAGCATAAGAGAGAGAAAAGAAAACAATTAGTTATTCTAAGCCAGGCGGGCAAACGAGGGATGATTATTTACACGCTCGCAGGCGTGTTATCTTTTCCCCTTTGTTTATTGCCCTAATGAGCTCCTAACGAGCTCTTACTCATATTTTTCCTACTCTGTGTCATTCCACCGGAATAAGCTCCGGTGCAATAAACAACCTACGCAGCATTTGTTTTGTTTATCTTTCCTTTCCTTTATCTTTCCGGCGGAAAGCCGGGGAATAATGTTGTTTCCTGACTATTCATGATAGAGCGTGGTCTAAACACCCGCTCTATTGTTCCGCGATGAATCGCGGTCTTAATGCATGACCTGTGCGGCGACATACCGGCCCTCGTAAATCGCGTAAGGCAGATTTACCAATTGAGCTGTGCCGCATCTGTTTCTAATTATTCTACAATATCCATTAGGGTTATGTTTTTATTACATTTTCTTTTTGTTTCAACTTGAAGCTATACAAATCAAATTCGATTTACTATGAGTGGATGATTCATGGTTGAATAACGTAAACCATTTGAACGTATTCGTTTGCCTATGGATTTATTTTTGAGTGTTGCAAATACAATGCGATCTTATCCTTTTCTGTGTTTCAATCATTTACAGCTTAGTGCTTCATCAATTCATCTATATGACTTCTTACTCTCACAGGAGTATATTCATTTCTTCAATATTTCTTCTTTCCATAAAAGTGTCCTGAACTACAAATCATTAATACATTCAACGTGTTTTTAACAGAACGATTTTCAATTCGAAGTTGTGTTTTTTTTATTTAGCATATGTCTGGTTCTACCGGTTGACCTCCTCAATGCTTGGTCCTTGATTCATCTTGGCTCTGGCGCGAGCTTACATCTATTTGGCTGCTTCTTTCGGATATGATGCTAGGTTCGCAGCTTGTCCTCCTCAATGCTTGGTCCTTAAAGTGCAGTGTCCTCTAAGCAAATAAGATTTGGGTGGTCCCAAATCCCTCGGTTCCATCTTGGGAACTTCATTTTCATACGCCGGCCCTCATATTCCTGTGTGGTCGTTTCGGCAACTGTATCCTTAATCTTAAAGGATGAGCTAGTTTGCTTCAGCATTTTCCATTCTAAGTCTAAGTTCGTCTAAGGGGTGTTAACTATAATCTCACCCTTGTCCCTCTCGTGAGACCATCCTTGTTAAATGTGTTGAGAAATTGCACCCACTGTTTCTGTGACCGGTTGCAAAAATACTTTATATCGATATAACGCGATACTATGATCTTCTCCATAATTCGGCTCTGTCTCCATTTTGATGTTTTCTACCTCATTAATTTCAACTGAGTCTTCTTCCAATTCAACATCACATTCATTGAGCCCATTCATTTCATTCAGATAGACATGAAGCTCGGACAGATAATCATATAACTTAGCATTGAAATCTTCGAGGAAATTCTCCACAAACTTTTGATTCAATTTTAGCATTTTCTTCTTCTGCATACAATAGCTTCCAATCGGATCCTTCATTTGATAAATGCCGTCTATATGGATTTCCTGCATATCATCACTATTTTCCAAAGTATTCGGCTGATCCACCGACTTCTTAATTCGCTTCTTACGAAGGATACAAAAATTTTCAAAGGTGTCCATATTTCCGTCATACAACATATTTCGGTTAATCTCGTTACGGTTGTCCTCATCACCGGGAATTGTGTTCGTTTGTATATGTGTTAGCCCTGTGTCTTTATGCAGTAAACACGTTCCTTGATGATCAAACATTAATCCGTCACTGTCGATGGGTTTTATCGACATGGCGTTGATTAAGGAAAACGACATTACCAACATCATCATCAATTTTATTAGTTTAGATGGGTTAAACCAAGGTGATGAGACGTCCTTTGTTATAATCTTTTTATTGCGTCTTCTTCTACGCGTTGGGCTTTCTGATCTGATTTTATTTTCATTAATCACAAAAGTCGATTCTTTTCTCATTGACTCAATTATTTGTTCATCGACTTGTACTGCAACGGATATCGTGTTTGATTCGGGAGTCTTTAGTTGTGGTACCTTTTCTATAATTTCGTCGGTAGATTGCTTTTGTTTTGACCTCGCAACCCTTACTTTAGTGGACCTGCCTTTAGCCTTACTGACAACCTTTTCTATTGGAGTGGCGTCGTTTATCTGAAACGACTCTTTCATATTTGCCACAATTCTTCCATCTGTGACCGATTTACTCAGAGCTTCCTCTGTCCCGCACTCAACATTTTTATTTGTTTCAATGTTTGCAGATTTTATATCTTCGGCGGACTCTGGTGGTTTCTTCACCGCATACATCCTAATCTGTGGAAGTTGAATTCCATGTGCCGCTGCTATTTCGTTCATTTTCATTCTGTATCTGGATTGTCGTTCCTCCAGTTCGTCCAGTATTTGATTATCTTGTACCTCTATTTCCACTTTCCACTTATCATCCTCAGCCGTCCATCCTCTGTCTTTCTTTGCCTGATACTTTTTGTCGTAGAGTTCCCATCGAGCAAACACTGCACGTTTCTTGGCATGACATTCTCGTTCTAAAATACTATAGAGTTCGATGGAGGTTCGGGCTATTATGTTGGATGAAAGTGTTTCAATTTCAAAGCTAGAGGCCATTTTTAAGTTTGTTGATTTCTTTTCCTATCTTGAATATTTTCCTCAACCGTATGAGCTCTTAGTTCTGTCCCCTGACAAAACCAGTACCGTTTTCGGACGATTTTTCTTTAAGACGAACTTCAATTTGAACACGAATGGTTCCGTTACTGCTCTTAGGCAGTTCCTTGTGCCGTTACTGGACACCTTCTTATTTTTATCGCACTCCGGCGATGCCTTTAATTATTTTGTTATTTTGGATCCGCCTCTCGGAATCCGATTGTTTTTAAATATTTGCTTGCCGGGCCTCGTGACCGGGTTGCACTTGATGTTGACGAGGCGCCTGTTGCCTTCGTCCAACTATGCCTGACTGGCGATGTGTCCGTCTTGCAGGACAAATTACTTTTATTCCACAGATGTCCGTCTTTCAGGACAAATTACTGTTTTATTTGAAATGCGCAATTAGCCTCTTGGCTTTTATTGTTCGTCTTTCTAGACCGAACTTCCTCCGTGCTAAGACGGGCGCAAAGCAATTTAAACAGGACTCTCAACTCAACCGAGCACTTTATTGTGAGTTCGTACCTTGTCTTGAAATAAGACTCCTCTCTGGAGCCACCAAATGTCGCTCCACAGCTAGGCTAGTTTGGAACTAGTCCTCTCTGGAGCCACCAAATGTCGCTCCACAGCTAGGCTAGTTTGGAACTAGTCCTCTCTGGAGCCACCAAATGTCGGCGCAGCTCAGAGGACGAGGAATGGATTCCTCGTTGCAACCACCAAATGTGGTTGCAGCTTATCGTGCTTTGAAAATAGGGAGGCCCTTTACCGGACGCTTTGTGGTAGGCCAGATCTAGTAGAGTGCATATGCGCCTACTTGTTAAATCCGGTGGTACCGCGTCACTGGGAGGTTTTGGCCGGGCGGGGCCAAGGGGAAGGATAAAGGAAAGGGAAGAGGTTGGAAGTTTCGGATTTGGCCGGGATTAATTTGGCCTCTGGCTATACTCACTCGACCTTCTATTTTGATCCTTCCTTGGTTGATCCTTCCTTGGTTGATCCTTCCTGGTGGGGGGGGGCTCGTCCTGGATGTGATATTTTGCCTTGATTTAAAGTGTGCAGTTCGAGAGTTCAGATGAGAGTGCTTTATTCATAGAATTTCTTAGGTTTTTATACATAATTTTATCTCTAGCTACTATTTGTTCTCCCTTTCTCGCTCATGTGCGAGATCCGGGGAGAACACGTGTTTTTCTATATTTCTACCATTTGTTACTCATAGCGATAAGTTGCCTGCGCAGCCCATCGCAATAAACATATTTGCCTCCTTGTGAGGTCTTGTCTACCCCAGAAGGGCGTAGCATAAGAGAGAGAAAAGAAAACAATTAGTTATTCTAAGCCAGGCGGGCAAACGAGGGATGATTATTTACACGCTCGCAGGCGTGTTATCTTTTCCCCTTTGTTTATTGCCCTAATGAGCTCCTAACGAGCTCTTACTCATATTTTTCCTACTCTGTGTCATTCCACCGGAATAAGCTCCGGTGCAATAAACAACCTACGCAGCATTTGTTTTGTTTATCTTTCCTTTCCTTTATCTTTCCGGCGGAAAGCCGGGGAATAATGTTGTTTCCTGACTATTCATGATAGAGCGTGGTCTAAACACCCGCTCTATTGTTCCGCGATGAATCGCGGTCTTAATGCATGACCTGTGCGGCGACAAACATCATCAATAAAACAAAAAGATGTATGAAACTTGTTCCTGTCCCTCATGATTTTAGGATTTTGGCAGTGAGAAGAGTCTCAATTTATCAATTTTAGAAATGTTTGTTGTTTTCCTTAAAATATTTCAAAACATCTGACATCTCTGATCATATCGATAAAAATTGACAGAAGTATTTCCAGTCTACCAAATAAAACAAATCAATGAAACTCGTGTATTGGAATAGGATATTTTGCTCGACTCGACAGTGACTGGAGTCAAGACGAGACGAGACGTGAACTAACGGAACTAATAGTAAAAATACATCATATATTATTTTAATATTTGTGGATTTTACTATTCAAATTGGTTCCTCCAGATTTAATTTTAAGTTCACATCGATTTAATGGCGATTGAAATGCGATATCTTCCTTTTTTTATTAACGGCGTTCAATGCTTCGTCATGAGAATGCCCATTTTATTTTGCAATAAGTTTTGAAAAAAGAGAAAAATCATAGGTTTGATACCTATGATTTTTCTCTTTTTTTACAGCGGATAAATAAAGTCACAGACATAACGTCTGTTAGCCAAAGACTAAAGTAGTGACTTGTGAGTCGGTGCATTATCGTATGGAAGAGCTCAAGTTTCCAGGAGTGTGATATTTGGAACGAAATTGGTGGATTCAGACCATCAAATTATTCAAAACACTAGGATAATCCCCCGCATTCTGCGACGTGAGTGACGTAAATTAATATGACGTGAGTTATTTCTTTTACCACATTCCCTTTTTAGCAACACAGAACACTAGTGATTCGCTACGCGGAATAGTTGGGGAAGAGTTTAGTATTTACCTTTTGACCAGTTGAAACAAACTCGTTTGAGATAATTTCATGATATCGTCTTCATACTTCTCACACAAACACCCTGAATTAAGTGATTTGAATAATATATTTATTACAAATCAAAGTTATTCCTGCTGTGTCTTCTTTCGATCAAGGTATTGCTTGAGAATACACGACATTTCCCTTGATGCCTTCCTACAGTGACAATCTTCTTTCGCTGCTTCTTCCTCCGAAAGAACACAGGTCTTCGCCTGTTCGGTATATTCCTCTTCTGTCAGTCCTTCCCCAAACGCACCGTGCAGTTTCCCAAACTGTACTCCCTTGTCATCGTCATACATTCCGTTCAGGATGGAAACACATCGTATGAAGCAATGGTCCTCATGCTTCTCTTCATACTCTGAGCGTAGATACCGCTCCAAATCTTCGGCGGGCACACGTAACAACTTGGCACAGGTTTGCTTAAGTTCGGTTATGTCGGCGTTGACGGTGACGGTGTAGGACTGTTGATAAAAATATCGTTATAATGAATAATGCACCACCAACTCAGAGATGTGAACCTACCAGAACGGCAACAACGGCCACAATCAATTGAAGCGAAGCCATGATGAACAGCTGATGGGATTACCGACGTAATTAACCTGCAATCGGAACAGTCTCATCTTTATATAGTGAGTGAATGTATGATTATGTAAGCGTGATTACCTACGGGACGAATGCTCTGACCTTGTGCTGTAATAATGATTCACTGTGAAGCGCAGTCCTTATCGATTGTTGATGTTGGTCAGAAGGTTAAAATGAATATGTTGTTTCGCTTCATTACTCGGTCGATATTTATAAAACATCTATCAGATGGACTTTTCGACATGGGTGCTCTGCGTTTAGTTTGTTTCGTGTTCAAATATTGTCGTTCAAATCATATTGAAGCAAACAATCTCAATATTATTTTTACACAACGATTCATTAATGTAGATTTTTGAGCCATTGTTGAAATATTCTCCTTCCTGCATAATTTTTAGTGCATTCTATGGATTCATCTTATCAACTGATGATTATTTGAATGCCATATGTATTTTTTCATTATTGACGGACGAATATGAAACACAATATTTATATTTTTATTGCACCTTTGCTCCGAAAACTGTCAATTACGTTACTTGGGTGTTCTGCTGGTGGTCATATCAATAAAACATGTTTTTCTGTTTGCGTATTTTTGATAGAGTGTAGGGTTTTTAACTTGATTTAATATTTGCAGCAGAGCTATCTGTTCAAGTTAAAATAAATGTGTATCTCAATATATAGTAATCACGGTGAACACAATCGTCTTAAGTAAGTTATCGTGTAATCTTAACATCCATATCCCGCTTCTTCGTGATCCCGACGGGAAGAGTTCAGAAAATTAAATTATCGCGTATAACTGACATGCGTTTGTTTCGCTTTCTCGCTGAATGATTGTAATGCGTATACGATGTACATGTCCCTTTAACCGGGATTCTACTGAGACAACTAGGGTAGGTAGTCTACGACAATCACACAGATTTTTCGATTTTCCATCGAAGCAATATTACAAAAAAAACTCTTCTACATAACTGATGAGTTCCAAGCTATCGTCTTCTTGCCGACAGCCAACCAAAGGTTGTCTCTGTGGAATTCTGGCCTAAGCTTAATTAACAGAATGAGAAACAACGTAGCTCTGTGTGCACCCTCCGCTTGTCCTTTTTTTTTTGCTTTACCTTTTCTATTTCAGAAGCTTTAATAACACGGAACATGCAAAGGGGACAGTGATACGAGAAACTAATAACAAACTCCATAGTCTCCAAGAAAATAACCCTACTTTGCACCTAATTTTCAAAATGCTCGCCGTTTTCTAATGCAGAGTCGGAGCGAGAAACTCCAAGCTCCTATGAACATCGACTTCGGTCAACATTCCTCGAATCCGCGCGCGGAATTCGTAGCGTAGAATGTCACAGCAAACCACCCGTAAACGTTCCATGCTGGTACACTTTTGTTCATTAAATTTAATTACCTACAGCAGCTTGACACAGAAAATTACTTTGCTGCGATCGCTGAATGTCAGGAACGATTGTTAACGTGAATCGGGTCAGATTTTACAATCCAAAGGTACGAAAACTGAACTCGTGGAGTTTTCAGCCATGTAATTGATTTGAATAATTTTTTTGTTTGTGGCTTTTCCTGCTTGCCTTCAATCTTCGTAATTAACATCAGTCCTCCTCCTCCATGGATTTTAAAAAGAGAAGCTTAAGCATTAAGGATACCTGAAATTTGTATAACAGTATTCTACAAAATTGAAAAGTGTGCTAAAATGAAAGCCACCTTTTATAAATTCTGCGATAGATTTTGTGTAGGGCGATTATACACCACTAAATGTCAGACAATTTAATAGATAATTAAATTTCTCACAATTCGTTCTATGCGAAGCTGATATGCACTAATGAAATATAAATTCTATCAACTAAAACTTTGATATAGATTAGAAATGATGGATTCGGCAATCAATCAGCAGTAATCGGAACAATGATAAACTAGAGCTCCATCAATCATCTAGTTTTAGAAATATCATTCATTCTTCACAGTAGTAGAAATATTTTACCGAGCTCTGTCATTCAGCTGAAATTCAGCTTTTTCCCTTGTTCGGAACGATGCTGCTCGTACAATGGTCCATCAATATCGAAAAATTAATGAAATTATACTCAGTTGCTATCGGAAACACTGTTGTATAGCTCTATCCCTCTAAAATGTATCTGTTTATAGGCAAAGTTTCGCATCCTGCGTTCGTTCACTTTTAGTTACTCATTCATATATAACATTGCTTAGCTTCATAGTAAAGGTAGCATCCGATATATCGCATGGCCGCGATTCTTCTGAAATTTGTGGCTATAAATTTGCCATTCATCGCCATACATTCAGCAAAAAAGGAGCGAAGCAAAGTACTGCAGCGCAGAACTGGAGCTATATTTGAAACACTGCAGGTCTATATATATATATATATATATATATATATATATATATATATATATATATATATATATATATATATATATATATATATATATATATATATATATATATATATATATATAGATGAAACACAAAATTCTATATTACTCGAGAACTAACCAAGCAAATGGAACCAAATTAAGCATATGGTGGTTTTAGGGTGCAATAAATGTTCCTATGATGGTTAGACTCTTCACACCACCCCCCCTCCCCTCTCTAAGGGGAGGCTGCCATACAAATGAAACACAAATTTCTATTTACTCGAGAACTAGTCAAGCAAATGGAGCCAAATTTGGCATGTGAAGATTTTAGGGGGCACGAAACGTTTCTATGGTGAATAGATACTCATCCCCCTCTCTAAGTGGAGTAGAGAGGAGGGGTCTGTCTCTATTCTAGACATAGACTTTTTTTACGAATCAAATTAGACAAATTATTCATCTTGAATTTGCTTTTCAGAACATTGTAGTAAGACATCTACGATTGAATTAAAAAGTTGTTGTATTTTTTTTAATTTTCAATATTTTGAGAACAAATTAGCATATAGAAAACCGACAGAGAGTTTTGGAGATTTGAACAAATTCTGTATGAGGTCTAATTATTACTTCGACGGAATCAAATTATCAAATTAATTCTTCCTTCTTATAAAATTAAATTTTCCTTCCTAAAACAAACAAAATAAACTCAAGGGCAAGGTCAAATTTTCAATTTATGTGGGCAGATAAGATTTCGAAGAAGTATAAAGGTTTGTACCTAAGGGCACGAATGGAAACTTCAAGTAGGACAAGATTATTCGAGAAAGAACTGTTTTCGAATTTTACGTAATTACGATTACGTAAATTTTAGCCAATTTTATATTCCAGATTCTGAAGACATTAAGCAAAGGAGAATTGTCAAGTTGGTTGAAATGAATTTAACCCGCTTCACTTTCCTAATTGCTTGTATTTCTGAGGAAGATACACACGGTACATAAGATAAAGCCCGCCAAGATAAGAGTAACTCGTACACATCAGAAAGTATCGGGATTTTTTTTATTTAAACGTACCGTTCATGTGGGAACCGGTTTTTTTTTCTTATGTTGGTACGGCCTTAAGACGCACATATATCTGGTTTAGTACCATCCGATCATTAGTGTCGTCCTGGCATTTGTACACATCGATCAACTTATTTTAATTTGTCACATTTTACCATGGATAATTTTGTTGAACCAAGAGTTTGTTCATTGAAACAAAGAAACAATCGTCCGAGTGGCGCTTCGAAGCCGAGCCGAAACCGAAAATATCGCGTCAAAGTGAAGGTGAATGTTGACTGTTTTCTTCGATTGCAAAGGCTTATTGCACTATGAGTACTTTTCACCAGGCCAGACAGTCAACAAAGAATATTATGTGTCTATTTTGAAGAGTTTGAGAGATGCTGTACGTCGCAAACGACCGGAAATGTGGGCCGAGAATTCTTGGATTTTGCATGATGAGAACGCCCATCGCACCGAGCCCGAATTGTACTGAATTATTTGACCAAATATCAAGTAAATACCATTCATCAAGCACCGTATTCACCTGATATGGCCCTGTGCGACTTTTTTTGTTCCCCAAGTTAAAGTTGCCACTTCGTGGAAAGAGATTTCAGTCGATCGAGGAGATCACAAAGAATGCGACGAGGGAACTAAAGGCCATCCCTTCGTCGGCCTACCAGGGATGCTAGGAGGACTGGTTCAAGCGTTGGTACATGTGTGTTGCCTCAGACAGATCATATTTTGAAGGAGAAAAAAAAATTGCCTGAAATTTAACTCTATTTGTTTTATTTAAAAATCCTGTAAATTCTTCAATGTAAATTTTTCAATTCTTTCATAGCTAAATTCTATACATGACCAAACAAAGAGTTCAATATTATGATTGCATTGGTTACAATTGATAAAAAATATTCGTAGCAATACCCACACGGAAAGTTGCTCGTTGAACACGGAGCGATTACATATCAACCTGGACATAATTCTGATAAACTTTCTAGCAACCTTGTTAGGTTCGGAAATTTTGGATTGATTAATTACTACGACTTGCCACGTTGGTGGTTAAAAAGTTACTGTTGTTTATTCATTTTGTTCTTAATAAATCTATTGAGGCCTCTGGAGTCATGTTTTTTGCCAATCAGTAATCATTATATATGAGGGAACATGAGAATGCATCGATAGCATTGTCGCGACACTTGTGGCTTGTTGTCAAGCCACAAGTATCCAGACCGAAATATGATACTGTTTATTGAATGGTAAAATTGCTGAATATGTATCGACCGATTATCGCTTGCTGATGCGTTAGTTTGAAGTTTCAATATAATTCATGGGAAATTGACACTCCACAGTTCAGCACAAAAGTGCGGTCTGCTAGAAGTGTCGTGGGAAGTATTAGGATTTATGATATGTGAAATGCACATATCACAAACTCCTTAAACCAAGCCTACTCAGGGCATCTTCCAAGATCATCTCCGTTCTATTGATTCTGTCATCTGGTAAGTGCCTGCTGTCGGTTCGCTTGTAGGGAATCTACGGCTACATTGACAATCTTCTAAATTATCATCTGTCAAGGCTTGAGGCTCGTTTTTTAAAAAAAAACTCAAATTTTAACGTCTGTGACACTAATAGATGAAGTTCGAATGAGCTAATATTTATGCCACTTAAAACCATACGTTTCGTCTCGTATTCCGAAAAAAAAGTCCGAGAGTGTCGATTTTTGACAAAAAAGTTTTTTTTCGAGATGACACTAGATCTCGACGTTTCATGCAATTTTAAGACTTTTCATTGCTTTGAAAACAGAACGAAACTGAAAGTTTGCATTTTCTTCACTTAAATTCTTTTTATTTCTTAGTTTGGTTTATGTTATAATATAATACTACACTTCAATTGATCAATCTAGGGTTCTACATCTTTAAGTTGCAATGTCAAGTTCTGTAATGATTTTTAACATACACATTATCCGATTGTTTCATATTCCTGTTGTAAAATTAACCCAAACATTTCTAGTTTTTTGTTATCTGTGTTTAATACCTAAATCTAATTTATAAGATACCCTCCCCAAATTATTTACGTCCCAACTTAATCTACTTATCTAACTGGAAACTGGAACCCTTATCGAAAGTCAGTAGCATAATCATACAGATTTTGTATTATTCCGTGTATTGAGAAAGCGCAGCTCTGTTCAAATTTCATACAATATATATTGATAATTTCATCCAAGGTTTTAAACCCGGCCAGCAGATGTATCTCCGAATTTCGCGTTATGGGTGGAGAGTTTAGAATCATACGAAGAATTTTGTTTTGTATGCGTTGAAGTTTTAATTTGAGTGTTGGAGCACAGCACTCCCGAACGGGCATCGCATATGCGATAACTGGAAATATTATTTGTGTGTAAACTGCAGGTTTGTGTATATTATTTGTGTGTAAACTGCAGGTTTATTCGTTAGAGATGATCGAGAGTATCTATTGATCAGGTGATACAATGACATGATTAAAATGTTGCATCTTATGTCTGTTTTGTCAGTGTGTGCTCTGAAGGAATGCTTTTTCAACATCAAGAAGTGCCATAGCAGATGATTTTGAAACTGACTAGTTATTGTTTTATTGTCGTCACTCAAATTGTAGACTAATACATTCTTAATACTACTTAAAACTACTTACTTAAAACTAAAAAAAAACTAAAGGGAGCTGGCTGGATAATTTATACGTTTAATTCAAAAGACGATTTTAACAAGTTACATGATCAAAATTTTTTATTTATTTATTTATTTATTTTTTTATTTATTTCGTCAAACCAGCGTAGACTAAATATGCTGCCCAAATATTACAGTGAAATTTAACTGTAACTTGTTCTATTCAAATAGTTACATCAATTATTTCACTGTGTTCGTTACAGAGGCTCATCATACGATCAGTAGGACTATATTTGGCATAATTCGTTCTTCGGTACTTCATGTAGAAAATTTTAGGGTTTCTCAGGTGTCTAATCGGTGCGTTAAAATTTAGGTTTCCTAATATTTCTTCTGAGTCCACTCGTTGTGATATGATGTCAATAATAAATAGAATCATGGCAGAGTTCCGACGTTCTTTTAAGCTATTCATATTGATTAGCATACATCGTGCCTCATATGGAGGGAGATGATATGAAGACCAGCCTAGTTTACGAAGTGCAAATAATAAAAATTGTTTTTGTACAGATTCAATTCTGTCTTCGTGTGAAGCTATGTAGGGGGACCATACAATATTACAGTATTCGAGAATTGATCTGACGTATGTAATATACAATGTTTTTATTGTGTACGGATCGTGGAAATGGTAACTAAAGCGTTTGATGAAGCTCAACATATTATTTGCTCTATGGATGATTGTATTATAATGACCATCGAAGATTAGTTTTGAATCTAAGATCACGCCTAAGTCTCTTACTCGTTGACATCTACTGATGGGTTGATTTCCCAGCATAACACCATTGTTCAATGGTGTTTTTCTTCATCAAAGTGCATTTCCTAACATTGAGCTGTAATAAACTCTTAGTGCACCAATTATAAACTATGTTAACTTCATTTTTGAATATTTGAGAGTCTTCTTCATTCTTCATTTCCATATACAGCTTCATATCATCTGCGTAGATAAGTGCCTCAACACTGTTAAGAAAAACGCAAACGTCATTAACAAATAAAATGAACAAAAGTGGCCCCAAATGAGAGCCTTGAGGAACTCCGGATGTAACAGATATTGGTTTTGAAATTTTCCCATTAAACCTTACTATTTGGGTACGGTCAGTCCAATATGATTCTAGCCATTTCAATAACTTGACTTCTATCCCTATTTTTTGAAGTTTAAGAAGCAGTAATGGTATATCAACACGATCGAAAGCCTTACTAAAGTCAGTGTATAGAGCTTCAAATTGATTACCATTATCCATTGCATTCAAAATGAATGTGACAAATTCCAGCAAATTTGTTGCTGTTGATCGTCCTTTGAATAAAACCGTGTTGCTTATTCGTAATTCGTGTCTTTAGTTGTTGAAAAAGTTTTTGGTTTATTATGGCTTCAAAGAGTTTTGGAATGCAAGAAATAATTGCTACTTAGTTTCGTCTGATTATGTTGTATATTCTACGAGGCTGGTGAATGGTAGAGTGGCCTTTTCGGAATTAAACTGCTCATCCAAAAATATATTGTGCTCATCTGCAAAAGCAAAAATGCGCGTTAGTATCCATTTTTCGAATACTTTCGAAAATGCTGGAGAAAGTTTGCCTAAGCGAGATCCACTGTTTATACTCTAGGCAAATATTCCCCTTCGTTCTTCTTCCTTTCCTTTGATATTTTCAAAATTGATTCAATGATCAATGAACCAAGTCAATTTTTAGGTTTTAGATGACAGCTGAATAACGATCTCGCAAAAATTACACGACACAAACTCATCGTTTTTAAGTTCGAAATAAGGATGAGGTATACGGTGCTAGCACATTTAAAAGTTCATTAATAATACCACTTTTCAACGGGGGTTTATGGAGTAAATGTATCTTGAGCATTAATTCGCTAACGTAGTCTTTGAGATTGTTTGGTTTTTCTAAAGCAGCGGTGGATTTTCAGAAACGAACCCCAAAATCTTTTGCCAAAAATGAAGCAGCATTATCAAAAGACACCGATTCTCGCAAGTGTTTAGGTATCATAGGAAAATAAAATTGGTGTCTTATTTTTC
Organism: Toxorhynchites rutilus septentrionalis; assembly: GCF_029784135.1. Classification (NCBI taxonomy): domain Eukaryota; kingdom Metazoa; phylum Arthropoda; class Insecta; order Diptera; family Culicidae; genus Toxorhynchites; species Toxorhynchites rutilus. The sequence goes on from NC_073745.1 coordinate 155,684,887, forward strand.
AACCCTACCTTTTAACACCTACAACATCGAGTATCACTCGCGGAACACTTGCATATCACGAAGTGCTAGAACACTCAGCAGAGTAGTGAAATTATTCGATGTTCGACCCATCGAAGCGTTTGCATTTGGTGCACTCCTTTTTGGAAATCAAATGGTAGGCTGTATTTTGAGTGACAAGTTTAATGGTACAATAAATTCGTAACACATTTTCTTGTTGGAGAAATCACTCAGCGTCAACAAACCCAACGCTCCCATCAGGATAGTATGACACTAATCACACGACCAATTCAAGAGAATAATCTGTGGAAGAATATCAAGTGCACAGGTATTTCGACCATCCAGAATGAAATCACTCACGATCACTCTAGTACTGGTTGGCTAAGTGCACCATGCAGTAGTTATCTCCGAACACCAGCTTCGAATTTGATTGATGACCAGCTCTCGGTCAGTTCGGTCAGACAATTTATTTTCGTTCAGCAAATGAAAACAAAAATACACACAGTTGTTACTATGTTTCTATTAGGGAATAAATTTAACTGGTCTCTGTGCCAAAATTTGCTGTGCTTGGACAGCTGTGAGCACACTCTCTGCGGACAAGTGCAACGAACGATGCAAGATGCATGTGTGATTCCGACTGCAGAATAAATAATATGAAAGTTTATTTTGTCATGGTTGGATAAAATGAGAAGGAATTTCACCCCATCGCCGGAGCTCTATCCAATTGTTTCTTCGTTGATACTGGTAATTTTGCTGACATTAATGATAGCAAAATAAAGCGAACTCTGGACGTGACGTCGGCTGTTTAATTAACGTGACAGCTCTATGTCCCCGACTGAATTATCTGTGGGAAAGCGGTGAATTCATTGTTTCATTTTAAAGTCTTGCAATTCATGGTTCATAAACTTGCGAACCACGTCAACCAAAGGATGCTTAAAGGGCCTGAGCCGTGGAGCTGCCGGCCTAGAATAGCACTTCGGGTCCAGGTCCCTGTCCCTGTCGTAGAAGGCGACTAATCGGGTGATAACGCGAGTAAGGGCGCGGTAAAGCCTATGGAGAATGCACGGGGGAAATACCGGGTACAGGAGCAACGAAGGGAGTGCCAAGCACATCAGGATCGACGCCAGTAAGATCCTGATTATGATATACTGGTAGGAAATGGAAAATGGACATGACACGGAAATAGATAACATGTGACGCTAAAGGCTGACAGTCGTGCTATTCTGCTCCCGGAGTGAGGAAGGGTGACACCTTCCTGAAATGGCGTGTGGGTTAATAGTGCGGTTGCCCCCGTCCCGGTAATAACTTGGCATGTCTTCGGGTACGTTCGAAGCTCGTCTAGGCTCAGGCACTAGGTACTAGGCATCAGATGTCACATTCCTGATTTGCGCTGATCTGGCTCTGAACACGGTCCCCATGAAGGATCGTGTCAACCCTTGCATGGCCTCACTGCTTGCATAGATAACCATGGGATCACTAAAAAGCGACTATGTACAACGAGTGGAGATAGCGGCCCGGAGTTGGGACCCAATAGAACATGGAGAATACCAAAAACACACCACGAATGGATAACGAAGTAGAATAGGCGAGCATTTTTGCCAGAAGAGGACAGGTGCTAAGGTCACCGGTGCCGAATCAATCGACAACATCAAAAATTAGTGATAATACTTCCCTCAAGGAGCAGCCAGTGCTACAACAAAACAAGTCCAAGTTGGGAGAAGCCAAGAAGGCAAGTGAAGAGCTCTACGAGTACATCAAGTCTCGTAACAATGTCCACGCCGTGATACGAACCCTTACGATCAGAATCAAGTCTGCGCTCGCAGCAGCAGAACGTGAACAACAGTCTTGGAAGGCAAGAGCAGAAAAGGTGGAAAATGCCCTGAAAGGGGCTGTACAAAGAGAGCCAAACGAAGTGGTTTCAACTCCAACAGGAGACTCAACTCCGTTAACCGCAAAGAGGAGAAGGCAAACTCCAGAAGAAAAAAGGGCAACGAAAAAACAGAGAGAGGGTCGTGAAGAAACACGTGACGAAAATGATCTACACCGTAACGAGCATAATGAGTGGCAAAAAGTTATAAGCAAAAAACAAGGGGAGGAAAAGAAAGACAGGCCGAAACGCCGGAAGGAGAGGGAGAAATCAGACGCTCTGATCGTGTCTACAGCGGGCATTACGACCTATGCCGATATCCTACGAAAGGTTAAAGGTGATCCGTCCCTGAAAGATCTCGGAGAAAATGTGGCGAAAATAAGACGCACCCAGAACGGTGAAATGCTGTTCGAATTAAAGAAAGACCCGAAGATAAAGAGCTCAGCTTATAAAGAGCTAATTGAGAAATCCCTGGGGGAAACAGCGCAAGTGAAGGCGCTATCTCAAGAGACAGTGATTGAATGCAGGAATCTGGATGAGATCACGACAGAAGATGAATTGAGAGAAGCCCTGTACGAGCAGTTCACTTTGGGAGATGTATCGCTGAATATCCGACTGAGAAAAACGTTCGGAGACACGCAAACAGCGAAAATACGACTGCCGACGAACGTAGCAAATAAGCTGCTCGACACTGGAAAAATAAAAGTCGGTTGGACGGTATGCCCCTTGAGAGTTGATCGACAATTAGTAAGATGCTTCAAGTGCATGGATTTCGGCCACCGAGCTAAGAGATGCACGGGTCCCGATAGATCCGACCACTGTATAAGGTGTGGTGATAAGGGGCACTTGGCAAAGGATTGCACCAAACCACCGAGATGCATGCTCTGCCCAACAGACTCTGAAAATGGTCACGCTTCGGGAGGCCCGAGATGTCCGATCTTTAAAAAGGCGATGGCGGCAATGGCAAAATGGAGATAACACAGATAAACCTAAACCACTGTGACACTGCACAACAACTGCTATGGCAGTCTACAGCAGAAACAAAATGCGATGTGGCGATCATAGCTGAACCGTACCAAGTCCCTTCGAGCAATGGAAATTGGCTGGCCGATAAAGCCAACATAGCCGCACTAATGACGATGGGGAGATACCCAATACAAGAAGTGGTATCCACCGCATACGAAGGGTTCGTGATTGCCAAAATTAACGGACTCTTCGTATGCAGTTGTTATGCACCCCCGAGATGGACGATTGAGCAATTTGACAGGATGCTCTTTAATTTGACAGAACAGCTCATCGGACGGAATCCCGTTGTTATCGGTGGGGATTTTAATGCTTGGGCAGTGGAGTGGGGGAGCAGACTTACAAATGCAAGGGGATTTAGCTTGCTCGAGGCCTTGGCAAAGCTGAATGTAAAACTGGTAAATGAAGGATCCACCAGCACCTTCCATAGAAACGGTCGGGAATCCATTATAGATGTCACATTTTGCACCCCGACACTGGCACCAAATATGAACTGGAGAGTCTGCGATAGCTATACTCACAGTGATCACCAAGCGGTTCGCTACACAATCTGCAATAAGAATTCATCAACAAGACGAGGGATGATAGAAGACGGTCGAAAGTGGAAGATAAAATTGTTCGACAAAAATCTCTTTCTGGAAGCACTCCAAATGGAGCGACCTGTCACCAATTTAAATGCAAGCGAATTGACAGAGAGTGTTGTCCGAGCATGTGACATCGCAATGCCACGAAAAATAACGCCAAAAAACGAACGACGATCGGTCTATTGGTGGAATGAAACAATTAACTCTCTCCGGACGAGCTGCCTCCGAGCCAGGAGAAGAATGCAAAGGGCTAAGACTGTAACTGACAGAGCAGAGTGCAGGTTAGCGTTCAGAGAGGCAAGAACCTTACTTAAGCATGAAATCAGTTGCAGTAGACGGAACTGTTTCAAAGAGCTGTGCCGGGACGCAGAAGCGAACCCCTAGGGTAATGCTTATAGAGTGGTGTTGTCAAAACTCAAAGGTCCATCGATACCCAGAGAAGGGTGCCCAAATAAATTAAAGCGTATCATAGAAGTGCTCTTTCCGCAACACGATTCGGTGAGTTGGCTACCTACGCCGTACAATCATGATGAAGGAAACGTAGAGAGGGTGTCAATAGACGAGCTGATAACGGCAGCAAAGAAGCTGAAGGTGAACAAAGCCCCAGGTCCAGATGGAATTCCCAACGTGGCACTCAAAACAGCGGTGCAAGCATACCCCGAATTGTTTAGGGAAACGCTGCAAAAATGCCTGAATGAAGGAAACTTTCCAGATATCTGGAAGAGGCAGAAATTGGTTCTACTGCCAAAACCAGGAAAGCCACTTGGGGAGCCATCCTCTTATAGGCCCATTTGCCTTCTGGACACTCTAGGGAAACTGTTGGAGAGGATCATTCTCAATAGAATAACAAGGTGCACAGAAAGTGAGCACGGTCTCTCGAAGATGCAGTTCGGGTTTCGGAAAGATAGATCCACAGTGGATGCTATCCTGTCAGTCACTGAGACAGCCAGAAAAGCACTGATGAAGAAAAGGTGTGGAGATCGCTACTGTGCAGTGATAACGATCGATGTAAAGAATGCATTCAACAGTGCCAGCTGGGAGCCATCGCCGAGGCGTTGCATAGATTGTTAGTTCCCGACTATGTGTGCAAGATCATGAAAAGTTATTTCCAAAACCGGGTTCTTATCTACGACACAGAGACAGGACGAAAAACGTACAATATCACAGCGGGTGTCCCACAAGGATCCATCCTAGGTCCAACGCTGTGGAACGGGATGTACGACGAAGTGTTAACGCTGAAGCTTCCGCAGGGCGTGAAGATAACTGGCTTCGCAGATGATATTTCGCTGACAGTGATTGGCGAGACAAGAGAGGAAGTCGAAATGTTGGCTACAGAGTCAATTCAAATTGTTGAAGAATGGATGAAGAATGCAAAATTACACAAAACACACCAGAAAACAGAAATGGTGCTGATCAGCAATTGCAGAGTGGTGGATCAAGCAGAAATTATTGTTGGGGATCACAAAATTACGTCCAAACGAGAGCTGAAATATTTGGGTGTTATCATCGATGACTGACTTAAATTCAAGAGTCATGTAAAATACGCATGTGAGAAAGCAGCAAGGGTCGTGGCAGGGATGGCAAGAATTATGCCGAATAATGCAGGACCATGTAGCAGTAAGAGGCGCCTTCTTGCCAGTGTATCCACGTCGATACTCCGTTACGGCGGCCCGGTCTGGGTGGCAGCACTCGGAGTGAAACAAAATCGTACTCTGCTAAACAGAACACTTAGAGTAATGGCGATGAGAGTAGCGAGCGCATATCGGACGATATCTGCGGAAGCAGTATACGTCATAGCGGGAATGATTCCCATCGACAGCATTCTAGTCGAAGACAGCGTATGCTACAAACAAAAAACGACGAATGTGCAAAGAAACAGAGAAGTGCGGAAAAGAGCAAAATTAGACTCGATTCAGAAGTGGCAGCAGGAATGGAACAACACATCCAACGGTCGATGGACCCATCGATTGATACCGAACATCGCAAATTGAATTGATCGCAAACATGGTGAAGTGAATTTCCACCTGACGCAATTTCTGTCAGGCCACGGATGTTTCCGACGGTACTTGCACAGATTCGGACACGCAAGTTCACCGTTCTGTCCTTTGTGCGATCAAATAGAAGAAACACCGGAGCATGTGGTTTTTGACTGTCCTCGATTCTTCACAGAGAGACAAGAAATGATCTTAGCGAGCGGTCCCGATGTGAATGCTGAAAATATAATACAGGCAATGTGTAAAGAAGAGAACACGTGGAATGCAGTGAACCGCGCAATATGTAAAATTATGGTAGAACTTCAACGAAGATGGAGAGAAGATCAAAGAGTAACCAGAACAAACATTGAGCAATGAGTGCATAAGCACAGCCTCCTCCCCGAAGTAATACCAATTGGTGGTTCCGGGGAAGGTCTGGTATGAAGTACAAGGAGGTGGTTTTAGTGAGTAGAAATCTCACACTACCCAGTCAACATGGCGATTGGGTGTCTATTGAAGATCTCCACCTCCTTGCCAAAAAAAAAGGGCCTGGCCGGGTAAGGGAGTAAAAAGTGCCCACAAACCAAATCACCAACTGTATGGCTAAAATTGTACAGGATTTATATATATTAGGCTGTCAAAAAAGTCCAGCGGTATTTTTTTTAAATTTTCATTTGTTCATAAAATTAGTTACAATCATCTGTTTTAAGTCAAATATGCGCCGTTTTGTTCGATGACTTGTTCCCAACGAGATGCCAACTTCATAATACCCCTGTTATAGAAGCTCGCTTCCTTATTGGCAAAAAACTCGGATAGCCAATTTTCACAGGCCTCTTTTGTGGCTAACTTCTGACTACCTAGCTCGTTCGCCATGGACAAAAACATGTGGTAGTCACTTGGTGCAAGGTCCGGACTATACGGCGGATGCAAAAGAACCTCCCATCCGAGCTCCCGGAGCTTCAGGCGCGTCACCAAAGAAGTGTGTGGCCTGGCGTTGTCCTGATGGAAGACAATGCGGCCTCTGTTTATCAAAGATGGCCTCTTCTTCATGAGTGCTACCTTCAAGCGGTCCAGTTGTTGGCAGTACAGGTCCGAATTGAGCGTTTGGCCATAGGGAAGCAGCTCATAATAGATTATTCCTTGACAATCCCACCAAACACACAGCAGAACCTTCTTGGCCGTTAATGAGGGCTTGGCCACCGTCTGAGCCGTTCAGCGGGCTTCGACCACGACCGTTTGCGCTTCACGTTGTCGTAAGTGACCCACTTTTCATCGCCAGTCACCATCCGCTTCAGAAACGGGTCGATTTTGTTGCGATTCAGCAGCGATTCACATGCGTCGATACGGTCAAAGATGTTTTTTTGCGTCAACGTGTGTGGCACCCACACATCGAGCTTCTTTGTGAATCCAAGCTTCTTCAAATGGTTAATAACGGTTTGATGACTTATCCCCAGCTCTTGGCCGATGCTACGGCTGCTACTATGCCGGTCTTTCTCGGCTAATTCAGCGATTTTCTCGCAATTTTCGACGACAGGCCTTCCGGAGCGTGGCGCATCTTCGACGACCTCTACACCAGAACGAAAACGTTGAAAAACGTTGTGCGGTGGAAATGGAAACTGTATCGGGTCCATAAACTGCACAAATTTTATTGGCAGCTTGAGAGGCATTTTTGCCTTTGTCATAGTAGCACTGTAAAATATGTCGGATTTTCTCTTTATTTTGCTCCATATTTGCGACACTATCACTCACGAACGACTTAACCAAACAAAACACTGTCAAAACAAGACTATATTATAGCGCGCAAAAATACCTTTCCAACAAGCTATAGTATGACTCGATACAATGAATACAACTAGTCTGTCTGTCTGTCTGATTCTTAGGGACTCGGAAATAACTGAACCGATCGACATGAAAATCGGTATGTAGGAGTTTTTGGGGCCGGGGAAGGTTTTCATGATTGTTTGAGATCCCTCCCCTCTCTCTGCCATACAAATAGAACACAAGCTTCTACATTACTCGAATTAATCAGGCAAATGAAACGAAATTTAGCATGTGGAGGTTTTAGGATGCAATGAATGTTTCTATGGTGGTTAGACACTCCATCCCCCTCTCTCAGATGGGGCTGCCATACAAATGAAACACACATTTCTGCATTACTCGAGAATTTATCAAGCAAATGAAACGAAATTTGGCATGTGGAGGATTTAGGGTGCAATAAATGTTTTTACGGTGGTTAGACACTCCTTTCCCATCTCTAAAGATGGGGGGAGGTTACTGAACAACTCGAAAACTAATCAAACAAATGGAATCAAACTTAGCATATAGAGGTTTTAGGGATCGATAAACGTTTCTATGGTAGTTCGACACTCCTCCCCCCTCTCTAAATGGGGGCTTCCATACAAATGAAACACAAATTTCTACATAACTCGTGAACTAATTGAGCCATATTTGTCATGTGGAGGTTTTATGGGACACGAAACGTCTTCATGGTGAATCGACACTTCTCCTCCTTCTCTAAGGGGGTCTCCCATAGAAATGAAACACAAATTTCTGTATAACGGGTGTTAAATAAAAAATGAGAATTTTTTCAATACCTTTCAGTAACTCAAATAAAAAGCGTAAAATTTTCTTTCTCCAAGAAAATTGCTCTTTGGGCTCCCTAGAAACAGTAGGCGTGTTTGGTTTTGCTAGTTTGAATTTAGTCAAAGCAAAGATGGCGTCGAAATAGCACGTGCTCCGCGAACGCATTGTACGGTTCTATGAAACGCATTTCCAGCAAGGAAGGAAGTACTAGGAATTTTATAGAAAAAGGTAAATTCAACGGGGTCGATTAGAAGATCAATCAATCAACAGTTATGCGATTGGACCCATGAACTTGCGCTTAGTAAGAAAACGTGAATGTTTGAAAAAATTGATAACAAAAAACAAATTTTGGGCGGGACGAAGTTTGCCGGGTCAGCTAGTATTAAATAAGAAATTTTGACGGTTTATTTGAACCCCTATGTGGTTTAACATAGGATCTATAGTTTAAAACGCACTTTTTCGCTTATTTCACGCCATCCTTAAAAGCTTCGAAATAAAAATTTGAAAAAAATACTGAATGTGCATCTTACTTATTTTTTGGACCAATAAGTGACAATCATATAACTCGTTGACATTTTATCTTTCGGATGAAGTGATTATTATACCACTCCTTTCAGCCGGTAAAGAGGTATTAACGTGCAAAACCTTGCACTGCAGCGTCACTTTCTTGTTTACGAAACTTTGAACTTACACCCCGGTACAGAAATGAAAGACGTAGTCCTACGTCAAAAATATTTTTTTCATATTTCCAAAGGGTCTGGCTGGGTAAGGGAGTAAAAATCCCCCAAACCAAATCACCCGCTGTATGGAAAATATTGTATAGGGTATTAACTAAAACATTTTGACTGTAGTACCATATATTTGAGTCCTTATATGGTACACCATAGGATCTATGGTGAAAAATGCACTTTTTGTTTTTTTTTCACGCCATTCTCAATAGCTTTGAGACAAAAATATGAAAAAATTCTGAAAGTACATCTTACTAAGGTGTATCGATAAATATCTTCAAACTATTTTGTCATCAAAAAATCTAATAATAAAAAAAAATTGAATACGCAGCACAAAAAAAATGATATATTTTCTAGCATTTCAAAATTTTGAAAAAATATATATAACTTTGAGACCCGTCTGCTCTAATTTTTATTTAAATGCGTTCGCATGTGTCGTTTTTTCTACATTTGGCATATTGTTTCCTGAATTTTTACAATGACTTTTGTTTTCTCACAGAGCTCCATCGTACTGCTGACTTCTATGAATTTGGGCATCTAAATCCAATGTAAAGATAATCTCATATATTCTAAGATACGAGAAAAAAAATCTTTGTACAGCTCAATGCTCTAAATATAGCGACAAAAATGCGACAACAACACATAACACAACAACGACACATGAAAAAATAAATTTAAAAAATAATAGAGAAGTAATGAGTCTCTAAATCTATATATCCATACCAGAAAAACAAAAAGAATAAAAAACGAATCAGTGGACCAAAATAGAAAGAATAAAAATTCTATTTAAAATATGACTGAAAATAATCTGATATTATAATGATGAGTTTTGTTGGAAATACTAGGAATTTTACAGTAAAAAGTAAATTTAACGGGGTCGATTAGAAGATCAATCAATGAAGAGTTCTGCGATTGGACCCATGAATTTGCTCATAGTAAGAAAACGTGAATGTTTGAAGGTATTGATAACAAAAAACAAATTTTGGGCGGGACGAAGTTTGCCGGGTCAGCTAGTTCAAAATAAATATAAAATGCCCAAAGACAAAAAAAAACATTTTTTTGCGCAATTCTCTTAAAAATTCAAGAAAAAATTTAGTTATATGTGGAAACTTTGAAATTTTATTGAGAATGGCGTGAAAAAACGAAAAGGTGCATTTTTCACCATAAAAAGAATCAAATATCTGGTACCACTGCCAAAATGTTTTATTTAGTACCCTATACAATATTTTCCATACAGCGGGTGATTTGGTTTGGGGGGCTTTTTACTCCCTTACCCAGCCAGACTCTTCGGAAATATAAAAAATATTGTACCGCGCAACACTGAAAAAAATCAAACATATCTAGAAAAGCCGTAGGAACACATTTAAATATGAATTATAATAGTACTGAATCACTAAATCCCAAAAAAAAAAATTTCACAATTTCATAATTTTTTTTAATTGGCGAGAGGGAGGAAAGTTGGCGAGGGAGGCAAGATACAGAATCGGTAATTTGACCCGTTGTAATGAAGGTAATGAAGGTAGCGCCTTCCTACTTTTTACTAAAGATGCATCATAACAAGGCCAAACTTTGTACTCGGTAACCGGTGCCGAAAACGTTATCACAAAAAAGTGAAAAATAAAAATGAGAAAAATCGTGATTTTGTTGTTTTTTCCGTTTTTTCAAATTTTATTGTCCACTTTATGAGAAAAGTTAAAATTTCAAAATAGTTTTATACATGATATATGTACTCTATTGTACATAATCTGTTTGTTTCCGGCGAGTTTCAATCATGATTTTTTTTCAGCTAAATTTTTTTTATTGAAAAAGTCGCTTGGAGGCAAGTTAGCGAACTGCAATATTATGTTAATTTTTGGGTTTTTATTGCAGATGGTTAGAACTTATAAGCGAAAAAGAGACCAATATTAGTCGGACACCAGTTTGGAGAATAAACCCTAAGAATAACTGAACAATGGAAAGACGAGGTATTACAAACATTGATGAAGTAAAGCTGATGTGATTGTACGGAATTCCAAAAAAAGAACTTCAGAAACTCTTTGAAAATTGAAAAGATCGTTGTAGGGAAAAAAGTATTATCGCTGAAAAGGATAACATTAATGGTGATGAAGTAATCAATATCGTAAAATAAGCATTCTCATTATAATCATAAATTTAATTTCGAATATCAGTTTCCCACGCAGTTTGTCAGAAAAAAAGTTATTTCGAATCACCTAATATCATGATGTCATAACTGCTGTATTTATATTTGATCATTAATATCACCATCAGCAAATCATCGTTATGAACATGTTTAACTATACATCAAATGTTCCACCATGCCATATAATCAGCAACAAATTTGCGATGCATTTTTCGATGTTTGCGGATAGAAATACACAACATCAATTAACATTTATGTGTTCCACATCCGGTGGCTGATGCGAAGCGAGTTATTGTCCCTGTGAATACTTGATAGCAATGACAGAATCTGTACAACTTTTTCCCACCCTCCTCTCGGTCACGCCTCATAAATATCTCAGCAGTCACTCAACGCAAACATGAGCTTATTTTGTCCTGTGTAGTGCACCAATTCTCCCGCAGGTCACATGACGATACATTCATCTTGCTTTACTGATGTGACTTTCTGATGTTTTATGCCCGTTGCCCTTTCCGCTTACAACATGTTCAGTTATGTTTGGGTTGCCACCGGAGTGTTTGATATTAACTTTGTGGTACATCCACAAGAACGCTAAGCACTTCCTTCAGATTGGCCCATCTAATGCTAATGCCCGATTCTTGTGCTATGCGGAGTGTGAAACATCAACCTTGTAAAAATGGAATATGTAACCACAAAGTAGGGAATTCCAACATTAAGCCGCTAGAGAAGGTCAGTGGGTTAAAGGTGAATGTTATTCATGAATAAGGGAACGTTGTGATAAGTCAATTTCCATTCATCCAATCAAGGTATCTAATGAAATATGCAACAATCAAGACTGTAAAATGAGAACACTTTTTGTTCGATGAACAAATACTGCCCCAAAGAATCCAATTACAGTCAGCACTCAGTTTTCCCGCAGTAACCCTTACCTCGGATGTATACTCTATCACTTGCATTTTTTTTAAACAAAACCCTATCGTCAGCACAATCATTGCATAAGCAAAAACAACAAATCGTTTTTGTTTTTGTGCGCTTCCACTGTGGAACTAGGGAGGAATGATTGTACTCAATTAAGTGATATTATTTTTTTTTCTCCTTCAAAGTAATACAAATTATCTAGAAAGCGCAAACATGACGGCGATGTCGATTATCATTACGGTAACTCGCAGAAACCATTAGTCCTTTTGAGAAATTTATGTTCGTTTCAACGTATTTTTTTTTCGTTATCAACGGTGCAGAAAATTAGGAATAAGATGCTCAATGGGGAACATGAAACATCGCGAGTCAACGACATCAAAGACGGTGGGAAAACGTTTAAAGTGTTTATGCGATGCACAGCTGTTTCGTATACATGAAGTAACTTTTACGACTCATGTGAAGTTGAATCCTTTGGGAGAAAAACTCGTCCAAAATTGAAACCGCTACCTTTGGTCGCGACTTGAGTGGGCAAGGATGAGTGAATAAAAAATAAATGCTACAACAGAAGGTAATACAAATTCCAGTTGGTTATTTATGATTTGCTCTCCTGCTCATGTCTGTGGAATCTAACATCAATGAAAGAAATGAATGAACGCGAAAATGAAGCTTCGAAATATGACAAAGTTGAATATGCTTGTGGGAAAGCACGTAGCATCCTGGGCCTTTTATGTCTTTTATGTGCAGCACCTTTCAAATATTGTTATCCTCTATTTTCTTTTACGACAAATTAGCTATGCGTGCATTCCAATTCAAGCATATTTTAGTATCAGATATGTGTTTAGAGCTACCATAAATTTACTGTTATGATATAGGGCCCTATTCCAGAAATCGAGACGAGCAGTTCGTCTCGTCTCATGTCGGCTTCAGTCACTGACGAGAGGAGCAAAACGTCCCATTCCAGTAGACGAGTTTCATTGAAATGTTTTATTTGGTAGACTGGATAGACTTCAGTCAGTTTTTCTCGGTGTGATCAGTGATGTCAGATGAGAAGACATATTTTTGTTTTGAGAAAAACAACAAACAGTTCTAAAATTCATCCAACGATACTCTTTTCTCAGCGCCAAAATATGGAAAAAACGTAACAAAAAGGAATAAGTTTCATATATCTTTTGGTTTCATTGATATTTTTCCTCATATATATATATATATATATATATATATATATATATATATATATAGGAAACAATTTTTGAAGATAAAGGCAGAGCAGAAGAATATCGATGCCTTCAATCAACAAGGTGTAAAAAACACATTAAACAAACTAGACGATTCGACTGATTCATCGACGAGCACGGCCAAACGGTCGTCGAGCCGGACGAGCTACGTCTGTTTTAGTCGAACTCGGCTTCTGGAATATAAAAACAAACGAGACGAGCGCTCGTCTGCTCGTCTCGTTTTCTGGAATGGGGCCCATAATATGACAGTTGCATTTCAATTGAATGCTAACCAACTACTAGGTGCTGGATCAAACTCACGGATTTCAAACACGGATGCCCTAACGGGACATGTTGGTTTACATACATGTCTGAAGTTTTGCTGTTTATGGTCGCCATTAACAATTAACAATACACATTGCAACGCAAAAAATAATTCCGCTAACGTTCCCGATGATGAGTTCTATGCCAAGTGATCATCATTAGACTTAGCCTTAGACTGGCGATGAGCCATTCATTTTATTTCATACTTGTGTAGGGTAATTTTGTGGAAGAGGCCATTGTATCATGGAATGACTTACAAACGAGTAATTCCAAATGAAATCGACAAATGACAAAACATGAATATTTTTGATTCGAATGAAAGTGTGTAATCCGTTTGGGTTAGAGGAAATATGAGTTTTCCACAGCAATTGGGAATTTTTTGACTCAAGCGTAACTTTTGAAAAGGGCGTATCGATTTTAGTAAGAGAAATCTTTGATAATTTATATCTCAAAAACTATGAGTCGTACCGAAATAGTGTCTGAGAAAGAGTTATAGAGTATTGATGGTTGAATATAAAAAAAATGTACACTGAGAAAAAAAATTAGTACTCTTTTTTTTACAAAATAAAAATTCAATTTGCAATATCCAAAATACATATTTTTTAATTTTTTTTTTTTATTTTTTCATACAAAATAGAAGTCATGTAGAAAATTTAAAAAAGGGGCTCAAGATGGTAAAACTATATTTGACGAAATTTGTGGAACATCTATTCTTTAGGAATTTTCGAAACTTTGAATTTTTGTATGTTAGCAATCATTCTTAGCCACAAATTATGAATTCTGATGTGATTTGAAACAAAAAAGGTTATCATCAATCTCCTTCTAAATGCAATCATTTTCGAGATATTTAAAAAAATATTTCTAATTTATAATCTTTTTTATAGTAAATAATCTATTTTAATATGTTTGTCGTGTTATACCGTCATGTTAATGAAATTTTATTAATTTTCTTATAATTTCCAACAATTTTTTTTATTGATTGAAGTTTGTATTAAGATAAAAAAGACTTTTTAGTTTCGCTACGTTTTGTATTAACCCACATGTCTTCGAATGTCTTGTAACGTAACTCCTAAAAATATGTCTTTACCATAACGATGCATTTGGAAAAGTTGTTGGAAATTATAAGTGAATTCATAAAATCTCATGAACATGATGGTATAACACGACAAACATATTTAAAGGGCATATTTACTATTAAAAAGACAATAAATTACAACTATTTTTTTTAAATATCTCGAGAATGGCTACATTTAGAAGGAGATTGATAATAACCTTTTTTGTTTTAAATAACATCAGGAATCATAATTTGTGATTTAAAATGACTGCTAACATACAAAAACTAGAAGTTTCAAAAATTCCTAAAAATTCGATGCTCCACAAAGTTTGTCAAAAATAGTTTTACCATATTGCGCCCATTTTTTAAATTTTCTACATGACTTCTATTCTATATGAAAAAAAATAAAAAAATATTAAAAATACATATTTTTTGATATCGCAAATAAAAATTTTATTTTGTAAATGAAAAAAAGAGTACTAATTTTTCTTCTCAGTGTATATTTTTTTTCAAATTAAGCTAACAATACTCTATAACTCTTTCTAACACACTATTTCGGTACGACTCGTTTTTTTACGATAGTTTTTGAGATATAAATTATCAAAGATTTTTCTTACTAAAAGCGATACGCCCTTTTCAAAAGTTACGCTTGTGTCAAAAAATTCCCAATTGCTGTGAAAAACTCATATTTCCTCCAACCCAAACGGAATGTACACTTTCATTGGAATCAAAAATACAAGTTTTTAAAATCTGCATTTTTAGGACGATTTCATTTGGAATTGCTGAAACGAGCAATGTTTCCGAACCATTGAATTCTATTACAAAAATTGGCTATGTGAAAAATGTGTAATTCAATCTAAATTTAAAAAAACTAATAGGAGTACCAGTATGTTTCTTGATTTTTTTTTTTCAAAAAATAATGCTTTATTCTGCAAAAATGGTTACAAATTTAATATTCAAATTCCCCTCGCTAGTCACAACTTTTTCCCATCTTTCTGGCAATTCACGGATCCCTTTGCGGAAATAGTCGGCTGGTTTGTCGGCTAACCACGAATTGATGCAATTTTTGACTTCATTAAAGTTGGAGAAGTGCTGGTCAACCAGACCATGTTGCATCGATCGAAAAAGGCAGTAATCGGACGGAGCAATGTCCTGAGAATACGACGGGTGGGATGGGACCACCCATTTCAGCGTTTCCAAGTATGTTTTGACCGGTTTCGCGACATGCGGCCGAGCATTGCTGTGCTGCAAAATAACTTTGCTCGTATTGTGGCCGTTTTCCTTCAGTGCACGGCTCAAACGCATCAATTGTCGTCGGTCGAGATCCCCCTTAATGGTTTCATTCGGTTTTAGCAGCTCATAGTACAACACACCCAGCTGGTCCCACCAAATAAACAGCATAACCTTCTGGCCGTGATTAATCCGCGCGGCCGTCGATGTTGATGTATGGCTGGGATATCCATACGTTGCCCGACGACGGATCATTCCCATTGCTTTTATACGGTCGGATATGATTTGCTGAGCTATTCCAAGTGTATCTGCAAGTTCTTGTTGCGTATGTGACGGATCTTGATCAAGTGAAGCCTCCAATTCTTCATCGTCAAACTTTTTTGGCGGTCCGGAACATTCTTCGTCTTCCAAGTCAAAATTACCACTTTTAAACCGTGCAAGTCACGTCTGACACGTTCGCTCAGTTGGAGCATGGTCACCATAAACTTCCACCAAAATGCGATGACTTTCCGCAGCTTTTTTCTTCATATTGAAGTAATGAAGTAATACTCCCCGCAAAAACACTCTCGTTGGTACGAAATTCGACATATTCGAAGTGGCAAAAAACTATGTTGTTTACGCTTCAACTTTTTGACATATACTGAAGAAGACGCGCAATGACAGTAGCTTTCCAACGAATGTCTGGAAATTTGATTCACTGAAATAATAATCAACTAACGCCATCTGTTGTAAAACCGACGAAACTTACCGGCACACCTAATATGTAGAAGCAAATACGAATGATGCGAGGTTTGCAAATGTTAATGTACATTAACAATAAATGTAGTAAAAATGTAACTTCAAAGATAATATAATAATTGTTGTAAATAAATTAATATCGTTTTCATGATCATGAAATAGATTTTAATTGTTGTCAAAACAAACGTCTGATGCCCAATCACTGCTTCAGACGATAATCTCCGCAAACTTGTCGAAAATTTAATTCCGAATGACCGGCGAATCAATCAACGGGGTATCGCAGCACAAAATTGGCAACCTGGGGCCAATGATCTTGCTATTTGCCTAGCGATTTTATCATTTTTCCCTCTACTCAATAATCATTCATCTCAGACAATAATCATTACAACTCATACAATGAGATGCAGGTAGCTATCCTGTCTTGGGTTCCAGAAAAGCTAATTCTTCACTGACGATATGAAGAAAGATGGGGGGAAGTAAAGTCTGGGGGAACATAACCGGAGAGACGTAGATCTACACCAAGAGCTGTCAATTTAAATAGCTCATCTAATATCCAAGTAGATGTATGCATTGTTAGCTAAATTACATCCCAACGCTACCAAAATTATCATTACCAAAGAAATAATCCAAAAACTATATCATGCAGCTACTGTTAACAGGCAACAGCGGAATTTGAGGGCTAGTCGTTTTATATTTGCCCGTTGAATAAAGAGATGAGGTGAGGTGAAGATGATAGAACAAAATTATGAAATAGACGGGAAATTTGAAACTACAAACAAATAAAACGAAAAATATTCACATTATTTCATAACTAACAATTGAACTCTAAAATTTGTGTAAAACCTTTAAAATCTGTAATCTGTAACTGCAGATTATTATTATAATCCTGCCTCGCGCTCGGTGGCTGTGTTCTGTTGACAAGTATGTAGCGGGTAGGGTACCACGGGGTGAGTTGGACATACGGGGTGGTTTGGATCACCCCTTTATCTCAAAAAGTACAGCTCAACTAGGATTTTTTATAATGTCATCTCCTTTTATTGTTGAACCGTATGTACCTAACGCGGAAAAACTTTGGTGAAATTCGACAGGTGGAAGGCAACGGTAGCATGAACACAGCAAGCACTTTGATTGTCAAAAAATATGAGTTTTCCGATTGTGGTTTTAAGGTTTACCCGCTGATTAAACAAACTTTTCGTGCATTTTGTAGTAAAGTTTTGTTCGCCTACAGCGAAACTGTAAGTTTGATAAAAATAAATGAAACTAATTGCATTTAAATTTTTGAATGATGTGTGGGGTGACATGGACACGTTCCTGTGGGGTGAATTAGTCCTACAGGTTTGAGGCTTTTCTTTGGTCTAATTGATTCCAGATGCCGCTGAATTACAAAAAGAGGGTGGGCAGACAACGTTGGAAGAAGGAGGAGCTCGGAAGAACAACGCAGGTCATCAAGAATGGATTTTCTTTGACCAAGCATCGAAAGTGTTCTAAAGTGTTCGAACAACAGTGAATTCGAGATGGTCTCAATCCAATTTTTCTGGTCTGGAATCTGACCAAGACACCTGGTATTGATTCCAGAACACTGTTACTGATTGTAACATTATCCCAAAATACTTTACATAAACATAAGTTTTTTTTTTCGATGAAACACACACTGGAACAAATCACCCCGCATCAAAGATTAATGTCCAAAAATCATCTCTTTTATTTTATGATATATTTGGTAGTTTGAAGCTTGATATAATGATTAAACATTATTGATTGAGAGAAAACAAGTGTAGCAATATGACATTTTTTATTTAGACCGTTTTGGTTTGAACATTAGTTAGGCGATTTGTTTAGGGGGTCAAAATTCCCCCCATTTCCCCTACTAGGTGTGACTGGAGAGAAAGGATAGAGACGTTTGGAAACGTATACTGAATTCGGCAAAGGATCGATGATCGAGGATCGACGGTATGTTGCCGTTAAAGTTAAAACAACCCTAGGAGTAATCCGCATCTAGGTTTTATTTGGGTACTACAATGTTTTCATCATCATGTCATAACTTAGATTATTCTATCTTTTAGTTTTCTTTTTTTCTCACTCTCATTTCCCGTTCATTAAAAAAGTTCGAAAATTTCATCGCCACAGAAAATGCTTCGTTTCTCGTTAAAAAAAACTGCTTTTTATGCTGTACAAACTGTAAAAAATATTGTTCTTAGCAATTTTTCAGGGACCTGAACAAGTCATAATCTGAGGGTTCAATATCTAGTTAGTATAACAAATAACTTGTTCCATATTGGCTAATTCTGGATGTTTGCCCTGGATCGCTGCTTTGAACTCGCTCTGCCGCGAGCAGTATCTTAATGCATCAAAATCCGAACACTTAAGCCCTCACTGTGATAACTTTAACTACTGAAAATATTGACACATCATAGCATTAAAAAAAAACATTCCTATGGAATAAGAAGGCTTTCATGTAAGTTATGAATCACAGAATTCCACAAAATCATGTTATATTTTTTTAATTAGTAAATTTCTAAATTGTGCCGTTATTTTAAATCGGGATACTTTTTTTATTCACGATTGAATTCCAGACACTTTCGCTTTAATTCCGTACACTTTTATGCAACTCCTTAAATCAGAGATTTCATCGTTTACTTTGATCCGTCGTTCGGATTAAAATCATCTTCTGAATGTGCTTTTTATTCCGAACATAGGTTTGTGAAAAACACATTTTTTTTATCTCATCTGTTTATTTAAGGCTCATTAGCATTTAAGCTATAACAGCCGAATTTTAATCGTGTACATGTCACATGTTTATCATATCTGTAAATAGAACATTACACAGTAGCCATTTAGGCGTAAGAGTATTCCTTCTGTTCTTCCATTATCCAGTTAGACCACCGGACAGCGGAGACAGTTGATGTTCGATGTTTCTTGCAGAGCAGAGCAGTTGTATGGATGAATCGATCTACGTTCCACCGTGGATCAGTCTCCATCGCTGATGATTGTTGCGTGGACGAAGTTATTCTTTAACAACATAAAGATGGTCAGTGAAGGCCCTGAGTTTTGAACTCACGATCGATCACTTACTAAGCGAACGCGCAACCAATGTGGCTACGAAGACCCCCTATATATTTTTTTGTTTGCCATTTTCTCAACAACTAGGTACAATGCCTCCCCAGCACCTCTATCAAATGTGGAGATAAGACGTAGGTAAATGAGTGCGATATGTAAGTCAGCCATCAAAATTTTTGGGCATATTGAGCATAGACCTTTGTATTTTTTGCAATATTTAGTTCCTGAGCCACCGAAACAGTACTTACATGACGGTCACACTCGACGATTTACATTATTTTGGCGACACTCCAAAAATACATGGCATTGAACAATTTAAATTTGTCTGCCGCCGTACCAACATTTATAAATCGGATTATTGTTTAAAATTGAGTGACACTATTTGTAAAGTAATTGACCAATTGTGAAAAAAACATGATTATTCAGTGCAATTAGTATTGATTTGTTTTTACTTTCTTGAGTCTAAGCGGATACTGCAGAACAGTTGAAGAAACATAAAACAATCTAAGATTTTCCGAGGCCCAAAATAACTGCGTAAGAGCGTGAAAATAATATCAAATAAGAAATTCGTTAGTAACATTGTTCTATGCTAACAAAAATAATTATGTACACTTCCTAATGCTCCAATCTAGCGGAAAATTATTACAACCCATTTGCACAGTTTTACACCCGATTGAATATGAATTGATGGAAACGAATCTGAAGTAATGGGAATCGAGAAACATAAAATAATTGAGAGATGTATGTAACGTCAAGACTTTACATTATGATCTTTAAATAATTATTGTCTATGCCAGGGGTTTCTCGAATCGTGTTCGGTGGAGCATTTGGTGCTACACGAAGCTACACGAAGCACCACATACTTGACGAAATTGTAGAAAAGATTTTTTTTCCATATAATGAACTTTGATAAAAAAAAATGGGTGGGTTATATCTATGATATAACCGCTAGGTTGACGTGGAACTACCTTAGCTTAGTAATCATTCGTTTGTAT
This sequence comes from Toxorhynchites rutilus septentrionalis, assembly GCF_029784135.1. Taxonomy (NCBI): domain Eukaryota; kingdom Metazoa; phylum Arthropoda; class Insecta; order Diptera; family Culicidae; genus Toxorhynchites; species Toxorhynchites rutilus. The sequence continues at coordinate 155,705,309 of NC_073745.1, forward strand.
TGATTAAATTCTTGATTGAATGAAACAGTTTCCAAATTCAATTGAGTTCAATATATTTGCTCTGTGAGTGAAAAAAATTAACAAATGCCATGTAAAGTCAATTCATTTATTGTGATTGATTGTTCTTCGTTACAAGTAAATTTAATGACGGACCTTTTACGTTTGGTATGATGACTAGAACAAAATATATGCACGGCGAAATTATCAAACGTTTGATGAACCAGCCTAAGGCTGAAAATCTTTCCAATAAAGACAAAAAAAAATTATCAAACGATTATTTTATTTTACATTTCCCTCTGAAGTTTACATCCCAAAAGTGTACATACTTCTCGAATCTCGAATTTGCTTGAAACTGGGAAGTTCATTCACTTCTTGTGTCTGCACGATTTTCCCAGGTTCCTAAGTTTAGAAGATCATGTTAGGACAGACATATTCCACTCTGCACAAAGGCAAACGAGGACAAAAGTACTCGCAGTTTGCATTTATTTGCAGAGCCGATTTCCCCAGAAACCTCGGTTTTGAAGTCTGTGTTAGGGAAACACATTTCAATCGGAACAAAAATACCCCCGATTTGTATGAATTCGCAATGCCGATTTCCCCACGCTCCATGGATTTGAAGTCTGTGTTAGGGAAACACATTCCAGTCGGAACTAAAATACCCCCGACTTGCATGAATTTGAAATACCGATTTCTCCAGGCACCTTGGTTTAGAAATCTCTATTAGGGAACACATTTCGGTGGGAACAAAAGCTCCCCCTACTTTCGTGTGTTTGTAATGTCGATTTCGCTGCTTGGTTTTAAAGTCTGTGTTAGGGAACATTTTTCGATGAGAACACTACTACATGCCGATTTCCCCAAGGCTGCTTGGTTTTGATGGCTGTGTTAGGGAAACCGTAAATCGGGCCAATCAAAATGATGCAGTTAGGGCGTTTAGATAACGCCTAATATTTTACAGTTATTCAATTGTTTATCTAATGAAAAACAACATTTTGTTAGTTGCGATAGATGCGTACAAATATTCCCTATCAATTGATGCAAACATCACTCCTATCCAGTACGAAATGCTCGAGCTATAAGCATTCGAAATCTTTCATTTTTTCCTGCATGTTCTGTGTTTAGGTTTTCATTTTACCCTCCATATATATTCCGGTTAGACGTAGTCCCACGTCAAAAACAACAAGGTGCAACAATTTTATTTCGTATCGACTTTTAAAAGTGCTCCGCCGCCAGCCGAATCCGCACGTATCAAGCTGAACTCATCGCATTCTCGAATTAATTTACGAAAAACTCCATGTCTAGACGCTTATATTTCTGTAACATTGACATGGGGATTGTGTGGATGAAAAAACACAATGATGACAAATCAGTTCACTGAGCTCTCCTTCCAATTATTCAAAGTGCTTTTAATTGAAAGCTCGCTTTGGCGCACCTGCCAAAACAATATTCCACGCGTCGTTAGCGATGAGTACATCCCCATCGGCGCAAGGACGAGTCCCGAGATGTTTACGCGTAATTTGAATAATTTTACAGTCTTTTGCATTTTAATTCCCGATGATGGACAGAAGCGCGAACCAAACCCAGCTCTAGGCGAGACTGGTGGGCAATCCCACACCGACGACTGTTGCAATGTCATGTTGTGTCCAAGGGTAGGTCCAGCATAACTATCATTCGCCTGTGAACTGAGGTCGAAATGTACAATATTTGTTTCATGCTTTTCCACATAGTCATTCGTGAGGGGAGGTGATGTACTCACCTAGGATTTCGTTGACATAATAAATCATCGTAAATATCATCACTGCAAATAAAAGTTTTGCTGTTGAAAAACATGGGTTAGATCACGGAATTAGTGCTTAGGGAGATGAGAGAGACATTGTACAAAAATATAAAGAACACATGAATAAATTCATAAAGAAGTTGAAGCTGAAGTACATCCTGCACTTGAACATAAACATTATCTGTAGTGAGAACAAATTTAATGGACACATTTATATTTTGAGTGAAAATCATCGGCACGCGAACAAAGAATCGCACCCTTCCAATCATTGGCTTACCAACAAAGGCCAGTAACAGTCTGCCAAGAAAGCAGAATCAACCGCCAATCGATGCCTTCGCAACAAACCGTTCAACACTACGAGTAGGATGTCTCACGAGATGGAGTAAGTCAAAGCACGCACTTCACCATATGTTGTTTTCCCATGTGCCATTTCCGTTGTGTTCCACTCACCGGAACATTCCGTGACTGGGCACAAAAAGCTTGAATAACAATAACACATGCACAAACAGCTAAAATGGTGACTGGCTTTTCCCCCTTTTTTTCAATGCTCGTGTTGTTTATGGATCCCGCCGGATCTGCACAGCGTTTGCAATTCCTACATCTCAAATTTGGGTGGGGAGAGAAGGAAAGGTTTTAATCCAAAAGCTCTTCCACTCGAGACTGGCTGGTGGAAGCTCAGGGGGTAATGGCATTTTCCTAATATGATCGGGCGAGTGCGACTTGTGAAAGTGTTTTTTAGTTTTACTGCGAGAAGTTTAGTACTGTTACTCACGAGCTGCTTGAGTGGGTCCAACCGATCACTGTTTTAGGGCAACCCAAAGGAATTGGTTATTGATGAAAGTTGGAATATGCTTTACTATTTTATCTTTTCTTCATTCCTCACATTTCACACTTTTGATAATGTGGCGATAAAGATATCGACATCAACTGAATGTGCGTTTCATAGTTACATGCTATGCTATTAGAAGAAATTTTACCGTGAAGATTAGGTTTTTAAAATACACAATGCTGCACTCCTGAAACCGTTATGTGGTCAAGAACACAAATAGGATTTCGAGAAGAAAATATTTATGGTTGCAAACTACAGTGCAGCACGCACCATTTGGAAAATTAAAAAAACAGCTTTTTTGTCTTTATTTGATATTACAGGGTTTTCAGGAGAAATTTGACATTTTTGGGTGTCATTACAAGCAGAGAATCGACCTCATGTAAATAGTACAATAAAACTTATAAACACGACACGCCAAAATCACTAAAACCCTTTGTAACCACAACTGCATAAAGCGATTCATGAATTTGGAGCATAAACCATTATGATGTAGGAATTAAATGGTGTAAATGAAGCGTTAATCACATCGATAAGCCGGATACTGTTGCTGGTAGGGTGGTTGGTGTTTTTACCACACGTTTAATAATCCAATGATTCATCTTTGACTTTTATGTTTGAAGGAAAACGGATTAATGATTCCACCGGCCCATAAAGCGCGTCAAGCGTCGTTATACACTGTACAATGTTCCAAACGATGCGAGTTATCCTATAGAGCTATTTTTTTAAATTATATTATAAAGATCTAAAACTTGAAAGTTCATTCGCTTGTAATCTTGAAAAAGTCCATTTGAGCCTTTGCTTTGGAAAAAAATCTAATCAATTCGCAGCTGTTGTACAGGTGTCTGTCTAGTCATGATGAAGAGGAAAATCAGACTAAACACAAAACAAGTGTTAGCTACAAATATGGCACACATATAGAAAAGTGTCGCCAATTTAAAGTTCTGTATCTCTAGAAATACGCCCGTTATATCTAACGGGTGTTGAATAAAAAGTGAGAATTTTTCAATCACATATAAAAAAAATATTTTTTTTTCATCGATTTCAGTATTTTTTATTAATAACATAATGTATTTTCTTTAAAAAAAATGTCAGTGGATGTTTGAGTAGCGGCCGTGGTCTGCTGTTCGACGCAACGACCACTGTTCGCTGTTCGACGTGGTCTGCTCTCACAAGAACGTTGTACGGCACTTACGTCCATTTTCCGGATTCTTGTAGTCAGTTGCTTCGTGTCCTTGGCCCTCCAATTGTTTTTATACACTAGGGCACTGAGTGAGCCAAAGAAATCCTCTATTGGGCGGCACTGGGGCAAGTTTGTTGGGTTACGATTTTTCGGCATGAACGGTATATTTTTCTCCTCAAGATACGCCAGCGTCTTCTTGGCGTAATGGAAAGACGCCTTGTCCGGCCAGAAGACGTACTTCCCATCTGCGTGATGCTCGTTCGTCGCTGGTATAGTAATTATTTCCTGGAATATGCGTTTTGTACAGCGGAAAATAGCTTTCGTCGTCCAGAACGAAAGACGTCCCGCGGTATTTTTTGGTCATCCACCGACACTGTGATTTAACCGTCTCAATCTGCTCCTCCGTGTACTCCGGCGACCTCGTCTTCTTCCTGCAGACGATTCCTTCCATCTTGAGGGTCCGATGGGAGCAGCCATATTTCCGACCGCCGTCACGCAGGCTGGTTGCGTCCTTGTTGTCAAACAGCTTCTTTAACGATGTCTTCCTCTGCTTCGTCATTATCGCCACCGGACGACCACTTCCGACCTTTCGCTCTACGTTCAGGGAACCCAGGATACGATATACCGTACTGACAGGTACATTTTCTTCCTTAAAATGTGCCACCGTGAACTATTTTCCTTGCTGGAAATGCGTTTCGTAGAACCGTACAATGCGTTCGCGGAGCACATGCTGTTTCGACGCCATCTTTGCTTTGACTGAATTCAAACTAGCAAAACCAAACACGCCTACTGTTTCTAGGGAGCCCAAAGAGCAATTTTCTTGGAGAAAGAAAATTTTACGCTCTTTATTTGAGTTACTGAAAGGTATTGGAAAAATTCTCATTTTTTATTTAACACCTGTTATATGGTTCTGCTAGAACGTACCAAGCGCGAAAAGAATTCTTGGTTTACAGGATGTACATTAGGATGCCAATGAAAATGATCCTCTCGAATTTCAAAAAGGTTATTCCATAAAAAAATGTTCAACGACTCAAAAAAACACCCTATGCTAAATATCAGCTGAATCGGACTTTAGGGAGAGTGGCGTTTTTTGAAAATCGAAAAATCGCCCAAGGGGGCAGAGTTTGAAAAAAATTGATGCCAAATGCCTTAAAATTACATGAAACGGAGGGATCTACTGTCATCTCGCGAAATATTTTTTTGTCAAAATAATGGTTTGTGGTGCCACTGAAAATGATTATCTCGATTTTTCATATGGAACTTCGTGCGGAATGTTGATTTACACGATGAAATGTCCAATGCAAAATATTAGCATTTACTAGTGTCGTAGACGTTAAAATTTGAGTTGTTTTAAAACCGAAGAATCACCGGAAATCGCGATTTTTTTTTGTTTTATGGCACTCGGTCGTTTTTAATTTGAAAATTCGATTTTTGACAAAACAATTTTTTTAGGTAACTGTGAATCTCGACGTGTGACATTTGGAATCAACCATTTTTTCTTTGGGAACCCCGATTTCCGGTGATTTAAGTCCCAGCGTGTCGAGCCCCCCTTGGGTGGTATTTCGATTTTCAAAAAATTCAAACTTTGACCGCTTTGCGCCACTCTCGCTGAAGTCCGATTGAGTTGGAATTTTGCATAGGGTCGAGATGCTGAACATTTTGTATGGGGTGACTTTCTGAAATTTTAGGGTCGATTTTTTCCAATACATTCATTGGCACCCTAATGTTCATATTTCATCAGATGTTGCATGTCGTTGTACTTCGCACGAAAAATGCTGTGCCCATTTAGATGTAAAAGTTCCATTTTGGTTTGACTAAAAAAGATGAAGGGCCTCCCAATCTTTTCCTCAAGTCTAACTCAAAAAATGGATCATCTGGGCCGTGGCTACACTTGAACATAAGTATTCTATTTTACCACAAATATATCTTTCATACTCAGCCAGTTCACATTGTCTTTGTTCTTATCCTTTTTTATCTTGATAGTTAAGCTTTTTTTGTAAATCTGTTTGAAATTTGACAGACGTTGCTCAAAAGACGTTTTATTATAACCATTTTTTGGACAACCACAGACGTAATCGGCTTGAATCTTCTTATCCGTAACTACCGCCCCTCGTATGTTGATGTATGATTTGCCTGCACTTCAGTTACACTTACGTGGTTTTTTCTTCCAAAATTGAGAATCAGCATGCCACGTTTTTTAGACAAGGCGGCGAACCTACGTTTTCCTGATGAAAATCCGAGATTTATTCATTTGTTTCATTTATTTCTCGCTCTAAAATGTTATGACCAAAGGTAATTTAAAAAAAAGTTCAGCCAGAGTGAACCAAGTTAAAAAAAGTCACATAGAGTTGTATTGCCTCTTAAACTTCATTATTTTTGCAGTCAGAGCGAACCAAGTACATACTAACTATCAATGTAATATTATCACACAACATATTAGTAGTTTTTAACGACTCTTGAGTAATTTGATAAATAGTATATATATTGACTTACTTTTGTTGTTTTTGACAAAATAATATCTCAATAACTGAAAATAAATTAAATTGAAAATGTATTACACTTGGTTCGTTATTACTGAAGGCAATTCTGAAAAATGCAGATCAGCCCTCTTAACACGATTTTACATTTCAGGACAGCTCTCTGACTTTCTTACTTACCAGATCCCGACGACAGCTGGTCCCAAGAGCTGTCCGAAACAGAAAAATCTGATAAATATTTGAATAAATAGGAAAAACTAACTTTTTGAAGAAAACGATCACTGTCCTCCGACGCCATGTTGTTGATTTATGGTTCGCTCTGGTTGAATGCATGATCGTCTTTTTCGCAGCCTGCTCGCAGAATTTTCGTTTTGAATCCGTTATCAACTGTCCAAATTACACGATTAATTTATTGTCGATAGATTATCAGTTTCTGCATCCAGTGGTGTAAGTAATTAAAAAAAAACAAAATTGGCGCTTGGTTCGTTCTGGAAGAGCCCCGACCATATGTTGAAGATGTAATAATCCATTAATTTCATACGGAAATGTATCAATCTAGAACTCATTGAACAACCCATTGTGTAAGCTATATTCAACTGTTCTTTTCGCGAACAAGTTATTTTAAAGTCACACACTCAAGACATTCCGGAGTTACAAATTCTACATTCCAGTATTTCACGACTTTTGAGTATTTGAAGATTTTTCAGAACCATAAACACTGTTTATGTTTTCAGCCGTCTGGCATGCGTTTTCGCCATTATCAAAGTAAAACTGTAAACGGCGTATTGCTCCTACAGCCCGTAAATTAAATATCTCTCACGAGACAATTCGTCATATTTCGGTTGATGTTTTGGGCAAAATCAACCACCGGACTAACGTAATGCATCAGGAAAACGTGTGCCAATTGACGCTCGCTGAAGCTCGGTCTGACCTTTCTAAAAGATTGTATCCTATGTTTCATACTAACCGGGCAATCAATGAAACACAGGTTTGCTTGCAAGAGAGTCGGCGGCCGACGCGGATCACGTCCTAATCCTCATTGGATGGGAACATCGCCCCCATTACATTGTGTCCATTGTCTACATTGTCGGAAAATTTGTCGGATTGTCGGATTTTGGTGGAAGTTTATGGTGACCATGCTCCAACTGAGCGAACTTGTCAGACGTGGTTTACACGGTTTAAAAGTGGTAATTTTGACTTGGAATACGAAGAACGTTCCGGACCGCCAAAAAAGTTTGAAGATGAAGAATTTAAGGCTCTATATATTTATTTCACTTCGTCTTAGATTTAAAAAAAAACATCTCACAGACTGACAAATCTTAAATACTACCTAATATTCCTAATTCTACGTTTAAAAACACATTTAGATACATTAAAATCGAAGTGACATTGAACTTCATTAAACGCACGGAAGCAGCTGGACAAAGGACAGTTTTGCCCGTACGACGTTGTATGCGGCCGTATCGCCAATAGCTGTCTTTCGCGGAGCTGTCTGGTGGGAGCGTAAAACCGTATCTCGCTGATTAACTCCGCACAGTCGATGTTTCCGGACAGTAAATCGAAGACAAACAGACGTTGAATTTTCTTCCGCCTCGCCGAAAGCGTTTCTATGTCAATAAGCATGCAGCGACTTTCGTAATCAGGAAGATGAGCGGGATCATTCCATGGCAGTTGTCTTAAGGCGTAGCGAATAAAACAGCGTTGCACTTTTTCGATCCTGATGATGTGCATTGTATGGTAAGGAGCCCACACGCATGCTGCGTATTCAAGGAAACTTCGAACCATTGAGCTGTACAGAGCCTTCAGCGTGTACGGGTCACGGAAGGACTGCGTGTTCCGCCGGATAAAACCTAGAACAGCGTATCCTTTTGCGATGACGTTGTTGATGTGCTCGGTAAACTTTAGTTTGATGTCGAGAATTACCCCGAGATCTCGAATGGAGGTAACGCGATCGATAACAGCAGAACCGATTATGTAGTCATGGGACAGAGACGATTGGCGCCTTGTAAATGTGATTGTCTTGCACTTGCTGATGTTCAACTCCATGCCATTATCAGCACACCATGCTACCAATTCATTCACGTCACTTTGTAGAGCATAGCAGTCCAATATGGAAGAGATTTTCCTAAATATTTTTAGGTCATCAGCGTAGAAAAGCTTACCAGACCTCAGCCGGCTGGCGAGATCATTGACGAAGAGAATGAAAATCAAGGGCCCAAGAACGCTTCCTTGAGGGACGCCGGATGAAATAAGATATGTACGGGAACGAGCACTTCCAACTCTCACGAAAGCTTTTCTATCGGTTAGATACGATCTGAGCCACTCAGTTATCCATTCAGGAAGTCCAATATGTTTGAGTTTCGCGATAGCCAGTTCGTGGGGGACTTTATCAAAGGCTTTCGAGAAATCAAAATAGATAGCATCTACCTGACTGCGACTTTCTACAGTTTCCGACAGAACGCTCATGTAACTCATCAGATTTGAAACGGTTGAACATTTCTTCACGAAACCATGTTGAGGATCAGTTATGAACGAACGAACCGCATTAAAGAGACTCCGGTGGACGAGTTCTTCAAAAACTTTAGCAATGCAGCATAGTATCGAGATTCCTCGGTAGTTACAAATGGCGTGAACACTACCAGACTTGTGAATTGGAGTGATCGATGCCATCTTCCACACCTCTGGAAATCTACGCTCGCTCAGGGAACGATTGAAGATTGTGCTGATAGGAGTTTTCAATGCATCTGCACATTCCTTTAGAAATGCTGGAGGTAGACAGTCTGTACCGGCACCCTTGGAAGCGTCAAGGTTTTTCAAAACTGCAGCAACGTCATTTGGAGCGAAAGTTAATAGCGGAAGGTTTATGTCAAACGATGGAATGTTTCGACCAGCCGCTGATAAACTGGGAGTGTCACGATTGTGCACGCTACTAAAAAATTCCGCGAAAAAGTCAGCGATATTCTCGGGCGAGTCCGCAGTAGCTCCATCATGCGTCATTCCTGAGGGAATTCGAGTAGTATTTTTCAGTTTTCTAATGTAGGACCAGAAAGATGCTGGATCACGTTTCAAGTTTGATTCGGTGCGGTTGTTGTAACTTCGAAACGCGTTTCCTTGACATTCATTGTAGAGCGTTTCAAGGTGTTTTAATCTATCCCTGTTGCACGAAGATCTTTCGCGGAAAAAGCGTTTACGTGATTTCCGAACGATATTACGAAGGTGTCGTAGTTCTGGTGTCCACCAAGGGAGTTTTGAGTGAATTGCGGAACTCCTGTGTTTTCGCGGAACATGATAATCGAGTATGCTAAAAACCTTTTCATAGAACAGTGCAGCTGTCTGGTCTGTGGATGCGTCGCCGAGTATAGCATCCCAGTCAACCGCCGCAAGCAGGTCATTAAGCGCTACGAAGTCACATCGTTTAAAATCGAAATCATCAACATCACTTACGCCGATAGGGTTTTGATTTCCAGCCACGATTTCAAGCCGGAGAACAAACGGGTTATGGTGAGGATCAATTTTTAAAAGCGAAGATGGTGGATCAATGAGCTCTACATAGGTAGATTCACTCACAAACGCCAGGTCAAGAAGACGTCCGTATGCGTTACGAACTGAGTTTATTTGGTGAACTCCGGATGTGAGGATGGATTCTGCAAATGCAATTTCAGATTCGGTAGAGGCGTTGATTGGCAGGTAACTGTTGCAGTCGTCGTCGAAACACCATGATAGATGTGGGAGATTATAGTCGCCAAGTACAACAATGACGTCGTTTGCGGAGGACAGGTCGCAAATCTCTTGAACATCAGCTGCGTGCGATTCATAAATATCAGGACGAGAGCTCGGGCGAATATAAATTCCGCAGACGTAAATAGTTGTCCCGGGAAGACTAATAGAAACGATCGTTTGTTCGAGATGAGTACAGTTTGTTAACGTAAACGCACAACACCGAATATCGGATTTAACGGCGACCAAAACGCCACCACCGCGTTGTAGAGTGCTTGTGTTAGCATTACGGTCACAACGAAAAATGCTGTAGTTTGATGCAAGCTCAGCGTTTACTACGTCTGGGCGCAACCACGTCTCGGTCAGAACAATTATGTCGTAGTCACAACTCGTCGTTTTCCTATGGAACTCGCTAGTTTTGGTACGCATGCCTCGAATATTTTGATAATAAAGTGTCAAATGTTTTGAGAATAATGTCGCCGCAGTGTCAAGATTGGAAGGGCAGATGATTTGACCGACAACGTGCAAGCTCTGCGTAGATGACACTAGTTGGATAACAGTACTGTTTGGGGGTGACGGAGTTGTTACGTCGACGTTGAGGCTCCTGGGTCGGCTATCGGCGCTGATTTCCAAAAATGCCGTGAGTTGGAAATATTGTCCTCAAATTCGCGAAATTCGATCCCCTGCGGCCAAGTAGAGGGGTCCATTGCCTTGGTTTTTAAGTTTGGGTTGATACCCACCTTAAACGACACAAACGTTAACGTGTTCAACGGTCGGCCCCTGGGGATAAGTGATTTTATCACTACGTCATCCGTCTGCAAACATTCCTTGGCGAGGTTCTGGACATCCGCATCCGAGACTTCGGGTGAAATTTTCGACAGGTACATCCAAAGTCTACTCTCTGTCCTTACGGAGGCAGCAATAGATGCCCCGTTTACCATCGAACCTGTACCACGGAATATTTTCATTGGCCGTTCGAGTCGTTCGAGGTCTTCGTCGCGGGCTCTCTTTGGTGATGATCGATTGCCAAATTGAAAACGATGCGGTAAGGGTGATAAAAGCGCCGGAGAAAGTTTATTGAAGCCTCCTTGTATCTCCAGTCGCAGTTCGGTGATCAAGCTGTCTTTTATCTCCGTCTTCAACTCTTCGACAACCTTTTTGTGCATATTGTTCAGTTCCGCTGTTACAGAATTCATCGATGTTATTGTGTTCTTAAAGCGTGCGTTCCCCATTATGTCGCGACATCCTTAGCACATCCAGAATACAGCGGGATTTCCAATGATTTCCTTGTACAATGTTTCTGTTATTCTGGCGCATTTGAAATGGAAAGTTGCTTTACAAAAGCCAGCGCAAGCTACTTCGGCAGATGTCATGTTCATTGCACAACTGTTACAGATTTCAATTTCAATTTCGGTGATGAAAATCTGCCGCGGTGCGAAGCAATCTGATGATGATATGATATGTGCAGCTCCTTGTTGGTATTTTCGGATTCCACAATGAGAAGATGAGCAACAGCGGAGAAATGTATTGTCGGATTGATACAGGTGAATTAGAGAAACAGTCAATATATCGCGCTGGTCGAAGGCACTGAATTGATGAACGGATGATGAGCTGATGTTTATATTTCGATTGGTGGCGCGGGGTGCAGGGTTGCAAAAACAGTACAGGTGGAGAGCGGCGAGGTGGGAGGCTTTTGATATGGGGCAATGGCGGTGGGCAGTATATTTCGACCACACTCAAGCCGGCTCAGAAAAATATATTTTTCGTTTATCCTACCTGACTGGAATATTGCAAATTCTTGTTGGGCGGTATATACAAGTTGTTGCGGTTGGACAGGTGCGGCGTTGAACGATTGTAGACGAAGAATTACGGTGAAATTGATGATAAATAGACGGACAACAGAAGAACACGACTTGATGATGCAGAAGTGATGCCAGGAGATTTCAACTCGATCAAGATCCGTTACAAACGCAAAAAGAACTTGCAGATACACTTGGAGTAGCTCAGCAAACCATATCCGATCGTTTAAAACCAATGGGAATGATCCGAAAGATAGGACATTGAGTGACGTATGAATTGAAGCCACGAGACGTCGAACGCCGTTTTTTCAAGTGCGAACAACTACTCCAACGGCATAAAAAAAAGGTTTTTTTTGCATCAAATCGTTACTGGCGATGAAAAGTGGGTCCATTACGACAATCCTAAACGTTGGGCAACGTGTGGGTACCCAGGCCATGCATCAACATCGACGGCCGTGCGGAATATTCACGGCCAGAAGTTTATGCTGTCTATTTGGTAGGACCAGCTGGGTGTGTTGTACTATAAGCTGCTAAAATCGAATGAAACAATTACGGGGGGTCTCTACCGACGACAATAGATGCGTTTTAGCCGTGCACTGAAAGAAAAACGGCCACAATACGAGTAAAGACACGATAAAGTTGTTTTGCAGCACAACAATGCTCGGCCGCATGTCACGAAACCGGCCAAAACATACTTGGAAACGCTAATAGGTAGGTCCTATCCCACCCGCCGTATTCTCAAGACATTGCTCCGTCCGATTACTAGCTTTTTCGATCGATGCAACAAGGCCTGGTTGATCAGCACTTCTCCAATTTTGATGGTTTGGATAATCAATTTTCTCCCCTTTTTTGAAGAATTTCGGGTCCAATATTTTATGATAAGAAATAAAACTACCGATTTCAACAAAACCTGAGAACCACTATATCGGTTCGGCATGGAATGGCTGTATAAGCCGAAACCACTACTTCCGCCACTACCGCTACCGAACACATTGCCACTGCTACTACCGCTACATCCAGTTGAACGAATACCGCTACATCCAGTTGAACGAATATTCAACACTAAACCTACCGATGTTTCATGTATGCCTATTCCTACCACAGCGGGTCAAGTGATCCTTTATGAATAGTTAGTGAACAATGACTCGATTTATTTACTTTTGTTGACAAACGTGGCACACCATATTTCTCCTATATATTTCGACATTTTTAGGATAACAATTATTAGCCAAATAATGAAATAACACACGCAAGATAGCACTGTAGCTTGGGATGGTTACTGTTAGCTCGTTTGGATAGTCAGCAATACAATTAATTCTAATCATTCACTATTTTTTCACAAATACAACAAAATGTATGAATCAATAGTTAGACGGATTTCACGCCAACTCGTCTTAGGAGTTAGCAGCACCATATCAGATTGCTGTGAAACGTTTTGGGTGTGAAGATATTGGTCATTTAAGCAACTTTGCATACTTAAAATATTCCAAAAATAATTGGACCACTTTTTGAAAAGGGCCAAAGTTTTTTTTAATTTTTTTTTTAATTTCTATCACCAAAACTATAAGACTTACAAAATTTTGATCAACGAAGAAATTGTAGGAAATTGTTCAAATTTTCATAAAAAAAATATTTAAAAATTTATTGTTTTTAATTTACACCAAAATATTTTTTTTCAAAAACTCAAATTCAATTTTCTCAAAAACGCATTTTTTTAAAATTCTCAAAAAAATTGTGTGAATAGCCCGTAAAATTATCAACAAGTCGTCCATACATTCAAAGATGGGCACTTTTACAGGAAAAAAGTTTTTCTCACAACAACTTTTTCATGTTTAAAAAAACACAACGAATCCTAATTTTGTTTGAAGTCAAGATATCGATATAGTGTGTTCGACAAAGTTTTAGACAATTTTAAAATATGAACTTTTGTCGAAGACTTCAACTTTCTATCTTTTATAATTTCTTGAATATACGGCATTGTTGCCTGATGACTATTGAAAAACTAATGTTTCTAGCTAATGGAAATGTAAAGTGAAACCTTAGTAGTAGTTTTCGAGTAGTTTTGAGTAGTTTCGAGAAAAATTAAAAAAAATTTTATACTTTTCTCCAGCGTAACTTAAAAAAAAAGTTATTTTTAATGAAAATTTCAGCAATTTCCTATATTTCTTTGGCCACTATATATTTTAAGGTTTTATGATTTTTTTTTGTAACAGTTTAAGGAAGAAAATATGGCCCTTTTCAAAAAGTCACCTAGATTCAACAAGAAGATTTCAAGTATGGAAAGATGCTTTAAAGGCCAATGTTTTTACACCCACAATATTTCATTGCAATCTGAGATGGTGTTTCCAACCATTACATATAATGCTATAGAATAACTATACATATTATTTTTGGCTTTTCCTAACAATGTGAAAATTTGTGGAGTTTCCTTAGATTTCGAATATCTTTTAGCAGCTATTTGTTCATCATGATTAGGTACAAAATAATGAAATTTCTGGGTTCCTGAAATTGTCTTTGCGTTGTTAAATATTTTTTCGAGTTTCTCCGACATATTTTTTATATTCTTCAGTCGTTATGTAACTGAAATTTAGTTTAGTTATTCCTTTATCTGCTTGTTGTTCTGCCCATTCGTAGAGCTCTCGTGGAGTTTTAATAGTTTTTCTGTATTCTTGAGCAAGCTCTCTTTGCCATTCGTTTAAGTGTTCCACCAATAGCATCACAAGTCCCTTTCCCATGCGATGTCGCGAAAAAGTGCCATTCAGCTTCTAAATTATACTCTGATTTAAACCTACACAGACTGGCAATTTTTTTTGTTTTTATAATGACCAGCTGCTCCATCTGACATAAATGTAATTTTTGTGAAATCAGTAAACTGTTTCATAAATCCTATTAATCTTGAAATGAACAACTGAACTGCTATTGAATCGTGGGCTAGTACCTCTGATATAATAATAAAACTAATATTTTCTAATTTTGTACTACTTCTGTAGTATACTTCAAACGGGTGAATTGTTGCTTGCGAATTATTCCAGTGATAACCCTGAGCAGCGTTTTGGGTTATAAATGAATAGTTTTCAGAAAAGTCGCAAATTTCAAGTAATTCTCCATGCTTTAAAGATTATTTTTTGTTTCTTAGAAAGGATGACTGTTCTTTACAAATAAAAGCATGAGTGATCAACATATCAATTTTATCAACAAAATATGAAACAAACTCATCTACCGGCTTCATAATGTTTTCTAAATTACAACGATCAGTTGTCAACCATTGTTGAAAAACAATGTGTTTTGTCTCGTTTTCCTCTAATAGCATTTCAAGTTCCTCTTTTACTTCTTCCTTTATTGCACATTCCTTACAAGCACGAAAAAAACATTCTATCGTTCTTACAGATCTATTACAAAGCAATTTACTAGTGATTTCTTCTTGGGATACGATTCTTAAACTTTTAGCCATTAATTTCACATTTTCATGGATTGTGCATACACACACATTATGAATTCCTGTACTATCGAGTAGCCTACAATGTTTCGGTCTTGGCATGGTAAACGAGGTGAAATCATTGTTCAAATTCTGATTCCGTTTTTCGAAAATCATAAATGCCTCTTTAAGAGACATCATCAAAAGACGCTTTTGAACTTACAAAGGCTTTTTCGGGTTCGCTGCTTCCATGGCCACTTCTGGTCTTGGCGGTACAAAGGATTCCCTGCTCATAAACTATTTTTTTCATTTGTTCAACCATGTATTCCGGTGCATCAAACTCTCCTACGATCTTGGTTATAGGCCAAGATTTGGGTAATACTGATAATATTTTTATCTGCTCGCTTCTGTCGTTAGCAGATGATTCAAACTTTTCTTTCAATTGCATAACCATCTCGTCAAAATCATCTGATTTGTTGTTGTCCACTGGATCCAGTGCGAACAGATGTTGCCGCACTGCTTGCGCAATTTTTTCCGATTTTTTAATACGGTAGTCTAAGCTCCTCATATTTCTCATTGAAATTTGTGAAATTTTCAACATTTGAACGATGCTGTTAAATGCTTCCACTTTATACGTCACCTGCAAGTCATCCACGGAAGAAACTGATGCCAATGATGCAGTTGACGGTACTGTAAATTATTCAAATTTATTGAAAGAAAAATAAGACAAAAAAGAATGAATACCAATAATTTACAAATAATAACCGTACATATATTTTATCATTGACGTTTGAGTTTTTGAATTTGCTACCTATGCGAACATCCCCAATTCATAAACAAAAATGAAATGTGCTTGCATCACACTGATCAACTAGATATTGTTTTTACCTTCTATATCTTGAACCACTAGTTTTCCACTTGTTGAAGGCTGCGTAGGGTCGACGAATGAGAATATTCTTTTGTTCATTTCCAACTGCTGTGATTCTCTCGGTGGACATCTATTGTGAACCACAACGGCACGACATGATTCACAAATCCGAATATTTTTATCCAGATGGTGATTATATCCCATAGAATATATTTTTTTAATCAATTCCGGCGTTAAGAAACATAGCTTGTTTCTATTACACTTTGAATTCGAAATACCAGCACGACAATAGAGCGTATTAAACTTTGTCGAACACACTACATCGATATTGTGAGTTCAAACAAAATTAGGATTCGTTGTTTTTTTTTCAAAAAAAACATGGAAAAGTTGTTGTGAGAAAAACTTTTTTCCTGTAAAAGTACCCATCTTCGAATGTATGGACGACTTGTTGATAATTGTACGGGCTATTCACACAATTTTTTTTAAGAATTTTAAAAAAATACGTTTTTGAAAAAAATGAATTTTAGTTTTCGGAAAAGAAAAATTTAGTGTAAATTAAAAACAAAAAATTTTTAAATATTTTTTTATGAAAATTTGAACGATTTCCTATAATTTCTTCTATGACCAAAATATTGTCAGTCTTATAGTTTTTAAGATATAAACTTTTGGAAAAAAAAATAAAAAAAAAAACTGGCGCTTTTTAAAAAGTAGTCTAATTATTTTTGGAATATTTCAAGTATACAAATTTGCTTAAATGACCAATATCTTTACACTCGAAACGTTTCACTGCAATCTGAAATGGTGCTGCCAATGACCAGTTGCGTTGGCGTGAAATCCGTCAATAGCAAAAATTTGTAATGCAATGGTTTTGTATCACAACCATACATACAAATCTTTCTCATATCCTATGAATGTTTGCAAGAGTCAAATGACTCGTTGCGGTTTTTAGGGCATATTACCTAAATTTGTCAGTAAAAAATAACAAGAGAGGAGTAAACACTGAAAAATACATTCGATGTATCTTTTAAGAAAAGTAGTGTAAGCAAATTATGTTGTGACAATGTAATTTGCAAGAGAATTTTGACTAAAAGTTTAAAATGGGTCATTTGACCCCTCGTGGTAGGTTTAGTGTTAAATGGGAATGAGCTTCTTTGTCGCTTTCAATCAGGCAATCGTAAAGATTGCAACACCACGACCGCTTTGATAAAAATTGATAACGATATTTGACGTGCTCTGGACAAAAAGATGTTAGCTGTTTTAGTGTTGCTTGATGTTAGTAATCATCTGTTACTTTACAAAAAACTTGACGCTGTTTTATGCTGCGTTAATCTGCTGTTGCATTTGTATTTGTCGAACCGCTCTCAATATGTTGACTCCAACGGTCCAAAGTCTGATATTGTCTAGGTTGAAAGTGGCGTACCCCAAGGGTCGATCTTAGGCCCTCTATTATTTTCAATGTTCACAAATGACCTACCTAACCATATGAACTACTGCATTGTTCACCTGTATGCCGATGGCTGGCAGTTATACCTATCAGGTAAGCTAAATGACTTAACGAACATGATCAACATTGATATTGAAAATATTATTTCTTGGAGCAATAACAATGGACTAATCCTCAATGCTTGTAAGACTCAAACCAAACCCATGGATGTACATGGAACTCTGTCTAACAAAATGTGCACTGCGATCTTTATTTACTCGGAAGTTGTGAAAAACCTAGGCATTCTAATGGACAGTAGCCTGAAATGGAAAGCTCAGACTAATGCAGTGTGTCAAAAAGTGTACTATGCGATGCAGACCTTGGTGGTCTCAGATTTTTCAAAATCAATCCTTACGTGGACTATGACCTTTAAAATACTAAGAAATGTCCCACTTCCACGAACCCATAATTTGCTACTTCCAAGATGCGAAACAAATATGTTGAGAGTTTCTTTCGAACATCGAGCAATAAGGCTATGGAACAGCCAGCCATGAACGATCAAATCAACAACCTCATTCCATAAATTCAGAAGAGCGTGTAAAATACATTTATGTAATTAGATTCGTTATAGATAACGTAATACATACATTGAGAACCATTATTAGGAATAGAAAAAATATGTTATGTATTATTATTATAGAAATAAAAAAAGTAATGTTTGATTGTTTGGTTTTATTCTCGGTTTCATTCACTCAATAAAATTCTTTAAAAATGGATTTTTGGTTTTTTTTTTGCTTACGTGTCCCGTTTTTAGTCCGGAACTATTTGGTCAGCCTATATTTTGAACATGGAAGAATGAGAATAATTACAAGCCCTTTTAGGTGATTTTAGTCAAGCCTTTTTGTTTCATCATTTTTAAGGCCTATTTGAAGACCTCCAAAACTTATCGAGTACATAAATTTGAATGTTCAGTTAGTGTCCATCTTTCCCGATTCATTCTAATTTTTTCAAAGATGCCGGACACATTGATTTTGCAAAATATATGCCTCAAAAACAAATTCTATTATAAAAAGAGACTTAGACTATCAATTTGTGGTGAGATAAATATATATTTTTTTGTGAAATTCAAGAAAAAAAGCAATGTTTACTTGAGGTGTCCGTCTTTACCACCCTTTCCCTGGATGTAAATAAAGAAAATCAGGATTAGTTAAAATGACACAAAATGTAAAACAAAGATAAAATGTTAAAATGTATAAGGTAAGGAAAATTAAAAATGTTACTCACTGACACTGTCACCGTATACCGTAATTCTTACTGCTAATATAAACAAAATTCACAAATTCCAGCTTTTCCCTTTTTTATTGAAAATTTTTCCACCTATTTCAAAAATATGGTTGGCATCTCTGGTTGTTGGCGTTAGTATGTATTCGCTTTTGTCGTTTATGCCACTCTTAAATTTGTGAATGGGATAAATAATTATCTCCACAAGTTTCGTGTCATTCGGTGAAATATTTACAAAATTTATCTCGTTAGGTACTGAAGTAAATCAAAGATCTAAACACATGTACAGGGCGAACTCGTTTATATACAGTTTCGGATTTATTTTCACTGTATATAATCGAATCCTGTATATAATCGTGTATTTTTTTTTTCATATTCGTTATTCATGCATATATTAGGCTGTCAAAAAAGTCCTGCGGTATTTTTTTTGAATTTTCATTTGTTCATAAAATTAGTTACAATCATCTGTTTTAAGTCAAATATGCGCCGTTTTGTTCGATGACTTGTTCCCAACGATATGCCAATTTCATAATACCCCTGTTATAGAAGTTCGCTTCCTTATTGGCAAAAAACTCGGATAGCCAAATTTCACAGGCCTCTTTTGTGGCTAACTTCTGACTACCTAGCTCGTTCGCCATGGACAAAAACAGATGGTAGTCACTTGGTGCAAGGTCCGGACTTTACGGCGGATGCAAAAGAACCTCCCATCCGAGCTCCCGGAGCTTCTGGCGCGTCACCAAAGAAGTGTGTGGCCTGGCGTTGTCCTGATGGAAGCCAATGCGGCCTCTGTTTATCAAAGATGGCCTCTTCTTCATGAGTGCTACCTTCAAGCGGTCCAGTTGTTGGCAGTACAGGTCCAAATTGAGCGTTTGGCCATAGGGAAGCAGCTCATAATAGATTATTCCTTGACAATCCCACCAAACACACAGCATAACCTTCCTGGCCGTTAATGAGGGCTTGGCCACCGTCTGACCCGCTTCAGCGGGCTTCGACCACGACCGTTTGCGCTTCACGTTGTCGTAAGTGACCCACTTTTCATCGCCAGTCACCATCCGCTTCAGAAACGGGTCGATTTTGTTGCGATTCAGCAGCGATTCACATGCGTCGATACGGTCAAAGATGTTTTTTTGCGTCAACGTGTGTGGCATCCATACATCGAGCTTCTTTGTGAATCCAAGCTTCTTCAAATGGTTAAAAACGGTTTGATGACTTATCCCCAGCTCTTGGCCGATGCTACGGCTGCTACTATGCTCGGTTAATTCAGTGATTTTGTCGCAATTTTCGACGACAGGCCTTCCGGAGCGTGGCGCATCTTCGACGACCTCTACACCAGAACGAAAACGTTGAAACCATCGTTGTGCGGTGGAAATGGAAACTGTATCGGGTCCATAAACTGCACAAATTTTATTGGCAGCTTGAGATGCATTTTTGCCTTTGTCATAGTAGTACTGTAAAATATGTCGGATTTTCTCTTTATTTTGCTCCATATTTGCGACACTATCACTCACGAACGACTTAACCAAACAAAACACTGTCAAGGACTATATTATAGCGCGGTTCAAAAATACCTTTCCAACAAGCTATAGTATGACTCGATACAATGAATACAACTAGAACTACGCGCTTACAACGACACCTCGCGGAAATACCGCAGGACTTTTTTGACAGCCTAATATGTTTCGTTTTTTGAAAATATAAAAGAAGAATTTAATTTTTGATTCATCCCCTTGAAGTCATAAAAAACCTTTCTCACACAAAACAATATAAATTTATTCAGATTTATCTCTAAGGAAGTGATAGACGATCATGTTTAATGAAAAAAAATATTCTACGCATATGTTCGAATTTCAACAATGACAGAGTTATAGAACCTTTTTTCTATTTCGGACTCTGTTGTCTCAAACTGGCTCTACATTAAAAAATACGCTACGGAAGCCAATTCTGTTGATTCCACCTGAAAGATAATAAAATTTAGTACAGGTTATAGTAGTAGAACATCTAAATTAGTGTATTTAAATAACATTTCGGAAGTAAAAACTTAAAAGTTAGTAATTTTTAATGTGTTATTATTAATTTTATCCTAAAAATTGATAATAAACTTGATTGTTTCTATCAATTAAATTAAAGCCTTCTAACCGCTCTACAATTTGTTCTTTGACACCCAACTTCTATATTCCTTAATATTGCTGCAATATAGATATAAACAATTCCTGGTGAAAATTCAAGCAAAATCTTCAAAAATCAGGATTTTTACCCCACTGTTTATATAAAAGCCCCTTAAATTTCACTTTAACATTCATGTTACATTTTTGCTTAAAATAAGCCATATTTGAAACGTAAAAAAAATATTTTTTTTCAAACTGTATATGTAAAATTGTATATAATCGATTATGTATATAATTGAGTCCGAACTGTAATACGTTTTAAACGAGTATATTGAATGCAATCAAATAAAAATAAAGTAATTATTTTTATTTGAATAATGATTATAGTGCAACGGAAACAAAGGTTAATGTCATTCAATTTTATGGTAAAATGCACTGTGTGCGCTATAATATGGTAATGGTATGGCTCATAAAACCAGATCAAAATCATGGGGAATTTGGGTAAATCACCAGCAATAACAAACTTTAATCACATTAACATGTCATATTGAATTTAAATCCAAAATAATATTTATAGAAGAGAGGCAAAAATCCTATTTATCACAATGTTATCAGATTCGAGCACGACACCCAGCAATTCTCAACAAAATATATAAACGGGTATATAAAAGTAACAAATCGATTAAAAATAAATCAGGATTTATCTAACGATGCGCCCACGCTGTTCGTCGAATTAATCAATTACGCTATTTCTTTTCTCCCGCAGATAACAACATAAACGAATTTTGTGGACCTGAGCCAAGGTGCGAGTTTAGTAAGGCACAGGAGGTAGAGCGCGGAAAATGTCCCTTCAGAATGACGCCGATCCAACGAGCAATTCGGGTTATGGCAGTTCGGACGAAACCGCTTCTTTGCTAATAACGTCCACAAATAACAACAGCAACAACAGTAACAGCAGCACAACGACAACTACGGGATCAAGTATTATATCGACCATTAGCAAGTCTAGAATGGCATCACACAGTTCGTTTAATGGACCAACAAACCAACAGTCAACGACAAGTGTCGGCAGCACAAGTCCGAAAACGATGATGGCCTCTGGTGCCAATAGCAATGCCGCTAGTAGCGGTAATAATAGTAACAATACCAACAAGCCAACTTTGATACGACAAGACAGAACGTCAACATATCTCGCAAGCCCCCAGCTATCGACAATTGGTCTGGGTGGGTCAGAAGAGAGCGCTCAGGGAGGAGACGATGATCAGCACAACGCACGCTCCGTTCCCGACATTGAGATGCATTGCCGCCCGGAAGCACCAGCCATAGCCGTATCAAACTCGTGCCATAGCGACGGTCGGGGGACAGCAACAGGTGGTAGTGGCTATCAGCTAGTGCCATACAACAGATGTCGCGCTTGCCGCAACTGTGATAGACGTGCCTCCACTACACCGGTGTCTTCGCTACAACTTACACGTTCGGTTTCGAAGGAAAGCGTCCGAAGTGCGCTCCACAGTCGACTAACGGTTCAACACTCGACTATACCGCCAGTGCTGATTACATCATCGCCCACATCCGGGTCCAGAATCATACGCCAAAGCTCTCAGCCAGAAGCCAGTTCGCATATCTGCTGTGGGAGCCAGTGTGCGCATGTTGGTGCACACCCTAGCTCCTCACTGCGGCAGTTACGCGAACCTGGCGACGGTATCGCTGAGATAGCGGCGGATTCTCTGCGAATCAACGGCGGGATGCGTCAATTTAGACAGGTATGTTGATCGCTTTCCGGTTCCGCATGCAACTGAAGCGTACAAAGTCAGTTGTCAGTAAAGATGTGTGCTCTCGTGTGTTTTATTTTTCTCATTATTCACTATACTAACCTATTTGAATTCTCAACTTGGGTGTAAGTGTGTGCAAATGCAATCTTAAGTTTATGAATATATTTTATAAGTTATACTCTTGCTATTTGTTGTTTTCATATCGCTGAAATTCAGATCTTTCTAGCCCGGCAATAAAAATGGAACATAATTCTAAATTATGCAGAAGACGGCGTTTTGAAATGCGAAAGTTGAAATTGAAAAAAAAACTTAGAGGCAAGTAAACAATGCTTGAAGTCTCCTCTTATATGCAATTTCCCCTACTCACTCTGTTAATTTTTTTGGATCTATGTGCATCCGGTGGCGACTACACGGAATACCATTTCATCATGTGACCAATTATAAACTCGACAAAGAATAGGGGAACAAGGTGCAACATTGAGATCTTAATTTTTTTTAGATTCCAAGATATTTAAGCTTGTACAAATTTTTTTTCATGTTGCCTACCGGTTTCTTGTGCGATCATTATTCTATAAAATGTACACAATCAAAGAAGAAAAGGTTATTTTACATTCAATCAAAAATATATCTAAATTGAACAGCTTTAGTGAAACGTTTTATGGAGCAAATAAAAGCTAAATGATTGAGCTAATTGGAGTGTTGTTGGAAAATGAACTCGAAACAATGTTTTTAATAATTCTACTTTTTGTATTTTATAATTGCTCCCGTGGCCGAGTGATTAGCGTCATAACTAACATGCCGGGTGTTCGGGTTCGATTCCCGTTCTGGTCGGGGGAATTTTTCGTCAAATAAATCTCCTCCGACTTGCACTGTGATCACGCGTATTCTAGAGCTTGCCACTCAGAATGCATATTCAAGGCGTGTTATTTGGCATAGAAATCTCAACTAAGTACTAATAAAAATGACGCAAGTAATACTACGTTGAGACGGCGAAGTTCCTCTAGGAACGTTAGTGCCATTGAAGAAGAAGAAGAAGATTTTATAATTTATCAACATAACGATAATAACATAAACTCTGGCGTAAAATGGTACTGTATGACTCAAATCGAGTAGTGTAAATGTAGCATTCTTGCAATAAAATCCGGCATTGAACTTCCTATTCTATTCCTGTGAAGGAAATGGTAATGAGTTTTTGGGTGGAATAAACACACTTTTAGAATAAGATGTGTGAGTGAAAATTTACTTTTTCCAATCAAATATGTGTTCTATGTAAACGAGTAACACATTTTCTGCAAGTGTTGAATAAAGCTTGAACGAAAACTGTGCCTGAAAATGATTTGGTATTATATTTGGTTATATTAGGTTCCATTAATCTAAATGTAGATAAAATCACAGAAGTAGCCGTAGCAGAATCGACCAACAAAAGAGGTGTTGTGTTCCATCAGAACTACGCAAGGCCACACACATCTTTAGTGATTCGCCAGAAACTCCGGAAGCTTAGTTGAGAAATTTCAATGCATCCACCTTTTCCTCGCATTCCAAAACTTCCTGAGTGATAAGAAATTGCGATCAAGAAAAGATTGTGAAAATCGATTACTAGAGTTTTATGTCAATAAGGACCAAGACTATGAGAGAGGAATTATGAATACAACAAAATGGTGTACATTTGACCCAAATCGAACAATCCGAAACATCTTAAATAATGTTTTGAATTGCACGCAAAAATTATGGAAAAAATCTTTTTCTACAACCCACATGAAATTTTAACGGAAATAATAGAAAATTTAAAGAAAAACAGATGAGTAAGGGTCAGGTTTAAGCCTTCAAAGTATTCGAATAACAAAAAGTAATAATTTTCATTCAATTTTTAAATTAAAATGAAATAAATTGCCTCACAAATACGAATGATTTATCTTGCATATTTTTTTTTGCGCCAAGATTGCCACATTTACACGAGTCGATTAGTTTCAATTTGAATGGAATGAAAAATTAATCTATATTGAATAGATTGTTGAAAAAAGTTACTCAAAAATAGTAAATATCATTACAAACTCAAAACATAACAAAATCATATTTAAATCGAAAAGCAGGTATTCAAGCTACGATTCGAAAAAAGGCAATAATGTTGATATAAAATATAGTCGAAAAAATTGCTTATATGATAATAAAAATTGAGATTTGAGGTAGCCGTCACCGTATGTAATTGTATATCGTGTCGTAGCATCCATTTCCATTCACCCAAAGCGGATATGAAAGAACTCCAAGACTTGTGAGTTCAATAGTATTCAATGCACTATCATTTGACGGTAATGGGTAGCCCATTTTCGCCGTGCGAAGAAAGAATAGTTTATTTGCCAGTTGTATTTTGTGGATTTATCATTGAATTATTTCTCTCGAGACATTTTTTATTACTTGTATGTAGATTGATATACAAGATATGCATAAACATCATTGTGAGTGTAAATACATGGATCTTTTAAGCAACTTTGCATACTTGAAATATTCAAAAAAGAATTGGACTACTTTTTGAAAAGGATCAAAAAATTATGACTCAAAAATGATAATATCTACAAAATGTTTTTTTTATCCCATTTATTTATTTAAGGCATTTTAGCTGTAACAGAGCCGAATTTTAATCGTGTACATGTCACATGGTTATCATATCTATAATTAGCACATTACACTGTTGCCATTCACCAGTATTCCTTCTATACCATTACATATGGTACATTCACACAGTAGCCATTTAGGCGTAAGGGTATTCTTTCTGTTCTTCCATTATCCAGTTGGACCACCGGACAGCGGAGACAGTTGATTGATCATTGTTGAGTTATTTATAGAACAGTAGCCCGATGTGTCTGGCAGAGCAGAGCAGTTGTATGGATGAATCGATCTTATTTCGACCGTGGATCGATCTCCATCGCTGATGATTGTTGCGTGGACGTAGCTATTCTGTAACAACACAAAGATGGTCAATGAGGGCCCTGAGTATTGAACTCACGATCGATCGTACAAAATGTTGATGAAAGTTTTTCATAAACAAATATCTTTTATTTTAATTTCGCCAAAAGAAACCAATATTTTGAAAATTAAAATCCGTTTTTCTAAAAAACGTATTTTTTTAAATTCTCAAAAAAATACATATGAATAGCCCTTACAATTTCCAACAAGTTGTCCATACATCGGAAGAAAGGCACTTTAACAGAGAAAAAGTCTTTCTAACAACAACTTTTCCATGTTTTTTTTTGAAAAAAATACAACTAATCCTAATTTTGATAAATTCGATAGCGATATAATGTATTCGACAAAGTTTTAGATACAAGGCGGACTCGATTATATACAGTTTGAAATTTTTTTTTTACATTTCAAAAATGACTTGTTTCAAGGAAAAATTTAAACTTTGAACGTTAAGGTGGAGTTTAAGTGGCTATTATATGTACAGAAGGGTAAAAATCGTGATTTTTGAAGATTTCGCTTGAATTTTCACCATGAATTGTTCATATCGATATTGCAGCGAAATTAAGAAATATGGAAGTTGGGTGTCAAGAAACAAATTGTAGAGTAGTTTGAGAACTTCAATTTGATTGATAAAATTAACCAAGTTTATTATGAATTTTTAGGATGAAATTAGATATTACACAATAAAAATTACTAACTTTGAAATTTTTACTTAGAAACAGTTATTTAAATCCATTAATTTAGATGTTCCATATCCTGTACTTAATTTTCTCATCTTTCAAATGAAAGCAACAGAATTGGCTTACGCAGCGTACTTTTTAGTGCAGTTTGAGACAACAGATTCCGAAACAAAGCAAAAGTTCTATAACTCTTTAATTGTTGAAGTTCGAACATATGCGCAGAAGGATTTTTTTCATCAAATATGATCATATATCACCTCTTGAGAGATTCTGGAAAAAATATGTTTTTCATGTGAGAAAGGTATTTTCTGACTTTTAGGGGATGAATCAAAAATTAAATTCTTCTTTTATTTTGAATAAACGAAAAATATATGCATTAAAAACGAAGAAAAAAGAAATCGGAGACTGTATATAATCAAGTCCGCGCTGTACTATCAAAATATGAACTTTTGTCGAAGAAGCCAACTTTCTATCTTGACATGTTTATAAATAGAAAAAAAAAATTAAAAAAAACCTTTTTAGATTAAGCAGTTCAATGTACTAAAAACTAGAAAATAATTAGGCAAGTAACAGTTGATAGTTGTCATAGTTGTCACATCCCTTCCTTCATTAATCTAAAATAACCCCACTTTGATGGGGTTTGTTTTGAGAAAATATGTAATCCATCATTTTGTGGTGGCATCTTGGATTTGCTTTTTTTTTATAAATAACTGTGTTCGACTAGCCCTTTCATTTGATACCAACATTGATGGGGTTTTGAGAAAATATGTAACTGCCATTTCGTGGTGTCGGCCATTTTGGATTTGCATTCCTCATGTATAACTGTGTTCTACTAGTCAAGTCCTTTTATTTGATACCCATATTGATGTTGTTTTGAGAAAATATGTAATCCGCGATTTTGTAGCGGCCGCCATCTTGGATTTTAAAAATCATAAAATACGCAATTTTATAATGAATGCAGAGATAAAGGTGTTTCAGAAATCTCAGAGCAATCGGTCAACAGGAAGGGGTTCAAATTTCTTTTAATGTGGTAAAGCGCTACAGACAAACATGTTACAAACATACAAACCTACAAACATACAAATTACAGGGCAAGCTAAATAAACCGTTTAAAAAAGTAGCAGAGCATTTGAATCGCGATAATGTATACATGAAATCGTTACGAATTAAACATTAATAGTAATTTTTCAAAGAAAAACAAACATGTTATTTTTCAATGAAAACATGAATAATTTCCTACATTTCATTATTTGATTAAAATTTTGTAGGCCTGATAGATTTTGCGTGAGAATATTTTTGAAATTTAGAGTTTTTTTTTTCGAAAAACCTTAATTTAAAAACTATTAGATCTACGAAATATTGGTTCAAGAATGAAATGTAGGACCTGAATTAGGGTTTCATTCAAAAATATCAAACAAATTTATTTTATTTTTTTAAAGAAAATTCATTTTTCTCGTAAACATGTGTTTTTGAAATTTTGGAAAAATGCATATAAATAGTCCTTACAATTTCCAACAAGTCACTCATACATCGAAAGTAGGCTTTGAAAAATTAATATTAATGTTTAACTCGTAACATTTTTATGTATAAAATAACCGCGATTTACATGTTGTGCAAACTTTTTTCTATTTATAAACATGTCAACCGTGAGAATTAACACACAAAAATGCTACGATTAAAACATTATTTAAACATAGTCTTCATACAAAAATGCCTTATATTCCAGAAACTATAAATGATAGAAAGTTGTCGTCTTGAACGAAAGTTCATATTTTGATAGGATACAAAACTTTGTCGAATACACCATAGTATAGTATTACTTTTAATTTTTTCAAAGAAAACATGAAAAAGTTGTTGTTGGAAACACAGTTTCCCTGTAAAAGTGCCCATCTTCCGATGTTTGGCGATTTGTTGGAAATTTTAAGGGCTCATTTTTTTGAGAATTAAAAAAAACTTTTTTGAGCAAAAATTAGTTTTAATTTTTAAAGTATTTTTTTAGCAAATTAAAACAAAATAGCTTTTTTTAATAAAAATTTAAGCAATTTTATACATTTAATCTTTTGACCAGAATTTTGTAGGTATCTTAGTTTTTGAGGCATATTTTTTTGTAAAAATTGAAGAAAAATTTGACCCTTTTCAATAAGTTGTCTAATTCTTATTTGAAGTTTCAAGTATGCAGAGTTGCTTAAATGACCCACGTCTTTACATCCACAAGGTTTCACTGCTAGCTGAAATGGTGCTGTCAACTCCTAAGACGAGTTGGCATAAAACTCTTCCATTATGACAAATATTCGCATTCCAATTTAAAAAGAAACACCAACATAATTTTGCCCAAAACGTGAGACTCATCGTTCTCTTCCTGTTTTGCCCCCGCTCGCTCTGTTTTAATGAGATGTTTTGTGCTGGAAAAATAAGATGACAAACAGATTTCCCTTCTAATTCGGCACTCGGTTTGTTTTGATATCACGCGTTAACATTGTTGCTCTTTTCCTTTCCGCTCTGTTGCTCTCTCAGACTTTTCCTAATCTAAATGCATACAAAACACTAATAGCCCGCCCACATCGAGATGGGTTACCACATTTGAGTTGTAATCGGTCTTCCTCTATATGGAGGATTGGTCTCTGATGAGTTTCCCGGCTTCCTCATCGCAAAGACGAACATTTACCCACGCGGAATTCGCAGGAAAACTTGAACGACAAATCCGGGTTGCCAGTTTAGACTAGAATCAAATCATTTGATTGTATGGATGAATTAGATTTGCCCAGACTAGCTCTGCGATTTCTGGAAGAGATGTACAGACGTTAATGACTCGCTCAGTTAAATTCTTTTCACGTAGTTCCCGTATATTTCCATACCTAAGATTGGTAAATAGTAGTAATATGGTTCGAAATGATTTGTTGAGCTAAAACAACTACGCACAAGTTTCCACAGAACCCCTTTCTGTAAAAATTAATAAGAAACAGACGAATGTTAATATGTTTATATCCAAATCCACTGGCCTACAACTTCAGCTTTTAGTTTTATATTGAATATTTTGTTAGCTACTTAACCTAAATGGAGTATATGTATTTTTGTTCACATGATACGTTTGACTCAAGTGTAGGAATTGATTTCATTCATAAAACAACACCAAGGATTTCATTAAATATCACATTCTTCTATCAATGAAAAGTAATATCGGGAACACTCATTCCACACAAGGTGATGAGCTTATGATGAAGATTCGTATATTTTCTGTGCAAATCAGATGTTTGTTGATTATTTCAACAAACAATGTTGCTGTTTGAAAAACCGATTCCCAGATTATGGGTGATTTTCTGTTCACAAGAATAATGATTATTGTTCGCTTTTGCGGAACGGCCAAACTGTATAACATATATCTCATTCTCTTACGATACATAACTTCCTATTTTCAACTCCCATGTAGCATGTTTTCTGAGGGATCCTGTATGCGGTGCTGGATAACTGATAAGATACTGAATGGGGCCCGATACTGCTGACTAATGACAACAACAAACAGTTCTATTGAAGTATAGTTACAGGATATATAATATCACGAAACGGAGAGGAGAGGTATTCTTTCATGGCTATTAATCTTAGCATAGAATATTACCCGCGGATTAAAAAAACGAGTTTGCTGAGGGCGTCTGTTAGTTTTTTAAAAAAGTCGATGATTCTCTGGCTCTGTTTGGTTTTATCTGGTCCAACCGATACGCATATCATCTTCTAGTTTCCATCAGATTCGACTCCAATGCCATTTTCAGAGCAAGTCGCATTCCCACCTGGAAAAGGTCGTGCATGGTGCCATTATTTCTCAGGATCTATCAAAGGCATTAGACCGTGTGTGACATTTTCCAATCCTCAAATCTCTCGAGGAATGGCTCATAATAGGCAACTATCAAACCCCAATAGTAGAAAGTATACCTCTAAAAATCCTTTGGATCTACCTTTACCGAAGGCTTAGCACCACATGGACCGTATGAGGAGAGCTTTGGACGAACACCTCCGAATAATGAGAACGACCGTATCTCGAGTTCTCTCTTTCCATGGAACATCCATCATTCAAATCGTCAACTATCGGCTACCATCCTAAATGTTTTATGGTAATGTCCTTTTCACCAGAAACAGAGATATTGAAAAATACTGTGTCAAAGTTTCCAAAACTGCGTCCGAGGTCTTTATATCAAGCTCTGCAGTAATGTGGCCAGTTTTTATTGAATCACTACTTGGTGATATATGGTCCATCTTCACAGGTCGTGAAAATGTCCCCCTGATACTGAGAGCACATCAATCAATACACTCTTCGACCAACTTCAACCTTCTTCCTATGCAGCCTAGCCAACAGAATCAAAATTAAACCATGGAATTTCCCCCGAGATAGCTGCTCTATTGAATAAAGTCAAAGTCGACACCTATGAAACGAGAGTTATAAAGGTGTTCAATTTCGCTGACGGTTCCGTTGTCAATAGCAAGATCAACTACGGAATTATCGGTGAACATACAAACATCTGTTCCTCCTTACCTGCATCCCAGTTCATATTCAATGATAAAACCAATGCCTTTTTTAATGTCTTCATTCTTAACAATTCCCGGCTCCGTTTTTTCTGGACATGATTCTATTGACGCTGTTGGACCTCTGATCTTCAGCATCACGAAATTGTATGCGTTCCCCAGGGATTTACGTTCGTGTTGCAGCATAGCTCTTCGTAGTAGTATAGTAGTTGACTTGATCATTTTATTGATTTTTATCTTGTCTGTACGCGTCAACTGTGACACGAAGCACGAAAACTGCTCAATGTTTCGTTCCACCAGACAGCCAGAGTAAGTCGCCGTTTGTTATTCGATTATAACATTCATGGCATTTGAACGTCCAAAGCCATAATCATAGATTCAATGAACTAATCTGCATTCATGTCCAAGATACTGCAGTGTACGCGAAGTGCCTCGACGAAAAGTTCCCTGTCGAAATTCTTCGTTTCCCACATACGCTCGTATCCTCATGTCGGTCTTGAGGCCACATAGGCCACAACTTCATTGATGTAGTCTTTTTTATGAGGTACTACCCCTAGGACTCGGTATGAACATCTGCCTCTGCATCTGCGGTTGATATTCGTTGCGCTCATCTGGTTTAACACAGGTGATCTTCGCAACTTTGTTTCCTTGTGTTTGAGTCGTTGTACATTTTCGCCTATCGTAATTCCAAGGTTAGCTGTTCAGAGCCACATCAGTGTAAATCAGGAGTCTGTCGTCTGAGCCTAGTACCGCTACTTGGTTCGAACGTGCCTGAAGGCCTGCCATGATTTTACCGGATAGTTTGATTGTTTGTCTTCAGCGTCGAATCTCATTCCTTTCGGTATCACGTCCGTTGTCCATGTGGTAACCAGTAGGTGAAATGGGGGTTAGACGGACATGTTAAGAAGAACTTCAATTATATCTTTGGAAACTCATGTTTCCCAAAACTTAAAAGCAGTTTCTTACAGCTCAATATACTGGTTTTCGAAATAATTGGCCAAAAATTTCTATAAACATTTGTTTTTCCATGTTTTTCACTGAAATTAAGACAATCCAACATTTCTATCGATGCGGGTATATTGGACATGTAGTGGGGGGGTGGAAATATGGACAGGTTGATAATATATGAAGCGTAGAAGTTTATCGCTCGCGAGAGGAATAATTTCGCTCTCTCTCAGTGTTTGTGTGTCCAGTAACTGAAATAGAACCAAAAGGGAAAGCGATATAAAAAGAGATGTATATTCTTCCCTTCATTTAGAGGCGAATGAACTGAAAAGTTTAAAGCCTCTTTAATCCAACATCATCATCATCCCTTCACTCTCTATCATGCATTGGATGTGATTATGGATATGGCTGTCCATTTCAACCCCACCAGTGCAATTATTTTAATTTATCACTTACGAATAAATTTACTTTTCCGTACATACCTCATATCGCTTCTCTGTCAACTTACAAACCAAAATATAACCATCAGCGAATTAAATTTTCCAATGAAACCACTCAAATGCTTAATATCGAAGCCGGACAAATTACTTCCACACGCGGAATCATGTTTGATTTTCGGTTTTTGTTTCCCTATTCCACTTTTAATCAGTATTCATTGTCATAGGATGGTTTACATGTTATAGAATAGCATGTAGAAGGGGTTCCCATCAACAGAAGTTTGAAATTCATAATGCAACTATACAAATCAACCATCCGTCCATTATACCCCCACTGTCCGTCTTACCCGCAGTTCCCCTATATCGATGTCAGGATCATCCTGGCATCAGTACTATTGAACCAGTTACCATTCCATTCATTTCAACATGGACTACATGGACAACATGGACAAATTCTTTGTGTCCGGATTGTAAAGTGATCAATCTTTATTCTGTGTATTCCGTTGTTGGATGAATACAGAGCTACAGTGTCGGACAAAATATTAGGACCACTGCTCAAGAAAAAAAGTGACGAAACTTTGAGACAAAATAATCCAATCCAGTGTTTCAATTCATTTATAATAATTTACTTGCATTGTTCGAAGAAATTTATAACATATGTATTTAAGACAATAGTCATTCTTTAAAAAATGCGTTTTAAGCATACTTAACAACTAGAATGACGCGACAAAAATTAAGACAACTGAGCATGGAGAGACATGGATTGATAAATTTTCAATCTTTCATCAGACCAAAAAATGTATGATCAAACATAGTGCTATGAGCATGTTGTTAACTGGAAATTCATTTTGAAACCAGAAAGAACGTTGAGAATTGCATAATTGTTGTGTAGTTTTCTAACAATTTCTCACTGTAAACGGTCCACGTTTTTTGCAGATTACACGAGGTACATGAAAACTATTAAGTATTTATCGAATGTAAGGGATTATGTATCGTTAGAGAATGAGCTAAAGTATCACGCTTTTACCCTAAACCCATCGCAAAGATACCCTTTCCAATCCAAAAGCCTGTCTGTAAGGTTGGTATTGTAATCGGGTAATGGAGATATAAGTACAGAAATGCTTAGGCTGATAAAAAGCATATGCGAAAATGAACGATAATCTATCTGATATTGCTCTATTACTTAATTTATCGAACCTACTGTCTTATCTTTCTGTAGCGCTAGTTGATGATTTTGTTTTTGTATTATAATTTGATACTATATTTCATCTTCCTTTCTGTCTCTTCTACGCTCTATTTCCGTTCCCCGACTTCATCTTTCCTCGTGACAAAACCCGGATGCAGCTAATTGTGCGCAAAAAGGAAAAGGAGAAGGAAAACGAAAAGGTGTGTGGTCCGATGTTCCGAGTGTTGCACAGGCTAACAACATTGCCAACAACAACAAGTTGATGCAAAATTTGAATTTCATGTGCACTAGCTGTTTAGCGGGAGCATATCCGATAGTGTTTTACCCCAGGACAAATGTGTATAATATAGTTGTTAGGGGTGTGAAATAATGTCTGACGAGACATTACAAACACCTATCATCGACGGCCATAGGCCCGATTAGCAGATTGATGTTTCACTTTGTATATATGGCAAAATCTCAGTTAACATTCATTATTTATGATATTTTCATTTGCATTTTTTACCACCAACTTTGAGGGATTAGTAGGTATACTAAAATACCTTTCACAGCATTCATTATTTCATCAATCCGTATGTTATTTATTCTTATAGCATCGAATGTTATCACGTTGGAAATAATTGCGCAGAGCAAGAAAACACCATTACTAGTAATCGAAGGGTGTGTACATTCTAAAATATCCAATATTCGTAGTGAAATCCAAAATCTGCTGCTTATCAAACAAAAAAAAAACAAACAAGCGAAAAAATAACTATAAATAACATTAGTTTTTAAGTGGAAGTTTTCCTACTCCGCTTCCCATCTCTCAACATTATTGCCCACATTCATCGATACATCTCGTTACAACTTGCTTCAGCTTACCCCTGTAATCTGAAGCGATAGTCAGGGCGACTTTTTGTATGCAAATCAACAGTTTTCTCGAATAAGGGTTTTATGTAAATGATGCCGTATTTTGCTCGATTTTTGTCGTTCATTTTCCGCTCTCATCCTGTGCTATGAAACCTGTAAGCTTTTTTTCTTTCTGCCGAACAAATCTCGTCACGAATCATGGGGACGCTGACGCTTGTGCTCTAGCATTAGTTTTTATTCAATTTGCTTATCTTTGAGTTTGGGCGCTGTGAACACAAAAGGGTATCATAACTTTGAGAAGATTTATTTTGAGTACATGTATGTCGATATTTGTAGCAAAAAGTTTGTGAACTGTTTTGTGAGATAAATTCAATCAATGTTTCCTCTTTCTTTTTTCTCTCTTTTCTCTTTCACATCTCTTATCTACGACCTTACCAACTTTCCGTGGTAAATGCGTACCCTCAACCATCCAACAAAACAAACTAACCAAATCGCCTATACTCAAAACACAAAAAAAAACAACAAAACTTGTTCGTTTTCTTGCCTGAAAACATAAATATCAAACCAATCCTGAAATCCGATCCGACTGACTGCCGAATGTAATATCCCCACGCTCACAAGGGTGTGCTACTCTGCCCACAGACTCTGTCACAAAATAGGAGAACCCGTCTAAGGAGAGCCTTCACCGAGGCTACGAATGAGACTGTCAATTACGCTAGAACGGTATTTGAATCTCGTACTTCTTCTTAGCAATCAAACCTCGCTATACTATCTTTAGTTGACTTCTCTCGTTTGATTTCCTCTGAGCCTGTATCAAACATTGTTACTCTTGGAAATAGCGTAGTCGCAAAACTTCAACAAAGCCTATCGTTGACTAAACCACTATCTTTCTACATACTGTTAGCAAGTTGATGATCGATCGTAGCTCGGTAGTAGTGCTGTAGTGAAACCGAACCCAATCAGTAGTAGTTATTGTCCTTCCTAAAGTCTGACTAGAGACAACACCCAGCGCTTCATTGATACTCACCTATATTAGTGTGTTCCCTAGCAATCGTGGTCTCTCTGTTTTCAATGGTTGGCCCATAGGCACTTGTAGGTATTTTCCGCTTAACCGATCATTGTAGCAATTGATAAATCTGAACACTCGCTCAAAAGTATTGAGGCACTTTGTAGATTACACCATATGTAGGAACCTGATATCACAACGAACTGTCAGTAAAGAATGGTTCTTGTAAATAATGTAAATAATGAAATGAGAATATCCACATCAAAAAACGACGAAAGCAATCCGAAATCAGCGTTGGAAAATGCCATCTTGATGGCGTTCCATCAATGAATATCACATAAATAGACACTTTAAGGTAAGTAGAAGATCATAGAATTTCATAAAACTTGAATAAGCAGTGTTTACTGCATGATGACAACTCGAACATGTAAACCGATCACATATTATAATCCTGCCGATAATCATTACATTAATAATAGTATCAATAAAAGTGTTAAATATACCAAGCCCACTTAATGGGTTGTTCAAGCTGTCTCAATTCACAGGGGAAGGCTTTCAGTTACGGGCGACATCTTGATTGATTTACAACTATCAGTTAATTTTAAAAACAGAAACTTTTCAAGCTGATTGAGCTCCACTGGCAATAATGAACTTAAAGTCTTACAGTAAATCAAATCAGTATTCGTATTCCTCCGCATTGAGTCTTTTTCACACATATGATATGTTCTCATACACAAGATGTCGGGGAAGAATTTTATCGGGACAAAATGTTTTATAACTAAATTTGTTATATTTTTTGTCAAAAAAAAGGTCTTTACTCATTATACACTCTACAAATCACTACACAAAATACAAAAACCTCATATCCATATAAAGGAGTGCGAGATATATTTCCACAGGTTCCACGGTCCTCAATATTGTATCTTGCAATGCAGATTCAACGGATAAAATAGTTTCGAATGGCATTGTACAATCGTCAGTACACACATTTTTACTATGTAACTTTTAAATCAAACGTTATTAAACGTAATGACTTCAGTCCAGATCTTGGACAAAATTTTTGTTTCCTCGAGACGAAATTCTGTTGAGATCTTTTGTGAATTAGAATTTTTATGTTAAATTTTTCATGCAGATTGTTTCTGCAGTTTAAGCAATCGCATAAATCCTCCACCGACAGGACAGGACCGACAGAAATCGATAATGTCATCCACTCTTGACGTGCCAACAGAACACAACATTTATAAAATGAAAAAATATAATTCTCTACAATTTTGTCAAATAATTATCGATAATTATTAAACCTATATTTATCGGAGTTCAAGAGATACTAATAATAATACTAGAATTTTTAGCATTTATTTTTTATCAACATTTATTTTTATCAACTAACAATTTTGTTGTATATAATTTAATTTTTTTCATTATTTTCTTATATTTCTATACACATTATGATAACTTGCTGCATTGTCGTTAGAGTACAACTTTGCTGCTACTTCATTCTCGGATACAGGTACAAAAGAATGATACTTTTGGGTACCTGGAATTTGTTTGGTGTTATCATACATGCTACTCAACTCTTCCACACCCTGATCATATTCTTCATATATGAAAATGACAATTCTGTAAGATAGTCTTCTTTTCGCTTGCTAGCCCAGTCAAATAACGTTTTTGCACTCGTAATCGGATGTTCATGCTGCCTAGCCAAACTAGCTCTTGTTGCCATCCGTTTTAATGTACCACCAATTGCATCACAAGGTCCTTTGCCGTGTGATGTTGCAAAAAATGCCATTCAGCGTCAATGTCGTATTTCGATTTAAACTGACATAATATAAATTTACTCGCAAAATTTTTCCTATTTTTATTGTTGGGTTATGTTATAGAAATTGCACCGATTTCTTTTAGCCAGTCACGTGTACGGTCGTTTTATTTTGACGTTGCTTTAGCTGTAGTTTATTTTAATTTAATTTTCACATAGTTCATAAGTTGTACATATTTTTACTTACAAAATTCGGTATGCGATAAGTTTTAAATAACTCACAATTTCAATTTTAGTTTTCGTGCACTTTAAGAGCTACATAGAATTAAGGAAAGCTAGGTTAAGTTCTCAATAGGTTAAGTTATTCTAGTCTACTCACTATTTAGCATTGATTTTAATATTTTAATTTTCACTCCACAACTAGTTTTAAGTATAAAGTGTATGATTTGCAAGTATATTTTAGTATTTAAGTATACTTTTAAGCAATCGACAATTCTAGATTTTAAGTTGAATTCACCTCTAAAAAAGCACTTCACTCTGATCAGATTTTATCGAGAATAATTGTGACATGACGGAAAAACGAACGATCAATCTTCCATCTCTTTGCGATTTTTCTTCTCCCTCTCCACTTTGTAACTCTGACGTCTTATAACGAATCGATGTGCCCCGACTGTAGCGTCTGAAGCCGTGTTGCCAGTACCAACATTTATACTGGGATGCAGTACCATCCGACATGAATTTTATTCTTTTTACCTGCATTTGTTGTTTCAAAAATGTTACCAATTGCAAATAAATACTTGCACAGCTATGGTGCCATGAGTTAAAACTTCAGATATAACTACAAAGCTTAAATTTGCCAGAGAACCTTTTTCATCTCTATAATAAACAACGAATGGATGGATTGTTGTTTGATAATTGTTCCAGTGATGACTTTGAACTTCATCTTGAAGCACAAATGAATAATTTTCGGAAAAATCGCAAATCACATCAACCTCATTTTCTTGCAAATTAGCTTTTATATTGTTAAGAGATGTGGACTGTTATGTTTTAATGTAATCATGAGTAAGTATTTTTTCTATTTTTTCGCAAAAATACGATACAAATTCTTTCACCGGTTTTACAAGAGTTTCTATGTCGCATCGATCAATAGAAATCCATTGTGCATAAGTGAGTGAAACCAGTTTCCAAACTCGTCCATTGTTGGGCATTTTTTACATTCACGAATGTAACAGTATTTTGATCTATTTGATATGTTACATAGTATTTTTTCCATATATTCTTTGCATTCAATGTTAAAGGAATATTTTCTGAGACAAGAAGCATAAGATTTAATTTTTCATGGAATGTACAAACACAAACGTTATGATTTCCTGAACTACTCAGCAATTTGCAATGCTTCGGACGCATTGATGCAAAAGAGCTAAATCCAATTTTGCAATTTGGATTAAGTTCCTTAAATCTGTTGAAAGTTTCTCGTAATGATGTTATTAATAACCTTTTTTGGATGTGTTGACGCTTCCCATCTTTGGCTACAGAAACATAGTCTCTTTCTCCAGGTAATGATCGACTGATATCGTCGTCATTATAAAATTCCGAAACATGATTTTCAACATCTTCACTTAAACTTGGTCCATGTTTGCTATGTGGTGTCGACAATACACCTTTTTCATTTGCCAGTTGTTTTGGCTTGAATTGCCATATATTTATTAACGCCAAATTCTTCTTCCAATTTTTGCACGGACCAAGACTTAGGGAAAACTGTTAAAATTCTAACTTCTTCTGATCTTGTTGTCTCTGTGTGGTCAAATTTCTCTTTGAGCTGATTGATAATCTCATCAAACTCTTTTGCCTTTTGTTTAAAGTTCGATTCTTCGTCTTCTTCATGTGAAAAGGAAAATAGATTTCTTTTAATACCTTTAGAAATTTCTTTGAATTTTTGTTCGGGGTAACTAGCCTGTCAAAGTCTTTTCGTCATTATTGGTGAAACGTTAATACCGGCGATTCCCTTGTTGAATAGCTCAATGTTGTACGCTCGGGAATACTCTGGTAAATTGCTGTTTTGGGAATCTTGCGAAGATGCTGAAACGGCTGAAACTATTGATGGTACTTCTTCTTAAGTATTTCCTACTGCTGTACTGATCTGCTCCTCAGTATTACACTGCTTTGGTTTGGAAGAGTATACAGATAAACGGCATGATCCGCAAAGTTTTCAAGATGTATCAAAAAGGATATTGCATCCCATTGACTTAAGTTTCTCAATCATTGACACGGTTACGAAAAAACGTGTTTCAGATGAACATTTCTTACCGTTTTTCGGAAAGGGTCTACAACATTTTGTAGTCCATTGTGGTATACTGTTATTCACTCTATAATGAAGATTGTTCGACTGATGAACGATGTTTGAATATGAGTAACTTTATATACATTATAGAGGTACCTTAAGTTGGAGTTGGAGGGCGCTTCCTAATCGGTGCACGTCTCGACAGGTGAGAAATCCCGCGAGGGTGACTGTGACGGGTTGCGCGTCAAGTTGGAGGGCAATTCCTAATCGGTACACGTCTCGACGGGTAAATGGATGCCTGCGAAGAGGACATAAGCGCAGTGGAATGAAAAGCGAATAGAGAGAAAAAATGTTGAGAAAAAGGGAAGGACAACGCTAGTCAGCGTTGAAAACTCGAAGAGTGCATGAGCACAGCCGCCCCCTGAAGTAGTCGCCTAGATGTGGTCCCAGGGGGAATAAGGCAACGAGTAGAGGGCTTGGTTTTTGTGGGTGCGATCCCCACTCGACGTCTGGGTTAACCCTTCCCAGATAAGGCTGGTAGAGCGTTCCTCACCTCTATAAAAAAAAAAAAAAAAAAAAAAAAGAGGTACCTTAAAGGTACCTGACTTTATATACCTGTACAGAGGTAGCTTAAAGATACCTGACTTTATATACCTATACAGAGGTAGCTTAGATATATCTGACTTCAGGTATAATCTAGGCATAACGTAAACAAGTTAATTATATTTGTACCCATAACGTCCGGTTGAATCAACAAGGTGTATTTGTTGTTGGGATTTCAATTCTACTGTTCCTGTTTTGATTGTGCAACACGAATAATATGTTAAAAGTTTGTATTAAGAGAAAAAAAGATTGTTTAATATCGCTACGTTTTGTGTTAACCCATATGTCTTCAAATGTTTTTCAACTGTTTTTCAACGTAACTCCTAAACATATATTTTTACCATAATAATGTATTTGGAAAAGTTGTTGGAAATTACAAGCAAATTCATAAAATTTCATAAACATGACGGAAACATATTCAAAGGGAATATTTACTATAAAAAAGACAATAAATTAAAAATATTTTGTTAAATATCTCGAGAATGGCCACATTTAGAAGATTTATAATGAGCTTTTTTGTTTTAAATCACATCAGAAATCATAATTTGTGGCTAAAAATGATTGTTAACATACAAAAATTCGAAGTTTCAGAAATTCATAAAAATTCGATGTTCCACAAAGTTTGTCAAAAATAGTTTTACCATCTTGGACCCACTTTTTGAAATTTTCTACATGACTTCTATTTTATATGAAAAAATAAAAAAAAAATTAAAAAATATGTATTTTGGATATTGCAAATTAAAGTTTTTTTTTTTGTAAATTAAAAAAGAGTACTAATTTTTTTTCTCAGGGTATATTTTTTTCATCACAATACGTATCATCATCAATACGCTATAACTCTTTCTAAGACACTATTTCGGTACGACTCATAGTTTTTTAGATATAAATTATCAAAGATTTCTCCTACTAAAATCGATACGCCCTTTTCAAAAGTTACGCTTGAGTCAAAAAATTCCCAATTGCTGTGGAAAACTCATATTTCCTCCAACCCAAACGGAATAAAAACTTTCATTTGAATCAAATATACATGTTTTTAAAATCTGCATTTCGGTTGGAATGGCACAATTGTTAAATTCCGGTTCATTTAAAACAGTATGTCGCATTCCTCTCTTACAACTTAAATTACTATACCTAACCTAAATTGAATCGCATCACATGATAAGCATACCATTGCTCCATTGGCGGTTCTTCAACGAAAGGTTGCTCTTCCATCATGGTTCCATTAGTTCCGATGAAGAAGACGAATTTCCGCCGCAGTTTTCTGCTGAAACGTTTATGTCCACCTTCCTTTCATGGTATGATCCTGAACCTCAAATCCAACCTCCAGCCTAGGAAAACGCCGTTTGATAATTTGAAATTTTGTTGCCTAGTTTTACGAAAAGACGATAGCGTATCGCCGACCCGGACGAAAATTGTTTGTAATTCATCAACGCACAGATACTTGCCACTCCGAACATCGATCGAAAATAAATAGAAACTCATGGGTATAAGCAGGGTTGCCAACTATAATTTTCAAAACTCAGGAAGAATGAAAATGTTGTCCGGAGAGTTCGTGACGATTTATGAGAAAACGAAAACATCGTTTTTATAGACAGATAAATGCACAATCCTTTGCCATCTTTCATAAAACTTAAAAATTGAATCCTCCCAGAATGTGTTTGTTTTTACATCGAAAACTGTTCACAGTAATTTTGTGCTGTCCATAGAGTCGAAGAGTTTGCCCTAGAGAGAATTTTGCAAGGACCTGAACCTGATCCAACAATAATTTGAAGGTGCAATAGCCGGTTATTTAGTTCAGCTGGAGGAATAGCAGTTCCTAGCAAGACTCCAAAATAATCTGTAGTGTGGTCAAGAAGACAAAAAGATACATTGACTAATTATGGACTTTGGTTCTGGATTGGTTTAAGTTGTCCACTAGGCGAGCAGTACTTATGCTTCTACTTCTACACTCCTGATCATCGAACAGATTAGGGAATGCTTTTCCCGCTGAGTTATTGGCGATAGAGAATGTCGATGAAGAGAATCGATCAAAACAGATAGGGCCTATTGAAAAGTTAAGCGTGATTTCATTTCTTCGTGTAAAGATCGGCTTTGGGGTAAGCTAATTATTCCGCTTACAATTATTCCGTTTTCAGCCGCTCAATACTGTTGTAAATGATTCATTTTCATCATCCGTTACGATTTGATTCAAAACGGTATCTTCATTACGTTTTTGAAGCGTGTCGCAGACAGAGATGCAGTCTGTTAACCCCTTCCCGTACGATTTAATTTTCAAAAGAGCGGACCAAATACAAACGCTTCGATGGGTCTCGCATCGATGAATACTGCTACTCTGCTGAGCGTCTTAGCGCTTTGTGATCTGCAAGCGCGCCACGAGAGAGACTCGATATTGTACATTTTGGCACAATTATTTCATATCGAGTGAGGCTCGATGTTGTACGTGAAAGGGTTAAAAGTTTTTTTGGTCAAATTCTGTGGAACCCACACATCGTAACGATTTACGTAACCGAGTTTCACCAGATCCACATGAACGGTTGTTTAGCAATTTGCTTATTTATTTGTCGACATAATGTTTAGTTGCTAACATTACTATCGTTGTTTTCGTTGCTAGTCTATTCCTTTAATTTTCGTTTCATTAAGATTGAATTGAGAGAAAAGTCGTTCAGCCGATGTTAAGTAATGTGGAAGAATCGAAAAGCATGGTATAAATTCTCCCAGAGATGGAAAAGCCAGTGAGTTCTGGATCTTTTGATCGCCTGTATTTTTTCCAATAACCTGCATCACAATAGTCAATTACTGAAAAATCTATATTCATAATTTATTTGTATTTATAGCCCATATTTTGGACTGAGTATTTACTCACCAAAAAAGAAGAGCATATCAGCAGAGGAACATTTGTAAATTGTTTTCAATTTTTTATGTTATTTGGTTCGTTACTATATTGAAACAGAATATTTCTCTTTGATAATTTTACACTCTGAAGCGTATTCCTTTATCAATAATAACATTGCGGCTACTCCTACATACACATCATCCTTACTAATCAATCCTAATCTATCGTCAATCTTAATCTCGTTATAATTCCTTGAATGTGTGAAATATTCTGATATCATGAAATTATCCAGCACTGTTTTGAGAATCTCAGGACAATTTGAATGTTGTGAATATAATTCGGGGTTTTCATTCTGGAAAAAAAAACTTCATTCAGACGATTTACAACTGGCCACTGGTAACAATGTATGATAAAAAAAAGTTAGGCACATATTTCTACCAGAAGAATTTCGGTTAGGATACTAGTGAGTTTATTATGGATTTCTGATGCAATGAGAAGTACAAAAATCAGGAAAAATCAGGATAATTTTATAAAAATAAGGAGAAATTAAGTGTTTGTCAGAATATCAGGAAACGTGACAAAAAGTGCGGGAAATCCTGAAAAACAGGAAGGTTGGCATCTCTGGGTGTGAGGGTACGGGCTAATACAAATTATTTCCTTATTATCAATGTACGCACTGCACTAGGTCTACCGTTTTGTATGAATATTTCGAACACTTCATTTTTAAATATAAATTTACTAAACTTTTATGTTATAAATTATTTATTAACGAAAACACAGACATTTCTTTATAGGCTTATTTTGACATCATTTACAGGTATCGATACAGTCTATAATTTATAATATTAGACATTTGCAAAAAAGGGACAGTCAAAACCAATGATAAAATGTTTGCGTTAGCAAATTCCGTAAGAAACAAGCATCGTTCATT
Organism: Toxorhynchites rutilus septentrionalis; assembly: GCF_029784135.1. Taxonomy (NCBI): domain Eukaryota; kingdom Metazoa; phylum Arthropoda; class Insecta; order Diptera; family Culicidae; genus Toxorhynchites; species Toxorhynchites rutilus. The sequence continues at coordinate 155,748,926 of NC_073745.1, forward strand.
TTTGAGTTTTTGTTGTTATGTAAGAAAATGTAAGAACTTGAATAACTGGGTGGAAGAAATGATATTTTATGCAGAAATCTTCATTAAAATTAATATTGAAGTAGTGTTCGGAAAATGAATCAAATTTCTACGCATGATTCAAATTCCGAACACTTATTTTTCAAATGTATTTGTTTTTTTGCTGCCCCTGCTTCAAAGAAGCTAATAAATTTTAATTATTTAAGCGATACCTAAATGATAGTTACAAGGCTCACAGTATCGGTGATCTGTGATGATATCAAAAAATCGATTTTTTGACTTATTGTGAAGCCTATGCCCTTAGAAATGTTATTCTAGGAGGATTTTTAGATATTTCATTTCGTTGAAAAGTTACAGCCAAAAGTGTTAGGTCACCTCAAGGGTCGTACGAGTTTTTAAACGCATTTTTTCTCGAAACCATGTTTTTTCAGCTGGCGGTATCGATATCTCAGGTTCTACTCTATCGATTTGGCTGAATTTTTATTAGCATGTAAAAATGAATTATCTAAAGCGTCACATGGCCGTTTATTGATATCTCCATTTTTCGATTTTTCATGAGCTTCTAAACAGCCAATTTTCATGAAAAATAACTAATTTTTAACAAAATTGCCGCCATTTTGGCAATTTTTCGAATTTTCAAAATCCCACATGTAACACTTTAGATGTTGTCCTAATGTTTCAAAATATTCATTTGAATTCGTTTTGCGACACTCCGTTGCTTCAGAACCGATACCGCCAATAAGGTAACGATTTTTAGACCGAATCTACGCATCCAACTGTCAACAGCGTAATAATCATTATTCGTGTACTCAAAAAATTTAAAATACATCTTCAAATATACTTTAAATCCGTTTGTCATTTGTATAATTTAAAACCGTTTGTCGTCCAGCGAAATTCAGTCAAGATTCTTGCGGTATCCAAATCGACTGTCGGTACGCTAGAAAGTAGTTTTTTCTTCAGGTGACCATAGGTTTCTAATAGTTAAATGTTAGGAGTCATTTTGTTCCAAAAAAAAAACTCAAGCGTCTCCATTGTGACAGATCCGATATATTGAATCAATGGAGACGCATGAGTTTTTTTGGAACAAAATGACTCCTAACATTTAACTATCGAAAAATGGAGATATCAATAAACATAACATTTAACCTGTGGTCACCTAAAAAAACACGAAAAACGTACATATTAAAAGCTTTCATCTGAAAGTGCACTTTGGGTTTGCACTATGTTTTTTCCTGAACAGTCTAACAAATATTTTAGTTTCCACTGAAAAAAAAAACGTAAAACGGTAAAGCGGTTCAAAAGTGAAAAAAAATCAAAAATAGACTTATTGGTAATGTTCAGACCTCCCTTGTTCTAAACGATGGACCATAAGGGAGAAAAAGGGGGGCCAAAATTTATCCGGAAAGTACAATCGAAATTCCCGTTGACGGCATTAAACATCGTGTTCCGAGGATAGGAAGGTGAAAATTATAATTAAGGTGGAATAACGCACTTTGAAAATATAAGTATGAATCAAAATTAAAATTCCCGAAATATTTATGTGTATTCCATGTAAATCAGTAACATGTTTTTTTTGCAAGTGATTGAACGAGTATTGTGTCTGATAATGATTTTATACTATATTGACTGTTCATGGTGGAGATGTTGTGAAATTCACAAAAAAAATATTTGTATTATAGTGACTTTAAACCATTTTGGATGGTTCGTCACTTTTTTTTCCATTTCGGAAGAATGTCGGGAGTGAGAATTGAATTTGTATTCTTCAACGTAAGAGATACAGATTTTACCATTTTACCGAAGGGCGCGTACACGTGAGAGATGCAATTAGGAGATGGGAAATATCAATATCATATCAATATCATTGGTTGTTTGACTATTCTTCCGGTCATATATGCCGGAGGTACCACGATATATAAATGAATATGTCGAAGTCGTCATGACATACGTGTGGAATTTCGAACGTCCAGACGTATTCATTACATTCAATTGAAACGAAGAGCGTAATTATTTTTAAATCATTGAATTGATCTAACATACGATTCGCTCAAACTGTTTCAATTCAATTGAAATCGGAAAGTGTTTGTTTGTTTGTTTGTTTATTGTCTAGTAGCGTAAGATATGAATCTTATGAATAATTTGCTACCTCCGGTTTTAAAATTGGCACAGACATAATTATAATCTATCCTATTCTTTACTATCGTTATAATAAAATTCAATTTACTCGATTCCAAAAATTTATGCAGCCACTCTTGAAGATTGCTTCCGAAGGGGAACGCTTCACAGCGGGGGGTAATGAGTTCCAGTTTACCACACCTCGAACGAACAATGAATTAGCATAGCATGCGGTGTTGTTGGCAGGTATTACCAGGTTCTGCAAGCGGCGTCCACGAGTTTGGATAAGTTTCCGATAAAGTATACCAGGAGACTTTGTCTTCAATAGATTCCATAAAAAACACAGGATCGGTGCGCGTAAAAGTTTTGTAAAGAGCACCCAATGAGGTGCTGTTGCAGGTGACTCACGTGATCAAGACGATTCAGCCCATATACATATCTCACACAGCAGTTTAATGCGACACGCAGCCGGTTGAAAGATGTTGCGCTGGGGCGGACGTGGAGGACGTCGCCAAACAAAAAATGCGGCAGGATCAGTGATTTAAACAGTTTCAGTCTGGTGGCGGTCGGGGCAGTGCGGGTACAGCAGTAAAGCATTCGAAGACTAGCATAGATCTTTCCACATTGTTGAATTATGAGTTCGTCCCATTGGAGATCATGTTGGAAGATAAATCCTAGGTTGTTGACACTTTCCGACAATTCTATACTCTGCCCGTCCAGTTTTAGTTCAGATTCTGGGGAAATAAAGCTTCCAGCTCTACGACGTCGGCTTGTTATGAAAAGTGCTTTGCTCTTAGCAGGATTCACTTAGAGTTCATTCCGTCGCGACCAATTCGAAACCCGTTCAAGATCAGCATTCATCATCCTGATTAAATCCCGAGTACATGGACCAAGCCTACCAACGTATAGTTGTACATCGTCGGCGTAAATCTGGATGGAACAGTATGTAAGCACCGTCGGTAGGTCGTTGATATGGCAGCAGAAAAGCAGAGGACCGAGAACTGAGCCCTGAGGTACTCCTGACGACACTTCGACACTGCTTGAACAGCGGTCACCACAGAAAACTGTCTGTCTTCTCCCACGCAGGTACGATTCCAACAGGTTTACGGCAGTAGAAGAGAAGTTAAACTGAGAAGCTAATTTGCCAAGCAATTTGCTATGTGGAATAGTATCGAAAGCCTTAGAAAAGTCGAGCAGTAATAGTATGCCAGCACCTTTTTTATCAACAATGGTTCCTAAATCGTCGTACACTCGAAGAACTGCGGTTTTGATGCTCTGTCCTTTACGAAAACCGGCCTGACAGTCAGTTAGTAAATCATTTTCCTCTATATAGCTGGTCATTTGGTGTTTGAGGAGCTTCTCGAAAGCCTTTGACAATGCACAAAGGATGCTAATAGGTCGTAGATTGAAGATATCGTTCAAATGCGCTTTTTTCTTCAGTGGCATAACCTTCGCATGTTTCCAGGGATAAGGGAAGGTGGAACTACTGATAAACATGTTAAATAAATGCGTAATTTGTTGCACAACTAATGGTAGTATGATCTTGAAGAAGTTAATCGGTAAACCGTCCATTCCCACGGCGTTCGATTTGATGTCCCATATGGCGTTCACGACTTCTCAGTAGCGCACAGGTCGAAATGAGAAACTGTACAACGATGGTGGTGCTAGTCTCAAAGGTATAGCTTCTCGATGAGTATTTCTCGTAAAATTTGCAGCGAATGTACGATTTACATCATCTGGATCAAACGCACAAGGTCGCGACTGTTTATCTTTGCCTACTCCAAGACTCTTTACCCGCTGCCATAAGGTTTTCGAAGGTATTCTGCTGTCTAAAAAACGATTTAGGTACTGTCGTTTAGCTTGAGTTATTTTCGCGTTGGCGCGATTCCTCAATATCCTGACGTCCTTCAAATGTGAAGGTGCTTGCAACCAATCTTTGTACGCCAAGTAACGCTCAAGCAGGAACTGATGAACACTATCAGTGAACCATGGATTGTACTGTCGACGACTGGCAGTGACACGTAGAGGAATACACACATCGTGTACTCTTTTGATGTGAGCGTTGAAGAATTCCATGGAATCGGCTGGACATTCCATCGCGTAGAATTGGTTCCAGGGGATGGACAGAATTTCGTGTTCCAAAACATGCGCATTAAAATTTGCGTAGTCTCGATAAGTACGTGGAGTGGAAGGCCGTAAGACATCGAAGTCAACTGACGCATAAATTAAATCGTGCTGAGAAAGCCCGGGAAAGCTGACCTGTCCAAATCGCAAAACCTTTTCGTTGTTGTTGGTTAGGAAGAGATCAAGCTGTGAGCACCCTCCACCATGAAAGAACGTTGGTTCGTCGCTCACGGATGACAGAGAAAAAGTACGGAGCGTTGATTCGAATAACGTACGTTTGTTACTAGATCGCATCAAGTCAGTATTAAAATCTCCCAGTAGAAAAATGTTTTCATAGCATGCGGCGTAATTGGCCAACTTCTCCGCCAAAAAAGACGAGCAGTCGTTTTCCGGAGGATTGTAGATGACCATAATCAAGATTCTGATACCTTCTACTCGAAATTCCAACGCCAGACATTCAGTCTTGTCCGTCGAATCTTCTGTGAGAGTCGTGCCGAAAACCCTAGAACAGTTTAAACGATCCCTATAGTAAACTGCGATGCCTCCGCCGCGCTTATATATTCTGTCATTCCTCACGACGGTGTAACCATAGACGCTGATAATACGATCGCTGATCTTATGACTTAGCCATGATTCCGTGAAACACGCAATTTCGACTTTTGAGTTCAGCAAAAAGTTTCGAATCTCATCAAGCTTACTGCAATTTCGCGCGCAAAGACTTTGGGAATTTCCATGGCAAATATTCAGCTTCCCAGAAAGTAAAGCAGCATTCAGCACCGCCCCCGGAATGTTCGTGTAGGTGTGGTTGTGTGACGATAGCATTATGTGTAGTAAGGGAAGCAATTTTTCGAGGGCTGCATAATTACGGAGGAGCGGAAAACAAATATTTTTAACATACAATATTTAAATCAAGTCACAGTAAAATAAACTACTACATATCAACATTACTTCAGAAGTGTACGAGAAAACACAGAATTACTAACAGATTTACAAACAATTATCCAGTTCATTCTCCGACCGTATAGCTATGGGTGGTCCGCCAACTGCAACCTTCACATAGACGATTCCTTCCTTGGTGAAAACCGATGCCAATTTGCCCGCCTTCTTCTTATGTAATGCAGCCGATTTAAGCGCTTCGATGGAGAGGTTCTCGTTAACATACACGCGCCGATCAGAATCCAGTCCAATATGCCGTAGTGTAAGATCTCGTTTCCGCAAATATGCACTGTAAAACGCATCTCGCGTAGCCTTCAATGCAAACTCCGCAACAATGAGGCCGTCACCGTCCAAATTTCCGCCAGATTTCATGCGCCTAGTTTGCGCCATCAAGGTGGTCGTGTCGTTCATCGCTAAGTGTTTTCCCATTTCCATGAAAATCGATTGTAAATTTTCGCCGTTCCTGAAAACGATGCCGCTTATGATGAGTTCGTTGCGGTTTTGCATAACTCCGACTGTCTGGAACATATCATCCACCCTCGAATTCAGCAAATCAAGAGCAGTGTCGTGGTGTTGGAATTTTGCAGCACATTCTTCTTTCACCGATTTAATTTCATTCTTTAGTTCTGTTTTAACGGAGTCAATTTTACAGTTTACGTTTAGTATTTCAGTTCGTACCGTGTCGATAAGCTGTTTCGTTTCAGAGAATTGCTGCATCATCGTCCGTAACATTTCTTCCATCGTGGTCGGATGGTCATTCTTATCATGTTCGGCCGAAAACATCTTAAAACAGTTATTGTCACCAGTTCGCAGTCGCTTGTTTGTTAATATTGTATTTTTGCTGGCTTCAGCTGCAGGCGGAGTACGTTGAGTGCTCATAGTGTGTCAAAAAGGAACGGAAAAAAAAAGAAACAACACTGGTTGGATGCGTGTGTGTTTGGTTCAATGGGAATCGAGTGTTGATGACTATCTAGCGACACAATAGCAGTATACAACACACAATCGGCAGATGCAAATTCTGGTTCGATAATAAATAGCCAACTAAATATCGTATGAACTGGATAACACGTACATATGTAATTCGGACACACAGGATCGCGATGTACTGGTCAACGATGATTTAAAACGGGTGAAACAACACTTTTGGAGTAATTTAATACGCGGCTGTTATCGACACATACCGGTCTTTTGTTTGTTTTGAAATTTCATGTTTAATCCAATCACTAATTGTTGTACGGTCAAAAACAATTTCGGCAATAAATGGAAATGTTCGTAATTATTCAAATAAAAAGATCAATTTTGGGAATACTATTCGTAGAAATATTTGATCCAAAAGCTGCCCAAAAACCGAAATGATACAACTGTGGCTATGTTACTATAGATTTATGATGGTTCATGAAACATGTTTATGCTTCTTGTGCTTTCTGATTTCCCTCTCTTCTGAGTGATTTCCAAGCCATTTTTGTAAGGGAAGCTTTCAGGAAAAATGTTGCAAAGATTCGAGTAATCTTGATCTGGTATATGATACATACAGCCTGAATGTTAACGTCTCTGTTTTAGATGGTTGAGGCGTCTCTAAACAACTTTAAAAAACCGCAAATGTAATTGCACATCGTTGACGAAGTTCCTTTGGAAAGGTGCAGACGTTTCTATCCACAGTGAATGTGTCACTTTTTTGTCTTGGCATTCGTATGTCGAAGATTTTCTCTATGGTTCAAGGAAATTGCAATTGTCGATTCAAAAAATTGCTTCTTGCATGTTTAATGGCGTTTTAGTTTTAGTTTTTGCGATTCCCAACGTTACCAGCTAAACTGAGTCGCGTGCTTCTCTGGAATAACACTTACAAATGCTGCCACTAGAAAGACTGAGCACCTTTTCGTGTTGCGATAGTTCACTGTTAACTCGCACAGGTGACATATGATGAATTGAAGAAGAAGAAAAAACGGCGATCCTGAATTCACAACTTATTTTTTGCTAATCTCATAATGAAGATTCCGTAGACCATACGTTTAATTGATGAATATTACAGAGGATGGTAGCTCGTATCTTTCGGAATAGCACATAATCAGTGGAAAGCTTATGTTGTTGATTGCTCGAAAGAGATTGTAAATATTTCATATTTTTTTTATTTGCACGGCACAAAGCGGAAATAAAACTCTGCTTAGCGCACGAGTGTGGTATAATTAATCATTTCGCTCACTGGAATGGGTATTTCTCACTTGAAATTGTAGATCAACACTCACAGTTCTATAGCGGGATTACTTAATTCTTGAACATCTCATAGAGTATTCATCAACAAATATCATAGTAAGGCTCTCAGAGTCATATTAATGGGAATTTGATAAATTGAAACAGGTTATAACTGAAATGATTCACCAAAGTTAAAGAATCCAAGTATAATAGCAATGTAACAATTAACAGTTCGGCTGAAAAGTTTATAAGGTAACACAGTAAAACAATTTTTTTGTAAAATTCAATTTTATTTTTCAACATAATTGCCTTCGAGGGCGATACAAGGATTATAGCGATCTTGCAACTTTTCGATACAATTTTTATAGTACAGTTTCGGTTTTTCCTGAAATAGGTCTCAGTTTCGGTAATCTCTTCAGGTCTGCGAACAGAAAAAAGTCGCTGGGGCCAGATCTTGTGCATACGGTGGATGCGGAAGCAATTGGAAGCCCAATTCATGCAATTTTACATTCAATACACGAAATTCGTTTTTTTTCCAACGAACCAATCGACCGATTGCTGTCAAATTTTGACACGTATCCATTGAAAGATGGTGCTTTGTAATAGTTAAGTAGATTTTTGCAAGAGGCGCCATCTAAACGTCAACCTTATGAACTTTTTAGCCGAACTGTTATGTTTATAATTTTCATTAAATTCAGGAGTTTCGTCTGTGTCTTCATTAGATTAGGAAATTTTTGAAACAGGAATCCTAATAAAGTATCATTAGTCGCAGAGCATCATCTTCGCTCAAAAGCGAAACAAATATTCCGTAATGCATATTATAATGCCAAGTCGTTACGTTATTTTTATGTTCAATTTGTTTATTCTCTAAACAAATAAATTTAAAAATTGTCAACTGGACGAATTTGAAGCTCTTACAAATTTTGACAAGGATGGATACCATCAACCATCGAACCATGAGAACTCAATCGATAGAAATCCTTTCTCAATTATGTTTGTTCTAATTGATAAATGCCAAGAAAATTGTGTCACACATTGTTCAAAGTTTGTGTGCTATGCTCGAGTATAGTTAGTTTTTTGCCACGTAAAATGTATGCTGCGTATTTGCGTATTGACAAGCACTAACCACTGCAGAAGCTAAACATGTTTTGCATTAGCTATTCAATCGTGCCAACGACAAAGAAAACACTGGCATCGAACGAAAAAATGTTCCAACCAAATTGAGTCTTCCAAATGCACCCTTTTTTCCTCCCCCCTGTTGACGTCGTCGCCTTATCCTACTCTAAATGAAAAATTAATGAACAACTTTCAAACAGAAAACTTCGTCGAATAACGTGCGACTGAAGGACGCAAGAACAGATAGCGCCAGCCAAGGAGTATGGGTAGCTTGCAAATTTTGACCCCATCTAGAGCAGTATTTGGTGGAATTAGCGTCAATCAAGTCACGCCTTTCGGTGCCAATTTCAGAGCCGTTTATCGAGAGAGTGCATGCAAAATTGATTTCGAAAACATTTAAAGTTTCTCGGCCACATGCAGCTTCGAGCTCCGTATTGTCGCACGAGGATCCGAAAGTGTAGGCGGAGTCAGGTAGACGCTGAATTCCGTGATGTTCAACTTTGGGTAGGATTTAAATTAAATCCCATTTTTGACTGCAAATCGATGCAAACGGAAAGGATTTATTGCATTCGTTTTTATTTATACTGCCTGAAATATAATAATTACTGTTTTTACTGTTGTATAAATCAACGCATCGTCGATTCGTCGATATATAACACGTTCATCGTCCATCGAAGCTCATCTAGTGAATAGTGAAACGTTTCAAGGGTAAAGTAACTACTTTCCCAAATGAAAAAAACACGTTATACATGTTGTTTTATAAAACGGCAAACCTGAGAATAAAAGAAATATATGTTTATTATATCTTGGTCTGTCATTATATTTAAGTTGCCGTCCAACTTAACGTTGTACAATTGTCAGAATAAAGGTTTATATTTTCTGAATCATTAAAAAATCGAAATTGATCGAATTATTCGAAAAAATCGAGAAAAAATTAAGTAGCAGTAAAATCTTTACTTATCACATCCAAAGACAATATAAATGATTTACAATTTCACTCTTTAACAGTGTTATAATTCAACTCGTATAGTTTATTCGTATTGCACTAACAAAAATCTTAAACTGAAGAAAATACAAAAACACTCATGTTTGTTCGTATCATGTGTATGAGCGCTTTTCCGCTAGTTATATTGATTATGCGAACTGATAATTACTCATCGCTTCTGAATAGTTGTATTATCTCCTATTGTGACGAGGGTAATAATTATACTTCCAAATCAATAGATTCTTCCCTCAAGTGCCGGTTATTATACCCCTCGAATATCCGGTCACACACAGACCACACAACGTTCACCTTTTCAGCAGCCAGCAACATTAACTAGCCAGTAAACGTCCGTTCGGAATCAATCAATAAAACAATTATTATGATAATTTTCGAAGAACTGACCTTGGCGTGCTCGCATTCATTTGCTCTAGGCATTTTTCTATATTTTTCAGCTTGTTCGCTTGTGGACTGACTGGGAAATGGTTCTCATTGGGGGCGTACCATTCGCATTGATTGGTTCTCATTTGGATGTGTGTGTGGCCAACTGCGCCGCTAGCGATCCTCTCACAAATCGCAATTGTGAAGCTCTAGGTTAGGAAGCTGTTATCGAAAACAAAGTTTGTTGTCGATTGCTTCGTCACTAATAAGCGAACACACGCACATCGAACGTTATTTGTTAGCTTTTCTCCTTCCGATGTCCTTATTTTCCATCACAAGGCTTGGTTTTTCCTCCGTTATTGGTGACGCTCACGTTTCATTTCTCTTATTTTATGTAAATGGACGAGGAACGCTCACCTCGTGTCGGCGTCACAAATCAAGTTCGATTGAGCAACAACTGTCGAGAATGGATTGCCTTTTCTGCGCCACTTTCTCCGAATATAACGAACACTGACGGTTTTATGAAAGCCCTCATAAACCATGATCAAGAAACGCCCCATCCAATTGCCTCTTTATGCTGGTGTTTTCCACCTGAGTAGTTTGATCTCATGTGGAAATCTAAATTGATTCGTATTTTCGTATACACAATAATTCAGCATAAGTGTCGTGAATTGATTACTAGTGTTGTTTGTGAACCTCTCATTTGTTGACATATAATCTCGTACCTGACATTTGGTGCATTACTTATATATTAGACTGTCAAAAAAGTCCTGCGGTATTTTTTTTTAATTTTCATTTGTTCATAAAATTAGTTACAATCATCTATTTAAGTCAAATATGCGCCGTTTTGTTCGATGACTTGTTCCCAACGAGATGCCAACTTCATAATATCCCTGTTATAGAAGCTCGCTTCCTTATTGGCAAAAAACTCGGATAGCCAATTTTCACAGGCCTCTTTTGTGGCTAACTTCTGACTACCTAGCTCGTTCGCCATGGACAAAAACAGGTGGTAGTCACTTGGTGCAAGGTCCGGACTATACGGCGGATGCAAAAGAACCTCCCATCCGAGCTCCCGGAGCTTCTGGCGCGTCACCAAAGAAGTGTGTGGCCTGGCGTTGTCCTGATGGAAGCCAATGCGGCCTCTGTTTATCAAAGATGGCCTCTTCTTCATGAGTGCTACCTTCAAGCGGTCCAGTTGTTGGCAGTACAGGTCCGAATTGAGCGTTTAGCCATAGGGAAGCAGCTCATAATAGATTATTCCTTGACAATCCCACCAAACAAACAGCAGAACCTTCCTGGCCGTTAATGAGGGCTTGGCCACCGTCTGAGCCGCTTCAGCGGGCTTCGACCACGACCGTTTGCGCTTCACGTTGTCGTAAGTGACCCACTTTTCATCGCCAGTCACTATCTGCTTCAGAAACGGGTCGATTTTGTTGCGATTCAGCAGCGATTCACATGCGTCGATACGGTCAAAGATGTTTTTTTGCGTCAACGTGTGTGGCACCCATACATCGAGCTTCTTTGTGAATCCAAGCTTCTTCAAATGGTTAATAACGGTTTGATGACTTATCCCCAGCTCTTGGCCGATGCTACGGCTGCTACTATGCCGGTCTTTCTCGGCTAATTCAGCGATTTTGTCGCAATTTTCGACGACAGGCCTTCCGGAGCGTGGCGCATCTTCGACGACCTCTACACCAGAACGAAAACGTTGAAACCATCGTTGTGCGGTGGAAATGGAAACTGTATCGGGTCCATAAACTGCACAAATTTTATTGGCAACTTAAGATGCATTTTTGCCTTTGTCATAGTAGTACTGTAAAATATGTCGGATTTTCTCTTTATTTTGCTCCATATTTGCGACACTATAACTCACGAACGACTTAACCAAACAAAACACTGTCAAGGACTATATTATAACGCGTAAAAATACCTTTCCAACAAGCTATAGTATGACTCGATACAATGAATACAACTAGAACTAGAACTAGAAGGACTTTTTTGACAGCCTAATATATAACATACCATTATATAGGCTATTCTCTCATGTTATTTCCCGAACAACGATTTGGGTCTATTGCATCTATATAGAACTACAAAAACATAGTTCAAGAACAATTACAGCCTAAACACCGAAAGAAATTCAAAAATAACAAAATAGTTAAGGCCGATGATTTTTCCAAAACGATTTTACTGAAATTTTATGGAATGTTCCGAAAATTATATGAACACCTTCCTTTTGAAACAAGAGAAACTATACAGGGTTTCAAATTGTTTTATTTATTTTTTTCTCAAAAACAGTTCGAGTTGTTCGAGACGAGACTTGAATAACACAAACACTCGCATTAGCTCGCGAATCTGCCGATATGAGATTTTTTATTTTTGGATAACGAGGGATTGCGTCGTATTGAATGAATGAAAGAATACTTTGAACTCAAACGTCCAAATCGGTGAAATGAAAATGAGAGGGAGCCGTGTCGGATACTGTGTTTTAAATGTTTTCTAAAGCCTTCACCATATTTCTAGTTTGAGCATTGGATGTTCGTTATTAAACTTCAATAATTTACATATCATTACCCTTTTTTTGACGAAGGACTACGTCTTTTAGCGATGGTTTCCAAATCAGACAGTAGGGCACGTTTTTACGTTTAACGGACAATGTGAATAGAGATTTATTGAGTATAAACAAGTTATTCGCATTCGCACAGCATTCGTGGTTCATCAGTCATCTAGATAGCGACCAGTCAACGCTATTTTGCTCGGTTCAAAGAAAGAATGGAAGATTAATATCGCACACAGTGGTGCAATTTTGTTCGATGGAACCACCGCACCAATTTTTATGCTGTCCGGTGAAGAGTGCTTCTGTATTTTTGCACCACGTTATTTTGCATCTGTACTGCGGTGTAAGTTTCAAATTTAAAAGACGATAGCATGACAGGTACAAGGTACAAGGATTTGAACGTTAATAACCTTGCCAGCTAAACGAATTGGTTCGATAATCACTTACGAGAAACAGAAGATGTATAAGTGATGTTTGTCACTGATTGACCCAAAAACTTTCTCCATAGGTCAAAAACTACATTCAAAGCAAACTATAGAAATCGCAAAAATCTGTAAATATGGTTGAAAGTCCATCGAAGTTTAGATTGGTCAGCGATTGATGCATGTCGCCAGATGGCCGTGAAAGAACTATAAATATTGTGCGCATTCTGGTCAACCTCAGTTTCTATTTTGCTACCGTGTTGAATTTTCGGCGGATTTTTCGCCTCAGAATGCATTCTCAGAATATGCACGAAGTAAACATAGTGCGAGCTTGCACTGTGAGGCAGAAGAAGAGCAAAATAGAAATATTAAAAAGGACTATCGCGTTGTTTTTCACACAGTTTTGAAGACATTTGATTGATTTTGAAGAATATGATTGAATCATACGCACGAGATGTTGATTTTATGCGTTATCAAGTAGATAATGGTGATGGGGAAACAAATATGTAATCGCCTCGGGCCGCACTGTGTCTAGCACGAGATGATTTTTTGCGATGCATACTGAGTTCGCTATGTGTATGTGTATGACATAAATATTTTTTTTTGTTGGAAGAAGGCTTCTGTGAATTTAGGAGGGTGTAGCATTTCATCAGCACGATTGGAAGAAGGTGTTTATCAGTTTGTCAGTTTTTCATCACCCTTCTTTCTTTTTTTTGTGACCCTCGACACCATGGCCTGTCTGAAAAAAAGGTTGAGTACCGCTTTTTTAGATGCAGATCGGTTAGGAAATGTCCAGGCGTAGTAAACTGAAGATAATTTGGAACATCCGAAAATGGCTAGCTGGGTTGAAATTTGAAGCAACCTTCAATTTCACTGAGCACGGTCTATACTATAGGCTTAGTCCGAGACACGACCACATAGTTGACGTAGGATTCCGTTAGGTTATCTGTTGATTTTGGATATGTTTGAACGATGTAATTGTTAAACTCTTTGATAATGATTTGATGGTTCTGAAAAGGGCTGTTTTGTTTGGTTGTTAGGTATTGTTTATTCACTCCACCAGTGTCTATCGAGTTGTGATGACAGTAATGAGGACAGAAGGATGGTAAACAGTCATTGGATGGTGCGTATCAGATAAAAGATACCTAAGTGGAACGAGATATGATAAAAACCGCCCTCTGTGACCCTAGACGAGATGCCTCCTGTGTTATGTACGGATGAAATAAAGAGAAAAACAGGAAGTGGGTTATATCTATGGTATAACCGCAAGGGTGACGTAGGACTATCGTTGATTTAGAGATCATTTGTATGAAGTTGAATCTGAATTCATTCTGAATGAATGAATATTTGGAGAACTTCGAAAACGAGAGCGTTACGTTGGAGGCACATGGTTTTATGCATCCAATATTGGATACGGAAATATCCTACTGATGGGGAAGAATAATCTTCAGAAGCTATCCTGTTGATTGCGATTGATTGAAAAACCCCAAAACCAAATGTATTTGGTCACAGTGTTACATGGATAGAAAACATTCAATTAAACTCTTTCACATGAATATATTTTGAAAATTCCCAAAGGAACTGGCAGATTATTTTCCAGCAATGATTAGATCTTTCCGGAACTTTCTCGATGCTGAATGGCATCCTAACGGAAAGAGTTCTGCGCGTGTATGTGTCGATCCTTCGCCGTCCACCTCCTCCAGCACGTTAGGCAACGATGTTGTCTTGTCGATGTCCTCACGAAAAATGAATGTGTCTCACCACCAGAATATCGCTTAAGTATGCTTTTTGTGTGTGGTTGAATCGAGAGAAGGTGTGGTTTACGATGGCAATTTGGAAGGCAAACTAGAGGGGAATGAACTCTCTGAGCTCGGAACTTTCGGCGACTGAGCAATAATCGATTGCGGGCGCATACAATATTGGATACGGAAATATCCTACTGATGGGAAAGAATAATCTTCTGAAGCTATCCTGTTAATTGCGATTGATTGAAAAACCACAAAACCAAATGTATTTGGTCACAGTGTTACATGGATAGAAAACATTCAATTAAACTCTTTCACATGAATATATTTTGAAAATTCCCAAAGGAACTGGCAGATTATTTTCAGTAACGATTAGATATTTCCACATTTTCCTCGATACTGGAAGCCCACCAGTGGTTAATGCCAACTCGATAACCACCTGTTAATAGCACTTGATTGAAACATATTTGGTCACAGTGTTACATGGATAGAAAACATTCAATTAAACTCTTTCTCATGAATATATTTTGAAAATTCCCAGAGGAACTGGCAGATTATTTTCAGTAACGATTAGTTATTTCCACATTTTCCTCGATACTGGAAGCCCACCAGTGGTTAATGCCAACTCGATAACCACCTGTTAATAGCACTTGATTGAAACATATTTGATCACAGTGTAACATGGATAGAAAACATTCAATTAAACTCTTTCACATGAATATATTTTGAAAATTCCCAGAGGAACTGGCAGATTATTTTCAGTAACGATTAGATATTTCCACATTTTCCTCGATACTGGAAGCCCACCAGTGGTTAATGCCAACTCGATAACCACCTGTTAATAGCCGCGCGTGTATGTGTGTGTAGCGATGTCTTCCCAGGGAACCGTTTGTGGCGTCACTCTCCTCCTGATAGATTCCCTTTTGGCCTAAGGTGCACAAACAGGCTCTTGGTGACACCGTTCATCCGCGCTTTCATGATAAATAAAGAGCTTCACCGCAACAGCGACAACATGCTCCAATCGCTGTTCAATTAGAACTGAGTGGATTTCCGAGCGCCGCTCGCTTATATACCGATTGGTGATTTCAATAGCCTGTTTTGAAAGCAATTTTAAGACTATTGAAACAAGTTTTTGGATCAAAAAGTAACAAGTATATAACGCGTAGACGACGGCGCCAGTGGTTGTATGGTTAGCGTAACAGCCTCACAATCCGATCGGCCTGGGTTCAATCCCAGCTGGCGTCGTTGGGATTTTCTGAGGCGAAAAATCTCTGGTTACGTCTTCCTTCGGAGCGGAAGTAAAAGAAGTTGGCCCGGCTCATGAGTTGTTGAGTCTGATAGGTAGGAACAGGTGGAGTCGCCTCCCTGATGTCGGTGATTGGCACTAAAAGTGGCGGAAATAGGCCGACGAAAAATAAGCGAAGATAAAAAAAAAAATAACGCGTAGACATTTTATCTTTCGAATGAAGTGTTTATCATACCATTTCGTTCAGTTGTTTAGGAGCTATTAACGCTCAAAATCTCGGTCTCCGGCGTAACGCTTTCGTTTTCGAAACTTTGATTTTACACCCCGGTATAGAAATGAAAGACGTAGTCCTACGTCAAAAAAACTCACCAATGTAATACAAGATAATTACCAATAACGAACACAATTATCAATTTTTCTCATCAGTAAAAACATGTTACTTTAATATAGAGAAAACATATTTGAAATTTTATAATTTTTACTTTCAACCCAATGCGAATTTTAATTCGACTAACAACACCTAATATTATATCTACAGCATATGGGAAATCACTTTTTCGAATATTTCTTCACATTTCCAATATTCTCGCCGCATGAAATTTCCTTGAGTGAAAATGAACACAACAAAACAGACAGCTTGAACCGAACGACCCGTTCTCGAGCGGGAACATATCTTGGTTTTTATTTATGGAAATTGAAATAAATCGTTTCATATAAAAAGTCATTTTCAACACTGCTACCATGTTAGAGGCGAATGATCTGAAAAGTTTAAATCCTCTTAAACACGAAGAAACACTTGTGCTAAATTTTTCACAATACCTGATCGGTCATTGATATGAAATTTCACGAAGCAACCAATATTGAAGTTGCAAATTTAAATTTTATTTGCTAGAATTAATCGTATCACTCGTATCACTTACTTGCAATATAAAAATGCCCCTGACTTGCATATGTTTGCAATACCGATTTTCCCCGGGCACCTTGGTTTCGATGTCTTTGTTAGGGAACACATTTCGGTGGGAACAAAAGCTCCCCATATAGAGACGTCGGTTAATCGTTCGATTAATTCAAATAATCGAATATCTGAAATTATAATCGAGTCATTTTGTATCGAATAATTTAAAATCAAAATAATATGAATACATCGAATAATTGTCACTGTAATCGCGATTAATGAAAGAAGGAATCTTTCTTAAGGTTAATTCTTTTTTAGGTTATATAATTTTTTTGTCTAACATTTTTTTATCCAACCATTTAACATCGACAACCCGATAGACAACGCGACCAGAATGACAACGTGATACGTGACTATTACAAGAAATAAATATTCGCTCGATTAATCGATTATTGAAAGACAATTATTCGAATGAATCAAATATTGAAAAATTCCCCAACGGTCAATCGGTAATCGAATATATGAAAAATTTAGACATCACTATCACCATACTTTCATGTATTTGCAATGTCGATTCCCTCCAGGCAGCTTGTTTTTGATGTCTCTAATAGTTGCACATTTCGGTAGGAACAAAAGTTCCCCCTACCTTCATTTACTTGTAATGCCAATTTCCCCCATGCAGCTTGGTTTTGAGGTTTCTGTTAGGGAATCGCCGCATGTGTCGTCAATTTCGATCAATCAGAAGTGGGTATTTTCGTTAGTATAGGGGTTAAGATTTTTCAATTGTTCGATAGTTAGTTTCATGACATATATTATTTTATTCAATATAAAAAATTGTTATGGAGTGCTGAAATCGATTGACGCAAAAATTCCATCAATCCATAATGAAATGGCTGAGCAATAAGCGTTTGAAATTGGACAATTTTCACGATGTACTCGATTTTCGATTTCCAATTTGTACCCCAATATGTTCCCGAAAGACGTAATCCTACGTCAAAAGTGCATTGATGATGAATTGTTTCAGATGATTCTTCATCGACTTAGCGTAGGTATACCACAAGCCGATTAAATCGGGAGACCGAGATGAAATAAAATGGAATTTGATGAACTGGCTGGAAGCTCCGGCGGTGACTGCATGACAGTGTTATTCTGAAATGAATTGCTTGCATAATTCACGAAGCTTTCTATCGGTGCCTACGAAATTAATTGCGTTATCGCAATATACATTTTCCGGGCGTTCATGCCTTACGACTAATCAGTGTAGACTACCAGTAAATGCAGCTGTAACTAATCCGCAAACCAAATCTAATTGTGCTGCCTTTGTAGCCATGCAAATATAACGGGTGTTCAATAAAAAATGAGAATGATTTCAATACCTTTCTGTTTTTTCTCGCCGAGAGAATTGGTTTCTAGGCTCCCTAGAAACGAGTTGCTCAGTTCTTTTAGCTGTCAGTTCGATCAAAGATGGCGTCGATACTACAAGCAATCCGCGAGCGCCCCTGAAAGTCAAGGAAAAAAGTTTACAGTAGACCACTTTCGGGACGAAAATGTGCTGGTGAGTACTGTTTACCGGATCCTGGCAACCTGGAACGTCGAGCGGAAGATCGGCGAACATGACGAAGATCATGACGAAAAAGAAAAAGACATCTCTGAAAGAGCTTTTTGACAACAAGGACGGTACAAGTTTGCGTGACGCAGGCCGAACATTTCAGTGCTCCCATTCCTACATCCACAGAACCCTCAAGCAGGAGGGCATCGGCTGTCGGAAGACTAGGTCCCCAGAGTACACGGACGTGCATATAACGACAATGAAATCTCAGTGCCGGTGGATGACGAAGAATTATCGCGGGACGTCGTTCGTGCTGGACGACGAGAGTTATTTTGCGCTGTCAAAGTCCTACATTCCCGGCAACAACCGGTATAATAGTAGCGACAAGGTGTCTACACCTCCCGGGGTGAAGTACAAATACAAACATAAGCTTGAGAAGAAAGTTATGCTGTGTATTGCAATCTTCGTCAAAGGGATTTCAAAGTCCTGGTTTAACATCAACCAGAAGGTGTACCAGGAGGAGTGCATGGAGGAAATTCTGGTTCCGTTCTTACAGAAGCATCATTCTGATGGGAAGAACGTCTTCTGGCCGGACAAGGCGTCTTCCCATTACGCCAAGAAGACGTTGGCGTACCTCGAGGAAAAACAGATACCGTAAGTACTCAAGGAACGGAACCCGTCCAACTTGCCATCCAATCGAGGATTTTCTCGGCTCCCTCGGTCCCCTAGTGTACAAGAATAGTTGCCGGACCACGGACACCAAGCAGTTGATCACGAGGATCCGGAATTGCATCTGGAAGTTGAATGTCAGTGCCGTTAAGCGCTCTTGTGAGAGCATCTCCACCATGTTGCGACTAAGCACGGCCCCTTTGCCAACGTTCACTGACTTTTTTTTAAGAACAACCTTCACGGTTTTAACAAAAAATCCTGAATTGCTTGAAATATTTTTTTTGTTTTTACTGAAGAAATTATCATTTTTTATTGAATGCCCGTTAGATAGCTACATACGATTTGATTATCGTAGAGAGAGTGCACCCGTGACCGAGTGGTTAGCGTCTCACATTATCATGCCGGGTGTTCGGGTTCGATTCCCGTTCTGGCCGGGGATTTTTTCGTCAAAGAAATTTCCTTCGACTTGCACTGTGATCACGCGTATTCTAGAGCTTGCCCCTCGGAATACATTCAAGGCATCTTATTTGGCTTAGAAAATCTCAACTAAGTATTAATAAATGACCCTAGTTAATGCATACGATGAGACGGCAAAAATTCCACAGGGAACGATAACGCCATTCAAGAAGAAGAAGAGAGAGTATCTGCACGCCGTAGATAAAAGTTTCTAGCATAGGATTTGGTTACTTGAACCGATGGGAATGATACAATAATCTGAAGTCCTCAGTCGGACTCTGACGCTTGTTTCGCTGGACTGTACTACAACATGCGCAATATTACGTCCTCTCAAACATCTGACATAGTGTTGCCAGGAGTATTTGTAGACCACAGTGCAGCTGCTGGCGATGCATGGCTGCATGTATCTGTTGGTCATGCCAAATGATTATTTTCCAGGAAAAACTAATATTTTTCTCATCTGGGGCAATTACAAAACTTTCTAAAGTTTTGAAGCAGTAGAGCATCTTCTATTCACCAAGTAATTGAATCCACGGGATTCTGTTCACACGGAACATGATTCCAGGTGCAGTGAGTGGTGACCTCCTGAATATCCTTGTCCACAATTGTCTGCCATATTCATGGACTTGACTTTAGCCAATCCAGAACTAACAAGGTCCACAATTTCGAAAGTTGTGACAAAATTCTACTGTTCGAGGAAATTTCGACAGATTGTAGAGGAAAATCAGAATAGAATTAAGACGGATGTCATGCCAACTTTTTGGAAAAAGCCAATTTTTTTTTCTTAAATTTTTACAAAAATTTATAACTTAAAAACTATGATGAAATGTAATAAACTGTTTGAATTTTTACGAAAAAATACCCAGAATTTTTTTGAACACAATTTTGCTGAAAAAAAAAGTTATTTTAAAAATTAAAATTCATTTTTATCAAAAAAATTTTTTTTCAATTATATATATATATATATATATATATATATATATATATACATATATATATATATATATATATATATATATATATATATATATATATATATATATATATATATATATATATATATATATATATATATATATATATATATATATATATATATATATATATATATATATATATATATATATATATATATATATATATATATATATATATATATATATATATATATTAAATATATATATATATATATATATATTAAAAATTCCTACAAGTCGTCCGTACATCGTAAGGGAAATTTTTTTTCTAACAACAACTTTTTTATATTTTCTTTGAAAAAAATACAACTAATTCTAATTTTGTTTAAAGTAAAGATAGCGATATAGTGTATTCGACAAAGTTTTAGATCTTATTAAAATGTGAACTTTTGTCGAAGACGTCAACTTTCTATCTTTTATATTTTTTGGAATATAAGTCATTTTTGTATGAAGGCTCCTGAAAAAAAATGTTTTGCTCGTAACATTTTTGTATGTAAATCCTCACGTTTGACATGTTCTTGACATATTTCCAAACAGAGAAAAGTTAGCAAAGCATGTAAATTGCGATAATTTATACATGAAACTGTTACAACTATTATTAAACATTAAAAGTATTTGAAAAAAAAAACAGAAAAAGTTGTTGTTCGAAAAACTTTTTACATATAAATGTGCCCATCGTCTGTGTATGTAAAACTTGTTGGAAATTCTAAGGACTATTTATATATATATATATATATGTTTTTTTCAGAATTTTAAAAGCATATGTTTTCGAGAAAAAATGAGTTTTAATTTTCAAAATATTTTTTTTCCAAAAAATTATTTGATAATTTTTAATAAAAATCTAAGTAATTTCCAACATTTTATTCTCTGACCATCTTTTTGTAGGTGTTTAAGTTTTTAAATAAGGATTTTTAGAAAAAAAAAGTTGAAAAAACTCAAAATTAGAAAAAAAAAATTACAAAAAAAAATATCAGGCCTACAAAATTTTAGTCAAAGAATGGAGTGTAGGAAATTATTTTGGTTTTCATTAAAAATTATCAAAAACTTTTTGGAAAAAAATTTCATTGAAAAAAAAAATATTTTGAAAATTAAAATTCATTTTTCTCGAAAACATATACTTTCAAATATTTCTGAAAGAAATAGATATAAACAGCCCTCAAAATTCCCAACAAGTTTTCCATACATCTGACGCTGGGTACATTCACATCGAAAGAGTTTTTCGAACAACAACTTTTTCATGTTTTTCTTTGAAAAAATGCTATTAATGTTCAATTCGTTACATTTTTTGTATAAATTATCGCGTTTTTTTTTGCGGTTTCATCCTGCCATTATGACATTATTGTGCTCACGGAAACTTGGCTCGACGATAAAGTCTTTTCATCGCAACTCTTCGGAGACCTCTAAACAGTTCATAGAACTGATCGCAACCATGTTACCAGTCGCAAATCACACGGTGATGGAGTGTTGATTGCCACTTCAAATAATCTCAATGGTCGCATCGATCCCACACCTGTAAATGATACACTAGAACAGATTTGGGTTAAGGTGAAACTGTAACACTACCTTATTAGTGTCGGTGCTATTTATCTCCCACCTGACCGCAAAAATGATTTAATAAGTATTAGAAATCATATTGAGTCAATTGAAGCGATCTATTCCTGCCTTGGAGATACATTTTGCTTGGTGACTATAATCAGTCGGGACTTGTCTGGAACACTTCACCCAACGATGGCCCCTCCGTTGATGGCTTACTATCTAGCATTTCTGTTGCTTGTGCTTCGCTACTAGACGGCTTCAGTTTACATGGCTTGTCTCAAATCAACTATATTATTAATCGAAATGAACGAATTTTGGATTTTACTCTGGTGAATGAAACTACGCTCTCTCGTTGCCATCTCGAAGAAGTTGCAAAACCGCTTCTCGCTCTTAACGCCGACCATCCTGCTTTGGAGGTAACAATAAGTCTCTCACAGTCCATCGTACTTATAAACATTCCGGATGAGCCTGGACTAGAAGCCCTACGCCAAACTGATT